>NC_135072.1:13125808-14375808 GCF_051401765.1 Calliopsis andreniformis
CAACCTAGGCTTCACTCTAGGGCGTTGCTCCACCAGATCAAACAGTTAGGGCCTTAGAAGTCAACGTACGAAGCATAAAATACAAAATAAGTAGAACAGTTTTTCCATTGTGTAAAACGAATAATAGCAACCAGTGTGAAAGTTATAGTCATTTCTACGTTCCGGGCAAACTAGGCTTCACTCTACGGCGTTGCTCCACCAGATCAAACAGCTAGGGCCGTAGAAGTCAACGCCCGAAGCATAAAATACAATATAAATATAACAGTTTTTCCATCGTATAGAACGAATAATAGCAACCAGCGTGAAAGTTACCGTCATTTCTACTTTCCGGGCAACCTAGGCTTCACCCTAGGGCGTTGCTCCAACAGATTGAATAGTTAGGGCCTTAGAAGTCAACGCCCGATGCATAAAACACAAAATTAATAGAACAGTTTTTCCATCGTGTAAAACGAATAATTGCCACCGGTGTGAAAGTTATGGTCATTTCTACGTTCCGGTCAACCTAGGCTTCACTCTAGGGCGTTGATTCAACAGATTGAATAGTTAGGGCCTTAGAAGTCAACGCCCGATGCATAAAATACAAAATAAGTAGAACAGTTTTTCAATCGTGTAAAACGAATAATTGCTACCGGTGTGAAAGTTATGGTCATTTCTACGTTCAGGGCAACCTAGGCATCACCCCAGGTCGTTGTTCCACCAGATCGAATTGTTAGGGCCTAAGAAGTCAACGCCAGAAGCATAAGATGCAATATAAATACAACAGTTTTTCCATCGTGTAGAACGAATAATAGCAACCAGTGTGAAAGTTATGGTCATTTCTACGTTCCGGGCAGCCTAGGCTTCACTCTATGGCGTTCTTCCACCACATCGAATAGCTACGGCCTCAGAAGTCAACGCCTGAAGCATAAAATACAATAAAAATACAACAGCCTTTCCATCCTATAACAGGAATAATTGCAACCAGTTTGATAGTGATGGTCATTTCTACGTTCCGGGGATCCTAGGCTTCACTCTAGGGCGTTGCTCCAACAGATCGAATAGTTAGTGCCTTAGAAGTCAACGCCAGAAACATAAAATACAATATAAACACACCAGTTTTTCCACCGTATAAAACGAATAATTGCTACCAGTATGGAAGTGATGCTCATTTCTACGTTCCGGGCAACCTAGGCCTCACTCTAGGGCGTTGTTCCACTAGGTCGAATAGCTAGGGCCTTTGAAGTCAACGCCAGAAGCGTAAAATACAATATAAATACAACAGTTTTTCCATTGTATAAAACGAATAATAGCATCCAGTGTGAAAGTTATGGCCATTTCTACGTTCCGGGCAACCTAGGCTTCACTCTACGGCGTTGCTCCACCAGATCAAACAGTTAGGGCCTTAGAAGTCAACGCCCGAAGCATAAAATACAAAATAAATAGAACAGTTTTTCCATTGTATAAAACGAATAATTAGTACCTGTGTAAAAGTTATGCTCATTTCTACGTTCCGGGCAACCTAGGCTACACCCTAGGGCGTTGCTCCAACAGATCGAATAGTTAGTGCCTTAGAAGTCAACGGCCGAAGCATAAAATACAAAATAAATAGAACTGTTTTTCCATCGTATAAAACGAATAATTGCAACCAGTATGAAAGTTAACGTCATTTCTACGTTCCGGGCAACCTAGTCCTCACTCTAGGGCGTTGCACCACCAGATCGAATAGTTAGGGCCTTAGAAGTCAACGCCAGAATCATAAAATACAATAAAGATGCAACGGCTTTTCCATCGTATTAAACGAATAATTTCAACCAGTGTGAATGTTATGGTCATTTCTACATTCCGAGCAACCTAGGCTTCACTCTAGGGCGTTGATAAACCAGATAGAATAGTTAGGGCCTTAGAAGTCAACGCCTGAAGCATAAAATACTTTAAAAGTACAACAGTCTTTCCGTCCTATAACAGGAATAATTGCAACCCGTGTGAAAGTGATGGTCATTTGTACGTTCCAGGCAACCTAGGCTTCACTCAAGAGCGTTGTTCCACCAGATCGAATTGTTAGGGCCTAAGAAGTCAACGCGAGAAGCATAAGATACAATATAAATATAACAGTTTTTCCATCGTATAGAACGAATAATAGCAACCAGTGTGAAAGTTATGGTCACTTCTACGTCCCGGGCAACCTAGGCTTCACTCTAGGGCGTTGCTCCACCAGATCAAACAGTTAGGGCCTTAGAAGTCAACGTACGAAGCATAAAATACAAAATAAGTAGAACAGTTTTTCCATTGTGTAAAACGAATAATAGCAACCAGTGTGAAAGTTATAGTCATTTCTACGTTCCGGGCAAACTAGGCTTCACTCTACGGCGTTGCTCCACCAGATCAAACAGCTAGGGCCTTAGAAGTCAACGCCCGAAGCATAAAATACAATATAAATATAACAGTTTTTCCATCGTATAGAACGAATAATAGCAACCAGCGTGAAAGTTACCGTCATTTCTACTTTCTGGGCAACCTAGGCTTCACCCTAGGGCGTTGCTCCAACAGATTGAATAGTTAGGGCCTTAGAAGTCAACGCCCGATGCATAAAACACAAAATTAATAGAACAGTTTTTCCATCGTGTAAAACGAATAATTGCCACCGGTGTGAAAGTTATGGTCATTTCTACGTTCCGGTCAACCTAGGCTTCACTCTAGGGCGTTGATTCAACAGATTGAATAGTTATGGCCTTAGAAGTCAACGCCCGATGCATAAAATACAAAATAAGTAGAACAGTTTTTCAATCGTGTAAAACGAATAATTGCTACCGGTGTGAAAGTTATGGTCATTTCTACGTCCCGGGCAACCTAGGCATCACCCCAGGTCGTTGTTCCACCAGATCGAATAGTTAGGGCCTAAGAAGTGAACGCCAGCAGAATAAAATACAATATAAGTTCAACAGTTCTTCCATCATATAAAACGAATAATTGCAACCAGTATGAAAGTTATGGTCATTTCTACGTTCCGGGCAACCCAGGCTTCACTCTATGGCGTTCTTCCACCACATCGAATAGCTACGGCCTCAGAAGTCAACGCCTGAAGCATAAAATACAATAAAAATACAACAGCCTTTCCATCCTATAACAGGAATAATTGCAACCAGTTTGATAGTGATGGTCATTTCTACGTTCCGGGGATCCTAGGCTTCACTCTAGGGCGTTGCTCCACCAGATCGAATAGTTAGTGCCTTAGAAGTCAACGCCAGAAGCATAAAATACAATATAAACACAACAGTTTTTCCATCGTATAAAACGAATAATTGCTACCAGTATGGAAGTGGTGCTCATTTCTACGTTCCGGGCAACCTAGGCCTCACTCTAGGGCGTTGTTCCACCAGATTGAATAGTTAGGGCCTAAGAAATCAACGCCAGAAGCATAAAATACAATATAAATATGACAGTTTTTCCATCGTATAAAACGAATAATTTCAACCAGTGTGAATGTTATGATCATTTCTACACTCGGAGCAACCTAGGCTTCACTCTAGGGCGTTGATCCACCAGATAGAATAGTTAGGGCCTTAGAAGTCAACACCAGAAGCATAAAATTCAATAAAGATGCAACAGTTTTTCCTTCGTATAGCAGGAATAACTGCAAACAGTGTGAAAGTACTGGTCATATCTACGTTCCGGGTAACCTAGGCTTCACTCTAGGGCGTTGTTCCACCAGATCGAACAGTTAGGGCCTCAGAAGGCAACGCCAGAAGCATGAAATACAAAATAAATAGAACAGTTTTTCCATCGTATAAAACGTATAATTGCAACCAGTATGAAAGTTAACGTCATTTCTACGTTCCGGGCAACCTAGGCTTCACTCTAGGGCGTTGATCCACCAGATCGAATAGTTAGTGCCTTAGAAGTCAACGCCAGAAGCATAAAATACAATATAAATCCAACAGCCTTTCCATCCTATAACAGGAATAATTGCAACCAGTTTGATAGTGATGGTCATTGCTACGTTCCGGGCAACCTGGGCTTCACCCCAGGTCGTTGTTCCACCAGATCGAATAGTTAGGGCCTAAGAAGTGAACGCCAGCAGCATAAAATACAATATAAATACAACAGTTCTTCCATCATATAAAACGAATAATTGCAACCAGTATGAAAGTTATGGTCATTTCTACGTTCCGGGAAACCCAGGCTTCACTCTATGGCGTTCTTCCACCACATCGAATAGCCACGGCCTCAGAAGTCAACGCCTGAAGCATAAAATACAATAAAAATACAACAGCCTTTCCATCCTATAACAGGAATAATTACAACCAGTTTGATAGTGATGGTCATTCCTACGTTCCGAGCAACCTAGGCTTCACTCTAGGGCGTTGTTCCACCAGTTCGAATTGTTAGGGCCTAAGAAGTCAACGCCAGAAGCATAAGATACAATATAAATATAACAGTTTTTCCACCGTATAGAACGAATAATAGCATCCAGTGTGAAAGTTATGGTCATTTCTACGTTCCGGGCAACCTAGGCTTCACTCTAGGGCGTTGCTCCACCAGATCAAACAGTTAGTTCCTTAGAAGTCAACGCCCGAAGCATAAAATACAAAATAAATAGAACAGTTTTTCCATCGTATAAAACGAATAATAGCAACCAGTGTGAAAGTTATGATCATTTCTACGTTCTGGCAACCTAGGCTTCACCCCAGGGCGTTGTTCCACCAGATCGAATAGTTAGGGCCTGAGAAGTGAACGCCAGCAGCATAAAATACAATATAAATACAACAGTTCTTCCATCATATAAAACGAATAATTGCAACCAGTATGAAAGTTATGGTCATTTCTACGTTCCGGGCAACCTAGGCTTCACACTATGGCGTTCTTCCAACACATCGAATAGTTGCGGCCTCAGAAGTCAACGCCTGAAGCATAAAATACAATAAAAATACAACAGTCTTTCCATCCTATAACAGGAATAATTGCAACCAGTTTGAAGATGATGGTCATTTCTACGTTCCGGGCAACCTAGGCTTCACTCTAGAGCGTTGCTCCACCAGATCGAATAGTTAGTGCCTTAGAAGTCAACGCCAGAAGCATAAAATACAATATAAATACAACAGGTTTTCCATCGTATAAAACGAATAATTGCAACCAGTATGAAACTTATGGTCATTTCTAAGTTCCGGGCAACCTAGGCCTCACTCTAGCGCGTTGTTCCACCAGACTGAATAATTAGGGCCTAAGGAGTGAACGCCAGCAGCATAAAATACAATATGAATACAACAGTTTTTCCATCATATAAAACGAATAATTGCAACCAGTATGAAAGTTATGGTCATTTCTACGTTCCGGGCAACCTAGGCTTCACTCTATGGCGTTCTTCCACCACATCGAATAGCTACGGCCTCAGAAGTCAACGCCTGAAGCATAAAATACAATAAAAATACAACAGTCTATCCATCCTATAACAGGAATAATTGCAACCCGTGTGAAAGTGATGATCATTTGTAAGTTCCAGGCAACCTAGGCTTCACTCTAGGGCGTTGTTCCACCAGATCGAATTGTTAGGGGCTAAGAAGTCAACTCCAGAAGCATAAGATTCAATATAAATATAACAGTTTTTCCATCGTATAGAACGAATAATAGCAACCAGTGTGAAAGTTATGGTCATTTCTACGTTCCGGGCAGACTAGGCTTCACTCTAGGGCGTTGGTCCACCAGATCGAATAGTTAGGGCCTAAGAAGTGAACGCCAGAAGCGTAAAATGCAATAAAAATACAACAGTTTTTCCATCGTATAACAGGATTAATTGCAACCAGTTTGAAAGTGATGGTCATTTCTCCTTTCCGGGCAACCTAGGCTTCACTCTGGGGCGTTGCCCCACTAGGTCGAATAGCTAGGGCCTTTGAAGTCAACGCCAGAAGCGTAAAATACAATATAAATACAACAGTTTTTCCATTGTATAAAACGAATAATAGCATCCAGTGTGAAAGTTATGGCCATTTCTACGTTCCGGGCAACCTAGGCTTCACTCTACGGCGTTGCTCCACCAGACCAAACAGTTAGGTCCTTAGAAGTCAACGCCCGAAGCATAAAATACAAAATAAATAGAACAGTTTTTCCATTGTATAAAACGAATAATTAGTACCTGTGTAAAAGTTATGGTCATTCCTACGTTCCGGGCAACCTAGGCTTCACCATAGGGCGTTGTTCCACCAGACCGAATAGTTAGGGTCTAAGAAGTGAACGCCAGAAGCATAAAAAACAATATAAATACAACAGTTTTTCCATCATATAAATCGAGTAATTGCAACCAGTATGAAAGTTGTGGTCATTTCTACTTTCCGGGCAACCTAGGCTACACCCTAGGGCGTTGCTCCAACAGATCGAATAGTTAGTGCCTTAGAAGTCAACGGCCGAAGCATAAAATACAAAATAAATAGAACTGTTTTTCCATCGTATAAAACGAATAATTGCAACCAGTATGAAAGTTAACGTCATTTCTACGTTCCGGGCAACCTAGGCTTCACTCTAGGGCGTTGCACCACCAGATCGAATAGTTAGGGCCTTAGAAGTCAACGCCAGAATCATAAAATACAATAAAGATGCAACGGCTTTTCCATCGTATTAAACGAATAATTTCAACCAGTGTGAATGTTATGGTCATTTCTACATTCCGAGCAACCTAGGCTTCACTCTAGGGCGTTGATCCACCAGATAGAATAGTTAGGGCCTTAGAAGTCAACGCCTGAAGCATAAAATACTTTAAAAGTACAACAGTCTTTCCGTCCTATAACAGGAATAATTGCAACCCGTGTGAAAGTGATGGTCATTTGTACGTTCCAGGCAACCTAGGCTTCACTCAAGAGCGTTGTTCCACCAGATCGAATTGTTAGGGCCTAAGAAGTCAACGCGAGAAGCATAAGATACAATATAAATATAACAGTTTTTCCATCGTATAGAACGAATAATAGCAACCAGTGTGAAAGTTATGGTCACTTCTACGTTCCGGGCAACCTAGGCTTCACTCTAGGGCGTTGCTCCACCAGATCAAACAGTTAGGGCCTTAGAAGTCAACGTACGAAGCATAAAATACAAAATAAGTAGAACAGTTTTTCCATTGTGTAAAACGAATAATAGCAACCAGTGTGAAAGTTATAGTCATTTCTACGTTCCGGGCAAACTAGGCTTCACTCTACGGCGTTGCTCCACCAGATCAAACAGCTAGGGCCTTAGAAGTCAACGCCCGAAGCATAAAATACAATATAAATATAACAGTTTTTCCATCGTATAGAACGAATAATAGCAACCAGCGTGAAAGTTACCGTCATTTCTACTTTCCGGGCAACCTAGGCTTCACCCTAGGGCGTTGCTCCAACAGATTGAATAGTTAGGGCCTTAGAAGTCAACGCCCGATGCATAAAACACAAAATTAATAGAACAGTTTTTCCATCGTGTAAAACGAATAATTGCCACCGGTGTGAAAGTTATGGTCATTTCTACGTTCCGGTCAACCTAGGCTTCACTCTAGGGCGTTGATTCAACAGATTGAATAGTTAGGGCCTTAGCAGTCAACGCCCGATGCATAAAATACAAAATAAGCAGAACAGTTTTTCAATCGTGTAAAACGAATAATTGCTACCGGTGTGAAAGTTATGGTCATTTCTACGCTCCGGTCAACCTAGGCTTCACCATAGGGCGTTATTCCACCAGATCGAATATTTAGGGCCTAAGAAGTGAACGCCAGAAGCATAAAATACAATATAAATACAACAGTTTTTCCATCATACAAAACGAATAATTGCAACCAGTATGACAGCTCGGGTCATCTCTACTTTACGGGCAACCTAGGCTACACATTTGGGCGTTGCTCTTACAGATTGAATAGTTAGGGCCTTAGAAGTTAATGCCCGAAGCATAAAATGCAATAAAAATACAACAGTTTTTCCATCATATAACAGGAATATTTGCAACCAGTTTGAAAGTGATGGTAATTGCTACGTTCCGGGCAACTTATGCTTCACTCTAGGGCGTTGCTCCACCAGATCGAATAGTTAGGGCCTAAGAAGTGAACGCCAGCAGAATAAAATACAATATAAGTTCAACAGCTCTTCCATCATATAAAACGAATAATTGCAACCAGTATGAAAGTTATGGTCATTTCTACGTTCCGGGCAACCCAGGCTTCACTCTATGGCGTTCTTCCACCACATCGAATAGCTACGGCCTCAGAAGTCAACGCCTGAAGCATAAAATACAATAAAAATACAACAGCCTTTCCATCCTATAACAGGAATAATTGCAACCAGTTTGATAGTGATGGTCATTTCTACGTTCCGGGGATCCTAGGCTTCACTCTAGGGCGTTGCTCCACCAGATCGAATAATTAGTGCCTTAGAAGTCAACGCCAGAAACATAAAATACAATATAAACACACCAGTTTTTCCACCGTATAAAACGAATAATTGCTACCAGTATGGAAGTGATGCTCATTTCTACGTTCCGGGCAACCTAGGCCTCACTCTAGGGCGTTGTTCCACTAGGTCGAATAGCTAGGGCCTTTGAAGTCAACGCCAGAAGCGTAAAATACAATATAAATACAACAGTTTTTCCATCGTATAAAACGAATAATAGCATCCAGTGTGAAAGTTATGGCCATTTCTACGTTCCGGGCAACCTAGGCTTCACTCTACGGCGTTGCTCCACCAGATCAAACAGTTAGGGCCTAAGAAGTCAACGCCCGAAGCATAAAATACAAAATAAATAGAACAGTTTTTCCATTGTATAAAACGAATAATTAGTACCTGTGTAAAAGTTATGCTCATTTCTACGTTCCGGGCAAACTAGGCTTCACTCTACGGCGTTGCTCCACCAGATCAAACAGCTAGGGCCTTAGAAGTCAACGCCCGAAGCATAAAATACAATATAAATATAACAGTTTTTCCATCGTATAGAACGAATAATAGCAACCAGCGTGAAAGTTACCGTCATTTCTACTTTCTGGGCAACCTAGGCTTCACCCTAGGGCGTTGCTCCAACAGATTGAATAGTTAGGGCCTTAGAAGTCAACGCCCGATGCATAAAACACAAAATTAATAGAACAGTTTTTCCATCGTGTAAAACGAATAATTGCCACCGGTGTGAAAGTTATGGTCATTTCTACGTTCCGGTCAACCTAGGCTTCACTCTAGGGCGTTGATTCAACAGATTGAATAGTTAGGGCCTTAGAAGTCAACGCCCGATGCATAAAATACAAAATAAGTAGAACAGTTTTTCAATCGTGTAAAACGAATAATTGCTACCGGTGTGAAAGTTATGGTCATTTCTACGTCCCGGGCAACCTAGGCATCACCCCAGGTCGTTGTTCCACCAGATCGAATAGTTAGGGCCTAAGAAGTGAACGCCAGCAGAATAAAATACAATATAAGTTCAACAGTTCTTCCATCATATAAAACGAATAATTGCAACCAGTATGAAAGTTATGGTCATTTCTACGTTCCGGGCAACCCAGGCTTCACTCTATGGCGTTCTTCCACCACATCGAATAGCTACGGCCTCAGAAGTCAACGCCTGAAGCATAAAATACAATAAAAATACAACAGCCTTTCCATCCTATAACAGGAATAATTGCAACCAGTTTGATAGTGATGGTCATTTCTACGTTCCGGGGATCCTAGGCTTCACTCTAGGGCGTTGCTCCACCAGATCGAATAGTTGGTGCCGTAGAAGTCAACGCCAGAAGCATAAAATACAATATAAACACAACAGTTTTTCCATCGTATAAAACGAATAATTGCTACCAGTATGGAAGTGATGCTCATTTCTACGTTCCGGGCAACCTAGGTCTCACTCTAGGGCGTTGTTCCACCAGATTGAATAGTTAGGGCCTAAGAAATCAACGCCAGAAGCATAAAATACAATATAAATATAACAGTTTTTCCATCGTATAAAACGAATAATTTCAACCAGTGTGAATGTTATGATCATTTCTACATTCGGAGCAACCTAGGCTTCACTCTAGGGCGTTGATCCACCAGATAGAATAGTTAGGGCCTTAGAAGTCAACACCAGAAGCATAAAATTCAATAAAGATGCAACAGTTTTTCCATCGTATAGCAGGAATAACTGCAAACAGTTTGAAAGTACTGGTCATATCTACGTTCCGGGTAACCTAGGCTTCACTCTAGGGCGTTGTTCCACCAGATCGAACAGTTAGGGCCTAAGAAGGCAACGCCAGAAGCATAAAATACAAAATAAATAGAACAGTTTTTCCATCGTATAAAACGTATAATTGCAACCAGTATGAAAGTTAACGTCATTTCTACGTTCCGGGCAACCTAGGCTTCACTCTAGGGCGTTCATCCACCAGATCGAATAGTTAGTGCCTTAGAAGTCAACGCCAGAAGCATAAAATACAATATAAATACAACAGCCTTTCCATCCTATAACAGGAATAATTGCAACCAGTTTGATAGTGATGGTCATTGCTACGTTCCGGGCAACCTGGGCTTCACCCCAGGTCGTTGTTCCACCAGATCGAATAGTTAGGGCCTAAGAAGTGAACGCCAGCAGCATAAAATACAATATAAATACAACAGTTCTTCCATCATATAAAACGAATAATTGCAACCAGTATGAAAGTTATGGTCATTTCTACGTTCCGGGAAACCCAGGCTTCACTCTATGGCGTTCTTCCACCACATCGAATAGCCACGGCCTCAGAAGTCAACGCCTGAAGCATAAAATACAATAAAAATACAACAGCCTTTCCATCCTATAACAGGAATAATTACAACCAGTTTGATAGTGATGGTCATTCCTACGTTCCGAGCAACCTAGGCTTCACTCTAGGGCGTTGTTCCACCAGTTCGAATTGTTAGGGCCTAAGAAGTCAACGCCAGAAGCATAAGATACAATATAAATATAACAGTTTTTCCACCGTATAGAACGAATAATAGCATCCAGTGTGAAAGTTATGGTCATTTCTACGTTCCGGGCAACCTAGGCTTCACTCTAGGGCGTTGCTCCACCAGATCAAACAGTTAGTTCCTTAGAAGTCAACGCCCGAAGCATAAAATACAAAATAAATAGAACAGTTTTTCCATCGTATAAAACGAATAATAGCAACCAGTGTGAAAGTTATGATCATTTCTACGTTCTGGCAACCTAGGCTTCACCCCAGGGCGTTGTTCCACCAGATCGAATAGTTAGGGCCTGAGAAGTGAACGCCAGCAGCATAAAATACAATATAAATACAACAGTTCTTCCATCATATAAAACGAATAATTGCAACCAGTATGAAAGTTATGGTCATTTCTACGTTCCGGGCAACCTAGGCTTCACACTATGGCGTTCTTCCAACACATCGAATAGTTGCGGCCTCAGAAGTCAACGCCTGAAGCATAAAATATAATAAAAATACAACAGTCTTTCCATCCTATAACAGGAATAATTGCAACCAGTTTGAAGATGATGGTCATTTCTACGTTCCGGGCAACCTAGGCTTCACTCTAGAGCGTTGCTCCACCAGATCGAATAGTTAGTGCCTTAGAAGTCAACGCCAGAAGCATAAAATACAATATAAATACAACAGGTTTTCCATCGTATAAAACGAATAATTGCAACCAGTATGAAACTTATGGTCATTTCTAAGTTCCGGGCAACCTAGGCCTCACTCTAGCGCGTTGTTCCACCAGACTGAATAATTAGGGCCTAAGGAGTGAACGCCAGCAGCATAAAATACAATATGAATACAACAGTTTTTCCATCATATAAAACGAATAATTGCAACCAGTATGAAAGTTATGGTCATTTCTACGTTCCGGGCAACCTAGGCTTCACTCTATGGCGTTCTTCCACCACATCGAATAGCTACGGCCTCAGAAGTCAACGCCTGAAGCATAAAATACAATAAAAATACAACAGTCTATCCATCCTATAACAGGAATAATTGCAACCCGTGTGAAAGTGATGATCATTTGTAAGTTCCAGGCAACCTAGGCTTCACTCTAGGGCGTTGTTCCACCAGATCGAATTGTTAGGGGCTAAGAAGTCAACTCCAGAAGCATAAGATTCAATATAAATATAACAGTTTTTCCATCGTATAGAACGAATAATAGCAACCAGTGTGAAAGTTATGGTCATTTCTACGTTCCGGGCAGACTAGGCTTCACTCTAGGGCGTTGGTCCACCAGATCGAATAGTTAGGGCCTAAGAAGTGAACGCCAGAAGCGTAAAATGCAATAAAAATACAACAGTTTTTCCATCGTATAACAGGATTAATTGCAACCAGTTTGAAAGTGATGGTCATTTCTCCTTTCCGGGCAACCTAGGCTTCACTCTGGGGCGTTGCTCCACTAGGTCGAATAGCTAGGGCCTTTGAAGTCAACGCCAGAAGCGTAAAATACAATATAAATACAACAGTTTTTCCATTGTATAAAACGAATAATAGCATCCAGTGTGAAAGTTATGGCCATTTCTACGTTCCGGGCAACCTAGGCTTCACTCTACGGCGTTGCTCCACCAGACCAAACAGTTAGGGCCTTAGAAGTCAACGCCCGAAGCATAAAATACAAAATAAATAGAACAGTTTTTCCATTGTATAAAACGAATAATTAGTACCTGTGTAAAAGTTATGGTCATTCCTACGTTCCGGGCAACCTAGGCTTCACCATAGGGCGTTGTTCCACCAGACCGAATAGTTAGGGTCTAAGAAGTGAACGCCAGAAGCATAAAAAACAATATAAATACAACAGTTTTTCCATCATATAAATCGAGTAATTGCAACCAGTATGAAAGTTGTGGTCATTTCTACTTTCCGGGCAACCTAGGCTACACCCTAGGGCGTTGCTCCAACAGATCGAATAGTTAGTGCCTTAGAAGTCAACGGCCGAAGCATAAAATACAAAATAAATAGAACTGTTTTTCCATCGTATAAAACGAATAATTGCAACCAGTATGAAAGTTAACGTCATTTCTACGTTCCGGGCAACCTAGGCTTCACTCTAGGGCGTTGCACCACCAGATCGAATAGTTAGGGCCTTAGAAGTCAACGCCAGAATCATAAAATACAATAAAGATGCAACGGCTTTTCCATCGTATTAAACGAATAATTTCAACCAGTGTGAATGTTATGGTTATTTCTACATTCCGAGCAACCTAGGCTTCACTCTAGGGCGTTGATCCACCAGATAGAATAGTTAGGGCCTTAGAAGTCAACGCCTGAAGCATAAAATACTTTAAAAGTACAACAGTCTTTCCGTCCTATAACAGGAATAATTGCAACCCGTGTGAAAGTGATGGTCATTTGTACGTTCCAGGCAACCTAGGCTTCACTCAAGAGCGTTGTTCCACCAGATCGAATTGTTAGGGCCTAAGAAGTCAACGCGAGAAGCATAAGATACAATATAAATATAACAGTTTTTCCATCGTATAGAACGAATAATAGCAACCAGTGTGAAAGTTATGGTCACTTCTACGTTCCGGGCAACCTAGGCTTCACTCTAGGGCGTTGCTCCACCAGATCAAACAGTTAGGGCCTTAGAAGTCAACGTACGAAGCATAAAATACAAAATAAGTAGAACAGTTTTTCCATTGTGTAAAACGAATAATAGCAACCAGTGTGAAAGTTATAGTCATTTCTACGTTCCGGGCAAACTAGGCTTCACTCTACGGCGTGGCTCCACCAGATCAAACAGCTAGGGCCTTAGAAGTCAACGCCCGAAGCATAAAATACAATATAAATATAACAGTTTTTCCATCGTATAGAACGAATAATAGCAACCAGCGTGAAAGTTACCGTCATTTCTACTTTCCGGGCAACCTAGGCTTCACCCTAGGGCGTTGCTCCAACAGATTGAATAGTTAGGGCCTTAGAAGTCAATCCCCGATGCATAAAACACAAAATTAATAGAACAGTTTTTCCATCGTGTAAAACGAATAATTGCCACCGGTGTGAAAGTTATGGTCATTTCTACGTTCCGGTCAACCTAGGCTTCACTCTAGGGCGTTGATTCAACAGATTGAATAGTTAGGGCCTTAGCAGTCAACGCCCGATGCATAAAATACAAAATAAGTAGAACAGTTTTTCAATCGTGTAAAACGAATAATTGCTACCGGTGTGAAAGTTATGGTCATTTCTACGCTCCGGTCAACCTAGGCTTCACCATAGGGCGTTATTCCACCAGATCGAATATTTAGGGCCTAAGAAGTGAACGCCAGAAGCATAAAATACAATATAAATACAACAGTTTTTCCACCATACAAAACGAATAATTGCAACCAGTATGAAAGCTCGGGTCATTTCTACTTTACGGGCAACCTAGGCTACACATTTGGGCGTTGCTCTTACAGATTGAATAGTTAGGGCCTTAGAAGTTAATGCCCGAAGCATAAAATGCAATAAAAATACAACAGTTTTTCCATCATATAACAGGAATATTTGCAACCAGTTTGAAAGTGATGGTAATTGCTACGTTCCGGGCAACTTATGCTTCACTCTAGGGCGTTGCTCCACCAGATCGAATAGTTAGTGCCTTAGAAGTCAACGCCAGAAGCATAAAATGCAATATAAGTACAACAGTTTTTCCATCGTATAAAACGACTAAGTGCAACCAGTATGAAAGCTAACGTCATTTCTACTTTCCGGGCAACCCAGGCTTCACCCTAGGGCGTTGTTCCAACGGATTGAATAGTTAGGGCCTTAGAATTCAACGCCGGATGCATAAAATGCAATAGAATTACAACAGTTTTTCCATCGTATAAAAGGATTAATTGCAACCAGTTTGAAAGTGATGATCATTTCTACGTTCCGGGCAACCTAGGCTTCACTCTAGGGCGTTGCTCCACCAGATCGAATAGTTAGGGCCTTAGAAGTCAACGCCAGAAGCATAAAATGCAATATAAGTACAACAGTTTTTCCATCGTATAAAACGAATAATTTCAACCAGTGTGAATGTTATGATCATTTCTACATTCGGAGCAACCTAGGCTTCACTCTAGGGCGTTGATCCACCAGATAGAATAGTTAGGGCCTTAGAAGTCAACACCAGAAGCATAAAATTCAATAAAGATGCAACAGTTTTTCCATCGTATAGCAGGAATAACTGCAAACAGTGTGAAAGTACTGGTCATATCTACGTTCCGGGTAACCTAGGCTTCACTCTAGGGCGTTGTTCCACCAGATCGAACAGTTAGGGCCTAAGAAGGCAACGCCAGAAGCATAAAATACAAAATAAATAGAACAGTTTTTCCATCGTATAAAACGTATAATTGCAACCAGTATGAAAGTTAACGTCATTTCTACGTTCCGGGCAACCTAGGCTTCACTCTAGGGCGTTGATCCACCAGATCGAATAGTTAGTGCCTTAGAAGTCAACGCCAGAAGCATAAAATACAATATAAATACAACAGCCTTTCCATCCTATAACAGGAATAATTGCAACCAGTTTGATAGTGATGGTCATTGCTACGTTCCGGGCAACCTGGGCTTCACCCCAGGTCGTTGTTCCACCAGATCGAATAGTTAGGGCCTAAGAAGTGAACGCCAGCAGCATAAAATACAATATAAATACAACAGTTCTTCCATCATATAAAACGAATAATTGCAACCAGTATGAAAGTTATGGTCATTTCTACGTTCCGGGAAACCCAGGCTTCACTCTATGGCGTTCTTCCACCACATCGAATAGCCACGGCCTCAGAAGTCAACGCCTGAAGCATAAAATACAATAAAAATACAACAGCCTTTCCATCCTATAACAGGAATAATTACAACCAGTTTGATAGTGATGGTCATTCCTACGTTCCGAGCAACCTAGGCTTCACTCTAGGGCGTTGTTCCACCAGTTCGAATTGTTAGGGCCTAAGAAGTCAACGCCAGAAGCATAAGATACAATAAAAATATAACAGTTTTTCCACCGCATAGAACGAATAATAGCATCCAGTGTGAAAGTTATGGTCATTTCTACGTTCCGGGCAACCTAGGCTTCACTCTAGGGCGTTGCTCCACCAGATCAAACAGTTAGTTCCTTAGAAGTCAACACCCGAAGCATAAAATACAAAATAAATAGAACAGTTTTTCCATCGTATAAAACGAATAATAGCAACCAGTGTGAAAGTTATGATCATTTCTACGTTCTGGCAACCTAGGCTTCACCCCAGGGCGTTGTTCCACCAGATCGAATAGTTAGGGCCTAAGAAGTGAACGCCAGCAGCATAAAATACAATATAAATACAACAGTTCTTCCATCATATAAAACGAATAATTGCAACCAGTATGAAAGTTATGGTCATTTCTACGTTCCGGGCAACCTAGGCTTCACACTATGGCGTTCTTCCAACACATCGAATAGTTGCGGCCTCAGAAGTCAACGCCTGAAGCATAAAATACAATAAAAATACAACAGTCTTTCCATCCTATAACAGGAATAATTGCAACCAGTTTGAAGATGATGGTCATTTCTACGTTCCGGGCAACCTAGGCTTCACTCTAGAGCGTTGCTCCACCAGATCGAATAGTTAGTGCCTTAGAAGTCAACGCCAGAAGCATAAAATAAAATATAAATACAACAGGTTTTCCATCGTATAAAACGAATAATTGCAACCAGTATGAAACTTATGGTCATTTCTAAGTTCCGGGCAACCTAGGCCTCACTCTAGCGCGTTGTTCCACCAGACTGAATAATTAGGGCCTAAGGAGTGAACGCCAGCAGCATAAAATACAATATGAATACAACAGTTTTTCCATCATATAAAACGAATAATTGCAACCAGTATGAAAGTTATGGTCATTTCTACGTTCCGGGCAACCTAGGCTTCACTCTATGGCGTTCTTCCACCACATCGAATAGCTACGGCCTCAGAAGTCAACGCCTGAAGCATAAAATACAATAAAAATACAACAGTCTATCCATCCTATAACAGGAATAATTGCAACCCGTGTGAAAGTGATGATCATTTGTAAGTTCCAGGCAACCTAGGCTTCACTCTAGGGCGTTGTTCCACCAGATCGAATTGTTAGGGGCTAAGAAGTCAACTCCAGAAGCATAAGATTCAATATAAATATAACAGTTTTTCCATCGTATAGAACGAATAATAGCAACCAGTGTGAAAGTTATGGTCATTTCTACGTTCCGGGCAGACTAGGCTTCACTCTAGGGCGTTGGTCCACCAGATCGAATAGTTAGGGCCTAAGAAGTGAACGCCAGAAGCGTAAAATGCAATAAAAATACAACAGTTTTTCCATCGTATAACAGGATTAATTGCAACCAGTTTGAAAGTGATGGTCATTTCTCCTTTCCGGGCAACCTAGGCTTCACTCTGGGGCGTTGCTCCACTAGGTCGAATAGCTAGGGCCTTTGAAGTCAACGCCAGAAGCGTAAAATACAATATAAATACAACAGTTTTTCCATCATATAAATCGAGTAATTGCAACCAGTATGAAAGTTGTGGTCATTTCTACTTTCCGGGCAACCTAGGCTACACCCTAGGGCGTTGCTCCAACAGATCGAATAGTTATTGCCTTAGAAGTCAACGGCCGAAGCATAAAATACAAAATAAATAGAACTGTTTTTCCATCGTATAAAACGAATAATTGCAACCAGTATGAAAGTTAACGTCATTTCTACGTTCCGGGCAACCTAGGCTTCACTCTAGGGCGTTGCACCACCAGATCGAATAGTTAGGGCCTTAGAAGTCAACGCCAGAATCATAAAATACAATAAAGATGCAACGGCTTTTCCATCGTATTAAACGAATAATTTCAACCAGTGTGAATGTTATGGTCATTTCTACATTCCGAGCAACCTAGGCTTCACTCTAGGGCGTTGATCCACCAGATAGAATAGTTAGGGCCTTAGAAGTCAACGCCTGAAGCATAAAATACTTTAAAAGTACAACAGTCTTTCCGTCCTATAACAGGAATAATTGCAACCCGTGTGAAAGTGATGGTCATTTGTACGTTCCAGGCAACCTAGGCTTCACTCAAGAGCGTTGTTCCACCAGATCGAATTGTTAGGGCCTAAGAAGTCAACGCGAGAAGCATAAGATACAATATAAATATAACAGTTTTTCCATCGTATAGAACGAATAATAGCAACCAGTGTGAAAGTTATGGTCACTTCTACGTTCCGGGCAACCTAGGCTTCACTCTAGGGCGTTGCTCCACCAGATCAAACAGTTAGGGCCTTAGAAGTCAACGTACGAAGCATAAAATACAAAATAAGTAGAACAGTTTTTCCGTTGTGTAAAACGAATAATAGCAACCAGTGTGAAAGTTATAGTCATTTCTACGTTCCGGGCAAACTAGGCTTCACTCTACGGCGTTGCTCCACCAGATCAAACAGCTAGGGCCTTAGAAGTCAACGCCCGAAGCATAAAATACAATATAAATATAACAGTTTTTCCATCGTATAGAACGAATAATAGCAACCAGCGTGAAAGTTACCGTCATTTCTACTTTCCGGGCAACCTAGGCTTCACCCTAGGGCGTTGCTCCAACAGATTGAATAGTTAGGGCCTTAGAAGTCAACGCCCGATGCATAAAACACAAAATTAATAGAACAGTTTTTCCATCGTGTAAAACGAATAATTGCCACCGGTGTGAAAGTTATGGTCATTTCTACGTTCCGGTCAACCTAGGCTTCACTCTAGGGCGTTGATTCAACAGATTGAATAGTTAGGGCCTTAGAAGTCAACGCCCGATGCATAAAATACAAAATAAGTAGAACAGTTTTTCAATCGTGTAAAACGAATAATTGCTACCGGTGTGAAAGTTATGGTCATTTCTACGCTCCGGTCAACCTAGGCTTCACCATAGGGCGTTATTCCACCAGATAGAATATTTAGGGCCTAAGAAGTGAACGCCAGAAGCATAAAATACAATATAAATACAACAGTTTTTCCATCATACAAAACGAATAATTGCAACCAGTATGAAAGCTAGGGTCATTTCTACTTTACGGGCAACCTAGGCTACACATTTGGGCGTTGCTCTTACAGATTGAATAGTTAGGGCCTTAGAAGTTAATGCCCGAAGCATAAAATGCAATAAAAATACAACAGTTTTTCCATCATATAACAGGAATATTTGCAACCAGTTTGAAAGTGATGGTAATTGCTACGTTCCGGGCAACTTATGCTTCACTCTAGGGCGTTGCTCCACCAGATCGAATAGTTAGTGCCTTAGAAGTCAACGCCAGAAGCATAAAATGCAATATAAGTACAACAGTTTTTCCATCGTATAAAACGACTAAGTGCAACCAGTATGAAAGTTAACGTCATTTCTACTTTCCGGGCAACCCAGGCTTCACCCTAGGGCGTTGTTCCAACGGATTGAATAGTTAGGGCCTTAGAATTCAACGCCGGATGCATAAAATGCAATAGAATTACAACAGTTTTTCCATCGTATAAAAGGATTAATTGCAACCAGTTTGAAAGTGATGGTCATTTCTACGTTCCGGGCAACCTAGGCTTCACTCTAGGGCGTTGCTCCACCAGATCGAATAGTTAGGGACTTAGAAGTCAACGCCAGAAGCATAAAATGCAATATAAGTACAACAGCCTTTCCATCCTATAACAGGAATAATTGCAACCAGTTTGATAGTGATGGTCATTGCTACGTTCCGGGCAACCTGGGCTTCACCCCAGGTCGTTGTTCCACCAGATCGAATAGTTAGGGCCTAAGAAGTGAACGCCAGCAGCATAAAATACAATATAAATACAACAGTTCTTCCATCATATAAAACGAATAATTGCAACCAGTATGAAAGTTATGGTCATTTCTACGTTCCGGGAAACCCAGGCTTCACTCTATGGCGTTCTTCCACCACATCGAATAGCCACGGCCTCAGAAGTCAACGCCTGAAGCATAAAATACAATAAAAATACAACAGCCTTTCCATCCTATAACAGGAATAATTACAACCAGTTTGATAGTGATGGTCATTCCTACGTTCCGAGCAACCTAGGCTTCACTCTAGGGCGTTGTTCCACCAGTTCGAATTGTTAGGGCCTAAGAAGTCAACGCCCGAAGCATAAAATACAAAATAAATAGAACAGTTTTTCCATCGTATAAAACGAATAATAGCAACCAGTGTGAAAGTTATGATCATTTCTACGTTCTGGCAACCTAGGCTTCACCCCAGGGCGTTGTTCCACCAGATCGAATAGTTAGGGCCTAAGAAGTGAACGCCAGCAGCATAAAATACAATATAAATACAACAGTTCTTCCATCATATAAAACGAATAATTGCAACCAGTATGAAAGTTATGGTCATTTCTACGTTCCGGGCAACCTAGGCTTCACACTATGGCGTTCTTCCAACACATCGAATAGTTGCGGCCTCAGAAGTCAACGCCTGAAGCATAAAATACAATAAAAATACAACAGTCTTTCCATCCTATAACAGGAATAATTGCAACCAGTTTGAAGATGATGGTCATTTCTACGTTCCGGGCAACCTAGGCTTCACTCTAGAGCGTTGCTCCACCAGATCGAATAGTTAGTGCCTTAGAAGTCAACGCCAGAAGCATAAAATACAATATAAATACAACAGGTTTTCCATCGTATAAAACGAATAATTGCAACCAGTATGAAACTTATGGTCATTTCTAAGTTCCGGGCAACCTAGGCCTCACTCTAGCGCGTTGTTCCACCAGACTGAATAATTAGGGCCTAAGGAGTGAACGCCAGCAGCATAAAATACAATATGAATACAACAGTTTTTCCATCATATAAAACGAATAATTGCAACCAGTATGAAAGTTATGGTCATTTCTACGTTCCGGGCAACCTAGGCTTCACTCTATGGCGTTCTTCCACCACATCGAATAGCTACGGCCTCAGAAGTCAACGCCTGAAGCATAAAATACAATAAAAATACAACAGTCTATCCATCCTATAACAGGAATAATTGCAACCCGTGTGAAAGTGATGATCATTTGTAAGTTCCAGGCAACCTAGGCTTCACTCTAGGGCGTTGTTCCACCAGATCGAATTGTTAGGGGCTAAGAAGTCAACTCCAGAAGCATAAGATTCAATATAAATATAACAGTTTTTCCATCGTATAGAACGAATAATAGCAACCAGTGTGAAAGTTATGGTCATTTCTACGTTCCGGGCAGACTAGGCTTCACTCTAGGGCGTTGGTCCACCAGATCGAATAGTTAGGGCCTAAGAAGTGAACGCCAGAAGCGTAAAATGCAATAAAAATACAACAGTTTTTCCATCGTATAACAGGATTAATTGCAACCAGTTTGAAAGTGATGGTCATTTCTCCTTTCCGGGCAACCTAGGCTTCACTCTGGGGCGTTGCTCCACTAGGTCGAATAGCTAGGGCCTTTGAAGTCAACGCCAGAAGCGTAAAATACAATATAAATACAACAGTTTTTCCATTGTATAAAACGAATAATAGCATCCAGTGTGAAAGTTATGGCCATTTCTACGTTCCGGGCAACCTAGGCTTCACTCTACGGCGTTGCTCCACCAGACCAAACAGTTAGGGCCTTAGAAGTCAACGCCCGAAGCATAAAATACAAAATAAATAGAACAGTTTTTCCATTGTATAAAACGAATAATTAGTACCTGTGTAAAAGTTATGGTCATTTCTACGTTCCGGGCAACCTAGGCTTCACCATAGGGCGTTGTTCCACCAGACCGAATAGTTAGGGTCTAAGAAGTGAACGCCAGAAGCATAAAAAACAATATAAATACAACAGTTTTTCCATCATATAAATCGAGTAATTGCAACCAGTATGAAAGTTGTGGTCATTTCTACTTTCCGGGCAACCTAGGCTACACCCTAGGGCGTTGCTCCAACAGATCGAATAGTTATTGCCTTAGAAGTCAACGGCCGAAGCATAAAATACAAAATAAATAGAACTGTTTTTCCATCGTATAAAACGAATAATTGCAACCAGTATGAAAGTTAACGTCATTTCTACGTTCCGGGCAACCTAGGCTTCACTCTAGGGCGTTGCACCACCAGATCGAATAGTTAGGGCCTTAGAAGTCAACGCCAGAATCATAAAATACAATAAAGATGCAACGGCTTTTCCATCGTATTAAACGAATAATTTCAACCAGTGTGAATGTTATGGTCATTTCTACATTCCGAGCAACCTAGGCTTCACTCTAGGGCGTTGATCCACCAGATAGAATAGTTAGGGCCTTAGAAGTCAACGCCTGAAGCATAAAATACTTTAAAAGTACAACAGTCTTTCCGTCCTATAACAGGAATAATTGCAACCCGTGTGAAAGTGATGGTCATTTGTACGTTCCAGGCAACCTAGGCTTCACTCAAGAGCGTTGTTCCACCAGATCGAATTGTTAGGGCCTAAGAAGTCAACGCGAGAAGCATAAGATACAATATAAATATAACAGTTTTTCCATCGTATAGAACGAATAATAGCAACCAGTGTGAAAGTTATGGTCACTTCTACGTTCCGGGCAACCTAGGCTTCACTCTAGGGCGTTGCTCCACCAGATCAAACAGTTAGGGCCTTAGAAGTCAACGTACGAAGCATAAAATACAAAATAAGTAGAACAGTTTTTCCGTTGTGTAAAACGAATAATAGCAACCAGTGTGAAAGTTATAGTCATTTCTACGTTCCGGGCAAACTAGGCTTCACTCTACGGCGTTGCTCCACCAGATCAAACAGCTAGGGCCTTAGAAGTCAACGCCCGAAGCATAAAATACAATATAAATATAACAGTTTTTCCATCGTATAGAACGAATAATAGCAACCAGCGTGAAAGTTACCGTCATTTCTACTTTCCGGGCAACCTAGGCTTCACCCTAGGGCGTTGCTCCAACAGATTGAATAGTTAGGGCCTTAGAAGTCAACGCCCGATGCATAAAACACAAAATTAATAGAACAGTTTTTCCATCGTGTAAAACGAATAATTGCCACCGGTGTGAAAGTTATGGTCATTTCTACGTTCCGGTCAACCTAGGCTTCACTCTAGGGCGTTGATTCAACAGATTGAATAGTTAGGGCCTTAGAAGTCAACGCCCGATGCATAAAATACAAAATAAGTAGAACAGTTTTTCAATCGTGTAAAACGAATAATTGCTACCGGTGTGAAAGTTATGGTCATTTCTACGCTCCGGTCAACCTAGGCTTCACCATAGGGCGTTATTCCACCAGATCGAATATTTAGGGCCTAAGAAGTGAACGCCAGAAGCATAAAATACAATATAAATACAACAGTTTTTCCATCATACAAAACGAATAATTGCAACCAGTATGAAAGCTAGGGTCATTTCTACTTTACGGGCAACCTAGGCTACACATTTGGGCGTTGCTCTTACAGATTGAATAGTTAGGGCCTTAGAAGTTAATGCCCGAAGCATAAAATGCAATAAAAATACAACAGTTTTTCCATCATATAACAGGAATATTTGCAACCAGTTTGAAAGTGATGGTAATTGCTACGTTCCAGGCAACTTATGCTTCACTCTAGGGCGTTGCTCCACCAGATCGAATAGTTAGTGCCTTAGAAGTCAACGCCAGAAGCATAAAATGCAATATAAGTACAACAGTTTTTCCATCGTATAAAACGACTAAGTGCAACCAGTATGAAAGTTAACGTCATTTCTACTTTCCGGGCAACCCAGGCTTCACCCTAGGGCGTTGTTCCAACGGATTGAATAGTTAGGGCCTTAGAATTCAACGCCGGATGCATAAAATGCAATAGAATTACAACAGTTTTTCCATCGTATAAAAGGATTAATTGCAACCAGTTTGAAAGTGATGGTCATTTCTACGTTCCGGGCAACCTAGGCTTCACTCTAGGGCGTTGCTCCACCAGATCGAATAGTTAGGGACTTAGAAGTCAACGCCAGAAGCATAAAATGCAATATAAGTACAACAGTTTTTCCATCGTATAAAATGAATAATTGCAAACATTGCGAAAGTAATGGTCATTCCACGTTCCGGGCAACCTAGGCGTCACTCTAGTGCGTTGCTCCACCACATCTAATTGCTACGGCCTTAGACGTCAACGACAGAAGCATAAAATACAATAAAGATGCAACAGCTTTTCCATCGTATAAAACGAATAATTGCAACCAGTGTGAAAGTTATGGTCATTTCTACGTTCCGGGCAACCTAGGCATCACCCCAGGTCGTTGTTCCACCAGATCGAATAGTTAGGGCCTAAGAAGTGAACGCCAGCAGAATAAAATACAATATAAGTTCAACAGTTCTTCCATCATATAAAACGAATAATTGCAACCAGTATGAAAGTTATGGTCATTTCTACGTTCCGGGCAACCCAGGCTTCACTCTATGGCGTTCTTCCACCACATCGAATAGCTACGGCCTCAGAAGTCAACGCCTGAAGCATAAAATACAATAAAAATACAACAGCCTTTCCATCCTATAACAGGAATAATTGCAACCAGTTTGATAGTGATGGTCATTTCTACGTTCCGGGGATCCTAGGCTTCACTCTAGGGCGTTGCTCCACCAGATCGAATAGTTAGTGCCTTAGAAGTCAACGCCAGAAACATAAAATACAATATAAACACAACAGTTTTTCCACCGTATAAAACGAATAATTGCTACCAGTATGGAAGTGATGCTCATTTCTACGTTCCGGGCAACCTAGGCCTCACTCTAGGGCGTTGTTCCACCAGATTGAATAGTTAGGGCCTAAGAAATCAACGCCAGAAGCATAAAATACAATATAAATATAACAGTTTTTCCATCGTATAAAACGAATAATTTCAACCAGTGTGAATGTTATGATCATTTCTACATTCGGAGCAACCTAGGCTTCACTCTAGGGCGTTGATCCACCAGATAGAATAGTTAGGGCCTTAGAAGTCAACACCAGAAGCATAAAATTCAATAAAGATGCAACAGTTTTTCCATCGTATAGCAGGAATAACTGCAAACAGTGTGAAAGTACTGGTCATATCTACGTTCCGGGTAACCTAGGCTTCACTCTAGGGCGTTGTTCCACCAGATCGAACAGTTAGGGCCTAAGAAGGCAACGCCAGAAGCATAAAATACAAAATAAATAGAACAGTTTTTCCATCGTATAAAACGAATAATTGCAACCAGTATGAAAGTTAACGTCATTTCTACGTTCCGGGCAACCTAGGCTTCACTCTAGGGCGTTACTCCACCAGATCGAATAGTTAGTGCCTTAGAAGTCAACGCCAGAAGCATAAAATACAATATAAATACAACAGTTTCTCCGTCCTATAACAGGAATAATTGCAACCCGTGTGATAGTGATGGTCATTTGTACGTTCCAGGCAACCTAGGCTTCACTCTAGGGCGTTGTTCCACCAGATCGAATTCTTAGGGCCTAAGAAGTCAACGCCAGAAGCATAAGATAGTATATAAATATAACAGTTTTTCCATCGTATAGAACGAATAATAGCAACCAGTGTGGAAGTTATGGTCACTTCTACGTTCCGGGCAACCTAGTCTTCACACTAGGGCGTTGCTCCACCAGATCAAACGGTTAGGGCCTTAGAAGTCAACGCCCGAAGCATAAAATACGATATAAATACAACAGCTTTTCCATCGTATAAAAGGAATAATTGCAAACAGTGTGAAAGTAATGGTCATTTCTACGTTCCCGGCAACCTAGGCTTCACTCTACGGCGTTGTCCCACCAGATCGAATAGTTAGGGCCTAAGAAGTCAACACCAAAAGAATAAAATACAAAATATATACGACAGTTTTTCTATCCTATAACAGGAATAATTGCAACCCATGTGCAAGTGATGGTCATTTCTACGTTCCGGGCAACCTAGGCTTCACTCTAGGGCGTTGTTGCACCAGATCGAATAGTTAGGGCCTTAGAAGTCAACGCCCGAGGCATAAAATACATAATAAATAAAACACTTTTTCCATCGTATAAAACGAATAATTGCTACCAGTATGAAAGTTATGGTCATTTCTACTTTCCGGGCAACCTAGGCTTCACCCTAGGGCGTTGTTCCACCAGATCGAATAGTTAGGGCCTAAGAAGTGAACGCCAGAAGCATAAAATACAATATAAATACAACAGTTTTTCATCATATAAAACGAATAATTGCAACCAGTATGAAAGTTATGGTCATTTCTACTTTCCGGGCAACCTAGGCTTCACGCTATGGCGTTGCTCCACCAGATCGAATAGTTAGGGCCTTAGAAGTCAACGCCCGAATCATAAAATAATATATAAATAGAACAGTTTTTCCATCGTATAAAACGAATAATTGCTACCAGTGTGAAAGTTATGGTCATTTCTACGTTCAGGGCAACCTACCCTTCACCCTAGGGCGTTGCTCCACCAGATAGAATAGTTAGGGCCTAAGATGTCAACGCCAGAAGCATAAAAAACAACAAAGATGCAACAGTTTTTCCATCGTATAACAGGAATAACTGCAAACAGTATGAAAGTAGTGGTCATTTCTACGTTCCGGGTAACCTAGGTTTCACTCTAGGGCGTTGCACCACCAGATCGAATAGTGAGGGACTTAGAATTCAACGCCATAAGAATAAAATACAATATAAGTACAACAGTTTTTCCACCGTATAAAGTGAATAATTGCAACCAGTGTGAAACTTATGGTCATTTCTACATTCGGAGCGACCTAGGCTTCACTCTAGGGCGATGCTCCACCTGATCGAATAGTTAGGGCCTTAGGAGTCAACGCCAGAAGCATAAAACACAATATAAATACAACAGTTTTTCCATCGTATAAGACGAATAATTGCAACCAGTATGAAAGTTAACGTCATTTCTACTTTCCGGGCAACCTAGGCTTCACCCTAGGGCGTTGCTTCAACAGATTGAATAGTTAGGGCCTTAGAAGTCAACGCCCGAAGCATAAAATACAAAATAAATAGAACAGTTTTTCCATCGTATAAAACGAATAATTGCTACCAGTGTGAAAGTTATGGTCATTTCTACGTTCAGGGCAACCTACCCTTCACCCTAGGGCGTTGCTCCACCAGATAGAATAGTTAGGGCCTAAGATGTCAACGCCAGAAGCATAAAAAACAATAAAGATGCAACAGTTTTTCCATCGTATAACAGGAATAACTGCAAACAGTATGAAAGTAGTGGTCATTTCTACGTTCCGGGTAACCTAGGTTTCACTCTAGGGCGTTACACCACCAGATCGAATAGTGAGGGACTTAGAGTTCAACGCCATAAGAATAAAATACAATATAAGTACAACAGTTTTTCCACCGTATAAAGTGAATAATTGCAACCAGTGTGAAACTTATGGTCATTTCTACATTCGGAGCAACCTAGGCTTCGCTCTAGGGCGATGCTCCACCTGATCGAATAGTTAGGGCCATAGGAGTCAACGCCAGAAGTCTAAAATACAATAAAAATACAACAGTCTTTCCATCCTATAACAGGAATAACTGCAACCCGTGTGAAGGTGATGGTCATTTCTGCGTTCCAGGCAACCTAGGTTTCACTATAGGGCGTTGCTCCACCAGATCAAACAGTTAGGGCCTTCGAAGTCAACGCCCGAAGCATAAAATACAAAATAAATAGAGCAGTTTTTCCATTGTATAAAACGAATAATTGCAACCAGTGTAAATATTATGGTCATTTCTACGTTCCGGGCAACCTAGGCTTCACCCTAGGGCGTTGTTCCACCAGATCGAATAATACGGGCCTAAGAAGTGATCGCCAGAAGCATAAAATACAAAATAAATAGAACAGTTTTTCCATCGTATAAAACGAGTAATTGCTGCCAGTGTGAAAGTTATGGTCATTTCTACTTTCCGGGCAACCTAGGCTTCACCCTAGGGCGTTGCTCCAACAGATTGAATAGTTAGGGCCTTCGAAGTCAAGGCCCAAAGCATAAAATGCAATAAAAATACAACAGTTTTTCCATCGTATAACAGGATTAATTGCAACCAGTTTGAAAGTGATGGTCATTTCTACGTTCCGGGCAACCTAGGCTTCACTCTAGGGCGTTGCTCCACAAGATCGAATAGTTAGGGCCTAAGAAGTGAACGCCAGAAGCATAAAATGCAATATAAATACAACAGTTTTTCCATCGTATAAAACGAATAATAGCAACCAGTGTGAAAGTTATGGTCATTTCTACATTCCGAGCAACCTAGGCTTCACTCTAGGGCGCTGCTCCACCAGAACGAATAGTTAGGTCCTTAGATGTCAACGCCAGAAGCATAAAATACGAAATAAATACAACAGCTTTCCATCGTATTAAATGGATAATTGCAAACAGTGTGAAAGTTGTGGTCATTTCTACGTTCCGAGCAACCTAGGCTTTGCTCTAGGGCGGTGCTCCACCATATCGAATAGCTACGGCCTTAGAAGCCTACGCCTGAAGCATAAAATGCAAAATAAATAGAACAGTTTTTCCATTGTATAAAACGAATAATTGCTGCCAGTGTGAAAGTTATGGTCATTTCTATTTTCCGGGCAACCTAGGCTTCACCATAGGGCGTTGCTCCACCAGATTAAACAGTTAGGGCATTAGAAGCCAACGCCCGAAGCATTAAATACAAAATAAATAGAACAGTTTTTCCATTGTATAAAACGAATAATTGCTACCAGTGTAAAAGCTATGGTCATTTCTACGTTCCGGGCAACCTAGGCTTCACCCTAGGCCGTGGTTCCACCAGATCGAATAGTTAGGGCCTAAGAAGTGAACGCCAGAAGCATAAAATACAATATAAATACAACAGTTTTTCCATCATATAAAACGAATAATTGCAACCAGTATGAAGGTTATGGTCATTTCTACTTTCCGGGCAACCTAGGCTTCACTCTAGGGCGCTGCTCCACCAGAAAGAATTGTTAGGTCCTTAGATGTCAACGCCAGAAGCATAAAATACGATATAAATACAACAGCTTTTCCATCGTATAAAAGGAATAATTGCAAACAGTGTGAAAGTAATGGTCATTTCTACGATCCGGGCAACCGAGGCTTCACTCCACGGCGTTGTTCTACCAGATCGAATAGTTAGGGCCTAAGAAGTGAACGCCAGACGCATAAGATACAATATAAATATAACAGTTTTTCCATCGTATAAAACGAATAATAGCAACCAGTGTGAAAGTTATTGTCATTTCTACGTTACGGGCGACCTAGGCTTCACTCTAGGGCGTTGCTCCACCAGATCAAACAGTTAGGGCTTTAGAAGTCAACGCCCGAAGCATAAAATACAAAATAAATAGAACAGTTTTTCCATTGTATAAAACGAATAATTGCTACCAGTGTAAAAGCTATGGTCATTTCTACTTTCCCAGCAACCTAGGCTTCACCCTAGGGCATTGCTCCAACAGATTCAATAGTTAGGGCCTTAGAAGTCAACGCCTGAATCATAAAATGCAATAAAAATACAGCAGGGTTTCCATCGTATAAAACTTATAATTGCTACCAGTGTGAAAGTGATGGTCATTTCTACGTACCGGGCAACCTAGGCTTCACTATAGGGCGCTGCTCCACCAGAACGAATAGTTGGGTCCTTAGATGTCAACGCCAGAAGCATAAAATACGATATAAATACAACAGCTTTTCCATCGTATAAAAGGAATAATTGCAAACAGTGTGAAAGTAATGGTCATTTCTACGATCCGGGCAACCGAGGCTTCACTCTACGGCGTTGTTCCACCTGATGGAATATCTAGGGCCTAAGAAGTCAACGCCAGAAGCATAAAATACGATATAAATACAACAGCTTTTCCATCGTATAAAAGGTATAATTGCAAACAGTGTGAAAGTAATGGTCATTTCTACGATCCGGGCAACCGAGGCTTCACTCTACGGCGTTGTTCCACCTGATGGAATATTTAGGGCCTAAGAAGTCAACGCCAGAAGCATAAAATACGATATACATACAACAGCTTTTCCATCGTATAAAACGAATAATTGCAACCAGTTTGAAAGTCATGGTCATTTCTACGTACCGGGCAACCTAGGCTTCACTCTAGGGCGTTGCTCCACCAGATCAAACAGTTAGGACCTTAGAAGTCAATGCCCGAAGCATAAAATGCAATAAAAATACAACAGTTTTTCCATCATATAACCGGAATAATTGCAACCACTTTGAAAGTAATGGTCATTTCTACGAACCGGGCAACCGAGGCTTCACTCTACGGCGTTGTTCCACCAGATCGAAAAGTTAGGGCCTAAGAAGTGAACGCCAGACGCATAAAATACAATATAAATATAACAGTTTTTCCATCGTATAAAACGAACAATAGCAACCAGTGTGAAAGTTATGGTCATTTCTACGTTCCGGGCAACCTAGGCTTCACTCTAGGGCGTTGCTCCACCAGATCAAACAGTTAGGGCTTTAGAAGTCAACGCCCGAAGCATAAAATACAAAATAAATAGAACAGTTTTTCAATTGTATAAAACGATAATTGCTACCAGTGTAAAAGCTATGGTCATTTCTACTTTCCCAGCAACCTAGGCTTCACCCTAGGGCATTGCTCCAACAGATTCAATAGTTAGGGCCTTAGAAGTCAACGCCCGAATCATAAAATGCAATAAAAATACAGCAGGGTTTCCATCGTATAAAACTAATAATTGCTACCAGTGTGAAAGTGATGGTCATTTCTACGTACCGGGCAACCTAGGCTTCACTATAGGGCGCTGCTCCACCAGAACGAATAGTTAGGTCCTTAGATGTCAACGCCAGAAGCATAAAATACAATATAAATACAACAGTTTTTCCATCGTATAAAACGAACAATTGCAACCAGTGTAAAAGTTATGGTCATTTCTACGTTCCGAGCAACCTAGGCTTCACCCTAGGTCGTTGCTCCAACAGATTGAATAGTTAGGGACTTAGAAGTCAACGCCCCAACCATAAAATGCAAAAAAAAATACGAGAGTGTTTCCATCATATAACAGGAATAATTGCAACCAGTTTGAAAGTGATGGCCAATTCTACGTTCCTGGAAACCTAGGCTACACCCTGGGGCGTTGCTCCAACAGATTGAATAGTTAGGGCCTTAGAAGTCAATGCCCGAAGCATAAAATGCAATAAAAATACAACAGTTTTTCCGTCATATAACAGGAATAATTGCAACCAGTTTGAAAGTGATGGTCATTTCTACGTTCCGGGAAACCTCGGCTTCACTCTAGGGCGTTGCTCCGCCAGATCGAATAGTTAGTGCATTAGAAGTCAACGCCAGAAGCATAAAATACAATATAAATGCAACAGTTTTTCCATCGTATAAAAAGGAATAATTGCAACCAGTATGAAAGTTAACGTCATTTCTTCTTTCCGGGCAACCTAGGCTTCACCCTTGGGCGTTGCTCCAACAGATTGAATAGTTAGGGCCTTAGAAGTCAACGCCGGAAGCATAAAATGCAATAAAAATAGAACAGCTTTTCCATCGTATAAAACGAGTAATTGCAACCAGTATGAAAGTTATGGTCATTTCTACGTTCCGGGCAACCTAGGCTACACTCTATGGCGTTCTTCCACTACATCGAATAGCAACTGCCTCAGAAGTCAACGCCTGAAGCATAAAATACAATAAAAATACAACAGTCTTTCCGTCCTATAACAGGAATAATTGCAACCCGTGTGAAAGTGATGGTCATATGTACGTTCTAGGCAACCTAGGCTTCACTGTAGGGCGTTGTTCCATCAGATCGAATTGTTAGGCCCTAAGAAGTCAACGCCAGAAGCATAAAATACAATATAAATATAACAGTTTTTCCATCGTATAAAACGAATAATAGCAACCAGTGTGAAAGTTATGGTCATTTCTACGTTCCGGGCAACCTAGGCTTCACTCTAAGGCGTTGCTCCACCAGATCAAACAGTGAGGGCTTTAGAAGTCAACGCCCGAAGCATAAAATACAAAATAAATAGAACAGTTTTTCCATTGTATAAATCGAATAATTGCAACCAGTGTGAAAGTTATGGTCATTTCTACGTTCCGGGCAACCTAGGCTTAACTCTAGGGCGTTGCTTCACCAGATCAAACAGTTAGGGCCTTACAAGTCAACGCCCGAAGCATAAAATACAAAATAAATAGAATAGTTTTTCCATTGTATAAAACGAATAATTGCTGCCAGTGTAAAAGTTATAGTCATTTCTACGTTCCGGGCAACCTAGGCTTCACCCTAGGGCGTTGCTCCAACAGATTGAATAGTTAGGGACTTAGAAGTCAACGCCCCAACCATAAAATGCAAAAAAAAATACGAGAGTGTTTCCATCATATAACAGGAATAATTGCAACCAGTTTGAAAGTGATGGCCAATTCTACGTTCCTGGAAACCTAGGCTACACCCTGGGGCGTTGCTCCAACAGATTGAATAGTTAGGGCCTTAGAAGTCAATGCCCGAAGCATAAAATGCAATAAAAATACAACAGTTTTTCCGTCATATAACAGGAATAATTGCAACCAGTTTGAAAGTGATGGTCATTTCTACGTTCCGGGAAACCTCGGCTTCACTCTAGGGCGTTGCTCCGCCAGATCGAATAGTTAGTGCATTAGAAGTCAACGCCAGAAGCATAAAATACAATATAAATACAACAGTTTTTCCATCGTATAAAAAGGAATAATTGCAACCAGTATGAAAGTTAACGTCATTTCTTCTTTCCGGGCAACCTAGGCTTCACCCTTGGGCGTTGCTCCAACAGATTGAATAGTTAGGGCCTCAGAAGTCAACGCCGGAAGCATAAAATGCAATAAAAATAGAACAGCTTTTCCATCGTATAAAACGAGTAATTGCAACCAGTAAGAAAGTTATGGTCATTTCTACGTTCCGGGCAACCTAGGCTACACTCTATGGCGTTCTTCCACTACATCGAATAGCAACTGCCTCAGAAGTCAACGCCTGAAGCATAAAATACAATAAAAATACAACAGTCTTTCCGTCCTATAACAGGAATAATTGCAACCCGTGTGAAAGTGATGGTCATATGTACGTTCTAGGCAACCTAGGCTTCACTGTAGGGCGTTGTTCCATCAGATCGAATTGTTAGGCCCTAAGAAGTCAACGCCAGAAGCATAAAATACAATATAAATATAACAGTTTTTCCATCGTATAAAACGAATAATAGCAACCAGTGTGAAAGTTATGGTCATTTCTACGTTCCGGGCAACCTAGGCTTCACTCTAAGGCGTTGCTCCACCAGATCAAACAGTTAGGGCTTTAGAAGTCAACGCCCGAAGCATAAAATACAAAATAAATAGAACAGTTTTTCCATTGTATAAAACGAATAATTGCAACCAGTGTGAAAGTTATGGTCATTTCTACGTTCCGGGCAACCTAGGCTTAACTCTAGGGCGTTGCTTCACCAGATCAAACAGTTAGGGCCTTACAAGTCAACGCCCGAAGCATAAAATACAAAATAAATAGAATAGTTTTTCCATTGTATAAAACGAATAATTGCTGCCAGTGTAAAAGTTATAGTCATTTCTACGTTCCGGGCAACCTAGGCTTCACCCTAGGGCGTTGCTCCAACAGATTGAATAGTTAGGGACTTAGAAGTCAACGCCCCAACCATAAAATGCAAAAAAAAATACGAGAGTGTTTCCATCATATAACAGGAATAATTGCAACCAGTTTGAAAGTGATGGCCAATTCTACGTTCCTGGAAACCTTGGCTACACCCTGGGGCGTTGCTCCAACAGATTCAATAGTTAGGGCCTTAGAAGTCAATGCCCGAAGCATAAAATGCAATAAAAATACAACAGTTTTTCCGTCATATAACAGGAATAATTGCAACCAGTTTGAAAGTGATGGTCATTTCTACGTTCCGGGAAACCTCGGCTTCACTCTAGGGCGTTGCTCCGCCAGATCGAATAGTTAGTGCATTAGAAGTCAACGCCAGAAGCATAAAATACAATATAAATACAACAGTTTTTCCATCGTATAAAAAGGAATAATTGCAACCAGTATGAAAGTTAACGTCATTTCTTCTTTCCGGGCAACCTAGGCTTCACCCTTGGGCGTTGCTCCAACAGATTGAATAGTTAGGGCCTTAGAAGTTAACGCCGGAAGCATAAAATGCAATAAAAATAGAACAGCTTTTCCATCGTATAAAACGAGTAATTGCAACCAGTAAGAAAGTTATGGTCATTTCTACGTTCCGGGCAACCTAGGCTACACTCTATGGCGTTCCTCCACTACATCGAATAGCAACTGCCTCAGAAGTCAACGCCTGAAGCATAAAATACAATAAAAATACAACAGTCTTTCCGTCCTATAACAGGAATAATTGCAACCCGTGTGAAAGTGATGGTCATATGTACGTTCTAGGCAACCTAGGCTTCACTGTAGGGCGTTGTTCCATCAGATCGAATTGTTAGGCCCTAAGAAGTCAACGCCAGAAGCATAAAATACAATATAAATATAACAGTTTTTCCATCGTATAAAACGAATAATAGCAACCAGTGTGAAAGTTATGGTCATTTCTACGTTCCGGGCAACCTAGGCTTCACTCTAAGGCGTTGCTCCACCAGATCAAACAGTTAGGGCTTTAGAAGTCAACGCCCGAAGCATAAAATACAAAATAAATAGAACAGTTTTTCCATTGTATAAAACGAATAATTGCAACCAGTGTGAAAGTTATGGTCATTTCTACGTTCCGGGCAACCTAGGCTTAACTCTAGGGCGTTGCTTCACCAGATCAAACAGTTAGGGCCTTACAAGTCAACGCCCGAAGCATAAAATACAAAATTAATAGAATAGTTTTTCCATTGTATAAAACGAATAATTGCTGCCAGTGTAAAAGTTATAGTCATTTCTACGTTCCGGGCAACCTAGGCTTCACCCTAGGGCGTTGCTCCAACAGATTGAATAGTTAGGGACTTAGAAGTCAACGCCCCAACCATAAAATGCAAAAAAAAATACGAGAGTGTTTCCATCATATAACAGGAATAATTGCAACCAGTTTGAAAGTGATGGCCAATTCTACGTTCCGGGTAACCTAGGTTTCACTCCAGGGCGTTGCTCCACCAGATCGAATAGTTACGGCCTAAGAAGTCAACGCCAGAAGCATAAAATACGATATAAATACAACAGCTTTTCCATCGTATAAAACGAATAATTGCAACCAGTATAAAAGTTATGGTCATTTCTACTTTCCGGGCAACATAGGCCTCACTCTACGGCGTTGCTCCACCACATCCAATAGCTAGCGTCTTAGAATTAAACGCCAGAAGCATAGAATACAATAAAAATACAACAGTTTTTCCATAGTATAACAGGAATAATTGCAACCAGTGTGAATGTAATGGTCATTTCTACGTTCCGGGCAACCTAGGCTTCACTCTAGGGTGTTGCTCCACCAGATCGATTAGTTAGGTCCTAAGAAGTCAACGACAGAAGCATAAAATACGATATAAATACAACAGCTCTTCCATCGTATAAAACGAATAATTGCAACCAGTATGAAAGTTAACGTCATTTCTTCTTTCCGGGCAACCTAGGCTTCACGCTTGGGCGTTGCTCCAACAGATTGAATAGTTAGGGCCTTAGAAGTCAACGCCGGAAGCATAAAATGCAATAAAAATACAACAGTGTTTCCATCGTATAAAAGGATTAGTTGCAACCAGTTTGAAAGTGATGGTCATTTCTACGTTCCGGGAAACCTCGGCTTCACTCTAGGGCGTTGCTACGCCAGATCGAATAGTTAGTGCATTAGAAGTCAAGGCCAGAAGCATAAAATACAATATATGTACAACAGTTTTTCCATCGTATAAAATGAATAATTGCAAACAGTGTGAAAGTAATTGTCATTTCTACGATCCGAGCAACCTAGGCTTCACCCTAGGGCGTTGCTCCATCAGATTGAATAGATAGGGCCTTAGAAGTTAATGCCCGAAGCATAAAATGAAATAAAAATACAACAGTTTTTCCATCATATAACAGGAATAATTGCAACCAGTTTGAAAGTGATGGTCACTTCTACGTTCCGGGCAACCTAGGCTTCACTCTAGGGCGTTGCTCCACCAGATCGAATAGTTAGAGCCTTAGAAGTCAACGCCAGAAGCATAAAATACAATATAAATAAAACCGTTTTTCCATCGTATAAAACGAATAATTGCTACCAGGATGGAAGTGATGGTCATTTCTACGTTCCGGGCTACCTAGGCCTCACTCTAGGTCGTTGTTCCACCAGATCGAACAGTTAGGGCCTAAGAAGTGAACGCCAGAAGCATAAAATACAATATAAATATAACAGTTTTTCCATCGTATAAAACGAATAATAGCAACCAGTGTGAAAGTTATGGTCATTTCTACGTTCCGGGCAACCTAGGCTTCACTCTAAGGCGTTGCTCCACCAGATCAAACAGTTAGGGCCTTAGAAGTCAACGCCCGAAGCATAAAATACAAAATAAATAGAACAGTTTTTCCATTGTAGAAAACGAATAATTGCTACCTGTGTAAAAGTTATGGTCATTTCTACGTTCCGAGCAACCTAGGCTTCACCCTAGGGCGTTGCTCCAACAGATTGAATAGTTAGGGACTTAGAAGTCAACGCCCCAACCATAAAATGCAAAAAAAATACGAGAGTGTTTCCATCATATAACAGGAATAATTGCAACCAGTTTGAAAGTGATGGTCACTTCTACGTTCCGGGCAACCTAGGCTTCACTCTAGGGCGTTGCTCCACCAGATCGAATAGTTAGAGCCTTAGAAGTCAACGCCAGAAGCATAAAATACAATATAAATAAAACCGTTTTTCCATCGTATAAAACGAATAATTGCTACCAGGATGGAAGTGATGGTCATTTCTACGTTCCGGGCTACCTAGGCCTCACTCTAGGTCGTTGTTCCACCAGATCGAACAGTTAGGGCCTAAGAAGTGAACGCCAGAAGCATAAAATACAATATAAATATAACAGTTTTTCCATCGTATAAAACGAATAATAGCAACCAGTGTGAAGGTTAGGGTCATTTCTACGTTCCGGGCAACCTAGGCTTCACTCTAAGGCGTTGCTCCACCAGATCAAACAGTTAGGGCCTTAGAAGTCAACGCCCGAAGCATAAAATACAAAATAAATAAAACAGTTTTTCCATCGTATAAAACGAATAATAGCAACCAGTGTGAAAGTTATGGTCATTTCTACGTTCCGGGCAACCTAGGCTTCACTCTAAGGCGTTGCTCCACCAGATCAAACAGTTAGGGCCTTAGAAGTCAACGCCCGAAGCATAAAATACAAAATAAATAGAACAGTTTTTCCATTGTATAAAACGAATAATAGCTGCCAGTGTAAAAGTTATAGTCATTCCTACGTTCCGGGCAACCTAGGCTTCACCCCAGGGCGTTGTTCCACCTGACGGAATAGTTAGAGCCTAAGAAGTCAACGCCAGAAGCATAAAATACGATATAAATACAATAGCTTTTCCATCGTATAAAACGAATAATTGCAACCAGATTGAAAGTGATGGTCATTTCTACGTTCCTGGTAACCTAGGCTACACCCTGGGGCGTTGCTCCAACAGATTGAATAGTGAGGGCCTTAGAAGTCAACGCCAGAAGCATAAAATGCAATAAAAATACAACAGTTTTTCCATCGTATAAAAGGATTAATTGCAACCAGTTTGAAAGTGATTGTCATTTCTACGTTCCGGGCAACCTAGGCTTCACTCTAGGGCGTTGCTCCGCCAGGTCGAATAGTTAGGGCCTTAGAAGTCAACGCCAGAAGCATAAAATACAATATATGTACAACAGTTTTTCCATCGTATAAAATGAATAATTGCAAACAGTGTGAAAGTAATGGTCATTTCTACGATCCGAGCAACCTAGGCTTCACCCTAGGGCGTTGCTCCAACAGATTGAATAGTTAGGGACTTAGAAGTCAACGCCCCAACCATAAAATTCAATAAAAATACAACAGTCTTTCCGTCCTATAACAGGAATAATTGCAACCCGTGTGAAAGTGATGGTCATTTGTACGTTCCAGGCAACCTAGGCTTCACTCTAGGGCGTTGTTCCACCAGATCGAATTGTTAGGCCCAAAGAAGTCAGCGCCAGAAGCATAAGATACAATATAAATATATCAGCTTTTCCATCGTATAGAACGAATAATAGCAACCAGTGTGAAAGTTATGGTCATTTCTACGTTCCGGGCAACCTAGGCTTCACTCTAGGGCGTTGCTCCACCAGATGAAACAGCTAGGGCCTTAGAAGTCAACGCCCGAAGCATAAAATACATTATAAATACAACAGTTTTTCCATCATACAAAACGAATAATTGCAACCAGTATGAAAGCTATGGTCATTTCTACTTTACGGGCAACCTAGGGTACACCCTAGGGCGTTGCTCTTACAGATTGAATAGATAGGGCCTTAGAAGTTAATGCCCGAAGCATAAAATGAAATAAAAATACAACAGTTTTTCCATCATATAACAGGAATAATTGCAACCAGTTTGAAAGTGATGGTCACTTCTACGTTCCGGGCAACCTAGGCTTCACTCTAGGGCGTTGCTCCACCAGATCGAATAGTTAGAGCCTTAGAAGTCAACGCCAGAAGCATAAAATACAATATAAATAAAACAGTTTTTCCATCGTATAAAACGAATAATTGGTACCAGTATGCAAGTGATGGTCATTTCTACGTTCCGGGCTACCTAGGCCTCACTCTAGGTCGCTGTTCCACCAGATCGAATAGTTAGGGCCTAAGAACTGAATGCCAGAAGCATAAAATACAATAAAGATGCAACAGTCTTTCCGTCCTATAACAGGAATAATTGCAACCCGTGTGAAAGTGATGGTCATTTGTAAGTTCCAGGCAACCTAGGCTTCACTCTAGGGCGTTGTTCCACCAGATCGAATTGTTAGGCCCTAAGAAGTCAACGCCAGAAGCATAAGATACAATATAAATATATCAGTTTTTCCATCGTATAGAACGAATAATAGCAACCTGTGTGAAAGTTAACGTCATTTCTACTTTCCAGGCAACCTAGGCTTCAGTCTAGGGCGTTGCTCCAACAGACTGAATAGTTAGGGCCTTAGAAGTCAACGCCCGATGCATAAAATAGAAAACAAATACAACAGTTTTTCCATCGTGTAAAACGAATAATTGCAACCAGTATGAAAGCTATGGTCATTTCTAATTTACGGGCAACCTAGGCTACACTCTAGGGCGTTGCTCTTACAGATTGAATAGATAGGGCCTTAGAAGTTAATGCCCGAAGCATATAATGCAATAAAAATACAACAGTTTTTCCATCATATAACAGGAATATTTGCAACCAGTTTGAAAGAGATCGTCATTTCTACGTTCCGGGCAACCTAGGCTTCACCATAGGGCGTTGTTCCACCAGATCGAATAGTTAGGGCCTAAAAAGTGAACGCCAGAAGCATAAAATAAAATATAAATACAACAGTTTTTCCATCATACAAAACGAATGATTGCAACCAGTATGAAAGCTATGGTCATTTCTACTTTACGGGCAACCTAGGCTACACCCTAGGGCGTTGCTCTTACAGATTGGATAGATAGGGCCTTAGAAGTTAATGCCCGAAGCATATAATGCAATAAAAATACAACAGTTTTTCCGTCATATAACAGGAATAATTGCAACCAGTTTGAAAGTGATGGTCATTTCTACGTTCCGGGAAACCTCGGCTTCACTCTAGGGCGTTGCTGCGTCAGATCGAATAGTTAGTGCATTAGAGGTCAACGCTAGAAGCATAAAATACAATATAAATACAACAGACTTTCCATCGTATAAAAAGGAATAATTGCAACCAGTGTGAATGTTATGGTCATTTCTACATTCCGAGCAACCTAGGCTTCACTCTAGGGCGTTGCTCCACCAGATCCAATAGTTAGGGCCTTAGAAGTCAACGCCAGAATCATAAAATACAATAAAGATGCAACAGCTTTACCATCGTATTAAACGAATAATTTCAACCAGTGTGAATGTTATGGTCATTTCTACATTCCGAGCAACCTAGGCTTCACTCTAGGGCGTTGATCGAAGAGATTGAATTGTCAGGGCCTTAGCAGTCAACGCCCGAAGCATAAAATACAATATAAATACAACAGTTTTTCCATCATATAACAGGAATAATTGCAACCAGTTTGAAAGTGATGGTCATTTCTACGTTCCGGGCAACCTAGGCTTCACTCTAGGGCGTTGCTCCACCAGATCGAATAGTTAGTGCCTTAGAAGTCAACGCCCGAAGCATAAAATACAATATAAATACAACAGTTTTTCCATCATATAACAGGAATAATTGCAACCCGTGTGAAAGTGATGGTCATTTGTACGTTCTAGGCAACCTAGGCTTCACTCTAGGGCGTTGTTCCACCAGATCGAATTCTTAGGCCCTAAGAAGTCAACGCCAGAAGCATAAGATACAATATAAATATAACAGTTTTTCCATCGTATAGAACGAATAATAGCAACCAGTGTGAAAGTTATGGTCATTTCTACGTTCCGGGCAACCTAGGCTTCACTCCAGGGCGTTGCTCCACCAGATCAAACAGCTAGGGCCTTAGAAGTCAACGCCCGAAGCATAAAATACAATATAAATACAACAGTTTTTCCATCGTATAAAAGAAATAATTGCAACCGGTATGAAACTTATGGTCATTTCTACGTTCCGGGCAATCTAGGCTTCACTCTATAGCGTTCTTCCACCACATCGAATAGCTACGGCCTCAGAAGTCAACGCCTGAAGTATAAAATACAATAAAAATACAACCGTCTTTCCATCCTATAACAGGAATAATTGCAACCAGTTTGAAAGTGATGGTCATTTCTCCTTTCTGGGCAACCTAGGCTTCACTCTAGGGCGTTACTCCACTAGATCGAATAGCTAGGGCCTTAGAAGTCAACGCCAGAAGCATAAAATACAATATAAATACAACAGTTTTTCCATTGTATAAAACGAATAATTGCAACCAGTATGAAACTTATGGTCATTTCTACTTTCCGAACAACCTAGGCTTCACCCTAGGGCGTCGCTCCAACAGATTGAATAGTTAGGGCCTTAGAAGTTAATGCCCGAAGCATATAATGCAATAAAAATACAACAGTTTTTCCATCATATAACAGGAATATTTGCAACCAGTGTGAAAGTTATGGTCATTTCTACGTTCCGGGCAACCTAGGCTTCACTCTAGGGCGTTGCTCCACCAGATCAAACAGTTAGGGCCTTAGAAGTCAGCGCCCGAAGCATAAAATACAAAATAAATAGAACAGTTTTTCCATTGTATAAAACGAATAATTGCTGCCAGTGGAAAAGTTATAGTCATTTCTACGTTCCGGGCAACCTAGGCTTCACCCTAGGGCGTTGTTGCACCCGATGGAATAGTTAGGGCCTAAGAAGTCAATGCCCGAAGCATAAAATGCAATAAAAATACAACAGTTTTTCCGTCATATAACAGGAATAATTGCAACCAGTTTGAAAGTGATGGTCATTTCTACGTTCCGGGAAACCTCGGCTTCACTCTAGGGCGTTGCTGCGTCAGATCGAATAGTTAGTGCATTAGAGGTCAACGCTAGAAGCATAAAATACAATATAAATACAACAGACTTTCCATCGTATAAAAAGGAATAATTGCAACCAGTGTGAATGTTATGGTCATTTCTACATTCCGAGCAACCTAGGCTTCACTCTAGGGCGTTGCTCCACCAGATCCAATAGTTAGGGCCTTAGAAGTCAACGCCAGAATCATAAAATACAATAAAGATGCAACAGCTTTACCATCGTATTAAACGAATAATTTCAACCAGTGTGAATGTTATGGTCATTTCTACATTCCGAGCAACCTAGGCTTCACTCTAGGGCGTTGATCGAAGAGATTGAATTGTCAGGGCCTTAGCAGTCAACGCCCGAAGCATAAAATACAATATAAATACAACAGTTTTTCCATCATATAACAGGAATAATTGCAACCAGTTTGAAAGTGATGGTCATTTCTACGTTCCGGGCAACCTAGGCTTCACTCTAGGGCGTTGCTCCACCAGATCGAATAGTTAGTGCCTTAGAAGTCAACGCCCGAAGCATAAAATACAATATAAATACAACAGTTTTTCCATCATATAACAGGAATAATTGCAACCCGTGTGAAAGTGATGGTCATTTGTACGTTCTAGGCAACCTAGGCTTCACTCTAGGGCGTTGTTCCACCAGATCGAATTCTTAGGCCCTAAGAAGTCAACGCCAGAAGCATAAGATACAATATAAATATAACAGTTTTTCCATCGTATAGAACGAATAATAGCAACCAGTGTGAAAGTTATGTTCATTTCTACGTTCCGGGCAACCTAGGCTTCACTTCAGGGCGTTGCTCCACCAGATCAAACAGCTAGGGCCTTAGAAGTCAACGCCCGAAGCATAAAATACAATATAAATACAACAGTTTTTCCATCGTATAAAAGAAATAATTGCAACCGGTATGAAACTTATGGTCATTTCTACGTTCCGGGCAATCTAGGCTTCACTCTATAGCGTTCTTCCACCACATCGAATAGCTACGGCCTCAGAAGTCAACGCCTGAAGTATAAAATACAATAAAAATACAACCGTCTTTCCATCCTATAACAGGAATAATTGCAACCAGTTTGAAAGTGATGGTCATTTCTCCTTTCTGGGCAACCTAGGCTTCACTCTAGGGCGTTACTCCACTAGATCGAATAGCTAGGGCCTTAGAAGTCAACGCCAGAAGCATAAAATACAATATAAATACAACAGTTTTTCCATTGTATAAAACGAATAATTGCAACCAGTATGAAACTTATGGTCATTTCTACTTTCCGAGCAACCTAGGCTTCACCCTAGGGCGTCGCTCCAACAGATTGAATAGTTAGGGCCTTAGAAGTTAATGCCCGAAGCATATAATGCAATAAAAATACAACAGTTTTTCCATCATATAACAGGAATATTTGCAACCAGTGTGAAAGTTATGGTCATTTCTACGTTCCGGGCAACCTAGGCTTCACTCTAGGGCGTTGCTCCACCAGATCAAACAGTTAGGGCCTTAGAAGTCAGCGCCCGAAGCATAAAATACAAAATAAATAGAACAGTTTTTCCATTGTATAAAACGAATAATTGCTGCCAGTGGAAAAGTTATAGTCATTTCTACGTTCCGGGCAACCTAGGCTTCACCCTAGGGCGTTGTTGCACCCGATGGAATAGTTAGGGCCTAAGAAGTCAACGCCAGAAGCATAAAATACGATATAAATACAACAGCTTTTCCATCGTATAAAACGAATAATTGCAACCAGTTTGAAAGTGATGGTCATTTCTACGTTCCTGGTAACCTAGGCTACACCCTGGGGCGTTGCTCCAACAGATTCAATAGTTAGGGCCTTAGAAGTCAATGCCCGAAGCATAAAATGCAATAAAAATACAACAGTTTTTCCGTCATATAACAGGAATAATTGCAACCAGTTTGAAAGTGATGGTCATTTCTACGTTCCGGGAAACCTCGGCTTCACTCTAGGGCGTTGCTGCGTCAGATCGAATAGTTAGTGCATTAGAGGTCAACGCTAGAAGCATAAAATACAATATAAATACAACAGACTTTCCATCGTATAAAAAGGAATAATTGCAACCAGTGTGAATGTTATGGTCATTTCTACATTCCGAGCAACCTAGGCTTCACTCTAGGGCGTTGCTCCACCAGATCCAATAGTTAGGGCCTTAGAAGTCAACGCCAGAATCATAAAATACAATAAAGATGCAACAGCTTTACCATCGTATTAAACGAATAATTTCAACCAGTGTGAATGTTATGGTCATTTCTACATTCCGAGCAACCTAGGCTTCACTCTAGGGCGTTGATCGAAGAGATTGAATTGTCAGGGCCTTAGCAGTCAACGCCCGAAGCATAAAATACAATATAAATACAACAGTTTTTCCATCATATAACAGGAATAATTGCAACCAGTTTGAAAGTGATGGTCATTTCTACGTTCCGGGCAACCTAGGCTTCACTCTAGGGCGTTGCTCCACCAGATCGAATAGTTAGTGCCTTAGAAGTCAACGCCCGAAGCATAAAATACAATATAAATACAACAGTTTTTCCATCATATAACAGGAATAATTGCAACCCGTGTGAAAGTGATGGTCATTTGTACGTTCTAGGCAACCTAGGCTTCACTCTAGGGCGTTGTTCCACCAGATCGAATTCTTAGGCCCTAAGAAGTCAACGCCAGAAGCATAAGATACAATATAAATATAACAGTTTTTCCATCGTATAGAACGAATAATAGCAACCAGTGTGAAAGTTATGGTCATTTCTACGTTCCGGGCAACCTAGGCTTCACTCCAGGGCGTTGCTCCACCAGATCAAACAGCTAGGGCCTTAGAAGTCAACGCCCGAAGCATAAAATACAATATAAATACAACAGTTTTTCCATCGTATAAAAGAAATAATTGCAACCGGTATGAAACTTATGGTCATTTCTACGTTCCGGGCAATCTAGGCTTCACTCTATAGCGTTCTTCCACCACATCGAATAGCTACGGCCTCAGAAGTCAACGCCTGAAGTATAAAATACAATAAAAATACAACCGTCTTTCCATCCTATAACAGGAATAATTGCAACCAGTTTGAAAGTGATGGTCATTTCTCCTTTCTGGGCAACCTAGGCTTCACTCTAGGGCGTTACTCCACTAGATCGAATAGCTAGGGCCTTAGAAGTCAACGCCAGAAGCATAAAATACAATATAAATACAACAGTTTTTCCATTGTATAAAACGAATAATTGCAACCAGTATGAAACTTATGGTCATTTCTACTTTCCGAGCAACCTAGGCTTCACCCTAGGGCGTCGCTCCAACAGATTGAATAGTTAGGGCCTTAGAAATCAACGCCCGACGCATAAAATGAAATAAAAATGCAACAGTTTTTCCATCGTATAAAAGGATTAATTGCAACCAGTTTGAATGTGATGGTCGTTTCTACGTTCCGGGCAACCTAGGCTTCACCCTAGGGCGTTGCTCCACCAGATGGAATAGTTAGGGCATAGAAGTCAACGCAAGAAGCATAAAACACAAAATAAATAGAACAGTTTTTCCATCGTATAAAACGAATAATTTCTACCGGTGTGAAAGTTATGGTCATTTCTACGTTCCGATCAACCTAGGCTTCACGACAGGGCGTTGTTCCACCAGATCGAATAGTTAGGGCCTAAGAAGTGAACGCCAGCAGCATAAAATACAATATAAATACAACAGTTTTTCCGTCCTATAACAGGAATATTTGCAACCCGTGTGAAAGTGATGGTCATTTGTACGTTCCAGGCAACCTAGGCTTCACTCTAGGGCGTTGTTCCACCAGATCGAATTGTTAGGCCCTAAGAAGTCAACGCCAGAAGCATAAGATACAATATAAATATATCAGTTTTTCCATCGTATAGAACGAATAATAGCAACCAGTGTGAAAGTTAACGTCATTTCTACTTTCCAGGCAACCTAGGCTTCACTCTAGGACGTTGCTCCAACAGACTGAATAGTTAGGGCCTTAGAAGTCAACGCCCGATGCATAAAATACAAAACAAATACAACAGTTTTTCCATCGTGTAAAACGAATAATTGCAACCAGTATGAAAGCTATGGTCATTTCTAATTTACGGGCAACCTAGGCTACACCCTAGGGCGTTGCTCTTACAGATTGAATGGATAGGGCCTTAGAAGTTAATGCCCGAAGCATATAATGCAATAAAAATACAACAGTTTTTCCATCATATAACAGGAATATTTGCAACCAGTTTGAAAGAGATCGTCATTTCTACGTTCCGGGCAACCTAGGCTTCACCATAGGGCGTTGTTCCACCAGATCGAATAGTTAGGGCCTAAGAAGTGAACGCCAGAAGCATAAAATACAATATAAATACAACAGTTTTTCCATCATACAAAACGAATGATTGCAACCAGTATGAAAGCTATGGTCATTTCTACTTTACGGGCAACCTAGGCTACACCCTAGGGCGTTGCTCTTACAGATTGGATAGATAGGGCCTTAGAAGTCAACGCCCGACGCATAAAATGCAATAAAAATGCAACAGTTTTTCCATCGTATAAAAGGATTAATTGCAACCAGTTTGAATGTGATGGTCATTTCTACGTTCCGGGCAACCTAGGCTTCACCCTAGGGCGTTGCTCCACCAGATGGAATAGTTAGGGCATAGAAGTCAACGCAAGAAGCATAAAACACAAAATAAATAGAACAGTTTTTCCATCGTATAAAACGAATAATTTCTACCGGTGTGAAAGTTATGGTCACTTCTACGTTCCGATCAACCTAGGCTTCACGACAGGGCGTTGTTCCACCAGATCGAATAGTTAGGGCCTAAGAAGTGAACGCCAGCAGCATAAAATACAATATAAATACAACAGTTTTTCCGTCCTATAACAGGAATATTTGCAACCCGTGTGAAAGTGATGGTCATTTGTACGTTCCAGGCAACCTAGGCTTCACTCTAGGGCGTTGTTCCACCAGATCGAATTGTTAGGCCCTAAGAAGTCAACGCCAGAAGCATAAGATACAATATAAATATATCAGTTTTTCCATCGTATAGAACGAATAATAGCAACCAGTGTGAAAGTTAACGTCATTTCTACTTTCCAGGCAACCTAGGCTTCACTCTAGGGCGTTGCTCCAACAGACTGAATAGTTAGGGCCTTAGAAGTCAACGCCCGATGCATAAAATACAAAACAAATACAACAGTTTTTCCATCGTGTAAAACGAATAATTGCAACCAGTATGAAAGCTATGGTCATTTCTAATTTACGGGCAACCTAGGCTACACCCTAGGGCGTTGCTCTTACAGATTGAATGGATAGGGCCTTAGAAGTTAATGCCCGAAGCATATAATGCAATAAAAATACAACAGTTTTTCCATCATATAACAGGAATATTTGCAACCAGTTTGAAAGAGATCGTCATTTCTACGTTCCGGGCAACCTAGGCTTCACCATAGGGCGTTGTTCCACCAGATCGAATAGTTAGGGCCTAAGAAGTGAACGCCAGAAGCATAAAATACAATATAAATACAACAGTTTTTCCATCATACAAAACGAATGATTGCAACCAGTATGAAAGCTATGGTCATTTCTACTTTACGGGCAACCTAGGCTACACCCTAGGGCGTTGCTCTTACAGATTGGATAGATAGGGCCTTAGAAGTTAATGCCCGAAGCATATAATGCAATAAAAATACAACAGTTTTTCCATCATATAACAGGAATATTTGCAACCAGTGTGAAAGTTATGGTCATTTCTACGTTCCGGGCAACCTAGGCTTCACTCTAGGGCGTTGCTCCACCAGATCAAACAGTTAGGGCCTTAGAAGTCAGCGCCCGAAGCATAAAATACAAAATAAATAGAACAGTTTTTCCATTGTATAAAACGAATAATTGCTGCCAGTGGAAAAGTTATAGTCATTTCTACGTTCCGGGCAACCTAGGCTTCACCCTAGGGCGTTGTTGCACCTGATGGAATAGTTAGGGCCTAAGAAGTCAACGCCAGAAGCATAAAATACGATATAAATACAACAGCTTTTCCATCGTATAAAACGAATAATTGCAACCAGTTTGAAAGTGATGGTCATTTCTACGTTCCTGGTAACCTAGGCTACACCCTGGGGCGTTGCTCCAACAGATTCAATAGTTAGGGCCTTAGAAGTCAATGCCCGAAGCATAAAATGCAATAAAAATACAACAGTTTTTCCGTCATATAACAGGAATAATTGAAACCAGTTTGAAAGTGATGGTCATTTCTACGTTCCGTGAAACCTCGGCTTCACTCTAGGGCGTTGCTGCGTCAGATCGAATAGTTAGTGCATTAGAGGTCAACGCTAGAAGCATAAAATACAATATAAATACAACAGACTTTCCATCGTATAAAAAGGAATAATTGCAACCAGTGTGAATGTTATGGTCATTTCTACATTCCGAGCAACCTAGGCTTCACTCTAGGGCGTTGCTCCACCAGATCCAATAGTTAGGGCCTTAGAAGTCAACGCCAGAATCATAAAATACAATAAAGATGCAACAGCTTTACCATCGTATTAAACGAATAATTTCAACCAGTGTGAATGTTATGGTCATTTCTACATTCCGAGCAACCTAGGCTTCACTCTAGGGCGTTGATCGAAGAGATTGAATTGTCAGGGCCTTAGCAGTCAACGCCCGAAGCATAAAATACAATATAAATACAACAGTTTTTCCATCATATAACAGGAATAATTGCAACCAGTTTGAAAGTGATGGTCATTTCTACGTTCCGGGCAACCTAGGCTTCACTGTAGGGCGTTGCTCCACCAGATCGAATAGTTAGTGCCTTAGAAGTCAACGCCCGAAGCATAAAATACAATATAAATACAACAGTTTTTCCATCATATAACAGGAATAATTGCAACCCGTGTGAAAGTGATGGTCATTTGTACGTTCTAGGCAACCTAGGCTTCACTCTAGGGCGTTGTTCCACCAGATCGAATTCTTAGGCCCTAAGAAGTCAACGCCAGAAGCATAAGATACAATATAAATATAACAGTTTTTCCATCGTATAGAACGAATAATAGCAACCAGTGTGAAAGTTATGGTCATTTCTACGTTCCAGGCAACCTAGGCTTCACCCTAGGGCGCTGCTCCAACAGATTGAATAGTTAGGGCCTTAGAAGTCAACGCCCGATGCATAAAATACAAAATAAATACAACAGTTTTTCCATCGTGTAAAACGAATAATTGCTGCCGGTGTGAAAGTTATGGTCATTTCTACGTTCCGGTCAACCTAGGCTTCACCATAGGGCGTTGTCCCACCAGATCGAATAGTTAGGGCCTAAGAAGTGAACGCCAGAAGCATAAAATACAATATAAGTACAACAGTTTTTCCATCGTATAAAACGAATAATTGCTACCAGTATGGACGTGATGGTCATTTCTACGTTCCGGGCTACCTAGGCCTCACTCTAGGTCGTTGTCCCACCAGTTCGAATTGTTAGGGCCTAAGAAGTCAACGCCAGAAGCATAAGATACAATATGAATATAACAGTTTTTCCATCGAATAGAACGAATAATAGCAACCAGTGTGAAAGTTATGGTCATTTCTACGTTCCGGGCAACCTAGGCTTCACTCCAGGGCGTTGCTCCACCAGATCAAACAGCTAGGGCCTTAGAAGTCAACGCCCGAAGCATAAAATACAATATAAATACAACAGTTTTTCCATCGTATAAAAGAAATAATTGCAACCGGTATGAAACTTATGGTCATTTCTACGTTCCGGGCAATCTAGGCTTCACTCTATGGCGTTCTTCCACCACATCGAATAGCTACGGCCTCAGAAGTCAACGCCTGAAGTATAAAATACAATAAAGATACAATCGTCTTTCCATCCTATAACAGGAATAATTGCAACCAGTTTGAAAGTGATGGTCATTTCTCCTTTCTGGGCAACCTAGGCTTCACTCTAGGGCGTTACGCCACTAGATCGAATAGCTAGGGCCTTAGAAGTCAACGCCAGAAGCATAAAATACAATATAAATACAACAGTTTTTCCATTGTATAAAACGAATAATTGCAACCAGTATGAAACTTATGGTCATTTCTACTTTCCGAGCAACCTAGGCTTCACCCTAGGGCGTCGCTCCAACAGATTGAATAGTTAGGGCCTTAGAAGTCAACGCACGACGCATAAAATGCAATAAAAATGCAACAGTTTTTCCATCGTATAAAAGGATTAATTGCAACCAGTTTGAAAGTTATGGTCATTTCTACTATCCGGGCAACCTAGGCTACGCCCTAGGGCGTTGCTCCAACAGATTGAATAGTTAGGGCCTTAGAAGTCAATGCCCGAAGCATAAAATACGGTATAAATACAACAGCTTTTCCATCGTATAAAAGGAATAATTGCAAACAGTGTGAAAGTAATGGTCATTTCTACGTTCCGGGCAACCTAGGCTTCACTCTACGGCGTTGTTCCACCAGATGGAATAGTTAGGGCCTAAGAAGTCAACGCCCGAAGCATAAAATACAATATAAATACAACAGTTTTTCCATCATATAACAGGAATAATTGCAACCAGGTTGAAAGTGATGGTCATTTCTACGTTCCGGGCAACCTAGGCTTCACTGTAGGGCGTTGCTCCACCAGATCGAATAGTTAGTGCCTTAGAAGTCAACGCCCGAAGCATAAAATACAATATAAATACAACAGTTTTTCCATCATATAACAGGAATAATTGCAACCCGTGTGAAAGTGATGGTCATTTGTACGTTCTAGGCAACCTAGGCTTCACTCTAGGGCGTTGTTCCACCAGATCGAATTCTTAGGCCCTAAGAAGTCAACGCCAGAAGCATAAGATACAATATAAATATAACAGTTTTTCCATCGTATAGAACGAATAATAGCAACCAGTGTGAAAGTTATGGTCATTTCTACGTTCCAGGCAACCTAGGCTTCACCCTAGGGCGCTGCTCCACCAGATCCAATAGTTAGGGCCTTAGAAGTCAACGCCAGAATCATAAAATACAATAAAGATGCAACAGCTTTACCATCGTATTAAACGAATAATTTCAACCAGTGTGAATGTTATGGTCATTTCTACATTCCGAGCAACCTAGGCTTCACTCTAGGGCGTTGATCGAAGAGATTGAATTGTCAGGGCCTTAGCAGTCAACGCCCGAAGCATAAAATACAATATAAATACAACAGTTTTTCCATCATATAACAGGAATAATTGCAACCAGTTTGAAAGTGATGGTCATTTCTACGTTCCGGGCAACCTAGGCTTCACTCTAGGGCGTTGCTCCACCAGATCGAATAGTTAGTGCCTTAGAAGTCAACGCCCGAAGCATAAAATACAATATAAATACAACAGTTTTTCCATCATATAACAGGAATAATTGCAACCCGTGTGAAAGTGATGGTCATTTGTACGTTCTAGGCAACCTAGGCTTCACTCTAGGGCGTTGTTCCACCAGATCGAATTCTTAGGCCCTAAGAAGTCAACGCCAGAAGCATAAGATACAATATAAATATAACAGTTTTTCCATCGTATAGAACGAATAATAGCAACCAGTGTGAAAGTTATGGTCATTTCTACGTTCCGGGCAACCTAGGCTTCACTCCAGGGCGTTGCTCCACCAGATCAAACAGCTAGGGCCTTAGAAGTCAACGCCCGAAGCATAAAATACAATATAAATACAACAGTTTTTCCATCGTATAAAAGAAATAATTGCAACCGGTATGAAACTTATGGTCATTTCTACGTTCCGGGCAATCTAGGCTTCACTCTATAGCGTTCTTCCACCACATCGAATAGCTACGGCCTCAGAAGTCAACGCCTGAAGTATAAAATACAATAAAAATACAACCGTCTTTCCATCCTATAACAGGAATAATTGCAACCAGTTTGAAAGTGATGGTCATTTCTCCTTTCTGGGCAACCTAGGCTTCACTCTAGGGCGTTACTCCACTAGATCGAATAGCTAGGGCCTTAGAAGTCAACGCCAGAAGCATAAAATACAATATAAATACAACAGTTTTTCCATTGTATAAAACGAATAATTGCAACCAGTATGAAACTTATGGTCATTTCTACTTTCCGAGCAACCTAGGCTTCACCCTAGGGCGTCGCTCCAACAGATTGAATAGTTAGGGCCTTAGAAATCAACGCCCGACGCATAAAATGAAATAAAAATGCAACAGTTTTTCCATCGTATAAAAGGATTAATTGCAACCAGTTTGAATGTGATGGTCATTTCTACGTTCCGGGCAACCTAGGCTTCACCCTAGGGCGTTGCTCCACCAGATGGAATAGTTAGGGCATAGAAGTCAACGCAAGAAGCATAAAACACAAAATAAATAGAACAGTTTTTCCATCGTATAAAACGAATAATTTCTACCGGTGTGAAAGTTATGGTCATTTCTACGTTCCGATCAACCTAGGCTTCACGACAGGGCGTTGTTCCACCAGATCGAATAGTTAGGGCCTAAGAAGTGAACGCCAGCAGCATAAAATACAATATAAATACAACAGTTTTTCCGTCCTATAACAGGAATATTTGCAACCCGTGTGAAAGTGATGGTCATTTGTACGTTCCAGGCAACCTAGGCTTCACTCTAGGGCGTTGTTCCACCAGATCGAATTGTTAGGCCCTAAGAAGTCAACGCCAGAAGCATAAGATACAATATAAATATATCAGTTTTTCCATCGTATAGAACGAATAATAGCAACCAGTGTGAAAGTTAACGTCATTTCTACTTTCCAGGCAACCTAGGCTTCACTCTAGGACGTTGCTCCAACAGACTGAATAGTTAGGGCCTTAGAAGTCAACGCCCGATGCATAAAATACAAAACAAATACAACAGTTTTTCCATCGTGTAAAACGAATAATTGCAACCAGTATGAAAGCTATGGTCATTTCTAATTTACGGGCAACCTAGGCTACACCCTAGGGCGTTGCTCTTACAGATTGAATGGATAGGGCCTTAGAAGTTAATGCCCGAAGCATATAATGCAATAAAAATACAACAGTTTTTCCATCATATAACAGGAATATTTGCAACCAGTTTGAAAGAGATCGTCATTTCTACGTTCCGGGCAACCTAGGCTTCACCATAGGGCGTTGTTCCACCAGATCGAATAGTTAGGGCCTAAGAAGTGAACGCCAGAAGCATAAAATACAATATAAATACAACAGTTTTTCCATCATACAAAACGAATGATTGCAACCAGTATGAAAGCTATGGTCATTTCTACTTTACGGGCAACCTAGGCTACACCCTAGGGCGTTGCTCTTACAGATTGGATAGATAGGGCCTTAGAAGTCAACGCCCGACGCATAAAATGCAATAAAAATGCAACAGTTTTTCCATCGTATAAAAGGATTAATTGCAACCAGTTTGAATGTGATGGTCATTTCTACGTTCCGGGCAACCTAGGCTTCACCCTAGGGCGTTGCTCCACCAGATGGAATAGTTAGGGCATAGAAGTCAACGCAAGAAGCATAAAACACAAAATAAATAGAACAGTTTTTCCATCGTATAAAACGAATAATTTCTACCGGTGTGAAAGTTATGGTCACTTCTACGTTCCGATCAACCTAGGCTTCACGACAGGGCGTTGTTCCACCAGATCGAATAGTTAGGGCCTAAGAAGTGAACGCCAGCAGCATAAAATACAATATAAATACAACAGTTTTTCCGTCCTATAACAGGAATATTTGCAACCCGTGTGAAAGTGATGGTCATTTGTACGTTCCAGGCAACCTAGGCTTCACTCTAGGGCGTTGTTCCACCAGATCGAATTGTTAGGCCCTAAGAAGTCAACGCCAGAAGCATAAGATACAATATAAATATATCAGTTTTTCCATCGTATAGAACGAATAATAGCAACCAGTGTGAAAGTTAACGTCATTTCTACTTTCCAGGCAACCTAGGCTTCACTCTAGGGCGTTGCTCCAACAGACTGAATAGTTAGGGCCTTAGAAGTCAACGCCCGATGCATAAAATACAAAACAAATACAACAGTTTTTCCATCGTGTAAAACGAATAATTGCAACCAGTATGAAAGCTATGGTCATTTCTAATTTACGGGCAACCTAGGCTACACCCTAGGGCGTTGCTCTTACAGATTGAATGGATAGGGCCTTAGAAGTTAATGCCCGAAGCATATAATGCAATAAAAATACAACAGTTTTTCCATCATATAACAGGAATATTTGCAACCAGTTTGAAAGAGATCGTCATTTCTACGTTCCGGGCAACCTAGGCTTCACCATAGGGCGTTGTTCCACCAGATCGAATAGTTAGGGCCTAAGAAGTGAACGCCAGAAGCATAAAATACAATATAAATACAACAGTTTTTCCATCATACAAAACGAATGATTGCAACCAGTATGAAAGCTATGGTCATTTCTACTTTACGGGCAACCTAGGCTACACCCTAGGGCGTTGCTCTTACAGATTGGATAGATAGGGCCTTAGAAGTTAATGCCCGAAGCATATAATGCAATAAAAATACAACAGTTTTTCCATCATATAACAGGAATATTTGCAACCAGTGTGAAAGTTATGGTCATTTCTACGTTCCGGGCAACCTAGGCTTCACTCTAGGGCGTTGCTCCACCAGATCAAACAGTTAGGGCCTTAGAAGTCAGCGCCCGAAGCATAAAATACAAAATAAATAGAACAGTTTTTCCATTGTATAAAACGAATAATTGCTGCCAGTGGAAAAGTTATAGTCATTTCTACGTTCCGGGCAACCTAGGCTTCACCCTAGGGCGTTGTTGCACCTGATGGAATAGTTAGGGCCTAAGAAGTCAACGCCAGAAGCATAAAATACGATATAAATACAACAGCTTTTCCATCGTATAAAACGAATAATTGCAACCAGTTTGAAAGTGATGGTCATTTCTACGTTCCTGGTAACCTAGGCTACACCCTGGGGCGTTGCTCCAACAGATTCAATAGTTAGGGCCTTAGAAGTCAATGCCCGAAGCATAAAATGCAATAAAAATACAACAGTTTTTCCGTCATATAACAGGAATAATTGAAACCAGTTTGAAAGTGATGGTCATTTCTACGTTCCGTGAAACCTCGGCTTCACTCTAGGGCGTTGCTGCGTCAGATCGAATAGTTAGTGCATTAGAGGTCAACGCTAGAAGCATAAAATACAATATAAATACAACAGACTTTCCATCGTATAAAAAGGAATAATTGCAACCAGTGTGAATGTTATGGTCATTTCTACATTCCGAGCAACCTAGGCTTCACTCTAGGGCGTTGCTCCACCAGATCCAATAGTTAGGGCCTTAGAAGTCAACGCCAGAATCATAAAATACAATAAAGATGCAACAGCTTTACCATCGTATTAAACGAATAATTTCAACCAGTGTGAATGTTATGGTCATTTCTACATTCCGAGCAACCTAGGCTTCACTCTAGGGCGTTGATCGAAGAGATTGAATTGTCAGGGCCTTAGCAGTCAACGCCCGAAGCATAAAATACAATATAAATACAACAGTTTTTCCATCATATAACAGGAATAATTGCAACCAGTTTGAAAGTGATGGTCATTTCTACGTTCCGGGCAACCTAGGCTTCACTGTAGGGCGTTGCTCCACCAGATCGAATAGTTAGTGCCTTAGAAGTCAACGCCCGAAGCATAAAATACAATATAAATACAACAGTTTTTCCATCATATAACAGGAATAATTGCAACCCGTGTGAAAGTGATGGTCATTTGTACGTTCTAGGCAACCTAGGCTTCACTCTAGGGCGTTGTTCCACCAGATCGAATTCTTAGGCCCTAAGAAGTCAACGCCAGAAGCATAAGATACAATATAAATATAACAGTTTTTCCATCGTATAGAACGAATAATAGCAACCAGTGTGAAAGTTATGGTCATTTCTACGTTCCAGGCAACCTAGGCTTCACCCTAGGGCGCTGCTCCAACAGATTGAATAGTTAGGGCCTTAGAAGTCAACGCCCGATGCATAAAATACAAAATAAATACAACAGTTTTTCCATCGTGTAAAACGAATAATTGCTGCCGGTGTGAAAGTTATGGTCATTTCTACGTTCCGGTCAACCTAGGCTTCACCATAGGGCGTTGTCCCACCAGATCGAATAGTTAGGGCCTAAGAAGTGAACGCCAGAAGCATAAAATACAATATAAGTACAACAGTTTTTCCATCGTATAAAACGAATAATTGCTACCAGTATGGACGTGATGGTCATTTCTACGTTCCGGGCTACCTAGGCCTCACTCTAGGTCGTTGTCCCACCAGTTCGAATTGTTAGGGCCTAAGAAGTCAACGCCAGAAGCATAAGATACAATATGAATATAACAGTTTTTCCATCGAATAGAACGAATAATAGCAACCAGTGTGAAAGTTATGGTCATTTCTACGTTCCGGGCAACCTAGGCTTCACTCCAGGGCGTTGCTCCACCAGATCAAACAGCTAGGGCCTTAGAAGTCAACGCCCGAAGCATAAAATACAATATAAATACAACAGTTTTTCCATCGTATAAAAGAAATAATTGCAACCGGTATGAAACTTATGGTCATTTCTACGTTCCGGGCAATCTAGGCTTCACTCTATGGCGTTCTTCCACCACATCGAATAGCTACGGCCTCAGAAGTCAACGCCTGAAGTATAAAATACAATAAAGATACAATCGTCTTTCCATCCTATAACAGGAATAATTGCAACCAGTTTGAAAGTGATGGTCATTTCTCCTTTCTGGGCAACCTAGGCTTCACTCTAGGGCGTTACTCCACTAGATCGAATAGCTAGGGCCTTAGAAGTCAACGCCAGAAGCATAAAATACAATATAAATACAACAGTTTTTCCATTGTATAAAACGAATAATTGCAACCAGTATGAAACTTATGGTCATTTCTACTTTCCGAGCAACCTAGGCTTCACCCTAGGGCGTCGCTCCAACAGATTGAATAGTTAGGGCCTTAGAAATCAACGCCCGACGCATAAAATGAAATAAAAATGCAACAGTTTTTCCATCGTATAAAAGGATTAATTGCAACCAGTTTGAATGTGATGGTCATTTCTACGTTCCGGGCAACCTAGGCTTCACCCTAGGGCGTTGCTCCACCAGATGGAATAGTTAGGGCATAGAAGTCAACGCAAGAAGCATAAAACACAAAATAAATAGAACAGTTTTTCCATCGTATAAAACGAATAATTTCTACCGGTGTGAAAGTTATGGTCATTTCTACGTTCCGATCAACCTAGGCTTCACGACAGGGCGTTGTTCCACCAGATCGAATAGTTAGGGCCTAAGAAGTGAACGCCAGCAGCATAAAATACAATATAAATACAACAGTTTTTCCGTCCTATAACAGGAATATTTGCAACCCGTGTGAAAGTGATGGTCATTTGTACGTTCCAGGCAACCTAGGCTTCACTCTAGGGCGTTGTTCCACCAGATCGAATTGTTAGGCCCTAAGAAGTCAACGCCAGAAGCATAAGATACAATATAAATATATCAGTTTTTCCATCGTATAGAACGAATAATAGCAACCAGTGTGAAAGTTAACGTCATTTCTACTTTCCAGGCAACCTAGGCTTCACTCTAGGACGTTGCTCCAACAGACTGAATAGTTAGGGCCTTAGAAGTCAACGCCCGATGCATAAAATACAAAACAAATACAACAGTTTTTCCATCGTGTAAAACGAATAATTGCAACCAGTATGAAAGCTATGGTCATTTCTAATTTACGGGCAACCTAGGCTACACCCTAGGGCGTTGCTCTTACAGATTGAATGGATAGGGCCTTAGAAGTTAATGCCCGAAGCATATAATGCAATAAAAATACAACAGTTTTTCCATCATATAACAGGAATATTTGCAACCAGTTTGAAAGAGATCGTCATTTCTACGTTCCGGGCAACCTAGGCTTCACCATAGGGCGTTGTTCCACCAGATCGAATAGTTAGGGCCTAAGAAGTGAACGCCAGAAGCATAAAATACAATATAAATACAACAGTTTTTCCATCATACAAAACGAATGATTGCAACCAGTATGAAAGCTATGGTCATTTCTACTTTACGGGCAACCTAGGCTACACCCTAGGGCGTTGCTCTTACAGATTGGATAGATAGGGCCTTAGAAGTCAACGCCCGACGCATAAAATGCAATAAAAATGCAACAGTTTTTCCATCGTATAAAAGGATTAATTGCAACCAGTTTGAATGTGATGGTCATTTCTACGTTCCGGGCAACCTAGGCTTCACCCTAGGGCGTTGCTCCACCAGATGGAATAGTTAGGGCATAGAAGTCAACGCAAGAAGCATAAAACACAAAATAAATAGAACAGTTTTTCCATCGTATAAAACGAATAATTTCTACCGGTGTGAAAGTTATGGTCACTTCTACGTTCCGATCAACCTAGGCTTCACGACAGGGCGTTGTTCCACCAGATCGAATAGTTAGGGCCTAAGAAGTGAACGCCAGCAGCATAAAATACAATATAAATACAACAGTTTTTCCGTCCTATAACAGGAATATTTGCAACCCGTGTGAAAGTGATGGTCATTTGTACGTTCCAGGCAACCTAGGCTTCACTCTAGGGCGTTGTTCCACCAGATCGAATTGTTAGGCCCTAAGAAGTCAACGCCAGAAGCATAAGATACAATATAAATATATCAGTTTTTCCATCGTATAGAACGAATAATAGCAACCAGTGTGAAAGTTAACGTCATTTCTACTTTCCAGGCAACCTAGGCTTCACTCTAGGGCGTTGCTCCAACAGACTGAATAGTTAGGGCCTTAGAAGTCAACGCCCGATGCATAAAATACAAAACAAATACAACAGTTTTTCCATCGTGTAAAACGAATAATTGCAACCAGTATGAAAGCTATGGTCATTTCTAATTTACGGGCAACCTAGGCTACACCCTAGGGCGTTGCTCTTACAGATTGAATGGATAGGGCCTTAGAAGTTAATGCCCGAAGCATATAATGCAATAAAAATACAACAGTTTTTCCATCATATAACAGGAATATTTGCAACCAGTTTGAAAGAGATCGTCATTTCTACGTTCCGGGCAACCTAGGCTTCACCATAGGGCGTTGTTCCACCAGATCTAATAGTTAGGGCCTAAGAAGTGAACGCCAGAAGCATAAAATACAATATAAATACAACAGTTTTTCCATCATACAAAACGAATGATTGCAACCAGTATGAAAGCTATGGTCATTTCTACTTTACGGGCAACCTAGGCTACACCCTAGGGCGTTGCTCTTACAGATTGGATAGATAGGGCCTTAGAAGTTAATGCCCGAAGCATATAATGCAATAAAAATACAACAGTTTTTCCATCATATAACAGGAATATTTGCAACCAGTGTGAAAGTTATGGTCATTTCTACGTTCCGGGCAACCTAGGCTTCACTCTAGGGCGTTGCTCCACCAGATCAAACAGTTAGGGCCTTAGAAGTCAGCGCCCGAAGCATAAAATACAAAATAAATAGAACAGTTTTTCCATTGTATAAAACGAATAATTGCTGCCAGTGGAAAAGTTATAGTCATTTCTACGTTCCGGGCAACCTAGGCTTCACCCTAGGGCGTTGTTGCACCTGATGGAATAGTTAGGGCCTAAGAAGTCAACGCCAGAAGCATAAAATACGATATAAATACAACAGCTTTTCCATCGTATAAAACGAATAATTGCAACCAGTTTGAAAGTGATGGTCATTTCTACGTTCCTGGTAACCTAGGCTACACCCTGGGGCGTTGCTCCAACAGATTCAATAGTTAGGGCCTTAGAAGTCAATGCCCGAAGCATAAAATGCAATAAAAATACAACAGTTTTTCCGTCATATAACAGGAATAATTGAAACCAGTTTGAAAGTGATGGTCATTTCTACGTTCCGTGAAACCTCGGCTTCACTCTAGGGCGTTGCTGCGTCAGATCGAATAGTTAGTGCATTAGAGGTCAACGCTAGAAGCATAAAATACAATATAAATACAACAGACTTTCCATCGTATAAAAAGGAATAATTGCAACCAGTGTGAATGTTATGGTCATTTCTACATTCCGAGCAACCTAGGCTTCACTCTAGGGCGTTGCTCCACCAGATCCAATAGTTAGGGCCTTAGAAGTCAACGCCAGAATCATAAAATACAATAAAGATGCAACAGCTTTACCATCGTATTAAACGAATAATTTCAACCAGTGTGAATGTTATGGTCATTTCTACATTCCGAGCAACCTAGGCTTCACTCTAGGGCGTTGATCGAAGAGATTGAATTGTCAGGGCCTTAGCAGTCAACGCCCGAAGCATAAAATACAATATAAATACAACAGTTTTTCCATCATATAACAGGAATAATTGCAACCAGTTTGAAAGTGATGGTCATTTCTACGTTCCGGGCAACCTAGGCTTCACTGTAGGGCGTTGCTCCACCAGATCGAATAGTTAGTGCCTTAGAAGTCAACGCCCGAAGCATAAAATACAATATAAATACAACAGTTTTTCCATCATATAACAGGAATAATTGCAACCCGTGTGAAAGTGATGGTCATTTGTACGTTCTAGGCAACCTAGGCTTCACTCTAGGGCGTTGTTCCACCAGATCGAATTCTTAGGCCCTAAGAAGTCAACGCCAGAAGCATAAGATACAATATAAATATAACAGTTTTTCCATCGTATAGAACGAATAATAGCAACCAGTGTGAAAGTTATGGTCATTTCTACGTTCCAGGCAACCTAGGCTTCACCCTAGGGCGCTGCTCCAACAGATTGAATAGTTAGGGCCTTAGAAGTCAACGCCCGATGCATAAAATACAAAATAAATACAACAGTTTTTCCATCGTGTAAAACGAATAATTGCTGCCGGTGTGAAAGTTATGGTCATTTCTACGTTCCGGTCAACCTAGGCTTCACCATAGGGCGTTGTCCCACCAGATCGAATAGTTAGGGCCTAAGAAGTGAACGCCAGAAGCATAAAATACAATATAAGTACAACAGTTTTTCCATCGTATAAAACGAATAATTGCTACCAGTATGGACGTGATGGTCATTTCTACGTTCCGGGCTACCTAGGCCTCACTCTAGGTCGTTGTCCCACCAGTTCGAATTGTTAGGGCCTAAGAAGTCAACGCCAGAAGCATAAGATACAATATGAATATAACAGTTTTTCCATCGAATAGAACGAATAATAGCAACCAGTGTGAAAGTTATGGTCATTTCTACGTTCCGGGCAACCTAGGCTTCACTCCAGGGCGTTGCTCCACCAGATCAAACAGCTAGGGCCTTAGAAGTCAACGCCCGAAGCATAAAATACAATATAAATACAACAGTTTTTCCATCGTATAAAAGAAATAATTGCAACCGGTATGAAACTTATGGTCATTTCTACGTTCCGGGCAATCTAGGCTTCACTCTATGGCGTTCTTCCACCACATCGAATAGCTACGGCCTCAGAAGTCAACGCCTGAAGTATAAAATACAATAAAGATACAATCGTCTTTCCATCCTATAACAGGAATAATTGCAACCAGTTTGAAAGTGATGGTCATTTCTCCTTTCTGGGCAACCTAGGCTTCACTCTAGGGCGTTACGCCACTAGATCGAATAGCTAGGGCCTTAGAAGTCAACGCCAGAAGCATAAAATACAATATAAATACAACAGTTTTTCCATTGTATAAAACGAATAATTGCAACCAGTATGAAACTTATGGTCATTTCTACTTTCCGAGCAACCTAGGCTTCACCCTAGGGCGTCGCTCCAACAGATTGAATAGTTAGGGCCTTAGAAGTCAACGCACGACGCATAAAATGCAATAAAAATGCAACAGTTTTTCCATCGTATAAAAGGATTAATTGCAACCAGTTTGAAAGTTATGGTCATTTCTACTATCCGGGCAACCTAGGCTACGCCCTAGGGCGTTGCTCCAACAGATTGAATAGTTAGGGCCTTAGAAGTCAATGCCCGAAGCATAAAATACGGTATAAATACAACAGCTTTTCCATCGTATAAAAGGAATAATTGCAAACAGTGTGAAAGTAATGGTCATTTCTACGTTCCGGGCAACCTAGGCTTCACTCTACGGCGTTGTTCCACCAGATGGAATAGTTAGGGCCTAAGAAGTCAACGCCCGAAGCATAAAATACAATATAAATACAACAGTTTTTCCATCATATAACAGGAATAATTGCAACCAGGTTGAAAGTGATGGTCATTTCTACGTTCCGGGCAACCTAGGCTTCACTGTAGGGCGTTGCTCCACCAGATCGAATAGTTAGTGCCTTAGAAGTCAACGCCCGAAGCATAAAATACAATATAAATACAACAGTTTTTCCATCATATAACAGGAATAATTGCAACCCGTGTGAAAGTGATGGTCATTTGTACGTTCTAGGCAACCTAGGCTTCACTCTAGGGCGTTGTTCCACCAGATCGAATTCTTAGGCCCTAAGAAGTCAACGCCAGAAGCATAAGATACAATATAAATATAACAGTTTTTCCATCGTATAGAACGAATAATAGCAACCAGTGTGAAAGTTATGGTCATTTCTACGTTCCAGGCAACCTAGGCTTCACCCTAGGGCGCTGCTCCAACAGATTGAATAGTTAGGGCCTTAGAAGTCAACGCCCGATGCATAAAATACAAAATAAATACAACAGTTTTTCCATCGTGTAAAACGAATAATTGCTGCCGGTGTGAAAGTTATGGTCATTTCTACGTTCCGGTCAACCTAGGCTTCACCATAGGGCGTTGTCCCACCAGATCGAATAGTTAGGGCCTAAGAAGTGAACGCCAGAAGCATAAAATACAATATAAGTACAACAGTTTTTCCATCGTATAAAACGAATAATTGCTACCAGTATGGAAGTGATTGTCATTTCTACGTTCCGGGCTACCTAGGCCTCACTCTAGGTCGTTGTCCCACCAGTTCGAATTGTTAGGGCCTAAGAAGTCAACGCCAGAAGCATAAGATACAATATGAATATAACAGTTTTTCCATCGAATAGAACGAATAATAGCAACCAGTGTGAAAGTTATGGTCATTTCTACGTTCCGGGCAACCTAGGCTTCACTCCAGGGCGTTGCTCCACCAGATCAAACAGCTAGGGCCTTAGAAGTCAACGCCCGAAGCATAAAATACAATATAAATACAACAGTTTTTCCATCGTATAAAAGAAATAATTGCAACCGGTATGAAACTTATGGTCATTTCTACGTTCCGGGCAATCTAGGCTTCACTCTATGGCGTTCTTCCACCACATCGAATAGCTACGGCCTCAGAAGTCAACGCCTGAAGTATAAAATACAATAAAAATACAATCGTCTTTCCATCCTATAACAGGAATAATTGCAACCAGTTTGAAAGTGATGGTCATTTCTCCTTTCTGGGCAACCTAGGCTTCACTCTAGGGCGTTACGCCACTAGATCGAATAGCTAGGGCCTTAGAAGTCAACGCCAGAAGCATAAAATACAATATAAATACAACAGTTTTTCCATTGTATAAAACGAATAATTGCAACCAGTATGAAACTTATGGTCATTTCTACTTTCCGAGCAACCTAGGCTTCACCCTAGGGCGTCGCTCCAACAGATTGAATAGTTAGGGCCTTAGAAGTCAACGCACGACGCATAAAATGCAATAAAAATGCAACAGTTTTTCCATCGTATAAAAGGATTAATTGCAACCAGTTTGAAAGTTATGGTCATTTCTACTTTCCGGGCAACCTAGGCTACGCCCTAGGGCGTTGCTCCAACAGATTGAATAGTTAGGGCCTTAGAAGTCAATGCCCGAAGCATAAAATACGGTATAAATACAACAGCTTTTCCATCGTATAAAAGGAATAATTGCAAACAGTGTGAAAGTAATGGTCATTTCTACGTTCCGGGCAACCTAGGCTTCACTCTACGGCGTTGTTCCACCAGATGGAATAGTTAGGGCCTAAGAAGTCAACGCCCGAAGCATAAAATACGATATAAATACAACAGCTTTTCCATCGTATAAAAGGAATAATTGCAAACAGTGTGAAAGTTATGGTCATTTCTACGTTCCGGGCAACCTAGGCTTCACTCTAGGGCGTTGCTCCACCAGATCAAACAGTTAGGGCCTTAGAAGTCAGCGCCCGAAGCATAAAATACAAAATAAATAGAACAGTTTTTCCATTGTATAAAACGAATAATTGCTGCCAGTGGAAAAGTTATAGTCATTTCTACGTTCCGGGCAACCTAGGCTTCACCCTAGGGCGTTGTTGCACCCGATGGAATAGTTAGGGCCTAAGAAGTCAATGCCCGAAGCATAAAATGCAATAAAAATACAACAGTTTTTCCGTCATATAACAGGAATAATTGCAACCAGTTTGAAAGTGATGGTCATTTCTACGTTCCGGGAAACCTCGGCTTCACTCTAGGGCGTTGCTGCGTCAGATCGAATAGTTAGTGCATTAGAGGTCAACGCTAGAAGCATAAAATACAATATAAATACAACAGACTTTCCATCGTATAAAAAGGAATAATTGCAACCAGTGTGAATGTTATGGTCATTTCTACATTCCGAGCAACCTAGGCTTCACTCTAGGGCGTTGCTCCACCAGATCCAATAGTTAGGGCCTTAGAAGTCAACGCCAGAATCATAAAATACAATAAAGATGCAACAGCTTTACCATCGTATTAAACGAATAATTTCAACCAGTGTGAATGTTATGGTCATTTCTACATTCCGAGCAACCTAGGCTTCACTCTAGGGCGTTGATCGAAGAGATTGAATTGTCAGGGCCTTAGCAGTCAACGCCCGAAGCATAAAATACAATATAAATACAACAGTTTTTCCATCATATAACAGGAATAATTGCAACCAGTTTGAAAGTGATGGTCATTTCTACGTTCCGGGCAACCTAGGCTTCACTCTAGGGCGTTGCTCCACCAGATCGAATAGTTAGTGCCTTAGAAGTCAACGCCCGAAGCATAAAATACAATATAAATACAACAGTTTTTCCATCATATAACAGGAATAATTGCAACCCGTGTGAAAGTGATGGTCATTTGTACGTTCTAGGCAACCTAGGCTTCACTCTAGGGCGTTGTTCCACCAGATCGAATTCTTAGGCCCTAAGAAGTCAACGCCAGAAGCATAAGATACAATATAAATATAACAGTTTTTCCATCGTATAGAACGAATAATAGCAACCAGTGTGAAAGTTATGGTCATTTCTACGTTCCGGGCAACCTAGGCTTCACTTCAGGGCGTTGCTCCACCAGATCAAACAGCTAGGGCCTTAGAAGTCAACGCCCGAAGCATAAAATACAATATAAATACAACAGTTTTTCCATCGTATAAAAGAAATAATTGCAACCGGTATGAAACTTATGGTCATTTCTACGTTCCGGGCAATCTAGGCTTCACTCTATAGCGTTCTTCCACCACATCGAATAGCTACGGCCTCAGAAGTCAACGCCTGAAGTATAAAATACAATAAAAATACAACCGTCTTTCCATCCTATAACAGGAATAATTGCAACCAGTTTGAAAGTGATGGTCATTTCTCCTTTCTGGGCAACCTAGGCTTCACTCTAGGGCGTTACTCCACTAGATCGAATAGCTAGGGCCTTAGAAGTCAACGCCAGAAGCATAAAATACAATATAAATACAACAGTTTTTCCATTGTATAAAACGAATAATTGCAACCAGTATGAAACTTATGGTCATTTCTACTTTCCGAGCAACCTAGGCTTCACCCTAGGGCGTCGCTCCAACAGATTGAATAGTTAGGGCCTTAGAAGTTAATGCCCGAAGCATATAATGCAATAAAAATACAACAGTTTTTCCATCATATAACAGGAATATTTGCAACCAGTGTGAAAGTTATGGTCATTTCTACGTTCCGGGCAACCTAGGCTTCACTCTAGGGCGTTGCTCCACCAGATCCAATAGTTAGGGCCTTAGAAGTCAACGCCAGAATCATAAAATACAATAAAGATGCAACAGCTTTACCATCGTATTAAACGAATAATTTCAACCAGTGTGAATGTTATGGTCATTTCTACATTCCGAGCAACCTAGGCTTCACTCTAGGGCGTTGATCGAAGAGATTGAATTGTCAGGGCCTTAGCAGTCAACGCCCGAAGCATAAAATACAATATAAATACAACAGTTTTTCCATCATATAACAGGAATAATTGCAACCAGTTTGAAAGTGATGGTCATTTCTACGTTCCGGGCAACCTAGGCTTCACTCTAGGGCGTTGCTCCACCAGATCGAATAGTTAGTGCCTTAGAAGTCAACGCCCGAAGCATAAAATACAATATAAATACAACAGTTTTTCCATCATATAACAGGAATAATTGCAACCCGTGTGAAAGTGATGGTCATTTGTACGTTCTAGGCAACCTAGGCTTCACTCTAGGGCGTTGTTCCACCAGATCGAATTCTTAGGCCCTAAGAAGTCAACGCCAGAAGCATAAGATACAATATAAATATAACAGTTTTTCCATCGTATAGAACGAATAATAGCAACCAGTGTGAAAGTTATGGTCATTTCTACGTTCCGGGCAACCTAGGCTTCACTCCAGGGCGTTGCTCCACCAGATCAAACAGCTAGGGCCTTAGAAGTCAACGCCCGAAGCATAAAATACAATATAAATACAACAGTTTTTCCATCGTATAAAAGAAATAATTGCAACCGGTATGAAACTTATGGTCATTTCTACGTTCCGGGCAATCTAGGCTTCACTCTATAGCGTTCTTCCACCACATCGAATAGCTACGGCCTCAGAAGTCAACGCCTGAAGTATAAAATACAATAAAAATACAACCGTCTTTCCATCCTATAACAGGAATAATTGCAACCAGTTTGAAAGTGATGGTCATTTCTCCTTTCTGGGCAACCTAGGCTTCACTCTAGGGCGTTACTCCACTAGATCGAATAGCTAGGGCCTTAGAAGTCAACGCCAGAAGCATAAAATACAATATAAATACAACAGTTTTTCCATTGTATAAAACGAATAATTGCAACCAGTATGAAACTTATGGTCATTTCTACTTTCCGAGCAACCTAGGCTTCACCCTAGGGCGTCGCTCCAACAGATTGAATAGTTAGGGCCTTAGAAATCAACGCCCGACGCATAAAATGAAATAAAAATGCAACAGTTTTTCCATCGTATAAAAGGATTAATTGCAACCAGTTTGAATGTGATGGTCATTTCTACGTTCCGGGCAACCTAGGCTTCACCCTAGGGCGTTGCTCCACCAGATGGAATAGTTAGGGCATAGAAGTCAACGCAAGAAGCATAAAACACAAAATAAATAGAACAGTTTTTCCATCGTATAAAACGAATAATTTCTACCGGTGTGAAAGTTATGGTCATTTCTACGTTCCGATCAACCTAGGCTTCACGACAGGGCGTTGTTCCACCAGATCGAATAGTTAGGGCCTAAGAAGTGAACGCCAGCAGCATAAAATACAATATAAATACAACAGTTTTTCCGTCCTATAACAGGAATATTTGCAACCCGTGTGAAAGTGATGGTCATTTGTACGTTCCAGGCAACCTAGGCTTCACTCTAGGGCGTTGTTCCACCAGATCGAATTGTTAGGCCCTAAGAAGTCAACGCCAGAAGCATAAGATACAATATAAATATATCAGTTTTTCCATCGTATAGAACGAATAATAGCAACCAGTGTGAAAGTTAACGTCATTTCTACTTTCCAGGCAACCTAGGCTTCACTCTAGGACGTTGCTCCAACAGACTGAATAGTTAGGGCCTTAGAAGTCAACGCCCGATGCATAAAATACAAAACAAATACAACAGTTTTTCCATCGTGTAAAACGAATAATTGCAACCAGTATGAAAGCTATGGTCATTTCTAATTTACGGGCAACCTAGGCTACACCCTAGGGCGTTGCTCTTACAGATTGAATGGATAGGGCCTTAGAAGTTAATGCCCGAAGCATATAATGCAATAAAAATACAACAGTTTTTCCATCATATAACAGGAATATTTGCAACCAGTTTGAAAGAGATCGTCATTTCTACGTTCCGGGCAACCTAGGCTTCACCATAGGGCGTTGTTCCACCAGATCGAATAGTTAGGGCCTAAGAAGTGAACGCCAGAAGCATAAAATACAATATAAATACAACAGTTTTTCCATCATACAAAACGAATGATTGCAACCAGTATGAAAGCTATGGTCATTTCTACTTTACGGGCAACCTAGGCTACACCCTAGGGCGTTGCTCTTACAGATTGGATAGATAGGGCCTTAGAAGTCAACGCCCGACGCATAAAATGCAATAAAAATGCAACAGTTTTTCCATCGTATAAAAGGATTAATTGCAACCAGTTTGAATGTGATGGTCATTTCTACGTTCCGGGCAACCTAGGCTTCACCCTAGGGCGTTGCTCCACCAGATGGAATAGTTAGGGCATAGAAGTCAACGCAAGAAGCATAAAACACAAAATAAATAGAACAGTTTTTCCATCGTATAAAACGAATAATTTCTACCGGTGTGAAAGTTATGGTCACTTCTACGTTCCGATCAACCTAGGCTTCACGACAGGGCGTTGTTCCACCAGATCGAATAGTTAGGGCCTAAGAAGTGAACGCCAGCAGCATAAAATACAATATAAATACAACAGTTTTTCCGTCCTATAACAGGAATATTTGCAACCCGTGTGAAAGTGATGGTCATTTGTACGTTCCAGGCAACCTAGGCTTCACTCTAGGGCGTTGTTCCACCAGATCGAATTGTTAGGCCCTAAGAAGTCAACGCCAGAAGCATAAGATACAATATAAATATATCAGTTTTTCCATCGTATAGAACGAATAATAGCAACCAGTGTGAAAGTTAACGTCATTTCTACTTTCCAGGCAACCTAGGCTTCACTCTAGGGCGTTGCTCCAACAGACTGAATAGTTAGGGCCTTAGAAGTCAACGCCCGATGCATAAAATACAAAACAAATACAACAGTCTTTCCATCGTGTAAAACGAATAATTGCAACCAGTATGAAAGCTATGGTCATTTCTAATTTACGGGCAACCTAGGCTACACCCTAGGGCGTTGCTCTTACAGATTGAATGGATAGGGCCTTAGAAGTTAATGCCCGAAGCATATAATGCAATAAAAATACAACAGTTTTTCCATCATATAACAGGAATATTTGCAACCAGTTTGAAAGAGATCGTCATTTCTACGTTCCGGGCAACCTAGGCTTCACCATAGGGCGTTGTTCCACCAGATCGAATAGTTAGGGCCTAAGAAGTGAACGCCAGAAGCATAAAATACAATATAAATACAACAGTTTTTCCATCATACAAAACGAATGATTGCAACCAGTATGAAAGCTATGGTCATTTCTACTTTACGGGCAACCTAGGCTACACCCTAGGGCGTTGCTCTTACAGATTGGATAGATAGGGCCTTAGAAGTTAATGCCCGAAGCATATAATGCAATAAAAATACAACAGTTTTTCCATCATATAACAGGAATATTTGCAACCAGTGTGAAAGTTATGGTCATTTCTACGTTCCGGGCAACCTAGGCTTCACTCTAGGGCGTTGCTCCACCAGATCAAACAGTTAGGGCCTTAGAAGTCAGCGCCCGAAGCATAAAATACAAAATAAATAGAACAGTTTTTCCATTGTATAAAACGAATAATTGCTGCCAGTGGAAAAGTTATAGTCATTTCTACGTTCCGGGCAACCTAGGCTTCACCCTAGGGCGTTGTTGCACCTGATGGAATAGTTAGGGCCTAAGAAGTCAACGCCAGAAGCATAAAATACGATATAAATACAACAGCTTTTCCATCGTATAAAACGAATAATTGCAACCAGTTTGAAAGTGATGGTCATTTCTACGTTCCTGGTAACCTAGGCTACACCCTGGGGCGTTGCTCCAACAGATTCAATAGTTAGGGCCTTAGAAGTCAATGCCCGAAGCATAAAATGCAATAAAAATACAACAGTTTTTCCGTCATATAACAGGAATAATTGAAACCAGTTTGAAAGTGATGGTCATTTCTACGTTCCGTGAAACCTCGGCTTCACTCTAGGGCGTTGCTGCGTCAGATCGAATAGTTAGTGCATTAGAGGTCAACGCTAGAAGCATAAAATACAATATAAATACAACAGACTTTCCATCGTATAAAAAGGAATAATTGCAACCAGTGTGAATGTTATGGTCATTTCTACATTCCGAGCAACCTAGGCTTCACTCTAGGGCGTTGCTCCACCAGATCCAATAGTTAGGGCCTTAGAAGTCAACGCCAGAATCATAAAATACAATAAAGATGCAACAGCTTTACCATCGTATTAAACGAATAATTTCAACCAGTGTGAATGTTATGGTCATTTCTACATTCCGAGCAACCTAGGCTTCACTCTAGGGCGTTGATCGAAGAGATTGAATTGTCAGGGCCTTAGCAGTCAACGCCCGAAGCATAAAATACAATATAAATACAACAGTTTTTCCATCATATAACAGGAATAATTGCAACCAGTTTGAAAGTGATGGTCATTTCTACGTTCCGGGCAACCTAGGCTTCACTGTAGGGCGTTGCTCCACCAGATCGAATAGTTAGTGCCTTAGAAGTCAACGCCCGAAGCATAAAATACAATATAAATACAACAGTTTTTCCATCATATAACAGGAATAATTGCAACCCGTGTGAAAGTGATGGTCATTTGTACGTTCTAGGCAACCTAGGCTTCACTCTAGGGCGTTGTTCCACCAGATCGAATTCTTAGGCCCTAAGAAGTCAACGCCAGAAGCATAAGATACAATATAAATATAACAGTTTTTCCATCGTATAGAACGAATAATAGCAACCAGTGTGAAAGTTATGGTCATTTCTACGTTCCAGGCAACCTAGGCTTCACCCTAGGGCGCTGCTCCAACAGATTGAATAGTTAGGGCCTTAGAAGTCAACGCCCGATGCATAAAATACAAAATAAATACAACAGTTTTTCCATCGTGTAAAACGAATAATTGCTGCCGGTGTGAAAGTTATGGTCATTTCTACGTTCCGGTCAACCTAGGCTTCACCATAGGGCGTTGTCCCACCAGATCGAATAGTTAGGGCCTAAGAAGTGAACGCCAGAAGCATAAAATACAATATAAGTACAACAGTTTTTCCATCGTATAAAACGAATAATTGCTACCAGTATGGACGTGATGGTCATTTCTACGTTCCGGGCTACCTAGGCCTCACTCTAGGTCGTTGTCCCACCAGTTCGAATTGTTAGGGCCTAAGAAGTCAACGCCAGAAGCATAAGATACAATATGAATATAACAGTTTTTCCATCGAATAGAACGAATAATAGCAACCAGTGTGAAAGTTATGGTCATTTCTACGTTCCGGGCAACCTAGGCTTCACTCCAGGGCGTTGCTCCACCAGATCAAACAGCTAGGGCCTTAGAAGTCAACGCCCGAAGCATAAAATACAATATAAATACAACAGTTTTTCCATCGTATAAAAGAAATAATTGCAACCGGTATGAAACTTATGGTCATTTCTACGTTCCGGGCAATCTAGGCTTCACTCTATGGCGTTCTTCCACCACATCGAATAGCTACGGCCTCAGAAGTCAACGCCTGAAGTATAAAATACAATAAAGATACAATCGTCTTTCCATCCTATAACAGGAATAATTGCAACCAGTTTGAAAGTGATGGTCATTTCTCCTTTCTGGGCAACCTAGGCTTCACTCTAGGGCGTTACGCCACTAGATCGAATAGCTAGGGCCTTAGAAGTCAACGCCAGAAGCATAAAATACAATATAAATACAACAGTTTTTCCATTGTATAAAACGAATAATTGCAACCAGTATGAAACTTATGGTCATTTCTACTTTCCGAGCAACCTAGGCTTCACCCTAGGGCGTCGCTCCAACAGATTGAATAGTTAGGGCCTTAGAAGTCAACGCACGACGCATAAAATGCAATAAAAATGCAACAGTTTTTCCATCGTATAAAAGGATTAATTGCAACCAGTTTGAAAGTTATGGTCATTTCTACTATCCGGGCAACCTAGGCTACGCCCTAGGGCGTTGCTCCAACAGATTGAATAGTTAGGGCCTTAGAAGTCAATGCCCGAAGCATAAAATACGGTATAAATACAACAGCTTTTCCATCGTATAAAAGGAATAATTGCAAACAGTGTGAAAGTAATGGTCATTTCTACGTTCCGGGCAACCTAGGCTTCACTCTACGGCGTTGTTCCACCAGATGGAATAGTTAGGGCCTAAGAAGTCAACGCCCGAAGCATAAAATACAATATAAATACAACAGTTTTTCCATCATATAACAGGAATAATTGCAACCAGGTTGAAAGTGATGGTCATTTCTACGTTCCGGGCAACCTAGGCTTCACTGTAGGGCGTTGCTCCACCAGATCGAATAGTTAGTGCCTTAGAAGTCAACGCCCGAAGCATAAAATACAATATAAATACAACAGTTTTTCCATCATATAACAGGAATAATTGCAACCCGTGTGAAAGTGATGGTCATTTGTACGTTCTAGGCAACCTAGGCTTCACTCTAGGGCGTTGTTCCACCAGATCGAATTCTTAGGCCCTAAGAAGTCAACGCCAGAAGCATAAGATACAATATAAATATAACAGTTTTTCCATCGTATAGAACGAATAATAGCAACCAGTGTGAAAGTTATGGTCATTTCTACGTTCCAGGCAACCTAGGCTTCACCCTAGGGCGCTGCTCCAACAGATTGAATAGTTAGGGCCTTAGAAGTCAACGCCCGATGCATAAAATACAAAATAAATACAACAGTTTTTCCATCGTGTAAAACGAATAATTGCTGCCGGTGTGAAAGTTATGGTCATTTCTACGTTCCGGTCAACCTAGGCTTCACCATAGGGCGTTGTCCCACCAGATCGAATAGTTAGGGCCTAAGAAGTGAACGCCAGAAGCATAAAATACAATATAAGTACAACAGTTTTTCCATCGTATAAAACGAATAATTGCTACCAGTATGGAAGTGATTGTCATTTCTACGTTCCGGGCTACCTAGGCCTCACTCTAGGTCGTTGTCCCACCAGTTCGAATTGTTAGGGCCTAAGAAGTCAACGCCAGAAGCATAAGATACAATATGAATATAACAGTTTTTCCATCGAATAGAACGAATAATAGCAACCAGTGTGAAAGTTATGGTCATTTCTACGTTCCGGGCAACCTAGGCTTCACTCCAGGGCGTTGCTCCACCAGATCAAACAGCTAGGGCCTTAGAAGTCAACGCCCGAAGCATAAAATACAATATAAATACAACAGTTTTTCCATCGTATAAAAGAAATAATTGCAACCGGTATGAAACTTATGGTCATTTCTACGTTCCGGGCAATCTAGGCTTCACTCTATGGCGTTCTTCCACCACATCGAATAGCTACGGCCTCAGAAGTCAACGCCTGAAGTATAAAATACAATAAAAATACAATCGTCTTTCCATCCTATAACAGGAATAATTGCAACCAGTTTGAAAGTGATGGTCATTTCTCCTTTCTGGGCAACCTAGGCTTCACTCTAGGGCGTTACGCCACTAGATCGAATAGCTAGGGCCTTAGAAGTCAACGCCAGAAGCATAAAATACAATATAAATACAACAGTTTTTCCATTGTATAAAACGAATAATTGCAACCAGTATGAAACTTATGGTCATTTCTACTTTCCGAGCAACCTAGGCTTCACCCTAGGGCGTCGCTCCAACAGATTGAATAGTTAGGGCCTTAGAAGTCAACGCACGACGCATAAAATGCAATAAAAATGCAACAGTTTTTCCATCGTATAAAAGGATTAATTGCAACCAGTTTGAAAGTTATGGTCATTTCTACTTTCCGGGCAACCTAGGCTACGCCCTAGGGCGTTGCTCCAACAGATTGAATAGTTAGGGCCTTAGAAGTCAATGCCCGAAGCATAAAATACGGTATAAATACAACAGCTTTTCCATCGTATAAAAGGAATAATTGCAAACAGTGTGAAAGTAATGGTCATTTCTACGTTCCGGGCAACCTAGGCTTCACTCTACGGCGTTGTTCCACCAGATGGAATAGTTAGGGCCTAAGAAGTCAACGCCCGAAGCATAAAATACGATATAAATACAACAGCTTTTCCATCGTATAAAAGGAATAATTGCAAACAGTGTGAAAGTAATGGTCATTTCTGCGTTCTGGGCAACCTAGGCTTCACTCTACGGCGTTGTTCCACCAGATCGAATAGTTAGGGCCTATGAAGTCATTGCCAGAAGCATAAAATGCAATATAAATGTAAAGCGTTTCCATCGTATAAAACGAATAATTGCAACCAGTGTGAAAGTAATGGTCATTTCTACGTTTCGGGCAACCTAGGCTTCACTCTACGGCGTTGTTCCACCAGACGGAATAGTTAGGGCCTAAGAAGTCAACGCCCGAAGCATAAAATACAATATAAATACAACAGCTTTTCCATCGTATGAAAGGAATAATTGCAAACAGTGTGAAAGTAATGGTCATTTCTACGTTCCGGGCAACCTAGGCTTCACTCTACGGTGTTGTCCCACCAGATCGAATAGTTGCGGCCTAAGAAGTGAACGCCAGAAGCATAAAATACAATATAAATATAACAGTTTTTCCATCGTATAAAACGAATAATAGCAACCAGTGTTAAAGTTATGGTCATTTCTACGTTCCGGGCAACCAAGGCTTCACCCTAGGGCGTTGTTCCAACAGATTGAATATTTAGGGCCTTAGAAGACAACGCCCGACGCATAAAATGCAATAAAAATGCAACAGTTTTTCCAACGTATAAAAGGATTAATTGCAACCAGTTTGAAAGTGATGGTCATTTCTACGTTGCAGGCAACCTAGGCTTCACCCTAGGGCGTTGTTCCACCAGATGGAATAGTTAGGGCATAAGAAGTCATCGCCAGAAGCATAAAATACGGTATAAATACAACAGCTTTTCCATCGTATAGAACGAATAATAGCAACCAGTGTGAAGTTATGGTAATTTCTACGTTCTGGGCAACCTAGGCTTCACTCTACGGCGTTGTTCCACCAGATCGAATAGTTAGGGCCTAAGAAGTCATTGCCAGAAGCATAAAATGCAATATAAATATAAAGCGTTTCCATCGTATAAAACGAATAATTGCAACCAGTGTGAAAGTAATGGTCATTTCTACGTTCCGGGCAACCTAGGCTTCACTCTACGGCGTTGTTCCACCAGATGGAATAGCTAGGGCCTAAGAAGTCAACGCCCGAAGCATAAAATACGATATAAATGCAACAGCTTTTCCATCGTATAAAAGGAATAATTGCAAACAGTGTGAAAGTAATGGTCATTTCTACGATCCGGGCAACCTAGGCTTCACTCTACGGTGTTGTTCCACCAGATCGAATAGTTGGGGCCTAAGAAGTGAACGCCAGAAGCATAAAATACAATATAAATATAACAGTTTTTCCATCGAATAAAATGAAAAATAGCAACCAGTGTTAAAGTTATGGTCATTTCTACGTTCCGGGCAACCTAGGCTTCACTCTAGGGCGTTGCTGCACCAGATCAAACAGTTAGGGCCTTAGATGTCAACGCCCGAAGCATAAAATACAAAATAAATAGAACAGTTTTTCCATTGTATAAAACGAATAATTGCTACCAGTGTAAAAGTTATGGTCATTTCTACGTTCCGGGCAACCTAGGCTTCACTCTAGGGCGTTGCTCCACCAGATCGAATAGTTAGGTCCTTAGAAGTCAACGCCAGAAGCATAAGATACAATATAAATATAACAGTTTTTCCATCGTATAGAACGATTAATAGCAACCAGTGTGAAAGTTATGGTCACTTCTACGTTCCGAGCAACCTAGGCTTCACTCTAGGGCGTTGCTTCACCAGATGGAATAGTTAGGGCCTTAGAAGTCAACGCCAGAAGCATAAAATACAATAAAGATGCAACAGTTTTTCCATCGTATAAAACGAATAACTTCAACCAGTGTGAATGTTATGGTCATTTCTACATTCCGAGCAACCTAGGCTTCACTCTATGGCGTTCTTCCACCACATCGAATAGCTACGGCCTCAGAAGTCAACGCCTAAATAATAAAATACAATAAAAATACAACAGTCTTTCCATCCTATAACAGCAATAATTGCAACCCGTGTGAAAGTGATGGTCATTTCCACGTTCCAGGCAACCTAGGCTTCACTCTAGGGCGTTGTTCCACCAGATCGAATAGTTAGGTCCTTAGAAGTCAACGCCAGAAGCACAAGATACAATATAAATATAACAGTTTTTCCATCGTATAGAACGATTAATAGCAACCAGTGTGAAAGTTATGGTCATTTCTACGTTCCGGGCAACCTAGGCTTCACCCTAGGGCGTTGTTCCACCAGATGGAATAGTTAGGGCCTAAGAAGTGAACGCCAGAAGCACAAAATACATTATAAATACAACAGTTTTTCCATCAAATAAAACGAATAATTGCAACCAGTATGAAAGCTATGGTCATTTCTACTTTCCGGGCAACCTAGGCTTCACTCTAGGGCGTTATTCCACCAGATCGAATTGATAGGGCCTAAGAAGTCAACGCCAAAAGCATAAGATACAATATAAATATAACAGTTTTTCCATCGTATAGAACGAATAATAGCATCCAGTGTGAAAGTTATGGTCATTTCTACGTTCCGGGCAACCTAGGCTTCACTCTAGGGCGTTGCTCCACCAGATCGAATAGTTAGGGCCTAAGAAGTCAGCGCCAGAAGCATAAAATACAACATAAATATAACAGTTTTTCCATCGTATAAAACGAATAATAGCAACCAGTGTGAAAGTTATGGTCATTTCTACGTTCCGGGCAACCTAGGCTTCACCCTAGGGCGTTGCTCCAACAGATCGAATAGTTAGTGCCTTAGAAGTCAGCGGCCGAAGCATAAAATACAAAATAAATAGAACTGTTTTTCCATCGTATAAAACGAATAATTGCTACCGGTGTGAAAGTTATTTCCATTTCTACGTTCCGGGCAACCTAGGCTTCACCCTAGGGCGTTGTTCCACCAGATGGAATAGTTAGGGCATAAGAAGTCAACGCCAGAAGCATAAAAGACGATATAAGTACAACAGTTTTTCCATCGTATAAAATGTATAATTGCAGACATTGCGAAAGTAATGGTCATTTCCACGTTCCGGGCAACCTAGGCGTCACTCTAGTGCGTTGCTCCACCACATCTAATAGCTACGGCCTTAGACGTCAACGACAAAAGCATAAAATACAATATAAATACAACAGTTTTTCCATCATATAAAACGAATAATTGCAACCAGTATGAAAGCTATGGTCATTTCTACTTTCCGGGCAACCTAGGCATCACCTAGGGCGTTGCTCCAACAGATTGAATAGTTAGGGCCTTAGAAGTCAACGCCGGAAGCATAAAATGCAATAAAAATACAACAGTTTTTCCATCGTATAAAAGGATTAATTGCAACCAGTTTGAAAGTGATAGCCATTTCTACGTTCCGGGCAACCTAGGCTTCACTCTAGGGCGTTGCTCCACCAGATCGAATAACTAGGGCCTTAGAAGTCAACGCCAGAAGCATAAAATACAATATAAATACAACAGTTTTTCCATCGCATAAAACGAATAATTGCAACCAGTATGAAAGTTATGGTCATTTCTACTTTCCGGGCAGCCTAGACTTCACCCTAGGGCGTTGCTCCAACAGATTGAATAGTTAGGGCCTTAGAAGTCAACGCCCGATGCATAAAATACAAAATAAATAGTACAGCTTTTCCATTGTATAAAACGTATAATTGCTACCGGTGTGAAAGTTATGGTCATTTCTACGTTCCGGGCAACCTAGGCTTCACCCTAGGTCGTTGTTCCACCAGATGGAATAGTTAGGGCCTTAGAAGTCAACGCCCGAAGTATAAAATACAAAATAAATAGAACAGTTTTTCCATCGTATAAAACTAATAATTTCAACCAGTGTGAAAGTAATGGGTATTTCTACGTTCCGGACAACCTAGGCTTCACCCTAGGGCGTTGCTCCACCACATCGAATAGCTACGGCCTTAGAAGTCAACGCCAGAAGCATAAAATACAATAAATATACAAGAGTTTTTCCATCGTATATCAGGAATAATTGCAACCAGTGTGAAAGTGATGGTCATTTCTACGTTCCGGGCAACCTAGGCTTCACCCTAGGGCGTTGTTCCGCCAGATGGAGTAGTTAGGCCATAAGAAGTCAACCCCCGACGCATAAAATGCAATAAAAATGCAACAGTTTTTCCATCGTATAAAAGGATTAATTGCAACCAGTTTGAAGGTGATGGTCATTTCTACGTTCCGGGCAACCTAGGCTTCACCCTAGGGCATTGTTCCACCAGATGGAATAGTTAGGGCATAAGAAGTCAACGCCAGAAGCATAAAATACGGTATAAATACAACAGCTTTTCCATCGTATAAAACGTATAATAGCAACCAGTGTGAAAGTTATGGTCATTTTTACGTTCCGGGCAACCTAGGCTTCACTCTAGGGCGTTGCTCCACCAGATCGAATAGTTAGTGCCTTAGAAGTCAACGCCAGAAGCATAAAATACAATATAAATACAACAGCTTTTCCAAAGTATAAAACGAATAATTGCAACCAGTATGAAAGTTATGGTCATTTCTACGTTCGGGGCAACCTAGGCTTCACTCTATGGCGTTCTTCCACTACATCGAATAGCAACGGCCTCAGAAGTCAACGCCCGAAGCATAAAATACAATATAAATATAACAGTTTTTCCATCGTATAGAACGAATAATAGCAACCAGTGTGAAAGTTAACGTCATTTCTACTTTCCGGGCAACCTAGGCCTCACCCTAGGGCGTTGTTCCAACAGATTGAATAGTTAGGGCCTTAGAAGTCAACGCCCGATGCATAAGATACAAAATAAATAGAACAGTTTTTCCATCGTGTAAAACGAATAATTGCTACCGGTGTGAAAATTATGGTCATTTCTACGTTCCGGTCAACCTAGGCTTCACCATAGGGCGTTACTCCACCAGATCGAATAGTTAGGGCCTAAGAAGTGTACCCCAGAAGCATAAAATACAGTATAAATACAACAGTTTTTCCATCATAAAACACGAATAATTGCAACCAGTATGAAAGCTAGGGTCATTTCTACTTTACGGGCAACCTAGGCTACACCCTAGGGCGTTGCTCTTACAGATTGAATAGTTAGGGCCTTAGAAGTTAATGCCCGAAGCATAAAATGCAATAAAAATACAACAGTTTTTCCATCGTATAAAAGGATTAATTGCAACCAGTTTGAAAGTGATGGTCATTTCTACGTTCCGGGCAACCTAGGCTTCACTCTAGGGCGTTGCTCCACCAGATCGACCAGCTAGGGCCTTAGAAGTCAACGCCCGAAGCATAAAATACAAAATAAGTAGAACAGTTTTTCCATCGTATAAAACGAATAATAGCAACCAGTGTGAAAGTTATGGTCATTTCTACGTTCCGGCAATCTAGGCTTCACCCCAGGGCGTTGTTCCAACAGATTGAATAGTTAGGGCCTTAGAAGTCAACGCCGGAAGCATAAAATGCAATAAAAATACACCAGTTTTTCCATCGTATAAAAGGATTAATTTCAACCAGTGTGAATGTTATGGTCATTTCTACATTCCGAGCAACCTAGGCTTCACTCTAGGTCGTTGATCCACCAGATAGAACAGTGAGGGCCTTAGAAATCAACGCCAGAAGCATAAAATTCAATAAAGATGCAACAGTTTTTCCATCATATAAAACGAATAATTGCAACCAGTATGAAAGCTATGGTCATTTCTACTTTACGGGCAACCTAGGTTACACCCTAGGGCGTTGCTCCTACAGATTGAATAGTTAGGGCCTTAGAAGTCAATGCCCGAAGCATTAAATGCAATAAAAATACCACAGTTTTTCCATCATATAACAGGAATATTTGCAACCAGTTTGAAAGTGATGGTCACTTGTACGTTCCGGGCAACCTAGGCTTCACTCTAGGGCGTTGCTCCACCAGATCGAATAGCTAGGGCCTTAGAAGTCAACGCCCGAAGCATAAAATACAAAATAGATAGTACAGTTTTTCCATTGTATAAAACGTATAAATGCTACCCGTGTGAAAGATAACGTCATTTCTACTTTCCGGGCAACCTAGGCAACACCCTAGGGCGTTGCTTCAACAGATTGAATATTTAGGGCGTTAGAAGTCAACGCCCGAAGCATAAAATACAAAATAAATAGAACAGTTTTTCCATCGTATAAAACGAATAATTGCTACCGGTGTGAAAGTTATGGTCATTTATACGTTCCGGGCAACCTAGGCTTTACCATAGGGCGTTGTTCCACCAGATGGAATAGTTAGGGCATAAGAAGTCAACGCCAGAAGCATAAAATACAATATAAATACAACAGTTTTTCAATCGTATAAAACGAGTAATAGCAACCAGTACGAAAGTTAACGTCATTTCTACGTTCCGGACAACCTAGGCTTCACCCTAGGGCGTTGCTCCACTAGATCGAATAGTTAGTGCCTTACAAGTCAACGCCAGAAGCATAAAATACAATATAAACACAACAGTTTTTCCATCGTATAAAACGAATAATTGCTACCTGTATGGAAGTGATGGTCATTCCTACGTTCCGGGCAACCTAGGCCTCACTCTAGGGCGTTGTTCCTCCAGATTGAATAGTTAGGGCCTAAGAAATCGACGGCAGAAGCATAAAATACAATATAAATATAACTGTTTTTCCATCGTGTAAAACGAATAATTTCAACCAGTGTGAATGTTATGGTCATTTCTACATTCCGACCAACCTAGGTTTGACTCTAGGTCGTTGATCCACCAGATAGAATAGTGAGGGCCTTAGAAGTCAACGCCAGAAGCATAAAATTCAATAAAGATGCAACAGTTTTTCCATCATATAAAACGAATAATTGCAACCAGTATGAAAGCTATGGTCATTTCTACTTTACGGGCAACCTAGGCTACACCCTAGGGCGTTGCTCCTACAGATTGAATAGTTGGGGCCTTAGAAGTCAATGCCCGAAGCATCAAATGCAATAAAAATACAACAGTTTTTCCCTCATATTACAGGAATATTTGCAACCAGTTTGAAAGTGATGGTCACTTGTACGTTCCGGGCAACCTAGGCTTCACTCTAGGGCGTTGCTCCACCCGATCGAATAGCTAGGGCCTTAGAAGTGAACGCCCGAAGCATAAAATACAAAATAAATAGTACAGTTTTTCCATTGTATAAAACGTATAATTGCTTCCGGTGTGAAAGTTATGGTCATTTCAACGTTCCGGGCAACCTAGGCTTCACTCTATGGCGTTCTTCCACCACATCGAATAGCTACGGCCTCAGAAGTCAACGCCTGAAGCATAAAATACGATAAAAATACAACAGTCTTTCCATCCTATAACAGGAATAATTGCAACCCGTGTGGAAGTGATGGTCATTTGTACGTTCCAGGCAACCTAGGCTTCACTCTAGGGCGTTGCTCCAGCAGATCGAATAGTTAGTGCCTCAGAAGTCAACGCCTGAAGCATAAAATACAATATAAATACAACAGTCTTTCCAACGTATAAAACGAATAATTGCAACCAGTATGAAAGTTATGGTCATTTCTACGTTCCGGGCAACCTAGGCCTCACTCTAGGGCGTTGTTCCACCAGATTGAATAGTTAGGGCCTTAGAAGTCAACGCCGGAAGCATAAAATGCAATAAAAATACATCAGTTTTTACATCGTATAAAAGGATTAATTGCAAACAGTTTGAAAGTGATGGTCACTTCTACGTTCCGAACAACCTAGGCTTCACCCCAGGGCGCTGTTCCAACAGATTGAATAGTTAGGGCCTTAGAAGTCAACGCCAGAAGCATAAAATACAATATAAATACAACAGTTTTTCTATCACATAAAACGAGTAATTGCAACCAGTATGAAGGTTGTGGTCATTTCTACTTTCCGGGCAACCTAGGCTACACCCTAGGGCGTTGCTCCAACAGATTGAATAGTTAGGGCCTTAGAAGTGAATGGCCGAAGCATAAAATGCAATAAAAATGCAACAGTTGTTCCATCGTATAAAAGGATTAGTTGCAACCAGCTTGAAAGTGATGGTCATTTCTACGTTCCGGGCAACCTAGGCTTCACTCTAGGGCGTTGCTCCACCAGATCGAATAGTTAGGGCCTTAGAAGTCAACGCCCAAAGCATAAAATACAATAAAGATACAACAGTCTTTCCGTCCTATAACAGGAATGATTGCAACCCGTGTGAAAGTGATGGTCATTTGGACGTTCCAGGCAACCTAATCTTCACTCTAGGGCGTTGTTCCACCAGATCGAATTGTTAGGGCCTAAGAAGTCAACGCCAGAAGCATAAGATACAATATAAAGGTAAAAGTTTTTCCATCGTATAGAACGAATAATAGCAACCAGTGTGAAAGTTATGGTCACTTCTACGTTCCGGGCAACCTAGGCTTCACTCTAGGGCGTTGCTACACCAGATCAAAATGTTAGGGCCTCAGAAGTCAACGACCGAAGCATAAAATACAAAATAAAGAGAACAGTTTTTCCATTGTATAAAACGAATAATAGCAACCAGTGTGAAAGTTATGGTCATTTCTACGTTCGGGCAACCTGGGCTTCACTCTAGGGCGTTGCTCCAACAGATCAAACAGCTAGGGCCTTAGAAGTCAACGCCCGAAGCATAAAATACAATATAAATATAACAGTTATTCCATCGTATAGAACGAATAATAGCAACCAGTGTGAAAGTTAACGTCATTTCTACTTTCCGGGCAACCTAGGCTTCACCCTAGGGCGTTGCTCCAACAGATTGAATAGTTAGGGCCTTAGAAGTCAACGCCCGATGCATAAAATACAAAATAAATAGAACAGTTTTTCCATCGTGTAAAACGAATAATTGCTACCGGTGTGAAAATTATGGTCATTTCTACGTTCCGGTCAACCTAGGCTTCACCCTAGGGCGTTGCTCTTACAGATTGAATAGTTAGGGCCTTAGAAGTTAATGCCCGAAGCATAAAATGCAATAAAAATACAACAGTTTTTCCATCGTATAAAAGGATTAATTGCAACCAGTTTGAAAGTGATGGTCATTTCTACGTTCCGGGCAACCTAGGCTTCACTCTAGGGCGTTGCTCCACCAGATCGAATAGTTAGGGCCTTAGAAGTCAACGCCAGAAGCATAAAATACAATATAAGTACAACAGTTTTTCCATCGTATAAAATGAATAATTGCAAGCATTGCGAAAGTAATGGTCATTCCACGTTCCGGGCAACCTAGGCGTCACTCTAGTGCGTTGCTCCACAACATCTAACAGCTACGGCCTTAGACGTCAACGACAGAAGCATAAAATACAATAAAGATGCAACAGCTTTTCCATCGTATAAAACGAATAATTGCACCCAGTGTGAAAGTTATTGTCATTTCTACTTTCCGCGCAACCTAGGCTTCACCCTAGGGCGTTGCTCCAACAGATTGAATAGCTAGGACCTTAGAAGTCAATGCCCGAAGCATAAAATGCAATAAAAATACAACAGTTTTTCCATCATATAACAGGAATAATTGCAACCAGTTTGAAAGTGATGGTCATTCCTACTTTCCGGGCAACCTAGGCTTCACTCTAGGGCGGTGCTCCACCAGATCGAATAGTTAGGGCCTTAGCAGTCAACGACCGAAGCATAAAATACAAAATAAATAGAACAGCTTTTCCATTGTATAAAACGAATAATAGTAACCAGTGTGAAAGTTATGGTCATTTCTACGTTCGGGCAACCTGGGCTTCACTCTAGGGCGTTGCTCCACCAGACCAAACAGCTAGGGCCTTAGAAGTCAACGCCCGAAGCATAAAATACATTATAAATATAACAGTCTTTCCATCGTATAGAACGAATAATAGCAACCAGTGTGAAAGTTAACGTCATTTCTACTTTCCGGGCAACCTAGGCTTCACCCTAGGGCGTTGCTCCAACAGATTGAATAGTTAGGGCCTTAGAAGTCAACGCCCGATGCATAAAATACAAAATAAATAGAACAGTTTTTCCTTCGTGTAAAACGAATAATTGCTACCGGTGTGAAAATGATGGTCATTTCTACGTTCCGGGCAACCTAGGCTTCACCATAGGGCGCTACTCCACCAGATGGAATAGTTAGGGCCTAAGAAGTGGACCCCAGAAGCATAAAATACAATATAAATACAACAGTTTTTCCATCATACAAAACATATAATTGCAACCAGTATGAAAGCTAGGGTCATTTCTACTTTACGGGCAACCTAGGCTACACCCTAGGGCGTTGTTCCACCAGATTGAATAGTTAGGGCCTAAGAAATCAACGCCAGAAGCATAAAATACAATATAAATATAACAGTTTTTCCATCGTATAAAACGAATAATTTCAACCAGTGTGAATGTTATGGTCATTTCTACATTCCGAGCAACCTAGGCTACACTCTAGGGCGTTGATCGTCCAGAGAGAATAGTTAGGGCCTTAGAAGTCAACGCCAGAAGCATAAAATTCAATAAAGATGCAACAGTTTTTCCATCGTATAGCAGGAATAATTGCAAACAGTGTGAAAGTACTGGTCATTTCTACGTTCCGGGTAACCCAGGCTTCACTCTAGGGCGTTGTTCCACCAGATCGAACAGTTAGGGCATACGAAGGCAACGCCAGAAGCATAAAATGCAATATAAATACAACAGTTTTTCCATCATATAAAACGAATAATTGCAACCAGTATGAAAGTTATGGTCATCTCTACGTTCCGGGCAACCTAGGCTTCACTCTATGGCGATCTTCCACCACATCGAATAGCAACGGCCTCAGAAGTCAACGCCTGAAGCATAAAATACGATAAAAATACAACAGTCTTTCCATCCTATAACAGGAATAGTTGCAACCCGTGTGGAAGTGATGGTCATTTCTACGTTCCAGGCAACCTAGGCATCACTCTAGGGCGTTGTTCGAACAGATCGAACACTTAGGGCCTAAGAAGGCACCGCCAGAAGCATAAAATACAATATAAATATAACAGTTTTTCCATCGTATAAAACGAATAATAGCAATCAGTGTGAAAGTTATGGTCATTTCTATGTTCCGGGCAACCTAGGCTTCACCCTAGGGCGTCGCTCCAACAGATTGAATAGTTAGGGCCTAAGAAATCAACGCCAGAAGCAAAAAATAAAATATAAATATAACAGCTTTTCCATCGTATAAAACGAATAATTTCAACCAGTGTGAATGTTATGGTCATTTCTACATTCCCGGCAACCTAGGCTACACTCTAGGGCGTTGATCGTCCAGAGAGAATAGTTAGGGCCTTAGAAGTCAACGCCCGAAGCATAAAATACAATATAAATATAACAGTTTTTCTATCATATAACAGGAATAATTGCAACCAGTTTGAAAGTGATGGTCATTTCTACGTTCCGGGCAACCTAGGCTTCACTCTAGGGCGTTGCTCCACGAGATCGAATAGTTAGTGCCTTAGAAGTCAACGCCAGAAGCATAAAATACAATATAAATACAACAGTTTTTCCATCGTATAAAACGAATAATTGCTACCAGTATGGAAGTGATGGTCATTTCTACGTTCCGGGCAACCTAGGCCTCACTCTAGGGCGTTGTTCCTCCAGATTGAATAGTTAGGGCCTAAGAAATCAACGGCAGAAGCATAAAATACAATATAAATATAACTGTTTTTCCATCGTGTAAAACGAATAATTTCAACCAGTGTGAATGTTATGGTCATTTCTACATTCCGAGCAACCTAGGTTTCACTCTAGGTCGTTGATCCACCAGATAGAATAGTGAGGGCCTTAGAAGTCAACGCCAGAAGCATAAAATTCAATAAAGATGCAACAGTTTTTCCATCATATAAAACGAATAATTGCAACCAGTATTAAAGCTATGGTCATTTCTACTTTACGGGCAACCTAGGCTACACCCTAGGGCGTTGCTCCTACAGATTGAATAGTTGGGGCCTTAGAAGTCAATGCCCGAAGCATCAAATGCAATAAAAATACAACAGTTTTTCCCTCATATTACAGGAATATTTGCAACCAGTTTGAAAGTGATGGTCACTTGTACGTTCCGGGCAACCTAGGCTTCACTCTAGGGCGTTGCTCCACCCGATCGAATAGCTAGGGCCTTAGAAGTGAACGCCCGAAGCATAAAATACAAAATAAATAGTACAGTTTTTCCATTGTATAAAACGTATAATTGCTTCCGGTGTGAAAGTTATGGTCATTTCAACGTTCCGGGCAACCTAGGCTTCACTCTATGGCGTTCTTCCACCACATCGAATAGCTACGGCCTCAGAAGTCAACGCCTGAAGCATAAAATACGATAAAAATACAACAGTCTTTCCATCCTATAACAGGAATAATTGCAACCCGTGTGGAAGTGATGGTCATTTGTACGTTCCAGGCAACCTAGGCTTCACTCTAGGGCGTTGCTCCAGCAGATCGAATAGTTAGTGCCTCAGAAGTCAACGCCTGAAGCATAAAATACAATATAAATACAACAGTTTTTCCAACGTATAAAACGAATAATTGCAACCAGTATGAAAGTTATGGTCATTTCTACGTTCCGGGCAACCTAGGCCTCACTCTAGGGCGTTTTTCCACCAGATTGAATAGTTAGGGCCTTAGAAGTCAACGCCGGAAGCATAAAATGCAATAAATATACATCAGTTTTTACATCGTATAAAAGGATTAATTGCAAACAGTTTGAAAGTGATGGTCACTTCTACGTTCCGAACAACCTAGGCTTCACCCCAGGGCGCTGTTCCAACAGATTGAATAGTTAGGGCCTTAGAAGTCAACGCCAGAAGCATAAAATACAATATAAATACAACAGTTTTTCTATCACATAAAACGAGTAATTGCAACCAGTATGAAGGTTGTGGTCATTTCTACTTTCCGGGCAACCTAGGCTACAACCTAGGGCGTTGCTCCACCAGATTGAATAGTTAGGGCCTTAGAAGTGAATGGCCGAAGCATAAAATGCAATAAAAATGCAACAGTTTTTCCATCGTATAAAAGGATTAGATGCAACCAGCTTGAAAGTGATGGTCATTTCTACGTTCCGGGCAACCTAGGCTTCACTCTAAGGCGTTGCTCCACCAGATCGAATAGTTAGGGCCTTAGAAGTCAACGCCCGAAGCATAAAATACAATAAAGATACAACAGTCTTTCCGTCCTATAACAGGAATGATTGCAACCCGTGTGAAAGTGATGGTCATTTGGACGTTCCAGGCAACCTAATCTTCACTCTAGGGCGTTGTTCCACCAGATCGAATTGTTAGGGCCTAAGAAGTCAACGCCAGAAGCATAAGTTACAATATAAAGGTAACAGTTTTTCCATCGTATAGAACGAATAATAGCAACCAGTGTGAAAGTTATGGTCACTTCTACGTTCCGGGCAACCTAGGCTTCACTCTAGGGCGTTGCTACACCAGATCAAACAGTTAGGGCCTCAGAAGTCAACGACCGAAGCATAAAATACAAAATAAATAGAACAGTTTTTCCATTGTATAAAACGAATAATAGCAACCAGTGTGAAAGTTATGGTCATTTCTACGTTCGGGCAACCTGGGCTTCACTCTAGGGCGTTGCTCCAACAGATCAAACAGCTAGGGCCTTAGAAGTCAATGCCCGAAGCATAAAATACAATATAAATATAACAGTTATTCCATCGTATAGAACGAATAATAGCAACCAGTGTGAAAGTTAACGTCATTTCTACTGTCCGGGCAACCTAGGCTTCACCCTAGGTCGTTGCTCCAACAGATTGAATAGTGAGGGCCTTAGAAGTCAACGCCCGATGCATAAAATACAAAATAAATAGAACAGTTTTTCCATCGTGTAAAACGAATAATTGCTACCGGTGTGAAAATTATGGTCATTTCTACGTTCCGGTCAACCTAGGCTTCACCCTAGGGCGTTGCTCTTACAGATTGAATAGTTAGGGCCTTAGAAGTTAATGCCCGAAGCATAAAATGCAATAAAAATACAACAGTTTTTCCATCGTATAAAAGGATTAATTGCAACCAGTTTGAAAGTGATGGTCATTTCTACGTTCCGGGCAACCTAGGCTTCACTCTAGGGCGTTGCTCCACCAGATCGAATAGTTAGGGCCTTAGAAGTCAACGCCAGAAGCATAAAATACAATATAAGTACAACAGTTTTTCCATCGTATAAAATGAATAATTGCAAGCATTGCGAAAGTAATGGTCATTCCACGTTCCGGGCAACCTAGGCGTCACTCTAGTGCGTTGCTCCACAACATCTAACAGCTACGGCCTTAGACGTCAACGACAGAAGCATAAAATACAATAAAGATGCAACAGCTTTTCCATCGTATAAAACGAATAATTGCACCCAGTGTGAAAGTTATTGTCATTTCTACTTTCCGCGCAACCTAGGCTTCAGCCTAGGGCGTTGCTCCAACAGATTGAATAGCTAGGACCTTAGAAGTCAATGCCCGAAGCATAAAATGCAATAAAAATACAACAGTTTTTCCATCATATAACAGGAATAATTGCAACCAGTTTGAAAGTGATGGTCATTCCTACGTTCCGGGCAACCTAGGCTTCACTCTAGGGCGGTGCTCCACCAGATCGAATAGTTAGGGCCTTAGCAGTCAACGACCGAAGCATAAAATACAAAATAAATAGAACAGCTTTTCCATTGTATAAAACGAATAATAGTAACCAGTGTGAAAGTTATGGTCATTTCTACGTTCGGGCAACCTGGGCTTCACTCTAGGTTGTTGCTCCACCAGACCAAACAGCTAGGGCCTTAGAAGTCAACGCCCGAAGCATAAAATACATTATAAATATAACAGTCTTTCCATCGTATAGAACGAATAATAGCAACCAGTGTGAAAGTTAACGTCATTTCTACTTTCCGGGCAACCTAGGCTTCACCCTAGGGCGTTGCTCCAACAGATTGAATAGTTAGGGCCTTAGAAGTCAACGCCCGATGCATAAAATACAAAATAAATAGAACAGTTTTTCCTTCGTGTAAAACGAATAATTGCTACCGGTGTGAAAATGATGGTCATTTCTACGTTCCGGGCAACCTAGGCTTCACCATAGGGCGCTACTCCACCAGATGGAATAGTTAGGGCCTAAGAAGTGGACCCCAGAAGCATAAAATACAATATAAATACAACAGTTTTTCCATCATACAAAACATATAATTGCAACCAGTATGAAAGCTAGGGTCATTTCTACTTTACGGGCAACCTAGGCTACACCCTAGGGCGTTGTTCCACCAGATTGAATAGTTAGGGCCTAAGAAATCAACGCCAGAAGCATAAAATACAATATAAATATAACAGTTTTTCCATCGTATAAAACGAATAATTTCAACCAGTGTGAATGTTATGGTCATTTCTACATTCCGAGCAACCTAGGCTACACTCTAGGGCGTTGATCGTCCAGAGAGAATAGTTAGGGCCTTAGAAGTCAACGCCAGAAGCATAAAATTCAATAAAGATGCAACAGTTTTTCCATCGTATAGCAGGAATAATTGCAAACAGTGTGAAAGTACTGGTCATTTCTACGTTCCGGGTAACCCAGGCTTCACTCTAGGGCGTTGTTCCACCAGATCGAACAGTTAGGGCATACGAAGGCAACGCCAGAAGCATAAAATGCAATATAAATACAACAGTTTTTCCATCATATAAAACGAATAATTGCAACCAGTATGAAAGTTATGGTCATCTCTACGTTCCGGGCAACCTAGGCTTCACTCTATGGCGATCTTCCACCACATCGAATAGCAACGGCCTCAGAAGTCAACGCCTGAAGCATAAAATACGATAAAAATACAACAGTCTTTCCATCCTATAACAGGAATAGTTGCAACCCGTGTGGAAGTGATGGTCATTTCTACGTTCCAGGCAACCTAGGCATCACTCTAGGGCGTTGTTCGAACAGATCGAACACTTAGGGCCTAAGAAGGCACCGCCAGAAGCATAAAATACAATATAAATATAACAGTTTTTCCATCGTATAAAACGAATAATAGCAATCAGTGTGAAAGTTATGGTCATTTCTATGTTCCGGGCAACCTAGGCTTCACCCTAGGGCGTCGCTCCAACAGATTGAATAGTTAGGGCCTAAGAAATCAACGCCAGAAGCAAAAAATAAAATATAAATATAACAGCTTTTCCATCGTATAAAACGAATAATTTCAACCAGTGTGAATGTTATGGTCATTTCTACATTCCCGGCAACCTAGGCTACACTCTAGGGCGTTGATCGTCGAGAGAGAATAGTTAGGGCCTTAGAAGTCAACGCCCGAAGCATAAAATACAATATAAATATAACAGTTTTTCTATCATATAACAGGAATAATTGCAACCAGTTTGAAAGTGATGGTCATTTCTACGTTCCGGGCAACCTAGGCTTCACTCTAGGGCGTTGCTCCACGAGATCGAATAGTTAGTGCCTTAGAAGTCAACGCCAGAAGCATAAAATACAATATAAATACAACAGTTTTTCCATCGTATAAAACGAATAATTGCTACCAGTATGGAAGTGATGGTCATTTCTACGTTCCGGGCAACCTAGGCCTCACTCTAGGGCGTTGTTCCTCCAGATTGAATAGTTAGGGCCTAAGAAATCAACGGCAGAAGCATAAAATACAATATAAATATAACTGTTTTTCCATCGTGTAAAACGAATAATTTCAACCAGTGTGAATGTTATGGTCATTTCTACATTCCGAGCAACCTAGGTTTCACTCTAGGTCGTTGATCCACCAGATAGAATAGTGAGGGCCTTAGAAGTCAACGCCAGAAGCATAAAATTCAATAAAGATGCAACAGTTTTTCCATCATATAAAACGAATAATTGCAACCAGTATTAAAGCTATGGTCATTTCTACTTTACGGGCAACCTAGGCTACACCCTAGGGCGTTGCTCCTACAGATTGAATAGTTGGGGCCTTAGAAGTCAATGCCCGAAGCATCAAATGCAATAAAAATACAACAGTTTTTCCCTCATATTACAGGAATATTTGCAACCAGTTTGAAAGTGATGGTCACTTGTACGTTCCGGGCAACCTAGGCTTCACTCTAGGGCGTTGCTCCACCCGATCGAATAGCTAGGGCCTTAGAAGTGAACGCCCGAAGCATAAAATACAAAATAAATAGTACAGTTTTTCCATTGTATAAAACGTATAATTGCTTCCGGTGTGAAAGTTATGGTCATTTCAACGTTCCGGGCAACCTAGGCTTCACTCTATGGCGTTCTTCCACCACATCGAATAGCTACGGCCTCAGAAGTCAACGCCTGAAGCATAAAATACGATAAAAATACAACAGTCTTTCCATCCTATAACAGGAATAATTGCAACCCGTGTGGAAGTGATGGTCATTTGTACGTTCCAGGCAACCTAGGCTTCACTCTAGGGCGTTGCTCCAGCAGATCGAATAGTTAGTGCCTCAGAAGTCAACGCCTGAAGCATAAAATACAATATAAATACAACAGTTTTTCCAACGTATAAAACGAATAATTGCAACCAGTATGAAAGTTATGGTCATTTCTACGTTCCGGGCAACCTAGGCCTCACTCTAGGGCGTTTTTCCACCAGATTGAATAGTTAGGGCCTTAGAAGTCAACGCCGGAAGCATAAAATGCAATAAAAATACATCAGTTTTTCCATCGTATAGAACGAATAATAGCAACCAGTGTGAAAGTTATGGTCACTTCTACGTTCCGGTCAACCTAGGCTTCACCCTAGGGCGTTGCTCTTACAGATTGAATAGTTAGGGCCTTAGAAGTTAATGCCCGAAGCATAAAATGCAATAAAAATACAACAGTTTTTCCATCGTATAAAAGGATTAATTGCAACCAGTTTGAAAGTGATGGTCATTTCTACGTTCCGGGCAACCTAGGCTTCACTCTAGGGCGTTGCTCCACCAGATCGAATAGTTAGGGCCTTAGAAGTCAACGCCAGAAGCATAAAATACAATATAAGTACAACAGTTTTTCCATCGTATAAAATGAATAATTGCAAGCATTGCGAAAGTAATGGTCATTCCACGTTCCGGGCAACCTAGGCGTCACTCTAGTGCGTTGCTCCACAACATCTAACAGCTACGGCCTTAGACGTCAACGACAGAAGCATAAAATACAATAAAGATGCAACAGCTTTTCCATCGTATAAAACGAATAATTGCACCCAGTGTGAAAGTTATTGTCATTTCTACTTTCCGCGCAACCTAGGCTTCACCCTAGGGCGTTGCTCCAACAGATTGAATAGCTAGGACCTTAGAAGTCAATGCCCGAAGCATAAAATGCAATAAAAATACAACAGTTTTTCCATCATATAACAGGAATAATTGCAACCAGTTTGAAAGTGATGGTCATTCCTACGTTCCGGGCAACCTAGGCTTCACTCTAGGGCCTTGTTCCACCAGATTGAATAGTTAGGGCCTAAGAAATCAACGCCAGAAGCATAAAATACAATATAAATATAACAGCTTTTCCATCGTATAAAACGAATAATTTCAACCAGTGTGAATGTTATGGTCATTTCTACATTCCGGGCAACCTAGGCTACACCCTAGGGCGTTGATCGTCCAGAGAGAATAGTTAGGGCCTTAGAAGTCAACGCGCGAGTCATAAAATACAATATAAATATAACAGTTTTTCTATCATATAACAGGAATAATTGCAACCAGTTTGAAAGTGATGGTCATTTCTACGTTCCGGGCAACCTAGGCTTCAGTCTAGGGCGTTGCTCTACGAGATCGAATAGTTAGTGCCTTAGAAGTCAACGCCAGAAGCATAAAATACAATATAAATACAACAGTTTTTCCATCGTATAAAACGAATAATTGCTACCAGTATGGAAGTGATGGTCATTTCTACGTTCCGGGCAACCTAGGCCTCACTCTAGGGCGTTGTTCCTCCAGATTGAATAGTTAGGGCCTAAGAAATCAACGGCAGAAGCATAAAATACAATATAAATATAACTGTTTTTCCATCGTGTAAAACGAATAATTTCAACCAGTGTGAATGTTATGGTCATTTCTACGTTCCGGGCAACCTAGGCCTCACTCTAGGACGTTGTTCCACCAGATTGAATAGTTAGGGCCTTAGAAGTCAACGCCGGAAGCTTAAAATGCAATAAAAATACATCAGTTTTTACATCGTATAAAAGGATTAATTGCAAACAGTTTGAAAGTGATGGTCACTTCTACGTTCCGAACAACCTAGGCTTCACCCCAGGGCGCTGTTCCAACAGATTGAATAGTTAGGGCCTTAGAAGTCAACGCCAGAAGCATAAAATACAATATAAATACAACAGTTTTTCTATCACATAAAACGTGTAATTGCAACCAGTATGAAGGTTGTGGTCATCTCTACGTTCCGGGCAACCTAGGCTTCACTCTATGGCGTTCTTCCACCACATCGAATAGCAACGGCCTCAGAAGTCAACGCCTGAAGCATAAAATACGATAAAAATACAACAGTCTTTCCATCCTATAACAGGAATAGTTGCAACCCGTGTGGAAGTGATGGTCATTTCTACGTTCCAGGCAACCTAGGCTTCACTCTAGGGCGTTGTTCGAACAGATCGAACACTTAGGGCCTAAGAAGGCACCGCCAGAAGCATAAAATACAATATAAATATAACAGTTTTTCCATCGTATAAAACGAATAATAGCAATCAGTGTGAAAGTTATGGTCATTTCTATGCTCCTGGCAACCTAGGCTTCACCCTAGGGCGTCGCTCCAACAGATTGAATAGTTAGGGCCTTAGAAGTCAACGCCCGACGAATAAAATGCAATAAAAATGCAACAGTTTTTCCATCGTATAAAAGGATTAATTGCAACCAGTTTGAAAGTGATGGTCATTTCTACGTTCCGGGCAACCTAGGCTTCACCCTAGGGCGTTGTTCCGCCAGATGGAGTAGTTAGGGCATAAGATGGCAACCCCCGACGCATAAAATGCAATAAAAATGCAACAGTTTTTCCATCGTATAAAAGGATTAATTGCAACCAGTTTGAAAGTGATGGTCATTTCTACGTTCCGGGCAACCTAGGCTTTACTCTAGGGCGTTGCTCCACCAGATCGAATAGCTAGTGCCTTAGAAGTCAACGCCAGAAGCATAAAATACAATATAAATACAACAGTTTTTCCATCGTATAAAACGAATAATTACTACCAGTATGGCAGTGATGGTCATTTCTACGTTCCGGGCAACCTAGGCCTCACTCTAGGGCCTTGTTCCACCAGATTGAATAGTTAGGGCCTAAGAAATCAACGCCAGAAGCATAAAATACAATATAAATATAACAGCTTTTCCATCGTATAAAACGAATAATTTCAACCAGTGTGAATGTTATGGTCATTTCTACATTCCGGGCAACCTAGGCTACACTCTAGGGCGTTGATCGTCCAGAGAGAATAGTTAGGGCCTTAGAAGTCAACGCCCGAATCATAAAATACAATATAAATATAACAGTTTTTCTATCATATAACAGGAATAATTGCAACCAGTTTGAAAGTGATGGTCATTTCTACGTTCCGGGCAACCTAGGCTTCACTCTAGGGCGTTGCTCCACGAGATCGAATAGTTAGTGCCTTAGAAGTCAACGCCAGAAGCATAAAATACAATATAAATACAACAGTTTTTCCATCGTATAAAACGAATAATTGCTACCAGTATGGAAGTGATGGTCATTTCTACGTTCCGGGCAACCTAGGCCTCACTCTAGGGCGTTGTTCCTCCAGATTGAATAGTTAGGGCCTAAGAAATCAACGGCAGAAGCATAAAATACAATATAAATATAACTGTTTTTCCATCGTGTAAAACGAATAATTTCAACCAGTGTGAATGTTATGGTCATTTCTACATTCCGAGCAACCTAGGTTTCACTCTAGGTCGTTGATCCACCAGATAGAATAGTGAGGGCCTTAGAAGTCAACGCCAGAAGCATAAAATTCAATAAAGATGCAACAGTTTTTCCATCATATAAAACGAATAATTGCAACCAGTATGAAAGCTATGGTCATTTCTACTTTACGGGCAACCTAGGCTACACCCTAGGGCGTTGCTCCTCCAGATTGAATAGTTAGGGCCTTAGAAGTCAATGCCCGAAGCATCAAATGCAATAAAAATACAACAGTTTTTCCCTCATATAACAGGAATATTTGCAACCAGTTTGAAAGTGATGGTCACTTGTACGTTCCGGGCAACCTAGGCTTCACTCTAGGGCGTTGCTCCACCCGATCGAATAGCTAGGGCCTTAGAAGTGAACGCCCGAAGCATAAAATACAAAATAAATAGTACAGTTTTTCCATTGTATAAAACGTATAATTGCTTCCGGTGTGAAAGTTATGGTCATTTCAACGTTCCGGGCAACCTAGGCTTCACTCTATGGCGTTCTTCCACCACATCGAATAGCTACGGCCTCAGAAGTCAACGCCTGAAGCATAAAATACGATAAAAATACAACAGTCTTTCCATCCTATAACAGGAATAATTGCAACCCGTGTGGAAGTGATGGTCATTTGTACGTTCCAGGCAACCTAGGCTTTACTCTAGGGCGTTGCTCCAGCAGATCGAATAGCTAGTGCCTCAGAAGTCAACGCCAGAAGCATAAAATACAATATAAATACAACAATTTTTCCAACGTATAAAACGAATAATTTCAACCAGTATGAAAGTTATGGTCATTTCTACTTTCGGGGCAACCCAGGCTACACCATAGGGCGTTGCTCCAGCGGTTTGAATAGTTAGGGCCTTAGAAGTCAATGCCCGAAGCATAAAATGCAATAAAAATACAACAGTTTTTCCATCATATAACAGGAATAATTGCAACCAGTTTGAAAGTGATGGTCATTTCTACGTTCCGGGAAACCTCGGCTTCACTCTAGGGCGTTGCTCCGCCAGATCGAATAGTTAGTGCATTAGAAGTCAACGCCAGAAGCATAAAATACAATATAAATTCAACAGTTTTTCCATCGTATAAAACGAATAATTGCAACCAGTATGAAAGTTAACGTCATTTCTACTTTCCGGGCAACCTAGGCTTCACCCTTGCGCGTTGCTCCAACAGATTGAATAGTTAGGGCCTTAGAAGTCAACGCCGGAAGCATAAAATGCAATAAAAATACAACAGTTTTTCCATCGTATAATAGGATTAATTGCAACCAGTTTGAAAGTGATGGTCATTTCTACGTTCCGGGCAACCTAGGCTTCACTGTAGGGCGTTGCTCCACCAGATCGAATAGTTGGGGCCTTAGAAGTCAACGCCAGAAGCATAAAACACAATATAAACACAACAGTTTTTCCATCGTATAAAACGAATAATTGCTACCTGTATGGAAGTGATGGTCATTTCTACGTTCCGGGCAACCTAGGCCTCACTCTAGGGCGTTGTTCCACCAGATTGAATAGTTCGGGCCTAAGAAATCAACGCCAGAAGCATAAAATACAATATAAATATAACAGTTTTTCCATCATATAAAACGAATAATTTCAACCAGTGTGAATGTTATGGTCATTTGTACGTTCCAGGCAACCTATGCTTCACTCTATGGCGTTCTTCCACCACATCGAATAGCTACGGCCTCAGAAGTCAACGCCTGAAGCATAAAATACAATAAAAATACAACAGTCTTTCCATCCTATAACAGGAATAATTGCAACCCGTGTGGAAGTGATGGTCATTTGTACGTTCCAGGCAACCTAGGCTTCACTCTAGGGCGTTGCTCCACCAGATCAAACAGTTAGTTCCTTAGAAGTCAACGCCCGAAGCACAAAATTCAAAATAAATAGAACAGTTTTTCCATCGTATAAAACGAATAATAACAACCAGTGTGAAAGTTATGGTCATTTCTACGTTCCGGCAACCTAGGCTTCACCCCAGGGCGTTGTTCCACCAGATCGAATAGTTAGGGCCTAAGAAGTGAACGCCAGAAGCATAAAATACAACATAAATACAACAGTTTTTCTATCATATAAAACGAGTAATTGCCACCAGTATGAAGGTTGTGGTCATTTCTACTTTCCGGGCAACCTAGGCTACACCCTAGGGCGTTGCTCCAACGGATTGAATAGTTAGGGCCTTAGAAGTGAATGGCCGAAGCATAAAATGCAATAAAAATGCAACAGTTTTTCCATCGTATAAATGGATTAGTTGCAACCAGCTTGAAAGTGATGGTCATTTCTACGTTCCGGGAAACCTAGGCTTCACTCTAGGGCGTTGCTCCACCAGATCGAATAGTTAGGGCCCTAGGAGTCAACGCCAGAATCATAAAATACAATGAAGATGCAACAGCTTTTCCATCGTATTAAACGAATAATTTCAACCAGTGTGAATGTTATGGTCATTTCTACATTCCGAGGAACCTAGGCTTCACTCTAGGGCGTTGATCCAACAGATTGAATAGTTAGGGCCTAAGAAGTGAACGCCAGCAGCATAAAATACAATATAAATACAACAGTTCTTCCATCATATAAAACGAATAATTGCAACCAGTATGAAAGTTATGGTCATTTCTACGCTCCGGGCAACCCAGGCTTCACTCTGTGGCGTTCTTCCACCACATCGAATAGCTACGGCCGCAGAAGTCAACGCCAGAAGCATAAAATACGGTATAAATACAACAGCTTTTCCATCATATAAAACGAATAATAGCAACCAGTGTGAAAGTTATGGGCAGTTCTACGTTCCGGGCAACCTAGGCTTCACTCTACGGCGTTGTTCCACCAGATCGAATAGTTAGGGCCTAAGAAGTCAGCGCCAGAAGCATAAAATACAATATAAATATAACAGATTTTCCATCGTATAAAACGAATAATAGCAACCAGTGTGAAAGTTATGGTCATTTCTACGTTCCGGGCAACCTAGGCTTCACCCTAGGGAGTTGCTCCAACAGATCGAATAGTTAGTGCCTTAGAAGTCAGCGGCCGAAGCATAAAATACAAAATAAATAGAACTGTTTTTCCATCGTATAAAACGACTAATTGCTACCGGTATGAAAGTTATTTCCATGTCTACGTTCCGGGCAACCTAGGCTTCACCCTAGGGCGTTGTTCCACCAGATGGAATAGTTAGGGCATAAGAAGTCAACGCCAGAAGCATAAAAGACGATATAAGTACAACAGTTTTTCTATCATATATAACGAGTAATTGCAACCAGTTTGAAAGTGATGGTCATTTCTACGTTTCGGGCAACCTAGGCTTCACTCTATGGCGTTCTTCCACTACATCGAATAGCAACGGCCTCAGAAGTCAACGCCTGAAGCATAAAATACAAAAAAAATACATCAGTCTTTCCGTCCTATAACAGGAATAATTGCAACCCGTGTGAAAGTGATGATCATTTGTACATTCCAGGCAACCTAGGCTTCACTCTAGGTTGTTGTTCCACAAGATCGAATTGTTAGGGCCTAAGGAGTCAACGCCAGAAGCATAAGATACAATATAAATATAACAGTTTTTACTTTGTATAAAACGAATAATAGCAACCAGTGTGAAAGTTATGGTCATTTCTACGTTCGGGCAACCTGGGCTTCACTCTAGGGCGTTGCACCACCAGATCAAACAGCTAGGGCCTTAGAAGTCAACGCGCGAAGCATAAAATACAATATAAATATAACAGTTTTTCCATCGTGTAGAACGAATAATAGCAACCAGTGTTAAAATTAACGTCATTTCTACTTTCCGGGCAACATAGGCTTCACCCTAGGGCGTTGCTCCAACAGATTGAATAGTTAGGGCCTTAGAAGTCAACGCCCGATGCATAAAATACAAAATAAATAGAACAGTTTTACCATCGTGTAAAACGAATAATTGCTACCGGTGTGAAAATTATGGTCATTTCTACGTTCCGGTCAACCTAGGCTTCACCATAGGGCGTTACTCCACCAGATCGAATAGTTAGGGTCTAAGAAGTCAATGCCAGAAGCATAAAATACAATATAAATACAACAGTTTTTCCATCGTATAAAACGAATAATTGCAACCAGTATGAAAGATAACGTCATTTCTACTTTCCGGGCAACCTAGGCATCACCTAGGGCGTTGCTCCAACAGATTGAATAGTTAGGGCCTTAGAAGTCAACGCCTGAAGCATAAAATACAATATAAATACAACAGTTTTTCAATCGTATAAAACGAGTAATTGCAACCAGTACGAAAGTTAACGTCATTTCTACGTTCCGGGCAACCTAGGCTTCACCCTAGGGCGTTGCTCCAACAGATTGAATAGTTAGGGCCTTAGAAGTCAACGCCGGAAGCATAAAATGCAATAATAATACATCAGTTTTTCCATCGTATAAAAGGATTAATTGCAAACAGTTTGAAGGTGATGGTCATTTCTACTTTCCGGGCAACCTAGGCCTCACTCTAGGGCGTTGTTCCACCAGATTGAATAGTTAGGGCCTAAGAAATCAACGCCAGAAGCATAAAATACAATATAAATATAACAGTTTTTCCATCGTATAAAACGAATAATTTCAACCAGTGTGAATGTTATGGTCATTTCTACATTCCGAGCAACCTAGGCTACACTCTAGGGCGTTGATCGTCCAGAGAGAATAGTTAGGGCCTTAGAAGTCAACGCCAGAAGCATAAAATTCAATAAAGATGCAACAGTTTTTCCATCGTATAGCAGGAATAATTGCAAACAGTGTGAAAGTACTGGTCATTTCTACGTTCCGGGTAACCCAGGCTTCACTCTAGGGCGTTGTTCCACCAGATCGAACAGTTAGGGCATACGAAGGCAACGCCAGAAGCATAAAATGCAATATAAATACAACAGTTTTTCCATCATATAAAACGAATAATTGCAACCAGTATGAAAGTTATGGTCATTTCTACGTTCCGGGCAACCTAGGCATCACTCTATGGCGTTCTTCCACCACATCGAATAGCAACGGCCTCAGAAGTCAACGCCTGAAGCATAAAATACGATAAAAATACAACAGTCTTTCCATCCTATAACAGGAGTAGTTGCAACCCGTGTGGAAGTGATGGTCATTTGTACGTTCCAGGCAACCTAGGCTTCACTCTAGGGCGTTGTTCCACCAGATAGAATTGTTAGGGCCTAAGAAGTCAACGCCAGAAGCATAAAATACAAAATAAATAGTACAGTTTTTCCATTGTATAAAACGTATAATTGCTACCGGTGTGAAAGTTATGGTCATTTCTACGTCCCGGGCAACCTAGGCTTCACCCTAGGTCGTTGTTCCACCAGATCGAATAGTTAGGGCCTTAGAAGTGAACGCCAGCAGCATGAAATGCAATATAAATACAACAGGTTTTCCATCTTATAAAACGAATAATTGCAACCAGTATGAAAGTTATGGTCATTTCTACTTTCCGGGCAACCCAGGCTACACCATAGGGCGTTGCTCCAGCAGTTTGAATAGTTAGGGCCTTAGAAGTCAATGCCCGAAGCATAAAATGCAATAAAAATACAACAGTTTTTCCATCATATAACAGGAATAATTGCAACCAGTTTGAAAGTGATGGTCATTTCTACGTTCCGGGAAACCTCGGCTTCACTCTAGGGCGTTGCTCCGCCAGATCGAATAGTTAGTGCATTAGAAGTCAACGCCAGAAGCATAAAATACAATATAAATTCAACAGTTTTTCCATCGTATAGAACGAATAATTGCAACCAGTATGAAAGTTAACGTCATTTCTACTTTCCGGGCAACCTAGGCTTCACCCTTGCGCGTTGCTCCAACAGATTGAATAGTTAGGGCCTTAGAAGTCAACGCCGGAAGCATAAAATGCAATAAAAATACAACAGTCTTTCCATCGTATAAAAGGATTAATTGCAACCAGTTTGAAAGTGATGGTCATTTCTACGTTCCGGGCAACCTAGGCTTCACTGTAGGGCGTTGCTCCACCAGATCGAATAGTTGGGGCCTTAGAAGTCAACCCCAGAAGCATAAAATACAATATAAATATAACAGTTTTTCCATTGTATAAAACGAATAATAGCAATCAGTGTGAAAGTTATGGTCATTTCTAAGTTCCGGGCAACCTAGGCTTCACCCTAGGGCGTCGCTCCAACAGATTGAATAGTTAGGGCCTTAGAAGTCAACGCCCGACGCATAAAATGCAATAAAAATGCAACAGCTTTTCCATCGTATAAAAGGATTAATTGCAACCAGTTTGAAAGTGATGGTCATTTCTACGTTCCGGTCAACCTAGGCTTCACCCTAGGGCGTTGTTCCGCCAGATGGAGTAGTTAGGGCATAAGAAGTCAACCCCGACGCATAAAATGCAATAAAAATGCAACAGTTTTTCCATCGTATAAAAGGATTAATTGCAACCAGTTTGAAAGTGATGGTCATTTCTACGTTCCGGGAAACCTCGGCTTCACTCTAGGGCGTTGCTCCACCAGATCGAATAGTTGGGGCCTTAGAAGTCAACGCCAGAAGCATAAAATACAATAAAGATGCAACAGCTTTTCCATCGTATTAAACGAATAATTTCAACCAGTGTGAATGTTATTGTCATTTCTACATTCCGAGCAACCTAGGCATCACCCTAGGGCGTTGCTTCAGCAGATTGAATATTTAGGGCCTTAGAAGTCAACGCCCGAAGCATAAAATACAAAATAAATAGAAGAGTTTTTCCATCGTATAAAACGAATAATTGCTACCGGTGTGAAAGTTATGGTCATTTATACGTTCCGGGAAACCTGGGCTTTACCATAGGGCGTTGTTCCACCAGATGGAATAGTTAGGGCATAAGAAGTCAACGCCAGAAGCATAAAATACAATATAAATACAACAGTTTTTCAATCGTATAAAACGAGTAATTGCAACCAGTACGAAAGTTAACGTCATTTCTACGTTCCGGACAACCTAGGCTTCACCCTAGGGTGTTGCTCCAACAGATTGAATAGTTAGGGCCTTAGAAGTCAACGCCGGAAGCATAAAATGCAATAAAAATACATCAGTTTTTCCATCGTATAAAAGGATTAATTGCAATCAGTTTGAAAGTGATGGTCACTTCTACGTTCCGGGCAACCTAGGCTCTACTCTAGGGCGTTGCTCCACCAGATCGAATAGTTAGTGCCTTAGAAGTCAACGCCAGAAGCATAAAATACAATATAAATATAACAGATTTTCCATCGTATAAAACGAATAATAGCAACCAGTGTGAAAGTTATGGTCATTTCTACGTTCCGGGCAACCTAGGCTTCACCCTAGGGCGTTGCTCCAACAGATCGAATAGTTAGTGCCTTAGAAGTCAGCGGCCGAAGCATAAAATACAAAATAAATAGAACTGTTTTTCCATCGTATAAAACGACTAATTGTTACCGGTATGAAAGTTATTTCCATGTCTACGTTCCGGGCAACCTAGGCTTCACCCTAGGGCGTTGTTCCACCAGATGGAATAGTTAGGGCATAAGAAGTCAACGCCAGAAGCATAAAAGACGATATAAGTACAACAGTTTTTCTATCATATATAACGAGTAATTGCAACCAGTTTGAAAGTGATGGTCATTTCTACGTTTCGGGCAACCTAGGCTTCACTCTATGGCGTTCTTCCACTACATCGAATAGCAACGGCCTCAGAAGTCAACGCCTGAAGCATAAAATACAAAAAAAATACATCAGTCTTTCCGTCCTATAACAGGAATAATTGCAACCCGTGTGAAAGTGATGGTCATTTGTACATTCCAGGCAACCTAGGCTTCACTCTAGGGTGTTGTTCCACAAGATCGAATTGTTAGGGCCTAAGGAGTCAACGCCAGAAGCATAAGATACAATATAAATATAACAGTTTTTCCATCGTATAGAACGAATAATAGCACCCAGTGTGAAAGTTATGGTCACTTCTACGTTCCGGGCAACCTAGGCTTCACTCTAGGGCGTTGCTCCTCCAGATCAAACAGTTAGGGCCTTAGAAGTCAACGACCGAAGCATAAAATACAAAATAAATAGAACAGTTTTTACTTTGTATAAAACGAATAATAGCAACCAGTGTGAAAGTTATGGTCATTTCTACGTTCGGGCAACCTGGGCTTCACTCTAGGGCGTTGCACCACCAGATCAAACAGCTAGGGCCTTAGAAGTCAACGCGCGAAGCATAAAATACAATATAAATATAACAGTTTTTCCATCGTGTAGAACGAATAATAGCAACCAGTGTTAAAATTAACGTCAGTTCTACTTTCCGGGCAACATAGGCTTCACCCTAGGGCGTTGCTCCAACAGATTGAATAGTTAGGGCCTTAGAAGTCAACGCCCGATGCATAAAATACAAAATAAATAGAACAGTTTTACCATCGTGTAAAACGAATAATTGCTACCGGTGTGAAAATTATGGTCATTTCTACGTTCCGGTCAACCTAGGCTTCACCATAGGGCGTTACTCCACCAGATCGAATAGTTAGGGTCTAAGAAGTCAATGCCAGAAGCATAAAATACAATATAAGTACAACAGTTCTTCCATCATATAAAACGAATAATTGCAACCAGTATGAAAGTTATGGTCATTTCTACGTTCCGGGCAACCTAGGCTTCACTCTATGGCGTTCTTCCACCACATCGAATTGCTGCGGCCTCAGAAGTCAACGCCTGAAGCATAAAATACAAAATAAATAGAACTGTTTTTCCATCGTATAAAACGAATAATTGCAACCAGTATGAAAGTTAACGTCATTTCTACGTTCCGGGCAACCTAGGCTTCACAGTAGGGCGTTCATCCACCACATAGAATAGTTAGGGCCTTAGAAGTCAACGCCAGAAGCATAAAATTCAATAAAGATGCAACAGTTTTCCCATCGTATAGCAGGAATAACTGCAAACAGTGTGAAAGTACTGGTCGTTTCTACGTTCCGGGTAACCTAGGATTCACTCTAGGGCGTTGTTCCACCAGATCGAACAGTTAGGGCCTAAGAAGGCAACGCCAGAAGCATAAAATACAATATAAATATAACAGTTTTTCCATCGTATATAACGAATAATAGCAACCAGTATGAAAGTTATGGTCATTTCTACGTTCCGGGCAACCTAGGCTTCACCCCAGGTAGTTGTTCCACCAGATCGAATAGTTAGAGCCTAAGAAGTGAACGCCAGCAGCATAAAATACCATATAAATACAACAGTTCTTCCATCATATAAAACGGATAATTGCAACCAGTATGAAAGTTATGGTCATTTTTACGTTCCGGGCAACCTAGGCTTCACTCTATGGCGTTCTTGCACCACATCGAATAGCTACGGCCTCAGAAGTCAACGCCTGAAGCATAAAATGCAATAAGAATACAACAGCCTTTCCATCCTATAACTGGAATAATTGCAACCCGTGTGAAAGTACGGGTCATCTCTACGTTCCGGGTAAACTAGGCTCCACTCTAGGGCGTTGTTCCACCAGATCGAACAGTTAGGGCCTAAGAAGGCAACGCCAGAAGCATAAGATACAATATAAATATAACAGTTTTTCCATCGTATAGAACGAATAATAGCAACCAGTGTGAAAGTTATGGTCATTTCTACTTTCCGGGCAACCTAGGCTTCACGCCTAGGGCGTTGCTCCACCAGATCAAACAGTTAGGGCCTTAGAAGTCAACGCCCGAAGCATAAAATACAAAATAAATAGAACAGTTTTTCCATGGTATAAAACGAACAATTGCTACCAGTGTAAAAGTTATGGTCATGTCTACGTTCCTGGCAACCTAGGCTTCACCCTAGGGCGTTGCTCCACCAGATCGAATAGTTAGGGCCTTAGAAGTAACGCCAGAATCATAAAATACAATAAAGGTGCAACAGCTTTTCCATCGTATTAAACGCATAATTTCAACCAGTGTGAATGCTATGGTCATTGCTACATTCCGAGCAACCTAGGCATCACTCTAGGGCGTTGATCCAACAGATTGAATAGTTAGGGCCTTAGCAGTCAACGCCCGAAGCATAAAATACAATATAAATACAACAGTCTTTCCATCATATAACAGGAATAATAGCAATCAGTTTGAAAGTGATTATCATTTCTAAGTTCCGGGCAACCTAGGCATCACTCTAGAGCGTTGCTCCACCAGATCGAATAGTTAGTGCCTTAGAAGTCAACGCCAGAAACATAAAATCCATTATAAATACAACAATTTTTTCATCGTATAAAACGGATAATTGCAACCAGTATGACAGTTATGGTCATTTCTACGTTCCGGGCAACCTAGGCTTCACTCTATGGCGTTCTTCCACTACATCGAATAGCAACGGCCCCAGAAGTCAACGCCTGAAGCATAAAATACAATAAAAATACAACAGTCTTTCCGTCCTATAACAGGAATAATTGCAACCCGTGTGAAAGTGATGGTCATTTGTACGTTCCAGGCAACCTAGGCTTCACTCTAGGGCGTTGTTCCACCAGATCGAATTGTTAGGGCCTAAGAAGTCAACGCCAGAAGCATAAGATACAATATAAATATAACAGTTATTCCATCGTATAGAACGAATAATAGCATCCAGTGTGAAAGTTATGGTCATTTCTACGTCCCGGGCAACCTAGGCTTCACTCTAGGGCGTTGCTCCACCAGATCAAACAGTTAGTTCCTTAGAAGTCAACGCCCGAAGCATAAAATACAAAATAAATATAACAGTTTTTCCATAGTATAAAACGAATAATGGCAACCAGTGTGAAAGTTATGATCATTTCTACGTTTCGGCAACCTAGGCTTCACCCCAGGGCGATGTTCCACCAGATCGAATAGTTAGGGCCTAAGAAGTGAACGCCAGCAGCATAAAATACAATATAAATACAACAGATCTTCCATCATATAAAACGAATAATTGCAACCAGTATGAAAGTTATGGTCATTTCTACGTTCCGGGCAACCTAGGCTTCACTCTATGGCGTTCTTCCACCACATCGAATAGCTGCGGCCACAGAAGTCAACGCCTGAAGCATAAAATACAATAAAAATAACAACAGTCTTTCCATCCTATAACAGGAATAATAGCAACCCTTGTGAAAGTGATGGTCATTTGTACGTTCCAGGCAACCTAGGCATCACTCTAGGGCGTTGTTCCACCAGATCGAATTGTTAGGGCCTAAGAAGTCAACGCCAGAAGCATAAGATACAATATAAATATAACAGTTTTTCCATCGTATAGAACGAATAATTGCTACCAGTGTGAAAGTTATGGTCATTTCTACTTTCCGGGCAACCTAGGCTTCACCCTAGGGCGTTGCTTCAACAGATTGAATAGTTAGGGCCTTAGAAGTGAACGCCCGAAGCATAAAATACAAAATAAATAGAACAGCTTTTCCATCGTATAAAACGAATAATTGCTACCGGTGTGAAAGTTATGGTCATTTCTACGTTCCGGGCAACCTAGGCTTCACCATAGGGCGTTGTTCCACCAGATGGAATAGTTAGGGCATAAGAAGTCAACGCCAGAAGCATAAAATAGAATATAAATACAACAGTTTTTCAATCGTATAAAACGAGTAATTGCAACCAGTATGAAAGTTAAAGTCATTTATACGTTCCCGGCAACCTAGGCTTCACTCTAGTGCGTTGCTCCACCAGATCGAATAGTTAGGGCCTTAGAAGTCAGCGCCAGAATCATAAAATACTATAAAGATGCAACAGCTTTTCCATCGTATTAAACGAATAATTCCAACCAGTGTAAATGTTATGGTCATTTCTACATTCCGAGCAACCTAGGCTTCACTCTAGGGCGTTGATCCAACAGATTGAAGAGTTAGGGCCTTAGCAGTCAACGCCCGAAGCATAAAATACAATATAAATACAACAGTTTTTCCATCATATAACAGGAATAATTGCAACCAGTTTGAAAGTGATGGTCATTTCTACGTTCCGGGCAACCTAGGCTTCACTCTTGAGCGTTGCTCCACCAGATCGAACAGCTAGTGCCTTAGAAGTCAACGCCAGAAGCATAAAATACAATATAAATACAACAGTTTTTCCATCGTATAAAACGAATAATTGCAACCAGTATGAAAGTTATGGTCATTTCTACGTTCCGGGCAACCTAGGCTTCACTCTATGGCGTTCTTCCACTACATCGAATAGCAACGGCCTCAGAAGTCAACGCCTGAAGCATAAAATACAATAAAAATACAACAGTCTTTCCGTCCTATAACAGGAATAATTGCAACCCGTGTGTAAGTGATGGTCATTTGTACGTTCCAGACAACCTAGGCTTCACTCTAGGGCGTTGTTCCACCTGATCGAATTGTTAGGGCCTAAGAAGTCAACGCCAGAAGCATAGGATACAATATAAATATAACAGTTTTTCCATAGTATAAAACGAATAATGGCAACCAGTGTGAAAGTTATGATCATTTCTACGTTTCGGCAACCTAGGCTTCACCCCAGGGCGATGTTCCACCAGATCGAATAGTTAGGGCCTAAGAAGTGAACGCCAGCAGCATAAAATACAATATAAATACAACAGATCTTCCATCATATAAAACGAATAATTGCAACCAGTATGAAAGTTATGGTCATTTCTACGTTCCGGGCAACCTAGGCTTCACTCTATGGCGTTCTTCCACCACATCGAATAGCTGCGGCCACAGAAGTCAACGCCTGAAGCATAAAATACAATAAAAATAACAACAGTCTTTCCATCCTATAACAGGAATAATAGCAACCCTTGTGAAAGTGATGGTCATTTGTACGTTACAGGCAACCTAGGCATCACTCTAGGGCGTTGTTCCACCAGATCGAATTGTTAGGGCCTAAGAAGTCAACGCCAGAAGCATAAGATACAATATAAATATAACAGTTTTTCCATCGTATAGAACGAATAATTGCTACCACTGTGAAGGTTATGGTCATTTCTACTTTCCGGGCAACCTAGGCTTCACCCTAGGGCGTTGCTTCAACAGATTGAATAGTTAGGGCCTTAGAAGTGAACGCACGAAGCATAAAATACAAAATAAATAGAACAGCTTTTCCATCGTATAAAACGAATAATTGCTACCGGTGTGAAAGTTATGGTCATTTCTACGTTCCGGGCAACCTAGGCTTCACCATAGGGCGTTGTTCCACCAGATGGAATAGTTAGGGCATAAGAAGTCAACGCCAGAAGCATAAAATAGAATATAAATACAACAGTTTTTCAATCGTATAAAACGAGTAATTGCAACCAGTATGAAAGTTAAAGTCATTTATACGTTCCCGGCAACCTAGGCTTCACTCTAGTGCGTTGCTCCACCAGATCGAATAGTTAGGGCCTTAGAAGTCAACGCCAGAATCATAAAATACTATAAAGATGCAACAGCTTTTCCATCGTATTAAACGAATAATTTCAACCAGTGTGAATGTTATGGTCATTTCTACATTCCGAGCAACCTAGGCTTCACTCTAGGGCGTTGATCCAACAGATTGAATAGTTAGGGCCTTAGCAGTCAACGCCCGAAGCATAAAATACAATATAAATACAACAGTTTTTCCATCATATAACAGGAATAATTGCAACCAGTTTGAAAGTGATGGTCATTTCTACGTTCCGGGCAACCTAGGCTTCACTCTTGAGCGTTGCTCCACCAGATCGAACAGCTAGTGCCTTAGAAGTCAACGCCAGAAGCATAAAATACAATATAAATACAACAGTTTTTCCATCGTATAAAACGAATAATTGCAACCAGTATGAAAGTTATGGTCATTTCTACGTTCCGGGCAACCTAGGCTTCACTCTATGGCGTTCTTCCACTACATCGAATAGCAACGACCTCAGAAGTCAACGCCTGAAGCATAAAATACAATAAAAATACAACAGTCTTTCCGTCCTATAACAGGAATAATTGCAACCCGTGTGTAAGTGATGGTCATTTGTACGTTCCAGACAACCTAGGCTTCACTCTAGGGCGTTGTTCCACCAGATCGAATTGTTAGGGCCTAAGAAGTCAACGCCAGAAGCATAGTATACAATATAAATATAACAGTTTTTCCATCTATAAAACGAATAATGGCAACCAGTGTGAATGTTATGGTCATTTCTACATTCGGAGCAACCTAGGCTTGACCCTAGGGCGTTGATCCACCAGATAGAATAGTTAGGGCCTTAGAAGTCAACGCCAGAAGCATAAAATTCAATAAAGATGCAACAGTTTTTCCATCGTATAGCAGGAATAGCTGCAAACAGTGTGAAAGTACTGGTCATTTCTACGTTCCGGGTAACCCAGGCTTCACTCTAGGGCGTTGTTCCACCAGATCGAACAGTTAGGACCTAAGAAGGCAACGCCAGAAGCATAAAATACAAAATAAAAAGAACAGCCTTTCCATCGTATAAAACGAATAATAGCAACCAGTGTGAAAGTTATGATCATTTCTACGTTCCGGCAACCTAGGCATCACCCCGGGGCGTTGTTCCACCAGATCGAATAGTTAGGACCTAAGATGTGAACGCCAGCAGAATAAAATACAATATAAGTACAACAGTTCGTCCATCATATAAAACGAATAATTGCAACCAGTATGAAAGTTATGGTCATTTCTACGTTCCGGGCAACCTAGGCTTCACTCTATGGCGTTCTTCCACCACACCGAATAGCTGCGGCCTCAGAAGTCAACGCCTGAAGCATAAAATACAAAATAAATAGAACTGTTTTTCCATCGTATAAAACGAATAATTGCAACCAGTATGAAAGTTAACGTCATTTCTACGTTCCGGGCAACCTAGGCTTCACAGTAGGGCGTTGATCCACCACATAGAATAGTTAGGGCCTTAGAAGTCAACGCCAGAAGCATAAAATTCAATAAAGATGCAACAGTTTTCCCATCGTATAGCAGGAATAACTGCAAATAGTGTGAAAGTACTGGTCATTTCTACGTTCCGGGTAACCTAGGATTCACTCTAGGGCGTTGTTCCACCAGATCGAACAGTTAGGGCCTAAGAAGGCAACGCCAGAAGCATAAAATACAATATAAATATAACAGTTTTTCCATCGTATATAACGAATAATAGCAACCAGTATGAAAGTTATGGTCATTTCTACGTTCCGGGCAACCTAGGCTTCACCCCAGGTAGTTGTTCCACCAGATCGAATAGTTAGAGCCTAAGAAGTGAACGCCAGCAGCATAAAATACCATATAAATACAACAGTTCTTCCATCATATAAAACGGATAATTGCAACCAGTATGAAAGTTATGGTCATTTTTACGTTCCGGGCAACCTAGGCTTCACTATATGGCGTTCTTCCACCACATCGAATAGCTACGGCCTCAGAAGTCAGCGCCTGAAGCATAAAATGCAATAAGAATACAACAGTCTTTCCATCCTATAACTGGAATAATTGCAACCCGTGTGAAAGTACTGGTCATTTCTACGTTCCGGGTAAACTAGGCTTCACTCTAGGGCGTTGTTCCACCAGATCGAATTGTTAGGGCCTAAGAAGTCAACGCGAGAAGCATAAGATACAATATAAATATAATAGTTATTCCATCGTATAGAAAGAATAATAGCAACCAGTGTGAAAATTATGGTCATTTCTACGTTCCGGCCAACGTAGGCTTCACGCCTAGGGCGTTGCTCTACCAGATCGAATAGTTAGTGCCTTAGAAGTCAACGCCAGAAGCATTAAATACAATATAAATACAACAGTTTTTCCATCATATAAAACGAATAATTGCAACCAGTATGAAAGTTATGGTCATTTCTACGTTCCGGGCAACCTAGGCTTCACTCTATGGCGTTCTTCCACCACATCGAATAGCTACGGCCTCAGAAGTGAACGCCTGAAGCATAAAATACAATAAAAATACAACAGTCTTTCCATCCTATAACAGGAATAATTGCAACCAGTTTGAAAGTGATGGTCTTTTCTACGTTCCGGGGAACCTAGGCTTCACTCTAGGGCGTTGATCCACCAGATCGAATAGTTAGTGCCTTAGATGTCAACGCCAGAAGCATAAAATACAATATAAACACAACAGTTTTTCCATCGTATAAAACGAATAAATGCTACCAGTATGGAAGTGATGGTCATTTCTACGTTCCGGGCAACATAGGCCTCACTCTAGGGCGTTGTTCCACCAGATTGAATAGTTAGGGCCTTAGAAGTCAACGCCAGAATCATAAAATACAATAAAGATGCAACAGCTTTTCCATCGTAATAAACGAATAATTTCAACCAGTGTGAATGTTATGGTCATTTCTACATTCCGAGCAACCTAGGCTTCACTCTAGGGCGTTGATCCAACAGATTGAATAGTTAGGGCCTTAGCAGTCAACGCCCGAAGCATAAAATACAATATAAATACAACAGTTTTTCCATCATATAACAGGAATAATTGCAACCAGTTTGAAAGTGATGGTCATTTCTACGTTCCAGGCAACCTAGGCTTCACTCTAGAGCGTTGCTCCACCAGATCGAATAGTTAGTGCCTTAGAAATCAGCGCAAGAAGCATAAAATACAATATAAATACAACAGTTTTTCCATCGTATAAAACGAATAATTGCAACCAGTATGAAAGTTATGGTCATTTCTACGTTCCGGGCAACCTAGGCTTCACTCTATGGCGTTCTTCCACTACATCGAATAGCAACGGCCTCAGAAGTCAACGCCTGAAGCATAAAATAGAATAAAAATACAACAGTCTTTCCGTCCTATAACAGGAATAATTGCAACCAGTTTGAAAGTGATGGTCATTTCTACGTTCCGGGGAACCTAGTCTTCACTCTAGGGCGTTACTCCACCAGATCGAATAGTTAGTGCCTTAGAAGTCAACGCCAGAAGCATAAAATACAATATAAACACAACAGTTTTTCCATCGTATAAAACGAATAATTGCTACCAGTATGGAAGTGATGGTCATTTCTACGTTCCGGGCAACCAAGGCCATACTCTATGGCGTTGTTCCACCAGATTGAATAGATAGGGCCTAAGAAATCAACGCCTGAAGCATAAGATACAAAATAAATAGAACTGTTTTTCCATCGTATAAAACGAATAATTGCAACCAGTATGAAAGTTAACGTCATTTCTACGTTCCGGGCAACCTAGGCTGCACACTAGGGCGTTTATCCACCAGATAGAATAGTTAGGGCCTTAGAAGTCAACGCCAGAAGCATAAAATTCAGTAAAGATGCAACAGTTTTTCCATCGTATAGCAGGAATAACTGCAATCAGTGTGAAAGTACTGGTCATTTCTACGTTCCGGGTAACCTAGGCTTAACTCTAGGGCGTTGTTCCACCAGATCGAACAGTTAGGGCCTAAGAAGGCAACGCCAGAAGCATAAAATACAATATAAATATAACAGTTTTTCCATAGTATAAAACGAATAATGGCAACCAGTGTGAAAGTTATAATCATTTCTACGTTCCGGCAACCTAGGCTTCACCCCAGGGCGTTGTTCCACCAGATCGAATAGTTAGGGCCTAAGAAGTGAACGCCAGCAGCATAAAATACAATATAAGTACAACAGATCTTCCATCATATAAAACGAATAATTGCAACCAGTATGAAAGTTATGGTCATTTCTACGTTCCGGGCAACCTAGGCTTCACTCTATGGCGTTGTTCCACCAGATGGAATAGTTAGGGCATAAGAATTCAACGCCAGAAGCATAAAATAGAATATAAATACAACAGTTTTTCAATCGTATAAAACGAATAATTGCAACCAGTATGAAAGTTATGGTCATTTCTACGTTCCGGGCAACCTAGGCTTCACCATAGGGCGTTGTTCCACCAGATGGAATAGTTAGGGCATAAGAAGTCAACGCCGGAAGCATAAAATGCAATAAAAATACAACAGTTTTTCCATCGTATAAAAGGATTAATTGCAACCAGTTTGAAAGTGATGGTCACTTCTACGTTCCGGGTAACCTAGGCTTCACTCTAGGGCGTTACTCCACCAGATCGAATAGTTAGTGCCTTAGAAGTCAACGCCAGAAGCATAAAATACAATATAAACACAACAGTTTTTCCATCGTATAAAACGAATAATTGCTACCAGTATGGAAGTGATGGTCATTTCTACGTTCCGGGCAACCAAGGCCTCACTCTAGGGCGTTGTTCCACCAGATTGAATAGTTAGGGCCTAAGAAATCAACGCCTGAAGCATAAGATACAAAATAAATAGAACTGTTTTTCCATCGTATAAAACGAATAATTGCAACCAGTATGAAAGTTAACGTCATTTCTACGTTCCGGGCAACCTAGGCTTCACACTAGGGCGTTGATCCACCAGATAGAATAGTTAGGGCCTTAGAAGTCAACGCCAGAAGCATAAAATTCAGTAAAGATGCAACAGTTTTTCCAACGTATAGCAGGAATAACTGCAATCAGTGTGAAAGTACTGGTCATTTCTACGTTCCGGGTAACCTAGGCTTAACTCTAGGGCGTTGTTCCACCAGATCGAACAGTTAGGGCCTAAGAAGGCAACGCCAGAAGCATAAAATGCAATATAAATATAACAGTTTTTCCATAGTATAAAACGAATAATGGCAACCAGTGTGAAAGTTATGATCATTTCTACGTTCCGGCAACCTAGGCTTCACCCCAGGGCGTTGTTCCACCAGATCGAATAGTTAGGGCCTAAGAAGTGAACGCCAGCAGCATAAAATACAGTATAAATACAACAGTTTTTCCATTGTATAGCATGACTAATTGCAACCAGTGCGAAAGTAACGATCATTTCGACGTTTCGGGCATCCTAGTCTTAACTCTGTGGCGTTGCTCCACCAGATCGAAGAGTTAGGGTCTAAGAAGTCAACACCGGAAGCATAAAATACAATATAAATGCAACAGCTTTTCCATCGTATAAAACGAATGATTGCTACCAGTATGGAAGTGATGGTCATTTCTACGTTCCGGGCAACCTTGGCTTCACTCTATGGCATTCTTCCACCACATCGAATAGCTGCGGCCTCAGAAGTCAACGCCTGAAGCATAAAATACAATAAAAATACAACAGTCTTTCCATCCTATAACAGGAATAATTGCAACCCTTGTGAAAGTGATGGTCATTTCTACGTTCCAGGCAACCTAGGCATCACTCTAGGGCATTGTTCCACCAGATCGAATTGTTAGGGCCTAAGAAGTCAACGCGAGAAGCATAAGATACAATATAAATATAATAGTTATTCCATCGTATAGAAAGAATAATAGCAACCAGTGTGAAAATTATGGTCATTTCTACGTTCCGGCCAACGTAGGCTTCACGCCTAGGGCGTTGCTCCACCAGATCGAATAGTTAGTGCCTTAGAAGTCAACGCCAGAAGCATAAAATACAATATAAATACAACAGTTTTTCCATCATATAAAACGAATAATTGCAACCAGTATGAAAGTTATGGTCATTTCTACGTTCCGGGCAACCCAGGCTTCACTCTATGGCGTTCTTCCACCACATCGAATAGCTACGGCCTCAGAAGTGAACGCCTGAAGCATAAAATAGAATAAAAATACAACAGTCTTTCCGTCCTATAACAGGAATAATTGCAACCAGTTTGAAAGTGATGGTCATTTCTACGTTCCGGGGAACCTAGTCTTCACTCTAGGGCGTTACTCCACCAGATCGAATAGTTAGTGCCTTAGAAGTCAACGCCAGAAGCATAAAATACAATATAAACACAACAGTTTTTCCATCGTATAAAACGAATAATTGCTACCAGTATGGAAGTGATGGTCATTTCTACGTTCCGGGCAACCAAGGCCATACTCTATGGCGTTGTTCCACCAGATTGAATAGATAGGGCCTAAGAAATCAACGCCTGAAGCATAAGATACAAAATAAATAGAACTGTTTTTCCATCGTATAAAACGAATAATTGCAACCAGTATGAAAGTTAACGTCATTTCTACGTTCCGGGCAACCTAGGCTTCACACTAGGGCGTTTATCCACCAGATAGAATAGTTAGGGCCTTAGAAGTCAACGCCAGAAGCATAAAATTCAGTAAAGATGCAACAGTTTTTCCATCGTATAGCAGGAATAACTGCAATCAGTGTGAAAGTACTGGTCATTTCTACGTTCCGGGTAACCTAGGCTTAACTCTAGGGCGTTGTTCCACCAGATCGAACAGTTAGGGCCTAAGAAGGCAACGCCAGAAGCATAAAATACAATATAAATATAACAGTTTTTCCATAGTATAAAACGAATAATGGCAACCAGTGTGAAAGTTATAATCATTTCTACGTTCCGGCAACCTAGGCTTCACCCCAGGGCGTTGTTCCACCAGATCGAATAGTTAGGGCCTAAGAAGTGAACGCCAGCAGCATAAAATACAATATAAGTACAACAGATCTTCCATCATATAAAACGAATAATTGCAACCAGTATGAAAGTTATGGTCATTTCTACGTTCCGGGCAACCTAGGCTTCACTCTATGGCGTTGTTCCACCAGATGGAATAGTTAGGGCATAAGAAGTCAACGCCAGAAGCATAAAATAGAATATAAATACAACAGTTTTTCAATCGTATAAAACGAATAATTGCAACCAGTATGAAAGTTATGGTCATTTCTACGTTCCGGGCAACCTAGGCTTCACCATAGGGCGTTGTTCCACCAGATGGAATAGTTAGGGCATAAGAAGTCAACGCCGGAAGCATAAAATGCAATAAAAATACAACAGTTTTTCCATCGTATAAAAGGATTAATTGCAACCAGTTTGAAAGTGATGGTCACTTCTACGTTCCGGGTAACCTAGGCTTCACTCTAGGGCGTTACTCCACCAGATCGAATAGTTAGTGCCTTAGAAGTCAACGCCAGAAGCATAAAATACAATATAAACACAACAGTTTTTCCATCGTATAAAACGAATAATTGCTACCAGTATGGAAGTGATGGTCATTTCTACGTTCCGGGCAACCAAGGCCTCACTCTAGGGCGTTGTTCCACCAGATTGAATAGTTAGGGCCTAAGAAATCAACGCCTGAAGCATAAGATACAAAATAAATAGAACTGTTTTTCCATCGTATAAAACGAATAATTGCAACCAGTATGAAAGTTAACGTCATTTCTACGTTCCGGGCAACCTAGGCTTCACACTAGGGCGCTGATCCACCAGATAGAATAGTTAGGGCCTTAGAAGTCAACGCCAGAAGCATAAAATTCAGTAAAGATGCAACAGTTTTTCCATCGTATAGCAGGAATAACTGCAATCAGTGTGAAAGTACTGGTCATTTCTACGTTCCGGGTAACCTAGGCTTAACTCTAGGGCGTTGTTCCACCAGATCGAACAGTTAGGGCCTAAGAAGGCAACGCCAGAAGCATAAAATGCAATATAAATATAACAGTTTTTCCATAGTATAAAACGAATAATGGCAACCAGTGTGAAAGTTATGATCATTTCTACGTTCCGGCAACCTAGGCTTCACCCCAGGGCGTTGTTCCACCAGATCGAATAGTTAGGGCCTAAGAAGTGAACGCCAGCAGCATAAAATACAGTATAAATACAACAGTTTTTCCATTGTATAGCATGACTAATTGCAACCAGTGCGAAAGTAACGATCATTTCGACGTTTCGGGCATCCTAGTCTTAACTCTGTGGCGTTGCTCCACCAGATCGAAGAGTTAGGGTCTAAGAAGTCAACACCGGAAGCATAAAATACAATATAAATGCAACAGCTTTTCCATCGTATAAAACGAATGATTGCTACCAGTATGGAAGTGATGGTCATTTCTACGTTCCGGGCAACCTTGGCTTCACTCTATGGCATTCTTCCACCACATCGAATAGCTGCGGCCTCAGAAGTCAACGCCTGAAGCATAAAATACAATAAAAATACAGCAGTCTTTCCATCCTATAACAGGAATAATTGCAACCCTTGTGAAAGTGATGGTCATTTCTACGTTCCAGGCAACCTAGGCATCACTCTAGGGCATTGTTCCACCAGATCGAATTGTTAGGGCCTAAGAAGTCAACGCGAGAAGCATAAGATACAATATAAATATAATAGTTATTCCATCGTATAGAAAGAATAATAGCAACCAGTGTGAAAATTATGGTCATTTCTACGTTCCGGCCAACGTAGGCTTCACGCCTAGGGCGTTGCTCCACCAGATCGAATAGTTAGTGCCTTAGAAGTCAACGCCAGAAGCATAAAATACAATATAAATACAACAGTTTTTCCATCATATAAAACGAATAATTGCAACCAGTATGAAAGTTATGGTCATTTCTACGTTCCGGGCAACCCAGGCTTCACTCTATGGCGTTCTTCCACCACATCGAATAGCTACGGCCTCAGAAGTGAACGCCTGAAGCATAAAATACAATAAAAATACAACAGTCTTTCCATGCTATAACAGGAATAATAGCAACCAGTTTGAAAGTGATGGTCTTTTCTACGTTCCGGGGAACCTAGGCTTCACTCTAGGGCGTTGATCCACCAGATCGAATAGTTAGTGCCTTAGAAGTCAACGCCAAAAGCATAAAATACAATATAAACACAAAAGTTTTTCCATCGTATAAAACGAATAAATGCTACCAGTATGGAAGTGATGGTCATTTCTACGTTCCGGGCAACATAGGCCTCACTCTAGGGCGTTGTTCCACCAGATTGAATAGTTAGGGCCTTAGAAGTCAACGCCAGAATCATAAAATACAATAAAGATGCAACAGCTTTTCCATCGTAATAAACGAATAATTTCAACCAGTGTGAATGTTATGGTCATTTCTACATTCCGAGCAACCTAGGCTTCACTCTAGGGCGTTGATCCAACAGATTGAATAGTTAGGGCCTTAGCAGTCAACGCCCGAAGCATAAAATACAATATAAATACAACAGTTTTTCCATCATATAACAGGAATAATTGCAACCAGTTTGAAAGTGATGGTCATTTCTACGTTCCGGGCAACCTAGGCTTCACTCTAGAGCGTTGCTCCACCAGATCGAATAGTTAGTGCCTTAGAAATCAGAGCAAGAAGCATAAAATACAATATAAATACAACAGTTTTTCCATCGTATAAAACGAATAATTGCAACCAGTATGAAAGTTATGGTCATTTCTACGTTCCGGGCAACCTAGGCTTCACTCTATGGCGTTCTTCCACTACATCGAATAGCAACGGCCTCAGAAGTCAACGCCTGAAGCATAAAATACAATAAAAATACAACAGTCTTTCCGTCCTATAACAGGAATAATTGCAACCAGTTTGAAAGTGATGGTCATTTCTACGTTCCGGGGAACCTAGGCTTCACTCTAGGGCGTTACTCCACCAGATCGAATAGTTAGTGTCTTAGAAGTCAACGCCAGAAGCATAAAATACAATATAAACACAACAGTTTTTCCATCGTATAAAACGAATAATTGCTTCCAGTATGGAAGTGATGGTCATTTCTACGTTCCGCGCAACCTAGGCCTCACTCTAGAGCGTTGTTCCACCAGATTGAATAGTTAGGGCCTAAGAAATCAACGCCAGAAGCATAAAATACAATATAAATATAACAGTTTTTCCATCGTATAAAACGAATAATTTCAACCAGTGTGAATGTTATGGTCATTTCTACATTCGGAGCAACCTAGGCTTCACTCTAGGGCGTCGATCCACCAGATAGAATAGTTAGGGCCTTAGAAGTCAACGCCAGAAGCATAAAATTCAATAAAGATGCAACAGTTTTTCCGTCGTATAGCAGGAATAACTGCAAACAGTGTGAAAGTACTGGTCATTTCTACGTTCCGGGTAACCTAGGCTTCACTCTAGGGCGTTGTTCCTCCAGATCGAACAGTTAGGACCTAAGAAGGCAACGCCAGAAGCATAAAATACAAAATAAAAAGAACAGTCTTTCCATCGTATAAAACGAATAATAGCAACCAGTGTGAAAGTTATGATCATTTCTACGTTCCGGCAACCTAGGCTTCACCCCGGGGCGTTGTTCCACCAGATCGAATTGTTAGGACCTAAGATGTGAACGCCAGCAGAATAAAATACAATATAAGTACAACAGTTCTTCCATCATATAAAACGAATAATTGCAACCAGTATGAAAGTTATGGTCATTTCTACGTTCCGGGCAACCTAGGCTTCACTCTATGGCGTTCTTCCACCACATCGAATAGCTGCGGCCTCAGAAGTCAACGCCTGAAGCATAAAATACAATAAAAATACAACAGTCTTTCCATCCTATAACAGGAATAATTGCAACCCTTGTGCAAGTGATGGTCATTTGTACGTTCCAGGCAACCTAGGCATCACTCTAGGGCGTCGTTCCACCAGATCGAATTGTTAGGGCCTAAGAAGTCAACGCCAGAAGCATAAGATACAATATAAATATAACAGTTTTTCCATCGTATAGAACGAATAATTGCAACCAGTGTGAAAGTTATGGTCATTTCTACTTTCCGGGCAACCTAGGCTTCACCCTAGGGCGTTGCTTCAACGGATTGAATAGTTAGGGCCTTAGAAGTCAACGCCCGAAGCATAAAATACAAAATAAATAGAACAGCTTTTCCATCGTCTAAAACGAATAATTGCTACCGGTGTGAAAGTTATGGTCATTTCAACGTTCCGGGCAACCTAGGCTTCACCATAGGGCGTTGCTCCACCAGACGGAATAGTTAGGGCATAAGAAGTCAACGCCAGAAGCATAAAATAGAATATAAATACAACAGTTTTTCAATCGTATAAAACGAATAATTGCAACCAGTATGAAAGTTAAAGTCATTTATGCGTTCCGGGCAACCTAGGCTTCACCCTAGGGCGTTGCTCCAACAGATTGAATAGTTAGCGCCTTAGAAGTCAACGCCGGAAGCATAAAATGCAATAAAAATACAACAGTTTTTCCGTCGTATAAAAGGATTAATTGTAACCAGTTTGAAAGTGATGGTCACTTCTACGTTCCGGGTAACCTAGGCTTCACTCTAGGGCATGGCTCCACCAGATCGAATAGCTAGGGCTTTAGAAGTCAACGCCAGAAGCATAAAATTCAATAAAGATGCAACAGTTTTTCCATCGTATAGCAGGAATAACTGCAAACAGTGTGAAAGTACTGGTCATTTCTACGTTCCGGGTAACCTGGGCTTCACTCTAGGGCGTTGTTCCACCAGATCGAACAGTTAGGGCCTAAAAAGGCAACGCCAGAAGCATAAAATACAAAATAAATAGAACAGTCTTTCCATCGTATAAAACGAATAATAGCAACCAGTGTGAAAGTTATGATCATTTCTACGTTCCGGCAACCTAGGCTTCACTCTAGAGCGTTGCTCCACCAGATCGAATGGTTAGTGCCTTAGAAGTCAACGCCAGAAGCATAAAATACAATATAAATACAACAGCTTTTCCATCGTATAAAACGAATAATTGCACCCAGTGTGAAAGTTATAGTCATTTCTACTTTCCGCGCAACCTAGGCTTCACCCTAGGGCGATTCTCCAACAGATTGAATAGTTAGGACCTTAGAAGTCAATGCCCGAAGCATAAAATACAGTAAATATACAAGAGTTCTTCCATCATATAACAGGAATATTTGCAACCAGTTTGAAAGTGATGGTAATTGCTACGTTCCGGGCAACTTAGGCTTCACTCTAGGGCGTTGCTTTACCAGATCGAATAGTTAGTGCCTTAGAAGTCAACGCCAGAAGCATAAAACACAATATAAATACAACAGTTTTTCCATCGTATAAAACGAATAATTGCAACCAGTATGAAAGTTAACGTCATTTCTACCTTCCGGGCAACCTAGGCTTCACCCTAGGGCGTTGTTCCACCAGATCGAATAGTGAGGGCCTAAGAAGTGAACGCCAGAAGCATAAAATACAATATAAATACAACAGTTTTTCCATCATATAAAACGAGTAATTGCAACCAGTATGAAAGTTGTGGTCATTTCTACTTTCCGGGCAACCCAGGCTACACCCTAGGGCGTTGCTCCAACAGATCGAATATTTAGTGCCTTAGAAGTCCACGGCCGAAGCATAAAATACAAAATAAATAGAACTGTTTTTCCGTCGTATAAAACGAATAATTGCAACCAGTATGAAATTTAACGTCATTTCTACGTTCCGGGCAACCTAGGCTTCACACTAGGGCGTTGATCCACCAGATAGAATAGTTAGGGCCTTAGAAGTCAACGCCAGAAGCATAAAATTCAATAAGGATGCAACAGTTTTTCCATCGTATAGCAGGAATAACTGCAAACAGTGTGAAAGTACTGGTCATTTCTACGTTCCGGGTAACCTAGGCTTCACTCTAGGGCGTTGTTCCACCAAATCGAACAGTTAGGGCCTAAGAAGGCAACGCCAGAAGCATAAAATACAATATAAATACAACAGTTTTTCCATCATATAAAACGTGTAATTGCAACCAGTATGAAAGTTGTGGTCATTTCTACTTTCCGGGCAACCCAGGCTACACCCTAGGGCGTTGCTCCAACAGATCGAATAGTTAGTTCCTTAGAAGTCAAAGCCCGAAGCATAAAATACAAAATAAATAGAACAGTTTTTCCGTAGTATAAAACGAATAATAGCAACCAGTGTGAATGTTATGATTATTTGTACGTTCCCGCAACCTAGGCTTCACCCCAGGGCGTTGCTCCACCAGATCGAATAGTTAGTGCCTTAGAAGTCAACGCCACAAGCATAAAATGCAATATAAATACAACAGTTTTTCCATCATATAAAACGAGTAATTGCAACCAGTATGAAAGTTATGGTCATTTCTACGTTCCGGGCAACCCAGGCTTCACTCTATGGCGTTCTTCCGCCACATCGAATAGCTACGGCCTCAGAAGTCAACGCCTGAAGCATAAAATACAATAAAAATACAACAGTCTTTCCATCCTATAACAGGAATAATTGCAACCAGTTTGAAAGTGATGGTCATTTCTACGTTTCGGGGAACCTAGGCTTCACTCTAGGGCGTTGCTCCACCAGATCGAATAGTTAGTGCCTTAGAAGTCAACGCCAGAAGCATAAAATACAATATAAACACAACAGTTTTTCCATCGTATAAAACGAATAATTGCTACCAGTATGGAAGTGATGGTCATTTCTACGTTCCGGGCAACCTAGGCCTCACTCTAGGGCGTTGTTCCACCAGATTAAATAGTTAGGGCCTTAGAAGTCAACGCCAGAATCATAAAATACAATAAAGATGCAACAGCTTTTCCATCGTATTAAAGGAATAATTTCAACCAGTATGAAATTTAACGTCATTTCTACGTTCCGGGCAACCTAGGCTTCACACTAGGGCGTTGATCCACCAGATAGAATAGTTAGGGCCTTAGAAGTCAACGCCAGAAGCATAAAATTCAATAAGGATGCAACAGTTTTTCCATCGTATAGCAGGAATAACTGCAAACAGTGTGAAAGTACTGGTCATTTCTACGTTCCGGGTAACCTAGGCTTCACTCTAGGGCGTTGTTCCACCAAATCGAACAGTTAGGGCCTAAGAAGGCAACGCCAGAAGCATAAAATACAATATAAATATAACAGTTTTTCCATCGTATAAAACGAATAATAGCAACCAGTGTGAAAGTTATGGTCATTTCTACGTTCCGAGCAACCTAGGCTTCACCCCAGGTAGTTGGTCCACCAGATCGAATAGTTAGGGCCTAAGAAGTGAACGCCAGAAGCATAAAATATAATATAAATACAACAGTTTTTCCATCATATAAAACGTGTAATTGCAACCAGTATGAAAGTTGTGGTCATTTCTACTTTCCGGGCAACCCAGGCTACACCCTAGGGCGTTGCTCCAACAGATCGAATAGTTAGTTCCTTAGAAGTCAAAGCCCGAAGCATAAAATACAAAATAAATAGAACAGTTTTTCCGTAGTATAAAACGAATAATAGCAACCAGTGTGAATGTTATGATTATTTGTACGTTCCCGCAACCTAGGCTTCACCCCAGGGCGTTGCTCCACCAGATCGAATAGTTAGTGCCTTAGAAGTCAACGCCAGAAGCATAAAATGCAATATAAATACAACAGTTTTTCCATCATATAAAACGAGTAATTGCAACCAGTATGAAAGTTATGGTCATTTCTACGTTCCGGGCAACCCAGGCTTCACTCTATGGCGTTCTTCCGCCACATCGAATAGCTACGGCCTCAGAAGTCAACGCCTGAAGCATAAAATACAATAAAAATACAACAGTCTTTCCATCCTATAACAGGAATAATTGCAACCAGTTTGAAAGTGATGGTCATTTCTACGTTCCGGGGAACCTAGGCTTCACTCTAGGGCGTTGCTCCACCAGATCGAATAGTTAGTGCCTTAGAAGTCAACGCCAGAAGCATAAAATACAATATAAACACAACAGTTTTTCCATCGTATAAAACGAATAATTGCTACCAGTATGGAAGTGATGGTCATTTCTACGTTCCGGGCAACCTAGGCCTCACTCTAGGGCGTTGTTCCACCAGATTGAATAGTTAGGGCCTTAGAAGTCAACGCCAGAATCATAAAATACAATAAAGATGCAACAGCTTTTCCATCCTATTAAAGGAATAATTTCAACCAGTGTGAATGTTATGGTCATTTCTACATTCCGAGCAACATAGGCTTCACTCTAGGGCGTTGATCCAACAGATTGAATAGTTAGGGCCTTAGCAGTCAACGCCCGAAGCATAAAATACAATATAAATACAACAGTCTTTCCATCATAAACAGGAATAATAGCAACCAGTTTGAAAGTGATGGTCATTTCTACGTTCCGGGCAACCTAGGCTTCACTCTAGAGCGTTGCTCCACCAGATCGAATAGTTAGGGCCTTAGAAGTCAACGCCAGAAGCATAAAACACAATATAAATACAACAGTTTTTCCATCGTATAAAACGAATAATTGCAACCAGTATGAAAGTTAACGTCATTTCTACGTTCCGTGCAACCAAGGCTTCACGCTACGGCGTTGCTCCAACAGATTGAATAGTTAGGGCCTTAGAAGTCAACGCCGGAAGCATAAAATGCAATAAAAATACAACAGTTTTTCCATCGTATAAAAGGATTAATTGCAACCTGTTTGAAAGTGATGGTCACTTCTACGTTCCGGACAACGTAGGCTTCACTCTAGGGCGTTGTTCCACCAGATCGAACACTTAGGGCCTAAGAAGGCACCGCCAGAAGCATAAAATACAATATAAATAGAACAGTTTTTCCATCGTATAAAACAAATAATTGCTACCGGTGTGAAGGTTATGGTCATTTCTACGTTCCGGGCAACCTAGGCTTTACCCTAGGGCGTTGTTCCACCAGATGGAGTAGTTAGGGCATAAGAAGTCAACGCCAGAAGCATAAAATACAAAATAAATAGAACAGTTTTTCCACCGTATAAAACTAATAATTGCAACCAGTGTGAAAGTAATGGGCATTTCTACGTTCCGGGCAACCTAGGCTTCTCGCTACGGCGTTGGACCAACAGGTGGAATAGTTAGGGCCTTAGAAGTCAACGCCCGAAGCATAAAATGCATTAAAAATACAACAGCTGTTCCATCGTATAACAGGAATAGTTGCAACCAGTGTGAAAGTCATGGTCATTTCTACGTTCCGGGCAACCTAGGCTTCACTCTGGGGTGTTGCTCCACCAGATCGAATAGATAGAGCCTTAGAAGTCAACGCCACAAGCATAAAATACAATAAACGTGCAACAGTTTATCCATCGTATAACAGGAATAATTGCAACCAGTGTGAAGGTAATGGTATGTCCTACGTTCCGAGCAAGCTTGGCTTCACCCTAGGGTGTTGCTAAACCAGATCGAATAGTTAGGGCCTTAGATGTCAACGTCCGATGCATAAAATACAAAATAAATAGAACAGATTTTCCATTGTATAAAACGAATAATTGCTACCAGTTTGAAAGTTATGGTAATTTCTACGTTCCGGGCAACCTTGGTTTCACTCTATGGCGTTGCTCCACCAGATCGCATAGCTAGGGACTTAGAACTCAGCGCCATAAGATTAAAATACAATATAAGTACAACAGTTTTTCAATCGTATAAAATGAATAATTGAAAACATTGTGAAAGTAATGGTCATTTCTACGTTCCAGGCAACCTAGGCGTCACTCTAGGGCGTTACTCCACCACATCTAATAGCTACGGCCTTAGAAGTCAACGCTAGAAGCATAAAATACAATAAAAATACAACAGTCTTTCCATCCTATAACAGGAATAATTGCAACCAGTTTGAAAGTGATGGTCATTTCTACGTTCCGGGGAACCTAGGCTTCACTCTAGGGCGTTGCTCCACCAGATCGAATAGTTAGTGCCTTAGAAGTCAACGCCAGAAGCATAAAATACAATATAAACACAACAGTTTTTCCATCGTATAAAACGAATAATTGCTACCAGTATGGAAGTGATGGTCATTTCTACGTTCCGGGCAACCTAGGCCTCACTCTAGGGCGTTGTTCCACCAGATTGAATAGTTAGGGCCTTAGAAGTCAACGCCAGAATCATAAAATACAATAAAGATGCAACAGCTTTTCCATCGTATTAAAGGAATAATTTCAACCAGTGTGAATGTTATGGTCATTTCTACATTCCGAGCAACCTAGGCTTCACTCTAGGGAGTTGATCCAACAGATTCAATAGTTAGGGCCTTAGCAGTCAACGCCCGAAGCATAAAATACAATATAAATACAACAGTCTTTCCATCATATAACAGGAATAATAGCAACCAGTTTGAAAGTGATTATCATTTCTACGTTCCAGGCAAGCTAGCATTCACTCTAGAGCGTTGCTCCACCAGATCGAATAGTTAGTGCCTTAGAAGTCAACGCCAGAAGCATAAAATACAATATAAATACAACAGTTTTTCCATCGTATAGAACGAATAATTGCAACAAGTATGAAAGTTATGGTCATTTCTACGTTCCGGGCAACCTAGGCTTCACTCTATGGCGTTCTTCCACTGCATCGAATAGCAACGGCCTCAGAAGTCAACGCCTGAAGCATAAAATACAATAAAAATACAACAGTCTTTCCGTCCTATAACAGGAATAATTGCAACCTGTGTGAAAGTGATGGTCATTTCTACGTTCCGGGCAACCTAGGCTTCACTCTAGAGCGTTGTTCCACCAAATCGAATAGTTAGGGCCTAAGAAGTGAACGCCAGCAGCATGAAATACAATATAAATACAACAGTTCTTCCATCATATAAAACGGATAATTGCAACCAGTATGAAGGTTATGGTCATTTCTACGTTCCGGGCAACCTAGGCTTCACTCTATGGCGTTCTTCCACCACATCGAATAGCTACGGCCTCAGAAGTCAACGCCTGAAGCATAGAATACAATAAAAATAAAACAGTCTTTCCATCCTATAACTGGAATAATTGCAACCCGTGTGAAAGTGATGGTCATTTGTACGTTCCAGGCAACCTAGGCTTCACTCTAGCGCGTTGTTCCACCAGATCGAATTGTTAGGGCCTAAGAAGTCAACGCCAGAAGCATAAAATACAATATAAATACAACAGTTTTTCCATCATATAAAACGAGTAATTGCAACCAGTATGAAAGTTATGGTCATTTCTACTTTCCGGGCAACCCAGGCTACACCCTAGGGCGTTGCTCCAACAGATCGAATAGTTAGTTCCTTAGAAGTCAAAGCCCGAAGCATAAAATACAAAATAAATAGAACAGTTTTTCCATAGTATAAAACGAATAATAGCAACCATTGTGAAAGTTATGATTATTTGTACGTTCCCGCAACCTAGACTTCACCCCAGGGCGTTGCTCCACCAGATCGAATAGTTAGGGCCTAAGAAGTGAACGCTAGCAGCATAAAATACAATATAAATACAACTGTTCTTCCATCATATAAAACGAATAATTGCAACCAGTATGAAAGTTATGGTCATTTCTACGTTCCGGGCAACCTAGGCTTCACTCTATGGCGTTCTTCCACCACATCGAATAGCTGCGGCCTCAGAAGTCAACGCCTGAAGCATAAAATACAAAAAAATACAACAGTCTTTCCATCCTATAACAGGAATAATTGCAACCCGTGTGAAAGTGATGGTCATTTGTACGTTCCGAGCAACCTAGGCTTCACTCTAGGGCGTTGATCCAACAGATTGAATAGTTAGGGCCTTAGCAGTCAACTCCCGAAGCATAACATACAATATAAATACAACAGTCTTTCCATCATATAACAGGAATAATAGCAACCAGTTTGAAAGTGACGGTCATTTCTACGTTCCGGGCAACCTAGGCTTCACGCTAGAGCGTTGCTCCACCAGATCGAATAGTTAGTGCCTTAGAAGTCAACGCCAGAAGCATAAAATACAATATAAATACAACAGTTTTTCCATCATATAAAACGAGTAATTGCAACCAGTATGAAAGTTATGGTCATTTCTACGTTCCGGGCAACCCAGGCTTCACTCTATGGCGTTCTTCCGCCACATCGAATAGCTACGGCCTCAGAAGTCAACGCCTGAAGCATAAAATACAATAAAAATACAACAGTCTTTCCATCCTATAACAGGAATAATTGCAACCAGTTTGAAAGTGATGGTCATTTCTACGTTCCGGGGAACCTAGGCTTCACTCAAGGGCGTTGCTCCACCAGATCGAATAGTTAGTGCCTTAGAAGTCAACGCCAGAAGCATAAAATACAATATAAACACAACAGTTTTTCCATCGTATAAAACGAATAATTGCTACCTGTATGGAAGTGATGGTCATTTCTACGTTCCGGGCAACCTAGGCCTCACTCTAGTGCGTTGTTCCACCAGATTGAATAGTTAGGGCCTTAGAAGTCAACGCCAGAATCATAAAATACAATAAAGATGCAACAGCTTTTCCATCGTATTAAACGAATAATTTCAACCAGTGTGAATGTTATGGTCATTTCTACATTCCGAGCAACATAGGCTTCACTCTAGGGCGTTGATCCAACAGATTGAATAGTTAGGGCCTTAGCAGTCAACGCCCGAAGCATAAAATACAATATAAATACAACAGTCTTTCCATCATAAACAGGAATAATAGCAACCAGTTTGAAAGTGATGGTCATTTCTACGTTCCGGGCAACCTAGGCTTCACTCTAGAGCGTTGCTCCACCAGATCGAATAGTTAGGGCCTTAGAAGTCAACGCCAGAAGCATAAAACACAATATAAATACAACAGTTTTTCCATCGTATAAAACGAATAATTGCAACCAGTATGAAAGTTAACGTCATTTCTACGTTCCGTGCAACCAAGGCTTCACGCTACGGCGTTGCTCCAACAGATTGAATAGTTAGGGCCTTAGAAGTCAACGCCGGAAGCATAAAATGCAATAAAAATACAACAGTTTTTCCATCGTATAAAAGGATTAATTGCAACCTGTTTGAAAGTGATGGTCACTTCTACGTTCCGGACAACGTAGGCTTCACTCTAGGGCGTTGTTCCACCAGATCGAACACTTAGGGCCTAAGAAGGCACAGCCAGAAGCATAAAATACAATATAAATAGAACAGTTTTTCCATCGTATAAAACAAATAATTGCTACCGGTGTGAAGGTTATGGTCATTTCTACGTTCCGGGCAACCTAGGCTTCACCCTAGGGCGTTGTTCCACCAGATGGAGTAGTTAGGGCATAAGAAGTCAACGCCAGAAGCATAAAATACAAAATAAATAGAACAGTTTTTCCACCGTATAAAACTAATAATTGCAACCAGTGTGAAAGTAATGGGCATTTCTACGTTCCGGGCAACCTAGGCTTCTCGCTACGGCGTTGGACCAACAGGTGGAATAGTTAGGGCCTTAGAAGTCAACGCCCGAAGCATAAAATGCATTAAAAATACAACAGCTGTTCCATCGTATAACAGGAATAGTTGCAACCAGTGTGAAAGTCATGGTCATTTCTACGTTCCGGGCAACCTAGGCTTCACTCTGGGGTGTTGCTCCACCAGATCGAATAGATAGAGCCTTAGAAGTCAACGCCACAAGCATAAAATACAATAAACGTGCAACAGTTTATCCATCGTATAACAGGAATAATTGCAACCAGTGTGAAGGTAATGGTATGTCCTACGTTCCGAGCAAGCTTGGCTTCACCCTAGGGTGTTGCTAAACCAGATCGAATAGTTAGGGCCTTAGATGTCAACGTCCGATGCATAAAATACAAAATAAATAGAACAGATTTTCCATTGTATAAAACGAATAATTGCTACCAGTTTGAAAGTTATGGTAATTTCTACGTTCCGGGCAACCTTGGTTTCACTCTATGGCGTTGCTCCACCAGATCGCATAGCTAGGGACTTAGAACTCAGCGCCATAAGATTAAAATACAATATAAGTACAACAGTTTTTCAATCGTATAAAATGAATAATTGAAAACATTGTGAAAGTAATGGTCATTTCTACGTTCCAGGCAACCTAGGCGTCACTCTAGGGCGTTACTCCACCACATCTAATAGCTACGGCCTTAGAAGTCAACGCTAGAAGCATAAAATACAATAAAAATGCAACAGTTTTTCCATTGTATGGCATGAATAATTGCAACGGGTGTGAATGTTATGGTCATTTCTACGTTCCGGGCAACCTAGGCTTGACTGTAGGGTGTTGCTCTACCAGATCGAATAGGTAGGGCCAAAGAAGTCAATGCCCGAAACATAAAATACAAAATAAGTAGAACAGTTTTTCCATTGTATATAACGAATAATTGCTACCAGTGTGAAAGTTATGGTCATTTCAACGTTCCGGCAACCTAGGCTTCAAACTAGGGCGTTGTTCCACCAGATCGAATAGTTAGGGCCTAAGAAGTTAACGCCAGAAGCATAAAATACAATATAAATACAACAGTTTTTCCATCCTATGAAACGAATAATTGCGACCAGTACGTAAGTTATGGTCATTTCAACTTTCCGGGCCACCTAGGCTTCTCGCTAGGGCGTTGGCCCAACAGGTTGAATAGTTAGGGCCTTAGAAGTCAACGCCCAAAGCATAAAATGCAATAAAAATACAACAGCTTTTCCATCGTATAAAACGTATAATTGCAACCAGTGTGAAAGTTATGGACATTTCTACATTCCGAGCAACCTGTGCTTCACTCTAGAGCGTTGCTCCACCAGATCGAATGTTTAGGGACTTAGAAGTCAACGCCAGAAGCATAAAATACAATAAAGATGCAACAGTTTTTCCATCGTATAACAGGAATAATTGCAACCAGTGTGAAAGTGATGGTCATTTCTACGTTCTGGGCAACCTAGATCTTCACTCTAGGGCGTCGTTCCACCAGATCGAATAGCTAGGGCCTAAGAAGTCAACGCCAGAAGCATAAAATACAATATAAATATAACACCTTTTCCATCGTATAAAACGAATAATTGCAACAAGTATGAAAGTTGTGGTTATTTCTACTTTCCGGGCAACCTAGGCTTCACCCTAGGGCGTTGCTCCAACAGATTGAATAGTTAGGGCCTTAGAAGTCGACGCCCGAAGCATAAAATACAAAACAAATAGAACAGTTTTTCCATCGTATAAAACGAATAATTGCTGCCGGTGTGAAAGTTATGGTCATTTCAACGTTCCGGGCAACCCAGGCTTCACCCTAGGTCGTTGTTCCACCAGATGGAATAGTTAGGGCATAAGAAGTCAACGCCAGAAGCATAAAATACGGTATAGATACAACACCTTGTCTATCGTATAAAACAAATAATTGCAACCAGTATGAAAGGTATGGTCATTTCTACTTTCCGGGCAACCTAGGCTTCACCCTAGGGCGTTGTTCCACCACATCGAATAGCTACGGACTTAAAAGTCAACGCTAGAAGCATAAATTACAATAAAAATGCAACAGATTTTCCAACGTATAGCATGAATAATTGCAACCGGTGTGAATGTTATGGTCATTTCTACGTTCCGGGCAACCTAGGCTTCACTCTATGGCGTTTTACCACCACATCGAATAGCTACGGCCTCAGAAGTCAACGCCTGAAGCATAAGATACAATATAAATATAACAGTTTTTCCATCGTATAGAACGAATAATAGCAACCAGTGTGGAAGTCATGGTCATTTCTACGTTCCGGGCAACCTAGGCTTGACTGTAGGGCGTTGCTCCACCAGATCGAATAGGTAGGGCCATAGAAGTCAACGCCCGAAGCATAAAATACAATATAAATATAACAGCTTTTCCATCGTGAAAAACGAATAATTGCAACCAGTATGAAAGTTATGGTCATTTCTACTTTCCGGGCAACCTAGGCTTCACCCTAGGGCGTTGTTCCACCAGATCGAATAGGTAGGGCCACAGAAGTCTACGCCCGAAGCATAATATGCAATATAAATACAACAGTTTTTCCATCGTATAAAACGAATAATAGCATCCAGTGTGAAAGTTCTGGTCATTTCTACGTTCCGGGTAACCTAGGCTTCACTCTAGGGCGTTGATCCACCAGATCGAATAGTTAGGGGCTTAGAAGTCAACGCCCGAAGCATAAAATACAATAAAAATACAACAGTCTTTCCATCCTATAACAGGAATAATTGCAACCCGTGTGAATGTGATGGTCATTTGTACGTTCCAGGCCACCTAGGCTTCACACTATGGCGTTGTTCCACCAGATCGAATTGTTAGGGCCTAAGAAGTCAACGCCAGAAGCATAAGATACAATATAAATATAACAGTTTTTCCATCGTATAGAACGAATAATAGCAACCAGTGTGTAAGTTATGGTCATTTCTACGTTCCGGGCAACCTAGGCTTGACTGTAGGGTGTTGCTCCACCAGATCGAATAGGTAGGGCCATAGAAGTCAACGCCTGAAGCATAAGATACAAAATAAATAGAACAGTTTTTCCATTGTATAAAGCGAATAATTGCTTCCAGTGTGAAAGTTATGTTCATTTCTACGTTCCGGACAACCTAGGCTTGAATGTAGGGCGTTGCTCCACCAGATCGAATAGGTAGGGCCATAGAAGCCAACGCCCGAAGCATAAAATAAAATAAAAATACAACAGTCTTTCCATCCTATAACAGCAATAATTGCAACCCGTGTGAAAGTGATGGTCATTTGTACGTTCCAGGCAACCCAGGCTTCTCTCTAGGGCGTTGTTCCACCAGATCGAATTGTTAGGGCCTAAGAAGTCAGCGCCCGATGCATAAAATACAAAATAAATAGAGCAGTTTTTCCATCGTATAAAACTAATAATTGCTACCGGTGTGAAAGTTATGGTCATTTCTACGTTCCGGGCAACCCAGGCTTCACCCTAGGGCGTTGTTCCACCAGATGGAATAGTTAGGGCATAAGAAGTCAACGCCAGAAGCATAAAGTACAATATAAATATAACAGTTTTTCCATCGTATAAAACGAATAATAGCAACCAGTGTGAAAGTTCTGGTCATTTCTACGTTCCCGGCAACCTATACTTCACCCCAGGGCGTTGTTCCACCAGATCGAATAGTTAGGGCCTAAGAAGTGAACGCCAGCAGCATAAAATACAATAAAAATGCAACAGTCTTTCCATCCTATAACAGGAATAATTGCAACCCGTGTGATAGCGATGGTCATTTGTACGTTCCAGGCAACCTAGGCTTCACTCTAGGGCGTTGTTCCACCAGATCGAATTGTTAGGGCCTAAGAAGTCAACGCCAGAAGCATAAGATACAATATAAATATAACAGTTTTTCCATCGTATAGAACGAATAATAGCAACCAGTGTGTAAGTTATGGTCATTTCTACGTTCCGGGCAACCTAGGCTTGACTGTAGGGTGTTGCTCCACCAGATCGAATAGGTAGGGCCATAGAAGTCAACGCCCGAAGCATAAAATACAAAATAAATAGAACAGTTTTTCCATTGTGTAAAACGAATAATTGCTACCAGTGTGAAAGTTATGTTCATTTCTACGTTCCGGGCAACCTAGGCTTGACTGTAGGGCGTTGCTCCACCAGATCGAATAGGTAGGGCCATAGAAGTCAACGCCCGAAGCATAAAATACAATATAAATATAACAGCTTTTCCATCGTGAAAAACGAATAATTGCAACCAGTATGAAAGTTATGGTCATTTCTACTTTCCGGGCAACCTAGGATTCACCCTAGGGCGTTGTTCCAACAGATGGAATAGTTAGGGCCGTAGAAGTCAACGCCCGAAACATGAAATACAAAATAAATAGAACAGTTGTTCCATCGTATAAAACGAATAATTCCTACCAGTGTGAAAGTTATGGTAATTTCTACGTTCCGGGCAACCTAGGTTTCACTCTAGGGCGTTGCTCCACCAGATCGCATAGCTAGGGACTTAGAATTCAACGCCATAAGAATAAAATACAATATAAGTTCAACAGTTTTTCCATCGTATAAAATGAATAATTGGAAACATTGTGAAAGTAATGGTCATTTCTACGTTCCAGGCAACGTAGGCGTCACTCTAGGGCGTTACTCCACCACATCTAATAGCTACGGCCTTAGCAGTCAACGCTAGAAGCATAAAATACAATATAGATACAACACCTTTTCCATCGTATAAAATGAATAACAGCAAACAGTGTGAAAGTAATGGTCATTTCTACGTTCCGTACAACCTAGGCTTCACTCTAGGGCGTCGCTCCACCACATCGAATAGCTACGGCCTTAGAAGTAAACGCTAGAAGCATAAATTACAATAAAAATGCAACAGTTTTTCCAACGTATAGCATGAGTAATTGCAACCGGTGTGAATGTTATGGTCATTTCTACGTTCCGGGCTACCTAGTCTTGACTGTAGGGTGTTGCTCCACCAGATCGAATAGGTCGGGCCATAGAACTCAACGCCAGAAGCATAAGATACAAAATAAATAGAACAGTTTTTCCATTGTATAAAACGAATAATTGCTTCCAGTGTGAAAGTTAAGTTCATTTCTACGTTCCGGGCAACCTAGGCTTCACTGTAGGGTGTTGCTCCACCAGATCGAATAGGTAGGGCCACAGAAGTCTACGCCCGAAGCATAATATGCTATATAAATACAACAGTTTTTCCATCGTATAAAAGGATTAATTGCAACCAGTTTGAAAGTGATGATCATTTCTACGTTCCGGGCAACCTAGGCTTCACTCTAGGGCGTTGCTCCACCAGATCGAACACTTAGGGCCTAAGAAGGCAACGCCAGAAGCATAAAGTACAATATAAATATAACAGTTTTTCCATCGTATAAAACGAATAATAGCAACCAGTGTGAAAGTTCTGGTCATTTCTACGTTCCCGGCAACCTATACTTCACCCCAGGGCGTTGTTCCACCAGATCGAATAGTTCGGGCCTAAGAAGTGAACGCCAGCAGCATAAAATAAAATAAAAATGCAACAGTCTTTCCATCCTATAACAGGAATAATTGCAACCCGTGTGAAAACGATGGTCATTTGTACGTTCCAGGCAACCTAGGCTTCACACTAGGGCGTTGTTCCACCAGATCGAATTGTTAGGGCCTAAGAAGTCAACGCCAGAAGCATAAGATACAATATAAATATAACAGTTTTTCCATCGTATAGAACGAATAATAGCAACCAGTGTGAAAGTTATGGTCATTTCTACGTTCCGGGCAACCTAGGCTTGACTGTAGGGTGTTGCTCCACCAGATCGAATAGGTAGGGCCATAGAAGTCAACGCCCGAAGCATAAAATACAAAATAAATAGAACAGTTTTTCCATTGTGTAAAACGAATAATTGCTACCAGTGTGAAAGTTATGTTCATTTCTACGTTCCGGGCAACCTAGGCTTGACTGTAGGACGTTGCTCCACCAGATCGAATAGGTAGGGCCATAGAAGTCAACGCCCGAAGCATAAAATACAATATAAATATAACACCTTTTCCATCGTATAAAATGAATAGTAGCAAACAGTGTGAAAGTAATGGTCATTTCTACGTTCCGGACAACCTAGGCTTCACTCTAGGGCGTCGCTCCACTTCATCGAATAGCTACGGCCTTAGAAGTCAACGCTAGAAGCATAAATTACAATAAAAATGCAACAGTTTTTCCAACGTATAGCATGAGTAATTGCAACCGGTGTGAATGTTATGGTCATTTCTACGTTCCGGGCTACCTAGGCTTGACTGTAGGGTGTTGCTCCACCAGATCGAATAGGTCGGGCCATAGAAGTCAACGCCTGAAGCATAAGATACAAAATAAATAGAACAGTTTTTCCATTGTATAAAACGAATAATTGCTTCCAGTGTGAAAGTTATGTTCATTTCTACGTTCCGGACAACCTAGGCTTGAATGTTGGGCGTTGCTCCACCAGATCGAACAGGTAGGGCCATAGAAGTCAACGCCCGAAGCATAAAATACAATAAAAATACAACAGTCTTTCCATCCTATAACAGCAATAATTGCAACCCGTGTGAAAGTGATGGTCATTTGTACGTTCCAGGCAACCCAGGCTTCTCTCTGGGGCGTTATTCCACCAGATCGAATTGTTAGGGCCTAAGAGGTCAACGCCCGATGCATAAAATACACAATAAATAGAACAGTTTTTCCATCGTATAAAACTAATAATTGCTACCAGTGTGAAAGTTATGTTCATTTCTACGTTCCGGCCAACCTAGGCTTGACTGTAGGGCGTTGCTCCACCAGATCCAATAGGTAGGGCCATAGAAGTCAACGCCCGAAGGATAAAATACATTAAATATACAAGAGCTTTTCCATCGTATAACAGGAATAATTGCAACCAGTGTGAAAGTGATGGTCATTTCTACGTTCCGGGCAACCTAGGCTTCACTCTAGAGCGTTGCTCCACCAGATCGAATAGTTAGGGCCTTAGAAGTCAACGCCAGAAGCATAAAACACAATATAAATACAACAGTTTTTCCATCGTATAAAACGAATAATTGCAACCAGTATGAAAGTTAACGTCATTTCTACGTTCCGTGCAACCAAGGCTTCACGCTACGGCGTTGCTCCAACAGATTGAATAGTTAGGGCCTTAGAAGTCAACGCCGGAAGCATAAAATGCAATAAAAATACAACAGTTTTTCCATCGTATAAAAGGATTAATTGCAACCTGTTTGAAAGTGATGGTCACTTCTACGTTCCGGACAACGTAGGCTTCACTCTAGGGCGTTGTTCCACCAGATCGAACACTTAGGGCCTAAGAAGGCACCGCCAGAAGCATAAAATACAATATAAATAGAACAGTTTTTCCATCGTATAAAACAAATAATTGCTACCGGTGTGAAGGTTATGGTCATTTCTACGTTCCGGGCAACCTAGGCTTCACCCTAGGGCGTTGTTCCACCAGATGGAGTAGTTAGGGCATAAGAAGTCAACGCCAGAAGCATAAAATACAAAATAAATAGAACAGTTTTTCCACCGTATAAAACTAATAATTGCAACCAGTGTGAAAGTAATGGGCATTTCTACGTTCCGGGCAACCTAGGCTTCTCGCTACGGCGTTGGACCAACAGGTGGAATAGTTAGGGCCTTAGAAGTCAACGCCCGAAGCATAAAATGCATTAAAAATACAACAGCTGTTCCATCGTATAACAGGAATAGTTGCAACCAGTGTGAAAGTCATGGTCATTTCTACGTTCCGGGCAACCTAGGCTTCACTCTGGGGTGTTGCTCCACCAGATCGAATAGATAGAGCCTTAGAAGTCAACGCCACAAGCATAAAATACAATAAACGTGCAACAGTTTATCCATCGTATAACAGGAATAATTGCAACCAGTGTGAAGGTAATGGTATGTCCTACGTTCCGAGCAAGCTTGGCTTCACCCTAGGGTGTTGCTAAACCAGATCGAATAGTTAGGGCCTTAGATGTCAACGTCCGATGCATAAAATACAAAATAAATAGAACAGATTTTCCATTGTATAAAACGAATAATTGCTACCAGTTTGAAAGTTATGGTAATTTCTACGTTCCGGGCAACCTTGGTTTCACTCTATGGCGTTGCTCCACCAGATCGCATAGCTAGGGACTTAGAACTCAGCGCCATAAGATTAAAATACAATATAAGTACAACAGTTTTTCAATCGTATAAAATGAATAATTGAAAACATTGTGAAAGTAATGGTCATTTCTACGTTCCAGGCAACCTAGGCGTCACTCTAGGGCGTTACTCCACCACATCTAATAGCTACGGCCTTAGAAGTCAACGCTAGAAGCATAAAATACAATAAAAATGCAACAGTTTTTCCATTGTATGGCATGAATAATTGCAACGGGTGTGAATGTTATGGTCATTTCTACGTTCCGGGCAACCTAGGCTTGACTGTAGGGTGTTGCTCTACCAGATCGAATAGGTAGGGCCAAAGAAGTCAATGCCCGAAACATAAAATACAAAATAAGTAGAACAGTTTTTCCATTGTATATAACGAATAATTGCTACCAGTGTGAAAGTTATGGTCATTTCAACGTTCCGGCAACCTAGGCTTCAAACTAGGGCGTTGTTCCACCAGATCGAATAGTTAGGGCCTAAGAAGTTAACGCCAGAAGCATAAAATACAATATAAATACAACAGTTTTTCCATCCTATGAAACGAATAATTGCGACCAGTACGTAAGTTATGGTCATTTCAACTTTCCGGGCCACCTAGGCTTCTCGCTAGGGCGTTGGCCCAACAGGTTGAATAGTTAGGGCCTTAGAAGTCAACGCCCAAAGCATAAAATGCAATAAAAATACAACAGCTTTTCCATCGTATAAAACGTATAATTGCAACCAGTGTGAAAGTTATGGACATTTCTACATTCCGAGCAACCTGTGCTTCACTCTAGAGCGTTGCTCCACCAGATCGAATGTTTAGGGACTTAGAAGTCAACGCCAGAAGCATAAAATACAATAAAGATGCAACAGTTTTTCCATCGTATAACAGGAATAATTGCAACCAGTGTGAAAGTGATGGTCATTTCTACGTTCTGGGCAACCTAGATCTTCACTCTAGGGCGTCGTTCCACCAGATCGAATAGCTAGGGCCTAAGAAGTCAACGCCAGAAGCATAAAATACAATATAAATATAACACCTTTTCCATCGTATAAAACGAATAATTGCAACAAGTATGAAAGTTGTGGTTATTTCTACTTTCCGGGCAACCTAGGCTTCACCCTAGGGCGTTGCTCCAACAGATTGAATAGTTAGGGCCTTAGAAGTCGACGCCCGAAGCATAAAATACAAAACAAATAGAACAGTTTTTCCATCGTATAAAACGAATAATTGCTGCCGGTGTGAAAGTTATGGTCATTTCAACGTTCCGGGCAACCCAGGCTTCACCCTAGGTCGTTGTTCCACCAGATGGAATAGTTAGGGCATAAGAAGTCAACGCCAGAAGCATAAAATACGGTATAGATACAACACCTTGTCTATCGTATAAAACAAATAATTGCAACCAGTATGAAAGGTATGGTCATTTCTACTTTCCGGGCAACCTAGGCTTCACCCTAGGGCGTTGTTCCACCACATCAAATAGCTACGGACTTAAAAGTCAACGCTAGAAGCATAAATTACAATAAAAATGCAACAGATTTTCCAACGTATAGCATGAATAATTGCAACCGGTGTGAATGTTATGGTCATTTCTACGTTCCGGGCAACCTAGGCTTCACTCTATGGCGTTTTACCACCACATCGAATAGCTACGGCCTCAGAAGTCAACGCCTGAAGCATAAGATACAATATAAATATAACAGTTTTTCCATCGTATAGAACGAATAATAGCAACCAGTGTGGAAGTCATGGTCATTTCTACGTTCCGGGCAACCTAGGCTTGACTGTAGGGCGTTGCTCCACCAGATCGAATAGGTAGGGCCATAGAAGTCAACGCCCGAAGCATAAAATACAATATAAATATAACAGCTTTTCCATCGTGAAAAACGAATAATTGCAACCAGTATGAAAGTTATGGTCATTTCTACTTTCCGGGCAACCTAGGCTTCACCCTAGGGCGTTGTTCCACCAGATCGAATAGGTAGGGCCACAGAAGTCTACGCCCGAAGCATAATATGCAATATAAATACAACAGTTTTTCCATCGTATAAAACGAATAATAGCATCCAGTGTGAAAGTTCTGGTCATTTCTACGTTCCGGGTAACCTAGGCTTCACTCTAGGGCGTTGATCCACCAGATCGAATAGTTAGGGGCTTAGAAGTCAACGCCCGAAGCATAAAATACAATAAAAATACAACAGTCTTTCCATCCTATAACAGGAATAATTGCAACCCGTGTGAATGTGATGGTCATTTGTACGTTCCAGGCCACCTAGGCTTCACTCTATGGCGTTGTTCCACCAGATCGAATTGTTAGGGCCTAAGAAGTCAACGCCAGAAGCATAAGATACAATATAAATATAACAGTTTTTCCATCGTATAGAACGAATAATAGCAACCAGTGTGTAAGTTATGGTCATTTCTACGTTCCGGGCAACCTAGGCTTGACTGTAGGGTGTTGCTCCACCAGATCGAATAGGTAGGGCCATAGAAGTCAACGCCTGAAGCATAAGATACAAAATAAATAGAACAGTTTTTCCATTGTATAAAGCGAATAATTGCTTCCAGTGTGAAAGTTATGTTCATTTCTACGTTCCGGACAACCTAGGCTTGAATGTAGGGCGTTGCTCCACCAGATCGAATAGGTAGGGCCATAGAAGCCAACGCCCGAAGCATAAAATAAAATAAAAATACAACAGTCTTTCCATCCTATAACAGCAATAATTGCAACCCGTGTGAAAGTGATGGTCATTTGTACGTTCCAGGCAACCCAGGCTTCTCTCTAGGGCGTTGTTCCACCAGATCGAATTGTTAGGGCCTAAGAAGTCAGCGCCCGATGCATAAAATACAAAATAAATAGAGCAGTTTTTCCATCGTATAAAACTAATAATTGCTACCGGTGTGAAAGTTATGGTCATTTCTACGTTCCGGGCAACCCAGGCTTCACCCTAGGGCGTTGTTCCACCAGATGGAATAGTTAGGGCATAAGAAGTCAACGCCAGAAGCATAAAATACGGTATAAATACTACAGCTTTTCCATCGTATAAAACGAATAATTGAAACCAGTGTAAAAGTAATGGTCATTTCTACGTCCGGGCAACCTAGGCTTCACCCCAGGGCGCTGCTCCACCAGATCGTATAGTTAGTGCCCTAGAAGTCAGCGCCAGAAGCATAAAATACAATATAAATACAACAGTTTTTCCATCGTATAAAACGAATAATTGCAACCAGTATGAAAGTTATGGTCATTTCTACTTTCCGGGCAACCTAGGCTTCACCCTAGGGCGTTGCTCCACCACATCGAAGAGATAGGGTCTAAGAAGTCAACACCGGAAGCATAAAATACAAAATAAATAGAACAGTTTTTCCATTGCATAAAACGAATAATTGCTACCAGTGTGAAAGTTATGTTCATTTCTACGTTTCTGACAACCTAGGCTTCACTGCAGGGTGTTGGTCCACCAAATTGAATAGGTAGGGCCATAGAAGTCAACGCCAGAAGCAAAAAATACAATATAAATATAACAGCTTTTCCATCGTGAAAAACGAATAATTGCAACCAGTATGAAAGTTATGGTCATTTCTACGTTCCGGGCAACCTAGGTTTCACTCTAGGGCGTTGCTCCACCGGATCGAATAGTTAGGGCCTTAGAAGTCAACGCCCGAAGCATAAAATACAATAAAAATACAACAGTCTTTCCATCCTATAACAGGAATAATTGCAACCCGTGTGAAAGTGATGGTCATTTGTACGTTCCAGGCAACCTAGGCTTCACTCTAGGGCGTTGTTCCACCAGATCGAATTGTTAGGGCCTAAGAAGTCAACGCCAGAAGCATAAAATACAGTATAAATACAACAATTTTTCCATTGTACAGCATGACTAATTGCAACCAGTGCGAAAGTAACGATCATTTCGACGTTTCGGGCATCCTAGACTTAACTCTGAGGCGTTGCTCCACCAGATCGAAGAGATAGGGTCTAAGAAGTCAACAACGGAAGCATAAAATACAAAATAAATAGAACAGTTTTTCCACTGTATAAAATGAATAATTGCTAACCGTGTGAAAGTTATATTCATTTCTACGTTTCTGACAACCTAGGCTTCACTGCAGGGTGTTGGTCCACCAAATCGAATAGGTAGGGCCATAGAAGTCAACGCCAGAAGCATAAAATACAATATAAATATAACAGCTTTTCCATCGTGAAAAACGAATAATTGCAACCAGTATGAAAGTTATGGTCATTTCTACTTTCCGGGCAACCTAGGCTTCACCCTAGGGCGTTGTTCCAACAGATGGAATAGTTAGGGCCGTAGAAGTCAACGCCCGAAGCATGAAATACAAAATAAATAGAACAGTTGTTCCATCGTATAAAACGAATAATTCCTACCAGTGTGAAAGTTATGGTACTTTCTACGTTCCGGGCAACCTAGGTTTCACTCTAGGGCGTTGCTCCACCAGATCGCATAGCTAGGGACTTAGAATTCAACGCCATAAGAATAAAATACAGTATAAGTACAACAGTTTTTCCATCGTATAAAATGAATAATTGGAAACATTGTGATAGTAATGGTCATTTCTAAGTTCCAGGCAACGTAGACGTCACTCTAGGGCGTTACTCCACCACATCTAATAGCTACGGCCTTAGCAGTCAACGCTAGAAGCATAAAATACAATATAGATACAACACCTTTTCCATCGTATAAAATGAATAATAGCAAACAGTGTGAAAGTAATGGTCATTTCTACGTTCCGGACAACCTAGGCTTCACTCTAGGGCGTCGCTCTACCACATCGAATAGCTACGGCCTTAGAAGTCAACGCTAGAAGCATAAATTACAATAAAAATGCAACAGTTTTTCCAACGTATAGCATGAGTAATTGCAACCGGTGTGAATGTTATGGTCATTTCTACGTTCCGGGCTACCTAGGCTTGACTGTAGGGTGTTGTTCCAACAGATGGAATAGTTAGGGCCGTAGAAGTCAACGCCCGAAGCATGAAATACAAAATAAATAGAACAGTTGTTCCATCGTATAAAACGAATAATTCCTACCAGTGTGAAAGTTATGTTCATTTCTACGTTCCGGGCAACCTAGGCTTGACTGTAGGGCGTTGCTCCACCAGATCGAATAGGTAGGGCCATAGAAGTCAACGCCCGAAGCATAAAATACATTAAATATACAAGAGCTTTTCCATCGTATAACAGGAATAATTGCAACCAGTGTGAAAGTGATGGTCATTTCTACGTTCCGGGCAACCTAGGCTTCACTCTAGGACGTTGTTCCACCAGATCGAACAGTTACGGCCTAAGAAGGCAACGCCAGAAGCATAAAGTACAATATAAATATAACAGTTTTTCCATCGTATAAAACGAATAATAGCAACCAGTGTGAAAGTTCTGGTCATTTCTACGTTCCCGGCAACCTATACTTCACCCCAGGGCGTTGTTCCACCAGATCGAATAGTTAGGGCCTAAGAAGTGAACGCCAGCAGCATAAAATACAATAAAAATGCAACAGTCTTTCCATCCTATAACAGGAATAATTGCAACCCGTGTGATAGCGATGGTCATTTGTACGTTCCAGGCAACCTAGGCTTCACTCTAGGGCGTTGTTCCACCAGATCGAATTGTTAGGGCCTAAGAAGTCAACGCCAGAAGCATAAGATACAATATAAATATAACAGTTTTTCCATCGTATAGAACGAATAATAGCAACCAGTGTGTAAGTTATGGTCATTTCTACGTTCCGGGCAACCTAGGCTTGACTGTAGGGTGTTGCTCCACCAGATCGAATAGGTAGGGCCATAGAAGTCAACGCCCGAAGCATAAAATACAAAATAAATAGAACAGTTTTTCCATTGTGTAAAACGAATAATTGCTACCAGTGTGAAAGTTATGTTCATTTCTACGTTCCGGGCAACCTAGGCTTGACTGTATGGCGTTGCTCCACCAGATCGAATAGGTAGGGCCATAGAAGTCAACGCCCGAAGCATAAAATACAATATAAATATAACAGCTTTTCCATCGTGAAAAACGAATAATTGCAACCAGTATGAAAGTTATGGTCATTTCTACTTTCCGGGCAACCTAGGATTCACCCTAGGGCGTTGTTCCAACAGATGGAATAGTTAGGGCCGTAGAAGTCAACGCCCGAAACATGAAATACAAAATAAATAGAACAGTTGTTCCATCGTATAAAACGAATAATTCCTACCAGTGTGAAAGTTATGGTAATTTCTACGTTCCGGGCAACCTAGGTTTCACTCTAGGGCGTTGCTCCACCAGATCGCATAGCTAGGGACTTAGAATTCAACGCCATAAGAATAAAATACAATATAAGTTCAACAGTTTTTCCATCGTATAAAATGAATAATTGGAAACATTGTGAAAGTAATGGTCATTTCTACGTTCCAGGCAACGTAGGCGTCACTCTAGGGCGTTACTCCACCACATCTAATAGCTACGGCCTTAGCAGTCAACGCTAGAAGCATAAAATACAATATAGATACAACACCTTTTCCATCGTATAAAATGAATAACAGCAAACAGTGTGAAAGTAATGGTCATTTCTACGTTCCGTACAACCTAGGCTTCACTCTAGGGCGTCGCTCCACCACATCGAATAGCTACGGCCTTAGAAGTAAACGCTAGAAGCATAAATTACAATAAAAATGCAACAGTTTTTCCAACGTATAGCATGAGTAATTGCAACCGGTGTGAATGTTATGGTCATTTCTACGTTCCGGGCTACCTAGTCTTGACTGTAGGGTGTTGCTCCACCAGATCGAATAGGTCGGGCCATAGAACTCAACGCCAGAAGCATAAGATACAAAATAAATAGAACAGTTTTTCCATTGTATAAAACGAATAATTGCTTCCAGTGTGAAAGTTAAGTTCATTTCTACGTTCCGGGCAACCTAGGCTTCACTGTAGGGTGTTGCTCCACCAGATCGAATAGGTAGGGCCACAGAAGTCTACGCCCGAAGCATAATATGCTATATAAATACAACAGTTTTTCCATCGTATAAAAGGATTAATTGCAACCAGTTTGAAAGTGATGATCATTTCTACGTTCCGGGCAACCTAGGCTTCACTCTAGGGCGTTGCTCCACCAGATCGAACACTTAGGGCCTAAGAAGGCAACGCCAGAAGCATAAAGTACAATATAAATATAACAGTTTTTCCATCGTATAAAACGAATAATAGCAACCAGTGTGAAAGTTCTGGTCATTTCTACGTTCCCGGCAACCTATATTTCACCCCAGGGCGTTGTTCCACCAGATCGAATAGTTCGGGCCTAAGAAGTGAACGCCAGCAGCATAAAATAAAATAAAAATGCAACAGTCTTTCCATCCTATAACAGGAATAATTGCAACCCGTGTGAAAACGATGGTCATTTGTACGTTCCAGGCAACCTAGGCTTCACACTAGGGCGTTGTTCCACCAGATCGAATTGTTAGGGCCTAAGAAGTCAACGCCAGAAGCATAAGATACAATATAAATATAACAGTTTTTCCATCGTATAGAACGAATAATAGCAACCAGTGTGAAAGTGATGGTCATTTCTACGTTCCGGGCAACCTAGGCTTCACTCTAGGGCGTTGCTCCACCAGATCGAACACTTAGGGCCTAAGAAGGCACCGCCCGAAGCATAAAATGCAATATAAATACAACAGTTTTTCCATCGTATAAAACGAATAATTGCTACCGGTGTGAAAGTTATGGTCATTTCTACGTTCCGGGCAACCTAGGCTTCACTCTAGGGCGTTGCTCCACCAGATCGAATAGTTAGGGCCTATAAAGTCAACGCCAGAAGCATAAAATACAATAAAGATGCAACAGTTTTTCCATCGTATATCAGAAATTATTGCAACCAGTGTGAAAGTAATGGCATATCATTGTTCCGGGCAACCTAGGCTTCTCTCTAGGGAGTTGCTCCACCAGATGAAATAGTTAGGGCCTTAGAAGTCAACGCCCGAAGCATAAAATACAATAAAGATGCAACAGTTTTTCCATCGTATAAAACGAATAATTGAAACCAGTATAAAAGTAATGGTCATTTCTACGTTCCGGGCAACCTAGGCTTCACCCCAGGGCGCTGCTCCACCAGATCGTATAGTTAGTGCCCTAGAAGTCAGCGCCAGAAGCATAAAGTACAATATAAATACAACAGTTTTTCCATCGTATAAAACGAATAATTGCAACCAGTATGAAAGTTAAGGTCATTTCTACTTTCCGGGCAACCTAGGCTTCACCCTAGGGCGTTGCTCCACTACATCGAAGAGATAGGGTCTAAGAAGTCAACACCGGAAGCATAAAATACAAAATAAATAGAACAGTTTTTCCATTGTATAAAACGAATAATTGCTACCAGTGTGAAAGTTATGTTCATTTCTACGTTTCTGACAACCTAGGCTTCACTGCAGGGTGTTGGTCCACCAAATCGAATTGTTAGGGCCTAAGAAGTCAACGCCAGAAGCATAAAATACAGTATAAATACAACAATTTTTCCATTGTACAGCATGACTAATTGCAACCAGTGCGAAAGCAACGATCATTTCGACGTTTCGGGCATCCTAGACTTAACTCTGAGGCGTTGCTCCACCAGATCGAAGAGATAGGGTCTAAGAAGTCAACAACGGAAGCATAAAATACAAAATAAATAGAACAGTTTTTCCACTGTATAAAACGAATAATTGCTACCAGTGTGAAAGTTATATTCATTTCTACCTTTCTAACAACCTAGGCTTCACTGCAGGGTGTTGGTTCACCAAATCGAATAGGTAGGGCCATAGAAGTCAACGCCAGAAGCATAAAATACAATATAAATATAACAGCTTTTCCATCGTGAAAAACGAATAATTGCAACCAGTATGAAAGTTATGGTCATTTCTACTTTCCGGGCAACCTAGGCTTCACCCTAGGGCGTTGTTCCAACAGATGGAATAGTTAGGGCCGTAGAAGTCAACGCCCGAAGCATGAAATACAAAATAAATAGAACAGTTGTTCCATCGTATAAAACGAATAATTCCTACCAGTGTGAAAGTTATGGTAATTTCTACGTTCCGGGCAACCTAGGTTTCACTCTAGGGCGTTGCTCCACCAGATCGCATAGCTAGGGACTTAGAATTCAACGCCATAAGAACAAAATACAATATAAGTACAACAGTTTTTCCATCGTATAAAATGAATAATTGGAAACATTGTGATAAGTAATGGGCGTTTCTACGTTCCGGGCAACCTAGGCTTCACTCTAGGGCGTTGCTCCACCACATCGAATAGCTACGGCCTTAGAAGTCAACGCCAGAAGCATAAAATACATTATAAATACAACAATTTTTCCATTGTATAGCATGACTAATTGCAACCAGTGCGAAAGTAACGATCGTTTCGACGTTTCGGGCATCCTAGACTTAACTCTGAGGCGTTGCTCCACCAGATCGAAGAGTTAGGGTCTAAGAAGTCAACACCGGAAGCAAAAAATACAATTTAAATACAACAGCTTTTCCATCGTAGAAAACGAATAATTGCAACCTGTGTGAAGGTTATGGTCATATCTACGTTCCGGGCAACCTAGGCTTCACTGTAGGGTGTTGCTCCACCAGATCGAATAGGTAGGGCCACAGAAGTCTACGCCCGAAGCATAATATGCAATATAAATACAACAGTTTTTCCATCGTATAAAAGGATTAATTGCAACCAGTTTGAAAGTGATGATCATTTCTACGTTCCGGGCAACCTAGGCTTCACTCTAGGGCGTTGCTCCACCAGATCGAACACTTAGGGCCTATGAAGTCAACACCAGAAGCATAAAATACAATATAAATATAACAGTTTTTCCATCGTATAAAACGAATAATAGCAACCAGTGTGAAAGTTATGGTCATTTCTACGTTCCGGGCAACCTAGACTTGACTGTAGGGTGTTGCTCCACCAGATCGAATAGGTAGGGCCATAGAAGTCAACGCCCGAATCATAAAATACAAAATAAATAGAACAGTTTTTCCATTGTATAAAACGAATAATTGCTACCAGTGTGAAAGTTATGTTCATTTCTACGTTCCGGACAACCTAGGCTTGAATGTTGGGCGTTGCTCCACCAGATCGAATAGGTAGGGCCATAGAAGTCAACGCCTGAAGCATAAAATACATTAAATATACAAGAGCTTTTCCATCGTATAACAGGAATAGTTGCAACCAGTGTGAAAGTGATGGTCATTTCTAGGTTCCGGGCAACCCAGGCTTCACTCTAGGGCGTTGCTCCACCAGATCGAACACTTAGGGCCTAAGAAGGCACCGCCCGAAGCATAAAATGCAATATAAATACAACAGTTTTTCCATCGTATAAAACGAATAATTGCTACCGGTGTGAAAGTTATGGTCATTTCTACGTTCCGGGCAACCTAGGCATCACCCTAGGGTGTTGTTCCACCAGATGGAATAGTTAGGGCATAAGAAGTCAACGCCAGAAGCATAAAATACGGTATAAATACAACAGCTTTTCCATCGTATAAAACGAATAATTGCTACCAGTGTGAAAGTTATAGTCATTTCTACTTTCCGGGCAACCTAGGCTTCACTCTAGGGCGTTGCTCCACCAGATCGAATAGTTAGGGCCTATGAAGTCAACGCCAGAAGCATAAAATACAATAAAGATGCAACAGTTTTTCCATCGTATATCAGGAATTATTGCAACCAGTGTGAAAGTAATGGCATATCATTGTTCCGGGCAACCTAGGCTTCACCCCAGGGCGCTGCTCCACCAGATCGTATAGTTAGTGCCCTAGAAGTCAGCGCCAGAAGCATAAAGTACTATATAAATACAACAGTTTTTCCATCGTATAAAACGAATAATTGCAACCAGTATGAAAGTTATGGTCATTTCTACTTTCCGGGCAACCTAGGCTTGACTGTAGGGTGTTGCTCTACCAGATCGAATAGGTAGGGCCATAGAAGTCAACGCCCGAAGCATAAAATACAAAATAAATAGAACAGTTTTTCCATTGTGTAAAACGAATAATTGCTACCAGTGTGAAAGTTATGTTCATTTCTAGGTTCCGGGCAACCTAGGCTTGACTGTAGGGCGTTGCTCCACCAGATCGAATAGGTAGGGCCATAGAAGTCAACGCCCGAAGCATAAAATACAATATAAATATAACAGCTTTTCCATCGTGAAAAACGAATCATTGCAACCAGTATGAAAGTTATGGTCATTTCTACTTTCCGGGCAACCTAGGATTCACCCTAGGGCGTTGTTCCAACAGATGGAATAGTTAGGGCCGTAGAAGTCAACGCCCGAAGCATGAAATACAAAATAAATAGAACAGTTGTTCCACCGTATAAAACGAATAATTCCTACCAGTGTGAAAGTTATGGTAATTTCTACGTTCCGGGCAACCTAGGTTTCACTCTAGGGCGTTGCTCCACCAGATCGCATAGCTAGGGACTTAGAATTCAACGCCATAAGAATAAAATACAATAAAAATGCAACAGTTTTTCCAACGTATAGCATGAGTAATTGCAACCGGTCTGAATGTTATGGTCATTTCTACGTTCCGGGCTACCTAGGCTTGACTGTAGGGTGTTGCTCCACCAGATCGAATCGGTCGGGCCATAGAAGTCAACGCCTGAAGCATAAGATACAAAATAAATAGAACAGTTTTTCCATTGTATAAAACGAATAATTGCTTCCAGTGTGAAAGTTATGTTCATTTCTACGTTCCGGACAACCTAGGCTTGAATGTTGGGCGTTGCTCCACCAGATCGAATAGGTAGGGCCATAGAAGTCAACGCCCGAAGCATAAAATACAATAAAAATACAACAGTCTTTCCATCCTATAACAGCAATAATTGCAACCCGTGTGAAAGGGATGGTCATTTGTACGTTCCAGGCAACCCAGGCTTCTCTCTGGGGCGTTGTTCCACCAGATCGAATTGTTAGGGCCTAAGAAGTCAACGCCCGATGCATAAAATACACAATAAATAGAACAGTTTTTCCATCGTATAAAACTAATAATTGCTACCAGTGTGAAAGTTATGTTCATTTCTACGTTCCGGGCGACCTAGGCTTGACTGTAGGGCGTTGCTCCACCAGATCGAATAGGTAGGGCCATAGAAGTCAACGCCCGAAGCATAAAATACATTAAATATACAAGAGCTTTTCCATCGTATAACAGGAATAATTGCAACCAGTGTGAAAGTGATGGTCATTTCTACGTTCCGGGCATCCTAGGCTTCACTCTAGGGCGTTGCTCCACCAGATCGAACACTTAGGGCCTAAGAAGGCACCGCCCGAAGCATAAAATGCAATATAAATACAACAGTTTTTCCATCGTATAAAACGAATAATTGCTACCGGTGTGAAAGTTATGGTCATTTCTACGTTCCGGGCAACCTAGGCATCACCCTAGGGTGTTGTTCCACCAGATGGAATAGTTAGGGCATAAGAAGTCAACGCCAGAAGCATAAAATACGGTATAAATACAACAGCTTTTCCATCGTATAAAACGAATAATTGCTACCAGTATGAAAGTTATAGTCATTTCTACTTTCCGGGCAACCTAGGCTTCACTCTAGGGCGTTGCTCCACCAGATCGAATAGTTAGGGCCTATGAAGTCAACGCCAGAAGCATAAAATACATTAAAGATGCAACAGTTTTTCCATCGTATATCAGGAATTATTGCAACCAGTGTGAAAGTAATGGCATATCATTGTTCCGGGCAAACTAGGCTTCTCTCTAGGGCGTTGCTCCACCAGATGGAATAGTTAGGGCCTTAGAAGTCAACGCCCGAAGCATAAAATACAATAAAGATGCAACAGTTTTTCCATCGTATAAAACGAATAATTGAAACCAGTATAAAAGTAATGGTCATTTCTACGTTCCGGGCAACCTAGGCTTCACCCCAGGGCGCTGCTCCACCAGATCGTATAGTTAGTGCCCTAGAAGTCAGCGCCAGAAGCATAAAGTACAATATAAATACAACAGTTTTTCCATCGTTTAAAACGAATAATTGCAACTAGTATGAAAGTTATGGTCATTTCTACTTTCCGGGCAACCTAGGCGTCACCCTAGGGCGTTGCTCCACCACATCGAAGAGATAGGGTCTAAGAAGTCAACACCGGAAGCATAAAATACAAAATAAATAGAACAGTTTTTCCATTGTATAAAACGAATAATTGCTACCAGTGTGAAAGTTATGTTCATTTCTACGTTTCTGACAACCTAGGCTTCACTGCAGGGTGTTGGTCCACCAAATCGAATAGGTAGGGCCATAGAAGTCAACGCCAGAAGCATAAAATACAATATAAATATAACAGCTTTTCCATCGTGAAAAACGAATAATTGCAACCAGTATGAAAGTTATGGTCATTTCTACGTTCCGGGCAACCTAGGTTTCACTCTAGGGCGTTGCTCCACCAGATCGAACACTTAGGGCCTAAGAAGGCACCGCCCGAAGCATAAAATGCAATATAAATACAACAGTTTTTCCATCGTATAAAACGAATAATTGCTACCGGTGTGAAAGTTATGGTCATTTCTACGTTCCGGGCAACCTAGGCTTGACTGTAGGGTGTTGCTCCACCAGATCGAATAGGTAGGGCCATAGAAGTCAACGCCCGAAGCATAAAATACAAAATAAATAGAACAGTTTTTCCATTGTGTAAAACGAATAATTGCTACCAGTGTGAAAGTTATGTTCATTTCTACGTTCCGGGCAACCTAGGCTTGACTGTAGGGCGTTGCTCCACCAGATCGAATAGGTAGGGCCATAGAAGTCAACGCCCGAAGCATAAAATACAATATAAATATAACACCTTTTCCATCGTATAAAATGAATAATAGCAAACAGTGTGAAACTAATGGTCATTTCTACGTTCCGGACAACCTAGGCTTCACTCTAGGGCGTCGCTCCACTACATCGAATAGCTACGGCCTTAGAAGTCAACGCTAGAAGCATAAATTACAATAAAAATGCAACAGTTTTTCCAACGTATAGCATGAGTAATTGCAACCGGTGTGAATGTTATGGTCATTTCTACGTTCCGGGCTACCTAGGCTTGACTGTAGGGTGTTGCTCGACCAGATCGAATAGGTCGGGCCATAGAAGTCAACGCATGAAGCATAAGATACAAAATAAATAGAACAGTTTTTCCATTGTATAAAACGAATAATTGCTTCCAGTGTGAAAGTTATGTTCATTTCTACGTTCCGCACAACCTAGGCTTGAATGTTGGGCGTTGCTCCACCAGATCGAATAGGTAGGGCCATAGAAGTCAACGCCCGAAGCATAAAATACAATAAAAATACAACAGTCTTTCCATCCTATAACAGCAATAATTGCAACCCGTGTGAAAGTGATGGTCATTTGTACGTTCCAGGCAACCCAGGCTTCTCTCTGGGGCGTTGTTCCACCAGATCGAATTGTTAGGGCCTAAGAAGCCAACGACCGATGCATAAAATACACAATAAATAGAACAGTTTTTCCAACGTATAAAACTAATAATTGCTACCAGTGTGAAAGTTATGTTCATTTCTACGTTCCGGGCAACCTAGGCTTCACTGTTGGGCGTTGCTCCACCAGATCGAATAGGTAGGGCCATAGAAGTCAACGCCCGAAGCATAAAATACATTAAATATACAAGAGCTTTTCCATCGTATAACAGGAATAATTGCAACCAGTGTGAAAGTGATGGTCATTTCTACGTTCCGGACAACCTAGGCTTCACTCTAGGGCGTTGCTCCACCAGATCGAACACTTAGGGCCTAAGAAGGCACCGCCCGAAGCATAAAATGCAATATAAATACAACAGTTTTTCCATCGTATAAAACGAATAATTGCTACCGGTGTGAAAGTTATGGTCATTTCTACGTTCCGGGCAACCTAGGCATCACCCTAGGGTGTTGTTCCACCAGATGGAATAGTTAGGGCATAAGAAGTCAACGCCAGAAGCATAAAATACGGTATAAATACAACAGCTTTTCCATCGTATAAAACGAATAATTGCTACCAGTGTGAAAGTTATAGTCATTTCTACTTTCCGGGCAACCTAGGCTTCACTCTAGGGCGTTGATCCACCAGATCGAATAGTTAGGGCCTAAGAAGTTAACGCCAGAAGCATAAAATGCAATAAAAATACAACAGTTTTTCCATCGTACAGCAGGAATAATTTGCAACCAGTGTGATAGTAGTGGTCATTTCTACGTTCCGTGCAAACCAGGTTTCACTCCAGGGCGTTGCTCCACCAGATCGAATAGTTACGGCCTAAGAAGTCAACGCCAGAAGCATAAAATACGATAAAGATGCAACAGTTTTTCCTTCGTATAAAACGAATAATTGCAACCAGTGTGAAAGTTATGGTCATTTCTACGTTCCGCGCAATCTGGGCTTTACCCTAGGGCGCTGTTCCACCAGATGGAATAGTTAGGGCCTATGAAGTCAACTCCAGAAGCATAAAGAACGATATAAATACAACAGCTTTTCCATCGTATAAAACGAATAATTGCAACCAGTGTGGAAGTTATGGTCATTTCTACGTTCCGGGCAACCTAGGCTTCACTCTAGGGCGGTGCTCCGCCAAATCGAATAGCTAGGGCCTTAGAAGTGAACGCCAGAAGCATAAAATGCAATAAAAATACAACAGCTTTTCCATTGTATAGCAGGAATAATTTGCAACCAGTGTGATAGTAGTCGTCATTTCTACGTTCCGGGCAACCCAGATATCACTCCAGGGCGTTGCTCCACCAGATCTAATAGTTACGGCCTAAGAAGTCAACGCCAGAAGCATAAAATACGATAAAGATGCAACAATTTTTCCATCGTATAAAACGAATAATTGCAATCAGTGTGAAAGTTATGGTCATTTCTACATTCCGAGCAATCTAGGCTTCACTCTAGGGCGTTGCTCCACAAGATCGAATAGTTAGGTCCTTAGAAGTCAACGCCAGAAGCATAAAATACGATATAAATACAACAGCTTTTCCATCGTATAAAAGGAATAATTGCAAACAGTGTGAAAGTAATGGTCATTTCTACGTTCCGCGCAATCTGGGCTTTACCCTAGGGCGTTGTTCCACCAGATGGAATAGTTAGGGCCTGAGAAGTCAACGCCAGAAGCATAAAGAACGATATAAATACAACAGATTTTCCATGGTATAAAACGAATAATTGCAACCAGTGTGGAAGTTATGGTCATTTCTACGTTCCGGGCAACCTAGGCTTCACTCTAGGGCGGTGCTCCGCCAAATCGAATAGCTAGGACCTTAGAAGTCAACGCCAGAAGCATAACATACGATATAAATACAACAGCTTTTCCATCGTATAAAAGGAATAATTGCAAACAGTGTGAAGGTTATCGTCATATCTACGTTCCGGGCAACATAGGCTTCACTGTCGGGCGTTGCTCCACCAGATCGAAATGTTAGGGCCTAAGAAGTCAACGCCAGAAGCATAAAATAAAATATAAGTACAACAGCTTTGCCATCGTATAAAATGAATAATTGCAAACAGTGTGAAAGATATGGACATTCCTACGTTCCGGGCTACCTAGGCTTCACTCAATGGCGTTCTTCCACCACATCGAATAGCTATGGCCTCAGAAGTCAACGCCTGAAGTATAAAGTACAATAAAAATACAACAGTCTTTTCATCGCATAACAGGAATAATTGCAACAAGCGTGAAAGTCATGATCATTTCGGCGTTTCGGGCATCCTAGACTTAACTCTGAGGCATTGCTCCACCAGATCGTATAGTTAGGTCCTTAGAAGTCAACGCCAGAAGCATAAAATACGATATAAATACAACAGCTTTTCCATCGTATAAAAGGAATAATTGCAAACAGTGTGAAAGTAATGGTCATTTCTACGTTCCGCGCAATCTGGGCTTTACCCTAGGGCGTTGTTCCACCAGATGGAATAGTTAGGGCCTGAGAAGTCAACGCCAGAAGCATAAAGAACGATATAAATACAACAGCTTTTCCATGGTATAAAACGAATAATTGCAACCAGTGTTGAAGTTATGGTCATTTCTACGTTCCAGGCAACCTAGGCTTCACTCTAGGGCGGTGCTCCGCCAAATCCAATAGCTAGGACCTTAGAAGTCAACGCCAGAAGCATAACATACGATATAAATACAACAGCTTTTCCATCGTATAAAAGGAATAATTGCAAACAGTGTGAAAGTAATGGTCATTTCTACGTTCCGGGCAACCTAGGCTTCACTCTATGGCGTTCTTCCACCACATCGAATAGCTATGGCCTCAGAAGTCAACGCCTGAAGTATAAAGTACAATAAAAATACAACAGTCTTTTCATCGCATAACAGGAGTAATTGCAACAAGCGTGAAAGTCATGATCATTTCGGCGTTTCGGGCATCCTAGACTTAACTCTGAGGCATTGCTCCACCAGATCGAATAATTAGGGCCTTAGAAGTCAACGCCAGAAGCATAAAGTACAATATAAATACAACAGTTTTTCCATCGTATAAAACGAATAATTGCAACCAGTATGAAACTTATGGTTATTTCTACTTTCCGAGCAACATAGGCTTCACCCTAGGGCGTTGCTCCAACAGATTCAATAGTTAGGGCCTTAGAAGTCAACGCCCGAAGCATAAAATACAAAATAAATGGAACGGTTTTACCATTGTATAAAACGAATAATTGCTACGAGTTTAAAAGCTATGGTCATTTCTACGTTCCGGGCAACCTAGGCTTCACCCTAGGGTTGATCCACCAGATCGAATAGTTAGGACCTAAGAAGTTAACGCCAGAAGCATAAAATGCAATAAAAATGCAACAGTTTTTCCATCGTATAGCAGGAATAATTTGCAACCAGTGTGATAGTAGTGGTCATTTCTACGTTCCGTGCAAACCAGGTTTCACTCCAGGGCGTTGCTCCACCAGATCGAATAGTTACGGCCCAAGAAGTCAACGCCAGAAGCATAAAATACGATAAAGATGCAACAGTCTTTCCATCCTATAAGAGGAATAATTGCAACCCGTGTGAAAGTGATGGTCATTTCTACGTTCGAGGCAACCTAGGCTTCACTCTAGGGCGTTGCTCCACCAGATCGAATAGCTAGCGACTTAGAATTCAACGCCAGAAGCATAAAATACGATAAAGATGCAACAGTTCTTCCATCGTATAAAACGAATAATTGCAATCAGTGTGAAAGTTATGGTCATTTCTACATTCCGAGCAACCTAGGCTTCACTCTAGGGCGTTGCTCCACCAGATCGAATAGTTAGGTCCTTAGAAATCAACGCCAGAAGCATAAAATACGATATAAACACAACAGCTGTTCCATCGTATAAAAGGAATAATTGCAAACAGTGTGAAAGTAATGGTCATTTCTACGTTCCGGGCAACCTAGGCTTCACTCTACGGCGTTGTTCCACCAGATCGAATAGTTAGGACGTAAGAAGTTAACGCCAGAAGAATAAAATACAATAAAAATACAACAGCCTTTCCATCCTATAAGAGGAATAATTGCAACCCGTGTGAAAGTGATGGTCATTTCTACGTTCCAGGCAACCTAGGCTTCACTCTAGGGCGTTGCTCCACCAGATCGAATAGCTAGCGACTTAGAATTCAACGCCATAAGAATAAAATACAATATAAGTACCACAGTTTTTCCATCGTATAAAATGAATAATTGCAACGAGTGTGAAAGTTATGGTCATTTCTGCATTTCGAGCAGCCTAGGCTTCACTCTAGGGCGTTGCTCCACCTGATCGAATAGTTAGGGCCTTAGAAGTCAACGCCCGAAGCATTAAATACAATAAAAATACAACAGACTTTCCATCCTATAACAGGAATAATTGCAACCCGTGTGAAAGTGATGGTCATTTCTACGTTCCAGGCAACCTAGGCTTCACTCTAGGGCGTTGCACCACCAGATCAAACAGTTAGGGCCTTAGAAGTCAACGCCAGAAGCATTAAATACAAAATAAATAGAGCAGTTTTTCCATTGTATAAAACGAATAATTGCGACCAGTGTGAAAGTTATGGTCATTTCTACGTTCCGCGCAACCTGGGCTTTACTCTAGGGTGTTGTTCCACCAGATGGAATAGTTAGGGCCTAAGAAGTCAACGCCAGAAGCATAAAATACGATATAAATACAACAGCTTTTCCATTGTATAAAGCAAATAATTGCAACCAGTGTGAACGTTATGGTCATTTCTACGTTGTGGGCAACCTAGGCTTCACCCTAGGCCGTTGTTCCACCAGATCGAATAGTTAGGGCCTAAGAAGTGAACGAGAGAAGCATAAAATGCAATAAAAATGCAGCAGTTTTTCCATCGAATAGCAGGAATAACTTGCAAACAGTGTGATAGTAGTGGTCATTTCTACGTTCCGTGCAACCCAGGTTTCACTCCAGGGCGTTGCTCCACCAGATCGAATAGTTACGGCCTAAGAAGTCAACGCCAGAAGCATAAAATACGATAAAGATGCAACAGTTTTTCCATCGTGTAAAACGAATAATTGCAACCAGTGTGAAAGTTACGGTCATTTCTACATTCCGAGCAAACTAGGCCTCACTCTATGGCGTTGCTCCACCAGATCGAATAGTTGGGTCCTTAGAAGTCAACGCCAGAAGCATAAAATACGATATAAATACAACAGCTTTTCCATCTTATAAAAGGAATAATTGCAAACAGTGTGAAAGTAATGGTCATTTCTACGTTCCGGGCAACCTAGGCTTCACTCTAGGGCGTTGCTCCACCAGATCGAATAGCTATGGCCTTAGAAGGCCACACCTGAAGCATAAAATACAATAAAAATACAACAGTCTTTTCATCGTATGACAGGAATAATTGCAACAAGCGTGAAAGTAATGATCATTTCGGCGTTTCGGGTATCCTAGACTTAACTCTGAGGCATTGCTCCACCAGATCGAATAGTTAGGGCCTAAGAAGTCAACGCCAGAAGCATAAAATAAAATATAAATACAGCAGCTTTGCCATCGTATAAAACGAATAATTGCGAACAGTGTGAAAGATATGGACATTTCTACGTTCCGGGCTACCTAGGCTTCACTCTATGCCGTTCTTCCACCACATCGAATAGCTACGGCCTCAGAATGCAACGCCTGAAGTATAAAGTACAATAAAAATACAACAGTCTTTCCATCCTATAACAGGAATAATTGCAACCCGTGTGAACGTGATGGTCATTTCTACGTTCCAGGCAACCTAGGCTTCACTCTAGGGCGTTGCTCCACCAGATCGAATAGTTACGGCCTAAGAAGTCAACGCCAGAAGCATAAAATACGATAAAGATGCAACAGTTCTTCCATCGTATAAAACGAATAATTGCAATCAGTGTGAAAGTTATGGTCATTTCTACATTCCAAGCAACCTAGGCTTCACTCTAGGGCGTTGCTCCACCAGATCGAATAGTTAGGTCCTAAGAAGTCAACGCCAGAAGCATAAAATACGATATAAATACAACAGCTTTTCCATCGTATAAAACAAATAATTGCAGCCAGTGTGAAAGTTATGGTCATTTCTACGCTCCGGGTAACCTAGGCTTCCCTCCAGGGCGTTGCTCCACCAGATCAAACAGTTAGGGCCTTAGAAGTCAACGCCCGAAGCATTAAATACAAAATAAATAGAACAGTTTTTCCATTGTATAAAACGAATAATTGCTACCAGTGTAAAAGGGATGGTCATTTCTACGTTCCGGGCAACCTATGCTTCACCCTAGGCCGTTGTTCGACCAGATCGAATAGTTAGGGCCTAAGTAGTGAACGCCAGAAGCTTAAAATGCAATAAAAATACAACAGCTTTTCCATCGTATGGCAGGAATAATTTGCAACCAGTGTGAATGTAATGGTCATTTCTACGTTCCGGGCAACCTAGGCTTCACTCTACGTCGTTGCTCCACCTGATCAAATAGCTAGCGACATAGAATTAAACGCCAGAAGCATAGAATACAATAAAAATACATCAGTTTTTCCATCGTATAACAGGAATAATTGCAACCAGTGTGAATGTAATGGTCATTTCTACGTTCCGGGCAACCTAGGTTTCACTCTAGGGCGTTGCTCCACCAGGTCGGATAGTTACGGCCTAAGAAGTCAGCGCCAGAAGCATAAAATACGATAAAGATGCAACAGTTTTTCCATCGTATAAAACGAATAATTGCAACCAGTGTGAAAGTGATGGTCATTTCTACATTCCGAGCAACCTAGTCTTCTCTCTAGGGCGTTGTTCCACCGGATCGAATAGTTAGGGCCTAAGAAGTGAACGCCAGAAGCATAAAATACGATATAAATACAACAGCTTTTCCATCGTATAAAAGGAATAATTGACACCAGTATGAAACTTATGGTCATTTCTACGTTCCGTGCAACCTAGGCTTCACTGTATGGCGCTCTTCCGCCACATCGAATAGCTACGGCCTCAGAAGTCAACGCCAGAAATCTTAAAATACGATATAAATATAACAGTTTTTCCATCGTATAAAACGAATAATTGCTACCAGCGTGAAAGTTATGGTCATTTCTACTTTCCGGGCAACCTACGCTTCCCCCTACGACGTCGATCCACCAGATTGAATAGTCAGGCCCTAAGAAGTCAACGCCAGAAGCATAAAATACGATATAAATACAACAGTTTTTCCATCGTATAAAACGAATAATTGCAACCAGTGTGGAAGCTATGGTCATTTCTACATATCGAGCAACCTAGGCTTCACTCTAGGGCGTTGCTCCACCTGATCGAATAGCTAGGGCCTTAGAAGTCCACGCCCGCAGCGTTAAATACAAAATAAATAGAACAGCTTTTCCATCGTATAAAACTAATAATTGCAACCAGTGTGAAAGTTATGGTCATTTCTACGTTCCGGGCAACCTAGGCTTCACTGTATGGTGTTCTTCCACCACAACGAATAGCTACGGCCTCAGAAGTCAACGCCTGAAGTATAAAATACAATAAAACTACAACAGTCTTTCCATCCTATAACAGGAATAATTGCAACCCGTGTGAAAGTGATGGTCATTTCTACGTTCCAGGCAACCTAGGCTGCACTCTAGGGCGTTGCTCCACCAGATCGAGTAGATAGAGCCTTAGAAGTCAACACCCGAAGCATAAAATACAAAATAAATAAAACAGTTTTTCCATCGTATAAAACGAAAAATTGCAAACAGTGTGAAAGATATGGACATTTCTACGTTCCGGGCAACCTAGGCTTCACTCTACGGCGATGCTCCACCAGATCAAACAGTTAGGGCCTTAGAAGTCAACGCCCGAAGCATAAAATACAAAATAAATAGAACGGTCTTTCCATAGTATAAAACGAATAATTGCTGCCAGTGTAAAAGTTATGGTCATTTCTACGTTCCGGGCAACCTAGGCTTCACCCTAGCGCGTTGTACCAGCAGATCGAATAGTTAGGGCCTAAGAAGTGAACGCCAGAAGCATAAAATACAATATAAATACAACAGTTTTTCCATCGTATAAAACCAATAATTGCAACCAGTGTGAAAGTTGTGGTCATTTCTACATTTCGAGCAATCTAGGCTTCACTCTAGGGCGTTGCTCCACCTGATCGAATAGTTAGGGACTAAGAAGTCAACGCCAGAAGCATGAAATACGATATAAATACAACAGCTTTTCCATCGTATAAAACGAATAATTGCAACCAGTGTGAAAGTTATGGTCATTTCTACGTTCCGGGCAACCTAGGCTTCCCCCTAGGGCGTTGCTCCAACAGATTGCATAGTTAGGGCCTTAGAAGTCAATGCCCGAAGCATAACATGCAGTAAAAATACAACAGTTTCTCCATCGTATAGCAGGAATAATTTGCAACCAGTGTGAAGCTTATGGTCGTATCTACGTTCCGCGCAACCTAGGCATCACTGTAGGGCGTTGCTCCACCAGATCGAATAGTTTGGTCCTTAGAAGTCAACGCCAGAAGTATAAAATACGATATAAATACAAGAGCTTTTCAATCGTATAAAAGGAATAATTGCAAACAGTGTGAAAGTAATGGTCATTCCTACGTTCCGGGCAACCTAGGCTTCTCTCTACGGCGTTGTTCACCCAGATCGAATAGTTAGGGCCTAAGAAATCAACACCAGAAGAATAAAATACAAAATAAGTACAACAGCCTTTACTCCGTATAAAACGAATAATTGCAACCTGTGTGAAGGTTATGGTCATATCTACGTTCCGGGCAACCTAGGCTTCACTGTAGGGCGTTGCTCCACCAGATCGAAATGTTAGGGCCTAAGAAGTCAACGCCCGAAGCATAAAATGCGATATAAATACAACAGCTTTTCCATCGTATAAAATGAATAATTGCAAACAGTGTGAAAGTAATGGTCATTCCTACGTTCCGGAAAACCTAGGCTTCTCTCTACGGCGTTGTTCACCCAGATCGAATAGTTAGGGCCTAAGAAATCAACACCAGAAGAATAAAATACAAAATAAGTACAACAGCATTTACTCCGTATAAAACGAATAATTGCAACCTGTGTGAAGGTTATGGTCATATCTACGTTCCGGGCAACCTAGGCTTCACTGTAGGGCGTTGCTCCACCAGATCGAAATGTTAGGGCCTAAGAAGTCAACGCCCGAAGCATAAAATGCGATATAAATACAACAGCTTTTCCATCGTATAAAATGAATAATTGCAAACAGTGTGAAAGTTATGGTCATTTCTACGTTCCGGGCAACCTAGGCTTCACCCTAGGGCGTTGTTCCACCAGATCGAATCGTTAGGGCCTAAGAAGTGAACGCCAGAAGCATAAAATACCATATAAATACAACAGTTTTTCCATCGTATATCAGGATTAATTGCAAACAGTGTGAAAGATATGGACATTTCTACGATCCGGGCTACCTAGGCTTCACTCTATGGCGTTCTTCCACCACATCGAATGGCAACGGGCTCAGAAGTCAACGCCAGAAACTTAAATACAATATAAATATAACAGTTTTTCCATCGTATAAAACGAATAATAGCAACCAGTGTGAAAGTTATGGTCATTTCTACGTTCCGGGCAACCTAGGCTTCACTCTACGGCGATGCTCCACCAGATCAAACAGTTAGGGCCTTAGAAGTCAACGCCCGAAGCATAAAATACAAAATAAATAGAACGGTTTTTCCATAGTATAAAACGAATAACTGCTGCCAGTGTAAAAGTTATGGTCATTTCTACGTTCCGGGCAACCTAGGCTTCACCCTAGCGCGTTGTACCAGCAGATCGAATAGTTAGGGCCTAAGAAGTGAACGCCAGAAACATAAAATACAATATAAATACAACAGTTTTTCCATCGTATGAAACGAATAATTGCAACCAGTGTGAAAGTTGTGGTCATTTCTACATTTCGAGCAACCTAGGCTTCACTCTAGGGCGTTGCTCCACCTGATCGAATAGTTAGGGCCTTAGAAGTCAACGCCAGAAGCATAAAATACAATATAAATACAGCAGTTTTTCCACCATATAAAACGAATAATTGCAACCAGTATGAAAGTTATGGTCATTTCTACGTTCCGCGCAATCTTGGCTTTACCCTAGGGCGTGGTTCCACCAGATGGAATAGTTAGGGCCTAAGAAGTCAACGCCAGAAGCATAAAATACGATATAAATACAACAGCTTTTCCATCGTATAAAACGAATAATTGCAACCAATGTGAAAGTTATGGTCATTTCTACACTTCGAGCAACCTAGGCTGCACTCTAGTGCGTTGCTCCACCTGATCGAATAGTTAGGGCCTTAGAAGTCAACGCCAGAATAATAAAATACAATATAAATACAACAGTTTTTCCACCATATAAAACGAATAATTGCAACCAGTATGAAAGTTACAGTCATTTCTACTTTCCGGGCAACCTAGGCTTCACCCTAGGGCGTTGCTCCAACAGAGTGAATAGTCAGGGCCTTAGAAGTCAATGCCCGAAGCATAACATGCAGTAAAAATACAACAGCTTTTCCATCGTATAGCAGGAATAATTTGCAACCAGTGTGAAGGTTATGGTCGTATCTACGTTCCGGGCAACCTAGACATCACTGTAGGGCGTTGCTCCACCAGATCGAATAGTTTGGTCCTTAGAAGTCAACGCCAGAAGCATAAAATACGATATAAATACAACAGCTTTTCAATCGTATAAAAGGAATAATTGCAAACAGTGTGAAAGTAATGGTCATTCCTACTTTCCGGGCAACCTAGGCTTCTCTCTACGGCGTTGTTCACCCAGATCGAATAGTTAGGGCCTTAGAAGTCAACGCCCGAAGCATAAAATGCAATAACAGGATTAATTGCAAACAGTTTGAAAGTGATGGTCATTTCTACGTTCAGAGCAACCTAGGCTTCACTCTAGGGCGTTGCTCCACTAGATCGAATAGCTAGGGGCTTAGAAGTCAACGCCAGAGGCATAAAATACAATATAAATACAACAGCTTTTCCATCGTAAAAAACGAATAATTGCAACCAGTGTGAAAGTTATGGTTATTTGTACATTCCGAGCAACCTAGGCTTCACTCTATGGCGTTGCTCCGCCAGATCGAATAGTTAGGGCCTTAGAAGTCAACGCCCGAAGCATAAAATACAAAATAAATAGAACAGTTTTTCCATCGTGTAAAACGAATAATTGCTACCAGTGTGAAAGTTATGGTCATTTCTACTTTCCGGGCAACCTACGCTTCCCCCTGCGGCGTCTATCCACCAGATTGAATAGTGAGGGCCTAAGAAGTCAACGCCAGAAGCATAAAATACGATATAAATACAACAGTTTTTCCATCGTATAAAACGAATGATTGCAACCAGTGTGGAAGTTATGGTCATTTCTACATTTCGAGCAACCTAGGCTTCACTCTAGGGCGTTGCGCCACCTGATCGAATAGCTAGGGCCTTAGAAGTCCACGCCCGAAGCATTAAATACAAAATAAATAGAACAGCTTTTCCATCGTATAAAACTAATAATTGCAAACAGTGTGAAAGTTATGGTCATTTCTACGTTCCGGGCAGCCTAGGCTTCACTGTATGGCGTTCTTCCACCACAACGAATAGCTACGGCCTCAGAAGTCAACGCCTGAGCTATAAAATACAATAAAACTACAACAGTCTTTCCATCCTATAACAGGAATAATTGCAACCCGTGTGAAAGTGATGGTCATTTCTACGTTCCAGGCAACCTAGGCTGCACTCTAGGGCGTTGCTCCACCAGATCGAGTAGTTAGAGCCTTAGAAGTCAACGCCCGAAGCATAAAATACAAAATAAATAAAACAGTTTTTCCATCGTATAAAACGAAAAATTGCAAACAGTGTGAAAGATATGGACATTCCTACGATCCGGGCTACCTAGGCTTCACTCTATGGCGTTCTTCCACCACATCGAATAGCAACGGGCTCAGAGGTCAACGCCAGAAACTTAAATACAATATAAATATAACAGTTTTTCCATCGTATAAAACGAATAATAGCAACCAGTGTGAAAGTTATGGTCATTTCTACGTTCCGGGCAACCTAGGCTTCACTCTACGTCGATGCTCCACCAGATCAAACAGTTAGGGCCTTAGAAGTCAACGCCCGAAGCATAAAATACAAAATAAATAGAGCGGTTTTTCCATAGTATAAAACGAATAATTGCTGCCAGTGTAAAAGTTATGGTCATTTCTACGTTCCGGGCAACCTAGGCTTCACCCTGGCACGTTGTACCAGCAGATCGAATAGTTAGGGCCTAAGAAGTGAACGCCCGAAGCATAAAATACGATATAAATACAACAGCTTTTACATCGTATAAAACGAATAATTGCAACCAGTGTGGAAGTTATGGTCATTTCTACGTTCCGGGGAACCTAGGCTTCACTCTAGGGCGTTGCTCGACCAGATCGAATAGCTAGGGCCTTAGAAGTCAACGCCAGAAGCATAAAATACGATATAAATACAACGGCTTTTCCATCGTATAAACCGAATAATTGCAACCAGTGTGAAAGTTATGGACATTTCTACGTTCCGGGCAACCTAGGCTTCCCCCTAGGGCGTTGCTCCAACAGGTTGCATAGTTAGGGCCTTAGAAGTCAATGCCCGAAGCATAACATGCAGTAAAAATACAACAGCTTTTCCATCGCATAGCAGGAATAATTTGCAACCAGTGTGAAGGTTATGGTCGTGTCTACGTTCCGGACAACCTAGGCATCACTGTAGGGCGTTGCTCCAGCAGATCGAATAGTTTGGTCCTTAGAAGTCAACGCCAGAAGCATAAAATACGGTGTAAATACAACAGCTTTTCAATCGTATAAAAGGAATAATTGCAAACAGTGTGAAAGTAATGGTCATTCCTACGTTCCGGGCAACATAGGCTTCTCTCTACGGCGTTGTTCACCCAGATCGAATAGTTAGGGCCTAAGAAATCAACACCAGAAGAATAAAATACAAAATAAGTACAACAGCCTTTACACCGTATAAAACGAATAATTGCAACCTGTGTGAAGGTTATGGTCATATCTACGTTCCGGGCAACCTAGGCATCACTGTAGGGCGTTGCTCCACCAGATCGAAATGTTAGGGCCTAAGAAGTCCACGCCCCAAGCATTAAATACAAAATAAATAGAACAGCTTTTCAATCGTATAAAACTAATAATTGCAACCAGTGTGAAAGTTATGGTCATTCCTACGTTCCGGGCAACCTAGGCTTCTCTCTACGGCGTTGTTCACCCAGATCGAATAGTTAGGGCCTAAGAAATCAACACCAGAAGAATAAAATACAAAATAAGTACAACAGCCTTTACTCCGTATAAAACGAATAATTGCAACCTGTGTGAAGGTTATGGTCATATCTACGTTCTGGGCAACCTAGGCTTCACTGTAGGGCGTTGCTCCACCAGATCGTAATGTTAGGGCCTAAGAAGTCAACGCCCGAAGCATAAAATGCGATATAAATACAACAGCTTTTCCATCGTATAAAATGAATAATTGCAAACAGTGTGAAAGTAATGGTCATTCCTACGTTCCGGAAAACCTAGGCTGCTCTCTACGGCGTTGTTCACCCAGATCGAATAGTTAGGGCCTAAGAAATCAACACCAGAAGAATAAAATACAAAATAAGTACAACAGCATTTACTCCGTATAAAACGAATAATTGCAACCTGTGTGAAGGTTATGGTCATATCTACGTTCCGGGCAACCTAGGCTTCACTGTAGGGCGTTGCTCCACCAGATCGAAATGTTAGGGCCTAAGAAGTCAACGCCCGAAGCATAAAATGCGATATAAATACAACAGCTTTTCCATCGTATAAAATGAATAATTGCAAACAGTGTGAAAGTTATGGTCATTTCTACGTTCCGGGCAACCTAGGCTTCACCCTAGGGCGTTGTTCCACCAGATCGAATAGTTAGGGCCTTAGAAGTCAACGACAGAAGCATAAAATACAATATAAATACAACAGTTTTTCCATCATATAATACGAATAATTGCAACCAGTGTGAAAGTTATGGTCATTTCTACATTCCGATCAACCTACGACTTACTCTAGGGCGTTGCTCCAACAGGTTGAATAGTTAGAGCCTTAGAAGTCAACGCCCGAAGCATAAAATGCAATAAAAATACAACAGTTTTTCCATCGTATATCAGGATTAATTGCAAACAGTGTGAAAGATATGGACATTTATACGATCCGGGCTACCTAGGCTTCACTCTATGGCGTTCTTCCACCACATCGAATAGCAACGGGCTCAGAAGTCAACGCCAGAAACTTAAATACAATATAAATATAACAGTTTTTCCATCGTATAAAACGAATAATAGCAACCATTGTGAAAGTTATGGTCATTTCTACGTTCCGGGCAACCTAGGCTTCACTCTACGGCGATGCTCCACCAGATCAAACAGTTAGGGCCTTAGAAGTCAACGCCCGAAGCATAAAATACAAAATAAATAGAACGGTTTTTCCATAGTATAAAACGAATAATTGCTGCCAGTGTAAAAGTTATGGTCATTTCTACGTTCCGGGCAACCTAGGCTTCACCCTAGCGCGTTGTACCAGCAGATCGAATAGTTAGGGCCTAAGAAGTGAACGCCAGAAACATAAAATACAATATAAATACAACAGTTTTTCCATCGTATAAAACGAATAATTGCAACCAGTGTGAAAGTTGTGGTCATTTCTACATTTCGAGCAACCTAGGCTTCACTCTAGGGCGTTGCTCCACCTGATCGAATAGTTAGGGCCTTAGAAGTCAACGCCAGAAGCATAAAATACAATATAAATACAACAGTTTTTCCACCATATAAAACGAATAATTGCAACCAGTATGAAAGTTATGGTCATTTCTACGTTCCGCGCAATCTTGGCATTACCCTAGGGCGTGGTTCCACCAGATGGAATAGTTAGGGCCTAAGAAGTCAACGCCAGAAGCATAAAATACGATATAAATACAACAGCTTTTCCATCGTATAAAACGAATAATTGCAACCAATGTGAAAGTTATGGTCATTTCTACACTTCGAGCAACCTAGGCTGCACTCTAGTGCGTTGCTCCACCTGATCGAATAGTTAGGGCCTTAGAAGTCAACGCCAGAATAATAAAATACAATATAAATACAACAGTTTTTCCACCATATAAAACGAATAATTGCAACCAGTATGAAAGTTACAGTCATTTCTACTTTCCGGGCAACCTAGGCTTCACCCTAGGGCGTTGCTCCAACAGAGTGAATAGTCAGGGCCTTAGAAGTCAATGCCCGAAGCATAACATGCAGTAAAAATACAACAGCTTTTCCATCGTATAGCAGGAATAATTTGCAACCAGTGTGAAGGTTATGGTCGTATCTACGTTCCGGGCAACCTAGACATCACTGTAGGGCGTTGCTCCAGCAGATCGAATAGTTTGGTCCTTAGAAGTCAACGCCAGAAGCATAAAATACGATATAAATACAACAGCTTTTCTATCGTATAAAAGGAATAATTGCAAACAGTGTGAAAGTAATGGTCATTCCTACGTTCCGGGCAACCTAGGCTTCTCTCTACGGCGTTGTTCGCCCAGATCGAATAGTTAGGGCCTTAGAAGTCAACGCCCGAAGCATAAAATGCAATAAAAATACAACAGTTTTTCCATCGTATAACAGGATTAATTGCAAACAGTTTGAAAGTGATGGTCATTTCTACGTTCAGAGCAACCTAGGCTTCACTCTAGGGCGTTGCTCCACTAGATCGAATAGCTAGGGCCTTAGAAGTCAACGCCACAGGCATAAAATACAATATAAATACAACAGCTTTTCCATCGTAAAAAACGAATAATTGCAACCAGTGTGAAAGTTATGGTTATTTCTACATTCCGAGCAACCTAGGCTTCACTCTAGGGCGTTGCTCCACCAGATCGAATAGTTAGGGCCTTAGAAGTCAACGCCGGAAGCATAAAATACAAAATAAATAGAACAGCTTTTCCATCGTATAAAACGAATAATTGCTACCAGTGTGAAAGTTATGGTCATTGCTACGTTCCGCGCATCCTACCCTTCACCATAGGGCGTTGCTCCACCAGATCGAATAGACACGGCCTTAGAAGTCAGCACCAGAAGCGTAAAATACAATAAAGATGCAACAGCTTTCCATCGTTTAACAGGAATAACTGCAACCAGTGTGAATGTACTGGCCATTTCTACGTTCCGGATAACCTAGGTTTCACTCTAGGGCGTTGCTCTACCAGATCGAATAGCTAGGGACTTATAATTCAACGCCAGAAGGATAAAATACAATATAAGTACAACAGTTATTCCATCGTATAAAACGAATAGTTGCAAACATTTTAAAAGTAATGGTCACTTCTACGTTCCGGGCAACCTAGGCGTCACTATAGGGCGTTGCTCCACCACATCTAAGAGCTACGGCCTTAGAAGTCAACGCCAGAGGCATAAAATACAATATAAATACAACAGCTTTTCCATCGTACAAAATGAATAATAGCAAACAGTGTGATAGTAATTGTCATTTCTACGTTCCGGGCAACCTAGGCTTCACTATACGTCGTTGCTCCACCTGATCAAATAGCTAGCGACATAGAATTAATCGCCAGAAGCATAGAATACAATAAAAATACATCAGTTTTTCCATCGTATAACAGGAATAATTGCAACCAGTGTGAATGTAATGGTCATTTCTACGTTCCGGGCAACCTAGGTTTCACTCTAGGGCGTTGGTCCACCAGGTCGAATAGTTAGGGCCTAAGAAGTCAACGCCAGAAGCATAAAATACGATATAAATAAAACAGCTTTTACATCGTATAAAACGAATAATAGCAACCAGTGTGAAAGTTATGGTCATTTCAACGTTCCGGGCAATCTAGGCTTCACTCTAGGGCGTTGCTCCACCAGATCAATCAGTTAGGGCCTTAGAAGTCAGCGCCAGAAGCATAAAATACAATATAAATATAACAGTCTTTCCATCGTAAAAAACGAAAGATAGCAACCAGTGTGAAAGTTATGGTCATTTCTACGTTCCGGGCAACCTAGGCTTCACTCTAGGGCGTTGCTCCACCAGATCGAATAGTTAGGGCCTCAGAAGGCAACGCCCGAAGCATAAAATACAAAATAAATAAAACAGTTTTTCCATCGTATAAAACGAATAATTGCTACCAGTGTGAAAGCTATGGTCATTTCTATGTTCCGCGCAACCAGGGCTTTACCCTAGGGCGTTGTTCCACCAGATGGAATAGTTAGGGCCTAAGAAGTCAACGCCAGAAGCATAAAATACGATATAAATACAACAGCTTTTCCATCGTATAAAACAAATAATTGCAGCCAGTGTGAAAGTTATGGTCATTTCTACGTTCCGGGCAACCTAGGCTTCCCTCTAGGGCGTTGCTCCACCAGGTCGGATAGTTACGGCCTAAGAAGTCAACGCCAGAAGCATAAAATACGATAAAGATGCAACAGTTTTTCCATCGTATAAAACGAATAATTGCAACCAGTGTGAAAGTGATGGTCATTTCTACATTCCGAGCAACCTAGTCTTCACTCTAGGGCGTTGTTCCACCGGATCGAATAGTTAGGGCCTAAGAAGTGAACGCCAGAAGCACAAAATACGATATAAATACAACAGCTTTTCCATCGTATAAAAGGAATAATTGACACCAGTATGAAACTTATGGTCATTTCTACGTTCCGTGCAACCTAGGCTTCACTGTAGGGCGCTCTTCCGCCACATCGAATAGCTACGGCCTCAGAAGTCAACGCCAGAAATCTTAAAATACAATATAAATATAACAGTTTTTCCATCGTATAAAACGAATAATTGCTACCAGCGTGAAAGTTATGGTCATTTCTACTTTCCGGGCAACCTACGCTTCCCCCTACGGCGTCGATACACCAGATTGAATAGTCAGGCCCTAAGAAGTCAACGCCAGAAGCATAAAATACGATATAAATACAACAGTTTTTCCATCGTATAAAACGAATAATTGCAACCAGTGTGGAAGTTATGGTCATTTCTACATATCGAGCAACCTAGGCTTCACTCTAGGGCGTTGTTCCACCAGATGGAATAGTTAGGGCCTAAGAAGTCAATGCCAGAAGCATAAAATACGATATAAATACAACAGCTTTTCCATCGTATAAAACATATAATTGCAGCCAGTGTGAAAGATATGGACATTTCTACGATCCGGGCTACCTAGGCTTCACTCTATGGCGTTCTTCCACCACATCGAATAGCAACGGGCTCAGAGGTCAACGCCAGAAACTTAAATACAATATAAATATAACAGTTTTTCCATCGTATAAAACGAATAATAGCAACCAGTGTGAAAGTTATGGTCATTTCTACGTTCCGGGCAACCTAGGCTTCACTCTACGTCGATGCTCCACCAGATCAAACAGTTAGGGCCTTAGAAGTCAACGCCCGAAGCATAAAATACAAAATAAATAGAACGGTTTTTCCATAGTATAAAACGAATAATTGCTGCCAGTGTAAAAGTTATGGTCATTTCTACGTTCCGGGCAACCTAGGCTTCACCCTGGCACGTTGTACCAGCAGATCGAATAGTTAGGGCCTAAGAAGTGAACGCCCGAAGCATAAAATACGATATAAATACAACAGCTTTTACATCGTATAAAACGAATAATTGCAACCAGTGTGGAAGTTATGGTCATTTCTACGTTCCGGGGAACCTAGGCTTCACTCTAGGGCGTTGCTCGACCAGATCGAATAGCTAGGGCCTTAGAAGTCAACGCCAGAAGCATAAAATACGATATAAATACAACGGCTTTTCCATCGTATAAACCGAATAATTGCAACCAGTGTGAAAGTTATGGACATTTCTACGTTCCGGGCAACCTAGGCTTCCCCCTAGGGCGTTGCTCCAACAGGTTGCATAGTTAGGGCCTTAGAAGTCAATGCCCGAAGCATAACATGCAGTAAAAATACAACAGCTTTTCCATCGCATAGCAGGAATAATTTGCAACCAGTGTGAAGGTTATGGTCGTGTCTACGTTCCGGACAACCTAGGCATCACTGTAGGGCGTTGCTCCAGCAGATCGAATAGTTTGGTCCTTAGAAGTCAACGCCAGAAGCATAAAATACGGTATAAATACAACAGCTTTTCAATCGTATAAAAGGAATAATTGCAAACAGTGTGAAAGTAATGGTCATTCCTACGTTCCGGGCAACATAGGCTTCTCTCTACGGCGTTGTTCACCCAGATCGAATAGTTAGGGCCTAAGAAATCAACACCAGAAGAATAAAATACAAAATAAGTACAACAGCCTTTACACCGTATAAAACGAATAATTGCAACCTGTGTGAAAGTTATGGTCATTTCTACGTTCCGGGCAACCTAGGCGTCACTCTAGGGCGTTGCTCCACCAGATCGAATAGCTAGGGCCACCGAAGTCAACGCCCGAAGCATAAAATGCAAAATAAATAGAACAGTTTTTCATTGTATAAAACGAATAACTGCAACCGGTGTGAAAGTACTGGTCATTTCTACGTTCCGGGCAACCTAGGCTTCACTCAAGGGCGTTGCTCCACCAGATCGAATGGTTAGGGCCTAAGAAGTCAACGCCAGAAGCATAAAATACGATACAAATACAACAGCTTTTCCATCGTAGAAGACGGATAATGGCAACCAGTGTGAAAGTTATGGTCATTTCTACATTTCGAGCAACCTAGGCTTCACTCTAGGGCGTTGCGCCACCTGATCGAATAGCTAGGGCCTTAGAAGTCCACGCCCGAAGCATTAAATACAAAATAAATAGAACAGCTTTTCCATCGTATAAAACTAATAATTGCAAACAGTGTGAAAGTTATGGTCATTTCTACGTTCCGGGCAGCCTAGGCTTCACTGTATGGCGTTCTTCCACCACAACGAATAGCTACGGCCTCAGAAGTCAACGCCTGAGCTATAAAATACAATAAAACTACAACAGTCTTTCCATCCTATAACAGGAATAATTGCAACCCGTGTGAAAGTGATGGTCATTTCTACGTTCCAGGCAACCTAGGCTGCACTCTAGGGCGTTGCTCCACCAGATCGAGTAGTTAGAGCCTTAGAAGTCAACGCCCGAAGCATAAAATACAAAATAAATAAAACAGTTTTTCCATCGTATAAAACGAAAAATTGCAAACAGTGTGAAAGATATGGACATTCCTACGATCCGGGCTACCTAGGCTTCACTCTATGGCGTTCTTCCACCACATCGAATAGCAACGGGCTCAGAGGTCAACGCCAGAAACTTAAATACAATATAAATATAACAGTTTTTCCATCGTATAAAACGAATAATAGCAACCAGTGTGAAAGTTATGGTCATTTCTACGTTCCGGGCAACCTAGGCTTCACTCTACGTCGATGCTCCACCAGATCAAACAGTTAGGGCCTTAGAAGTCAACGCCCGAAGCATAAAATACAAAATAAATAGAGCGGTTTTTCCATAGTATAAAACGAATAATTGCTGCCAGTGTAAAAGTTATGGTCATTTCTACGTTCCGGGCAACCTAGGCTTCACCCTGGCACGTTGTACCAGCAGATCGAATAGTTAGGGCCTAAGAAGTGAACGCCCGAAGCATAAAATACGATATAAATACAACAGCTTTTACATCGTATAAAACGAATAATTGCAACCAGTGTGGAAGTTATGGTCATTTCTACGTTCCGGGGAACCTAGGCTTCACTCTAGGGCGTTGCTCGACCAGATCGAATAGCTAGGGCCTTAGAAGTCAACGCCAGAAGCATAAAATACGATATAAATACAACGGCTTTTCCATCGTATAAACCGAATAATTGCAACCAGTGTGAAAGTTATGGACATTTCTACGTTCCGGGCAACCTAGGCTTCCCCCTAGGGCGTTGCTCCAACAGGTTGCATAGTTAGGGCCTTAGAAGTCAATGCCCGAAGCATAACATGCAGTAAAAATACAACAGCTTTTCCATCGCATAGCAGGAATAATTTGCAACCAGTGTGAAGGTTATGGTCGTGTCTACGTTCCGGACAACCTAGGCATCACTGTAGGGCGTTGCTCCAGCAGATCGAATAGTTTGGTCCTTAGAAGTCAACGCCAGAAGCATAAAATACGGTGTAAATACAACAGCTTTTCAATCGTATAAAAGGAATAATTGCAAACAGTGTGAAAGTAATGGTCATTCCTACGTTCCGGGCAACATAGGCTTCTCTCTACGGCGTTGTTCACCCAGATCGAATAGTTAGGGCCTAAGAAATCAACACCAGAAGAATAAAATACAAAATAAGTACAACAGCCTTTACACCGTATAAAACGAATAATTGCAACCTGTGTGAAGGTTATGGTCATATCTACGTTCCGGGCAACCTAGGCATCACTGTAGGGCGTTGCTCCACCAGATCGAAATGTTAGGGCCTAAGAAGTCCACGCCCCAAGCATTAAATACAAAATAAATAGAACAGCTTTTCAATCGTATAAAACTAATAATTGCAACCAGTGTGAAAGTTATGGTCATTCCTACGTTCCGGGCAACCTAGGCTTCTCTCTACGGCGTTGTTCACCCAGATCGAATAGTTAGGGCCTAAGAAATCAACACCAGAAGAATAAAATACAAAATAAGTACAACAGCCTTTACTCCGTATAAAACGAATAATTGCAACCTGTGTGAAGGTTATGGTCATATCTACGTTCTGGGCAACCTAGGCTTCACTGTAGGGCGTTGCTCCACCAGATCGTAATGTTAGGGCCTAAGAAGTCAACGCCCGAAGCATAAAATGCGATATAAATACAACAGCTTTTCCATCGTATAAAATGAATAATTGCAAACAGTGTGAAAGTAATGGTCATTCCTACGTTCCGGAAAACCTAGGCTGCTCTCTACGGCGTTGTTCACCCAGATCGAATAGTTAGGGCCTAAGAAATCAACACCAGAAGAATAAAATACAAAATAAGTACAACAGCATTTACTCCGTATAAAACGAATAATTGCAACCTGTGTGAAGGTTATGGTCATATCTACGTTCCGGGCAACCTAGGCTTCACTGTAGGGCGTTGCTCCACCAGATCGAAATGTTAGGGCCTAAGAAGTCAACGCCCGAAGCATAAAATGCGATATAAATACAACAGCTTTTCCATCGTATAAAATGAATAATTGCAAACAGTGTGAAAGTTATGGTCATTTCTACGTTCCGGGCAACCTAGGCTTCACCCTAGGGCGTTGTTCCACCAGATCGAATAGTTAGGGCCTTAGAAGTCAACGACAGAAGCATAAAATACAATATAAATACAACAGTTTTTCCATCATATAATACGAATAATTGCAACCAGTGTGAAAGTTATGGTCATTTCTACATTCCGATCAACCTACGACTTACTCTAGGGCGTTGCTCCAACAGGTTGAATAGTTAGAGCCTTAGAAGTCAACGCCCGAAGCATAAAATGCAATAAAAATACAACAGTTTTTCCATCGTATATCAGGATTAATTGCAAACAGTGTGAAAGATATGGACATTTATACGATCCGGGCTACCTAGGCTTCACTCTATGGCGTTCTTCCACCACATCGAATAGCAACGGGCTCAGAAGTCAACGCCAGAAACTTAAATACAATATAAATATAACAGTTTTTCCATCGTATAAAACGAATAATAGCAACCATTGTGAAAGTTATGGTCATTTCTACGTTCCGGGCAACCTAGGCTTCACTCTACGGCGATGCTCCACCAGATCAAACAGTTAGGGCCTTAGAAGTCAACGCCCGAAGCATAAAATACAAAATAAATAGAACGGTTTTTCCATAGTATAAAACGAATAATTGCTGCCAGTGTAAAAGTTATGGTCATTTCTACGTTCCGGGCAACCTAGGCTTCACCCTAGCGCGTTGTACCAGCAGATCGAATAGTTAGGGCCTAAGAAGTGAACGCCAGAAACATAAAATACAATATAAATACAACAGTTTTTCCATCGTATAAAACGAATAATTGCAACCAGTGTGAAAGTTGTGGTCATTTCTACATTTCGAGCAACCTAGGCTTCACTCTAGGGCGTTGCTCCACCTGATCGAATAGTTAGGGCCTTAGAAGTCAACGCCAGAAGCATAAAATACAATATAAATACAACAGTTTTTCCACCATATAAAACGAATAATTGCAACCAGTATGAAAGTTATGGTCATTTCTACGTTCCGCGCAATCTTGGCATTACCCTAGGGCGTGGTTCCACCAGATGGAATAGTTAGGGCCTAAGAAGTCAACGCCAGAAGCATAAAATACGATATAAATACAACAGCTTTTCCATCGTATAAAACGAATAATTGCAACCAATGTGAAAGTTATGGTCATTTCTACACTTCGAGCAACCTAGGCTGCACTCTAGTGCGTTGCTCCACCTGATCGAATAGTTAGGGCCTTAGAAGTCAACGCCAGAATAATAAAATACAATATAAATACAACAGTTTTTCCACCATATAAAACGAATAATTGCAACCAGTATGAAAGTTACAGTCATTTCTACTTTCCGGGCAACCTAGGCTTCACCCTAGGGCGTTGCTCCAACAGAGTGAATAGTCAGGGCCTTAGAAGTCAATGCCCGAAGCATAACATGCAGTAAAAATACAACAGCTTTTCCATCGTATAGCAGGAATAATTTGCAACCAGTGTGAAGGTTATGGTCGTATCTACGTTCCGGGCAACCTAGACATCACTGTAGGGCGTTGCTCCAGCAGATCGAATAGTTTGGTCCTTAGAAGTCAACGCCAGAAGCATAAAATACGATATAAATACAACAGCTTTTCTATCGTATAAAAGGAATAATTGCAAACAGTGTGAAAGTAATGGTCATTCCTACGTTCCGGGCAACCTAGGCTTCTCTCTACGGCGTTGTTCGCCCAGATCGAATAGTTAGGGCCTTAGAAGTCAACGCCCGAAGCATAAAATGCAATAAAAATACAACAGTTTTTCCATCGTATAACAGGATTAATTGCAAACAGTTTGAAAGTGATGGTCATTTCTACGTTCAGAGCAACCTAGGCTTCACTCTAGGGCGTTGCTCCACTAGATCGAATAGCTAGGGCCTTAGAAGTCAACGCCACAGGCATAAAATACAATATAAATACAACAGCTTTTCCATCGTAAAAAACGAATAATTGCAACCAGTGTGAAAGTTATGGTTATTTCTACATTCCGAGCAACCTAGGCTTCACTCTAGGGCGTTGCTCCACCAGATCGAATAGTTAGGGCCTTAGAAGTCAACGCCGGAAGCATAAAATACAAAATAAATAGAACAGCTTTTCCATCGTATAAAACGAATAATTGCTACCAGTGTGAAAGTTATGGTCATTGCTACGTTCCGCGCATCCTACCCTTCACCATAGGGCGTTGCTCCACCAGATCGAATAGACACGGCCTTAGAAGTCAGCACCAGAAGCGTAAAATACAATAAAGATGCAACAGCTTTCCATCGTTTAACAGGAATAACTGCAACCAGTGTGAATGTACTGGCCATTTCTACGTTCCGGATAACCTAGGTTTCACTCTAGGGCGTTGCTCTACCAGATCGAATAGCTAGGGACTTATAATTCAACGCCAGAAGGATAAAATACAATATAAGTACAACAGTTATTCCATCGTATAAAACGAATAGTTGCAAACATTTTAAAAGTAATGGTCACTTCTACGTTCCGGGCAACCTAGGCGTCACTATAGGGCGTTGCTCCACCACATCTAAGAGCTACGGCCTTAGAAGTCAACGCCAGAGGCATAAAATACAATATAAATACAACAGCTTTTCCATCGTACAAAATGAATAATAGCAAACAGTGTGATAGTAATTGTCATTTCTACGTTCCGGGCAACCTAGGCTTCACTATACGTCGTTGCTCCACCTGATCAAATAGCTAGCGACATAGAATTAATCGCCAGAAGCATAGAATACAATAAAAATACATCAGTTTTTCCATCGTATAACAGGAATAATTGCAACCAGTGTGAATGTAATGGTCATTTCTACGTTCCGGGCAACCTAGGTTTCACTCTAGGGCGTTGGTCCACCAGGTCGAATAGTTAGGGCCTAAGAAGTCAACGCCAGAAGCATAAAATACGATATAAATAAAACAGCTTTTACATCGTATAAAACGAATAATAGCAACCAGTGTGAAAGTTATGGTCATTTCAACGTTCCGGGCAATCTAGGCTTCACTCTAGGGCGTTGCTCCACCAGATCAATCAGTTAGGGCCTTAGAAGTCAGCGCCAGAAGCATAAAATACAATATAAATATAACAGTCTTTCCATCGTAAAAAACGAAAGATAGCAACCAGTGTGAAAGTTATGGTCATTTCTACGTTCCGGGCAACCTAGGCTTCACTCTAGGGCGTTGCTCCACCAGATCGAATAGTTAGGGCCTCAGAAGGCAACGCCCGAAGCATAAAATACAAAATAAATAAAACAGTTTTTCCATCGTATAAAACGAATAATTGCTACCAGTGTGAAAGCTATGGTCATTTCTATGTTCCGCGCAACCAGGGCTTTACCCTAGGGCGTTGTTCCACCAGATGGAATAGTTAGGGCCTAAGAAGTCAACGCCAGAAGCATAAAATACGATATAAATACAACAGCTTTTCCATCGTATAAAACAAATAATTGCAGCCAGTGTGAAAGTTATGGTCATTTCTACGTTCCGGGCAACCTAGGCTTCCCTCTAGGGCGTTGCTCCACCAGGTCGGATAGTTACGGCCTAAGAAGTCAACGCCAGAAGCATAAAATACGATAAAGATGCAACAGTTTTTCCATCGTATAAAACGAATAATTGCAACCAGTGTGAAAGTGATGGTCATTTCTACATTCCGAGCAACCTAGTCTTCACTCTAGGGCGTTGTTCCACCGGATCGAATAGTTAGGGCCTAAGAAGTGAACGCCAGAAGCACAAAATACGATATAAATACAACAGCTTTTCCATCGTATAAAAGGAATAATTGACACCAGTATGAAACTTATGGTCATTTCTACGTTCCGTGCAACCTAGGCTTCACTGTAGGGCGCTCTTCCGCCACATCGAATAGCTACGGCCTCAGAAGTCAACGCCAGAAATCTTAAAATACAATATAAATATAACAGTTTTTCCATCGTATAAAACGAATAATTGCTACCAGCGTGAAAGTTATGGTCATTTCTACTTTCCGGGCAACCTACGCTTCCCCCTACGGCGTCGATACACCAGATTGAATAGTCAGGCCCTAAGAAGTCAACGCCAGAAGCATAAAATACGATATAAATACAACAGTTTTTCCATCGTATAAAACGAATAATTGCAACCAGTGTGGAAGTTATGGTCATTTCTACATATCGAGCAACCTAGGCTTCACTCTAGGGCGTTGTTCCACCAGATGGAATAGTTAGGGCCTAAGAAGTCAATGCCAGAAGCATAAAATACGATATAAATACAACAGCTTTTCCATCGTATAAAACATATAATTGCAGCCAGTGTGAAAGATATGGACATTTCTACGATCCGGGCTACCTAGGCTTCACTCTATGGCGTTCTTCCACCACATCGAATAGCAACGGGCTCAGAGGTCAACGCCAGAAACTTAAATACAATATAAATATAACAGTTTTTCCATCGTATAAAACGAATAATAGCAACCAGTGTGAAAGTTATGGTCATTTCTACGTTCCGGGCAACCTAGGCTTCACTCTACGTCGATGCTCCACCAGATCAAACAGTTAGGGCCTTAGAAGTCAACGCCCGAAGCATAAAATACAAAATAAATAGAACGGTTTTTCCATAGTATAAAACGAATAATTGCTGCCAGTGTAAAAGTTATGGTCATTTCTACGTTCCGGGCAACCTAGGCTTCACCCTGGCACGTTGTACCAGCAGATCGAATAGTTAGGGCCTAAGAAGTGAACGCCCGAAGCATAAAATACGATATAAATACAACAGCTTTTACATCGTATAAAACGAATAATTGCAACCAGTGTGGAAGTTATGGTCATTTCTACGTTCCGGGGAACCTAGGCTTCACTCTAGGGCGTTGCTCGACCAGATCGAATAGCTAGGGCCTTAGAAGTCAACGCCAGAAGCATAAAATACGATATAAATACAACGGCTTTTCCATCGTATAAACCGAATAATTGCAACCAGTGTGAAAGTTATGGACATTTCTACGTTCCGGGCAACCTAGGCTTCCCCCTAGGGCGTTGCTCCAACAGGTTGCATAGTTAGGGCCTTAGAAGTCAATGCCCGAAGCATAACATGCAGTAAAAATACAACAGCTTTTCCATCGCATAGCAGGAATAATTTGCAACCAGTGTGAAGGTTATGGTCGTGTCTACGTTCCGGACAACCTAGGCATCACTGTAGGGCGTTGCTCCAGCAGATCGAATAGTTTGGTCCTTAGAAGTCAACGCCAGAAGCATAAAATACGGTATAAATACAACAGCTTTTCAATCGTATAAAAGGAATAATTGCAAACAGTGTGAAAGTAATGGTCATTCCTACGTTCCGGGCAACATAGGCTTCTCTCTACGGCGTTGTTCACCCAGATCGAATAGTTAGGGCCTAAGAAATCAACACCAGAAGAATAAAATACAAAATAAGTACAACAGCCTTTACACCGTATAAAACGAATAATTGCAACCTGTGTGAAAGTTATGGTCATTTCTACGTTCCGGGCAACCTAGGCGTCACTCTAGGGCGTTGCTCCACCAGATCGAATAGCTAGGGCCACCGAAGTCAACGCCCGAAGCATAAAATGCAAAATAAATAGAACAGTTTTTCATTGTATAAAACGAATAACTGCAACCGGTGTGAAAGTACTGGTCATTTCTACGTTCCGGGCAACCTAGGCTTCACTCAAGGGCGTTGCTCCACCAGATCGAATGGTTAGGGCCTAAGAAGTCAACGCCAGAAGCATAAAATACGATACAAATACAACAGCTTTTCCATCGTAGAAGACGGATAATGGCAACCAGTGTGAAAGTTATGGTCATTTCTACGTTCCGAGCAACCTAGGCTTTACTCTAGGCCGTTGCTCCACCAGATCGAATAGTTAGGGCCTTAGAAGTCAACGCCAGAAGCATAAAATACAATAAAGATGCAACAGTTTTTCCATCATACAACAAGAATAACTGCAAACAGTGTGAAAGTACAGGTCATTTCTACGTTCCGGGTAACCTAGGTTTCACTCTAGGGCGTTGCTCCACCAGATCGAATAGCTAGGGCCTTCGAAGTCAACGCCCGAAGCATAAAATGCAAAATAAATAGAACAGTTGTTCCATTGTATAAAACGAATAACTGCAACCAGTGTGAAAGTACTGGTCATTTCTACGTTCCGGGCAACCTAGGCTTCACTCTAGGGCGTTGTTCCACCAGATGGAATGGTTAGGGCCTAAGAAGTCAACGCCAGAAGCATAAAATACGATATAAATACAACAGTTTTTCCATCGTATAAAATGAATGATTGCAGACATTGTGAAAGTAATGGTCATTTCTACGTTCCGGTCAACCTAGGCGTCGCTCTAGGGCGTTGCTCCACCACATCTAATAGCTACGGCCTTAGAAGTCAACGCCAGGAGCATAAAATACAATAAAAATGCAGCAGTCTTTCCATCGTATAGCATGACTAATTGCAACAAGTGCGAAAGTTATGCTCATATCGACATTTCGGGCATCCTAGACTTAACTCTGAGGCGTTGCTCCACCAGATCGAAGAGTTAGGGCCATAGAAGTCAACGCCAGGAGCATAAACTACAAAATAAATACAACTGTCTTTCCATCGTATAAAACGAATAATTGCAACCTTTGTGATGGTTATGGACATATCTACGTTCCGGGCAACCTAGGCTTCACTGTAGGGCGTTGCTCCACCAAATCTAATAGTTAGGGCCTTAGAAGTCAACGCCCGAAGCATAAAATACAATATAAGGACAACAGTTTTTCCATCGTATAAAATGAGTGATGGCGAACATTGTGAAAGTAATGGTCATTTCTACGTTCCGGGCAACCTAGGCTTGACCCTAGGGCGTTGTTCCACCAGATGGAATAGTTAGGGCCAAAGTAGTCAACACCAGAAGCATAAAATACGATACAAATACAACAGCTTTTCCATCGTAGAAAACGAATTATTGCAGACATTGTGAAAGTAATGGCCGTTTCTACGTTCCGAGAAACCTAGGCTTCACTCTAGGGCGTTGCTCCACCAGATCGAATAGTTAGGGCCTTAGAAGTGAACGCCAGAAGCATAAAATACAATAAAGATGCAACAGTTTTTCCACCATACAACGGGAATAACTGCAAACAGTGTGAAAGTACTGGTCAATTCTACTTCCCGGGCAACCTAGGCTTCACTCTAGGGCGTTGCTCCACCATATCGAATAGTTAGGGCCTTAGAAGTCAGCGCCCGAAGCATAAAATGCAAAATAAATAGAACAGTTGTTCCATTGTATAAAACGAATAACTGCAACCAGTGTGAAAGTACTGGTCATTTCTACGTTCCGGCAACCTAGGCTCCACCCTAGGGCGTTGTTCCACCAGATCGAATAGTTAGGGCCTAAGAAGTCAACGCCAGAAGCATAAAATACGATATAAATGCAACAGCTTTTCCATCGTACAAAACGAATAATGGTAACCAGTGTGAAAGTTATGGTCATTTCTACGTTCCGGTCAACCTAGGCTTCACTCTAGGACGTTGTCCACCAGATCGAATAGTTAGGGCCTATGAAGTCAACGCCAGAAGCATAAAATACGATACAAATACAACAGCGTTTCCATCGTAGAAGACGGATAATGGCAACCAGTGTGAAAGTTATGTTCATTTCTACGTTCCGAGCAACCTAGGCTTTACTCTAGGCCGTTGCTCCACCAGATCGAATAGTTAGGGCCTTAGAAGTCAACGCCAGAAGCATAAAATACAATAAAGATGCAACAGTTTTTCCATCATACAACAAGAATAACTGCAAACAGTGTGAAAGTACAGGTCATTTCTACGTTCCGGGTAACCTAGGTTTCACTCTAGGGCGTTGCTCCACCAGATCGAATAGCTAGGGCCACCGAAGTCAACGCCCGAAGCATAAAATGCAAAATAAATAGAACAGTTTTTCATTGTATAAAACGAATAACTGCAACCGGTGTGAAAGTACTGGTCATTTCTACGTTCCGGGCAACCTAGGCTTCACTCAAGGGCGTTGCTCCACCAGATCGAATAGTTAGGGCCTTAGAAGTCAACGCCAGAAGCATAAAATGCAAAAAAATAGAACTGTTTTTCCATGTGTAAAACGAATAATTGCTACCAGTGTGAACGTTATGGTCATTTCTACGTTCCGGGCAACCTAGGCTTCACTCTAGGGCGTTGCTCCACCAGATCGAATAGTTAGGGCCTTAGAAGTCAACGCCAGAAGGATAAAATACAATAAAGATGCAACAGTTTTTCCGTCATACAACAGGAATAACTGCAAACAGTGTGAAAGTACTGGTCATTTCTACTTCCCGGGAAACCTAGGCTTCACTCTAGGGCGTTGCTCCACCAGATCGAATAGTTAGGGCCTTAGAAGTCAGCGCCCGAAGCATAAAATGCAAAATAAATAGAACAGTTTTTCATTGTATAAAACGAATAACTGCAACCGGTGTGAAAGTACTGGTCATTTCTACGTTCCGGGCAACCTAGGCTTCACTCAAGGGCGTTGCTCTACCAGATGGAATAGCTAGGGCCTTAGAATTCAACACCAGAAGGATAAAATACAATAAAGATGCAACAGTTTTTCCATCGTACAACAGGAATAACTGCAAACATTGTGAAAGTACTGGTCATTTCTACGTTCCGGGTAACCTAGGTTTCACTATTGGGCGTTGCTCCACCAGATCGAATAGCTAGGGCCTTAGAAGTTAACGCCTGAAGCATAAAATACAAAAAAATAGAACAGTTTTTCCATGTGTAAAACGAATAATTGCTACCAGTGTGAACGTTATGGTCATTTCTACGTTCCGGGCAACCTAGGCTTCACTCTAGGGCGTTGCTCCACCAGATCGAATAGTTAGGGCCTTAGAAGTCAACGCCAGAAGCATAAAATACAATAAAGATGCAACAGTTTTTCCGTCATACAACAGGAATAACTGCAAACAGTGTGAAAGTACTGGTCATTTCTACTTCCCGGGAAACCTAGGCTTCACTCTAGGGCGTTGCTCCACCAGATCGAATAGTTAGGGCCTTAGAAGTCAGCGCCCGAAGCATAAAATGCAAAATAAATAGAACAGTTTTTCATTGTATAAAACGAATAACTGCAACCGGTGTGAAAGTACTGGTCATTTCTACGTTCCGGGCAACCTAGGCTTCACTCAAGGGCGTTGCTCCACCAGATCGAATAGTTAGGGCCTTAGAAGTCAACGCCAGAAGCATAAAATACGATAAAGATGCAACAGTTTTTCCATCGTACGACAGGAATAACTGCAAACAGTGTGAAAGTACTGGTCATTTCTACGTTCCGGGTAACCTAGGTTTCACTATTGGGCGTTGCTCCACCAGATCGAATAGCTAGGGCCTTAGAAGTTAACGCCTGAAGCATAAAATACAAAAAAATAGAACAGTTTTTCCATGTGTAAAACGAATAATTGCTACCAGTGTGAACGTTATGGTCATTTCTACGTTCCGGGCAACCTAGGCTTCACTCTAGGGCGTTGCTCCACCAGATCGAATAGTTAGGGCCTTAGAAGTCAACGCCAGAAGCATAAAATACAATAAAGATGCAACAGTTTTTCCATCGTACAACAGGAATAACTGCAAACAGTGTGAAAGTACTGGTCATTTCTACGTTCCGGGTAACCTAGGTTTCACTCTAGGGCGTTGCTCCACCAGATCGAATAGCAAGCGCCTTAGAAGTCAACGCCCGAAGCATAAAGTACAAAAAAATAGAACAGTTTTTCCATGTGTAAAACGAATAATTGCTACCAGTGTGAACGTTATGGTCGCTTCTACGTTCCGGGCAACCTAGGCTTGACCCTAGGGTGTTGTTCCACCAGATGGAATATTTAGGGCCTATGAAGTCAACGCCAGAAGCATGAAATACGATACAAATACAACAGCTTTTCCATCGTAGAAAACGAATAATGGCAACCAGTGTGAAAGTTATGGTGATTTCTACGTTCCGACCAACCTAGGCTTCACTCTAGGGCCTTGCTCCACCAGATCGAACAGTTAGGGCCTTAGATGTCAACGCCACATGCATAAAATACAATAAAGGTGCAACAGTTTTTCCATCGTATAACAGGAAAAACTGCAACCAGTGTGAAAGTACTGGTCATTTCTACGTTCCGGGTAACCTAGGTTTCACTCTAGGGCGTTGGTCCACCAGATAGAATAGCTAGGGACTTATAATTCAACGCCAGAAGTATAAAATACAATACAAGTACAACAGTTTTTCCATCGTATAAAATGTATATTTGCAAAAATTGTGAAAGTAATGGTCATTTCTACGTTCCGGTCAGCCTAGGCGTCACTCTAGGGCGTTGCTAAACCACATCTAATAGCTACGGCCTTAGGAGTCAACGCCAGATGCATAAAATACGATATAAATACAACAGCTTTTCCATCGTATAAAACGAATAATGGCAACCAGTGTGAAAGTTATGGTCATTTCTACGTTCCAGTCAACCTAGGCTACACTCAAGGACGTTGCTCCACCAGATCGAATAGTTAGGGCCTATGAGGTCAACGCCAGAAGCATAAAATACAATAAAGGTGCAACAGTTTTTCCATCGTGTAACAGGAATAATGGCAACCAGTGTGATTGTTATGGTCATTTCTACTTCGCGGGCAACCTAGGCTTCACTCTAGGGCGTTGCTCCACCAGATCGAATAGTTAGGGCCTTAGAAGTAAGAGCCCGAAGCATAAAATGCAAAATAAATAGAACAGTTTTTCCATTGTATCAAACGAGTAACTGCAACCAGTGTGAAAGTACTGGTCATTTCTACGTTCCGGGTAACCTAGGTTTCACTCTAGGGCGTTGGTCCACCGGATAGAATAGCTAGGGACTTATAATTCAACGCCAGAAGTATAAAATACAATACAAGTACAACAGTTTTTCCATCGTATAAAATGTATATTTGCAAAAATTGTGAAAGTAATGGTCATTTCTACGTTCCGGGCAACCTAGGCGTCACTCTAGGGCGTTGCTCCACCGCATCTAATAGCTACGGCCTTAGAAGTCAACGCCAGAGGCATAAAAAACAATGTAAATACAACAGCTTTTCCACCGTACAAAATGAATAATACCAAACAGTGTGAAAGTAATTGTCATTTCTACCTTCCGGGCAACCTAGGCTACACTCTAGGTCGTTGCTCCACCAGATCAAATAGCTAGCGACTTAGAATTAAACGCCAGAAGCATAGAATACAATAAAAATACAACAGTTTTTCCATCGTATAACAGGAATAATTTCAACCAGTGTGAATGTAATGGTCATTTCTACGTTCCGGGCAACCTAGGTTTCACTCTAGGGCGTTCCTCCACCAGGTCGAATAGTTAGGGCCTAAGAAGTCAACGCCAGAAGCATAAAATACGAAATAAATACAACAGCTTTTACATCGTATAAAACGAATAATTGCAACCAGTGTGAGAGTTCTGGTCATTTCGACGTTCCGGGCAACCTAGGCTACACTCCAGGGTGATGCTCCACCAGATCGAATAGTTAGGGCCTTAGGAGTCAACTCCAGGAGCATAAGATACAATAAAAATACAACAGTCTTTTCATCGTATTACAGGAATAATTGCAATAAGCGTGAAAGTAATGATCATTTCGGCGTTTCGGGCATCCTAGACTTAACTCTGATGCATTGCTCCTCCAGATCGAATAGTTGGGGCCTAAGAAGTCAATGCCAGAAGCATAAAATACAATATAAATACAACAGCTTTGGCATCGAATAAATTAATAATTGCAAACAGTGTGAAAGATATGGTCATTTCTACGTTCCGGGCAACCTAGGCTTCATTCTAGGGCGTTGCTCCACCAGCTCGAATTGTTAGGGCCTAAGAAGTCAAAGCCAGAAGCATAAAATACGATATAAATACAACAGCTTTTCCATCGTATAAAACGTGTAATTGCAACCAGTGTGAAAGTTATGGTCATTTCTACGTTCCGGGCTACCTAGGCTTCACCCTACGGCGTTGTTCCACCAGATCGAATAGTTAGGGCCTAAGAAGTGAACGCCAGAAGCATAAAATACAATATAAATACAACAGTTTTTTCAACGTATAAAACGAATAATTGCAGCCAGTATGAAAGTTAAGGTCATTTTTTACTTTCCGGGCAACCTAGACCTCACTCTAGGGCGTTGCCCCACCAGATCGAACAGTTAGGGCCTTAGAAGTCAACGCCCGAAGCATAAAATACAAAATAAATAGTACAGTTTTTCAATCGTATAAAACGAATATTTTCTACCAGTGTGGAAGTTATAGGCATTTCTACTTTCCGGGCAACCTATGCATCACCCTAGGGAGATGCTCCACCAGGTCGATTAGTTAGGGCCTAAGATGTCAACGCCAGAAGCATAAAATACGATATAAATACGGCAGCTTTTCCATCGTATAAAACGAATAATTGCAACCAGTGTGATAGTTATGCTCATTTCTACGTTCCGGGCAACCTAGGTTTCACTCTAGGGCGTTGCTCCACCAGGTCGAGTAGTTAGGGCCTAAGAAGTCAACGCCAGAAGCATAAAATACGATATAAATACGGCAGCTTTTCCATCGTATAAAACGAATAATTGCAACCAGTGTGATAGTTATGCTCATTTCTACGTTCCGGGCAACCTAGGTTTCACTCTAGGGCGTTGCTCCACCAGGTCGAGTAGTTAGGGCCTAAGAAGTCAACGCCAGAAGCATAAAATACGATATAAATACGGCAGCTTTTCCATCGTATAAAACGAATAATTGCAACCAGTGTGATAGTTATGCTCATTTCTACGTTCCGGGCAACCTAGGCTTCACCCTAGGGCGCTGCTCCAACAGATTGAATAGCTAGGGCCTTAAAAGTCAATGCCCGAAGCATAAAATGCAATAAAAATACAACAGTTTTTCCATCGTATAACAGGAATAATTGCAACCAGTGTGAAAGTGATGGTCATTCCTACGTTCCGAGCAACCTAGGCGTCACTCTAGGGCGTTGCTCCACCAGATCGAATAGCTAGGGACTTAGAATTCATCGCTAAAAGCATAAAATAGAATAAAAATACAACAGTTTTTCCATCGCATAACAGGAATAATTGCAACCAGTGTGAAAGGAATGGTCATTTCTGCGTTCCGGGCACCGTAGATTTCACTCTAGGGCGTTGATCCACCAGAGGGAATAGTTAGGGCCTAAGAAGTCAACGCCAGAAGCATAAAATACAATATAAATACAACAGCTTTTCAATCGTATAAAACGAATAATTGCAACCAGTGTGAAAGTTATGGACATTTCTCCATTCCGGCCAACCTAGGCTTCACCCTAGGGCGTTGCTCCACCAGATCGAATAGTTAGGGCCTTAGAAGTCAACGCCAGAAGCATAAAATACAATAAAGATGCAACAGTTTTTCCATCGTTTTACAGGAATAACTGCAACCAGTGTGAATGTACTGGTCATTTCTACGTTCCGGATGACCTAGGCTTCACTCCAGGGCGTTGTTCCACCAGATCGAACAGTTAGGGCCTAAGAAGGCAACGCCAGAAGTATAAAATACCATGTAAATATAACAGCTTTTCCATCGTATAAATCGAATGATAGCAAACCAGTGTGAAAGTTATGGTCATTTCTACGTTCCGGGCAACCTAGGCGTCACTCTAGGGTGTTGCTCCACCAGATCGAATAGTTAGGGCCTTAGAAGTCAACGCCAGGAGCATAAGATACAATAAAAATACAACTGTCTTTTCATCGTATATAATGTATATTTGCAAACAGTGTGGGAGTAATGGTCATTTCTACTTCCCGGGCAACCTGGGCTTCACTCTAGGGCGTTGCTCCACCGGATCGAATAGTTAGGTCCTTAGAAGTGAACGCCAGAAGCATAAAATACAATAAAGATGCAACAGTTTTTCCATCGTTTTACAGGAATAACTGCAACCAGTGTGAAAGTACTGGTCATTTCTACGTTCCGGGTAACCTAGGTTTCACTCTAGGGCGTTGCTCCACCAGATCGAATAGCAAGCGCCTTAGAAGTCAACGCCCGAAGCATAAAGTACAAAAAAATAGAACAGTTTTTCCATGTGTAAAACGAATAATTGCTACCAGTGTGAACGTTATGGTCGCTTCTACGTTCCGGGCAACCTAGGCTTGACCCTAGGGTGTTGTTCCACCAGATGGAATATTTAGGGCCTATGAAGTCAACGCCAGAAGCATGAAATACGATACAAATACAACAGCTTTTCCATCGTAGAAAACGAATAATGGCAACCAGTGTGAAAGTTATGGTGATTTCTACGTTCCGACCAACCTAGGCTTCACTCTAGGGCCTTGCTCCACCAGATCGAACAGTTAGGGCCTTAGATGTCAACGCCACATGCATAAAATACAATAAAGGTGCAACAGTTTTTCCATCGTATAACAGGAAAAACTGCAACCAGTGTGAAAGTACTGGTCATTTCTACGTTCCGGGTAACCTAGGTTTCACTCTAGGGCGTTGGTCCACCAGATAGAATAGCTAGGGACTTATAATTCAACGCCAGAAGTATAAAATACAATACAAGTACAACAGTTTTTCCATCGTATAAAATGTATATTTGCAAAAATTGTGAAAGTAATGGTCATTTCTACGTTCCGGTCAGCCTAGGCGTCACTCTAGGGCGTTGCTAAACCACATCTAATAGCTACGGCCTTAGGAGTCAACGCCAGATGCATAAAATACGATATAAATACAACAGCTTTTCCATCGTATAAAACGAATAATGGCAACCAGTGTGAAAGTTATGGTCATTTCTACGTTCCAGTCAACCTAGGCTACACTCAAGGACGTTGCTCCACCAGATCGAATAGTTAGGGCCTATGAGGTCAACGCCAGAAGCATAAAATACAATAAAGGTGCAACAGTTTTTCCATCGTGTAACAGGAATAATGGCAACCAGTGTGATTGTTATGGTCATTTCTACTTCGCGGGCAACCTAGGCTTCACTCTAGGGCGTTGCTCCACCAGATCGAATAGTTAGGGCCTTAGAAGTAAGAGCCCGAAGCATAAAATGCAAAATAAATAGAACAGTTTTTCCATTGTATCAAACGAGTAACTGCAACCAGTGTGAAAGTACTGGTCATTTCTACGTTCCGGGTAACCTAGGTTTCACTCTAGGGCGTTGGTCCACCGGATAGAATAGCTAGGGACTTATAATTCAACGCCAGAAGTATAAAATACAATACAAGTACAACAGTTTTTCCATCGTATAAAATGTATATTTGCAAAAATTGTGAAAGTAATGGTCATTTCTACGTTCCGGGCAACCTAGGCGTCACTCTAGGGCGTTGCTCCACCGCATCTAATAGCTACGGCCTTAGAAGTCAACGCCAGAGGCATAAAAAACAATGTAAATACAACAGCTTTTCCACCGTACAAAATGAATAATACCAAACAGTGTGAAAGTAATTGTCATTTCTACCTTCCGGGCAACCTAGGCTACACTCTAGGTCGTTGCTCCACCAGATCAAATAGCTAGCGACTTAGAATTAAACGCCAGAAGCATAGAATACAATAAAAATACAACAGTTTTTCCATCGTATAACAGGAATAATTTCAACCAGTGTGAATGTAATGGTCATTTCTACGTTCCGGGCAACCTAGGTTTCACTCTAGGGCGTTCCTCCACCAGGTCGAATAGTTAGGGCCTAAGAAGTCAACGCCAGAAGCATAAAATACGAAATAAATACAACAGCTTTTACATCGTATAAAACGAATAATTGCAACCAGTGTGAGAGTTCTGGTCATTTCGACGTTCCGGGCAACCTAGGCTACACTCCAGGGTGATGCTCCACCAGATCGAATAGTTAGGGCCTTAGGAGTCAACTCCAGGAGCATAAGATACAATAAAAATACAACAGTCTTTTCATCGTATTACAGGAATAATTGCAATAAGCGTGAAAGTAATGATCATTTCGGCGTTTCGGGCATCCTAGACTTAACTCTGATGCATTGCTCCTCCAGATCGAATAGTTGGGGCCTAAGAAGTCAATGCCAGAAGCATAAAATACAATATAAATACAACAGCTTTGGCATCGAATAAATTAATAATTGCAAACAGTGTGAAAGATATGGTCATTTCTACGTTCCGGGCAACCTAGGCTTCATTCTAGGGCGTTGCTCCACCAGCTCGAATTGTTAGGGCCTAAGAAGTCAAAGCCAGAAGCATAAAATACGATATAAATACAACAGCTTTTCCATCGTATAAAACGTGTAATTGCAACCAGTGTGAAAGTTATGGTCATTTCTACGTTCCGGGCTACCTAGGCTTCACCCTACGGCGTTGTTCCACCAGATCGAATAGTTAGGGCCTAAGAAGTGAACGCCAGAAGCATAAAATACAATATAAATACAACAGTTTTTTCAACGTATAAAACGAATAATTGCAGCCAGTATGAAAGTTAAGGTCATTTTTTACTTTCCGGGCAACCTAGACCTCACTCTAGGGCGTTGCCCCACCAGATCGAACAGTTAGGGCCTTAGAAGTCAACGCCCGAAGCATAAAATACAAAATAAATAGTACAGTTTTTCAATCGTATAAAACGAATATTTTCTACCAGTGTGGAAGTTATAGGCATTTCTACTTTCCGGGCAACCTATGCATCACCCTAGGGAGATGCTCCACCAGGTCGATTAGTTAGGGCCTAAGATGTCAACGCCAGAAGCATAAAATACGATATAAATACGGCAGCTTTTCCATCGTATAAAACGAATAATTGCAACCAGTGTGATAGTTATGCTCATTTCTACGTTCCGGGCAACCTAGGTTTCACTCTAGGGCGTTGCTCCACCAGGTCGAGTAGTTAGGGCCTAAGAAGTCAACGCCAGAAGCATAAAATACGATATAAATACGGCAGCTTTTCCATCGTATAAAACGAATAATTGCAACCAGTGTGATAGTTATGCTCATTTCTACGTTCCGGGCAACCTAGGTTTCACTCTAGGGCGTTGCTCCACCAGGTCGAGTAGTTAGGGCCTAAGAAGTCAACGCCAGAAGCATAAAATACGATATAAATACGGCAGCTTTTCCATCGTATAAAACGAATAATTGCAACCAGTGTGATAGTTATGCTCATTTCTACGTTCCGGGCAACCTAGGCTTCACCCTAGGGCGCTGCTCCAACAGATTGAATAGCTAGGGCCTTAAAAGTCAATGCCCGAAGCATAAAATGCAATAAAAATACAACAGTTTTTCCATCGTATAACAGGAATAATTGCAACCAGTGTGAAAGTGATGGTCATTCCTACGTTCCGAGCAACCTAGGCGTCACTCTAGGGCGTTGCTCCACCAGATCGAATAGCTAGGGACTTAGAATTCATCGCTAAAAGCATAAAATAGAATAAAAATACAACAGTTTTTCCATCGCATAACAGGAATAATTGCAACCAGTGTGAAAGGAATGGTCATTTCTGCGTTCCGGGCACCGTAGATTTCACTCTAGGGCGTTGATCCACCAGAGGGAATAGTTAGGGCCTAAGAAGTCAACGCCAGAAGCATAAAATACAATATAAATACAACAGCTTTTCAATCGTATAAAACGAATAATTGCAACCAGTGTGAAAGTTATGGACATTTCTCCATTCCGGCCAACCTAGGCTTCACCCTAGGGCGTTGCTCCACCAGATCGAATAGTTAGGGCCTTAGAAGTCAACGCCAGAAGCATAAAATACAATAAAGATGCAACAGTTTTTCCATCGTTTTACAGGAATAACTGCAACCAGTGTGAATGTACTGGTCATTTCTACGTTCCGGATGACCTAGGCTTCACTCCAGGGCGTTGTTCCACCAGATCGAACAGTTAGGGCCTAAGAAGGCAACGCCAGAAGTATAAAATACCATGTAAATATAACAGCTTTTCCATCGTATAAATCGAATGATAGCAAACCAGTGTGAAAGTTATGGTCATTTCTACGTTCCGGGCAACCTAGGCGTCACTCTAGGGTGTTGCTCCACCAGATCGAATAGTTAGGGCCTTAGAAGTCAACGCCAGGAGCATAAGATACAATAAAAATACAACTGTCTTTTCATCGTATATAATGTATATTTGCAAACAGTGTGGGAGTAATGGTCATTTCTACTTCCCGGGCAACCTGGGCTTCACTCTAGGGCGTTGCTCCACCGGATCGAATAGTTAGGTCCTTAGAAGTGAACGCCAGAAGCATAAAATACAATAAAGATGCAACAGTTTTTCCACCATACAACAGGAATAACTGCAAACAGTGTGAAAGTACTGGTCAATTCTACTTCCCGGGCAACCTAGGCTTCACTCTAGGGCGTTGCTCCACCATATCGAATAGTTAGGGCCTTAGAAGTCAGCGCCCGAAGCATAAAATGCAAAATAAATAGAACAGTTGTTCCATTGTATAAAACGAATAACTGCAACCAGTGTGAAAGTACTGGTCATTTCTACGTTCCGGCAACCTAGGCTCCACCCTAGGGCGTTGTTCCACCAGATCGAATAGTTAGGGCCTAAGAAGTCAACGCCAGAAGCATAAAATACGATATAAATACAACAGCTTTTCCATCGTACAAAACGAATAATGGTAACCAGTGTGAAAGTTATGGTCATTTCTACGTTCCGGTCAACCTAGGCTTCACTCTAGGACGTTGTCCACCAGATCGAATAGTTAGGGCCTATGAAGTCAACGCCAGAAGCATAAAATACGATACAAATACAACAGCGTTTCCATCGTAGAAGACGGATAATGGCAACCAGTGTGAAAGTTATGTTCATTTCTACGTTCCGAGCAACCTAGGCTTTACTCTAGGCCGTTGCTCCACCAGATCGAATAGTTAGGGCCTTAGAAGTCAACGCCAGAAGCATAAAATACAATAAAGATGCAACAGTTTTTCCATCATACAACAAGAATAACTGCAACCGGTGTGAAAGTACTGGTCATTTCTACGTTCCGGGCAACCTAGGCTTCACTCAAGGGCGTTGCTCCACCAGATCGAATAGTTAGGGCCTTAGAAGTCAACGCCAGAAGCATAAAATACAAAAAAATAGAACAGTTTTTCCATGTGTAAAACGAATAATTGCTACCAGTGTGAACGTTATGGTCATTTCTACGTTCCGGGCAACCTAGGCTTCACTCTAGGGCGTTGCTCCACCAGATCGAATAGTTAGGGCCTTAGAAGTCAACGCCAGAAGGATAAAATACAATAAAGATGCAACAGTTTTTCCGTCATACAACAGGAATAACTGCAAACAGTGTGAAAGTACTGGTCATTTCTACTTCCCGGGAAACCTAGGCTTCACTCTAGGGCGTTGCTCCACCAGATCGAATAGTTAGGGCCTCAGAAGTCAGCGCCCGAAGCATAAAATGCAAAATAAATAGAACAGTTTTTCATTGTATAAAACGAATAACTGCAACCGGTGTGAAAGTACTGGTCATTTCTACGTTCCGGGCAACCTAGGCTTCACTCAAGGGCGTTGCTCTACCAGATGGAATAGCTAGGGCCTTAGAATTCAACGCCAGAAGGATAAAATACAATATAAGTACAACAGTTTTTCCATCGTATGAAATGAATAATTGCAGACATTGTGAAAGTAATGGTCATTTCTACGTTCCGGGCAACCTAGGCTTCAGTCTGGGGCCTTGCTCCACCAGATCGAATAGTTAGGGCCTTAGAAGTCAACGCCAGAAGCATAAAATACAATAAAGATGCAACAGTTTTTCCATCGTACAACAGGAATAACTGCAAACAGTGTGAAAGTACTGGTCATTTCTACGTTCCGGGTAACCTAGGTTTCACTCTAGGGCGTTGCTCCACCAGATCGAATAGCAAGCTCCTTAGAAGTCAACGCCCGAAGCATAAAGTACAAAAAAATAGAACAGTTTTTCCATGTGTAAAACGAATAATTGCTACCAGTGTGAACGTTATGGTCACTTCTACGTTCCGGGCAACCTAGGCTTGACCCTAGGGCGTTGTTCCACCAGATGGAATATTTAGGGCCTAAGAAGTCAACGCCAGAAGCATAAAATACGATACAAATACAACAGCTTTTCCATCGTAGAAGACGGATAATGGCAACCAGTGTGAAAGTTATGGTCATTTCTACGTTCCGAGCAACCTAGGCTTTACTCTAGGCCGTTGCTCCACCAGATCGAATAGTTAGGGCCTTAGAAGTCAACGCCAGAAGCATAAAATACAATAAAGATGCAACAGTTTTTCCATCATACAACAAGAATAACTGCAAACAGTGTGAAAGTACAGGTCATTTCTACGTTCCGGGTAACCTAGGTTTCACTCTAGGGCGTTGCTCCACCAGATCGAATAGCTAGGGCCTTCGAAGTCAACGCCCGAAGCATAAAATGCAAAATAAATAGAACAGTTGTTCCATTGTATAAAACGAATAACTGCAACCAGTGTGAAAGTACTTGTCATTTCTACGTTCCGGGCAACCTAGGCTTCACTCTAGGGCGTTGTTCCACCAGATGGAATGGTTAGGGCCTAAGAAGTCAACGCCAGAAGCATAAAATACGATATAAATAAAACAGTTTTTCCATCGTATAAAATGAATGATTGCAGACATTGTGAAAGTAATGGTCATTTCTACGTTCCGGTCAACCTAGGCGTCGCTCTAGGGCGTTGCTCCACCACATCTAATAGCTACGGCCTTAGAAGTCAACGCCAGGAGCATAAAATACAATAAAAATGCAGCAGTTTTTCCATCGTATAGCATGAATAATTGCAACCAGTGCGAAAGTAATGCTCATATCGACATTTCGGGCATCCTAGACTTAACTCTGAGGCGTTGCTCCACCAGATCGAAGAGTTAGGCCCTTAGAAGTCAACGCGAGGAGCATAAACTACAAAATACATACAACAGTCTTTCCATCGTATAAAACGAATAATTGCAACCGGTGTGAAAGTACTGGTCATTTCTACGTTCCGGGCAACCTAGGCTTGACCCTAGGGCGTTGTCCCACCGGATGGAATAGTTAGGGCCTAAGAAGTCAACGCCCGAAGCATAAAATGCAAAATAAATAGAACAGTTTTTCATTGTATAAAACGAATAACTGCAACCGGTGTGAAAGTACTGGTCATTTCTACGTTCCGGGCAACCTAGGCTTCACTCAAGGTCGTTGCTCCACCAGATCGAATAGTTAGGGCCTTAGAAGTCAACGCCAGAAGCATAAAATACAATAAAGATGCAACAGTTTTTCCATCGTACAACAGGAATAACTGCAAACATTGTGAAAGTACTGGTCATTTCTACGTTCCGGGTAACCTAGGTTTCACTATTGGGCGTTGCTCCACCAGATCGAATAGCTAGGGACTTAGAAGTCAACGCCAGAAGCATAAAATACAATAAAGATGCAACAGTTTTTCCGTCATACAACAGGAATAACTGCAAACAGTGTGAAAGTACTGGTCATTTCTACTTCCCGGGAAACCTAGGCTTCACTCTAGGGCGTTGCTCCACCAGATCGAATAGTTAGGACCTTAGAAGTCAGCGCCCGAAGCATAAAATGCAAAATAAATAGAACAGTTTTTCATTGTATAAAACGAATAACTGCAACCGGTGTGAAAGTACTGGTCATTTCTACGTTCCGGGCAACCTAGGCTTCACTCAAGGGCGTTGCTCCACCAGATCGAATAGTTAGGGCCTTAGAAGTCAACGCCAGAAGCATAAAATACAATAAAGATGCAACAGTTTTTCCATCGTACGACAGGAATAACTGCAAACAGTGTGAAAGTACTGGTCATTTCTACGTTCCGGGTAACCTAGGTTTCACTATTGGGCGTTGCTCCACCAGATCGAATAGCTAGGGCCTTAGAAGTTAACGCCTGAAGCATAAAATACAAAAAAATAGAACAGTTTTTCCATGTGTAAAACGAATAATTGCTACCAGTGTGAACGTTATGGTCATTTCTACGTTCCGGGCAACCTAGGCTTCACTCTAGGGCGTTGCTCCACCAGATCGAATAGTTAGGGCCTTAGAAGTCAACGCCAGAAGCATAAAATACAATAAAGATGCAACAGTTTTTCCATCGTACAACAGGAATAACTGCAAACAGTGTGAAAGTACAGGTCATTTCTACGTTCCGGGTAACCTAGGTTTCACTCTAGGGCGTTGCTCCACCAGATCGAATAGCTAGGGCCTTCGAAGTCAACGCCCGAAGCATAAAATGCAAAATAAATAGAACAGTTGTTCCATTGTATAAAACGAATAACTGCAACCAGTGTGAAAGTACTGGTCATTTCTACGTTCCGGGCAACCTAGGCTTCACTCTAGGGCGTTGTTCCACCAGATGGAATGGTTAGGGCCTAAGAAGTCAACGCCAGAAGCATAAAATACGATATAAATACAACAGTTTTTCCATCGTATAAAATGAATGATTGCAGACATTGTGAAAGTAATGGTCATTTCTACGTTCCGGTCAACCTAGGCGTCGCTCTAGGGCGTTGCTCCACCACATCTAATAGCTACGGCCTTAGAAGTCAACGCCAGGAGCATAAAATACAATAAAAATGCAGCAGTCTTTCCATCGTATAGCATGACTAATTGCAACAAGTGCGAAAGTAATGCTCATATCGACATTTCGGGCATCCTAGACTTAACTCTGAGGCGTTGCTCCACCAGATCGAAGAGTTTGGGCCATAGAAGTCAACGCCAGGAGCATAAACTACAAAATAAATACAACTGTCTTTCCATCGTATAAAACGAATAATTGCAACCTTTGTGATGGTTATGGACATATCTACGTTCCGGGCAACCTAGGCTTCACTGTAGGGCGTTGCTCCACCAAATCTAATAGTTAGGGCCTTAGAAGTCAACGCCCGAAGCATAAAATACAATATAAGGACAACAGTTTTTCCATCGTATAAAATGAGTGATGGCGAACATTGTGAAAGTAATGGTCATTTCTACGTTCCGGGCAACCTAGGCTTGACCCTAGGGCGTTGTTCCACCAGATGGAATAGTTAGGGCCAAAGTAGTCAACACCAGAAGCATAAAATACGATACAAATACAACAGCTTTTCCATCGTAGAAAACGAATTATTGCAGACATTGTGAAAGTAATGGCCGTTTCTACGTTCCGAGAAACCTAGGCTTCACTCTAGGGCGTTGCTCCACCAGATCGAATAGTTAGGGCCTTAGAAGTCAACGCCAGGAGCATAAAATACAATATAAATACAACATCTTTTCCATCGTATAAAATGAATAATTGCAAACAGTGTGAAAGTAATGGTCATTTCTACGTTCCGGTCAACCTAGGCGTCACTCTAGGGCGTTGCTCCACCACATCTAATAGCTACGGCCTTAGAAGTCAACGCCAGGAGCATAAAATACAATATATATACAACATCTTTTCCATCGCATAAAATGAATAATTGCAGACATTGTGAAAGTAATGGTCATTTCTACGTTCCGGTCAACCTAGGCGTCACACTAGGGCGTTGCTGCACCACATCTAATAGCTACGGCCTTAGAAGTCAACGCCAGGAGCATAAAATACAATATAAATACAACATCTTTTCCATCGTATAAAATGAATAATTGCAAACAGTGTGAAAGTAATGGTCATTTCTACGTTCCGGAAAACCTACGCGTCACTCTAGGGCGTTGCTCCACCATATCTAGTAGCTTCGGCCTTAGAAGTCAACGCCAGAAGCACAAAATACAATAAAAATGCAGCAGTCTTTCCATCGTATAGCATGACTAATTGCAACCAGTGCGAAAGTAATGCTCATATCGACATTTCGGGCATCCTAGACTTAACTCTGAGGCGTTGCTCCACCAGATCGAATAGTTAGGGCCTAAGAAGTCAACACCAGAAGAATAAAATACAAAATGAATACAACAGCCTTTACACCGTATAAAACGAATAATTGCAACCTGTGTGTAGGTTATGGTCATATCTACGTTCCGGGCAACCTAGGCTTCACTGTCGGACGTTGCTCCACCAGATCGAAATGTTAGGGCCAAAGAAGTCTACGCCCGAAGCATAAAATACGATATAAATACAACAGCATTTCCATCGTATTAAATGAGTAATTGCAAACAGTGTGAAAGTAGTGGTCATTTCTACGTTCCGGGCAACCTAGGCTTCACTGTATGGCGTTCTTGCACCACATCGAATAGCTACGGCCTCAGAAGTCCACGCCTGAAGCATAAAATACAATAAAAATACAACAGTCTTTTCATCGTATAACAGGAATAATTGCAACAAACGTGAAAGTATTGATCATTTCGGCGTTTCGGGCATCCTAGACTTAACTCTGAGGCATTGCTCCACCAGATCGAATATTTAGGGCCTTAGAAGTCAACGCCAGAAACATAAAATACAATATAAATCCAACAGTTTTTCCATCGTATAACAGGAATAATTGCAACCAGTGTGAAAGTAATGGTCATTCCTACGTTGCGGGCAACCTAGGTTTCACTCCAGGGCGTTGCTCCACCAGATCGAATAGTTAAGTCATAAGAAGTCAACGCCAGAAGCATAAAATACGATACAAATACAACAGCTTTTCCATCGTATAAAACGAATAATTGCAACCAGTGTGAACGTAATGGTCATTTCTACGTTCCGAGCAACCTAGGCGTCACTCTAGGGCGTCGCTCCACCAGATCGAATAGCTAGGGACTTAGAACTCATCGCTAAAAGCATAAAATAGAATCAAAATACAACAGTTTTTCCATCGTATAACAGGAATAATTGCAACCAGTGTGAAAGGAATGGTCATTTCTACGTTCCGGGCAACGTAGGTTTCACTCTAGGTCGTTGATCCACCAGAGGGAATAGTTAGGGCCTAAGAAGTCAACGCCAGAAGTATAAAATACAATATAAATACAACAACTTTTCAATCGTATAAAACGAATAATTGCAACCAGTGTGAAAGTTATGGACATTTCTCCATTCCGGCAAACCTAGGCTTCACCCTAGGGCGTTGCTCCACCAGATCGAATACTTAGGGCCTTAGAAGTCAACGCCAGAAGCATAAAATACAATACAGATGCAACAGTTTTTCCATCGTTTTACAGGAATAACTGCAACCAGTGTGAATGTACTGGTCATTTCTACGTTCCGGATGACCTAGACTTCAGTCCAGGGCGTTGTTCCACCAGATCGAACATTTAGGGCCTAAGTAGTCAACGCCAGAATTATAAAATACCATGTAAATATAACAGTTTTTCCATCGTACAAATCGAATGATAGCAACCAGTGTGAAAGTTATGGTCATTTCTACGTCCCGAGCAAGCTAGGCGTCACTCTAGGGCGTTGCTCCACCAGATCGAATAGCTAGGGACTTAGTGATTTATCGCTAAAAGCATAAAATACAATTAAAATACAACAGTTTTTCCATTGTTTTACAGGAATAACTGCAACCAGTGTGAATGTACTGGTCATTCCTACGTTGCGGACAACCTAGGTTTCACTCCAGGGCGTTGCTCCACCAGATCGAATAGTTAAGTCATAAGAAGTCAACGCCAGAAGCATAAAATACGATACAAATATAACAGCTTTTCCATCGTATAAAACGATTAATTGCAACCAGTGTGAACGTAATGGTCATTTCTACGTTCCGAGCAACCTAGGCGTCACTCTAGGGCGTTGCTCCACCAGATCGAATAGCTAGGGACTTAGAACTCATCGCTAAAAGCATAAAATAGAATCAAAATACAACAGTTTTTCCATCGTATAACAGGAATAATTGCAACCAGTGTGAAAGGAATGGTCATTTCTACGTTCCGGGCAACGTTGGTTTCACTCTAGGTCGTTGATCCACCAGAGGGAATAGTTAGGGCCTTAGAAGTCGACGCCAGAAGCATAAAATACGATATAAATACAACAGCTTTTCCATCGTATAAAACGAATAATGGCAGCCAGTGTGAAAGCTATGGTCATTTCTACGTTCCGCGCAACCTAGGCTTCACTCTAGGACGTTGCTCCACCAGATCCAATAGTTAGGGCCTAAGAAGTCAACGCCAGAAGCATAAAATACAATAAAGATGCAACAGTTTTTCCATCGTATAACAGGAATAATTGCAACCAGTGTGAAAGTAATGGTCATTCCTACGTTCCGGGCAACCTAGGTTTCACTCCAGGGCGTTGCTCCACCAGATCGAATAGCTAGGTCATAAGAAGTCAACGCCAGAAGCATAAAATACGATATAAATACAACAGCTTTTCCATCGTATAAAACGAATAATTGCAACCAGTGTGAAGGTAATGGTCATTTCTACGTTCCGAGCAACCTAGGCGTCACTCTAGGGCGTTGTTCCACCATAACGAATAGTTAGGGCCTAAGAAGTCAACACCAGAAGAATAAAATACGATATAAATACAACAGCTTTACACCAAATAAAACGAATAATTGCAACCTGTGAGAAGCTTATGGTCATATCTACGTTCCGGGCAACCTAGGCTTCACTGTCGGGCGTTGCTCCACCAGATCGAAATGTTAGGACCTAAGAAGTCAACGCCCGAAGCATAAAATACGATCTAAATACAACAGCATTTCCATCGTATTAAATGAATAATTGCAAACAGTGTGAAAGTAGTGGTCATTTCTACGTTCCGGGCAACCTAGGCTTCACTCTAGGGCGGTGCTCCACCAGATCAAATAGTTAGGGCCTAAGAAGTCAACGCCAGAAGCATAAATTACAATATAAACACAATAGCTTTTCCATCGTATAAAACGAATAATAGCAACCAGTGTGAAAGTTATGGTCATTTCTACGTTCCGGTCAACCTAGGCTTCACTCTAGGGCGTTGCTCCACCAGATCGAATAGTTAGGGCCTTAGAAGTCAACGCCAGAAGCATAAAATACGATATAAATACAACAGCTTTTCCACCGTATAAAACGAATAATTGCAATCAGTGAGAAAGTAATGGTCATTTCTACGTTCCGAGCAACCTAGGCGTCACTCTAGGGCGTTGCTCCACCAGATCGAATAGTTAGGGCCTTAGAAGTCAACGCCAGAAGGATAAAATGCAATATAAATACAACAGTTTTTCCATCGTATAAAACGAATAATTGCAGACATTGTGAAAGTAATGGTCACTTATACGTTCCGGGCAACCTAGGCGTCACCCTAGGGCGTTGCTCTATAAGTACAACAGTTTTTCCGTCGTATAAAATGAATGATTGCGAACATTGTGAAAGTAATGGTCATTTCTATGTTCCTGGCCACCTACGCGTCAATCTAGGGCGTTGCTGCTCCACATCTGATAGCTATGGCCTTAGAAGTTAACGCCGGAAGCATAAAATACAATATAAATACAACAGCTTTGCCATCGCATAAAATGAATAATTGCAAACAGTGTGAAGGTAATGGTCATTTCTACGTTCCGGGCAACCTAGGCTTCACTCTGGGTCGTTGCTCCACCAGATCGAACAGCTAGGGACTTAGAATTAAACGCCAGAAGCATAAAATACAATAAAGATGCAACAGTTTTTCCATCGTATAACAGGAATAACTGCAACCAGTGTGAATGTAATGGTCATTTCTACGTTCCGGGCAACCTAGATTTCACTCTACAGCGTTGCTCCACCAGCTCGAATTGTTAGGGCCTAAGAAGTCAAAGCCAGAAGCATAAAATACGGTATAAATACAACAGCTTTTCCATCGTATAAAACGAATAAATGCAACCAGTGTGAAAGTTATGGCCATTTCTACGTTCCGGGCTACCTAGGCTTCACTCTTTGGCGTCGCTCCATCAGATCGAATAGTTAGAGCCTTAGAAGTCGACGCCAGAAGCATAAAATACAATAAAGATGTAACTGTTTTTCCATCGTATAACAGGAATAATTGCAACAAGCGTGAAGGTAATGATCATTTCTACGTTCCGGGCAACCTATGCTTCACCTTACCGCGTTGTTCCACCAGATCGAATAGTTAGGGCCTGAGAAGTGAACGCCAGAAGCATAAAATACAATATAAATACAACAGTTATTTCATCGTATAAAACGAATAATTGCAACCAGTATGAAAGTTATGGTCATTTCTACTTTCCGGGCAACCTAGGCTTCACTCTAGGGCGTTGCTCCACCAGATCGAACAGCTAGGGCCTTAGAAGTCAACGCCCGAAGCATAAAACACAAAATAAATAGTACAGTTTTTCAATCGCATAAAACGAATAATTTCTACCAGTGTGGAAGTTATGGGCATTTCTACTTTCCGGGCAACCTAGGCTTCACCCTAGGGCGTTGTTCCACCAGATGGAATAGTTAGGGCCTAAGAAGTCAACGCCAGAAGCATAACACACGATATAAATACAACAGCTTTGGCATCGAATAAATTAATAATTACAAACAGTGTGAAAGATATGGTCATTTCAACGTTCCGGGCAACCTAGCCTTCATTCTAGGGCGTTCGTCCACCAGATCAAAAAGTTAGGGCCTTAGAAGTCAACGCCCGAAACATAAAATACAAAATAAATCGAACAGGTTCTCCATTGTATAAAACGAATAATTGCTACCAGTGTGAAAGTTATGGTCATTTCTACGTTCCGGGCAACCTAGGCTTCACCCTAGGGCGTTGCTCCAACAGATCGAATAGCTGGGCCTTAGAAGTCAACGCCAGAAGCATAAAATACAATATAAATATAACAGCTTTTCCATCGTATAAAACGAATAATTGCAACCAGTGTGGAGGTTATGGTCATTTCTACGTTCCGGGTAACCTAGGCTTCACTCTATGGCGTTGCTCGACCAGATCGAATAGCTAGGGCCTTAGAAGTCAACGCACGAAGCATAAAATACAAAATAAATAGAACAGTTTTTCCATCGTATAAAACGAATAATTGCTACCAGTGTGAAAGTTATGGTCATTGCTACGTTCCGCGCCACCTACCCTTCACCCTAGGGCGTTGGTCCACCAGATCGAATAGTGACGGCCTTAATAGTCAGCGCCAGAAGCATAAAATACAATAAAGATGCAACAGTTTTTCCATTGTTTAAGAGGAATAACTGCAACCAGTGTGAATGTACTGGTCATTTCTACGTTCCGGATAACCTAGGTTTCACTCTAGGGCGTTGCTCTACCAGATCGAATAGCTAGGGACTTAGAATTCAACGCCAGAAGGATAAAATACAATATAAGTACAACAGTTATTCCATCGTATAAAACGAATAATTGCAACCAGTGTGAAAGTTATGGTCATTTCTACATTCCGAGCAGCCTAGGCTTCACTCTAGGGCGTTGCTCCACCAGATCGAATAGTTAGGTTCTTAGAAGTCAACGCCAGAAGCATAAAATACGATATAAATACAACAGCTTTTCCATCGTATAAAAGGAATAATTGCAAACAGTGTGAAAGTAATGGTCATTTCTACGTTCCGGTCAACCTAGGCTTCACTCTACGGCGTTGTTCCACCAGATCGATTAGTTAGGGCCTAAGAAGTCAACACCAGAAGAATAAAATACAAAATAAAAACTACAGCCTTTACACCGTATTAAACGAATAATTCCAACCTGTGTGAAGGTTATGGTCATATCTACGTTCCTGGCAACCTAGGCTTCACTGTCGGGCGTTGCTCCACCAGATCGAAATGTTAGGGCCTAAGAAGTCTACGCCCGAAGCATAAAATACGATATAAATACAACAGCATTTCCATCGTATTAAATGAATAATTGCAAACAGTGTGAAAGTAGTGGTCATTTCTACGTTCCGGGCAACCTAGGTTACACTGTATGGCGTTCTTCCACCACATCGAATAGCTACGGCCTCATAAGTCCACGCCTGAAGTATAAAATACAATAAAAATACAACAGTCTTTTCATCGTATAACAGGAATAATTGCAACAAGCGTGAAAGTATTGATAATTTCTGCTTTTCGGGCATCCTGGACTTAACTCTGAGGCATTGCTCCACCAGATCGAATATTGAGGGCCTTAGAAGTCAACTCCAGAAGCATAAAATACAATATAAATACAACAGTTTTTCCATCGTATAAAACGAATAATTGCAACCAGTATGCAACTTATGGTCATTTCTACATTCCGAGCAACCTATGCTTCACTCTGGAGCGTTGCTCCACAAGATCGAATGGTTAGGTCCTTAGAAGTCAACGCCATAAGCATAAAATACGATATAAATACAACAGCTGTTCCATCGTATAAAAGGAATAATTGCAAACAGTGTGAAAGTAATGGTCATTTCTACGTTCCGGGCAACCTAGGCTTCACTCTACGGCGTTGTTCCACCAGATCGAATAGTTAGGGCCTAAGAAGTCAACACCAGAAGAATAAAAGACAATAAAAATACAACAGTCCTTCCATCCTATAACAGGAATAATTGCAACCCGTGTGAAAGTGATGGTCATTTCTACGTTCCAGGCAACCTAGGCTTCACTCGAGGGCGTTGTTCCACAAGATCGAATAGTTAGGGCCTAAGTAGTCAACGTCAGAAGCATAAAATACAAGATAAATAGAACAGTTTTTCCATTGTATAAAACGAATAATTGCTACCAGTGTGAAAGTTATGGTCATCTCTACGTTCCGCGCAACCTGGGCTTTACTCTAGGGCGTTGTTCCACCAGATGGAATAGTTAGGGCCTAAGAAGTCAACGCCACAAGCATAAAATACTACGTAAATACAACCGCTTTTCCATCGTATAAAACAAATAATTGCAACCAGTGTGAAAGTTATGGTCATTTCTACGTTCCGGGCATCCTAGGCTTCACCCTAGGCCGTTGTTCCACCAGATCGAATAGTTAGGTCCTAAGAAGTGAACGCCAGAAGCATAAAATGCAATAAAAATACAACAGTTTTTCCATCGTATAGCAGGAATAATTTGCAACCAGTGTGATAATAGTGGTCATTTCTACGTTCCGGGCAACCCAGGTTTCACTGTAGGGTGTTGCTCCACCAGATCGAATAGGTAAGGCCATAGAAGTCAACTCCCGAAGCATAAAATACAATAAATATACAAGAGTTTTTCCATCGTATAACAGGAATAATTGCAGCCAGTGTGAAAGTGATGGACATTTCTACGTTCCGGGCAACCTAGGCTTCACTCTAGGGAGTTGTTCCTCCAGATCGAAATGTTAGGGCCTAAGAAGTCAACGCAAGAAGCATAATATACAATATAAATATAACAGTTTTTCCATCGTATAAAACGAGTAATCGCAAGCAGTATGAAATTTATGGTCATTCCTACTTTCCGAGCAACCTAGGCTTCACTCTAGGGCGTTGCTCCACCAGATGGAATAGCTAGGGCCTTAGAAGTCAACGCCCGAAGCATAAAATACAAAATAAATAAAACAGTTTTTCCATCGTATAAAACGAATAATTGCTACCAGTGAGAAAGTTATGGTCATTTCTACGTTCCGCGCAACCTGGGCTTTACCCTAGGGCGTTGTTCCACGAGATGGAATAGCTAGGGACTTAGAATTCAACGCCAAAAGAATAAAATACAATATAAACATAACAGTTTTTCCATCGTATAAAACGAATAATAGCAACCAGTGTGAAAGTTATGGTCAGTTCAACGTTCAGGGCAACCTAGGCTTCACCCTAGGGCGTTGTTCCACCAGATCGAATAGTTAGGGCCTAAGAAGTCAACACCAGAAGAATAAAATACAATATAAGTACATCAGCTTTTCCATTGGATAAAATGGATAATTGCAAACATTGTGATAGTAATGGTCATTTCTACGTTCAGGGCATCCTCGGCGTCACTCCAGGGCGTTGCTCCACCACATCTAACAGCTACGGCCTTAGAAGTCAACGCCAGAGGCATAAAATACAATATAAATACAACAGCTTTACCATCGTACAAAATGAATAATTGCAAACAGTGTGAAACTAATGGCCATTTCTACGCTCCGGGCAACCTAGGCTTCACCCTGGGTCGTTGCTCCACCAGATCGAATAGCTAGCGACTTAGAATTTAACGCCAGAATCATAGAATGCAATAAAAGTACAACAGTTTTTCCATCGTATAACCGGAATAATTGCAACCAGTGTGAATGTAATGGTCGTTTCTACGTTCCGGGCAACCGAGGCTTCACTCTGGGTCGTTGCTCCACCAGATCGAACAGCTACGGACTTAGAATTAAACGCCAGAAGCATAAAATACAATAACGATGCAACAGTTTTTCCATCGTGTAACAGGAGTAACTGCAACCAGTATGAATGTAATGGTCATTTCTACGTTCCGGGCAACCTAGATTTCACTCTAGGGCGTTGCTCCACCAGCTCGAATTGTTAGGGCCTAAGAAGTCAAAGCCAGAAGCATAAAATACGATATAAATACAACAGCTTTTCCATCGTATAAGACGAATAATTGCAACCAGTGTGAAAGTTATGGTCATTTCTACGTTCCGGGCTACCTAGGCTTCACTCTAGGGCGTCGCTCCATAAGATCGAATAGTTAGAGCCTTAGAAGTCGACGCCAGAAGCATAAAATACAATAAAGATGCAAATGTTTTTCCATCGTATAACAGGAATAATTGCAACCAGTGTGAATGTAATGGTCATTTCTACTTTCCGCGCAACGTAGGCTTCACCCTAGGGCGTAGCTCCCACAGATTGAATAGTTAGGGCCTTAGAAGTCAATGCCCGAAGCATAAAATGCAATAAAAATACAACAGTTTTTCCATCATATAACAGGAATAATTGCAACCAGTTTGAAACTGATGGTCATTTCTACGTTCCGGGCAACCTAGGCTTCACTCTAGGGCGTTGCTCCGCCAGATCGAACAGTTAGGGCCTTAGAAGTCAACGCCCGAAGCATAAAATACAAAATAAATAGTACAGTTTTTCAATCGAATAAAACGAATAATTTCTACCAGTGTGGAAGTTATGGGCATTTCTACTTTCCGGGCAACCTAGGCTTCACCCTAGGGAGTTGTTCCACCAGATGGAATAGTTAGGGCCTAAGAAGTCAACGCCAGAAACATAAAACACGATATAAATACAACAGTTTTTCCATCGTATAAAACGAGTAATCGCAAGCAGTATGAAAGTTATGGTCATCTCTACTTTCCGAGCAACCTAGGCTTCACCCTAGGGAGTTGCACCACCAGATTGAATAGTTGGGGCCTTAAAAGTCAATGCCCGAAGCATAAAATGCAATAAAAATACAACAGTTTTTCCATCGTATAACAGGAATAATTGCAACCAGTGTGAAAGTAATGGTCATTCCTACGTTCCGGGTAACCTAGGTTTCACTCCAGGGCGTTGCTCCACCAAACCGAATAGTTAGGTCGTAAGAAGTCAACGCCAGAAGCATCAAATACGATATAAATACAACAGCTTTTCCATCGTATAAAACGAATAATTGCAATCAGTGAGAAAGTAATGGTCATTTCTACGTTCCGAGCAACCTAGGCGTCACTCTAGGGCGTTGCTCCACCAGATCGAATAGTTAGGGCCTTAGAAGTCAACACCAGAAGCATAAAATACAATAAAGGTGCAACAGTTTTTCCATCGTTTTACAGGAATAACTGCAACCAGTGTGAATGTACTGGTCATTTCTACGTTCCGGATAACCCAGGCTTCACTCTAGGGCGTTGTTCCACCAGATCGAACAGTTAGGTCCTAAGAAGTCAACGCCAGAAGTATAAAATACAATGTAAATATAACAGTTTTTCCATCGTATAAATCGAATGATAGAAACCAGTGTGAAAGTTATGGTCATTTCTACGTTCCGCGCAACCTGGGCTTTACCCTAGGGCGTTGTTCCACTAGATGGAATAGCTAGGGACTTAGAATTCAACGCCATAAGAATAAAATACAATATAAACATAACAGTTTTTCCATGGTATAAAACGAATAATAGCAACCAGTGTGAAAGTTATGGTCAGTTCAACGTTCCCGGCAACCTAGGCTTCACACTAGGGCGTTGTTCCACCAGATCGAATAGTTAGGGCCACAGAAGTGAACGCCAGAAGCATAAAATACAATATAAATACAACAGTTTTTCCATCGTATAAAACGAATAATTGCAACCAGTATGAAACTTATGGTCATTTCTACGTTCCGGGCAACCTAGGCTTCACTCTATGGCGTTCCTCCACCTCATCGAATAGCTACGGCCTCAGAAGTCAACGCCTGAAGTATAAAATACAATAAAAATACAACAGTCTTTCCATCCTATAACAGGAATAATTGCAACCCGTGTGAAAGTTATGGTCATTTCTACGTTCCTGGCAACGTTGGCTTCACCCTAGGGCGTTGTTCCACCAGATGGAATAGTTAGGGCCTAAGAAGTCAACGCCAGAAGCATAAAATACCATATAAATATAACAGTTTTTCCATCGTATGAAACGAATAATACAAACCAGTGTGAAGGTTATGGTCATTTCTACCTTCCGGGCAACCTAGGCTTCACCCTAGGGCGTTGCACCAACAGATTGAATAGTTAGGGCCTCAGAAGTCAACGCCCGAAGCATAAAATACAAAATAAATAGAACAGTTTTTCCATCGTATAAAACGAGTAATCGCAAGCAGTATGAAATTTATGGTCATTCCTACTTTCCGAGCAACCTAGGCGTCACTCTAGGGCGTTGCTCCACCAGATGGAATAGTTAGGGCCTTAGAAGTCAACGCCCGAAGCATAAAATACAAAATAAATAAAACAGTTTTTCCATCGTATAAAACGAATAATTGCTACCAGTGAGAAAGTTATGGTCATTTCTACGTTCCGCGCAACCTGGGCTTTACCCTAGGGCGTTGTTCCACGAGATGGAATAGCTAGGGACTTAGAATTCAACGCCAAAAGAATAAAATACAATATAAACATAACAGTTTTTCCATCGTATAAAACGAATAATAGCAACCAGTGTGAAAGTTATGGTCAGTTCAACGTTCAGGGCAACCTAGGCTTCACCCTAGGGCGTTGTTCCACCAGATCGAATAGTTAGGGCCTAAGAAGTCAACACCAGAAGAATAAAATACAATATAAGTACATCAGCTTTTCCATTGGATAAAATGGATAATTGCAAACATTGTGAAAGTAATGGTCATTTCTACGTTCAGGGCAACCTCGGCGTCACTCCAGGGCGTTGCTCCACCACATCTAACAGCTACGGCCTTAGAAGTCAACGCCAGAGGCATAAAATACAATATAAATACAACAGCTTTACCATCGTACAAAATGAATAATTGCAAACAGTGTGAAACTAATGGCCATTTCTACGCTCCGGGCAACCTAGGCTTCACCCTGGGTCGTTGCTCCACCAGATCGAATAGCTAGCGACTTAGAATTTAACGCCAGAATCATAGAATGCAATAAAAGTACAACAGCTTTTCCATCGTATAACCGGAATAATTGCAACCAGTGTGAATGTAATGGTCGTTTCTACGTTCCGGGCAACCGAGGCTTCACTCTGGGTCGTTGCTCCACCAGATCGAACAGCTACGGACTTAGAATTAAACGCCAGAAGCATAAAATACAATAACGATGCAACAGTTTTTCCATCGTGTAACAGGAGTAACTGCAACCAGTATGAATGTAATGGTCATTTCTACGTTCCGGGCAACCTAGATTTCACTCTATGGCGTTGCTCCACCAGCTCGAATTGTTAGGGCCTAAGAAGTCAAAGCCAGAAGCATAAAATACGATATAAATACAACAGCTTTTCCATCGTATAAGACGAATAATTGCAACCAGTGTGAAAGTTATGGTCATTTCTACGTTCCGGGCTACCTAGGCTTCACTCTAGGGCGTCGCTCCATCAGATCGAATAGTTAGAGCCTTAGAAGTCGACGCCAGAAGCATAAAATACAATAAAGATGCAAATGTTTTTCCATCGTATAACAGGAATAATTGCAACCAGTGTGAATGTAATGGTCATTTCTACTTTCCGCGCAACGTAGGCTTCACCCTAGGGCGTAGCTCCCACAGATTGAATAGTTAGGGCCTTAGAAGTCAATGCCCGAAGCATAAAATGCAATAAAAATACAACAGTTTTTCCATCATATAACAGGAATAATTGCAACCAGTTTGAAACTGATGGTCATTTCTACGTTCCGGGCAACCTAGGCTTCACTCTAGGGCGTTGCTCCGCCAGATCGAACAGTTAGGGCCTTAGAAGTCAACGCCCGAAGCATAAAATACAAAATAAATAGTACAGTTTTTCAATCGAATAAAACGAATAATTTCTACCAGTGTGGAAGTTATGGGCATTTCTACTTTCCGGGCAACCTAGGCTTCACCCTAGGGAGTTGTTCCACCAGATGGAATAGTTAGGGCCTAAGAAGTCAACGCCAGAAACATAAAACACGATATAAATACAACAGTTTTTCCATCGTATAAAACGAGTAATCGCAAGCAGTATGAAAGTTATGGTCATCTCTACTTTCCGAGCAACCTAGGCTTCACCCTAGGGAGTTGCACCACCAGATTGAATAGTTGGGGCCTTAAAAGTCAATGCCCGAAGCATAAAATGCAATAAAAATACAACAGTTTTTCCATCGTATAACAGGAATAATTGCAACCAGTGTGAAAGTAATGGTCATTCCTACGTTCCGGGTAACCTAGGTTTCACTCCAGGGCGTTGCTCCACCAAACCGAATAGTTAGGTCGTAAGAAGTCAACGCCAGAAGCATCAAATACGATATAAATACAACAGCTTTTCCATCGTATAAAACGAATAATTGCAATCAGTGAGAAAGTAATGGTCATTTCTACGTTCCGAGCAACCTAGGCGTCACTCTAGGGCGTTGCTCCACCAGATCGAATAGTTAGGGCCTTAGAAGTCAACACCAGAAGCATAAAATACAATAAAGGTGCAACAGTTTTTCCATCGTTTTACAGGAATAACTGCAACCAGTGTGAATGTACTGGTCATTTCTACGTTCCGGATAACCTAGGCTTCACTCTAGGGCGTTGTTCCACCAGATCGAATAGTTAGGTCCTAAGAAGTCAACGCCAGAAGTATAAAATACAATGTAAATATAACAGTTTTTCCATCGTATAAATCGAATGATAGAAACCAGTGTGAAAGTTATGGTCATTTCTACGTTCCGCGCAACCTGGGCTTTACCCTAGGGCGTTGTTCCACTAGATGGAATAGCTAGGGACTTAGAATTCAACGCCATAAGAATAAAATACAATATAAACATAACAGTTTTTCCATCGTATAAAACGAATAATAGCAACCAGTGTGAAAGTTATGGTCAGTTCAACGTTCCCGGCAACCTAGGCTTCACACTAGGGCGTTGTTCCACCAGATCGAATAGTTAGGGCCACAGAAGTGAACGCCAGAAGCATAAAATACAATATAAATACAACAGTTTTTCCATCGTATAAAACGAATAATTGCAACCAGTATGAAACTTATGGTCATTTCTACGTTCCGGGCAACCTAGGCTTCACTCTATGGCGTTCCTCCACCTCATCGAATAGCTACGGCCTCAGAAGTCAACGCCTGAAGTATAAAATACAATAAAAATACAACAGTCTTTCCATCCTATAACAGGAATAATTGCAACCCGTGTGAAAGTTATGGTCATTTCTACGTTCCTGGCAACGTTGGCTTCACCCTAGGGCGTTGTTCCACCAGATGGAATAGTTAGGGCCTAAGAAGTCAACGCCAGAAGCATAAAATACCATATAAATATAACAGTTTTTCCATCGTATGAAACGAATAATACAAACCAGTGTGAAGGTTATGGTCATTTCTACCTTCCGGGCAACCTAGGCTTCACCCTAGGGCGTTGCACCAACAGATTGAATAGTTAGGGCCTCAGAAGTCAACGCCCGAAGCATAAAATACAAAATAAATAGAACAGTTTTTCCATCGTATAAAACGAGTAATCGCAAGCAGTATGAAATTTATGGTCATTCCTACTTTCCGAGCAACCTAGGCTTCACTCTAGGGCGTTGCTCCACCAGATGGAATAGTTAGGGCCTTAGAAGTCAACGCCCGAAGCATAAAATACAAAATAAATAAAACAGTTTTTCCATCGTATAAAACGAATAATTGCTACCAGTGAGAAAGTTATGGTCATTTCTACGTTCCGCGCAACCTGGGCTTTACCCTAGGGCGTTGTTCCACGAGATGGAATAGCTAGGGACTTAGAATTCAACGCCAAAAGAATAAAATACAATATAAACATAACAGTTTTTCCATCGTATAAAACGAATAATAGCAACCAGTGTGAAAGTTATGGTCAGTTCAACGTTCAGGGCAACCTAGGCTTCACCCTAGGGCGTTGTTCCACCAGATCGAATAGTTAGGGCCTAAGAAGTCAACACCAGAAGAATAAAATACAATATAAGTACATCAGCTTTTCCATTGGATAAAATGGATAATTGCAAACATTGTGAAAGTAATGGTCATTTCTACGTTCAGGGCAACCTCGGCGTCACTCCAGGGCGTTGCTCCACCACATCTAACAGCTACGGCCTTAGAAGTCAACGCCAGAGGCATAAAATACAATATAAATACAACAGCTTTACCATCGTACAAAATGAATAATTGCAAACAGTGTGAAACTAATGGCCATTTCTACGCTCCGGGCAACCTAGGCTTCACCCTGGGTCGTTGCTCCACCAGATCGAATAGCTAGCGACTTAGAATTTAACGCCAGAATCATAGAATGCAATAAAAATACAACAGTTTTTCCATCGTATAACCGGAATAATTGCAACCAGTGTGAATGTAATGGTCATTTCTACGTTCCGGGCAACCCAGGCTTCACTCTGGGTCGTTGCTCCACCAGATCGAACAGCTACGGACTTAGAATTAAACGCCAGAAGCATAAAATACAATAACGATGCAACAGTTTTTCCATCGTGTAACAGGAGTAACTGCAACCAGTATGAATGTAATGGTCATTTCTACGTTCCGGGCAACCTAGATTTCACTCTAGGGCGTTGCTCCACCAGCTCGAATTGTTAGGGCCTAAGAAGTCAAAGCCAGAAGCATAAAATACGATATAAATACAACAGCTTTTCCATCGTATAAAACGAATAATTGCAACCAGTGTGAAAGTTATGGTCATTTCTACGTTCCGGGCTACCTAGGCTTCACTCTAGGGCGTCGCTCCATCAGATCGAATAGTTAGAGCCTTAGAAGTCGACGCCAGAAGCATAAAATACAATAAAGATGCAAATGTTTTTCCATCGTATAACAGGAATAATTGCAACCAGTGTGAATGTAATGGTCATTTCTACTTTCCGCGCAACGTAGGCTTCACCCTAGGGCGTAGCTCCCACAGATTGAATAGTTAGGGCCTTAGAAGTCAATGCCCGAAGCATAAAATGCAATAAAAATACAACAGTTTTTCCATCATATAACAGGAATAATTGCAACCAGTTTGAAACTGATGGTCATTTCTACGTTCCGGGCAACCTAGGCTTCACTCTAGGGCGTTGCTCCGCCAGATCGAACAGTTAGGGCCTTAGAAGTCAACGCCCGAAGCATAAAATACAAAATAAATAGTACAGTTTTTCAATCGTATAAAACTAATAATTTCTACCAGTGTGGAAGTTATGGGCATTTCTACTTTCCGGGCAACCTAGGCTTCACCCTAGGGAGTTGTTCCACCAGATGGAATAGTTAGGGCCTAAGAAGTCAACGCCAGAAACATAAAACACGATATAAATACAACAGTTTTTCCATCGTATAAAACGAGTAATCGCAAGCAGTATGAAAGTTATGGTCATCTCTACTTTCCGAGCAACCTAGGCTTCACCCTAGGGAGTTGCACCACCAGATTGAATAGTTGGGGCCTTAAAAGTCAATGCCCGAAGCATAAAATGCAATAAAAATACAACAGTTTTTCCATCGTATAACAGGAATAATTGCAACCAGTGTGAAAGTAATGGTCATTCCTACGTTCCGGGTAACCTAGGTTTCACTCCAGGGCGTTGCTCCACCAAACCGAATAGTTAGGTCGTAAGAAGTCAACGCCAGAAGCATAAAATACGATATAAATACAACAGCTTTTCCATCGTATAAAACGAATAATTGCAATCAGTGAGAAAGTAATGGTCATTTCTACGTTCCGAGCAACCTAGGCGTCACTCTAGGGCGTTGCTCCACCAGATCGAATAGTTAGGGCCTTAGAAGTCAACACCAGAAGCATAAAATACAATGTAAATATAACAGTTTTTCCATCGTTTTACAGGAATAACTGCAACCAGTGTGAATGTACTGGTCATTTCTACGTTCCGGATAACCTAGGCTTCACTCTAGGGCGTTGTTCCACCAGATCGAACAGTTAGGGCCTAAGAAGTCAACGCCAGAAGTATAAAATACAATGTAAATATAACAGTTTTTCCATCGTATAAATCGAATGATAGAAACCAGTGTGAAAGTTATGGTCATTTCTACGTTCCGGGCAACCTAGGCTTCACTCTAGGGCGTTGCTCCACCAGGTCGAATAGTTAGGGCCTTAGAAGTCAACGCCCGAAGCATAAAATACAAAATAAATAAAACAGTTTTTCCATCGTATAAAACGAATAATTGCTACCAGTGTGAAAGTTATGGTCATTTCTACGTTCCGCGCAACCTGGGCTTTACCCTAGGGCGTTGTTCCACTAGATGGAATAGCTAGGGACTTAGAATTCAACGCCATAAGAATAAAATACAATATAAACATAACAGTTTTTCCATCGTATAAAACGAATAATAGCAACCAGTGTGAAAGTTATGGTCAGTTCAACGTTCCCGGCAACCTAGGCTTCACACTAGGGCGTTGTTCCACCAGATCGAATAGTTAGGGCCACAGAAGTGAACGCCAGAAGCATAAAATACAATATAAATACAACAGTTTTTCCATCGTATAAAACGAATAATTGCAACCAGTATGAAACTTATGGTCATTTCTACGTTCCGGGCAACCTAGGCTTCACTCTATGGCGTTCCTCCACCTCATCGAATAGCTACGGCCTCAGAAGTCAACGCCTGAAGTATAAAATACAATAAAAATACAACAGTCTTTCCATCCTATAACAGGAATAATTGCAACCCGTGTGAAAGTTATGGTCATTTCTACGTTCCTGGCAACGTTGGCTTCACCCTAGGGCGTTGTTCCACCAGATGGAATAGTTAGGGCCTAAGAAGTCAACGCCAGAAGCATAAAATACCATATAAATATAACAGTTTTTCCATCGTATGAAACGAATAATACAAACCAGTGTGAAGGTTATGGTCATTTCTACCTTCCGGGCAACCTAGGCTTCACCCTAGGGCGTTGCACCAACAGATTGAATAGTTAGGGCCTCAGAAGTCAACGCCCGAAGCATAAAATACAAAATAAATAGAACAGTTTTTCCATCGTATAAAACGAATAGTTGCTACCGGTGTGAGAGTTATGGTCATTTCTACGTTCCGGGCAACCTAGGTTTCACTCCAGGGCGTTCCTCCACCAGTTCGAATAGTTAGGTCATAAGAAGTCAAAGCCAGAAGCATAAAATACGATATAAATACAACAGCTTTTCATCGTATAAAACGAATAATTGCAACCAGTGTGAAAGTAATGGTCATTTCTACGTTCCGAGCAAGCTAGGCGTCACTCTAGGGCGTTGCTCCACCAGATCGAATAGCTAGGGACTTAGAATTCATCGCTAAAAGCATAAAATACAATTAAAATACAACAGTTTTTCCATTGTTTTACAGGAATAACTGCAACCAGTGTGAATGTACTGGTCATTTCTACGTTCCGGATAACCTAGGCTTCACTCTAGGGCGTTGTTCCACCAGATCGAACAGTTAGGGCCTAAGAAGTCAACGCCAGAAGCATAAAATACAATATAAATATAACAGTTTTTCCATCGTATAAAACGAATGATAGCAACCAGTGTGAAAGTTATGGTCATTTCTACGTTCCGGGCAACCTAGGCTTCACTCTATGGCGTTCTTCCACCTCATCGAATAGTTACGGCCTCAGAAGTCAACGCCTGAAGTATAAAATACAATAAAAATAGAACAGTCTTTCCATCCTATAACAGGAATAAATGCAACCCGTGTGAAAGTTATGGTCATTTCTACGTTCCTGGCAACGTTGGCTTCACCCTAGGGCGTTGTTCCACCAGATGGAATAGTTAGGGCCTAAGAAGTCAACGCCAGAAGCATAAAATACAATATAAATATAACAGTTTTTCCATCGTATGAAACGAATAATACAAACCAGTGTGAAAGTTATGGTCATTTCTACGTTCCGGGCTACCTAGGCTGCACTCTAGGGCGTTCCTCCACCAGTTCGAATAGTTAGGGCCTTAGAAGTCAACGCCAGAAGCATGAAATACAAGATAAATAGAACAGTTTTTCCATGTATAAAACGAATAATTGCTACCAGTGTGAAAGTTATGGTCATTTCTACTTCCCGGGCAACCTAGGCTTCACTCTAGGGCGTTGCTCCACCAGATCGAATAGTTAGGGCATTAGAAGTCAACGCCCGAAGCATAAAATGCAAAATAAATAGAACAGTTGTTCCATTGTATAAAACGAATAACTGCAACCAGTGTGAAAGTACTGGTCATTTCTACGTTCCGGGTAACCTAGGTTTCACTCTAGGGCGTTACTCCACCAGATAGAATAGATAGGGACTTTTAATTCAACGCCAGAAGGCTAAAATACTATATAAGTACAACAGTTTTTCCATCGTATAAAACGAATAATGGTAGCCAGTGTGAAAGCTATGGTCATTTCTACGTTCCGGGCAACCTTGGCTTCACTCTAGGGCGTTGCTCCACCAGATCGAATAGTTAGGGCCTTAGAAGTCAACGCCCGGAGCATAAAGTGCAAAATAAATAGAACTGTTTTTCCATTGTATAAAACGAATAACTGCAACCAGTGTGAAAGTACAGGCCATTTCTACGTTCCGGGTAACCTAGGTTTCACTCTAGCGCGTTGCTCCACCGGATCGAATGGCTAGGGACTTAGAAAACAACGCCAGAAGCATAAAATACGATACAAATACAACAGCTTTTCCATCGTAGAAAACGAATAATGGCAACCAGTGTGAAAGTTATGGTCATTTCTACGTGCCGAGCAACCTAGGCTTCACTCTAGGGCATTGGTCCACCAGATCGAATAGTTAGGGCCTTAGATGTCAACGCCAGATGCATAAAATACAATAAAGGTGCAACAGTTCTTCCATCGTATAACAGGAGTAACTGCAACCAGCGTGAAAGTACTGGTCATTTCTACGTTCCGGGTAACCTAGGTTTCACTCTAGGGCGTTGCTCCACCAGATCGAATAGCTACGGCCTTAGAAGTCAACGCCAGAAGCATAAAATACCATATAAATATAACAGTTTTTCCATCGTATGAAACGAATAATACAAACCAGTGTGAAGGTTATGGTCATTTCTACCTTCTGGGCAACCTAGGCTTCACCCTAGGGCGTTGCACCAACAGATTGAATAGTTAGGGCCTCAGAAGTCAACGCCCGAAGCATAAAATACAAAATAAATAGAACAGTTTTTCCATCGTATAAAACGAAGAATTGCAACCAGTGTGAAAGTAATGGTCATTTCTACGTTCCGAGCAAGCTAGGCGTCACTCTAGGGCGTTGCTCCACCAGATCGAATAGCTAGGGACTTAGAATTCATCGCTAAAAGCATAAAATACAATTAAAATACAACAGTTTTTCCATTGTTTTACAGGTATAACTGCAACCAGTGTGAATGTACTGGTCATTTCTACGTTCCGGATAACCTAGGCTTCACTCTAGGGCGTTGTTCCACCAGATCGAACAGTTAGGGCCTAAGAAGTCAACGCCAGAAGCATAAAATACAATATAAATATAACAGTTTTTCCATCGTATAAAACGAATGATAGCAACCAGTGTGAAAGTTATGGTCATTTCTACGTTCCGGGCAACCTAGGCTTCACTCTATGGCGTTCTTCCACCTCATCGAATAGTTACGGCCTCAGAAGTCAACGCCTGAAGTATAAAATACAATAAAAATAGAACAGTCTTTCCATCCTATAACAGGAATAATTGCAACCCGTGTGAAAGTTATGGTCATTTCTACGTTCCTGGCAACGTTGGCTTCACCCTAGGGCGTTGTTCCACCAGATGGAATAGTTAGGGCCTAAGAAGTCAACGCCAGAAGCATAAAATACGATATAAATATAACAGTTTTTCCATCGTATGAAACGAATAATACAAACCAGTGTGAAAGTTATGGTCATTTCTACGTTCTGGGCTACCTAGGCTGCACTCTAGGGCGTTCCTCCACCAGTTCGAATAGTTAGGGCCTTAGAAGTCAACGCCAGAAGCATGAAATACAAGATAAATAGAACAGTTTTTCCATGTATAAAACGAATAATTGCTACCAGTGTGAAAGTTATGGTCATTTCTACTTCCCGGGCAACCTAGGCTTCACTCTAGGGCGTTGCTCCACCAGATCGAATAGTTAGGGCATTAGAAGTCAACGCCCGAAGCATAAAATGCAAAATAAATAGAACAGTTGTTCCATTGTATAAAACGAATAACTGCAACCAGTGTGAAAGTACTGGTCATTTCTACGTTCCGGGTAACCTAGGTTTCACTCTAGGGCGTTACTACACCAGATAGAATAGATAGGGACTTTTAATTCAACGCCAGAAGGCTAAAATACTATATAAGTACAACAGTTTTTCCATCGTATAAAACGAATAATGGTAGCCAGTGTGAAAGCTATGGTCATTTCTACGTTCCGGGCAACCTTGGCTTCACTCTAGGGCGTTGCTCCACCAGATCGAATAGTTAGGGCCTTAGAAGTCAACGCCCGGAGCATAAAGTGCAAAATAAATAGAACTGTTTTTCCATTGTATAAAACGAATAACTGCAACCAGTGTGAAAGTACAGGCCATTTCTACGTTCCGGGTAACCTAGGTTTCACTCTAGCGCGTTGCTCCACCGGATCGAATGGCTAGGGACTTAGAAAACAACGCCAGAAGCATAAAATACGATACAAATACAACAGCTTTTCCATCGTAGAAAACGAATAATGGCAACCAGTGTGAAAGTTATGGTCATTTCTACGTTCCGAGCAACCTAGGCTTCACTCTAGGGCATTGGTCCACCAGATCGAATAGTTAGGGCCTTAGATGTCAACGCCAGATGCATAAAATACAATAAAGGTGCAACAGTTCTTCCATCGTATAACAGGAGTAACTGCAACCAGCGTGAAAGTACTGGTCATTTCTACGTTCCGGGTAACCTAGGTTTCACTCTAGGGCGTTGCTCCACCAGATCGAATAGCTACGGCCTTAGAAGTCAACGCCCGAAGCATAAAATACAAAAAAATAGAACCGTCTTTCCATGTGTAAAACGAATAATTGCTACCAGTGTGAACGTTATGGACATTTATACGTTCCGGGCAACCTAGGCTTCACCGTAGTGCGTTGTTCCACCAGATGGAAAAGTTAGGGCCTTAGAATTCGACGCCAGAAGCATAAAATACGATATAAATACAACAGCTTTTCCATCGTATAAAACGAATAATGGTAGCCAGTGTGAAAGCTATGTTCATTTCTACGTTCCGCGCAACCTAGGCTTCACTCTAGGACGTTTCTCCACCAGATCGAATAGTTAGGGCCTAAGAAGTCAACGCCAGAAGCATAAAACACAACAAATATACAAGAGTTTTTCCACCGTGTAACAGGAATAATTGCAACCAGTGTGAAAGTGATGGTCATTTCTACGTTCCGGGCAACCTAGGCTTCACTATAGGGCGTTGTACCACCAGATCGAAAAGCTATGGCCTAAGAAGTCAACGCCAGAAGCATAAAATACAACATAAATATAACAGTTTTTCCATCGTATGAAACGAATAATAGCAACCAGTGTGAAAGTTATGATCATTTCTACGTTCCGCGCTACCTAGGCTGCGCTCTAGGGCGTTCCTCCACCAGTTCGAATAGTTAGGGCCTTAGAAGTCAACGCCAGAAGCATGAAATACAAAATAAATAGAACAGTTTTTCCATGTATAATACGAATAATTGCTACCAGTGTGAAAGTTATGGACATCTCTACGTTCCGGGCAACCTAGGCTTCACTGTATGGCGTTCTTACAGCACATCGAATAGCTACGGCCTCAGAAGTCAACGCCGGAAGTATAAAATACAATAAAAATACTACAGTGTTTACATTCTATAACAGGAATAATTGCAACCCGTGTGAAAGTGATGGTCATTTCTACGTTCCAGGCAACCTAGGCTTCACTCTATGGCGTTGTTCCACAAGATCGAATAGTTAGGACCTTAGAAGTCAACGACAGAAGCATAAAATACAATATGAACATAACAGTTTTTGCATCGTATAAAACGAATAATAGCAACCAGTGTGAAAGTTATGGTCATTTCTACGTTCCGGGCAACCTAGGCTTCACTCTAGGGCGTTGCTCCACCAGATCGAATAGTTAGGTCCTTAGAAGTCAACGCCAGAAGCATAAAATACGATATAAATACAACAGCTGTTCCATCGTATAAAAGGAATAATTGCAAACAGTGTGAAAGTAATGGTCATTTCTACGTTCCGGGCATCCTAGTCTTCACTCTACAGCGTTGTACCACCAGATCGAATATTTAGGGCCTAAGAAGTCAACACCAGAAGAATAAAATACAATAAAAATGCAACAGTCTTTTCATCCTATAACAGGAATAATTGCAACCCGTGTGAAGGTGATGGTCATTTCTACGTTCCAGGCAACCTAGGCTTCACTGTCGGGCGTTGCTCCACCAGATCAAAATGTTAGGGCCTAAGAAGTCAACGCCCGAAGCATAAAATACGATATAAGTACAACAGCATTTCCACCGTATTAAATGAATAATTGCAAACAGTGTGAAAGTAGTGGTCATTTCTACTTTCCGGGCAACCTAGGCTTCACTGTATGGCGTTCTTCCACCACATCGAATAGCTACGGCCTCAGAAGCCCACGCCTGAAGCATAAAATACAATAAAAATACAACAGTCTTTTCTTCGTATATCAGGAATAATTGCAACAAGCGTGAAAGTAATGATCATTTCTGCGTTTCCGGCATCCTAGACTTAACTCTAAGGCATTGCTCCACCAGATCGAATATTTAGGGCCTTAGGAGTCAACGCCAGAAGCATAAAATACAATATAAATACAACAGTTTTTCCATCGTATAAAACGAATAATTGCAACCAGTATGCAACTTATGGTCCTTTCTACATTCCGAGCAACCTAGGCTTCACTCAAGGGCATTGCTCCACCAGATCGAAAAGTTAGGTCCTTAGAAGTCAACGCCAGAAGCATAAAATACGATATAAATACAACAGCTGTTCCATCGTATAAAACGAATAATTGCAATCAGTGTGAAAGTTATGGTCTATCCTACGTTCCGGGCAACCTAGGCTTCACTCTAGGGCGTTGCTCCACCAGATCACACAGTTAGGGCCTTTGAAGTCAACGCCTGAAGCATTAAATACAAAATAAATAGAACAGTTTTTCCATTGTATAAAACGAATAATTGCTACCAGTGTGAAAGTTATGGTCATTTCTACGTTCCGGGCAACCTAGGCTTCACTCTAGGGCGTTGTTCCACCAGATGGAATAGTTAGGGCATAAGAAGTCTACGCCAGAGGCATAAAATACGATATAAATACAACAGCTTTTCCATCGTATAAAACGAATAATGGTAACCAGTGTGAAAGTTATGGTCATTTCTACGTTCCGGGCAACCAAGGCTTCACCCTAGGGCGTTGTTCCACCAGATGGAATAGTTTGGGCCTAAGAAGTCAACGCCAGAAGCATAAAACACAATAAATATACAAGAGTTTTTCCACCGTGTAACAGGAATAATTGCAACCAGTGTGAAAGTTATGGTCATTTCTACTTCCCGGGCAACCTAGGCTTCACTCTAGGGCGTTGCTCCACCAGATCGAATAGTTAGGGCCTTAGAAGTCAGCGCCCGAAGCATAAAATGCAAAATAAATAGAACAGGTTTTCATTGTATAAAACGAATAACTGCAACCAGTGTGAAAGTACTGGTCATTTCTATGTTCCGGGCAACCTGGGCTTCACTCTAGGGCCTTGCTCCACCAGATCGAATAGTTAGGGCATTAGATGTCAACGCCAGATGCAGAAAATACAATAAAGGTGCAACTGTTTTCCCGTCGTATAAAACGAATAATTGCAAACAGTGTGAAAGTAATGGTCATTTCTACGTTCCGGGTAACCTAGGCGCCACTCTAGGGCGTTACTCCACCAGATGGAATAGTTAGGGCCTTAGAAGTCAACGCCAGAAGCATGAAATACAAAATAAATAGAACAGTTTTTCCATGTATAAAACGAATAATTGCTACCAGTGTGAAAGTTATGGTCATTTCTACGTTCCGGGCAACCTAGGCTTCACTCCAGGGCGTTGTTCCACCAGATGGAATAGTTAGGGCCTAAGAAGTCAACGCCAGAAGTATAAAATACGATATAAATACTACAGCTTTTCCATCGTATAGAACGAATAATTGCTACCAGTGTGAAAGTTATGGTCATTTCTACGTTCCGGGCAACCAAGGCTTCACCCTAGGGCGTTGTTCCACCAGATGGAATAGTTTGGGCCTAAGAAGTCAACGCCAGAAGCATAAAACACAATAAATATACAAGAGTTTTTCCACCGTGTAACAGGAATAATTGCAACCAGTGTGAAAGTGATGGTCATTTCTACGTTCCGGGCAACCTAGGCTTCACTCTAGGGCGTTGTTCCACCAGATGGAATAGTTTGGGCCTAGGAAGTCAACGCCAGAAGCATAAAACACAATAAATATACAAGAGTTTTTCCATCGTATAACAGGAATAATTGCAACCAGTGTGAAGGTAATGGTCATTTCTACGTTCCGGGCAATCTAGGCTTCACTCTAGGGCGTTGTTCCACCAGATGGAATAGTTAGGGCCTAAGAAGTCAACGCCAGAAGTATAAAATACGATATAAATACTACAGCTTTTCCATCGTATAAAACGAATAATTGCTACCAGTGTGAAAGTTATGGTCATTTCTACGTTCCGGGCAACCAAGGCTTCACCTTAGGGCGTTGTTCCACCAGATGGAATAGTTTGGGCCTAAGAAGTCAACGCCAGAAGCATAAAACACAATAAATATACAAGAGTTTTTCCACCGTGTAACAGGAATAATTGCAACCAGTGTGAAAGTGATGGTCATTTCTACGTTCCGGGCAACCTAGGCTTCACTCTAGGGCGTTGTTCCACCAGATGGAATAGCTTGGGCCTAAGAAGTCAACGCCAGAAGCATAAAACACAATAAATATACAAGAGTTTTTCCATCGTATAACAGGAATAATTGCAACCAGTGTGAAGGTAATGGTCATTTCTACGTTCCGGGCAATCTAGGCTTCACTCTAGGGCGTTGTTCCACCAGATCGAATGGTTAGTGCCTAAGAAGCCAACGCCAGAAGCAAAAATTACAATATAAGTACAACAGCTTTTCCATCATATGTAATGTATATATGCAATCAGTGTGGAAGTAATGGTTATTTCTACGTTCCGGGCAACCTAGGCTTCACACTAGGGTGTTGCTCCACCAGATGGAATAGCTAGGGAGTTAGAATTCAATGCCAGAAGCATAAAATGCAATATAAATATAACAGCTTTTCCATCGTATAAAACGAATAATAGCAACCAGTGTGAAAGTTATTTATCAACCAGGCTACACTCTAGGGCGTTGCTCCAGCAGATCGAATAGTTAGGGCCTTAGAAGTCAGCGCCCGAAGCATAAAATGCAAAACAAATACAACAGTTTTTCCATTGTATAAAACGAATAACTGCAACCAGTGAGAAAGTGCTGGTCATTTCTACGTTCCGGGCAACCATGGCTTCACTCTAGGGCGTTGCTCCACCAGATCGAATAGCTAGGGACTTAGAAATCAACGCCAAGAGGATAAAATACAATATAAGTACAACAGTTTTTCCATCGTTTAAAATGAATAATTGCAGACATTGTGAAAGTAATGGTCATTTCTACGTTCCGGTCAACCTAGGCGTCACTCTAGGGCGTTGCTCCACCACATCTAATAGCTACGGCCTTAGAAGCCAACGCCAGAAGCATAAAATACGATATAATTACAACAGCTTTTACCTCGTATAAAACGAATAATTGCAACCAGTGTGAAAGTTATGGTCATTGCTACGTTCCGCGCAACCTAGGCTTCACCCTAGGTCGCTGTTCCACCAGATCGAATAGTTAGGGCCTAAGAAGTGAACGCCAGAATCATAAAATGCAATAAAAATACAACAGTTTTTCCATCGTATAGCAGGAATAATTTGCAACCAGTGTGATAGTAGTGGTCATTTCTACGTTTCCGGGCAACCCAGGTTTCACTCCAGGGCGTTGCTCCACCAGATCGAATAGTTACGGCCTAAGAAGTCAACGCCAGAAGCATAAAATACGATAAAGACGCAACAGTTTTTCCATCGTATAAAACGAATAATTGCAATCAGTGTGAAAGTTATGGTCATTTCTACATTCCGAGCAACCTAGGCTTCACTCTAGGGCGTTGCTCCACCAGATCGAATAGTTAGGTCCTTAGAAGTCAACGCCAGAAGCATAAAATACGATATAAATACAACAGCTGTTCCATCGTATAAAAGGAATAATTGCAAACAGTGTGAAAGTAATGGTCATTTCTACGTTCCGGGCATACTAGTCTTCACTCTACAGCGTTGTTCCACCAGATCGAATAGTTAGGGCCTAAGAAGTCAACACCAGAAGAATAAAATACAATAAAAATACAACAGTCTTTCCATCCTATAACAGGAATAATTGCAACCCGTGTGAAAGTGATGGTCATTTCTACGTTCCAGGCAACCTAGGCTTCACTGTCGGGCGTTGCTCCACCAGATCGAAATGTTAGGGCCTAAGAAGTCAACGCCCGAAGCAGAAAATACGATATAAGTACAACAGCATTTCCACCGTATTAAATGAATAATTGCAAACAGTGTGAAAGTAGTGGTCATTTCTACGTTCCGGGCAACCTAGGCTTCACTGTATGGCGTTCTTCCACCACATCGAATTGCTACGGCCTCAGAAGTCCACGCCTGAAGCATAAAATACAATAAAAATACAACAGTCTTTTCATCGTGTAACAGGAATAATTGCAACCAGTGTGAAAGTGATGGTCATTTCTACGTTCCGGGCAACCTAGGCTTCACTCTAGGGCGTTGTACCACCAGATCGAAAAGTAATGGCCTAAGAAGTCAACGCCAGAAGCATAAAATACAATATAAATATAACAGTTTTTCCATCGTATGAAACGAATAATAGCAACCAGTGTGAAAGTTATGATCATTTCTACGTTCCGGGCTACCTATGCTGCACTCTAGGGCGTTCCTCCACCAGCTCGAATAGTTAGGGCCTTAGAAGTCAACGCCAGAAGCATGAAATACAAAATAAATAGAACAGTTTTTCCATGTATAAAACGAATAATTGCTACCAGTGCGAAAGTTATGGTCATTTCTACTTCCCGGGCAACCTAGGCTTCACTTTAGGGCGTTGCTCCACCAGATCGAATATTTAGGGCCTAAGAAGTGAACGCCAGAAGCATAAAATGCAATAAATATACAACAGTTTTTCCATCGTATAGCAGGAATAATTTGCAACCAGTGTGATAGTAGTGGTCATTTCTACGTTCCGGGCAACCCAGGTTTCACTCCAGGTCGTTGCTCCACCAGATCGAATAGTTACGGCCTAAGAAGTCAACCCCAGAAGCATAAAATACGATAAAGATGCAACAGTTTTTCCATCGTATAAAACGAATAATTGCAATCAGTGTGAAAGTTATGGTCACTTCTACATTCCGAGCAACCTAGGCTTCACTCTAGGGCGTTGCTACACCAGATCGAATAGTTAGGTCCTTAGAAGTCAACGCCAGAAGCATAAAATACGACATAAATACAACAGCTGTTCCACCGTATAAAAGGAATAATTGCAAACAGTGTGAAAGTAATGGTCATTTCTACGTTCCGGGCAACCTAGGCTTCACTCTACGGCGTTGTTCCACCAGATCGAATAGTTAGGGCCTAAGAAGTCAACGCCAGAAGAATAAAATACAATAAAAATACAACAGTCTTTCCATCCTATAACAGGAATAATTGCAACCCGTGTGAAAGTGATGGTCATTTCTACGTTCCAGGCAACCTAGGCTTAACTCTAGGGCGTTGTTCCACAAGATCGAATAGTTAGGGCCTAAGAAGTTAACGCCAGAAGCATAAAATACAATACAAATACAACAGTTTTTCCATTGTAAAGAACGAATAATTGCTACCAGTGTGAAGGTTATGGTCATTTCTACGTTCCGCGCAAGCTGGGCTTTACTCTAGGGCGTTGTTCCACCAGGTGGAATAGTTAGGGCCTAAGAAGTCAACGGCAGAAGCATAAAATACGATATAAATACAACAGCTTTTCCATCGTATGAAACGAATAATAGCAACCAGTGTGAAAGTTATGATCATTTCTACGTTCCGGGCTACCTAGGCTGCACTCTAGGGCGTTCCTCCACCAGCTCGAATAGTTAGGGCCTTAGAAGTCAACGCCAGAAGCATGAAATGCAAAATAAATAGAACAGTTTTTCCATGTATAAAACGAATAATTGCTACCAGTGCGAAAGTTATGGTCATTTCTACTTCCCGGGCAACCTAGGCTTCACTCAAGGGCGTTGCTCCACCAGATCGAATAGTTAGTGCCTTAGAAGTCAACGCCAGAAGCATAAAATACAATATAAACACAACAGTTTTTCCATCGTATAAAACGAATAATTGCTACCAGTATGGAAGTGATGGTCATTTCTACGTTCCGGGCAACCTAGGCCTCACTCTAGTGCGTTGTTCCACCAGATTGAATAGTTAGGGCCTTAGAAGTCAACGCCAGAATCATAAAATACAATAAAGATGCAACAGCTTTTCCATCGTATTAAACGAATAATTTCAACCAGTGTGAATGTTATGGTCATTTCTACATTCCGAGCAACATAGGCTTCACTCTAGGGCGTTGATCCAACAGATTGAATAGTTAGGGCCTTAGCAGTCAACGCCCGAAGTATAAAATACAATATAAATACAACAGTCTTTCCATCATAAACAGGAATAATAGCAACCAGTTTGAAAGTGATGGTCATTTCTACGTTCCGGCCAACCTAGGCTTCACTCTAGAGCGTTGCTCCACCAGATCGAATAGTTAGGGCCTTAGAAGTCAACGCCAGAAGCATAAAACACAATATAAATACAACAGTTTTTCCATCGTATAAAACGAATAATTGCAACCAGTATGAAAGTTAACGTCATTTCTACGTTCCGTGCAACCAAGGCTTCACGCTACGGCGTTGCTCCAACAGATTGAATAGTTAGGGCCTTAGAAGTCAACGCCGGAAGCATAAAATGCAATAAAAATACAACAGTTTTTCCATCGTATAAAAGGATTAATTGCAACCTGTTTGAAAGTGATGGTCACTTCTACGTTCCGGACAACGTAGGCTTCACTCTAGGGCGTTGTTCCACCAGATCGAACACTTAGGGCCTAAGAAGGCACCGCCAGAAGCATAAAATACAATATAAATAGAACAGTTTTTCCATCGTATAAAACAAATAATTGCTACCGGTGTGAAGGTTATGGTCATTTCTACGTTCCGGGCAACCTAGGCTTCACCCTAGGGCGTTGTTCCACCAGATGGAGTAGTTAGGGCATAAGAAGTCAACGCCAGAAGCATAAAATACAAAATAAATAGAACAGTTTTTCCACCGTATAAAACTAATAATTGCAACAAGTGTGAAAGTAATGGGCATTTCTACGTTCCGGGCAACCTAGGCTTCTCGCTACGGCGTTGGACCAACAGGTGGAATAGTTAGGGCCTTAGAAGTCAACGCCCGAAGCATAAAATGCATTAAAAATACAACAGCTGTTCCATCGTATAACAGGAATAGTTGCAACCAGTGTGAAAGTCATGGTCATTTCTACGTTCCGGGCAACCTAGGCTTCACTCTGGGGTGTTGCTCCACCAGATCGAATAGATAGAGCCTTAGAAGTCAACGCCACAAGCATAAAATACAATAAACGTGCAACAGTTTATCCATCGTATAACAGGAATAATTGCAACCAGTGTGAAGGTAATGGTATGTCCTACGTTCCGAGCAAGCTTGGCTTCACCCTAGGGTGTTGCTAAACCAGATCGAATAGTTAGGGCCTTAGATGTCAACGTCCGATGCATAAAATACAAAATAAATAGAACAGATTTTCCATTGTATAAAACGAATAATTGCTACCAGTTTGAAAGTTATGGTAATTTCTACGTTCCGGGCAACCTTGGTTTCACTCTATGGCGTTGCTCCACCAGATCGCATAGCTAGGGACTTAGAACTCAGCGCCATAAGATTAAAATACAATATAAGTACAACAGTTTTTCAATCGTATAAAATGAATAATTGAAAACATTGTGAAAGTAATGGTCATTTCTACGTTCCAGGCAACCTAGGCGTCACTCTAGGGCGTTACTCCACCACATCTAATAGCTACGGCCTTAGAAGTCAACGCTAGAAGCATAAAATACAATAAAAATACAACAGTCTTTCCATCCTATAACAGGAATAATTGCAACCAGTTTGAAAGTGATGGTCATTTCTACGTTCCGGGGAACCTAGGCTTCACTCTAGGGCGTTGCTCCACCAGATCGAATAGTTAGTGCCTTAGAAGTCAACGCCAGAAGCATAAAATACAATATAAACACAACAGTTTTTCCATCGTATAAAACGAATAATTGCTACCAGTATGGAAGTGATGGTCATTTCTACGTTCCGGGCAACCTAGGCCTCACTCTAGGGCGTTGTTCCACCAGATTGAATAGTTAGGGCCTTAGAAGTCAACGCCAGAATCATAAAATACAATAAAGATGCAACAGCTTTTCCATCGTATTAAAGGAATAATTTCAACCAGTGTGAATGTTATGGTCATTTCTACATTCCGAGCAACCTAGGCTTCACTCTAGGGAGTTGATCCAACAGATTCAATAGTTAGGGCCTTGGCAGTCAACGCCCGAAGCATAAAATACAATATAGATACAACAGTCTTTCCATCATATAACAGGAATAATAGCAACCAGTTTGAAAGTGATTATCATTTCTACGTTCCAGGCAAGCTAGCATTCACTCTAGAGCGTTGCTCCACCAGATCGAATAGTTAGTGCCTTAGAAGTCAACGCCAGAAGCATAAAATACAATATAAATACAACAGTTTTTCCATCGTATAGAACGAATAATTGCAACAAGTATGAAAGTTATGGTCATTTCTACGTTCCGGGCAACCTAGGCTTCACTCTATGGCGTTCTTCCACTGCATCGAATAGCAACGGCCTCAGAAGTCAACGCCTGAAGCATAAAATACAATAAAAATACAACAGTCTTTCCGTCCTATAACAGGAATAATTGCAACCTGTGTGAAAGTGATGGTCATTTCTACGTTCCGGGCAACCTAGGCTTCACTCTAGAGCGTTGTTCCACCAAATCGAATAGTTAGGGCCTAAGAAGTGAACGCCAGCAGCATGAAATACAATATAAATACAACAGTTCTTCCATCATATAAAACGGATAATTGCAACCAGTATGAAGGTTATGGTCATTTCGACGTTCCGGGCAACCTAGGCTTCACTCTATGGCGTTCTTCCACCACATCGAATAGCTACGGCCTCAGAAGTCAACGCCTGAAGCATAGAATACAATAAAAATAAAACAGTCTTTCCATCCTATAACTGGAATAATTGCAACCCGTGTGAAAGTGATGGTCATTTGTACGTTCCAGGCAACCTAGGCTTCACTCTAGCGCGTTGTTCCACCAGATCGAATTGTTAGGGCCTAAGAAGTCAACGCCAGAAGCATAAAATACAATATAAATACAACAGTTTTTCCATCATATAAAACGAGTAATTGCAACCAGTATGAAAGTTAACGTCATTTCTACGTTCCGTGCAACCAAGGCTTCACGCTACGGCGTTGCTCCAACAGATTGAATAGTTAGGGCCTTAGAAGTCAACGCCGGAAGCATAAAATGCAATAAAAATACAACAGTTTTTCCATCGTATAAAAGGATTAATTGCAACCTGTTTGAAAGTGATGGTCACTTCTACGTTCCGGACAACGTAGGCTTCACTCTAGGGCGTTGTTCCATCAGATCGAACACTTAGGGCCTAAGAAGGCACCGCCAGAAGCATAAAATACAATATAAATAGAACAGTTTTTCCATCGTATAAAACAAATAATTGCTACCGGTGTGAAGGTTATGGTCATTTCTACGTTCCGGGCAACCTAGGCTTCACCCTAGGGCGTTGTTCCACCAGATGGAGTAGTTAGGGCATAAGAAGTCAACGCCAGAAGCATAAAATACAAAATAAATAGAACAGTTTTTCCACCGTATAAAACTAATAATTGCAACCAGTGTGAAAGTAATGGGCATTTCTACGTTCCGGCCAACCTAGGCTTCTCGCTACGGCGTTGGACCAACAGGTGGAATAGTTAGGGCCTTAGAAGTCAACGCCCGAAGCATAAAATGCATTAAAAATACAACAGCTGTTCCATCGTATAACAGGAATAGTTGCAACCAGTGTGAAAGTCATGGTCATTTCTACGTTCCGGGCAACCTAGGCTTCACTCTGGGGTGTTGCTCCACCAGATCGAATAGATAGAGCCTTAGAAGTCAACGCCACAAGCATAAAATACAATAAACGTGCAACAGTTTATCCATCGTATAACAGGAATAATTGCAACCAGTGTGAAGGTAATGGTATGTCCTACGTTCCGAGCAAGCTTGGCTTCACCCTAGGGTGTTGCTAAACCAGATCGAATAGTTAGGGCCTTAGATGTCAACGTCCGATGCATAAAATACAAAATAAATAGAACAGATTTTCCATTGTATAAAACGAATAATTGCTACCAGTTTGAAAGTTATGGTAATTTCTACGTTCCGGGCAACCTTGGTTTCACTCTATGGCGTTGCTCCACCAGATCGCATAGCTAGGGACTTAGAACTCAGCGCCATAAGATTAAAATACAATATAAGTACAACAGTTTTTCAATCGTATAAAATGAATAATTGAAAACATTGTGAAAGTAATGGTCATTTCTACGTTCCAGGCAACCTAGGCGTCACTCTAGGGCGTTACTCCACCACATCTAATAGCTACGGCCTTAGAAGTCAACGCTAGAAGCATAAAATACAATAAAAATGCAACAGTTTTTCCATTGTATGGCATGAATAATTGCAACGGGTGTGAATGTTATGGTCATTTCTACGTTCCGGGCAACCTAGGCTTGACTGTAGGGTGTTGCTCTACCAGATCGAATAGGTAGGGCCAAAGAAGTCAATGCCCGAAGCATAAAATACAAAATAAGTAGAACAGTTTTTCCATTGTATATAACGAATAATTGCTACCAGTGTGAAAGTTATGGTCATTTCAACGTTCCGGCAACCTAGGCTTCACCCTAGGGCGTTGTTCCACCAGATCGAATAGTTAGGGCCTAAGAAGTTAACGCCAGAAGCATAAAATACAATATAAATACAACAGTTTTTCCATCCTATGAAACGAATAATTGCGACCAGTACGTAAGTTATGGTCATTTCAACTTTCCGGGCCACCTAGGCTTCTCGCTAGGGCGTTGGCCCAACAGGTTGAATAGTTAGGGCCTTAGAAGTCAACGCCCAAAGCATAAAATGCAATAAAAATACAACAGCTTTTCCATCGTATAAAACGTATAATTGCAACCAGTGTGAAAGTGATGGTCATTTCTACGTTCTGGGCAACCTAGATCTTCACTCTAGGGCGTCGTTCCACCAGATCGAATAGCTAGGGCCTAAGAAGTCAACGCCAGAAGCATAAAATACAATATAAATATAACACCTTTTCCATCGTATAAAACGAATAATTGCAACAAGTATGAAAGTTGTGGTTATTTCTACTTTCCGGGCAACCTAGGCTTCACCCTAGGGCGTTGCTCCAACAGATTGAATAGTTAGGGCCTTAGAAGTCGACGCCCGAAGCATAAAATACAAAACAAATAGAACAGTTTTTCCATCGTATAAAACGAATAATTGCTGCCGGTGTGAAAGTTATGGTCATTTCAACGTTCCGGGCAACCCAGGCTTCACCCTAGGTCGTTGTTCCACCAGATGGAATAGTTAGGGCATAAGAAGTCAACGCCAGAAGCATAAAATACGGTATAGATACAACACCTTGTCTATCGTATAAAACAAATAATTGCAACCAGTATGAAAGGTATGGTCATTTCTACTTTCCGGGCAACCTAGGCTTCACCCTAGGGCGTTGTTCCACCACATCGAATAGCTACGGACTTAAAAGTCAACGCTAGAAGCATAAATTACAATAAAAATGCAACAGATTTTCCAACGTATAGCATGAATAATTGCAACCGGTGTGAATGTTATGGTCATTTCTACGTTCCGGGCAACCTCGGCTTCACTCTATGGCGTTTTACCACCACATCGAATAGCTACGGCCTCAGAAGTCAACGCCTGAAGCATAAGATACAATATAAATATAACAGTTTTTCCATCGTATAGAACGAATAATAGCAACCAGTGTGAAAGTCATGGTCATTTCTACGTTCCGGGCAACCTAGGCTTGACTGTAGGGCGTTGCTCCACCAGATCGAATAGGTAGGGCCATAGAAGTCAACGCCCGAAGCATAAAATACAATATAAATATAACAGCTTTTCCATCGTGAAAAACGAATAATTGCAACCAGTATGAAAGTTATGGTCATTTCTACTTTCCGGGCAACCTAGGCTTCACCCTAGGGCGTTGTTCCACCAGATCGAATAGGTAGGGCCACTGAAGTCTACGCCCGAAGCATAATATGCAATATAAATACAACAGTTTTTCCATCGTATAAAACGAATAATAGCATCCAGTGTGAAAGTTCTGGTCATTTCTACGTTCCGGGTAACCTAGGCTTCACTCTAGGGCGTTGATCCACCAGATCGAATAGTTAGGGGCTTAGAAGTCAACGCCCGAAGCATAAAATACAATAAAAATACAACAGTCTTTCCATCCTATAACAGGAATAATTGCAACCCGTGTGAATGTGATGGTCATTTGTACGTTCCAGGCCACCTAGGCTTCACTCTATGGCGTTGTTCCACCAGATCGAATTGTTAGGGCCTAAGAAGTCAACGCCAGAAGCATAAGATACAATATAAATATAACAGTTTTTCCATCGTATAGAACGAATAATAGCAACCAGTGTGTAAGTTATGGTCATTTCTACGTTCCGGGCAACCTAGGCTTGACTGTAGGGTGTTGCTCCACCAGATCGAATAGGTAGGGCCATAGAAGTCAACGCCTGAAGCATAAGATACAAAATAAATAGAACAGTTTTTCCATTGTATAAAGCGAATAATTGCTTCCAGTGTGAAAGTTATGTTCATTTCTACGTTCCGGACAACCTAGGCTTGAATGTAGGGCGTTGCTCCACCAGATCGAATAGGTAGGGCCATAGAAGCCAACGCCCGAAGCATAAAATAAAATAAAAATACAACAGTCTTTCCATCCTATAACAGCAATAATTGCAACCCGTGTGAAAGTGATGGTCATTTGTACGTTCCAGGCAACCCAGGCTTCTCTCTAGGGCGTTGTTCCACCAGATCGAATTGTTAGGGCCTAAGAAGTCAGCGCCCGATGCATAAAATACAAAATAAATAGAGCAGTTTTTCCATCGTATAAAACTAATAATTGCTACCGGTGTGAAAGTTATGGTCATTTCTACGTTCCGGGCAACCCAGGCTTCACCCTAGGGCGTTGTTCCACCAGATGGAATAGTTAGGGCATAAGAAGTCAACGCCAGAAGCATAAAATACGGTATAAATACTACAGCTTTTCCATCGTATAAAACGAATAATTGAAACCAGTGTAAAAGTAATGGTCATTTCTACGTCCGGGCAACCTAGGCTTCACCCCAGGGCGCTGCTCCACCAGATCGTATAGTTAGTGCCCTAGAAGTCAGCGCCAGAAGCATAAAATACAATATAAATACAACAGTTTTTCCATCGTATAAAACGAATAATTGCAACCAGTATGAAAGTTATGGTCATTTCTACTTTCCGGGCAACCTAGGCTTCACCCTAGGGCGTTGCTCCACCACATCGAAGAGATAGGGTCTAAGAAGTCAACACCGGAAGCATAAAATACAAAATAAATAGAACAGTTTTTCCATTGCATAAAACGAATAATTGCTACCAGTGTGAAAGTTATGTTCATTTCTACGTTTCTGACAACCTAGGCTTCACTGCAGGGTGTTGGTCCACCAAATTGAATAGGTAGGGCCATAGAAGTCAACGCCAGAAGCAAAAAATACAATATAAATATAACAGCTTTTCCATCGTGAAAAACGAATAATTGCAACCAGTATGAAAGTTATGGTCATTTCTACGTTCCGGGCAACCTAGGTTTCACTCTAGGGCGTTGCTCCACCGGATCGAATAGTTAGGGCCTTAGAAGTCAACGCCCGAAGCATAAAATACAATAAAAATACAACAGTCTTTCCATCCTATAACAGGAATAATTGCAACCCGTGTGAAAGTGATGGTCATTTGTACGTTCCAGGCAACCTAGGCTTCACCCTAGGGCGTTGTTCCAACAGATGGAATAGTTAGGGCCGTAGAAGTCAACGCCCGAAGCATGAAATACAAAATAAATAGAACAGTCGTTCCATCGTATAAAACGAATAATTCCTGCCAGTGTGAAAGTTATGGTACTTTCTACGTTCCGGGCAACCTAGGTTTCACTCTAGGGCGTTGCTCCACCAGATCGCATAGCTAGGGACTTAGAATTCAACGCCATAAGAATAAAATACAGTATAAGTACAACAGTTTTTCCATCGTATAAAATGAATAATTGGAAACATTGTGATAGTAATGGTCATTTCTAAGTTCCAGGCAACGTAGACGTCACTCTAGGGCGTTACTCCACCACATCTAATAGCTACGGCCTTAGCAGTCAACGCTAGAAGCATAAAATACAATATAGATACAACACCTTTTCCATCGTATAAAATGAATAATAGCAAACAGTGTGAAAGTAATGGTCATTTCTACGTTCCGGACAACCTAGGCTTCACTCTAGGGCGTCGCTCTACCACATCGAATAGCTACGGCCTTAGAAGTCAACGCTAGAAGCATAAATTACAATAAAAATGCAACAGTTTTTCCAACGTATAGCATGAGTAATTGCAACCGGTGTGAATGTTATGGTCATTTCTACGTTCCGGGCTACCTAGGCTTGACTGTAGGGTGTTGTTCCAACAGATGGAATAGTTAGGGCCGTAGAAGTCAACGCCCGAAGCATGAAATACAAAATAAATAGAACAGTTGTTCCATCGTATAAAACGAATAATTCCTACCAGTGTGAAAGTTATGTTCATTTCTACGTTCCGGGCAACCTAGGCTTGACTGTAGGGCGTTGCTCCACCAGATCGAATAGGTAGGGCCATAGAAGTCAACGCCCGAAGCATAAAATACATTAAATATACAAGAGCTTTTCCATCGTATAACAGGAATAATTGCAACCAGTGTGAAAGTGATGGTCATTTCTACGTTCCGGGCAACCTAGGCTTGACTGTAGGGCGTTGCTCCACCAGATCGAATAGGTAGGGCCATAGAAGTCAACGCCCGAAGCATAAAATACAATATAAATATAACAGCTTTTCCATCGTGAAAAACGAATAATTGCAACCAGTATGAAAGTTATGGTCATTTCTACTTTCCGGGCAACCTAGGATTCACCCTAGGGCGTTGTTCCAACAGATGGAATAGTTAGGGCCGTAGAAGTCAACGCCCGAAACATGAAATACAAAATAAATAGAACAGTTGTTCCATCGTATAAAACGAATAATTCCTACCAGTGTGAAAGTTATGGTAATTTCTACGTTCCGGGCAACCTAGGTTTCACTCTAGGGCGTTGCTCCACCAGATCGCATAGCTAGGGACTTAGAATTCAACGCCATAAGAATAAAATACAATATAAGTTCAACAGTTTTTCCATCGTATAAAATGAATAATTGGAAACATTGTGAAAGTAATGGTCATTTCTACGTTCCAGGCAACGTAGGCGTCACTCTAGGGCGTTACTCCACCACATCTAATAGCTACGGCCTTAGCAGTCAACGCTAGAAGCATAAAATACAATATAGATACAACACCTTTTCCATCGTATAAAATGAATAACAGCAAACAGTGTGAAAGTAATGGTCATTTCTACGTTCCGTACAACCTAGGCTTCACTCTAGGGCGTCGCTCCACCACATCGAATAGCTACGGCCTTAGAAGTAAACGCTAGAAGCATAAATTACAATAAAAATGCAACAGTTTTTCCAACGTATAGCATGAGTAATTGCAACCGGTGTGAATGTTATGGTCATTTCTACGTTCCGGGCTACCTAGTCTTGACTGTAGGGTGTTGCTCCACCAGATCGAATAGGTCGGGCCATAGAACTCAACGCCAGAAGCATAAGATACAAAATAAATAGAACAGTTTTTCCATTGTATAAAACGAATAATTGCTTCCAGTGTGAAAGTTAAGTTCATTTCTACGTTCCGGGCAACCTAGGCTTCACTGTAGGGTGTTGCTCCACCAGATCGAATAGGTAGGGCCATGGAAGTCTACGCCCGAAGCATAATATGCTATATAAATACAACAGTTTTTCCATCGTATAAAAGGATTAATTGCAACCAGTTTGAAAGTGATGATCATTTCTACGTTCCGGGCAACCTAGGCTTCACTCTAGGGCGTTGCTCCACCAGATCGAACACTTAGGGCCTAAGAAGGCAACGCCAGAAGCATAAAGTACAATATAAATATAACAGTTTTTCCATCGTATAAAACGAATAATAGCAACCAGTGTGAAAGTTCTGGTCATTTCTACGTTCCCGGCAACCTATACTTCACCCCAGGGCGTTGTTCCACCAGATCGAATAGTTCGGGCCTAAGAAGTGAACGCCAGCAGCATAAAATAAAATAAAAATGCAACAGTCTTTCCATCCTATAACAGGAATAATTGCAACCCGTGTGAAAGCGATGGTCATTTGTACGTTCCAGGCAACCTAGGCTTCACACTAGGGCGTTGTTCCACCAGATCGAATTGTTAGGGCCTAAGAAGTCAACGCCAGAAGCATAAGATACAATATAAATATAACAGTTTTTCCATCGTATAGAACGAATAATAGCAACCAGTGTGAAAGTTATGGTCATTTCTACGTTCCGGGCAACCTAGGCTTGACTGTAGGGTGTTGCTCCACCAGATCGAATAGGTAGGGCCATAGAAGTCAACGCCCGAAGCATAAAATACAAAATAAATAGAACAGTTTTTCCATTGTGTAAAACGAATAATTGCTACCAGTGTGAAAGTTATGTTCATTTCTACGTTCCGGGCAACCTAGGCTTGACTGTAGGACGTTGCTCCACCAGATCGAATAGGTAGGGCCATAGAAGTCAACGCCCGAAGCATAAAATACAATATAAATATAACACCTTTTCCATCGTATAAAATGAATAGTAGCAAACAGTGTGAAAGTAATGGTCATTTCTACGTTCCGGACAACCTAGGCTTCACTCTAGGGCGTCGCTCCACTTCATCGAATAGCTACGGCCTTAGAAGTCAACGCTAGAAGCATAAATTACAATAAAAATGCAACAGTTTTTCCAACGTATAGCATGAGTAATTGCAACCGGTGTGAATGTTATGGTCATTTCTACGTTCCGGGTACCTAGGCTTGACTGTAGGGTGTTGCTCCACCAGATCGAATAGGTCGGGCCATAGAAGTCAACGCCTGAAGCATAAGATACAAAATAAATAGAACAGTTTTTCCATTGTATAAAACGAATAATTGCTTCCAGTGTGAAAGTTATGTTCATTTCTACGTTCCGGACAACCTAGGCTTGAATGTTGGGCGTTGCTCCACCAGATCGAATAGGTAGGGCCATAGAAGTCAACGCCCGAAGCATAAAATACAATAAAAATACAACAGTCTTTCCATCCTATAACAGCAATAATTGCAACCCGTGTGAAAGTGATGGTCATTTGTACGTTCCAGGCAACCCAGGCTTCTCTCTGGGGCGTTGTTCCACCAGATCGAATTGTTAGGGCCTAAGAGGTCAACGCCCGATGCATAAAATACACAATAAATAGAACAGTTTTTCCATCGTATAAAACTAATAATTGCTACCAGTGTGAAAGTTATGTTCATTTCTACGTTCCGGCCAACCTAGGCTTGACTGTAGGGCGTTGCTCCACCAGATCGAATAGGTAGGGCCATAGAAGTCAACGCCCGAAGGATAAAATACATTAAATATACAAGAGCTTTTCCATCGTATAACAGGAATAATTGCAACCAGTGTGAAAGTGATGGTCATTTCTACGTTCCGGGCAACCTAGGCTTCACTCTAGGGCGTTGCTCCACCAGATCGAACACTTAGGGCCTAAGAAGGCACCGCCCGAAGCATAAAATGCAATATAAATACAACAGTTTTTCCATCGTATAAAACGAATAATTGCTACCGGTGTGAAAGTTATGGTCATTTCTACGTTCCGGGCAACCTAGGCATCACCATAGGGTGTTGTTCCACCAGATGGAATAGTTAGGGCATAAGAAGTCAACGCCAGAAGCATAAAATACGGTATAAATACAACAGCTTTTCCATCGTATAAAACGAATAATTGCTACCAGTGTGAAAGTTATAGTCATTTCTACTTTCCGGGTAACCTAGGCTTCACTCTAGGGCGTTGCTCCACCAGATCGAATAGTTAGGGCCTATGAAGTCAACGCCAGAAGCATAAAATACAATAAAGATGCAACAGTTTTTCCATCGTATATCAGAAATTATTGCAACCAGTGTGAAAGTAATGGCATATCATTGTTCCGGGCAACCTAGGCTTCTCTCTAGGGAGTTGCTCCACCAGATGGAATAGTTAGGGCCTTAGAAGTCAACGCCCGAAGCATAAAATACAATAAAGATGCAACAGTTTTTCCATCGTATAAAACGAATAATTGAAACCAGTATAAAAGTAATGGTCATTTCTACGTTCCGGGCAACCTAGGCTTCACCCCAGGGCGCTGCTCCACCAGATCGTATAGTTAGTGCCCTAGAAGTCAGCGCCAGAAGCATAAAGTACAATATAAATACAACAGTTTTTCCGTCGTATAAAACGAATAATTGCAACCAGTATGAAAGTTAAGGTCATTTCTACTTTCCGGGCAACCTAGGCTTCACCCTAGGGCGTTGCTCCACTACATCGAAGAGATAGGGTCTAAGAAGTCAACACCGGAAGCATAAAATACAAAATAAATAGAACAGTTTTTCCATTGTATAAAACGAATAATTGCTACCAGTGTGAAAGTTATGTTCATTTCTACGTTTCTGACAACCTAGGCTTCACTGCAGGGTGTTGGTCCACCAAATCGAATTGTTAGGGCCTAAGAAGTCAACGCCAGAAGCATAAAATACAGTATAAATACAACAATTTTTCCATTGTACAGCATGACTAATTGCAACCAGTGCGAAAGCAACGATCATTTCGACGTTTCGGGCATCCTAGACTTAACTCTGAGGCGTTGCTCCACCAGATCGAAGAGATAGGGTCTAAGAAGTCAACAACGGAAGCATAAAATACAAAATAAATAGAACAGTTTTTCCACTGTATAAAACGAATAATTGCTACCAGTGTGAAAGTTATATTCATTTCTACGTTTCTAACAACCTAGGCTTCACTGCAGGGTGTTGGTCCACCAAATCGAATAGGTAGGGCCATAGAAGTCAACGCCAGAAGCATAAAATACAATATAAATATAACAGCTTTTCCATCGTGAAAAACGAATAATTGCAACCAGTATGAAAGTTATGGTCATTTCTACTTTCCGGGCAACCTAGGCTTCACCCTAGGGCGTTGTTCCAACAGATGGAATAGTTAGGGCCGTAGAAGTCAACGCCCGAAGCATGAAATACAAAATAAATAGAACAGTTGTTCCATCGTATAAAACGAATAATTCCTACCAGTGTGAAAGTTATGGTAATTTCTACGTTCCGGGCAACCTAGGTTTCACTCTCGGGCGTTGCTCCACCAGATCGCATAGCTAGGGACTTAGAACTCAACGCCATAAGAACAAAATACAATATAAGTACAACAGTTTTTCCATCGTATAAAATGAATAATTGGAAACATTGTGATAAGTAATGGTCATTTCTACGTTCCAGGCAACGTAGACGTCACTCTAGGGCGTTACTCCACCACATCGAATAGCTACGGCCTTAGAAGTCAACGCTAGAAGCATAAAATACAATATAGATACAACACCTTTTCCATCGTATAAAATGAATAATAGCAAACAGTGTGAAAGTAATGGTCATTTCTACGTTCCGGACAACCTAGGCTTCACTCTAGGGAGTCGCTCCACCACATCGAATAGCTACGGCCTTAGAAGTCAACGCTAGAAGCATAAATTACAATAAAAATGCAACAGTTTTTCCAACGTATAGCATGAGTAATTGCAACCGGTGTGAATGTTATGGTCATTTCTACGTTCCGGACAACCCAGGCTTCTCTCTAGGGCGTTGTTCCACCAGATCGAATTGTTAGGGCCTAAGAAGTCAGCGCCCGATGCATAAAATACAAAATAAATAGAGCAGTTTTTCCATCGTATAAAACTAATAATTGCTACCGGTGTGAAAGTTATGGTCATTTCTACGTTCCGGGCAACCCAGGCTTCACCCTAGGGCGTTGTTCCACCAGATGGAATAGTTAGGGCATAAGAAGTCAACGCCAGAAGCATAAAATACGGTATAAATACTACAGCTTTTCCATCGTATAAAACAAATAATTGCAACCAGTATGAAAGGTATGGTCATTTCTACTTTCCGGGCTGCCTAGGCTTCACCCTAGGGCGTTGCTCCAACAGATTGAATAGTTAGGGCCTTAGAAGTCAACGCCCGAAGCATAAAATACAAAATAAATAGAACAGCTTTTCCATCGTATGAAACTAATAATTGAACCAGTGTGAAAGTAATGGGCGTTTCTACGTTCCGGGCAACCTAGGCTTCACTCTAGGGCGTTGCTCCACCACATCGAATAGCTACGGCCTTAGAAGTCAACGCCAGAAGCATAAAATACATTATAAATACAACAATTTTTCCATTGTATAGCATGACTAATTGCAACCAGTGCGAAAGTAACGATCGTTTCGACGTTTCGGGCATCCTAGACTTAACTCTGAGGCGTTGCTCCACCAGATCGAAGAGTTAGGGTCTAAGAAGTCAACACCGGAAGCAAAAAATACAATTTAAATACAACAGCTTTTCCATCGTAGAAAACGAATAATTGCAACCTGTGTGAAGGTTATGGTCATATCTACGTTCCGGGCAACCTAGGCTTCACTGTAGGGTGTTGCTCCACCAGATCGAATAGGTAGGGCCACAGAAGTCTACGCCCGAAGCATAATATGCAATATAAATACAACAGTTTTTCCATCGTATAAAAGGATTAATTGCAACCAGTTTGAAAGTGATGATCATTTCTACGTTCCGGGCAACCTAGGCTTCACTCTAGGGCGTTGCTCCACCAGATCGAACACTTAGGGCCTATGAAGTCAACACCAGAAGCATAAAATACAATATAAATATAACAGTTTTTCCATCGTATAAAACGAATAATAGCAACCAGTGTGAAAGTTATGGTCATTTCTACGTTCCGGGCAACCTAGACTTGACTGTAGGGTGTTGCTCCACCAGATCGAATAGGTAGGGCCATAGAAGTCAACGCCCGAATCATAAAATACAAAATAAATAGAACAGTTTTTCCATTGTATAAAACGAATAATTGCTACCAGTGTGAAAGTTATGTTCATTTCTACGTTCCGGACAACCTAGGCTTGAATGTTGGGCGTTGCTCCACCAGATCGAATAGATAGGGCCATAGAAGTCAACGCCTGAAGCATAAAATACATTACATATACAAGAGCTTTTCCATCGTATAACAGGAATAGTTGCAACCAGTGTGAAAGTGATGGTCATTTCTACGTTCCGGGCAACCCAGGCTTCACTCTAGGGCGTTGCTCCACCAGATCGAACACTTAGGGCCTAAGAAGGCACCGCCCGAAGCATAAAATGCAATATAAATACAACAGTTTTTCCATCGTATAAAACGAATAATTGCTACCGGTGTGAAAGTTATGGTCATTTCTACGTTCCGGGCAACCTAGGCATCACCCTAGGGTGTTGTTCCACCAGATGGAATAGTTAGGGCATAAGAAGTCAACGCCAGAAGCATAAAATACGGTATAAATACAACAGCTTTTCCATCGTATAAAACGAATAATTGCTACCAGTGTGAAAGTTATAGTCATTTCTACTTTCCGGGCAACCTAGGCTTCACTCTAGGGCGTTGCTCCACCAGATCGAATAGTTAGGGCCTATGAAGTCAACGCCAGAAGGATAAAATACAATAAAGATGCAACAGTTTTTCCATCGTATATCAGGAATTATTGCAACCAGTGTGAAAGTAATGGCATATCATTGTTCCGGGCAACCTAGGCTTCTCTCTAGGGCGTTGCTCAACCAGATGGAATAGTTAGGGGCTTAGAAGTCAACGCCCGAAGCATAAAATACAATAAAGATGCAACAGTTTTTCCATCGTATAAAACGAATAATTGAAACCAGTATAAAAGTAATGGTCATTTCTACGTTTCTGACAACCTAGGCTTCACTGCAGGGTGTTGGTCCACCAAATCGAATAGGTAGGGCCATAGAAGTCAACGCCAGAAGCATAAAATACAATATAAATATAACAGCTTTTCCATCGTGAAAAACGAATAATTGCAACCAGTATGAAAGTTATGGTCATTTCTACGTTCCGGGCAACCTAGGTTTCACTCTAGGGCGTTGTTCCCCGGATCGAATAGTTAGGGCCTTAGAAGTCAACGCCCGAAGCATAAAATACAATAAAAATACAACAGTCTTTCCATCCTATAACAGGAATAATTGCAACCCGTGTGAAAGTGATGGTCATATGTACGTTCCAGGCAACCTAGGCTTCACTCTACGGCGTTGTTCCACCAGATCGAATTGTTAGGGCCTAAGAAGTCAACGCCAGAAGCATAAAATGCAGTATAAATACAACAATTTTTCCATTGTACAGCATGACTAATTGCAACCAGTGCGAAAGTAACGATCATTTCGACGTTTCGGGCATCCTAGACTTAACTCTGAGGCGTTGCTCCACCAGATCGAAGAGATAGGGTCTAAGAAGTCAACAACGGAAGCATAAAATACAAAATAAATAGAACAGTTTTTCCACTGTATAAAACGAATAATTGCTACCAGTGTGAAAGTTATATTCATTTCTACGTTTCTAACAACCTAGGCTTCACTGCAGGGTGTTGGTCCACGAAATCCAATAGGTAGGGCCATAGAAGTCAACGCCAGAAGCATAAAATACAATATAAATATAACAGCTTTTCCATCGTGAAAAACGAATAATTGCAACCAGTATGAAAGTTATGGTCATTTCTACTTTCCGGGCAACCTAGGCTTCACCCTAGGGCGTTGTTCCAACAGATGGAATAGTTAGGGCCGTAGAAGTCAACGCCCGAAGCATGAAATACAAAATAAATAGAACAGTTGTTCCATCGTATAAAACGAATAATTCCTACCAGTGTGAAAGTTATGGTAATTTCTACGTTCCGGGCAACCTAGGTTTCACTCTAGGGCGTTGCTCCACCAGATCGCATAGCTAGGGACTTAGAATTCAACGCCATAAGAATAAAATACAATATAAGTACAACAGTTTTTCCATCGTATAAAATGAATAATTGGAAACATTGTGATAAGTAATGGTCATTTCTACGTTCCAGGCAACGTAGACGTCACTCTAGGGCGTTACTCCACCACATCGAATAGCTACGGCCTTAGAAGTCAACGCTAGAAGCATAAAATACAATATAGATACAACACCTTTTCCATCGTATAAAATGAATAATAGCAAACAGTGTGAAAGTAATGGTCATTTCTACGTTCCCGGCAACCTAGGCTTCACTCTAGGGCGATGCTCCACCAGATCAAACAGTTAGGGCCTTCGAAGTCCTCGCCAGAAGCGTAAAATACGATAAAGATGCAATAGTTTTTCCATCGTATCAAACGAATGATTGCAACCAGTGTGAATGTAATGGTCATTTCTACATTCCGAGCAACCTAGGCTTCACTCTAGAGCGTTGCTCCACAAGATCGAATAGTTAGGTCCTTAGACGTCAAACCCAGAAGCATAAAATACGATATAAATAAAACAGTCTGTCCATCGTAGAACAGGAATAATTGCAACCAGTGTGAAAGTTATGGTCATTTCTGCGTTCCGGGCAACCTAGGCTTCACTCTAGGGCGTTGCTCCACCACATCGATTAGTTAGGTCCTAAGAAGTCAACGCCAGAAGCATAAAATACGGTATAAATACAACAGCTTTTCCATCGTATAAAACGAATAATTGCAACCAGTGTGAAAGTAATGGTCATTTCTACGTTCCGGGCAACGTAGGTTTCACACTACGGCGTTGATCCACCAGACGGAATAGTTAGGGCCTAAGAATTCAACGCCAGAAGGATAAAATACAATATAAGTACAACAGTTATTCCATCGAATAAAATGAGTAGTTGCAAATATTGTGAATGTAATGGTCATTTCTACGTTCCGGACAACCTAGGCTTGACTGTAGGGTGTTGCTCCACCAGATCGAATAGCTATGGCGATAGAAGTCAACGCCCGAAGCATAAAATACAAAATAAATAGAACAGTTTTTCCATTGTATGAAACGAATAATTGCTACCAGTGTGAAAGTTATGTTCATTTCTACGTTCCGGGCAACCTAGGCAAGACTGTAGGGCGTTGCTCCACCAGATCGAATAGGTAGGGCCATAGAAGTCAACGCCCGAAGCATAAAATACATTAAATATACAAGAGCTTTTCCATCGTATAACAGGAATAATTGCAACCAGTGTGAAAGTGATGGTCATTTCTACGTTCCGGGCAACCTAGGCTTCACTCTAGGGCGTTGCTCCACCAGATCGAACACTTAGGGCCTAAGAAGGCACCGCCCGAAGCATAAAATGCAATATAAAAACAACAGTTTTTCCATCGTATAAAACGAATAATTGCTACCGGTGTGAAAGTTATGGTCATTTCTACGTTCCGGGCAACCTAGGCATCACCCTAGGGTGTTGTTCCACCAGATGGAATAGTTAGGGCATAAGAAGTCAACGCCAGAAGCATAAAATACGGTATAAATACAACAGCTTTTCCATCGTATAAAACGAATAATTGCTACCAGTGTGAAAGTTATAGTCATTTCTACTTTCCGGGCAACCTAGGCTTCACTCTAGGGCGTTGCTCCACCAGCTCGAATAGTTAGTGCCCTAGAAGTCAGCGCCAGAAGCATAAAATACAATATAAATACAACAGTTTTTCCATCGTATAAAACGAATAATTGCAACCAGTATGAAAGTTATGGTCATTTCTACTTTCCGGGCAACCTAGGCTTCACCCTAGGGCGTTGCTCCACCACATCGAAGAGATAGGGTCTAAGAAGTCAACACCGGAAGCATAAAATACAAAATAAATAGAACAGTTTTTCCATTGTATAAAACGAATAATTGCTACCAGTGTGAAAGTTGTGTTCATTTCTACGTTTCTGACAACCTAGGCTTCACTGCAGGGTGTTGGTCCACCAAATCGAATAGGTAGGGCCATAGAAGTCAACGCCAGAAGCATAAAATACAATATAAATATAACAGCTTTTCCATCGTGAAAAACGAATAATTGCAACCAGTATGAAAGTTATGGTCATTTCTACTTTCCGGGCAACCTAGGCTTCACCCTAGGGCGTTGTTCCAACAGATGGAATAGTTAGGGCCGTAGAAGACAACGCCCGAAGCATGAAATACAAAATAAATAGAACAGTTGTTCCATCGTATAAAACGAATAATTCCTACCAGTGTGAAAGTTATGGTAATTTCTACGTTCCGGGCAACCTAGGTTTCACTCTAGGGCGTTGCTCCACCAGATCGCATAGCTAGGGACTTAGAATTCAACGCCATAAGAATAAAATACAGTATAAGTACAACAGTTTTTCCATCGTATAAAATGAATAATTGGAAACAAAGTGATAGTAATGGTCATTTCTAAGTTCCAGGCAACGTAGACGTCACTCTAGGGCGTTACTCCACCACATCTAATAGCTACGGCCTTAGCAGTCAACGCTAGAAGCATAAAATACAATATAGACACAACACCTTTTCCATCGTATAAAATGAATAATAGCAAACAGTGTGAAAGTAATGGTCATTTCTACGTTCCGGACAACCTAGGCTTCACTCTAGGGCGTCGCTCTACCACATCGAATAGCTACGGCCTTAGAAGTCAACGCTAGAAGCATAAATTACAATAAAAATGCAACAGTTTTTCCAACGTATAGCATGAGTAATTGCAACCGGTGTGAATGTTATGGTCATTTCTACGTTCCGGGCTACCTAGGCTTGACTGTAGGGCGTTGCTCCACCAGATCGAATAGGTAGGGCCATAGAAGTCAACGCCCGAAGCATATAATACATTAAATATACAAGAGCTTTTCCATCGTATAACAGGAATAATTGCAACCAGTGTGAAAGTGATGGTCATTTCTACGTTCCGGGCAACCTAGGCTTCACTCTAGGGCGTTGTTCCACCAGATCGAACAGTTACGGCCTAAGAAGGCAACGCCAGAAGCATAAAGTACAATATAAATATAACAGTTTTTCCATCGTATAAAACGAATAATAGCAACCAGTGTGAAAGTTCTGGTCATTTCTACGTTCCCGGCAACCTATACTTCACCCCAGGGCGTTGTTCCACCAGATCGAATAGTTAGGGCCTAAGAAGTGAACGCCAGCAGTATAAAATACAATAAAAATGCAACAGTCTTTCCATCCTATAACAGGAATAATTGCAACCCGTGTGAAAGCGATGGTCATTTGTACGTTCCAGGCAACCTAGGCTTCACTCTAGGGCGTTGTTCCACCAGATCCAATAGGTAGGGCCATAGAAGTCAACGCCCGAAGCATAAAATACAAAATAAATAGAACAGTTTTTCCATTGTGTAAAACGGATAATTGCTACCAGTGTGAAAGTTATGTTCATTTCTAGGTTCCGGGCAACCTAGTCTTGACTGTAGGGCGTTGCTCCACCAGATCGAATAGGTAGGGCCATAGAAGTCAACGCCCGAAGCATAAAATACAATATAAATATAACAGCTTTTCCATCGTGAAAAACGAATCATTGCAACCAGTATGAAAGTTATGGTCATTTCTACTTTCCGGGCAACCTAGGATTCACCCTAGGGCGTTGTTCCAACAGATGGAATAGTTAGGGCCGTAGAAGTCAACGCCCGAAGCATGAAATACAAAATAAATAGAACAGTTGTTCCACCGTATAAAACGAATAATTCCTACCAGTGTGAAAGTTATGGTAATTTCTACGTTCCGGGCAACCTAGGTTTCACTCTAGGGCGTTCCTCCACCAGATCGCATAGCTAGGGACTTAGAATTCAACGCCATAAGAATAAAATACAATATAAGTTCAACAGCTTTTCCATCGTATAAAATGAATAATTCGAAACATTGTGAAAGTAATGGTCATTTCTACGTTCCAGGCAACGTAGGCGTCACTCTAGGGCGCTACTCCACTACATCTAATAGCTACGGCCTTAGCAGTCAACGCTAGAAGCATAAAATACAATATAGATACAACACCTTTTCCATCGTATAAAATGAATAATAGCAAACAGTGTGAAAGTAATGGTCATTTCTACGTTCCGTACAACCTAGGCTTCACTCTAGGGCGTCGCTCCACCACATCGAATAGCTACGGCCTTAGAAGTAAACGCTAGAAGCATAAATTACAATAAAAATGCAACAGTTTTTCCAACGTATAGCATGAGTAATTGCAACCGGTGTGAATGTTATGGTCATTTCTACGTTCCGGGCTACCTAGGCTTGACTGTAGGGTGTTGCTCCACCAGATCGAATAGGTCGGGCCATAGAAGTCAACGCCTGAAGCATAAGATACAAAATAAATAGAACAGTTTTTCCATTGTATAAAACGAATAATTGCTTCCAGTGTGAAAGTTAAGTTCATTTCTACGTTCCGGGCAACCTAGGCTTCACTGTAGGGTGTTGCTCCACCAGATCGAATAGGTAGGGCCACAGAAGTCTACGCCCGAAGCATAATATGCTATATAAATACAACAGTTTTTCCATCGTATAAAAGGATTAATTGCAACCAGTTTGAAAGTGATGATCATTTCTACGTTCCGGGCAACCTAGGCTTCACTCTAGGGCGTTGCTCCACCAGATCGAACACTTAGGGCCTAAGAAGGCAACGCCAGAAGCATAAAGTACAATATAAATATAACAGTTTTTCCATCGTATAAAACGAATAATAGCAACCAGTGTGAAAGTTCTGGTCATTTCTACGTTCCCGGCAACCTATACTTCACCCCAGGGCGTTGTTCCACCAGATCGAATAGTTCGGGCCTAAGAAGTGAACGCCAGCAGTATAAAATACAATAAAAATGCAACAGTCTTTCCATCCTATAACAGGAATAATTGCAACCCGTGTGAAAGCGATGGTCATTTGTACGTTCCAGGCAACCTAGGCTTCACTCTAGGGCGTTGTTCCACCAGATCGAATTGTTAGGGCCTAAGAAGTCAACGCCAGAAGCATAAGATACAATATAAATATAACAGTTTTTCCATCGTATAGAACGAATAATAGCAACCAGTGTGTAAGTTATGGTCATTTCTACGTTCCGGGCAACCTAGGCTTGACTGTAGGGTGTTGCTCCACCAGATCGAATAGGTAGGGCCATAGAAGTCAACGCCCGAAGCATAAAATACAAAATAAATAGAACAGTTTTTCCATTGTGTAAAACGAATAATTGCTACCAGTGTGAAAGTTATGTTCATTTCTAGGTTCCGGGCAACCTAGGCTTGACTGTAGGGCGTTGCTCCACCAGATCGAATAGGTAGGGCCATAGAAGTCATCGCCCGAAGCATAAAATACAATATAAATATAACAGCTTTTCCATCGTGAAAAACGAATCATTGCAACCAGTATGAAAGTTATGGTCATTTCTACTTTCCGGGCAACCTAGGATTCACCCTAGGGCGTTGTTCCAACAGATGGAATAGTTAGGGCCGTAGAAGTCAACGCCCGAAGCATGAAATACAAAATAAATAGAACAGTTGTTCCACCGTATAAAACGAATAATTCCTACCAGTGTGAAAGTTATGGTAATTTCTACGTTCCGGGCAACCTAGGTTTCACTCTAGGGCGTTGCTCCACCAGATCGCATAGCTAGGGACTTAGAATTCAACGCCATAAGAATAAAATACAATAAAAATGCAACAGTTTTTCCAACGTATAGCATGAGTAATTGCAACCGGTCTGAATGTTATGGTCATTTCTACGTTCCGGGCTACCTAGGCTTGACTGTAGGGTGTTGCTCCACCAGATCGAATCGGTCGGGCCATAGAAGTCAACGCCTGAAGCATAAGATACAAAATAAATAGAACAGTTTTTCCATTGTATAAAACGAATAATTGCTTCCAGTGTGAAAGTTATGTTCATTTCTACGTTCCGGACAACCTAGGCTTGAATGTTGGGCGTTGCTCCACCAGATCGAATAGGTAGGGCCATAGAAGTCAACGCCCGAAGCATAAAATACAATAAAAATACAACAGTCTTTCCATCCTATAACAGCAATAATTGCAACCCGTGTGAAAGGGATGGTCATTTGTACGTTCCAGGCAACCCAGGCTTCTCTCTGGGGCGTTGTTCCACCAGATCGAATTGTTAGGGCCTAAGAAGTCAACGCCCGATGCATAAAATACACAATAAATAGAACAGTTTTTCCATCGTATAAAACTAATAATTGCTACCAGTGTGAAAGTTATGTTCATTTCTACGTTCCGGGCGACCTAGGCTTGACTGTAGGGCGTTGCTCCACCAGATCGAATAGGTAGGGCCATAGAAGTCAACGCCCGAAGCATAAAATACATTAAATATACAAGAGCTTTTCCATCGTATAACAGGAATAATTGCAACCAGTGTGAAAGTGATGGTCATTTCTACGTTCCGGGCATCCTAGGCTTCACTCTAGGGCGTTGCTCCACCAGATCGAACACTTAGGGCCTAAGAAGGCACCGCCCGAAGCATAAAATGCAATATAAATACAACAGTTTTTCCATCGTATAAAACGAATAATTGCTACCGGTGTGAAAGTTATGGTCATTTCTACGTTCCGGGCAACCTAGGCATCACCCTAGGGTGTTGTTCCACCAGATGGAATAGTTAGGGCATAAGAAGTCAACGCCAGAAGCATAAAATACGGTATAAATACAACAGCTTTTCCATCGTATAAAACGAATAATTGCTACCAGTATGAAAGTTATAGTCATTTCTACTTTCCGGGCAACCTAGGCTTCACTCTAGGGCGTTGCTCCACCAGATCGAATAGTTAGGGCCTATGAAGTCAACGCCAGAAGCATAAAATACATTAAAGATGCAACAGTTTTTCCATCGTATATCAGGAATTATTGCAACCAGTGTGAAAGTAATGGCATATCATTGTTCCGGGCAAACTAGGCTTCTCTCTAGGGCGTTGCTCCACCAGATGGAATAGTTAGGGCCTTAGAAGTCAACGCCCGAAGCATAAAATACAATAAAGATGCAACAGTTTTTCCATCGTATAAAACGAATAATTGAAACCAGTATAAAAGTAATGGTCATTTCTACGTTCCGGGCAACCTAGGCTTCACCCCAGGGCGCTGCTCCACCAGATCGTATAGTTAGTGCCCTAGAAGTCAGCGCCAGAAGCATAAAGTACAATATAAATACAACAGTTTTTCCATCGTTTAAAACGAATAATTGCAACCAGTATGAAAGTTATGGTCATTTCTACTTTCCGGGCAACCTAGGCGTCACCCTAGGGCGTTGCTCCACCACATCGAAGAGATAGGGTCTAAGAAGTCAACACCGGAAGCATAAAATACAAAATAAATAGAACAGTTTTTCCATTGTATAAAACGAATAATTGCTACCAGTGTGAAAGTTATGTTCATTTCTACGTTTCTGACAACCTAGGCTTCACTGCAGGGTGTTGGTCCACCAAATCGAATAGGTAGGGCCATAGAAGTCAACGCCAGAAGCATAAAATACAATATAAATATAACAGCTTTTCCATCGTGAAAAACGAATAATTGCAACCAGTATGAAAGTTATGGTCATTTCTACGTTCCGGGCAACCTAGGTTTCACTCTAGGGCGTTGCTCCACCAGATCGAACACTTAGGGCCTAAGAAGGCACCGCCCGAAGCATAAAATGCAATATAAATACAACAGTTTTTCCATCGTATAAAACGAATAATTGCTACCGGTGTGAAAGTTATGGTCATTTCTACGTTCCGGGCAACCTACGCTTGACTGTAGGGTGTTGCTCCACCAGATCGAATAGGTAGGGCCATAGAAGTCAACGCCCGAAGCATAAAATACAAAATAAATAGAACAGTTTTTCCATTGTGTAAAACGAATAATTGCTACCAGTGTGAAAGTTATGTTCATTTCTACGTTCCGGGCAACCTAGGCTTGACTGTAGGGCGTTGCTCCACCAGATCGAATAGGTAGGGCCATAGAAGTCAACGCCCGAAGCATAAAATACAATATAAATATAACACCTTTTCCATCGTATAAAATGAATAATAGCAAACAGTGTGAAACTAATGGTCATTTCTACGTTCCGGACAACCTAGGCTTCACTCTAGGGCGTCGCTCCACTACATCGAATAGCTACGGCCTTAGAAGTCAACGCTAGAAGCATAAATTACAATAAAAATGCAACAGTTTTTCCAACGTATAGCATGAGTAATTGCAACCGGTGTGAATGTTATGGTCATTTCTACGTTCCGGGCAACCTAGACTTGACTGTAGGGTGTTGCTCCACCAGATCAAACAGTTAGGGTCTTAGATGTCAACGCCAGAAGCATAAAATACAATAAAGGTGCAACAGTTTTTCCATCGTATAACAGGAATAACTGCAACCAGTGTGAAAGTACTGGTCATTTCTACGTTACGGGTAACCTAGGTATCACTCTAGGGCGTTCCTCCACCAGATCTAAAAGCTAGGGACTTAGAATTCAACGCCAGAAGAATAAAATACAATACAAGTACAACAGTTTTTCCATCGTATAAAATGAATATTTGCAAACATTGTGGAAGTAATGGTCATATCGTCGTTCCGGGCAACCTATGCGACACTCTAGAGCGTTGCTCCACCACATCTAATAGCTACGGCCTTAAAAGTCAACGCCAGAAGAATAAAATGCAATATAAATACAAGAGCTTTTACATCGTATAAAATGAATAATTGCAAACAGTGTGAAAGCAATGGTCATTTGTACGTCCCGGGCAACATAGGCTTCACTCCAGGGCGTTGCTCCACCAAATCGAATAGTTCAGGGCCCTAGAAGTCAACGCCAGAAGCATAAAATACAATGAAGATGCAACAGTTTTTCCATCGTATAACAGGAATAACTGCAAACAGCGTGAAAGTACTGTTCATTTCTACGTTCCGGGCAACCTAGGCTTCACCCTAGGGTGTTGTTCCACCAGATGGAATAGTTAGGGCCTAAGAACTCAACGCCAGAAGCATAAAATACAATATAAATACAACAGTTTTTCCATCGTATAAAATGAATAATTGCAGACATTGTGAAAGTAATGGTCATTTCTACGTTCCGGTCAACCTAGGCGTCACTCTAGGGCGTTGCTCCACCACATCTAATAGCTACGGCCTTAGAAGTCAACGCCAGGAGCATAAAATACAATATCAATACAACAGCTTTTCCATCGTATAAAATGAATAATTGCAAACAGTGTGAAAGTAATGGTCATTTCTACGTTCCGGGAAACCTAGGCGTCACTCTAGGGCGTTGCTCCACCATATCTAGTATCTGCGGCCTTAGAAGTCAAAGCCAGAAGCACAAAATACAATAAAAATGCAGCAGTTTTTCCATCGTATAGCATGACTAATTGCAACCAGCGCGAAAGTAATGATCATATCGACATTTCGGGCATCCTAGACTTAACTCTGAGGCGTTGCTCCACCAGATCGAAGAGTTAGGGCCTTAGAAGTCAACGCCAGAAGCATAAACTACAAAATAAATACAACAGTCTTTCCATCGTATAAAACGAATAATAGCAACCAGTGTGAAGGTAATGGTCATTTCTACGTTCCGGGCAACCTAGGCTTCACTCTATGGCGTTCTTCCACCAGATCGAATAGTTAGGGCCTAAGAAGTCAACGCCAGAAGCATAAAATACAATATAGGTATAACAGTTTTTCCATCGTATGAAACGAATAATAGCAACCAGTGTGAAGGTAATGGTCATTTCTACGTTCCGGGCAACCTAGGCTTCACTCTATGGCGTTCTTCCACCAGATCGAATAGTTAGGGCCTAAGAAGTCAACACCAGAAGAATAAAATACAGTAAAAATACAACAGTCTTTCCATCCTATAAGAGGAATAATTGCAACGAGTGTGAAAGTTATGGTCATTTCTGCATTTCGAGCAACCTAGGCTTCACTCTAGGGCGTTGCTCCACCAGATCGAATAGTTAGGTCCTTAGAAGTCAACGCCAGAAGCATAAAATACGATATAAATAAACAGCTTTTCCATCGTACAAAAAGAATAATTGCAAACAGTGTGAAAGTAATGGTCATTTCTACGTTCCGCGCAATCTGGGCTTTACCCTAGGGCGTTGTTCCACCAGATGGAATAGTTAGGGCCTAAGAAGTCAACGCCAGAAGCATAAAGAACGATATAAATACAACAGCTTTTCCAACGTATAATACGAATAATTGCAACCAGTGTGGAAGTTATGGTCATTTCTACGTTCCGGGCAACCTAGGCTTCACTCCAGGGCGGTGCTCCGCCAAATCGAATAGCTAGGGCCTTAGAAGTCAACGCCAGCAGTATAAAATACAATAAAAATGCAACAGTCTTTCCATCCTATAACAGGAATAATTGCAACCCGTGTGAAAGCGATGGTCATTTGTACGTTCCAGGCAACCTAGGCTTCACTCTAGGGCGTTGTTCCACCAGATCGAATTGTTAGGGCCTAAGAAGTCAACGCCAGAAGCATAAGATACAATATAAATATAACAGTTTTTCCATCGTATAGAACGAATAATAGCAACCAGTGTGTAAGTTATGGTCATTTCTACGTTCCGGGCAACCTAGGCTTGACTGTAGGGTGTTGCTCCACCAGATCGAATAGGTAGGGCCATAGAAGTCAACGCCCGAAGCATAAAATACAAAATAAATAGAACAGTTTTTCCATTGTGTAAAACGAATAATTGCTACCAGTGTGAAAGTTATGTTCATTTCTAGGTTCCGGGCAACCTAGGCTTGACTGTAGGGCGTTGCTCCACCAGATCGAATAGGTAGGGCCATAGAAGTCATCGCCCGAAGCATAAAATACAATATAAATATAACAGCTTTTCCATCGTGAAAAACGAATCATTGCAACCAGTATGAAAGTTATGGTCATTTCTACTTTCCGGGCAACCTAGGATTCACCCTAGGGCGTTGTTCCAACAGATGGAATAGTTAGGGCCGTAGAAGTCAACGCCCGAAGCATGAAATACAAAATAAATAGAACAGTTGTTCCACCGTATAAAACGAATAATTCCTACCAGTGTGAAAGTTATGGTAATTTCTACGTTCCCGGCAACCTAGGTTTCACTCTAGGGCGTTGCTCCACCAGATCGCATAGCTAGGGACTTAGAATTCAACGCCATAAGAATAAAATACAATAAAAATGCAACAGTTTTTCCAACGTATAGCATGAGTAATTGCAACCGGTCTGAATGTTATGGTCATTTCTACGTTCCGGGCTACCTAGGCTTGACTGTAGGGTGTTGCTCCACCAGATCGAATCGGTCGGGCCATAGAAGTCAACGCCTGAAGCATAAGATACAAAATAAATAGAACAGTTTTTCCATTGTATAAAACGAATAATTGCTTCCAGTGTGAAAGTTATGTTCATTTCTACGTTCCGGACAACCTAGGCTTGAATGTTGGGCGTTGCTCCACCAGATCGAATAGGTAGGGCCATAGAAGTCAACGCCCGAAGCATAAAATACAATAAAAATACAACAGTCTTTCCATCCTATAACAGCAATAATTGCAACCCGTGTGAAAGGGATGGTCATTTGTACGTTCCAGGCAACCCAGGCTTCTCTCTGGGGCGTTGTTCCACCAGATCGAATTGTTAGGGCCTAAGAAGTCAACGCCCGATGCATAAAATACACAATAAATAGAACAGTTTTTCCATCGTATAAAACTAATAATTGCTACCAGTGTGAAAGTTATGTTCATTTCTACGTTCCGGGCGACCTAGGCTTGACTGTAGGGCGTTGCTCCACCAGATCGAATAGGTAGGGCCATAGAAGTCATCGCCCGAAGCATAAAATACACAATAAATAGAACAGTTTTTCCATCGTATAAAACTAATAATTGCTACCAGTGTGAAAGTTATGTTCATTTCTACGTTCCGGGCGACCTAGGCTTGACTGTAGGGCGTTGCTCCACCAGATCGAATAGGTAGGGCCATAGAAGTCAACGCCCGAAGCATAAAATACATTAAATATACAAGAGCTTTTCCATCGTATAACAGGAATAATTGCAACCAGTGTGAAAGTGATGGTCATTTCTACGTTCCGGGCATCCTAGGCTTCACTCTAGGGCGTTGCTCCACCAGATCGAACACTTAGGGCCTAAGAAGGCACCGCCCGAAGCATAAAATGCAATATAAATACAACAGTTTTTCCATCGTATAAAACGAATAATTGCTACCGGTGTGAAAGTTATGGTCATTTCTACGTTCCGGGCAACCTAGGCATCACCCTAGGGTGTTGTTCCACCAGATGGAATAGTTAGGGCATAAGAAGTCAACGCCAGAAGCATAAAATACGGTATAAATACAACAGCTTTTCCATCGTATAAAACGAATAATTGCTACCAGTATGAAAGTTATAGTCATTTCTACTTTCCGGGCAACCTAGGCTTCACTCTAGGGCGTTGCTCCACCAGATCGAATAGTTAGGGCCTATGAAGTCAACGCCAGAAGCATAAAATACATTAAAGATGCAACAGTTTTTCCATCGTATATCAGGAATTATTGCAACCAGTGTGAAAGTAATGGCATATCATTGTTCCGGGCAAACTAGGCTTCTCTCTAGGGCGTTGCTCCACCAGATGGAATAGTTAGGGCCTTAGAAGTCAACGCCCGAAGCATAAAATACAATAAAGATGCAACAGTTTTTCCATCGTATAAAACGAATAATTGAAACCAGTATAAAAGTAATGGTCATTTCTACGTTCCGGGCAACCTAGGCTTCACCCCAGGGCGCTGCTCCACCAGATCGTATAGTTAGTGCCCTAGAAGTCAGCGCCAGAAGCATAAAGTACAATATAAATACAACAGTTTTTCCATCGTTTAAAACGAATAATTGCAACCAGCATGAAAGTTATGGTCATTTCTACTTTCCGGGCAACCTAGGCGTCACCCTAGGGCGTTGCTCCACCACATCGAAGAGATAGGGTCTAAGAAGTCAACACCGGAAGCATAAAATACAAAATAAATAGAACAGTTTTTCCATTGTATAAAACGAATAATTGCTACCAGTGTGAAAGTTATGTTCATTTCTACGTTTCTGACAACCTAGGCTTCACTGCAGGGTGTTGGTCCACCAAATCGAATAGGTAGGGCCATAGAAGTCAACGCCAGAAGCATAAAATACAATATAAATATAACAGCTTTTCCATCGTGAAAAACGAATAATTGCAACCAGTATGAAAGTTATGGTCATTTCTACGTTCCGGGCAACCTAGGTTTCACTCTAGGGCGTTGCTCCACCAGATCGAACACTTAGGGCCTAAGAAGGCACCGCCCGAAGCATAAAATGCAATATAAATACAACAGTTTTTCCATCGTATAAAACGAATAATTGCTACCGGTGTGAAAGTTATGGTCATTTCTACGTTCCGGGCAACCTACGCTTGACTGTAGGGTGTTGCTCCACCAGATCGAATAGGTAGGGCCATAGAAGTCAACGCCCGAAGCATAAAATACAAAATAAATAGAACAGTTTTTCCATTGTGTAAAACGAATAATTGCTACCAGTGTGAAAGTTATGTTCATTTCTACGTTCCGGGCAACCTAGGCTTGACTGTAGGGCGTTGCTCCACCAGATCGAATAGGTAGGGCCATAGAAGTCAACGCCCGAAGCATAAAATACAATATAAATATAACACCTTTTCCATCGTATAAAATGAATAATAGCAAACAGTGTGAAACTAATGGTCATTTCTACGTTCCGGACAACCTAGGCTTCACTCTAGGGCGTCAGTCCACTACATCGAATAGCTACGGCCTTAGAAGTCAACGCTAGAAGCATAAATTACAATAAAAATGCAACAGTTTTTCCAACGTATAGCATAAGTAATTGCAACCGGTGTGAATGTTATGGTCATTTCTACGTTCCGGGCAACCTAGACTTGACTGTAGGGTGTTGCTCCACCAGATCAAACAGTTAGGGTCTTAGATGTCAACGCCAGAAGCATAAAATACAATAAAGGTGCAACAGTTTTTCCATCGTATAACAGGAATAACTGCAACCAGTGTGAAAGTACTGGTCATTTCTACGTTACGGGTAACCTAGGTATCACTCTAGGGCGTTCCTCCACCAGATCTAAAAGCTAGGGACTTAGAATTCAACGCCAGAAGAATAAAATACAATACAAGTACAACAGTTTTTCCATCGTATAAAATGAATATTTGCAAACATTGTGGAAGTAATGGTCATATCGTCGTTCCGGGCAACCTATGCGACACTCTAGAGCGTTGCTCCACCACATCTAATAGCTACGGCCTTAAAAGTCAACGCCAGAAGAATAAAATGCAATATAAATACAAGAGCTTTTACATCGTATAAAATGAATAATTGCAAACAGTGTGAAAGCAATGGTCATTTGTACGTCCCGGGCAACATAGGCTTCACTCCAGGGCGTTGCTCCACCAAATCGAATAGTTCAGGGCCCTAGAAGTCAACGCCAGAAGCATAAAATACAATGAAGATGCAACAGTTTTTCCATCGTATAACAGGAATAACTGCAAACAGCGTGAAAGTACTGTTCATTTCTACGTTCCGGGCAACCTAGGCTTCACCCTAGGGTGTTGTTCCACCGGATGGAATAGTTAGGGCCTAAGAACTCAACGCCAGAAGCATAAAATACAATATAAATACAACAGTTTTTCCATCGTATAAAATGAATAATTGCAGACATTGTGAAAGTAATGGTCATTTCTACGTTCCGGTCAACCTAGGCGTCACTCTAGGGCGTTGCTCCACCACATCTAATAGCTACGGCCTTAGAAGTCAACGCCAGGAGCATAAAATACAATATCAATACAACAGCTTTTCCATCGTATAAAATGAATAATTGCAAACAGTGTGAAAGTAATGGTCATTTCTACGTTCCGGGAAACCTAGGCGTCACTCTAGGGCGTTGCTCCACCATATCTAGTATCTGCGGCCTTAGAAGTCAAAGCCAGAAGCACAAAATACAATAAAAATGCAGCAGTTTTTCCATCGTATAGCATGACTAATTGCAACCAGCGCGAAAGTAATGATCATATCGACATTTCGGGCATCCTAGACTTAACTCTGAGGCGTTGCTCCACCAGATCGAAGAGTTAGGGCCTTAGAAGTCAACGCCAGAAGCATAAACTACAAAATAAATACAACAGTCTTTCCATCGTATAAAACGAATAATAGCAACCAGTGTGAAGGTAATGGTCATTTCTACGTTCCGGGCAACCTAGGCTTCACTCTATGGCGTTCTTCCACCAGATCGAATAGTTAGGGCCTAAGAAGTCAACGCCAGAAGCATAAAATACAATATAAGTATAACAGTTTTTCCATCGTATGAAACGAATAATAGCAACCAGTGTGAAGGTAATGGTCATTTCTACGTTCCGGGCAACCTAGGCTTCACTCTATGGCGTTCTTCCACCAGATCGAATAGTTAGGGCCTAAGAAGTCAACACCAGAAGAATAAAATACAGTAAAAATACAACAGTCTTTCCATCCTATAAGAGGAATAATTGCAACGAGTGTGAAAGTTATGGTCATTTCTGCATTTCGAGCAACCTAGGCTTCACTCTAGGGCGTTGCTCCACCAGATCGAATAGTTAGGTCCTTAGAAGTCAACGCCAGAAGCATAAAATACGATATAAATAAACAGCTTTTCCATCGTACAAAAAGAATAATTGCAAACAGTGTGAAAGTAATGGTCATTTCTACGTTCCGCGCAATCTGGGCTTTACCCTAGGGCGTTGTTCCACCAGATGGAATAGTTAGGGCCTAAGAAGTCAACGCCAGAAGCATAAAGAACGATATAAATACAACAGCTTTTCCAACGTATAATACGAATAATTGCAACCAGTGTGGAAGTTATGGTCATTTCTACGTTCCGGGCAACCTAGGCTTCACTCCAGGGCGGTGCTCCGCCAAATCGAATAGCTAGGGCCTTAGAAGTCAACGCCAGAAGCATAAAATACGATATAAATACAACAGCTTTTCCATCGTATAATAGGAATAATTGCAGACATTGTGAAAGTAATGGTCATTTCTACGTTCCGGGCAACCTATTCTTCACTCTACGGCGTTGTTCCACCAGATCGAATAGTTAGGGCCTAAGAAGTCAACACCAGAAGAATAAAATACAAAATAAATACAACAGACTTTACACCGTATAAAATGAATAATTGCAACCTGTGTGAAGGTTATCGTCATATCTACGTTCCGGGCAACCTAGGCTTCACTGTCGGGCGTTGCTCCACCAGATCGAAATGTTAGGGCCTAAGAAGTCAACGCCCGAAGCATAAAATGCAATAAAAATACAACAGTTTTTCCATCGTAAAACAGGATTAATTGCAACCAGTTTGAAAGTGATGGTCATTTCTACGTTCCGGGCAACCTAGGCTTCACTCTAGGTCGTTGCTCCACTAGATCGAATAGCTAGGGCCTTAGAAGTCAACACCAGAAACATAAAATGCAATATAAAAACAACAGTTTTTCCATCGTATAAAACGAATAATTGCTACCGGTGTGAAAGTTATGGTCATTTCTACGTTCCGGGCAACCTAGGCATCACCCTAGGGTGTTGTTCCACCAGATGGAATAGTTAGGGCATAAGAAGTCAACGCCAGAAGCATAAAATACGGTATAAATACAACAGCTTTTCCATCGTATAAAACGAATAATTGCTACCAGTGTAAAAGCTATGGTCATTTCTACGTTCCGGGCAACCTAGGCTTCACCCTAGGGCGTTGATCCACCAGATCGAATAGTTAGGGCCTAAGAAGTTAACGCCAGAAGCATAAAATGCAATAAAAATACAACAGTTTTTCCATCGTACAGCAGGAATAATTTGCAACCAGTGTGATAGTAGTGGTCATTTCTACGTTCCGTGCAAACCAGGTTTCACTCCAGGGCGTTGCTCCACCAGATCGAATAGTTACGGCCTAAGAAGTCAACGCCAGAAGCATAAAATACGATAAAGATGCAACAGTTTTTCCTTCGTATAAAACGAATAATTGCAACCAGTGTGAAAGTTATGGTCATTTCTACGTTCCGCGCAATCTGGGCTTTACCCTAGGGCGCTGTTCCACCAGATGGAATAGTTAGGGCCTATGAAGTCAACTCCAGAAGCATAAAGAACGATATAAATACAACAGCTTTTCCATCGTATAAAACGAATAATTGCAACCAGTGTGGAAGTTATGGTCATTTCTACGTTCCGGGCAACCTAGGCTTCACTCTAGGGCGGTGCTCCGCCAAATCGAATAGCTAGGGCCTTAGAAGTGAACGCCAGAAGCATAAAATGCAATAAAAATACAACAGCTTTTCCATTGTATAGCAGGAATAATTTGCAACCAGTGTGATAGTAGTCGTCATTTCTACGTTCCGGGCAACCCAGATATCACTCCAGGGCGTTGCTCCACCAGATCTAATAGTTACGGCCTAAGAAGTCAACGCCAGAAGCATAAAATACGATAAAGATGCAACAATTTTTCCATCGTATAAAACGAATAATTGCAATCAGTGTGAAAGTTATGGTCATTTCTACATTCCGAGCAATCTAGGCTTCACTCTAGGGCGTTGCTCCACAAGATCGAATAGTTAGGTCCTTAGAAGTCAACGCCAGAAGCATAAAATACGATATAAATACAACAGCTTTTCCATCGTATAAAAGGAATAATTGCAAACAGTGTGAAAGTAATGGTCATTTCTACGTTCCGCGCAATCTGGGCTTTACCCTAGGGCGTTGTTCCACCAGATGGAATAGTTAGGGCCTGAGAAGTCAACGCCAGAAGCATAAAGAACGATATAAATACAACAGCTTTTCCATGGTATAAAACGAATAATTGCAACCAGTGTGGAAGTTATGGTCATTTCTACGTTCCGGGCAACCTAGGCTTCACTCTAGGGCGGTGCTCCGCCAAATCGAATAGCTAGGACCTTAGAAGTCAACGCCAGAAGCATAACATACGATATAAATACAACAGCTTTTCCATCGTATAAAAGGAATAATTGCAAACAGTGTGAAGGTTATCGTCATATCTACGTTCCGGGCAACATAGGCTTCACTGTCGGGCGTTGCTCCACCAGATCGAAATGTTAGGGCCTAAGAAGTCAACGCCAGAAGCATAAAATAAAATATAAGTACAACAGCTTTGCCATCGTATAAAATGAATAATTGCAAACAGTGTGAAAGATATGGACATTCCTACGTTCCGGGCTACCTAGGCTTCACTCAATGGCGTTCTTCCACCACATCGAATAGCTATGGCCTCAGAAGTCAACGCCTGAAGTATAAAGTACAATAAAAATACAACAGTCTTTTCATCGCATAACAGGAATAATTGCAACAAGCGTGAAAGTCATGATCATTTCGGCGTTTCGGGCATCCTAGACTTAACTCTGAGGCATTGCTCCACCAGATCGTATAGTTAGGTCCTTAGAAGTCAACGCCAGAAGCATAAAATACGATATAAATACAACAGCTTTTCCATCGTATAAAAGGAATAATTGCAAACAGTGTGAAAGTAATGGTCATTTCTACGTTCCGCGCAATCTGGGCTTTACCCTAGGGCGTTGTTCCACCAGATGGAATAGTTAGGGCCTGAGAAGTCAACGCCAGAAGCATAAAGAACGATATAAATACAACAGCTTTTCCATGGTATAAAACGAATAATTGCAACCAGTGTTGAAGTTATGGTCATTTCTACGTTCCAGGCAACCTAGGCTTCACTCTAGGGCGGTGCTCCGCCAAATGCAATAGCTAGGACCTTAGAAGTCAACGCCAGAAGCATAACATACGATATAAATACAACAGCTTTTCCATCGTATAAAAGGAATAATTGCAAACAGTGTGAAAGTAATGGTCATTTCTACGTTCCGGGCAACCTAGGCTTCACTCTATGGCGTTCTTCCACCACATCGAATAGCTATGGCCTCAGAAGTCAACGCCTGAAGTATAAAGTACAATAAAAATACAACAGTCTTTTCATCGCATAACAGGAGTAATTGCAACAAGCGTGAAAGTCATGATCATTTCGGCGTTTCGGGCATCCTAGACTTAACTCTGAGGCATTGCTCCACCAGATCGAATAATTAGGGCCTTAGAAGTCAACGCCAGAAGCATAAAGTACAATATAAATACAACAGTTTTTCCATCGTATAAAACGAATAATTGCAACCAGTATGAAACTTATGGTTATTTCTACTTTCCGAGCAACATAGGCTTCACCCTAGGGCGTTGTTCCAACAGATTCAATAGTTAGGGCCTTAGATGTCAACGCCCGAAGCATAAAATACAAAATAAATGGAACGGTTTTACCATTGTATAAAACGAATAATTGCTACGAGTTTAAAAGCTATGGTCATTTCTACGTTCCGGGCAACCTAGGCTTCACCCTAGGGTTGATCCACCAGATCGAATAGTTAGGACCTAAGAAGTTAACGCCAGAAGCATAAAATGCAATAAAAATGCAACAGTTTTTCCATCGTATAGCAGGAATAATTTGCAACCAGTGTGATAGTAGTGGTCATTTCTACGTTCCGTGCAAACCAGGTTTCACTCCAGGGCGTTGCTCCACCAGATCGAATAGTTACGGCCCAAGAAGTCAACGCCAGAAGCATAAAATACGATAAAGATGCAACAGTCTTTCCATCCTATAAGAGGAATAATTGCAACCCGTGTGAAAGTGATGGTCATTTCTACGTTCGAGGCAACCTAGGCTTCACTCTAGGGCGTTGCTCCACCAGATCGAATAGCTAGCGACTTAGAATTCAACGCCAGAAGCATAAAATACGATAAAGATGCAACAGTTCTTCCATCGTATAAAACGAATAATTGCAATCAGTGTGAAAGTTATGGTCATTTCTACATTCCGAGCAACCTAGGCTTCACTCTAGGGCGTTGCTCCACCAGATCGAATAGTTAGGTCCTTAGAAATCAACGCCGGAAGCATAAAATACGATATAAACACAACAGCTGTTCCATCGTATAAAAGGAATAATTGCAAACAGTGTGAAAGTAATGGTCATTTCTACGTTCCGGGCAACCTAGGCTTCACTCTACGGCGTTGTTCCACCAGATCGAATAGTTAGGACCTAAGAAGTTAACGCCAGAAGAATAAAATACAATAAAAATACAACAGCCTTTCCATCCTATAAGAGGAATAATTGCAACCCGTGTGAAAGTGATGGTCATTTCTACGTTCCAGGCAACCTAGGCTTCACTCTAGGGCGTTGCTCCACCAGATCGAATAGCTAGCGACTTAGAATTCAACGCCATAAGAATAAAATACAATATAAGTACCACAGTTTTTCCATCGTATAAAATGAATAATTGCAACGAGTGTGAAAGTTATGGTCATTTCTGCATTTCGAGCAGCCTAGGCTTCACTCTAGGGCGTTGCTCCACCTGATCGAATAGTTAGGGCCTTAGAAGTCAACGCCCGAAGCATTAAATACAATAAAAATACAACAGACTTTCCATCCTATAACAGGAATAATTGCAACCCGTGTGAAAGTGATGGTCATTTCTACGTTCCAGGCAACCTAGGCTTCACTCTAGGGCGTTGCACCACCAGATCAAACAGTTAGGGCCTTAGAAGTCAACGCCAGAAGCATTAAATACAAAATAAATAGAACAGTTTTTCCATTGTATAAAACGAATAATTGCGACCAGTGTGAAAGTTATGGTCATTTCTACGTTCCGCGCAACCTGGGCTTTACTCTAGGGTGTTGTTCCACCAGATGGAATAGTTAGGGCCTAAGAAGTCAACGCCAGAAGCATAAAATACGATATAAATACAACAGCCTTTCCATTGTATAAAGCAAATAATTGCAACCAGTGTGAACGTTATGGTCATTTCTACGTTGTGGGCAACCTAGGCTTCACCCTAGGCCGTTGTTCCACCAGATCGAATAGTTAGGGCCTAAGAAGTGAACGAGAGAAGCATAAAATGCAATAAAAATGCAGCAGTTTTTCCATCGAATAGCAGGAATAACTTGCAAACAGTGTGATAGTAGTGGTCATTTCTACGTTCCGTGCAACCCAGGTTTCACTCCAGGGCGTTGCTCCACCAGATCGAATAGTTACGGCCTAAGAAGTCAACGCCAGAAGCATAAAATACGATAAAGATGCAACAGTTTTTCCATCGTGTAAAACGAATAATTGCAACCAGTGTGAAAGTTACGGTCATTTCTACATTCCGAGCAAACTAGGCCTCACTCTAGGGCGTTGCTCCACCAGATCGAATAGTTGGGTCCTTAGAAGTCAACGCCAGAAGCATAAAATACGATATAAATACAACAGCTTTTCCATCTTATAAAAGGAATAATTGCAAACAGTGTGAAAGTAATGGTCATTTCTACGTTCCGGGCAACCTAGGCTTCACTCTAGGGCGTTGCTCCACCAGATCGAATAGCTATGGCCTTAGAAGGCCACACCTGAAGCATAAAATACAATAAAAATACAACAGTCTTTTCATCGTATGACAGGAATAATTGCAACAAGCGTGAAAGTAATGATCATTTCGGCGTTTCGGGTATCCTAGACTTAACTCTGAGGCATTGCTCCACCAGATCGAATAGTTAGGGCCTAAGAAGTCAACGCCAGAAGCATAAAATAAAATATAAATACAGCAGCTTTGCCATCGTATAAAACGAATAATTGCGAACAGTGTGAAAGATATGGACATTTCTACGTTCCGGGCTACCTAGGCTTCACTCTATGCCGTTCTTCCACCACATCGAATAGCTACGGCCTCAGAATTCAACGCCTGAAGTATAAAGTACAATAAAAATACAACAGTCTTTCCATCCTATAACAGGAATAATTGCAACCCGTGTGAACGTGATGGTCATTTCTACGTTCCAGGCAACCTAGGCTTCACTCTAGGGCGTTGCTCCACCAGATCGAATAGTTACGGCCTAAGAAGTCAACGCCAGAAGCATAAAATACGATAAAGATGCAACAGTTCTTCCATCGTATAAAACGAATAATTGCAATCAGTGTGAAAGTTATGGTCATTTCTACATTCCGAGCAACCTAGGCTTCACTCTAGGGCGTTGCTCCACCAGATCGAATAGTTAGGTCCTAAGAAGTCAACGCCAGAAGCATAAAATACGATATAAATACAACAGCTTTTCCATCGTATAAAACAAATAATTGCAGCCAGTGTGAAAGTTATGGTCATTTCTACGCTCCGGGTAACCTAGGCTTCCCTCCAGGGCGTTGCTCCACCAGATCAAACAGTTAGGGCCTTAGAAGTCAACGCCCGAAGCATTAAATACAAAATAAATAGAACAGTTTTTCCATTGTATAAAACGAATAATTGCTACCAGTGTAAAAGGGATGGTCATTTCTACGTTCCGGGCAACCTATGCTTCACCCTAGGCCGTTGTTCGACCAGATCGAATAGTTAGGGCCTAAGTAGTGAACGCCAGAAGCTTAAAATGCAATAAAAATACAACAGCTTTTCCATCGTATGGCAGGAATAATTTGCAACCAGTGTGAATGTAATGGTCATTTCTACGTTCCGGGCAACCTAGGCTTCACTCTACGTCGTTGCTCCACCTGATCAAATAGCTAGCGACATAGAATTAAACGCCAGAAGCATAGAATACAATAAAAATACATCAGTTTTTCCATCGTATAACAGGAATAATTGCAACCAGTGTGAATGTAATGGTCATTTCTACGTTCCGGGCAACCTAGGTTTCACTCTAGGGCGTTGCTCCACCAGGTCGGATAGTTACGGCCTAAGAAGTCAGCGCCAGAAGCATAAAATACGATAAAGATGCAACAGTTTTTCCATCGTATAAAACGAATAATTGCAACCAGTGTGAAAGTGATGGTCATTTCTACATTCCGAGCAACCTAGTCTTCTCTCTAGGGCGTTGTTCCACCGGATCGAATAGTTAGGACCTCAGAAGTTAACGCCAGAAGAATAAAATACAATAAAAATACAACAGCCTTTCCATCCTATAAGAGGAATAATTGCAACCCGTGTGAAAGTGATGGTCATTTCTACGTTCCAGGCAACCTAGGCTTCACTCTAGGGCGTTGCTCCACCAGATCGAATAGCTAGCGACTTAGAATTCAACGCCATAAGAATAAAATACAATATAAGTACCACAGTTTTTCCATCGTATAAAATGAATAATTGCAACGAGTGTGAAAGTTATGGTCATTTCTGCATTTCGAGCAGCCTAGGCTTCACTCTAGGGCGTTGCTCCACCTGATCGAATAGTTAGGGCCTTAGAAGTCAACGCCCGAAGCATTAAATACAATAAAAATACAACAGACTTTCCATCCTATAACAGGAATAATTGCAACCCGTGTGAAAGTGATGGTCATTTCTACGTTCCAGGCAACCTAGGCTTCACTCTAGGGCGTTGCACCACCAGATCAAACAGTTAGGGCCTTAGAAGTCAACGCCAGAAGCATTAAATACAAAATAAATAGAACAGTTTTTCCATTGTATAAAACGAATAATTGCGACCAGTGTGAAAGTTATGGTCATTTCTACGTTCCGCGCAACCTGGGCTTTACTCTAGGGTGTTGTTCCACCAGATGGAATAGTTAGGGCCTAAGAAGTCAACGCCAGAAGCATAAAATACGATATAAATACAACAGCCTTTCCATTGTATAAAGCAAATAATTGCAACCAGTGTGAACGTTATGGTCATTTCTACGTTGTGGGCAACCTAGGCTTCACCCTAGGCCGTTGTTCCACCAGATCGAATAGTTAGGGCCTAAGAAGTGAACGAGAGAAGCATAAAATGCAATAAAAATGCAGCAGTTTTTCCATCGAATAGCAGGAATAACTTGCAAACAGTGTGATAGTAGTGGTCATTTCTACGTTCCGTGCAACCCAGGTTTCACTCCAGGGCGTTGCTCCACCAGATCGAATAGTTACGGCCTAAGAAGTCAACGCCAGAAGCATAAAATACGATAAAGATGCAACAGTTTTTCCATCGTGTAAAACGAATAATTGCAACCAGTGTGAAAGTTACGGTCATTTCTACATTCCGAGCAAACTAGGCCTCACTCTAGGGCGTTGCTCCACCAGATCGAATAGTTGGGTCCTTAGAAGTCAACGCCAGAAGCATAAAATACGATATAAATACAACAGCTTTTCCATCTTATAAAAGGAATAATTGCAAACAGTGTGAAAGTAATGGTCATTTCTACGTTCCGGGCAACCTAGGCTTCACTCTAGGGCGTTGCTCCACCAGATCGAATAGCTATGGCCTTAGAAGGCCACACCTGAAGCATAAAATACAATAAAAATACAACAGTCTTTTCATCGTATGACAGGAATAATTGCAACAAGCGTGAAAGTAATGATCATTTCGGCGTTTCGGGTATCCTAGACTTAACTCTGAGGCATTGCTCCACCAGATCGAATAGTTAGGGCCTAAGAAGTCAACGCCAGAAGCATAAAATAAAATATAAATACAGCAGCTTTGCCATCGTATAAAACGAATAATTGCGAACAGTGTGAAAGATATGGACATTTCTACGTTCCGGGCTACCTAGGCTTCACTCTATGCCGTTCTTCCACCACATCGAATAGCTACGGCCTCAGAATTCAACGCCTGAAGTATAAAGTACAATAAAAATACATCAGTTTTTCCATCGTATAACAGGAATAATTGCAACCAGTGTGAATGTAATGGTCATTTCTACGTTCCGGGCAACCTAGGTTTCACTCTAGGGCGTTGCTCCACCAGGTCGGATAGTTACGGCCTAAGAAGTCAGCGCCAGAAGCATAAAATACGATAAAGATGCAACAGTTTTTCCATCGTATAAAACGAATAATTGCAACCAGTGTGAAAGTGATGGTCATTTCTACATTCCGAGCAACCTAGTCTTCTCTCTAGGGCGTTGTTCCACCGGATCGAATAGTTAGGGCCTAAGAAGTGAACGCCAGAAGCATAAAATACGATATAAATACAACAGCTTTTCCATCGTATAAAAGGAATAATTGACACCAGTATGAAACTTATGGTCATTTCTACGTTCCGTGCAACCTAGGCTTCACTGTATGGCGCTCTTCCGCCACATCGAATAGCTACGGCCTCAGAAGTCAACGCCAGAAATCTTAAAATACGATATAAATATAACAGTTTTTCCATCGTATAAAACGAATAATTGCTACCAGCGTGAAAGTTATGGTCATTTCTACTTTCCGGGCAACCTACGCTTCCCCCTACGACGTCGATCCACCAGATTGAATAGTCAGGCCCTAAGAAGTCAACGCCAGAATCATAAAATACGATATAAATACAACAGTTTTTCCATCGTATAAAACGAATAATTGCAACCAGTGTGGAAGCTATGGTCATTTCTACATATCGAGCAACCTAGGCTTCACTCTAGGGCGTTGCTCCACCTGATCGAATAGCTAGGGCCTTAGAAGTCCACGCCCGCAGCGTTAAATACAAAATAAATAGAACAGCTTTTCCATCGTATAAAACTAATAATTGCAACCAGTGTGAAAGTTATGGTCATTTCTACGTTCCGGGCAACCTAGGCTTCACTGTATGGTGTTCTTCCACCACAACGAATAGCTACGGCCTCAGAAGTCAACGCCTGAAGTATAAAATACAATAAAACTACAACAGTCTTTCCATCCTATAACAGGAATAATTGCAACCCGTGTGAAAGTGATGGTCATTTCTACGTTCCAGGCAACCTAGGCTGCACTCTAGGGCGTTGCTCCACCAGATCGAGTAGATAGAGCCTTAGAAGTCAACACCCGAAGCATAAAATACAAAATAAATAAAACAGTTTTTCCATCGTATAAAACGAAAAATTGCAAACAGTGTGAAAGATATGGACATTTCTACGTTCCGGGCAACCTAGGCTTCACTCTACGGCGATGCTCCACCAGATCAAACAGTTAGGGCCTTAGAAGTCAACGCCCGAAGCATAAAATACAAAATAAATAGAACGGTCTTTCCATAGTATAAAACGAACAATTGCTGCCAGTGTAAAAGTTATGGTCATTTCTACGTTCCGGGCAACCTAGGCTTCACCCTAGCGCGTTGTACCAGCAGATCGAATAGTTAGGGCCTAAGAAGTGAACGCCAGAAGCATAAAATACAATATAAATACAACAGTTTTTCCATCGTATAAAACCAATAATTGCAACCAGTGTGAAAGTTGTGGTCATTTCTACATTTCGAGCAATCTAGGCTTCACTCTAGGGCGTTGCTCCACCTGATCGAATAGTTAGGGACTAAGAAGTCAACGCCAGAAGCATGAAATACGATATAAATACAACAGCTTTTCCATCGTATAAAACGAATAATTGCAACCAGTGTGAAAGTTATGGTCATTTCTACGTTCCGGGCAACCTAGGCTTCCCCCTAGGGCGTTGCTCCAACAGATTGCATAGTTAGGGCCTTAGAAGTCAATGCCCGAAGCATAACATGCAGTAAAAATACAACAGTTTCTCCATCGTATAGCAGGAATAATTTGCAACCAGTGTGAAGCTTATGGTCGTATCTACGTTCCGCGCAACCTAGGCATCACTGTAGGGCGTTGCTCCACCAGATCGAATAGTTTGGTCCTTAGAAGTCAACGCCAGAAGTATAAAATACGATATAAATACAAGAGCTTTTCAATCGTATAAAAGGAATAATTGCAAACAGTGTGAAAGTAATGGTCATTCCTACGTTCCGGGCAACCTAGGCTTCTCTCTACGGCGTTGTTCACCCAGATCGAATAGTTAGGGCCTAAGAAATCAACACCAGAAGAATAAAATACAAAATAAGTACAACAGCCTTTACTCCGTATAAAACGAATAATTGCAACCTGTGTGAAGGTTATGGTCATATCTACGTTCCGGGCAACCTAGGCTTCACTGTAGGGCGTTGCTCCACCAGATCGAAATGTTAGGGCCTAAGAAGTCAACGCCCGAAGCATAAAATGCGATATAAATACAACAGCTTTTCCATCGTATAAAATGAATAATTGCAAACAGTGTGAAAGTAATGGTCATTCCTACGTTCCGGAAAACCTAGGCTTCTCTCTACGGCGTTGTTCACCCAGATCGAATAGTTAGGGCCTAAGAAATCAACACCAGAAGAATAAAATACAAAATAAGTACAACAGCATTTACTCCGTATAAAACGAATAATTGCAACCTGTGTGAAGGTTATGGTCATATCTACGTTCCGGGCAACCTAGGCTTCACTGTAGGGCGTTGCTCCACCAGATCGAAATGTTAGGGCCTAAGAAGTCAACGCCCGAAGCATAAAATGCGATATAAATACAACAGCTTTTCCATCGTATAAAATGAATAATTGCAAACAGTGTGAAAGTTATGGTCATTTCTACGTTCCGGGCAACCTAGGCTTCACCCTAGGGCGTTGTTCCACCAGATCGAATCGTTAGGGCCTAAGAAGTGAACGCCAGAAGCATAAAATACCATATAAATACAACAGTTTTTCCATCGTATATCAGGATTAATTGCAAACAGTGTGAAAGATATGGACATTTCTACGATCCGGGCTACCTAGGCTTCACTCTATGGCGTTCTTCCACCACATCGAATGGCAACGGGCTCAGAAGTCAACGCCAGAAACTTAAATACAATATAAATATAACAGTTTTTCCATCGTATAAAACGAATAATAGCAACCAGTGTGAAAGTTATGGTCATTTCTACGTTCCGGGCAACCTAGGCTTCACTCTACGGCGATGCTCCACCAGATCAAACAGTTAGGGCCTTAGAAGTCAACGCCCGAAGCATAAAATACAAAATAAATAGAACGGTTTTTCCATAGTATAAAACGAATAACTGCTGCCAGTGTAAAAGTTATGGTCATTTCTACGTTCCGGGCAACCTAGGCTTCACCCTAGCGCGTTGTACCAGCAGATCGAATAGTTAGGGCCTAAGAAGTGAACGCCAGAAACATAAAATACAATATAAATACAACAGTTTTTCCATCGTATGAAACGAATAATTGCAACCAGTGTGAAAGTTGTGGTCATTTCTACATTTCGAGCAACCTAGGCTTCACTCTAGGGCGTTGCTCCACCTGATCGAATAGTTAGGGCCTTAGAAGTCAACGCCAGAAGCATAAAATACAATATAAATACAGCAGTTTTTCCACCATATAAAACGAATAATTGCAACCAGTATGAAAGTTATGGTCATTTCTACGTTCCGCGCAATCTTGGCTTTACCCTAGGGCGTGGTTCCACCAGATGGAATAGTTAGGGCCTAAGAAGTCAACGCCAGAAACATAAAATACGAATAAAATACAACAGCTTTTCCATCGTATAAAACGAATAATTGCAACCAATGTGAAAGTTATGGTCATTTCTACACTTCGAGCAACCTAGGCTGCACTCTAGTGCGTTGCTCCACCTGATCGAATAGTTAGGGCCTTAGAAGTCAACGCCAGAATAATAAAATACAATATAAATACAACAGTTTTTCCACCATATAAAACGAATAATTGCAACCAGTATGAAAGTTACAGTCATTTCTACTTTCCGGGCAACCTAGGCTTCACCCTAGGGCGTTGCTCCAACAGAGTGAATAGTCAGGGCCTTAGAAGTCAATGCCCGAAGCATAACATGCAGTAAAAATACAACAGCTTTTCCATCGTATAGCAGGAATAATTTGCAACCAGTGTGAAGGTTATGGTCGTATCTACGTTCCGGGCAACCTAGACATCACTGTAGGGCGTTGCTCCACCAGATCGAATAGTTTGGTCCTTAGAAGTCAACGCCAGAAGCATAAAATACGATCTAAATACAACAGCTTTTCTATCGTATAAAAGGAATAATTGCAAACAGTGTGAAAGTAATGGTCATTCCTACGTTCCGGGCAACCTAGGCTTCTCTCTACGGCGTTGTTCACCCAGATCGAATAGTTAGGGCCTTAGAAGTCAACGCCCGAAGCATAAAATGCAATAAAAATACAACAGTTTTTCCATCGTATAACAGGATTAATTGCAAACAGTTTGAAAGTGATGGTCATTTCTACGTTCAGAGCAACCTAGGCTTCACTCTAGGGCGTTGCTCCACTAGGTCGAATAGCTAGGGCCTTAGAAGTCAACGCCACAGGCATAAAATACAATATAAATACAACAGCTTTTCCATCGTAAAAAACGAATAATTGCAACCAGTGTGAAAGTTATGGTTATTTCTACATTCCGAGCAACCTAGGCTTCACTCTAGGGCGTTGCTCCACCAGATCGAATAGTTAGGGCCTTAGAAGTCAACGCCCGAAGCATAAAATACAAAATAAATAGTACAGTTTTTCCATGGTATAAAACGAACAATTGCTACCAGTGTGAAAGTTATGGTCATTTCTACTTTCCGGGCAACCTACGCTTCCCCCTACGGCGTCGATCCACCAGATTGAATAGTCAGGGCCTAAGAAGTCAACGCCAGAAGCATAAAATACGATATAAATACAACAGTTTTTCCATCGTATAAAACGAATGATTGCAACCAGTGTGGAAGTTATGGTCATTTCTACATTTCGAGCAACCTAGGCTTCACTCTAGGGCGTTGCGCCACCTGATCGAATAGCTAGGGCCTTAGAAGTCCACGCCCCAAGCATTAAATACAAAATAAATAGAACAGCTTTTCAATCGTATAAAACTAATAATTGCAACCAGTGTGAAAGTTATGGTCATTCCTACGTTCCGGGCAACCTAGGCTACTCTCTACGGCGTTGTTCACCCAGATCGAATAGTTAGGGCCTAAGAAATCAACACCAGAAGAATAAAATACAAAATAAGTACAACAGCCTTTACTCCGTATAAAACGAATAATTGCAACCTGTGTGAAGGTTATGGTCATATCTACGTTCTGGGCAACCTAGGCTTCACTGTAGGGCGTTGCTCCACCAGATCGAAATGTTAGGGCCTAAGAAGTCAACGCCCGAAGCATAAAATGCGATATAAATACAACAGCTTTTCCATCGTATAAAATGAATAATTGCAAACAGTGTGAAAGTAATGGTCATTCCTACGTTCCGGAAAACCTAGGCTTCTCTCTACGGCGTTGTTCACCCAGATCGAATAGTTAGGGCCTAAGAAATCAACACCAGAAGAATAAAATACAAAATAAGTACAACAGCATTTACTCCGTATAAAACGAATAATTGCAACCTGTGTGAAGGTTATGGTCATATCTACGTTCCGGGCAACCTAGGCTTCACTGTAGGGCGTTGCTCCACCAGATCGAAATGTTAGGGCCTAAGAAGTCAACGCCCGAAGCATAAAATGCGATATAAATACAACAGCTTTTCCATCGTATAAAATGAATAATTGCAAACAGTGTGAAAGTTATGGTCATTTCTACGTTCCGGGCAACCTAGGCTTCACCATAGGGCGTTGTTCCACCAGATCGAATAGTTAGGGCCTTAGAAGTCAACGACAGAAGCATAAAATACAATATAAATACAACAGTTTTTCCATCATATAATACGAATAATTGCAACCAGTGTGAAAGTTATGGTCATTTCTACATTCCGATCAACCTACGACTTACTCTAGGGCGTTGCTCCAACAGGTTGAATAGTTAGAGCCTTAGAAGTCAACGCCCGAAGCATAAAATGCAATAAAAATACAACAGTTTTTCCATCGTATATCAGGATTAATTACAAACAGTGTGAAAGATATGGACATTTATACGATCCGGGCTACCTAGGCTTCACTCTATGGCGTTCTTCCACCACATCGAATAGCAACGGGCTCAGAAGTCAACGCCAGAAACTTAAATACAATATAAATATAACAGTTTTTCCATCGTATAAAACGAATAATAGCAACCATTGTGAAAGTTATGGTCATTTCTACGTTCCGGGCAACCTAGGCTTCACTCTACGGCGATGCTCCACCAGATCAAACAGTTAGGGCCTTAGAAGTCAACGCCCGAAGCATAAAATACAAAATAAATAGAACGGTTTTTCCATAGTATAAAACGAATAATTGCTGCCAGTGTAAAAGTTATGGTCATTTCTACGTTCCGGGCAACCTAGGCTTCACCCTAGCGCGTTGTACCAGCAGATCGAATAGTTAGGGCCTAAGAAGTGAACGCCAGAAACATAAAATACAATATAAATACAACAGTTTTTCCATCGTATAAAACGAATAATTGCAACCAGTGTGAAAGTTGTGGTCATTTCTACATTTCGAGCAACCTAGGCTTCACTCTAGGGCGTTGCTCCACCTGATCGAATAGTTAGGGCCTTAGAAGTCAACGCCAGAAGCATAAAATACAATATAAATACAACAGTTTTTCCACCATATAAAACGAATAATTGCAACCAGTATGAAAGTTATGGTCATTTCTACGTTCCGCGCAATCTTGGCATTACCCTAGGGCGTGGTTCCACCAGATGGAATAGTTAGGGCCTAAGAAGTCAACGCCAGAAGCATAAAATACGATATAAATACAACAGCTTTTCCATCGTATAAAACGAATAATTGCAACCAATGTGAAAGTTATGGTCATTTCTACACTTCGAGCAACCTAGGCTGCACTCTAGTGCGTTGCTCCACCTGATCGAATAGTTAGGGCCTTAGAAGTCAACGCCAGAATAATAAAATACAATATAAATACAACAGTTTTTCCACCATATAAAACGAATAATTGCAACCAGTATGAAAGTTACAGTCATTTCTACTTTCCGGGCAACCTAGGCTTCACCCTAGGGCGTTGCTCCAACAGAGTGAATAGTCAGGGCCTTAGAAGTCAATGCCCGAAGCATAACATGCAGTAAAAATACAACAGCTTTTCCATCGTATAGCAGGAATAATTTGCAACCAGTGTGAAGGTTATGGTCGTATCTACGTTCCGGGCAACCTAGACATCACTGTAGGGCGTTGCTCCACCAGATCGAATAGTTTGGTCCTTAGAAGTCAACGCCAGAAGCATAAAATACGATATAAATACAACAGCTTTTCTATCGTATAAAAGGAATAATTGCAAACAGTGTGAAAGTAATGGTCATTCCTACGTTCCGGGCAACCTAGGCTTCTCTCTACGGCGTTGTTCACCCAGATCGAATAGTTAGGGCCTTAGAAGTCAACGCCCGAAGCATAAAATGCAATAAAAATACAACAGTTTTTCCATCGTATAACAGGATTAATTGCAAACAGTTTGAAAGTGATGGTCATTTCTACGTTCAGAGCAACCTAGGCTTCACTCTAGGGCGTTGCTCCACTAGATCGAATAGCTAGGGCCTTAGAAGTCAACGCCACAGGCATAAAATACAATATAAATACAACAGCTTTTCCATCGTAAAAAACGAATAATTGCAACCAGTGTGAAAGTTATGGTTATTTCTACATTCCGAGCAACCTAGGCTTCACTCTAGGGCGTTGCTCCACCAGATCGAATAGTTAGGGCCTTAGAAGTCAACGCCCGAAGCATAAAATACAAAATAAATAGTACAGTTTTTCCATGGTATAAAACGAACAATTGCTACCAGTGTGAAAGTTATGGTCATTTCTACTTTCCGGGCAACCTACGCTTCCCCCTACGGCGTCGATCCACCAGATTGAATAGTCAGGGCCTAAGAAGTCAACGCCAGAAGCATAAAATACGATATAAATACAACAGTTTTTCCATCGTATAAAACGAATGATTGCAACCAGTGTGGAAGTTATGGTCATTTCTACGTTTCGAGCAACCTAGGCTTCACTCTAGGGCGTTGCGCCACCTGATCGAATAGCTAGGGCCTTAGAAGTCCACGCCCCAAGCATTAAATACAAAATAAATAGAACAGCTTTTCCATCGTATAAAACTAATAATTGCAACCAGTGTGAAAGTTATGGTCATTTCAACGTTCCGGGCAACCTAGGCTTCACTGTATGGCGTTCTTCCACCACAACGAATAGCTACGCCCTCAGAAGTCAACGCCTGAACTATAAAATACAATAAAACTACAACAGTCTTTCCATCCTACAACAGGAATAATTGCAACCCGTGTGAAAGTGATGGTCATTTCTACGTTCCAGGCAACCTAGGCTGCACTCTAGGGCGTTGCTCGACCAGATCGAATAGCTAGGGCCTTAGAAGTCAACGCCAGAAGCATAAAATACGATATAAATACAACAGCTTTTCCATCGTATAAACCGAATAATTGCAACCAGTGTGAAAGTTATGGTCATTTCTACGTTCCGGGCAACCTAGGCTTCCCCCTAGGGCGTTGCTCCAACAGATTGCATAGTTTGGGCCTTAGAAGTTAATGCCCGAAGCATAACATGCAGTAAAAATACAACAGTTTTTCCATCGTATAGCAGGAATAATTTGCAACCAGTGTGAAGGTTATGGTCGTATCTACGTTCCGGGCAACCTAGACATCACTGTAGGGCGTTGCTCCACCAGATCGAATAGTTTGGTCCTTAGAAGTCAACGCCACAAGCAAAAATACGATATAAATACAACAGCTTTTCAATCGTATAAAAGGAATAATTGCAAACAGTGTGAAAGTAATGGTCATTCCTACTTTCCGGGCAACCTAGGCTTCTCTCTACGGCGTTGTTCACCCAGATCGAATAGTTAGGGCCTTAGAAGTCAACGCCCGAAGCATAAAATGCAATAACAGGACTAATTGCAAACAGTTTGAAAGTGATGGTCATTTCTACGTTCAGAGCAACCTAGGCTTCACTCTAGGGCGTTGCTCCACCAGATCGAAATGTTAGGGCCTAAGAAGTCAACGCCCGAAGCATAAAATGCGATATAAATACAACAGCTTTTCCATCGTATAAAATGAATAATTGCAAACAGTGTGAAAGTTATGGTCATTTCTACGTTCCGGGCAACCTAGGCTTCACCCTAGGGCGTTGTTCCACCAGATCGAATAGTTAGGGCCTTAGAAGTCAACGACAGAAGCATAAAATACAATATAAATACAACAGTTTTTCCATCATATAATACGAATAATTGCAACCAGTGTGAAAGTTATGGTCATTTCTACATTCCGATCAACCTACGACTTACTCTAGGGCGTTGCTCCAACAGGTTGAATAGTTAGAGCCTTAGAAGTCAACGCCCGAAGCATAAAATGCAATAAAAATACAACAGTTTTTCCATCGTATATCAGGATTAATTGCAAACAGTGTGAAAGATATGGACATTTATACGATCCGGGCTACCTAGGCTTCACTCTATGGCGTTCTTCCACCACATCGAATAGCAACGGGCTCAGAAGTCAACGCCAGAAACTTAAATACAATATAAATATAACAGTTTTTCCATCGTATAAAACGAATAATAGCAACCATTGTGAAAGTTATGGTCATTTCTACGTTCCGGGCAACCTAGGCTTCACTCTACGGCGATGCTCCACCAGATCAAACAGTTAGGGCCTTAGAAGTCAACGCCCGAAGCATAAAATACAAAATAAATAGAACGGTTTTTCCATAGTATAAAACGAATAATTGCTGCTAGTGTAAAAGTTATGGTCATTTCTACGTTCCGGGCAACCTAGGCTTCACCCTAGCGCGTTGTACCAGCAGATCGAATAGTTAGGGCCTAAGAAGTGAACGCCAGAAACATAAAATACAATATAAATACAACAGTTTTTCCATCGTATAAAACGAATAATTGCAACCAGTGTGAAAGTTGTGGTCATTTCTACATTTCGAGCAACCTAGGCTTCACTCTAGGGCGTTGCTCCACCTGATCGAATAGTTAGGGCCTTAGAAGTCAACGCCAGAAGCATAAAATACAATATAAATACAACAGTTTTTCCACCATATAAAACGAATAATTGCAACCAGTATGAAAGTTATGGTCATTTCTACGTTCCGCGCAATCTTGGCATTACCCTAGGGCGTGGTTCCACCAGATGGAATAGTTAGGGCCTAAGAAGTCAACGCCAGAAGCATAAAATACGATATAAATACAACAGCTTTTCCATCGTATAAAACGAATAATTGCAACCAATGTGAAAGTTATGGTCATTTCTACACTTCGAGCAACCTAGGCTGCACTCTAGTGCGTTGCTCCACCTGATCGAATAGTTAGGGCCTTAGAAGTCAACGCCAGAATAATAAAATACAATATAAATACAACAGTTTTTCCACCATATAAAACGAATAATTGCAACCAGTATGAAAGTTACAGTCATTTCTACTTTCCGGGCAACCTAGGCTTCACCCTAGGGCGTTGCTCCAACAGAGTGAATAGTCAGGGCCTTAGAAGTCAATGCCCGAAGCATAACATGCAGTAAAAATACAACAGCTTTTCCATCGTATAGCAGGAATAATTTGCAACCAGTGTGAAGGTTATGGTCGTATCTACGTTCCGGGCAACCTAGACATCACTGTAGGGCGTTGCTCCACCAGATCGAATAGTTTGGTCCTTAGAAGTCAACGCCAGAAGCATAAAATACGATATAAATACAACAGCTTTTCTATCGTATAAAAGGAATAATTGCAAACAGTGTGAAAGTAATGGTCATTCCTACGTTCCGGGCAACCTAGGCTTCTCTCTACGGCGTTGTTCACCCAGATCGAATAGTTAGGGCCTTAGAAGTCAACGCCCGAAGCATAAAATGCAATAAAAATACAACAGTTTTTCCATCGTATAACAGGATTAATTGCAAACAGTTTGAAAGTGATGGTCATTTCTACGTTCAGAGCAACCTAGGCTTCACTCTAGGGCGTTGCTCCACTAGATCGAATAGCTAGGGCCTTAGAAGTCAACGCCACAGGCATAAAATACAATATAAATACAACAGCTTTTCCATCGTAAAAAACGAATAATTGCAACCAGTGTGAAAGTTATGGTTATTTCTACATTCCGAGCAACCTAGGCTTCACTCTAGGGCGTTGCTCCACCAGATCGAATAGTTAGGGCCTTAGAAGTCAACGCCCGAAGCATAAAATACAAAATAAATAGTACAGTTTTTCCATGGTATAAAACGAACAATTGCTACCAGTGTGAAAGTTATGGTCATTTCTACTTTCCGGGCAACCTACGCTTCCCCCTACGGCGTCGATCCACCAGATTGAATAGTCAGGGCCTAAGAAGTCAACGCCAGAAGCATAAAATACGATATAAATACAACAGTTTTTCCATCGTATAAAACGAATGATTGCAACCAGTGTGGAAGTTATGGTCATTTCTACGTTTCGAGCAACCTAGGCTTCACTCTAGGGCGTTGCGCCACCTGATCGAATAGCTAGGGCCTTAGAAGTCCACGCCCCAAGCATTAAATACAAAATAAATAGAACAGCTTTTCCATCGTATAAAACTAATAATTGCAACCTGTGTGAAAGTTATGGTCATTTCAACGTTCCGGGCAACCTAGGCTTCACTGTATGGCGTTCTTCCACCACAACGAATAGCTACGCCCTCAGAAGTCAACGCCTGAACTATAAAATACAATAAAACTACAACAGTCTTTCCATCCTACAACAGGAATAATTGCAACCCGTGTGAAAGTGATGGTCATTTCTACGTTCCAGGCAACCTAGGCTGCACTCTAGGGCGTTGCTCGACCAGATCGAATAGCTAGGGCCTTAGAAGTCAACGCCAGAAGCATAAAATACGATATAAATACAACAGCTTTTCCATCGTATAAACCGAATAATTGCAACCAGTTTGAAAGTTATGGTCATTTCTACGTTCCGGGCAACCTAGGCTTCCCCCTAGGGCGTTGCTCCAACAGATTGCATAGTTTGGGCCTTAGAAGTCAATGCCCGAAGCATAACATGCAGTAAAAATACAACAGTTTTTCCATCGTATAGCAGGAATAATTTGCAACCAGTGTGAAGGTTATGGTCGTATCTACGTTCCGGGCAACCTAGACATCACTGTAGGGCGTTGCTCCACCAGATCGAATAGTTTGGTCCTTAGAAGTCAACGCCAGAAGCATAAAATACGATATAAATACAACAGCTTTTCAATCGTATAAAAGGAATAATTGCAAACAGTGTGAAAGTAATGGTCATTCCTACTTTCCGGGCAACCTAGGCTTCTCTCTACGGCGTTGTTCACCCAGATCGAATAGTTAGGGCCTTAGAAGTCAACGCCCGAAGCATAAAATGCAATAACAGGATTAATTGCAAACAGTTTGAAAGTGATGGTCATTTCTACGTTCAGAGCAACCTAGGCTTCACTCTAGGGCGTTGCTCCACTAGATCGAATAGCTAGGGCCTTAGAAGTCAACGCCAGAGGCATAAAATACAATATAAATACAACAGCTTTTCCATCGTAAAAAACGAATAATTGCAACCAGTGTGAAAGTTATGGTTATTTGTACATTCCGAGCAACCTAGGCTTCACTCTAGGGCGTTGCTCCACCAGATCGAATAGTTAGGGCCTTAGAAGTCAACGCCCGAAGCATAAAATACAAAATAAATAGAACAGTTTTTCCATCGTGTAAAACGAATAATTGCTACCAGTGTGAAAGTTATGGTCATTTCTACTTTCCGGGCAACCTACGCTTCCCCCTACGGCGTCTATCCACCAGATTGAATAGTCAGGGCCTAAGAAGTCAACGCCAGAAGCATAAAATACGATATAAATACAACAGTTTTTCCATCGTATAAAACGAATGATTGCAACCAGTGTGGAAGTTATGGTCATTTCTACATTTCGAGCAACCTAGGCTTCACTCTAGGGCGTTGCGCCACCTGATCGAATAGCTAGGGCCTTAGAAGTCCACGCCCGAAGCATTAAATACAAAATAAATAGAACAGCTTTTCCATCGTATAAAACTAATAATTGCAAACAGTGTGAAAGTTATGGTCATTTCTACGTTCCGGGCAGCCTAGGCTTCACTGTATGGCGTTCTTCCACCACAACGAATAGCTACGGCCTCAGAAGTCAACGCCTGAGCTATAAAATACAATAAAACTACAACAGTCTGTCCATCCTATAACAGGAATAATTGCAACCCGTGTGAAAGTGATGGTCATTTCTACGTTCCAGGCAACCTAGGCTGCACTCTAGGGCGTTGCTCCACCAGATCGAGTAGTTAGAGCCTTAGAAGTCAACGCCCGAAGCATAAAATACAAAATAAATAAAACAGTTTTTCCATCGTATAAAACGAAAAATTGCAAACAGTGTGAAAGATATGGACATTCCTACGATACGGGCTACCTAGGCTTCACTCTATGGCGTTCTTCCACCACACCGAATAGCAGCGGGCTCAGAAGTCAACGCCAGAAACTTAAATACAATATAAATATAACAGTTTTTCCATCGTATAATACGAATAATAGCAACCAGTGTGAAAGTTATGGTCATTTCTAAGTTCCGGGCAACCTAGGCTTCACTCTACGGCGATGCTCCACCAGATCAAACAGTTAGGGCCTTAGAAGTCAACGCCGGAAGCATAAAATACAAAATAAATAGAACAGCTTTTCCATCGTATAAAACGAATAATTGCTACCAGTGTGAAAGTTATGGTCATTGCTACGTTCCGCGCATCCTACCCTTCGCCATAGGGCGTTGCTCCACCAGATCGAAGAGACACGGCCTTAGAAGTCAGCACCAGAAGCATAAAATACAATAAAGATGCAACAGCTTTCCATCGTTTAACAGGAATAACTGCAACCAGTGTGAATGTACTGGCCATTTCTACGTTCCGGATAACCTAGGTTTCACTCTAGGGCGTTGCTCTACCAGATCGAATAGCTAGGGACTTATAATTCAACGCCAGAAGGATAAAATACAATATAAGTACAACACTTATTCCATCGTATAAAACGAATAGTTGCAAACATTTTAAAAGTAATGGTCACTTCTACGTTCCGGGCAACCTAGGCGTCACTATAGGGCGTTGCTCCACCACATCTAAGAGCTACGGCCTTAGAAGTCAACGCCAGAGGCATAAAATACAATATAAATACAACAGCTTTTCCATCGTACAAAATGAATAATAGCAAACAGTGTGAAAGTAATTGTCATTTCTACGTTCCGGGCAACCTAGGCTTCACTATACGTCGTTGCTCCACCTGATCAAATAGCTAGCGACATAGAATTAATCGCCAGAAGCATAGAATACAATAAAAATACATCAGTTTTTCCATCGTATAACAGGAATAATTGCAACCAGTGTGAATGTAATGGTCATTTCTACGTTCCGGGCAACCTAGGTTTCACTCTAGGGCGTTGGTCCACCAGGTCGAATAGTTAGGGCCTAAGAAGTCAACGCCAGAAGCATAAAATACGATATAAATAAAACAGCTTTTACATCGTATGAAACGAATAATAGCAACCAGTGTGAAAGTTATGGTCATTTCAACGTTCCGGGCAATCTAGGCTTCACTCTAGGGCGTTGCTCCACCAGATCAATCAGTTAGGGCCTTAGAAGTCAGCGCCAGAAGCATAAAATACAATATAAATATAACAGTCTTTCCATCGTAAAAAACGAAAGATAGCAACCAGTGTGAAAGTTATGGTCATTTCTACGTTCCGGGCAACCTAGGCTTCACTCTAGGGCGTTGCTCCACCAGATCGAATAGTTAGGGCCTCAGAAGGCAACGCCCGAAGCATAAAATACAAAATAAATAAAACAGTTTTTCCATCGTATAAAACGAATAATTGCTACCAGTGTGAAAGCTATGGTCATTTCTATGTTCCGCGCAACCAGGGCTTTACCCTAGGGCGTTGTTCCACCAGATGGAATAGTTAGGGCCTAAGAAGTCAACGCCAGAAGCATAAAATACGATATAAATACAACAGCTTTTCCATCGTATAAAACAAATAATTGCAGCCAGTGTGAAAGTTATGGTCATTTCTACGTTCCGGGCAACCTAGGCTTCCCTCTAGGGCGTTGCTCCACCAGGTCGGATAGTTACGGCCTAAGAAGTCAACGCCAGAAGCATAAAATACGATAAAGATGCAACAGTTTTTCCATCGTATAAAACGAATAATTGCAACCAGTGTGAAAGTGATGGTCATTTCTACATTCCGAGCAACCTAGTCTTCACTCTAGGGCGTTGTTCCACCGGATCGAATAGTTAGGGCCTAAGAAGTGAACGCCAGAAGCACAAAATACGATATAAATACAACAGCTTTTCCATCGTATAAAAGGAATAATTGACACCAGTATGAAACTTATGGTCATTTCTACGTTCCGTGCAACCTAGGCTTCACTGTAGGGCGCTCTTCCGCCACATCGAATAGCTACGGCCTCAGAAGTCAACGCCAGAAATCTTAAAATACAATATAAATATAACAGTTTTTCCATCGTATAAAACGAATAATTGCTACCAGCGTTAAAGTTATGGTCATTTCTACTTTCCGGGCAACCTACGCTTCCCCCTACGGCGTCGATCCGCCAGATTGAATAGTCAGGCCCTAAGAAGTCAACGCCAGAAGCATAAAATACGATATAAATACAACAGTTTTTCCATCGTATAAAACGAATAATTGCAACCAGTGTGGAAGTTATGGTCATTTCTACATATCGAGCAACCTAGGCTTCACTCTAGGGCGTTGTTCCACCAGATGGAATAGTTAGGGCCTAAGAAGTCAATGCCAGAAGCATAAAATACGATATAAATACAACAGCTTTTCCATCGTATAAAACATATAATTGCAGCCAGTGTGAAAGATATGGACATTTCTACGATCCGGGCTACCTAGGCTTCACTCTATGGCGTTCTTCCACCACATCGAATAGCAACGGGCTCAGAGGTCAACGCCAGAAACTTAAATACAATATAAATATAACAGTTTTTCCATCGTATAAAACGAATAATAGCAACCAGTGTGAAAGTTATGGTCATTTCTACGTTCCGGGCAACCTAGGCTTCACTCTACGTCGATGCTCCACCAGATCAAACAGTTAGGGCCTTAGAAGTCAACGCCCGAAGCATAAAATACAAAATAAATAGAACGGTGTTTCCATAGTATAAAACGAATAATTGCTGCCAGTGTAAAAGTTATGGTCATTTCTACGTTCCGGGCAACCTAGGCTTCACCCTGGCACGTTGTACCAGCAGATCGAATAGTTAGGGCCTAAGAAGTGAACGCCCGAAGCATAAAATACGATATAAATACAACAGCTTTTACATCGTATAAAACGAATAATTGCAACCAGTGTGGAAGTTATGGTCATTTCTACGTTCCGGGGAACCTAGGCTTCACTCTAGGGCGTTGCTCCAACAGGTTGCATAGTTAGGGCCTTAGAAGTCAATGCCCGAAGCATAACATGCAGTAAAAATACAACAGCTTTTCCATCGCATAGCAGGAATAATTTGCAACCAGTGTGAAGGTTATGGTCGTGTCTACGTTCCGGACAACCTAGGCATCACTGTAAGGCGTTGATCCACCAGGTCGAATAGTTTGTTCCTTAGAAGTCAATACCAGAAGCATAAAATACGATATAAATACAACAGCTTTTCAATCGTATAAAAGGAATAATTGCAAACAGTGTGAAAGTAATGGTCATTCCTACGTTCCGGGCAACCTAGGCTTCTCTCTACGGCGTTGTTCACCCAGATCGAATAGTTAGGGCCTAAGAAATCAACACCAGAAGAATAAAATACAAAATAAGTACAACAGCCTTTACACCGTATAAAACGAATAATCGCAACCTGTGTGATGGTTATGGTCATATCTACGTTCCGGGCAACCTAGGCTTCACTGTAGGGCGTTGCTCCACCAGATCGAAATGTTAGGGCCTAAGAAGTCAACGCCCGAAGCATAAAATACGATATAAATACAACAGCTTTTCCATCGTAAAAAACGAATAATTGCAACCAGTGTGAAAGTTATGGTTATTTCTACATTCCGAGCAACCTAGGCTTCACTCTAGGGCGTTGCTCCACCAGATCGAATAGTTAGGGCCTTAGAAGTCAACGCCAGAAGCATAAAATACGATATAAATACAACAGCTTTTGCATCGTATAAAAGGAATAATTGCAAACAGTGTGAAAGTAATTGTTATTTATACGTTCCGGGCAACCTAGGCCTCACTCTAGGGCGTTGCTCCAACAGATCAAACAGTTAGGGCCTTAGAAGTCAACGCCCGAAGCATAAAATACAAAATAAAAAGAACAGTTTTTCGATTGTATAAAACGAATAATTGCTACCAGTGTAAAAGTTATGGTCATTTCTACGTTCCGGGCAACCCAGGCTTCACCCTAGGGCGTTGTTCCACCAGATCGAATAGTTAGGGCCTAAGAAGTGAACGCCAGAAGCATAAAATACAATATAAATACAACAGTTTTTCCATCGTATAAAACGAATAATTGCAACCAGTGTGAAAGTTATGGTCATTTCTACATTCCGAGCAACCTAGGCTTCACTCTAGGGCGTTTCTCCACTAGATCGAATAGCTAGGGCCTTAGAAGTCAACGCCAGAAGCATAAAATACGATATAAATACAACAGCTTTTCCATCGTATAAAAGGAATAATTGCAAACAGTGTGAAAGTAATGGTCATTTCTACGTTCCGCTCAACCTAGGCTTCACTCTAGGGCGTTGCTCCACTAGATCGAATAGCTAGGGCCTTAGAAGTGAACGCCAGAGGCATAAAATACAATATAAATACAACAGCTTTTCCATCGTAAAAAACGAATAATTGCAACCAGTGTGAAAGTTATGGTTATTTCTACATTCCGAGCAACCTAGGCTTCACTCTAGGGCGTTGCACCACCAGATCGAATAGTTAGGGCCTTAGAAGTCAACGCCAGAAGCATAAAATACGATATAAATACAACAGCTTTTGCATCGTATAAAAGGAATAATTGCAAACAGTGTGAAAGTAATTGTTATTTCTACGTTTCGGGCAACCTAGGCCTCACTCTAGGGCGTTGCTCCAACAGATCAAACAGTTAGGGCCTTAGAAGTCAACGCCCGAAGCATAAAATACAAAATAAAAAGAACAGTTTTTCGATTGTATAAAACGAATAATTGCTACCAGTGTAAAAGTTATGGTCATTTCTACGTTCCGGGCAACCCAGGCTTCACCCTAGGGCGTTGTTCCACCAGATCGAATAGTTAGGGCCTAAGAAGTGAACGCCAGAAGCATAAAATACAATATAAATACAACAGTTTTTCCATCGTATAAAACGAATAATTGCAACCAGTGTGAAAGTTATGGTCATTTCTACATTCCGAGCAACCTAGGCTTCACTCTACGGCGTTGTTCCACCAGATCGAATAGTTAGGGCCTAAGAAATCAACACCAGAAGAATAAAATACAAAATAAGTACAACAGCCTTTACACCGTATAAAACGAATAATTGCAACCAGTATGAAAGTTATCGTCATTTCTACGTTCCGCGCAATCTTGGCTTTAACCTAGGGCGTTGTTCCACCAGATGGAATAGTTAGGGCCTAAGAAGTCAACGCCAGAAGCATAAAATACGATATAAATACAACAGTTTTTCCACCATATAAAACGAATAATTGCAACCAGTATGATAGTTACGGTCATTTCTACTTTCCGGGCAACCTAGGCTTCACCCTAGGGCGTTGCTCCAACAGAGTGAATAGTTAGGGCCTTAGAAGTCAATGCCCGAAGCATAAAATGCAATAAAAATACAACAGTTTTTCCATCATATAACAGGAATAATTGCAACCAGTTTGAAAGTGATGGTCATTTCTACGTACCGGGCAACCTAGGCTTCATTCTAGGGCGTTGCTCCACCAGATCGAATAGTTAAGGCCTTAGAAGTCAACGTTCGAAGCATAAAATACAAAATAAATAGAACAGTTTTTCCATCGTATAAAACGAATAATTGCTACCAGTGTGAAAGTTATGGTCATTTCTACGTTCCGGGCAACCTAGGCTTCACTCTAGGGCGTTGCTCCACTAGATCGAATAGCTAGGGCCTTAGAAGTCAACGCCAGAAGCATAAAATACGATATAAATACAACAGCTTTTCCATCGTATAAAAGGAATAATTGCAAACAGTGTGAAAGTAACGGTCATTTCTACGTTCCGGGCAACCTAGGCTTCACTCTAGGGCGTTGCTCCACTAGATCGAATAGCTAGGGCCTTAGAAGTCAACGCCAGAGGCATAAAATACAATATAAATACAACAGCTTTTCCATCGTAAAAAACGAATAATTGCAACCAGTGTGAAAGTTATGGTTATTTCTACATTCCGAGCAACCTAGGCTTCACTCTAGGGCGTTGCTCCACCAGATCGAATAGTTAGGGCCTTAGAAGTCAACGCCAGAAGCATAAAATACGATATAAATACAACAGCTTTTGCATCGTATAAAAGGAATAATTGCAAACAGTGTGAAAGTAATTGTTATTTATACGTTCCGGGCAACCTAGGCCTCACTCTAGGGCGTTGCTCCAACAGATCAAACAGTTAGGGCCTTAGAAGTCAACGCCCGAAGCATAAAATACAAAATAAAAAGAACAGTTTTTCGATTGTATAAAACGAATAATTGCTACCAGTGTAAAAGTTATGGTCATTTCTACGTTCCGGGCAACCCAGGCTTCACCCTAGGGCATTGTTCCACCAGATCGAATAGTTAGGGCCTAAGAAGTGAACGCCAGAAGCATAAAATACAATATAAATACAACAGCTTTTCCATCGTATAAAACGAATAATTGCAACCAGTGTGAAAGTTATGGTCATTTCTACATTCCGAGCAACCTAGGCTTCACTCTAGGGCGTTGCTCCACCAGACCGAATAGTTAGGTCCTTAGAAGTCAACGCCAGAAGCATAAAATGCAATAAAAATACAACAGTTTTTCCATCATATAACAGGAATAATTGCAACCAGTCTGAAAGTGATGGTCATTTCTACGTACCGGGCAACCTAGGCTTCACTCTAGGGCGTTGCTCCACCAGATCGAATAGTTAGGGCCTTAGAAGTCAACGCCCGAAGCATAAAATACAAAATAAATAGAACAGTTTTTCCATCGTATAAAACGAATAATTGCTACCAGTGTGAAAGTTATGGTCATTTCTACTTTCCGGGCAACCTACGCTTCCCCCTACGGCGTCGATCCACCAGACTGAATAGTCAGGGCCTAAGAAGTCAACGCCACAATCATAAAATACGATATAAATACAACAGTTTTTCCATCGTATAAAAGAATAATTGCAACCAGTGTGAAAGTTGTGGTCATTTCTACATTTCGAGCAAAAGAGGCTTCACTCTAGGGCGTCGCTCCACCTGATCGAATAGTTAGGGCCTTAGAAGTCAACGCCTGAAGCATAAAATACAATATAAATACAACAGTTTTTCCACCATATAAAACGAATAATTGCAACCAGTATGAAAGTTATGGTCATTTCTACGTTCCACGCAATCTTGGCTTTACCCTAGGGCGTTGTTCCACCAGATGGAATAGTTAGGGCCTAATAAGTCAACGCCAGAAGCATAAAATACGATATAAATACAACAGCTTTTCCATCGTATAAAACGAATAATTGCAACCAATGTGAAAGTTATGGTCATTTCTACACTTCGAGCAACCTAGACTGCACTCTAGGGCGTTGCTCCACCTGATCGAATAGTTAGGGCCTTAGAAGTCAACGCCAGAATAATAAAATACAATATAAATACAACAGTTTTTCCACCATATAAAACGAATAATTGCAACCAGTATGAAAGTTACGGTCATTTCTAGTTTCCGGGCAACCTAGGCTTCACCCTAGGGCGTTGCTCCAACAGAGTGAATAGTTAGGGCCTTAGAAGTCAATGCCCGAAGCATAAAATGCAATAAAAATACAACAGTTTTTCCATCATATAACAGGAATAATTGCAACCAGTTTGAAAGTGATGGTCATTTCTACGTACCGGGCAACCTAGGGTTCACTCTAGGGCGTTGCTCCACCAGATCGAATAGTCAGGGCCTTATAAGTCAACGCCCGAAGCATAAAATACAAAATAAATAGAACAGTTTTTCCATCGTATAAAACGAATAATTGCTACCAGTGTGAAAGTTATGGTCATTTCTACTTTCCGTGCAACCTACGCTTCCCCCTAGGGCGTTGATCCACCAGATTGTATAGCTAGGGCCTGAGACGTCAACGCCAGAAGCATAAAATACGATATAAATACAACAGCTTTTCCATCGTATAAACCGAATAACTGCAACCAGTGTGAAAGTTATGGTCATTTCTACGTTCCGGGCAACCTAGGCTTCCCCCTAGGGCGTTGCTCCGACAGAGTGAATAGTTAGGGCCTTAGAGGTCAATGCCCGAAGCATAAAATGCAATAAAAGTACAACAGTTTTTCCATCATATAACAGGAATAATTGCAACCAGTGTGAAGGTTATGGTCGTATCTACGTTCCGGGCAACCTAGGCTTCACTCTAGGGCGTTGCTCCACCAGATCGAATAGTCAGGGCCTTAGAAGTCAACGCCCGAAGCATAAAATACAAAATAAATAGAACAGTTTTTCCATCGTATAAAACGAATAATTGCTACCAGTGTGAAAGCTATGGTCATTTCTACTTTCCGTGCAACCTACGCATCCCCCTAGGGCGTTGATCCACCAGGTCGATTAGTTTGTTCCTTAGAAGTCAATACCAGAAGCATAAAATACGATATAAATACAACAGCTTTTCAATCGTATAAAAGGAATAATTGCAAACAGTGTGAAAGTAATGGTCATTCCTACGTTCCGGGCAACCTAGGCTTCTCTCTACGGCGTTGTTCACCCAGATCGAATAGTTAGGGCCTAAGAAATCAACACCAGAAGAATAAAATACAAAATAAGTACAACAGCCTTTACACCGTATAAAACGAATAATTGCAAGCTGTGTGAAGGTTATGGTCATATCTACGTTCCGGGCAACCTAGGCTTCACTGTAGGGCGTTGCTCCACCAGATCGAAATGTTAGGGCCTAAGAAGTCAACGCCCGAAGCATAAAATACGATATAAATACAACAGCTTTTCCATCGTATAAAAGGAATAATTGCAAACAGTGTGAAAGTAATGGTCATTTCTACGTTCCGGGCAACCTAGGCTTCACTCTAGGGCGTTGCTCCACTAGATCGAATAGCTAGGGCCTTAGAAGTCAACGCCAGAGACATAAAATACAATATAAATACAACAGCTTTTCCATCGTAAAAAACGAATAATTGCAACCAGTGTGAAAGTTATGGTCATTTCTACATTCCGAGCAACCTAGGCTTCACTCTACGGCGTTGTTCCACCAGATCGAATAGTTAGGGCCTAAGAAATCAACACCAGAAGAATAAAATACAAAATAAGTACAACAGCCTTTACACCGTATAAAACGAATAATTGCAACCAGTATGAAAGTTATCGTCATTTCTACGTTCCGCGCAATCTTGGCTTTACCCTAGGGCGTTGTTCCACCAGATGGAATAGTTAGGGCCTTAGAAGTCAATGCCCGAAGCATAAAATGCAATAAAAATATAACAGTTTTTCCATCATATAACAGGAATAATTGCAACCAGTTTGAAAGTGATGGTCATTTCTACGTACAGGGCAACCTAGGCTGCACTCTAGGGCGTTGCTCCACCAGATCGAATAGTTAGGTCGTTAGAAGTCAACGCCCGAAGCATAAAATACAAAATAAATAGAACAGTTTTTCCATCGTATAAAACGAATAATTGCTACGAGTGTGAAAGTTATGGTCATTTGTACTTTCCGGGCAACCTACGCTTCCCCCTAGGGCATTGATCCACCAGATGGAATAGTTACGGCCTAAGAAGTCAACGCCAGAAGCATAAAATACGATATAAATTCAACAGCTTTTCCATCGTATAAAACGAATAATTGCAACCAGTGTGAAAGTTATGGTCATTTCTACGTTCCGGGCAACCTAGGCTTCCCCGTAGGGCGTTTCTCCAACAGATTGCATAGTCAGGGCCTTAGAAGTCAATGCCCGAAGCATAAAATGCAGTAAAAATACAACAGTTTTTCCATCGTATAGCAGGAATAATTTGCAACCAGTCTGAAGGTTATGGTCGTATCTACGTTCCGGGCAACCTAGGCATCACTGTAGTGCGTTGCTCCACCAGATCGAATAGTTAGGTCCTTAGAAGTCAACGCCAGAAGCATAAAATACGATATAGATACAACAGTTTTTCCACCATATAAAACGAATAATTGCAACCAGTATGAAAGTTATGGTCATTTCTACGTTCCACGCAATCTTGGCTTTACCCTAGGGCGTCGTTCCACCAGATGGAATGGTTAGGGCCTAAGAAGTCAACGCCAGAAGCATAAAATACGATATAAATACAACAGCTTTTCCATCGTATAAAACGAATAATTGCAACCAATGTGAAAGTTATGGTCATTTCTACACTTCGAGCAGCCTAGGCTGCACTCTAGGGCGTTGATCCACCTGATCGAATAGTTAGGGCCTTAGAAGTCAACGCCAGAATAATAAAATACAATATAAATACAACAGTTTTTCCACCATATAAAACGAATAATTGCAACCAGTATGAAAGTTACGGTCATTTCTACTTTCCGGGCAACCTAGGCTTCACCCTAGGGCGCTGCTCCAACAGAGTGAATAGTTAGGGTCTTAGAAGTCAATGCCCGAAGCATAAAATGCAATAAAAATACAACAGTTTTTCCATTATATAACAGGAATAATTGCAACCAGTTTGAAAGTTATGGTCATTTCTACGTACCGGGCAACCTAGGCTTCACTCTAGGGCGTTGCTCCACCAGATCGAATAGTCAGGGCCTTAGAAGTCAACGCCCGAAGCATAAAATACAAAATAAATAGAACAGTTTTTCCATCGTATAAAACGAATAATTGCTACCAGTGTGAAAGTTATGGTCATTTCTACTTTCCGTGCAACCTACGCTTCCCCCTAGGGCGTTGATCCACCAGATTGTATAGCTAGGGCCTGAGAAGTCAACGCCAGAAGCATAAAATACGATATAAATACAACAGCTTTTCCATCGTATAAAACGAATAATTGCTACCAGTGTAAAAGTTATGGTCATTTCTACGTTCCGGGCAACCCAGGCTTCACCCTAGGGCGTTGTTGCACCAGATCGAATAGTTAGGGCCTAAGAAGTGAACGCCAGAAGCATAAAATACAATATAAATACAACAGTTATTCCATCGTATAAAACGAATAATTGCAACCAGTGTGAAAGTTATGGTCATTTCTACATTCCGAGCAACCTAGGCTTCACTCTACGGCGTTGTTCCACCAGATCGAATAGTTAGGGCCTAAGAAATCAACACCAGAAGAATAAAATACAAAATAAGTACAACAGCCTTTACACCGTATAAAACGAATAATTGCAACCAGTATGAAGGTTATCGTCATTTCTACGTTCCGCGCAATCTTGGCTTTACCCTAGGGCGTTGTTCCACCAGATGGAATAGTTAGGGCCTAAGAAGTCAACGCCAGAAGCATAAAATACGATATAAATTCAACAGCTTTTCCATCGTATAAAACGAATAATTGCAACCAGTGTGAAAGTTATGGTCATTTCTACGTTCCGGGCAACCTAGGCTTCCCCCTAGGGCGTTTCTCCAACAGATTGCATAGTCAGGGCCTTAGAAGTCAATGCCCGAAGCATAAAATGCAGTAAAAATACAACAGTTTTTCCATCGTATAGCAGGAATAATTTGCAACCAGTGTGAAGGTTATGGTCGTATCTACGTTCCGGGCAACCTAGGCATCACTGTAGTGCGTTGCTCCACCAGATCGAATAGTTAGGTCCTTAGAAGTCAACGCCAGAAGCATAAAATACGATATAAATACAACAGTTTTTCCACCATATAAAACGAATAATTGCAACCAGTATGAAAGTTATGGTCATTTCTACGTTCCACGCAATCTTGGCTTTACCCTAGGGCGTTGTTCCACCAGATGGAATAGTTAGGGCCTAAGAAGTCAACGCCAGAAGCATAAAATACGATATAAATACAACAGCTTTTCCATCGTATAAAACGAATAATTGCAACCAATGTGAAAGTTATGGTCATTTCTACACTTCGAGCAGCCTAGGCTGCACTCTAGGGCGTTGCTCCACCTGATCGAATGGTTAGGGCCTTAGAAGTCAACGCCAGAATAATAAAATACAATATAAATACAACAGTTTTTCCACCATATAAAACGAATAATTGCAACCAGTATGAAAGTTACGGTCATTTCTACTTTCCGGGCAACCTAGGCTTCACCCTAGGGCGTTGCTCCAACAGAGTGAATAGTTAGGGTCTTAGAAGTCAATGCCCGAAGCATAAAATGCAATAAAAATACAACAGTTTTTCCATCATATAACAGGAATAATTGCAACCAGTTTGAAAGTGATGGTCATTTCTACGTACCGGGCAACCTAGGCTTCACTCTAGGGCGTTGCTCCACCAGATCGAATAGTCAGGGCCTTAGAAGTCAACGCCCGAAGCATAAAATACAAAATAAATAGAACAGTTTTTCCACCGTATAAAACGAATAATTGCTACCAGTGTGAAAGTTATGGTCATTTCTACTTTCCGTGCAACCTACGCTTCCCCCTAGGGCGTTGATCCACCAGATTGTATAGATAGGGCCTTAGAAGTCAACGCCAGAAGCATAAAATACGATATAAATACAACAGCTTTTCCATCGTATAAAACGAATAATTGCAACCAGTGTGAAAGTTATGGTCATTTCTACATTCCGAGCAACCTAGGCTTCACTCTACGGCGTTGTTCCACCAGATCGAATAGTTAGGGCCTAAGAAATCAACACCAGAAGAATAAAATACAAAATAAGTACAACAGCCTTTACACCGTATAAAACGAATAATTGCAACCAGTATGAAAGTTATCGTCATTTCTACGTTCCGCGCAATCTTGGCTTTACCCTAGGGCGTTGTTCCACCAGATGGAATAGTTAGGGCCTTAGAAGTCAATGCCCGAAGCATAAAATGCAATAAAAATATAACAGTTTTTCCATCATATAACAGGAATAATTGCAACCAGTTTGAAAGTGATGGTCATTTCTACGTACAGGGCAACCTAGGCTGCACTCTAGGGCGTTGCTCCACCAGATCGAATAGTTAGGTCGTTAGAAGTCAACGCCCGAAGCATAAAATACAAAATAAATAGAACAGTTTTTCCATCGTATAAAACGAATAATTGCTACGAGTGTGAAAGTTATGGTCATTTGTACTTTCCGGGCAACCTACGCTTCCCCCTAGGGCATTGATCCACCAGATGGAATAGTTACGGCCTAAGAAGTCAACGCCAGAAGCATAAAATACGATATAAATTCAACAGCTTTTCCATCGTATAAAACGAATAATTGCAACCAGTGTGAAAGTTATGGTCATTTCTACGTTCCGGGCAACCTAGGCTTCCCCGTAGGGCGTTTCTCCAACAGATTGCATAGTCAGGGCCTTAGAAGTCAATGCCCGAAGCATAAAATGCAGTAAAAATACAACAGTTTTTCCATCGTATAGCAGGAATAATTTGCAACCAGTGTGAAGGTTATGGTCGTATCTACGTTCCGGGCAACCTAGGCATCACTGTAGTGCGTTGCTCCACCAGATCGAATAGTTAGGTCCTTAGAAGTCAACGCCAGAAGCATAAAATACGATATAGATACAACAGTTTTTCCACCATATAAAACGAATAATTGCAACCAGTATGAAAGTTATGGTCATTTCTACGTTCCACGCAATCTTGGCTTTACCCTAGGGCGTCGTTCCACCAGATGGAATGGTTAGGGCCTAAGAAGTCAACGCCAGAAGCATAAAATACGATATAAATACAACAGCTTTTCCATCGTATAAAACGAATAATTGCAACCAATGTGAAAGTTATGGTCATTTCTACACTTCGAGCAGCCTAGGCTGCACTCTAGGGCGTTGATCCACCTGATCGAATAGTTAGGGCCTTAGAAGTCAACGCCAGAATAATAAAATACAATATAAATACAACAGTTTTTCCACCATATAAAACGAATAATTGCAACCAGTATGAAAGTTACGGTCATTTCTACTTTCCGGGCAACCTAGGCTTCACCCTAGGGCGCTGCTCCAACAGAGTGAATAGTTAGGGTCTTAGAAGTCAATGCCCGAAGCATAAAATGCAATAAAAATACAACAGTTTTTCCATTATATAACAGGAATAATTGCAACCAGTTTGAAAGTGATGGTCATTTCTACGTACCGGGCAACCTAGGCTTCACTCTAGGGCGTTGCTCCACCAGATCGAATAGTCAGGGCCTTAGAAGTCAACGCCCGAAGCATAAAATACAAAATAAATAGAACAGTTTTTCCATCGTATAAAACGAATAATTGCTACCAGTGTGAAAGTTATGGTCATTTCTACTTTCCGTGCAACCTACGCTTCCCCCTAGGGCGTTGATCCACCAGATTGTATAGCTAGGGCCTGAGAAGTCAACGCCAGAAGCATAAAATACGATATAAATACAACAGCTTTTCCATCGTATAAAACGAAAAATTGCTACCAGTGTAAAAGTTATGGTCATTTCTACGTTCCGGGCAACCCAGGCTTCACCCTAGGGCGTTGTTGCACCAGATCGAATAGTTAGGGCCTAAGAAGTGAACGCCAGAAGCATAAAATACAATATAAATACAACAGTTTTTCCATCGTATAAAACGAATAATTGCAACCAGTGTGAAAGTTATGGTCATTTCTACATTCCGAGCAACCTAGGCTTCACTCTACGGCGTTGTTCCACCAGATCGAATAGTTAGGGCCTAAGAAATCAACACCAGAAGAATAAAATACAAAATAAGTACAACAGCCTTTACACCGTATAAAACGAATAATTGCAACCAGTATGAAGGTTATCGTCATTTCTACGTTCCGCGCAATCTTGGCTTTACCCTAGGGCGTTGTTCCACCAGATGGAATAGTTAGGGCCTAAGAAGTCAACGCCAGAAGCATAAAATACGATATAAATTCAACAGCTTTTCCATCGTATAAAACGAATAATTGCAACCAGTGTGAAAGTTATGGTCATTTCTACGTTCCGGGCAACCTAGGCTTCCCCCTAGGGCGTTTCTCCAACAGATTGCATAGTCAGGGCCATAGAAGTCAATGCCCGAAGCATAAAATGCAGTAAAAATACAACAGTTTTTCCATCGTATAGCAGGAATAATTTGCAACCAGTGTGAAGGTTATGGTCGTATCTACGTTCCGGGCAACCTAGGCATCACTGTAGTGCGTTGCTCCACCAGATCGAATAGTTAGGTCCTTAGAAGTCAACGCCAGAAGCATAAAATACGATATAAATACAACAGTTTTTCCACCATATAAAACGAATAATTGCAACCAGTATGAAAGTTATGGTCATTTCTACGTTCCACGCAATCTTGGCTTTACCCTAGTGCGTTGTTCCACCAGATGGAATAGTTAGGGCCTAAGAAGTCAACGCCAGAAGCATAAAATACGATATAAATACAACAGCTTTTCCATCGTATAAAACGAATAATTGCAACCAATGTGAAAGTTATGGTCATTTCTACACTTCGAGCAGCCTAGGCTGCACTCTAGGGCGTTGCTCCACCTGATCGAATGGTTAGGGCCTTAGAAGTCAACGCCAGAATAATAAAATACAATATAAATACAACAGTTTTTCCACCATATAAAACGAATAATTGCAACCAGTATGAAAGTTACGGTCATTTCTACTTTCCGGGCAACCTAGGCTTCACCCTAGGGCGTTGCTCCAACAGAGTGAATAGTTAGGGTCTTAGAAGTCAATGCCCGAAGCATAAAATGCAATAAAAATACAACAGTTTTTCCATCATATAACAGGAATAATTGCAACCAGTTTGAAAGTGATGGTCATTTCTACGTACCGGGCAACCTAGGCTTCACTCTAGGGCGTTGCTCCACCAGATCGAATAGTCAGGGCCTTAGAAGTCAACGCCCGAAGCATAAAATACAAAATAAATAGACCAGTTTTTCCACCGTATAAAACGAATAATTGCTACCAGTGTGAAAGTTATGGTCATTTCTACTTTCCGTGCAACCTACGCTTCCCCCTAGGGCGTTGATCCACCAGATTGTATAGATAGGGCCTTAGAAGTCAACGCCAGAAGCATAAAATACGATATAAATACAACAGCTTTTCCATCGTATAAAACGAATAATTGCTACCAGTGTAAAAGTTATGGTCATTTCTACGTTCCGGGCAACCCAGGCTTCACCCTAGGGCGTTGTTCCACCAGATCGAATAGTTAGGGCCTAAGAAGTGAACGCCAGAAGCATAAAATACAATATAAATACAACAGTTTTTCCATCGTATAAAACGAATAATTGCAACCAGTGTGAAAGTTATGGTCATTTCTACATTCCGAGCAACCTAGGCTTCACTCTACGGCGTTGTTCCACCAGATCGAAGAGTTAGGGCCTAAGAAATCAACACCAGAAGAATAAAATACAACATAAGTACAACAGCCTTTACACCGTATAAAACGAATAATTGCAACCAGTATGAAAGTTATCGTCATTTCTACGTTCCGCGCAATCTTGGCTTTACCCTAGGGCGTTGTTCCACCAGATGGAATAGTTAGGGCCTAAGAAGTCAACGCCAGAAGCATAAAATACGATATAAATACAACAGTTTTTCCACCATATAAAACGAATAATTGCAACCAGTATGATAGTTACGGTCATTTCTACTTTCCGGGCAACCTAGGCTTCACCCTAGGGCGTTGCTCCAACAGAGTGAATAGTTAGGGCCTTAGAAGTCAATGCCCGAAGCATAAAATGCAATAAAAATACAACAGTTTTTCCATCATATAACAGGAATAATTGCAACCAGTTTGAAAGTGATGGTCATTTCTACGTACAGGGCAACCTAGGCTTCACTCTAGGGCGTTGCTCCACCAGATCGAATAGTTAGGTCGTTAGAAGTCAACGCCCGAAGCATAAAATACAAAATAAATAGAACAGTTTTTCCATCGTATAAAACGAATAATTGCTACGAGTGTGAAAGTTATGGTCAGTTGTACTTTCCGGGCAACCTACGCTTCCCCCTAGGGCATTGATCCACCAGATGGAATAGTTACGGCCTAAGAAGTCAACGCCAGAAGCATAAAATACGATATAAATTCAACAGCTTTTCCATCGTATAAAACGAATAATTGCAACCAGTGTGAAAGTTATGGTCATTTCTACGTTCCGGGCAACCTAGGCTTCCCCCTAGGGCGTTTCTCCAACAGATTGCATAGTCAGGGCCTTAGAAGTCAATGCCCGAAGCATAAAATGCAGTAAAAATACAACAGTTTTTCCATCGTATAGCAGGAATAATTTGCAACTAGTGTGAAGGTTATGGTCGTATCTACGTTCCGGGCAACCTAGGCATCACTGTAGTGCGTTGCTCCACCAGATCGAATAGTTAGGTCCTTAGAAGTCAACGCCAGAAGCATAAAATACGATATAAATACAACAGTTTTTCCACCATATAAAACGAATAATTGCAACCAGTATGAAAGTTATGGTCATTTCTACGTTCCACGCAATCTTGGCTTTACCCTAGGGCGTTGTTCCACCAGATGGAATAGTTAGGGCCTAAGAAGTCAACGCCAGAAGCATAAAATACGATATAAATACAACAGCTTTTCCATCGTATAAAACGAATAATTGCAACCAATGTGAAAGTTATGGTCATTTCTACACTTCGAGCAGCCTAGGCTGCACTCTAGGGCGTTGCTCCACCTGATCGAATAGTTAGGGCCTTAGAAGTCAACGCCAGAATAATAAAATACAATATAAATACAACAGTTTTTCCACCATATAAAACGAATAATTGCAACCAGTATGAAAGTTACGGTCATTTCTACTTTCCGGGCAACCTAGGCTTCACCCTAGGGCGTTGCTCCAACAGAGTGAATAGTTAGGGTCTTAGAAGTCAATGCCCGAAGCATAAAATGCAATAAAAATACAACAGTTTTTCCATCATATAACAGGAATAATTGCAACCAGTTTGAAAGTGATGGTCATTTCTACGTACCGGGCAACCTAGGCTTCACTCTAGGGCGTTGCTCCACCAGATCGAATAGTCAGGGCCTTAGAAGTCAACGCCCGAAGCATAAAATACAAAATAAATAGAACAGTTTTTCCATCGTATAAAACGAATAATTGCTACCAGTGTGAAAGTTATGGTCATTTCTACTTTCCGTGCAACCTACGCTTCCCCCTAGGGCGTTGATCCACCAGATTGTATAGCTAGGGCCTGAGAAGTCAACGCCAGAAGCATAAAATACGATATAAATACAACAGCTTTTCCATCGTATAAACCGAATAATTGCAACCAGTGTGAAAGTTATGGTCATTTCTACGTTCCGGGCAACCTAGGCTTCCCCCTAGGGCGTTGCTCCAACAGAGTGAATAGTTAGGGTCTTAGAAGTCAATGCCCGAAGCATAAAATGCAATAAAAATACAACAGTTTTTCCATCATATAACAGGAATAATTGCAACCAGTGTGAAGGTTATGGTCGTATCTACGTTCCGGGCAACCTAGGCTTCACTCTTGGGCGTTGCTCCACCAGATCGAGTAGTCAGGGCCTTAGAAGTCAACGCCCGAAGCATAAAATACAAAATAAATAGAACAGTTTTTCCATCGTATAAAACGAATAATTGCTACCAGTGTGAAAGTTATGGTCATTTCTACTTTCCGTGCAACCTACGCTTCCCCCTAGGGCGTTGATCCACCAGGTCGAATAGTTTGTTCCTTAGAAGTCAATACCAGAAGCATAAAATACGATATAAATACAACAGCTTTTCAATCGTATAAAAGGAATAATTGCAAACAGTGTGAAAGTAATGGTCATTCCTACGTTCCGGGCAACCTAGGCTTCTCTCTACGGCGTTGTTCACCCAGATCGAATAGTTAGGGCCTAAGAAATCAACACCAGAAGAATAAAATACAAAATAAGTACAACAGCCTTTACACCGTATAAAACGAATAATTGCAACCTGTGTGAAGGTTATGGTCATATCTACGTTCCGGGCAACCTAGGCTTCACTGTAGGGCGTTGCTCCACCAGATCGAAATGTTAGGGCCTAAGAAGTCAACGCCCGAAGCATAAAATACGATATAAATACAACAGCTTTTCCATCGTATAAAATGAATAATTGCAAACAGTGTGAAAGTTATGGTCATTTCTACGATCCGGGCAACCTAGGCTTCACTCTAGGGCGTTGCTCCACCAGATCGAAATGTTAGGGCCTAAGAAGTCAACGCCCGAAGCATAAAATACCATGTAAATGCAACAGTTTTTCCATCGTATAAAACGAATAATTGCAACCAGTGTGAAAGTTATGGTCATTTCTACATTCCGATCAACCTAGGCTTTACTCTAGGGCGTTGCTCCAACAGGTTTAATAGTTAGGGCCTTAGAAGTCAACGCCCGAAGCATAAAATGCAATAAAAATACAACAGTTTTTCCATCGTATATCAGGATTAATTGCAACCAGTGTGAAAGTGATGGTCATTTCTACGTTCCGGGCAACCTAGGCTTCACTCTAGGGCGTTGCTCCACTAGATCGAATAGCTAGGGCCTTAGAAGTCAACGCCAGAAGCATAAAATACGATATAAATACAACAGCTTTTCCATCGTATAAAAGGAATAATTGCAAACAGTGTGAAAGTAATGGTCATTTCTACGTTCCGGGCAACCTAGGCTTCACTCTAGGGCGTTGCTCCACTAGATCGAATAGCTAGGGCCTTAGAAGTTAACGCCAGAGGCATAAAATACAATATAAATACAACAGCTTTTCCATCGTAAAAAACGAATAATTGCAACCAGTGTGAAAGTTATGGTTATTTCTACATTCCGAGCAACCTAGGCTTCACTCTAGGGCGTTGCTCCACCAGATCGAATAGTTAGGGCCTTAGAAGTCAACGCCAGAAGCATAAAATACGATATAAATACAACAGCTTTTGCATCGTATAAAAGGAATAATTGCAAACAGTGTGAAAGTAATTGTTATTTCTACGTTCCGGGCAACCTAGGCCTCACTCTAGGGTGTTGCTCCAACAGATCAAACAGTTAGGGCCTTAGAAGTCAACGCCCGAAGCATAAAATACAAAATAAAAAGAACAGTTTTTCGATTGTATAAAACGAATAATTGCTACCAGTGTAAAAGTTATGGTCATTTCTACGTTCCGGGCAACCCAGGCTTCACCCTAGGGCGTTGTTCCACCAGATCGAATAGTTAGGGCCTAAGAAGTGAACGCCAGAAGCATAAAATACAATATAAATACAACAGTTTTTCCATCGTATAAAACGAATAATTGCAACCAGTGTGAAAGTTATGGTCATTTCTACATTCCGAGCAACCTAGGCTTCACTCTACGGCGTTGTTCCACCAGATCGAATAGTTAGGGCTTAAGAAATCAACACCAGAAGAATAAAATACAAAATAAGTACAACAGCCTTTACACCGTATAAAACGAATAATTGCAACCAGTATGAAAGTTATCGACATTTCTACGTTCCGCGCAATCTTGGCTTTACCCTAGGGCGTTGTTCCACCAGATGGAATAGTTAGGGCCTAAGAAGTCAACGCCAGAAGCATAAAATACGATATAAATACAACAGTTTTTCCACCATATAAAACGAATAATTGCAACCAGTATGATAGTTACGGTCATTTCTACTTTCCGGGCAACCTAGGCTTCACCCTAGGGCGTTGCTCCAACAGAGTGAATAGTTAGGGCCTTAGAAGTAAATGCCCGAAGCATAAAATGCAATAAAAATACAACAGTTTTTCCATCATATAACAGGAATAATTGCAACCAGTTTGAAAGTGATGGTCATTTCTACGTACAGGGCAACCTAGGCTTCACTCTAGGGCGTTGCTCCACCAGATCGAATAGTTAGGTCGTTAGAAGTCAACGCCCGAAGCATAAAATACAAAATAAATAGAACAGTTCTTCCATCGTATAAAACGAATAATTGCTACGAGTGTGAAAGTTATGGTCATTTGTACTTTCCGGGCAGCCTACGCTACCCCCTAGGGCATTGATCCACCAGATGGAATAGTTACGGCCTAAGAAGTCAACGCCAGAAGCATAAAATACGATATAAATTCAACAGCTTTTCCATCGTATAAATCGAATAATTGCTACCAGTGTGAAAGTTATGGTCATTTCTACGTTCCGGGCAACCTAGGCTTCCCCCTAGGGCGTTGCTCCAACAGATTGCATAGTTAGGGCCTTAGAAGTCAATGCCCGAAGCATAACATGCAGTAAAAATACAACAGCTTTTCCATCGTATAGCAGGAATAATTTGCAACCAGTGTGAAGGTTATGGTCGTATCTACGTTCCGGGCAACCTAGGCATCACTGTAGGGCGTTGCTCCACCAGATCGAATAGTTTGGTCCTTAGAAGTCAACGCCAGAAGCATAAAATACGACATAAATACAACAGCTTTTCAATCGTATAAAAGGAATAATTGCAAACAGTGTGAAAGTAATGGTCATTCCTACGTTCCGGGCAACATAGGCTTCTCTCTACGGCGTTGTTCACCCAGATCGAATAGTTAGGGCCTAAGAAATCAACACCAGAAGAATAAAATACAAAATAAGTACAACAGCCTTTACACCGTATAAAACGAATAATTGCAACCTGTGTGAAGGTTATGGTCATATCTACGTTCCGGGCAACCTAGGCTTCACTGTAGGGCGTTGCTCCACCAGATCGAAATGTTAGGGCCTAAGAAGTCAACGCCCGAAGCATAAAATACGATATAAATACAACAGCTTTTCCATCGTATAAAATGAATAATTGCAAACAGTGCGAAAGTTATGGTCATTTCTACGTTCCGGGCAACCTAGGCTTCACCCTAGGGCGTTGTTCCACCAGATCGAATAGTTAGGGCCTAAGAAGTGAACGCCAGAAGCATAAAATACCATATAAATACAACAGTTTTTCCATCGTATAAAACGAATAATTGCAACCAGTGTGAAAGCAATGGTCATTTCTACATTCCGATCAACCTAGGCTTTACTCTAGGGCGTTGCTCCAACAGGTTGAATAGTTAGGGCCTTAGAAGTCAACGCCCGAAGCATAAAATGCAATAAAAATACAACAGTTTTTCCATCCTATATCAGGATTAATTGCAACCAGTTTGAAAGTGATGGTCATTTCTACGTTCCGGGCAACCTAGGCTTCACTCTAGGGCGTTGCTCCACCAGATCGAATAGTCAGGGCCTTAGAAGTCAACGCCCGAAGCATAAAATACAAAATAAATAGACCAGTTTTTCCACCGTATAAAACGAATAATTGCTACCAGTGTGAAAGTTATGGTCATTTCTACTTTCCGTGCAACCTACGCTTCCCCCTAGGGCGTTGATCCACCAGATTGTATAGATAGGGCCTTAGAAGTCAACGCCAGAAGCATAAAATACGATATAAATACAACAGCTTTTCCATCGTATAAAACGAATAATTGCTACCAGTGTAAAAGTTATGGTCATTTCTACGTTCCGGGCAACCCAGGCTTCACCCTAGGGCGTTGTTCCACCAGATCGAATAGTTAGGGCCTAAGAAGTGAACGCCAGAAGCATAAAATACAATATAAATACAACAGTTTTTCCATCGTATAAAACGAATAATTGCAACCAGTGTGAAAGTTATGGTCATTTCTACATTCCGAGCAACCTAGGCTTCACTCTACGGCGTTGTTCCACCAGATCGAAGAGTTAGGGCCTAAGAAATCAACACCAGAAGAATAAAATACAACATAAGTACAACAGCCTTTACACCGTATAAAACGAATAATTGCAACCAGTATGAAAGTTATCGTCATTTCTACGTTCCGCGCAATCTTGGCTTTACCCTAGGGCGTTGTTCCACCAGATGGAATAGTTAGGGCCTAAGAAGTCAACGCCAGAAGCATAAAATACGATATAAATACAACAGTTTTTCCACCATATAAAACGAATAATTGCAACCAGTATGATAGTTACGGTCATTTCTACTTTCCGGGCAACCTAGGCTTCACCCTAGGGCGTTGCTCCAACAGAGTGAATAGTTAGGGCCTTAGAAGTCAATGCCCGAAGCATAAAATGCAATAAAAATACAACAGTTTTTCCATCATATAACAGGAATAATTGCAACCAGTTTGAAAGTGATGGTCATTTCTACGTACAGGGCAACCTAGGCTTCACTCTAGGGCGTTGCTCCACCAGATCGAATAGTTAGGTCGTTAGAAGTCAACGCCCGAAGCATAAAATACAAAATAAATAGAACAGTTTTTCCATCGTATAAAACGAATAATTGCTACGAGTGTGAAAGTTATGGTCAGTTGTACTTTCCGGGCAACCTACGCTTCCCCCTAGGGCATTGATCCACCAGATGGAATAGTTACGGCCTAAGAAGTCAACGCCAGAAGCATAAAATACGATATAAATTCAACAGCTTTTCCATCGTATAAAACGAATAATTGCAACCAGTGTGAAAGTTATGGTCATTTCTACGTTCCGGGCAACCTAGGCTTCCCCCTAGGGCGTTTCTCCAACAGATTGCATAGTCAGGGCCTTAGAAGTCAATGCCCGAAGCATAAAATGCAGTAAAAATACAACAGTTTTTCCATCGTATAGCAGGAATAATTTGCAACTAGTGTGAAGGTTATGGTCGTATCTACGTTCCGGGCAACCTAGGCATCACTGTAGTGCGTTGCTCCACCAGATCGAATAGTTAGGTCCTTAGAAGTCAACGCCAGAAGCATAAAATACGATATAAATACAACAGTTTTTCCACCATATAAAACGAATAATTGCAACCAGTATGAAAGTTATGGTCATTTCTACGTTCCACGCAATCTTGGCTTTACCCTAGGGCGTTGTTCCACCAGATGGAATAGTTAGGGCCTAAGAAGTCAACGCCAGAAGCATAAAATACGATATAAATACAACAGCTTTTCCATCGTATAAAACGAATAATTGCAACCAATGTGAAAGTTATGGTCATTTCTACACTTCGAGCAGCCTAGGCTGCACTCTAGGGCGTTGCTCCACCTGATCGAATAGTTAGGGCCTTAGAAGTCAACGCCAGAATAATAAAATACAATATAAATACAACAGTTTTTCCACCATATAAAACGAATAATTGCAACCAGTATGAAAGTTACGGTCATTTCTACTTTCCGGGCAACCTAGGCTTCACCCTAGGGCGTTGCTCCAACAGAGTGAATAGTTAGGGTCTTAGAAGTCAATGCCCGAAGCATAAAATGCAATAAAAATACAACAGTTTTTCCATCATATAACAGGAATAATTGCAACCAGTTTGAAAGTGATGGTCATTTCTACGTACCGGGCAACCTAGGCTTCACTCTAGGGCGTTGCTCCACCAGATCGAATAGTCAGGGCCTTAGAAGTCAACGCCCGAAGCATAAAATACAAAATAAATAGAACTGTTTTTCCATCGTATAAAACGAATAATTGCTACCAGTGTGAAAGTTATGGTCATTTCTACTTTCCGTGCAACCTACGCTTCCCCCTAGGGCGTTGATCCACCAGATTGTATAGCTAGGGCCTGAGAAGTCAACGCCAGAAGCATAAAATACGATATAAATACAACAGCTTTTCCATCGTATAAACCGAATAATTGCAACCAGTGTGAAAGTTATGGTCATTTCTACGTTCCGGGCAACCTAGGCTTCCCCCTAGGGCGTTGCTCCAACAGAGTGAATAGTTAGGGTCTTAGAAGTCAATGCCCGAAGCATAAAATGCAATAAAAATACAACAGTTTTTCCATCATATAACAGGAATAATTGCAACCAGTGTGAAGGTTATGGTCGTATCTACGTTCCGGGCAACCTAGGCTTCACTCTTGGGCGTTGCTCCACCAGATCGAGTAGTCAGGGCCTTAGAAGTCAACGCCCGAAGCATAAAATACAAAATAAATAGAACAGTTTTTCCATCGTATAAAACGAATAATTGCTACCAGTGTGAAAGTTATGGTCATTTCTACTTTCCGTGCAACCTACGCTTCCCCCTAGGGCGTTGATCCACCAGGTCGAATAGTTTGTTCCTTAGAAGTCAATACCAGAAGCATAAAATACGATATAAATACAACAGCTTTTCAATCGTATAAAAGGAATAATTGCAAACAGTGTGAAAGTAATGGTCATTCCTACGTTCCGGGCAACCTAGGCTTCTCTCTACGGCGTTGTTCACCCAGATCGAATAGTTAGGGCCTAAGAAATCAACACCAGAAGAATAAAATACAAAATAAGTACAACAGCCTTTACACCGTATAAAACGAATAATTGCAACCTGTGTGAAGGTTATGGTCATATCTACGTTCCGGGCAACCTAGGCTTCACTGTAGGGCGTTGCTCCACCAGATCGAAATGTTAGGGCCTAAGAAGTCAACGCCCGAAGCATAAAATACGATATAAATACAACAGCTTTTCCATCGTATAAAATGAATAATTGCAAACAGTGTGAAAGTTATGGTCATTTCTACGATCCGGGCAACCTAGGCTTCACTCTAGGGCGTTGCTCCACCAGATCGAAATGTTAGGGCCTAAGAAGTCAACGCCCGAAGCATAAAATACCATGTAAATGCAACAGTTTTTCCATCGTATAAAACGAATAATTGCAACCAGTGTGAAAGTTATGGTCATTTCTACATTCCGATCAACCTAGGCTTTACTCTAGGGCGTTGCTCCAACAGGTTTAATAGTTAGGGCCTTAGAAGTCAACGCCCGAAGCATAAAATGCAATAAAAATACAACAGTTTTTCCATCGTATATCAGGATTAATTGCAACCAGTGTGAAAGTGATGGTCATTTCTACGTTCCGGGCAACCTAGGCTTCACTCTAGGGCGTTGCTCCACTAGATCGAATAGCTAGGGCCTTAGAAGTCAACGCCAGAAGCATAAAATACGATATAAATACAACAGCTTTTCCATCGTATAAAAGGAATAATTGCAAACAGTGTGAAAGTAATGGTCATTTCTACGTTCCGGGCAACCTAGGCTTCACTCTAGGGCGTTGCTCCACTAGATCGAATAGCTAGGGCCTTAGAAGTTAACGCCAGAGGCATAAAATACAATATAAATACAACAGCTTTTCCATCGTAAAAAACGAATAATTGCAACCAGTGTGAAAGTTATGGTTATTTCTACATTCCGAGCAACCTAGGCTTCACTCTAGGGCGTTGCTCCACCAGATCGAATAGTTAGGGCCTTAGAAGTCAACGCCAGAAGCATAAAATACGATATAAATACAACAGCTTTTGCATCGTATAAAAGGAATAATTGCAAACAGTGTGAAAGTAATTGTTATTTCTACGTTCCGGGCAACCTAGGCCTCACTCTAGGGTGTTGCTCCAACAGATCAAACAGTTAGGGCCTTAGAAGTCAACGCCCGAAGCATAAAATACAAAATAAAAAGAACAGTTTTTCGATTGTATAAAACGAATAATTGCTACCAGTGTAAAAGTTATGGTCATTTCTACGTTCCGGGCAACCCAGGCTTCACCCTAGGGCGTTGTTCCACCAGATCGAATAGTTAGGGCCTAAGAAGTGAACGCCAGAAGCATAAAATACAATATAAATACAACAGTTTTTCCATCGTATAAAACGAATAATTGCAACCAGTGTGAAAGTTATGGTCATTTCTACATTCCGAGCAACCTAGGCTTCACTCTACGGCGTTGTTCCACCAGATCGAATAGTTAGGGCTTAAGAAATCAACACCAGAAGAATAAAATACAAAATAAGTACAACAGCCTTTACACCGTATAAAACGAATAATTGCAACCAGTATGAAAGTTATCGTCATTTCTACGTTCCGCGCAATCTTGGCTTTACCCTAGGGCGTTGTTCCACCAGATGGAATAGTTAGGGCCTAAGAAGTCAACGCCAGAAGCATAAAATACGATATAAATACAACAGTTTTTCCACCATATAAAACGAATAATTGCAACCAGTATGATAGTTACGGTCATTTCTACTTTCCGGGCAACCTAGGCTTCACCCTAGGGCGTTGCTCCAACAGAGTGAATAGTTAGGGCCTTAGAAGTAAATGCCCGAAGCATAAAATGCAATAAAAATACAACAGTTTTTCCATCATATAACAGGAATAATTGCAACCAGTTTGAAAGTGATGGTCATTTCTACGTACAGGGCAACCTAGGCTTCACTCTAGGGCGTTGCTCCACCAGATCGAATAGTTAGGTCGTTAGAAGTCAACGCCCGAAGCATAAAATACAAAATAAATAGAACAGTTCTTCCATCGTATAAAACGAATAATTGCTACGAGTGTGAAAGTTATGGTCATTTGTACTTTCCGGGCAGCCTACGCTACCCCCTAGGGCATTGATCCACCAGATGGAATAGTTACGGCCTAAGAAGTCAACGCCAGAAGCATAAAATACGATATAAATTCAACAGCTTTTCCATCGTATAAAACGAATAATTGCTACCAGTGTGAAAGTTATGGTCATTTCTACGTTCCGGGCAACCTAGGCTTCCCCCTAGGGCGTTGCTCCAACAGATTGCATAGTTAGGGCCTTAGAAGTCAATGCCCGAAGCATAACATGCAGTAAAAATACAACAGCTTTTCCATCGTATAGCAGGAATAATTTGCAACCAGTGTGAAGGTTATGGTCGTATCTACGTTCCGGGCAACCTAGGCATCACTGTAGGGCGTTGCTCCACCAGATCGAATAGTTTGGTCCTTAGAAGTCAACGCCAGAAGCATAAAATACGACATAAATACAACAGCTTTTCAATCGTATAAAAGGAATAATTGCAAACAGTGTGAAAGTAATGGTCATTCCTACGTTCCGGGCAACATAGGCTTCTCTCTACGGCGTTGTTCACCCAGATCGAATAGTTAGGGCCTAAGAAATCAACACCAGAAGAATAAAATACAAAATAAGTACAACAGCCTTTACACCGTATAAAACGAATAATTGCAACCTGTGTGAAGGTTATGGTCATATCTACGTTCCGGGCAACCTAGGCTTCACTGTAGGGCGTTGCTCCACCAGATCGAAATGTTAGGGCCTAAGAAGTCAACGCCCGAAGCATAAAATACGATATAAATACAACAGCTTTTCCATCGTATAAAATGAATAATTGCAAACAGTGCGAAAGTTATGGTCATTTCTACGTTCCGGGCAACCTAGGCTTCACCCTAGGGCGTTGTTCCACCAGATCGAATAGTTAGGGCCTAAGAAGTGAACGCCAGAAGCATAAAATACCATATAAATACAACAGTTTTTCCATCGTATAAAACGAATAATTGCAACCAGTGTGAAAGCAATGGTCATTTCTACATTCCGATCAACCTAGGCTTTACTCTAGGGCGTTGCTCCAACAGGTTGAATAGTTAGGGCCTTAGAAGTCAACGCCCGAAGCATAAAATGCAATAAAAATACAACAGTTTTTCCATCGTATATCAGGATTAATTGCAACCAGTTTGAAAGTGATGGTCATTTCTACGTTCCGGGCAACCTAGGCTTCACTCTAGGGCGTTGCTCCACTAGATCGAATAGCTAGGGCCTTAGAAGTCAACGCCAGAGGCATAAAATACAATATAAATACAACAGCTTTTCCATCGTAAAAAACGAATAATTGCAACCAGTGTGAAAGTAGTGGTCATTCCTACGTTCCGGGCAACATAGGTTTCTCTCTACGGCGTTGTTCACCCAGATCGAATAGTTAGGGCCTAAGAAATCAACACCAGAAGAATAAAATACAAAATAAGTACAACAGCCTTTACACCGTATAAAACGTGTAATTGCAACCTGTGTGATGGTTATGGTCATATCTACGTTCCGGGCAACCTAGGCTTCACTGTAGGGCGTTGCTCCACCAGATCGAAATTTTACGGCCTAAGAAGTCAACGCCCGAAGCATAAAATACGATATAAATACAACAGCTTTTCCATCGTATAAAATGAATAATTGCAAACAGTGTGAAAGTTATGGTCATTTCTACGTTCCGCGCAACCTAGGCTTCACCCTAGGGCGTTGTTCCACCAGATCGAATAGTTAGGGCCTAAGAAGTGAACGCCAGAAGCATAAAATACGATATAAATACAACAGTTTTTCCATCGTATAAAACGAATAATTGCAACCAGTGTGAAAGTTATGGTCATTTCTACATTCCGATCAACCTAGGCTTTACTCTAGGGCGTTGCTCCAACAGGTTGAATAGTTAGGGCCTTAGAAGTCAACGCCCGAAGCATAAAATGCAATAAAAATACAACAGTTTTTCCATCGTATAACAGGATTAATTGCAAACAGTTTGAAAGTGATGGTCATTTCTACGTTCCGAGCAACCTAGGCTTCACTCTAGGGCGTTGCTCCACCAGATCGAATAGCTAGGGCCTAAGAAGTGAACGCCAGAAGAATAAAATACAAAATAAGTACAACAGCCTTTACACCGTATAAAACGAATAATTGCAACCTGTGTGAAGGTTATGGACATATCTACGTTCCGGGCAACCTAGGCTTCACCCTAGGGCGTTGTACCACCAGATCGAATAGTTAGGGCCTAAGAAGTCAACGCCAGAAGCATAAAATACGATATAAATACATCAGCTTTTCCATCATATAAAACGAATAATGGTAACCAGTGTGAAAGTTGTGGTCATTTCTACGTTCTGGGCAACCTAGGCTTCCCCCTAGGGCGTTGCTCCAACAGATTGCATAGTTAGGGCCTTAGAAGTCAATGCCCGAAGCATAAAATGCAGTAAAAATACAACAGTTTTTCCATCGTATAGCAGGACTAATTTGCAACCAGTGTGAAGGTTATGGTCGTATCTACGTTCCGGGCAACCTGGGCATCACTGTAGGGCGTTGCTCCACCAGATCGAATAGCTAGGTCCTTAGAAGTCAACGCAAGAAGCATAAAATACGATATAAATACAACAGCTTTTCAATCGTATAAAAGGAATAATTGCAAACAGTGTGAAAGTAGTGGTCATTCCTACGTTCCGGGCAACATAGGTTTCTCTCTACGGCGTTGTTCACCCAGATCGAATAGTTAGGGCCTAAGAAATCAACACCAGAAGAATAAAATACAAAATAAGTACAACAGCCTTTACACCGTATAAAACGAGTAATTGCAACCTGTGTGAAGGTTATGGTCATATCTACGTCCCGGGCAACCTAGGCTTCACTGTAGGGCGTTGCTCCACCAGATCGAAATTTTACGGCCTTAGAAGTCAACGCCCGAAGCATAAAATACGATATAAATACAACAGCTTTTCCATCGTATAAAATGAATAATTGCAAACAGTGTGAAAGTTATGGTCATTTCTACGTTCCGGGCAACCTAGGCTTCACCCTAGGGCGTTGTTCCACCAGATCGAATAGTTAGGGCCTAAGAAGTGAACGCCAGAAGCATAAAATACGATATAAATACAACAGTTTTTCCATCGTATAAAACGAATAATTGCAACCAGTGTGAAAGTTATGGTCATTTCTACATTCCGATCAACCTAGGCTTTACTCTAGGGCGTTGCTCCAACAGGTTGACTGGTTAGGGCCTTAGAAGTCAACGCCCGAAGCATAAAATGCAATAAAAATACAACAGTTTTTCCATCGTATATCAGGATTAATTGCAACCAGTTTGAAAGTGATGGTCATTTCTACGTTCCGGGCAACCTAGGCTTCACTCTTGGGCGTTGCTCCACTAGATCGAATAGCTAGGGCCTTAGAAGTCAACGCCAGAAGCATAAAATACGATATTAATACAACAGCCTTTCCATCGTATAAAACGAATAATTGCAACCAGTGTGAAAGCAATGGTCACTTCTACATTCCGATCAACCTAGGCTTTACTCTAGGGCGTTGCTCCAACAGGTTGAATAGTTAGGGCCTTAGAAGTCAACGCCCGAAGCATAAAATGCAATAAAAATACAACAGTTTTTCCATCGTATATCAGGATTAATTGCAACCAGTTTGAAAGTGATGGTCATTTCTACGTTCCGGGCAACCTAGGCTTCACTCTAGGCAGTTGCTCCACTAGATCGAATAGCTAGAGCCTTAGAAGTCAACGCCAGAAGCATAAAATACGATATAAATACAACAGCTTTTCCATCGTATAAAGGGAATAATTGCAAACAGTGTGAAAGTAATGATCATTTCTACGTTCCGGGCAACCTAGGCTTCACTCTAGGGCGTTGCTCCACTAGTTCGAATAGTTAGGGCCTTAGAAGTCAACGCCCGAAACATAAAATGCAATAAAAATACAACAGTTTTTCCATCGTATAACAGGATTAATTGCAAACAGTTTGAAAGTGATGGTCATTTCTGCGTTCCGAGCAACCTAGGCTTCACTCTAGGGCGTTGCTCCACTAGATCGAATAGCTAGGGCCTTAGAAGTCAACGCCAGAGGCATAAAATACAATATAAATACAACAGCTTTTCCATCGTAAAAAACGAATAATTGCAACCAGTGTGAAAGTTATGGTTATTTCTACATTCCGTGCAACGTAGGCTTCACTCTAGGGCGTTGCTCCACCCGATCGAATAATTAGGGCCTTAGAAGTCAACGCCAGAAGCATAAAATACGATATAAATACAACAGCTTTTGCATCGTATAAAAGGTATAATTGCAAACAGTGTGAAAGTAATTGTTATTTCTACGTTCCGGGCAACCTAGGCCTCACTCTAGGGCGTTGCTCCAACAGATCAAAGAGTTAGGGCCTTAGAAGTCAACGCCCGAAGCATAAAATACAAAATAAAAAGAACAGTTTTTCGATTGTATAAAACGAATAATTGCTACCAGTGTGAAAGTTATGGTCATTTCTACTTTCCGGGCAACCTACGCTTCCCCCTAGGGCGTTGATCCACCAGATTGAATAGCTAGGGCCTAAGAAGTCAACGCCAGAAGCATAAAATACGATATAAATACAACAGCTTTTCCATCGTATAAACCGAATTATTGCAACCAGTGTGAAAGTTATGGTCATTTCTACATTCCGGGCAACCTAGGCTTCCCCCTAGGGCGTTGCTCCAACAGATTGCATAGTTAGGGCCTTAGAAGTCAATGCCCGAAGCATAACATGCAGTAAAAATACAACAGCTTTTCCATCGTATAGCAGGAATAATTTGCTACCAGTGTGAAGGTTATGGTCGTATCTACGTTCCGGGCAACCTAGGCATCACTGTAGGGCGTTGCTCCACCAGATCGAATAGTTTGGTCCTTAGAAGTCAACGCCAGAAGCATAAAATACGATATAAATACAACAGCTTTTCAATCGTATAAAAGGAATAATTGCAAACAGTGTGAAAGTAATGGTCATTCCTACGTTCCGGGCAACATAGGCTTCTCTCTACGGCGTTGTTCACCCAGATCGAACAGTTAGGGCCTAAGAAATCAACACCAGAAGAATAAAATACAAAATAAGTACAACAGCCTTTACACCGTATAAAACGAATAATTGCAACCTGTGTGAAGGTTATGGTCATATCTACGTTCCGGGCAACCTAGGCTTCACTGTAGGGCGTTGCTCCACCAGATCGAAATGTTAGGGCCTAAGAAGTCAACGCCCGAAGCATAAAATACGATATAAATACAACAGCTTTTGCATCGTATAAAACGAATAATTGCAACCAGTGTGAAAGCAATGGTCATTTCTACATTCCGATCAACCTAGTCTTTACTCTAGGGCGTTGCTCCAACAGGTTGAATAGTTAGGGCCTTAGAAGTCAACGCCCGAAGCATAAAATGCAATAAAAATACAACAGTTTTTCCATCGTATATCAGGATTAATTGGAACCAGTTTGAAAGTGATGGTCATTTCTACGTTCCGGGCAACCTAGGCTTCACTCTAGGTCGTTGCTCCACTAGATCAAATAGCTAGAGCCTTAGAAGTCAACGCCAGAAGCATGAAATACGATATAAATACAACAGCTTTTCCATCGTATAAAAGGAATAATTGCAAACAGTGTGAAAGTAATGGTCATTTCTACGTTCCGGGCAACCTAGGCTTTACTCTAGGGCGTTGCTCCACTAGATCGAATAGCTAGGACCTTAGAAGTCAACACCAGAGGCATAAAATACGATATAAATACAACAGCTTTTCCATCGTATCAAACGAATAATTGCAACCAGTGTGAAAGTTATGGTCATTTCTACATTCCGAGCAACCTAGGCTTCACTCTAGGGCGTTGCTCCAACAGATTGAATAGTTAGGGCCTTAGAAGTCAACGCCCGAAGCATAAAATGCAATAAAAATACAACAGTTTTTCCATCGTATAACAGGATTAATTGCAAACAGTTTGAAAGTGATGGTCATTTCTACGTTCCGAGCAACCTAGGCTTCACTCTAGGGCGTTGCTCCACTAGAACGAATAGCTAGGGCCTTAGAAGTCAACGCCAGAGGCATAAAATACAATATAAATACAACAGCTTTTCCATCGTAAACAACGAATAATTGCAACCAGTGTGAAAGTTATGGTTATTTCTACATTCCGAGCAACCTAGGCTACACTCTAGGGCGTTGCTCCACCAGATCGAAATGTTAGGGCCTAAGAAGTCAACGCCCGAAGCATAAAATACGATATAAATACAACAGCTTTTCCATCGTATAAAATGAATAATTGCAAACAGTGTGAAAGTTATGGTCATTTCTACGTTCCGGGCAACCTAGGCTTCACCCTAGGGCGTTGTTCCACCAGATGGAATAGTTAGGGCCTAAGAAGTGGACGCCAGAAGCATAAAATACCATATAAATACAACAGTTTTTCCATCGTATAAAAGGAATAATTGCAACCAGTGTGAAAGTTATGGTCATTTCTACATTCCGATCAACCTAGGCTTTACTCTATGGCGTTGCTCCAACAGATTGAATAGTTAGGGCCTTAGAAGTCAACGCCCGAAGCATAAAATGCAATAAAAATACAACAGTTTTTCCATCGTATATCAGGATTAATTGCAACCAGTTTGAAAGTGATGGTCATTTCTACGTTCCGGGCAACCTAGGCTTCACTCTAGGGCGTTGCTCCACTAGATCGAATAGCTAGGGCCTTAGAAGTCAACGCCAGAAGCATAAAATACGATATAAATACAACAGCTTTTTCATCGTATAAAAGGAATAATTGCAAACAGTATGAAAGTAATGGTCATTTCTACGTTCCCGGCAACCTAGGCTTCACTCTAGGGCGTCGCTCCACTAGATCGAATAGCTAGGGCCTTAGAAGTCAACGCCAGAAGCATAAAATACGATATAAATACAACAGCTTTTCCATCGTATCAAACGAATAATTGCAACCAGTGTGAAAGTTATGGTCATTTCTACATTCCGAGCAACCTAGGCTGCACTCTAGGGCGTTGCTCCAACAGACTGAATAGCTAGGGCCTTAGAAGTCAACGCCCGAAGCATAAAATGCAATAAAAATACAACAGTTTTTCCATCGTATAACAGGATTAATTGCAAACAGTTTGAAAGAGATGGTCATTTCTACGTTCCGAGCAACCTAGGCTTCACTCTAGGGCGTTGCTCCACCAGATCGAATAGTTAGGTCGTTAGAAGTCAACGCCCGAAGCATAAAATACAAAATAAATAGAACAGTTTTTCCATCGTATAAAACGAATAATTGCTACGAGTGTGAAAGTTATGGTCAGTTGTACTTTCCGGGCAACCTACGCTTCCCCCTAGGGCATTGATCCACCAGATGGAATAGTTACGGCCTAAGAAGTCAACGCCAGAAGCATAAAATACGATATAAATTCAACAGCTTTTCCATCGTATAAAACGAATAATTGCAACCAGTGTGAAAGTTATGGTCATTTCTACGTTCCGGGCAACCTAGGCTTCCCCCTAGGGCGTTTCTCCAACAGATTGCATAGTCAGGGCCTTAGAAGTCAATGCCCGAAGCATAAAATGCAGTAAAAATACAACAGTTTTTCCATCGTATAGCAGGAATAATTTGCAACTAGTGTGAAGGTTATGGTCGTATCTACGTTCCGGGCAACCTAGGCATCACTGTAGTGCGTTGCTCCACCAGATCGAATAGTTAGGTCCTTAGAAGTCAACGCCAGAAGCATAAAATACGATATAAATACAACAGTTTTTCCACCATATAAAACGAATAATTGCAACCAGTATGAAAGTTATGGTCATTTCTACGTTCCACGCAATCTTGGCTTTACCCTAGGGCGTTGTTCCACCAGATGGAATAGTTAGGGCCTAAGAAGTCAACGCCAGAAGCATAAAATACGATATAAATACAACAGCTTTTCCATCGTATAAAACGAATAATTGCAACCAATGTGAAAGTTATGGTCATTTCTACACTTCGAGCAGCCTAGGCTGCACTCTAGGGCGTTGCTCCACCTGATCGAATAGTTAGGGCCTTAGAAGTCAACGCCAGAATAATAAAATACAATATAAATACAACAGTTTTTCCACCATATAAAACGAATAATTGCAACCAGTATGAAAGTTACGGTCATTTCTACTTTCCGGGCAACCTAGGCTTCACCCTAGGGCGTTGCTCCAACAGAGTGAATAGTTAGGGTCTTAGAAGTCAATGCCCGAAGCATAAAATGCAATAAAAATACAACAGTTTTTCCATCATATAACAGGAATAATTGCAACCAGTTTGAAAGTGATGGTCATTTCTACGTACCGGGCAACCTAGGCTTCACTCTAGGGCGTTGCTCCACCAGATCGAATAGTCAGGGCCTTAGAAGTCAACGCCCGAAGCATAAAATACAAAATAAATAGAACTGTTTTTCCATCGTATAAAACGAATAATTGCTACCAGTGTGAAAGTTATGGTCATTTCTACTTTCCGTGCAACCTACGCTTCCCCCTAGGGCGTTGATCCACCAGATTGTATAGCTAGGGCCTGAGAAGTCAACGCCAGAAGCATAAAATACGATATAAATACAACAGCTTTTCCATCGTATAAACCGAATAATTGCAACCAGTGTGAAAGTTATGGTCATTTCTACGTTCCGGGCAACCTAGGCTTCCCCCTAGGGCGTTGCTCCAACAGAGTGAATAGTTAGGGTCTTAGAAGTCAATGCCCGAAGCATAAAATGCAATAAAAATACAACAGTTTTTCCATCATATAACAGGAATAATTGCAACCAGTGTGAAGGTTATGGTCGTATCTACGTTCCGGGCAACCTAGGCTTCACTCTTGGGCGTTGCTCCACCAGATCGAGTAGTCAGGGCCTTAGAAGTCAACGCCCGAAGCATAAAATACAAAATAAATAGAACAGTTTTTCCATCGTATAAAACGAATAATTGCTACCAGTGTGAAAGTTATGGTCATTTCTACTTTCCGTGCAACCTACGCTTCCCCCTAGGGCGTTGATCCACCAGGTCGAATAGTTTGTTCCTTAGAAGTCAATACCAGAAGCATAAAATACGATATAAATACAACAGCTTTTCAATCGTATAAAAGGAATAATTGCAAACAGTGTGAAAGTAATGGTCATTCCTACGTTCCGGGCAACCTAGGCTTCTCTCTACGGCGTTGTTCACCCAGATCGAATAGTTAGGGCCTAAGAAATCAACACCAGAAGAATAAAATACAAAATAAGTACAACAGCCTTTACACCGTATAAAACGAATAATTGCAACCTGTGTGAAGGTTATGGTCATATCTACGTTCCGGGCAACCTAGGCTTCACTGTAGGGCGTTGCTCCACCAGATCGAAATGTTAGGGCCTAAGAAGTCAACGCCCGAAGCATAAAATACGATATAAATACAACAGCTTTTCCATCGTATAAAATGAATAATTGCAAACAGTGTGAAAGTTATGGTCATTTCTACGATCCGGGCAACCTAGGCTTCACTCTAGGGCGTTGCTCCACCAGATCGAAATGTTAGGGCCTAAGAAGTCAACGCCCGAAGCATAAAATACCATGTAAATGCAACAGTTTTTCCATCGTATAAAACGAATAATTGCAACCAGTGTGAAAGTTATGGTCATTTCTACATTCCGATCAACCTAGGCTTTACTCTAGGGCGTTGCTCCAACAGGTTTAATAGTTAGGGCCTTAGAAGTCAACGCCCGAAGCATAAAATGCAATAAAAATACAACAGTTTTTCCATCGTATATCAGGATTAATTGCAACCAGTGTGAAAGTGATGGTCATTTCTACGTTCCGGGCAACCTAGGCTTCACTCTAGGGCGTTGCTCCACTAGATCGAATAGCTAGGGCCTTAGAAGTCAACGCCAGAAGCATAAAATACGATATAAATACAACAGCTTTTCCATCGTATAAAAGGAATAATTGCAAACAGTGTGAAAGTAATGGTCATTTCTACGTTCCGGGCAACCTAGGCTTCACTCTAGGGCGTTGCTCCACTAGATCGAATAGCTAGGGCCTTAGAAGTTAACGCCAGAGGCATAAAATACAATATAAATACAACAGCTTTTCCATCGTAAAAAACGAATAATTGCAACCAGTGTGAAAGTTATGGTTATTTCTACATTCCGAGCAACCTAGGCTTCACTCTAGGGCGTTGCTCCACCAGATCGAATAGTTAGGGCCTTAGAAGTCAACGCCAGAAGCATAAAATACGATATAAATACAACAGCTTTTGCATCGTATAAAAGGAATAATTGCAAACAGTGTGAAAGTAATTGTTATTTCTACGTTCCGGGCAACCTAGGCCTCACTCTAGGGTGTTGCTCCAACAGATCAAACAGTTAGGGCCTTAGAAGTCAACGCCCGAAGCATAAAATACAAAATAAAAAGAACAGTTTTTCGATTGTATAAAACGAATAATTGCTACCAGTGTAAAAGTTATGGTCATTTCTACGTTCCGGGCAACCCAGGCTTCACCCTAGGGCGTTGTTCCACCAGATCGAATAGTTAGGGCCTAAGAAGTGAACGCCAGAAGCATAAAATACAATATAAATACAACAGTTTTTCCATCGTATAAAACGAATAATTGCAACCAGTGTGAAAGTTATGGTCATTTCTACATTCCGAGCAACCTAGGCTTCACTCTACGGCGTTGTTCCACCAGATCGAATAGTTAGGGCTTAAGAAATCAACACCAGAAGAATAAAATACAAAATAAGTACAACAGCCTTTACACCGTATAAAACGAATAATTGCAACCAGTATGAAAGTTATCGTCATTTCTACGTTCCGCGCAATCTTGGCTTTACCCTAGGGCGTTGTTCCACCAGATGGAATAGTTAGGGCCTAAGAAGTCAACGCCAGAAGCATAAAATACGATATAAATACAACAGTTTTTCCACCATATAAAACGAATAATTGCAACCAGTATGATAGTTACGGTCATTTCTACTTTCCGGGCAACCTAGGCTTCACCCTAGGGCGTTGCTCCAACAGAGTGAATAGTTAGGGCCTTAGAAGTAAATGCCCGAAGCATAAAATGCAATAAAAATACAACAGTTTTTCCATCATATAACAGGAATAATTAGAACCAGTTTGAAAGTGATGGTCATTTCTACGTACAGGGCAACCTAGGCTTCACTCTAGGGCGTTGCTCCACCAGATCGAATAGTTAGGTCGTTAGAAGTCAACGCCCGAAGCATAAAATACAAAATAAATAGAACAGTTCTTCCATCGTATAAAACGAATAATTGCTACGAGTGTGAAAGTTATGGTCATTTGTACTTTCCGGGCAGCCTACGCTACCCCCTAGGGCATTGATCCACCAGATGGAATAGTTACGGCCTAAGAAGTCAACGCCAGAAGCATAAAATACGATATAAATTCAACAGCTTTTCCATCGTATAAAACGAATAATTGCTACCAGTGTGAAAGTTATGGTCATTTCTACGTTCCGGGCAACCTAGGCTTCCCCCTAGGGCGTTGCTCCAACAGATTGCATAGTTAGGGCCTTAGAAGTCAATGCCCGAAGCATAACATGCAGTAAAAATACAACAGCTTTTCCATCGTATAGCAGGAATAATTTGCAACCAGTGTGAAGGTTATGGTCGTATCTACGTTCCGGGCAACCTAGGCATCACTGTAGGGCGTTGCTCCACCAGATCGAATAGTTTGGTCCTTAGAAGTCAACGCCAGAAGCATAAAATACGACATAAATACAACAGCTTTTCAATCGTATAAAAGGAATAATTGCAAACAGTGTGAAAGTAATGGTCATTCCTACGTTCCGGGCAACATAGGCTTCTCTCTACGGCGTTGTTCACCCAGATCGAATAGTTAGGGCCTAAGAAATCAACACCAGAAGAATAAAATACAAAATAAGTACAACAGCCTTTACACCGTATAAAACGAATAATTGCAACCTGTGTGAAGGTTATGGTCATATCTACGTTCCGGGCAACCTAGGCTTCACTGTAGGGCGTTGCTCCACCAGATCGAAATGTTAGGGCCTAAGAAGTCAACGCCCGAAGCATAAAATACGATATAAATACAACAGCTTTTCCATCGTATAAAATGAATAATTGCAAACAGTGCGAAAGTTATGGTCATTTCTACGTTCCGGGCAACCTAGGCTTCACCCTAGGGCGTTGTTCCACCAGATCGAATAGTTAGGGCCTAAGAAGTGAACGCCAGAAGCATAAAATACCATATAAATACAACAGTTTTTCCATCGTATAAAACGAATAATTGCAACCAGTGTGAAAGCAATGGTCATTTCTACATTCCGATCAACCTAGGCTTTACTCTAGGGCGTTGCTCCAACAGGTTGAATAGTTAGGGCCTTAGAAGTCAACGCCCGAAGCATAAAATGCAATAAAAATACAACAGTTTTTCCATCGTATATCAGGATTAATTGCAACCAGTTTGAAAGTGATGGTCATTTCTACGTTCCGGGCAACCTAGGCTTCACTCTAGGGCGTTGCTCCACTAGATCGAATAGCTAGGGCCTTAGAAGTCAACGCCAGAGGCATAAAATACAATATAAATACAACAGCTTTTCCATCGTAAAAAACGAATAATTGCAACCAGTGTGAAAGTAGTGGTCATTCCTACGTTCCGGGCAACATAGGTTTCTCTCTACGGCGTTGTTCACCCAGATCGAATAGTTAGGGCCTAAGAAATCAACACCAGAAGAATAAAATACAAAATAAGTACAACAGCCTTTACACCGTATAAAACGTGTAATTGCAACCTGTGTGATGGTTATGGTCATATCTACGTTCCGGGCAACCTAGGCTTCACTGTAGGGCGTTGCTCCACCAGATCGAAATTTTACGGCCTAAGAAGTCAACGCCCGAAGCATAAAATACGATATAAATACAACAGCTTTTCCATCGTATAAAATGAATAATTGCAAACAGTGTGAAAGTTATGGTCATTTCTACGTTCCGCGCAACCTAGGCTTCACCCTAGGGCGTTGTTCCACCAGATCGAATAGTTAGGGCCTAAGAAGTGAACGCCAGAAGCATAAAATACGATATAAATACAACAGTTTTTCCATCGTATAAAACGAATAATTGCAACCAGTGTGAAAGTTATGGTCATTTCTACATTCCGATCAACCTAGGCTTTACTCTAGGGCGTTGCTCCAACAGGTTGAATAGTTAGGGCCTTAGAAGTCAACGCCCGAAGCATAAAATGCAATAAAAATACAACAGTTTTTCCATCGTATAACAGGATTAATTGCAAACAGTTTGAAAGTGATGGTCATTTCTACGTTCCGAGCAACCTAGGCTTCACTCTAGGGCGTTGCTCCACCAGATCGAATAGCTAGGGCCTAAGAAGTGAACGCCAGAAGAATAAAATACAAAATAAGTACAACAGCCTTTACACCGTATAAAACGAATAATTGCAACCTGTGTGAAGGTTATGGACATATCTACGTTCCGGGCAACCTAGGCTTCACCCTAGGGCGTTGTACCACCAGATCGAATAGTTAGGGCCTAAGAAGTCAACGCCAGAAGCATAAAATACGATATAAATACATCAGCTTTTCCATCATATAAAACGAATAATGGTAACCAGTGTGAAAGTTGTGGTCATTTCTACGTTCTGGGCAACCTAGGCTTCCCCCTAGGGCGTTGCTCCAACAGATTGCATAGTTAGGGCCTTAGAAGTCAATGCCCGAAGCATAAAATGCAGTAAAAATACAACAGTTTTTCCATCGTATAGCAGGACTAATTTGCAACCAGTGTGAAGGTTATGGTCGTATCTACGTTCCGGGCAACCTGGGCATCACTGTAGGGCGTTGCTCCACCAGATCGAATAGCTAGGTCCTTAGAAGTCAACGCAAGAAGCATAAAATACGATATAAATACAACAGCTTTTCAATCGTATAAAAGGAATAATTGCAAACAGTGTGAAAGTAGTGGTCATTCCTACGTTCCGGGCAACATAGGTTTCTCTCTACGGCGTTGTTCACCCAGATCGAATAGTTAGGGCCTAAGAAATCAACACCAGAAGAATAAAATACAAAATAAGTACAACAGCCTTTACACCGTATAAAACGAGTAATTGCAACCTGTGTGAAGGTTATGGTCATATCTACGTCCCGGGCAACCTAGGCTTCACTGTAGGGCGTTGCTCCACCAGATCGAAATTTTACGGCCTTAGAAGTCAACGCCCGAAGCATAAAATACGATATAAATACAACAGCTTTTCCATCGTATAAAATGAATAATTGCAAACAGTGTGAAAGTTATGGTCATTTCTACGTTCCGGGCAACCTAGGCTTCACCCTAGGGCGTTGTTCCACCAGATCGAATAGTTAGGGCCTAAGAAGTGAACGCCAGAAGCATAAAATACGATATAAATACAACAGTTTTTCCATCGTATAAAACGAATAATTGCAACCAGTGTGAAAGTTATGGTCATTTCTACATTCCGATCAACCTAGGCTTTACTCTAGGGCGTTGCTCCAACAGGTTGACTGGTTAGGGCCTTAGAAGTCAACGCCCGAAGCATAAAATGCAATAAAAATACAACAGTTTTTCCATCGTATATCAGGATTAATTGCAACCAGTTTGAAAGTGATGGTCATTTCTACGTTCCGGGCAACCTAGGCTTCACTCTTGGGCGTTGCTCCACTAGATCGAATAGCTAGGGCCTTAGAAGTCAACGCCAGAAGCATAAAATACGATATTAATACAACAGCCTTTCCATCGTATAAAACGAATAATTGCAACCAGTGTGAAAGCAATGGTCACTTCTACATTCCGATCAACCTAGGCTTTACTCTAGGGCGTTGCTCCAACAGGTTGAATAGTTAGGGCCTTAGAAGTCAACGCCCGAAGCATAAAATGCAATAAAAATACAACAGTTTTTCCATCGTATATCAGGATTAATTGCAACCAGTTTGAAAGTGATGGTCATTTCTACGTTCCGGGCAACCTAGGCTTCACTCTAGGCAGTTGCTCCACTAGATCGAATAGCTAGAGCCTTAGAAGTCAACGCCAGAAGCATAAAATACGATATAAATACAACAGCTTTTCCATCGTATAAAGGGAATAATTGCAAACAGTGTGAAAGTAATGATCATTTCTACGTTCCGGGCAACCTAGGCTTCACTCTAGGGCGTTGCTCCACTAGTTCGAATAGTTAGGGCCTTAGAAGTCAACGCCCGAAACATAAAATGCAATAAAAATACAACAGTTTTTCCATCGTATAACAGGATTAATTGCAAACAGTTTGAAAGTGATGGTCATTTCTGCGTTCCGAGCAACCTAGGCTTCACTCTAGGGCGTTGCTCCACTAGATCGAATAGCTAGGGCCTTAGAAGTCAACGCCAGAGGCATAAAATACAATATAAATACAACAGCTTTTCCATCGTAAAAAACGAATAATTGCAACCAGTGTGAAAGTTATGGTTATTTCTACATTCCGTGCAACGTAGGCTTCACTCTAGGGCGTTGCTCCACCCGATCGAATAATTAGGGCCTTAGAAGTCAACGCCAGAAGCATAAAATACGATATAAATACAACAGCTTTTGCATCGTATAAAAGGTATAATTGCAAACAGTGTGAAAGTAATTGTTATTTCTACGTTCCGGGCAACCTAGGCCTCACTCTAGGGCGTTGCTCCAACAGATCAAAGAGTTAGGGCCTTAGAAGTCAACGCCCGAAGCATAAAATACAAAATAAAAAGAACAGTTTTTCGATTGTATAAAACGAATAATTGCTACCAGTGTGAAAGTTATGGTCATTTCTACTTTCCGGGCAACCTACGCTTCCCCCTAGGGCGTTGATCCACCAGATTGAATAGCTAGGGCCTAAGAAGTCAACGCCAGAAGCATAAAATACGATATAAATACAACAGCTTTTCCATCGTATAAACCGAATTATTGCAACCAGTGTGAAAGTTATGGTCATTTCTACATTCCGGGCAACCTAGGCTTCCCCCTAGGGCGTTGCTCCAACAGATTGCATAGTTAGGGCCTTAGAAGTCAATGCCCGAAGCATAACATGCAGTAAAAATACAACAGCTTTTCCATCGTATAGCAGGAATAATTTGCTACCAGTGTGAAGGTTATGGTCGTATCTACGTTCCGGGCAACCTAGGCATCACTGTAGGGCGTTGCTCCACCAGATCGAATAGTTTGGTCCTTAGAAGTCAACGCCAGAAGCATAAAATACGATATAAATACAACAGCTTTTCAATCGTATAAAAGGAATAATTGCAAACAGTGTGAAAGTAATGGTCATTCCTACGTTCCGGGCAACATAGGCTTCTCTCTACGGCGTTGTTCACCCAGATCGAACAGTTAGGGCCTAAGAAATCAACACCAGAAGAATAAAATACAAAATAAGTACAACAGCCTTTACACCGTATAAAACGAATAATTGCAACCTGTGTGAAGGTTATGGTCATATCTACGTTCCGGGCAACCTAGGCTTCACTGTAGGGCGTTGCTCCACCAGATCGAAATGTTAGGGCCTAAGAAGTCAACGCCCGAAGCATAAAATACGATATAAATACAACAGCTTTTGCATCGTATAAAACGAATAATTGCAACCAGTGTGAAAGCAATGGTCATTTCTACATTCCGATCAACCTAGTCTTTACTCTAGGGCGTTGCTCCAACAGGTTGAATAGTTAGGGCCTTAGAAGTCAACGCCCGAAGCATAAAATGCAATAAAAATACAACAGTTTTTCCATCGTATATCAGGATTAATTGGAACCAGTTTGAAAGTGATGGTCATTTCTACGTTCCGGGCAACCTAGGCTTCACTCTAGGTCGTTGCTCCACTAGATCAAATAGCTAGAGCCTTAGAAGTCAACGCCAGAAGCATGAAATACGATATAAATACAACAGCTTTTCCATCGTATAAAAGGAATAATTGCAAACAGTGTGAAAGTAATGGTCATTTCTACGTTCCGGGCAACCTAGGCTTTACTCTAGGGCGTTGCTCCACTAGATCGAATAGCTAGGACCTTAGAAGTCAACACCAGAGGCATAAAATACGATATAAATACAACAGCTTTTCCATCGTATCAAACGAATAATTGCAACCAGTGTGAAAGTTATGGTCATTTCTACATTCCGAGCAACCTAGGCTTCACTCTAGGGCGTTGCTCCAACAGATTGAATAGTTAGGGCCTTAGAAGTCAACGCCCGAAGCATAAAATGCAATAAAAATACAACAGTTTTTCCATCGTATAACAGGATTAATTGCAAACAGTTTGAAAGTGATGGTCATTTCTACGTTCCGAGCAACCTAGGCTTCACTCTAGGGCGTTGCTCCACTAGAACGAATAGCTAGGGCCTTAGAAGTCAACGCCAGAGGCATAAAATACAATATAAATACAACAGCTTTTCCATCGTAAACAACGAATAATTGCAACCAGTGTGAAAGTTATGGTTATTTCTACATTCCGAGCAACCTAGGCTACACTCTAGGGCGTTGCTCCACCAGATCGAAATGTTAGGGCCTAAGAAGTCAACGCCCGAAGCATAAAATACGATATAAATACAACAGCTTTTCCATCGTATAAAATGAATAATTGCAAACAGTGTGAAAGTTATGGTCATTTCTACGTTCCGGGCAACCTAGGCTTCACCCTAGGGCGTTGTTCCACCAGATGGAATAGTTAGGGCCTAAGAAGTGGACGCCAGAAGCATAAAATACCATATAAATACAACAGTTTTTCCATCGTATAAAAGGAATAATTGCAACCAGTGTGAAAGTTATGGTCATTTCTACATTCCGATCAACCTAGGCTTTACTCTATGGCGTTGCTCCAACAGATTGAATAGTTAGGGCCTTAGAAGTCAACGCCCGAAGCATAAAATGCAATAAAAATACAACAGTTTTTCCATCGTATATCAGGATTAATTGCAACCAGTTTGAAAGTGATGGTCATTTCTACGTTCCGGGCAACCTAGGCTTCACTCTAGGGCGTTGCTCCACTAGATCGAATAGCTAGGGCCTTAGAAGTCAACGCCAGAAGCATAAAATACGATATAAATACAACAGCTTTTTCATCGTATAAAAGGAATAATTGCAAACAGTATGAAAGTAATGGTCATTTCTACGTTCCCGGCAACCTAGGCTTCACTCTAGGGCGTCGCTCCACTAGATCGAATAGCTAGGGCCTTAGAAGTCAACGCCAGAAGCATAAAATACGATATAAATACAACAGCTTTTCCATCGTATCAAACGAATAATTGCAACCAGTGTGAAAGTTATGGTCATTTCTACATTCCGAGCAACCTAGGCTGCACTCTAGGGCGTTGCTCCAACAGACTGAATAGCTAGGGCCTTAGAAGTCAACGCCCGAAGCATAAAATGCAATAAAAATACAACAGTTTTTCCATCGTATAACAGGATTAATTGCAAACAGTTTGAAAGAGATGGTCATTTCTACGTTCCGAGCAACCTAGGCTTCACTCTAGGGCGTTGCTCCACCAGATCGAATAGTTAGGGCCTAAGAAGTGAACGCCAGAAGCATAAAATACAATATAAATACAACAGTTTTTCCATCGTATAAAACGAATAATTGCAACCAGTGTGAAAGTTATGGTCATTTCTACATTCCGAGCAACCTAGGCTTCACTCTAGGGCGTTGCTCCACCAGACCGAATAGTTAGGTCCTTAGAAGTCAACGCCAGAAGCATAAAATACGATATAAATACAGCAGCTTTTCCATCGTATAAAAGGAATAATTGCAAACAGTGTGAAAGTAATGGTCATTTCTACGTTCCGGGCAACCTAGGCTTCACTCTACGGCGTTGTTGCACCAGATCGAATAGTTAGGGCCTAAGAAATCAACACCAGAAGAATAAAATACAAAATAAGTACAACAGCCTTTACACCGTATAAAACGAATAATTGCAACCTGTGTGAAGGTTATGGTCATATCTACGTTCCGGGCAACCTAGGCTTCACCCTACGGCGTTGTACCACCAGATCGAATAGTTAGGGCCTAAGAAGTCAACGCCAGAAGCATAAAATACGATATAAATACATCAGCTTTTCCATCATATAAAACGAATAATGGTAACCAGTGTGAAAGTTGTGGCCATTTCTACGTTCCGGGCAACCTAGGCTTCACCCTAGGGCGTTGTTCCACCAGATCGAATAGTTAGGGCCTAAGAAGTGAACGCCAGAAGCATAAAATACAATATAAATACAACAGTTTTTCCATCGTATAAAACGAATAATAGCAACCAGTGTGAAAGTTATGGTCATTTCTACATTCCGAACAACCTAGGCTTCACTCTAGGGAGTTGCTCCACCAGACCGAATAGTTAGGTCCTTAGAAGTCAACGCCAGAAGCATAAAATACGATATAAATACAGCAGCTTTTCCATCGTATAAAAGGAATAATTGCAAACAGTGTGAAAGTAACGGTCATTTCTACGTTCCGGGCAACCTAGGCTTCACTCTACGGCGTTGTTGCACCAGATCGAATAGTTAGGGCCTAAGAAATCAACACCAGAAGAATAAAATACAAAATAAGTACAACAGCCTTTACACCGTATAAAACGAATAATTGCAACCTGTGTGAAGGTTATGGTCATATCTACGTTCCGGGCAACCTAGGCTTCACCCTAGGGCGTTGTACCACCAGATCGAATAGTTAGGGCCTAAGAAGTCAACGCCAGAAGCATAAAATACGATATAAATACAACAGTTTTTCCATCGTATAAAACGAATAATTGCAACCAGTTTGAAAGTGATGGTCATTTCTACGTTCCGGGCAACCTAGGCTTCACTCTAGGGCGTTGCTCCACTAGATCAAATAGCTAGAGCCTTAGAAGTCAACGCCAGAAGCATGAAATACGATATAAATACAACAGCTTTTCCATCGTATAAAAGGAATAATTGCAAACAGTGTGAAAGTAATGGTCATTTCTACGTTCCGGGCAACCTAGGCTTTACTCTAGGGCGTTGCTCCACTAGATCGAATAGCTAGGGCCTTAGAAGTCAACACCAGAGGCATAAAATACGATATAAATACAACAGCTTTTCCATCGTATCAAACGAATAATTGCAACCAGTGTGAAAGTTATGGTCATTTCTACAATCCGAGCAACCTAGGCTTCACTCTAGGGCGTTGCTCCAACAGATTGAATAGTTAGGGCCTTAGAAGTCAACGCCCGAAGCATAAAATGCAATAAAAATACAACAGTTTTTCCATCGTATAACAGGATTAATTGCAAACAGTTTGAAAGTGATGGTCATTTCTACGTTCCGAGCAACCTAGGCTTCACTCTAGGGCGTTGCTCCACTAGATCGAATAGCTAGGGCCTTAGAAGTCAACGCCAGAGGCATAAAATACAATATAAATACAACAGCTTTTCCATCGTAAACAACGAATAATTGCAACCAGTGTGAAAGTTATGGTTATTTCTACATTCCGAGCAACCTAGGCTACACTCTAGGGCGTTGCTCCACCAGATCGAAATGTTAGGGCCTAAGAAGTCAACGCCCGAAGCATAAAATACGATATAAATACAACAGCTTTTCCATCGTATAAAATGAATAATTGCAAACAGTGTGAAAGTTATGGTCATTTCTACGTTCCGGGCAACCTAGGCTTCACCCTAGGGCGTTGTTCCACCAGATGGAATAGTTAGGGCCTAAGAAGTGGACGCCAGAAGCATAAAATACCATATAAATACAACAGTTTTTCCATTGTATAAAACGAATAATTGCAACCAGTGTGAAAGTTATGGTCATTTCTACATTCCGATCAACCTAGGCTTTACTCTATGGCGTTGCTCCAACAGATTGAATAGTTAGGGCCTTAGAAGTCAACGCCCGAAGCATAAAATGCAATAAAAATACAACAGTTTTTCCATCGTATATCAGGATTAATTGCAACCAGTTTGAAAGTGATGGTCATTTCTACGTTCCGGGCAACCTAGGCTTCACTCTAGGGCGTTGCTCCACTAGATCGAATAGCTAGGGCCTTAGAAGTCAACGCCAGAAGCATAAAATACGATATAAATACAACAGCTTTTTCATCGTATAAAAGGAATAATTGCAAACAGTATGAAAGTAATGGTCATTTCTACGTTCCCGGCAACCTAGGCTTCACTCTAGGGCGTCGCTCCACTAGATCGAATAGCTAGGGCCTTAGAAGTCAACGCCAGAAGCATAAAATACGATATAAATACAACAGCTTTTCCATCGTATCAAACGAATAATTGCAACCAGTGTGAAAGTTATGGTCATTTCTACATTCCGAGCAACCTAGGCTGCACTCTAGGGCGTTGCTCCAACAGACTGAATAGCTAGGGCCTTAGAAGTCAACGCCCGAAGCATAAAATGCAATAAAAATACAACAGTTTTTCCATCGTATAACAGGATTAATTGCAAACAGTTTGAAAGAGATGGTCATTTCTACGTTCCGAGCAACCTAGGCTTCACTCTAGGGCGTTGCTCCACCAGATCGAATAGTTAGGGCCTAAGAAGTGAACGCCAGAAGCATAAAATACAATATAAATACAACAGTTTTTCCATCGTATAAAACGAATAATTGCAACCAGTGTGAAAGTTATGGTCATTTCTACATTCCGAGCAACCTAGGCTTCACTCTAGGGCGTTGCTCCACCAGACCGAATAGTTAGGTCCTTAGAAGTCAACGCCAGAAGCATAAAATACGATATAAATACAGCAGCTTTTCCATCGTATAAAAGGAATAATTGCAAACAGTGTGAAAGTAATGGTCATTTCTACGTTCCGGGCAACCTAGGCTTCACTCTACGGCGTTGTTGCACCAGATCGATAAGTTAGGGCCTAAGAAATCAACACCAGAAGAATAAAATACAAAATAAGTACAACAGCCTTTACACCGTATAAAACGAATAATTGCAACCTGTGTGAAGGTTATGGTCATATCTACATTCCGGGCAACCTAGGCTTCACCCTAGGGCGTTGTACCACCAGATCGAATAGTTAGGGCCTAAGAAGTCAACGCCAGAAGCATAAAATACGATATAAATACATCAGCTTTTCCATCATATAAAACGAATAATGGTAACCAGTGTGAAAGTTGTGGCCATTTCTACGTTCCGGGCAACCTAGGCTTCACCCTAGGGCGTTGTTCCACCAGATCGAATAGTTAGGGCCTAAGAAGTGAATGCCAGAAGCATAAAATACAATATAAATACAACAGTTTTTCCATCGTATAAAACGAATAATTGCAACCAGTGTGAAAGTTATGGTCATTTCTACATTCCGAACAACCTAGGCTTCACTCTAGGGCGTTGCTCCACCAGACCGAATAGTTAGGTCCTTAGAAGTCAACGCCAGAAGCATAAAATACGATATAAATACAGCAGCTTTTCCATCGTATAAAAGGAATAATTGCAAACAGTGTGAAAGTAATGGTCATTTCTACGTTCCGGGCAACCTAGGCTTCACTCTACGGCGTTGTTGCACCAGATCGAATAGTTAGGGCCTAAGAAATCAACGCCAGAAGCATAAAATACAAAATAAGTACAACAGCCTTTACACCGTATAAAACGAATAATTGCAACCTGTGTGAAGGTTATGGTCATATCTACGTTCCGGGCAACCTAGGCTTCACCCTAGGGCGTTGTACCACCAGATCGAATAGTTAGGGCCTAAGAAGTCAACGCCAGAAGCATAAAATACGATATAAATACAGCAGCTTTTCCATCGTATAAAAGGAATAATTGCAAACAGTGTGAAAGTAATGGTCATTTCTACGTTCCGGGCAACCTAGGCTTCACCCTATGGCGTTGTACCACCAGATCGAATAGTTAGGGCCTAAGAAGTGAACGCCAGAAGCATAAAATACAATATAAATACAACAGTTTTTCCATCGTATAAAACGAATAATTGCAACCAGTGTGAAAGTTATGGTCATTTCTACATTTCGAGCAACCTAGGCTTCACCCTAGGGCGTTGTTCCACCAGATCGAATAGTTAGGGCCTAAGAAGTGAACGCCAGAAGCATAAAATACAATATAAATACAACAGTTTTTCCATCGTATAAAACGAATAATTGCAACCAGTGTGAAAGTTATGGTCATTTCTACATTCCGAACAACCTAGGCTTCACTCTAGGGAGTTGCTCCACCAGACCGAATAGTTAGGTCCTTAGAAGTCAACGCCAGAAGCATAAAATACGATATAAATACAGCAGCTTTTCCATCGTATAAAAGGAATAATTGCAAACAGTGTGAAAGTAATGGTCATTTCTACGTTCCGGGCAACCTAGGCTTCACTCTACGGCGTTGTTGCACCAGATCGAATAGTTAGGGCCTAAGAAATCAACACCAGAAGAATAAAATACAAAATAAGTACAACAGCCTTTACACCGTATAAAACGAATAATTGCAACCTGTGTGAAGGTTATGGTCATATCTACGTTCCGGGCAACCTAGGCTTCACCCTAGGGCGTTGTACCACCAGATCGAATAGTTAGGGCCTAAGAAGTCAACGCCAGAAGCATAAAATACGATATAAATACAACAGTTTTTCCATCGTATAAAACGAATAATTGCAACCAGTTTGAAAGTGATGGTCATTTCTACGTTCCGGGCAACCTAGGCTTCACTCTAGGGCGTTGCTCCACTAGATCAAATAGCTAGAGCCTTAGAAGTCAACGCCAGAAGCATGAAATACGATATAAATACAACAGCTTTTCCATCGTATAAAAGGAATAATTGCAAACAGTGTGAAAGTAATGGTCATTTCTACGTTCCGGGCAACCTAGGCTTTACTCTAGGGCGTTGCTCCACTAGATCGAATAGCTAGGGCCTTAGAAGTCAACACCAGAGGCATAAAATACGATATAAATACAACAGCTTTTCCATCGTATCAAACGAATAATTGCAACCAGTGTGAAAGTTATGGTCATTTCTACAATCCGAGCAACCTAGGCTTCACTCTAGGGCGTTGCTCCAACAGATTGAATAGTTAGGGCCTTAGAAGTCAACGCCCGAAGCATAAAATGCAATAAAAATACAACAGTTTTTCCATCGTATAACAGGATTAATTGCAAACAGTTTGAAAGTGATGGTCATTTCTACGTTCCGAGCAACCTAGGCTTCACTCTAGGGCGTTGCTCCACTAGATCGAATAGCTAGGGCCTTAGAAGTCAACGCCAGAGGCATAAAATACAATATAAATACAACAGCTTTTCCATCGTAAACAACGAATAATTGCAACCAGTGTGAAAGTTATGGTTATTTCTACATTCCGAGCAACCTAGGCTACACTCTAGGGCGTTGCTCCACCAGATCGAAATGTTAGGGCCTAAGAAGTCAACGCCCGAAGCATAAAATACGATATAAATACAACAGCTTTTCCATCGTATAAAATGAATAATTGCAAACAGTGTGAAAGTTATGGTCATTTCTACGTTCCGGGCAACCTAGGCTTCACCCTAGGGCGTTGTTCCACCAGATGGAATAGTTAGGGCCTAAGAAGTGGACGCCAGAAGCATAAAATACCATATAAATACAACAGTTTTTCCATTGTATAAAACGAATAATTGCAACCAGTGTGAAAGTTATGGTCATTTCTACATTCCGATCAACCTAGGCTTTACTCTATGGCGTTGCTCCAACAGATTGAATAGTTAGGGCCTTAGAAGTCAACGCCCGAAGCATAAAATGCAATAAAAATACAACAGTTTTTCCATCGTATATCAGGATTAATTGCAACCAGTTTGAAAGTGATGGTCATTTCTACGTTCCGGGCAACCTAGGCTTCACTCTAGGGCGTTGCTCCACTAGATCGAATAGCTAGGGCCTTAGAAGTCAACGCCAGAAGCATAAAATACGATATAAATACAACAGCTTTTTCATCGTATAAAAGGAATAATTGCAAACAGTATGAAAGTAATGGTCATTTCTACGTTCCCGGCAACCTAGGCTTCACTCTAGGGCGTCGCTCCACTAGCTCGAATAGCTAGGGCCTTAGAAGTCAACGCCAGAAGCATAAAATACGATATAAATACAACAGCTTTTCCATCGTATCAAACGAATAATTGCAACCAGTGTGAAAGTTATGGTCATTTCTACATTCCGAGCAACCTAGGCTGCACTCTAGGGCGTTGCTCCAACAGACTGAATAGCTAGGGCCTTAGAAGTCAACGCCCGAAGCATAAAATGCAATAAAAATACAACAGTTTTTCCATCGTATAACAGGATTAATTGCAAACAGTTTGAAAGAGATGGTCATTTCTACGTTCCGAGCAACCTAGGCTTCACTCTAGGGCGTTGCTCCACCAGATCGAATAGTTAGGGCCTAAGAAGTGAACGCCAGAAGCATAAAATACAATATAAATACAACAGTTTTTCCATTGTATAAAACGAATAATTGCAACCAGTGTGAAAGTTATGGTCATTTCTACATTCCGAGCAACCTAGGCTTCACTCTAGGGCGTTGCTCCACCAGACCGAATAGTTAGGTCCTTAGAAGTCAACGCCAGAAGCATAAAATACGATATAAATACAGCAGCTTTTCCATCGTATAAAAGGAATAATTGCAAACAGTGTGAAAGTAATGGTCATTTCTACGTTCCGGGCAACCTAGGCTTCACTCTACGGCGTTGTTGCACCAGATCGAATAGTTAGGGCCTAAGAAATCAACACCAGAAGAATAAAATACAAAATAAGTACAACAGCCTTTACACCGTATAAAACGAATAATTGCAACCTGTGTGAAGGTTATGGTCATATCTACGTTCCGGGCAACCTAGGCTTCACCCTAGGGCGTTGTACCACCAGATCGAATAGTTAGGGCCTAAGAAGTCAACGCCAGAAGCATAAAATACGATATAAATACATCAGCTTTTCCATCATATAAAACGAATAATGGTAACCAGTGTGAAAGTTGTGGCCATTTCTACGTTCCGGGCAACCTAGGCTTCACCCTAGGGCGTTGTTCCACCAGATCGAATAGTTAGGGCCTAAGAAGTGAACGCCAGAAGCATAAAATACAATATAAATACAACAGTTTTTCCATCGTATAAAACGAATAATTGCAACCAGTGTGAAAGTTATGGTCATTTCTACATTCCGAACAACCTAGGCTTCACTCTAGGGCGTTGCTCCACCAGACCGAATAGTTAGGTCCTTAGAAGTCAACGCCAGAAGCATAAAATACGATATAAATACAGCAGCTTTTCCATCGTATAAAAGGAATAATTGCAAACAGTGTGAAAGTAATGGTCATTTCTACGTTCCGGGCAACCTAGGCTTCACTCTACGGCGTTGTTGCACCAGATCGAATAGTTAGGGCCTAAGAAATCAACGCCAGAAGCATAAAATACAAAATAAGTACGACAGCCTTTACACCGTATAAAACGAATAATTGCAACCTGTGTGAAGGTTATGGTCATATCTACGTTCCGGGCAACCTAGGCTTCACCCTAGGGCGTTGTACCACCAGATCGAATAGTTAGGGCCTAAGAAGTCAACGCCAGAAGCATAAAATACGATATAAATACAGCAGCTTTTCCATCGTATAAAAGGAATAATTGCAAACAGTGTGAAAGTAATGGTCATTTCTACGTTCCGGGCAACCTAGGCTTCACCCTATGGCGTTGTACCTCCAGATCGAATAGTTAGGGCCTAAGAAGTGAACGCCAGAAGCATAAAATACAATATAAATACAACAGTTTTTCCATCGTATAAAACGAATAATTGCAACCAGTGTGAAAGTTATGGTCATTTCTACATTTCGAGCAACCTAGGCATCACTCTAGGGCGTTGCTCCACCTGATCGAATAGTTAGGGCCTTAGAAGTCAACGCCAGAATCATAAAATACAATATAAATACAACAGTTTTTCCACCATATAAAACGAATAATTGCAAACAGTGTGAAAGTAATGGTCATTTCTACGTTCCGGGCAACCTAGGCTTCACTCTAGGGCGTTGCTCCACTAGATCGAATAGCTAGGGCCTTAGAAGTCAACGCCAGAAGCATAAAATACGATATAAATACAACAGCTTTTCCATCGTATCAAACGAATAATTGCAACCAGTGTGAAAGTTATGGTCATTTCTACATTCCGAGCAACCTAGGCTTCACTCTAGGGCGTTGCTCCAACAGATTGAATAGTTAGGGCCTTAGAAGTCAACGCCCGAAGCATAAAATGCAATAAAAATACAACAGTTTTTCCATCGTATAACAGGATTAATTGCAAACAGTTTGAAAGTGATGGTCATTTCTACGTTCCGAGCAACCTAGGCTTCACTCTAGGGCGTTGCTCCACTAGATCGAATAGCTAGGGCCTTAGAAGTCAACGCCAGAGGCATAAAATACAATATAAATACAACAGCTTTTCCATCGTAAACAACGAATAATTGCAACCAGTGTGAAGGTTATGGTTATTTCTACATTCCGAGCAACCTAGGCTTCACTCTAGGGCGTTGCTCCACCAGATCGAATAGTTAGGGCCTTAGAAGTCAACGCCAGAAGCATAAAATACGATATAAATACAACAGCTTTTGCATCGTATAAAAGGAATAATTGCAAACAGTGTGAAAGTAATTGTTATTTCTACGTTCCGGGCAACCTAGGCCTCACTCTGGGGCGTTGCTCCAACAGATCAAACAGTTAGGGCCTTAGAAGTCAACGCCCGAAGCATAAAATACAAAATAAAAAGAATAGTTTTTCGATTGTATAAAACGAATAATTGCTACCAGTGTAAAAGTTATGGTCATTTCTACGTTCCGGGCAACCCAGGCTTCACCCTAGGGCGTTGTTCCACCAGATCGAATAGTTAGGGCCTAAGAAGTGAACGCCAGAAGCATAAAATACAATATAAATACAACTGTTTTTCCATCGTATAAAACGAATAATTGCAACCAGTGTGAAAGTTATGGTCATTTCTACATTCCGAGCAACCTAGGCTTCACTCTAGGGCGCTGCTCCACCAGACCGAATAGTTAGGTCCTTAGAAGTCAACGCCAGAAGCATAAAATACGATACAAATACAGCAGCTTTTCCATCGTATAAAAGGAATAATTGCAAACAGTGTGAAAGTAATGGTCATTTCTACGTTCCGGGCAACATAGGTTTCTCTCTACGGCGTTGTTCACCCAGATCGAATAGTTAGGGCCTAAGAAATCAACACCAGAAGAATAAAATACAAAATAAGTACAACAGCCTTTACACCGTATAAAACGAATAATTGCAACCTGTGTGAAGGTTATGGTCATATCTACGTTCCGGGCAACCTAGGCTTCACTGTAGGGCGTTGCTCCACCAGGTCGAAATTTTAGGGCCTAAGAAGTCAACGCCCGAAGCATAAAATACGATATAAATACAACAGCTTTTCCATCGTATAAAATGAATAATTGCAAACAGTGTGAATGTTATGGTCATTTCTACGTTCCGGGCAACCTAGGCTTCACCCTAGGGCGTTGTTCCACCAGATCGAATAGTTAGGGCCTAAGAAGTGAACGCCAGAAGCATAAAATACCATATAAATACAACAGTTTTTCCATCGTATAAAACGAATAATTGCAACCAGTGTGAAAGTTATGGTCATTTCTACATTCCGATCAACCTAGGCTTTACTCTAGGTCGTTGCTCCAACAGGTTGAATAGTTAGGGCCTTAGAAGTCAACGCCCGAAGCATAAAATGCAATAAAAATACAACAGTTTTTCCATCGTATATCAGGCTTAATTGCAACCAGTTTGAAAGTGATGGTCATTTCGACGTTCCGGGCAACCTAGGCTTCACTCTAGGGCGTTGCTCCACTCGATCGAATAGCTAGGGCCTTAGAAGTCAACGCCAGAAGCATAAAATACGATATAAATACAGCAGCTTTTCCATCGTATAAAAGGACTAATTGCAAACAGTGTGAAAGTAATGGTCATTTCTACGTTCCGGGCAACCTAGGCTTCACTCTAGGGCGTTGCTCCAACAGATTGAATAGTTAGGGCCTTAGAAGTCAACGCCCGAAGCATAAAATACGAAATAAAAAGAACAGTTTTTCGATTGTATAAAACGAATAATTGCTACCAGTGTAAAAGTTATGGTCATTTCTACGTTCCGGGCAACCCAGGCTTCACCCTAGGGCGTTGTTCCACCAGATCGAATAGTTAGGGCCTAAGAAGTGAACGCCAGAAGCATAAAATACAATATAAATACAACAGTTTTTCCATCGTATAAAACGAATAATTGCAACCAGTGTGAAAGTTATGGTCATTTCTACATTCCGAGCAACCTAGGCTTCACTCTAGGGCGTTGCTCCACCAGACCGAATAGTTAGGTCCTTAGAAGTCAACGCCAGAAGCATAAAATACGATATAAATACAGCAGCTTTTCCATCGTATAAAAGGACTAATTGCAAACAGTGTGAAAGTAATGGTCATTTCTACGTTCCGGGCAACCTAGGCTTCACTCTAGGGCGTTGCTCCAACAGATTGAATAGTTAGGGCCTTAGAAGTCAACGCCCGAAGCATAAAATGCAATAAAAATACAACAGTTTTTCCATCGTATAACAGGATTAATTGCAAACAGTTTGAAAGTGATGGTCATTTCTACGTTCCGAGCAACCTAGGCTTCGCTCTAGGGCGTTGCTCCACAAGATCGAATAGCTAGGGCCTTAGAAGTCAACGCCAGAAGCATAAAATACGATATAAATACAACAGCTTTTGCATCGTATAAAAGGAATAATTGCAAACAGTGTGAAAGTAATTGTTATTTCTACGTTCCGGGCAACCTAGGCCTCACTCTGGGGCGTTGCTCCAACAGATCAAACAGTTAGGGCCTTAGAAGTCAACGCCCGAAGCATAAAATACGAAATAAAAAGAACAGTTTTTCGATTGTATAAAACGAATAATTGCTATCAGTGTAAAAGTTATGGTCATTTCTACGTTCCGGGCAACCCAGGCTTCACCCTAGGGCGTTGCTCCAACAGAGTGAATAGTTTGGGCCTTAGAAGTCAATGCCCGAAGCATAAAATGCAAAATAAATAGAACAGTTTTTCCATCGTATAAAACGAATAATTGCTACGAGTGTGAAAGTTATGCTCATTTCCACTTTCCCGGCTAACTACGCTTCCCCCTAGGTCGTTGATCCACCAGATGGAATAGTTAGGGCCTAAGAAGTCAACGCCAGAAGCATAAAATACGATATAAATTCAACAGCTTTTCCATCGTATAAAACGAATAATTGCAAACAGTGTGAAAGTTATGGTCATTTCTACGTTCCGGGCAACCTAGGCTTCACCCTAGGGCGTTGTTCCACCAGTTCGAATAGTTAGGGCCTAAGAAGTGAACGCCAGAAGCATAAAATACCATATAAATACAACAGTTTTTCCATCGTATAAAACGAATAATTGCAACCAGTGTGAAAGTTATGGTCATTTCTACATTCCGATCAACCTAGGCTTTACTCTAGGGCGTTGCTCCAACAGGTTGAATAGTTAGGGCCTTAGAAGTCAACGCCCGAAGCATAAAATGCAATAAAAATACAACAGTTTTTCCATCGTATATCAGGATTAATTGCAACCAGTTTGAAAGTGATGGTCATTTCTACGTTCCGGGCAACCTAGGCTTCACTCTAGGGCGTTGCTCCACTCGATCGAATAGCTAGGGCCTTAGAAGTCAACGCCAGAAGCATAAAATACGATATAAATACAACAGCTTTTTCATCGTATAAAAGGAATAATTGCAAACAGTATGAAAGTAATGGTCATTTCTACGTTCCGGGCAACCTAGGCATCACTGTAGGGCGTTGCTCCACCAGATCGAATAGTTAGGGCCTAAGAAGTGAACGCCAGAAGCATAAAATACAATATAAATACAACAGTTTTTCCATCGTATAAAACGAATAATTGCAACCAGTGTGAAAGTTATGGTCATTTCTACATTCCGAGCAACCTAGGCTTCACTCTAGGGCGTTGCTCCACCAGACCGAATAGTTAGGTCCTTAGAAGTCAACGCCAGAAGCATAAAATACGATATAAATACAGCAGCTTTTCCATCGTATAAAAGGAGTAATTGCAAACAGTGTGAAAGTAATGGTCATTTCTACGTTCCGGGCAACCTAGGCTTCACTCTACGGCGTTGTTCCACCAGATCGAATAGTTAGGGCCTAAGAAATCAACACCAGAAGAATAAAATACAAAATAAGTACAACAGCCTTTACACCGTATAAAACGAATAATTGCAACCTGTGAGAAGGTTATGGTCATATTTACGTTCCGGGCAACCTAGGCTTCACCCTAGGGCGTTGTACCACCAGATCGAATAGTTAGGGCCTAAGAAGTGAACGCCAGAAGCATAAAATACAGTATAAATACAACAGTTTTTCCATCGTATAAAACGAATAATTGCAACCAGTGTGAAAGATATGGTCATTTCTACATTTCGAGCAACCTAGGCTTCACTCTAGGGCGTTGTTCCACCAGATCGAATAGTTAGGGCCTAAGAAATCAGCACCAGAAGAATAAAATACAAAATAAGTACAACAGCCTTTACACCGTATAAAACGAATAATTGCAACCTGTGTGAAGGTTATGGTCATATCTACGTTCCGGGCAACCTAGGCTTCACCCTATGGCGTTGTACCACCAGATGGAATAGTTAGGGCCTAAGAAGTGAACGCCAGAAGCATAAAATACAATATAAATACAACAGTTTTTCCATCGTATAAAACGAATAATTGCAACCAGTGTGAAAGTTATGGTCACTTCTACATTTCGAGCAACCTAGGCTTCACTCTAGGGCGCTGCTCCACCTGATCGAATAGATCGGGCCTTAGAAGTCAACGCCAGAAGCATAAAATACGATATAAATTCAACAGCTTTTCCATCGTATAAAACGAATAATTGCAACCAGTGTGAAAGTTATGGTCATTTCAACGTTCCGGGCAACCTAGGCTTCCCCCTAGGGCGTTGCTCCAACAGATTGCATAGCTAGGGCCTTAGAAGTCAATGCCCGAAGCATAAAATGCAGTAAAAATACAACAGTTTTTCCACCGTATAGCAGGAATAATTTGCAACCAGTGTGAAGGTTATGGTCGTATCTACGTTCCGGGCAACTTAGGCATCACTGTAGGGCGTTGCTCCACCAGATCGAATAGTTAGGTCCTTAGAAGTCAACGCCAGAAGCATAAAATACGATATAAATACAACAGCTTTTCCATCGTATAAATGGAATAATTGCAAACAGTGTGAAGGTAATTGTCATTTCTACGTTCCGGGCAAGCTAGGCTTCACTCTACGGCGTTGTTCCACCAGATCGAATAGTTAGGGACTAAGAAATCAACACCAGAAGAATAAAATACAAAATAAGTACACCAGCCTTTACACCGTATAAAACGAATAATTGCAACCTGTGTGAAGGTTATGGTCATATCTACGTTCCGGGCAACCTAGGCTTCACCCTATGGCGTTGTACCACCAGATCGAATAGTTAGGGCCTAAGAAGTGAACGCCAGAAGCATAAAATACGATATAAATACAACAGCTTTTCCATCGTATCAAACGAATAATTGCAACCAGTGTGAAAGTTATGGTCATTTCTACATTCCGAGCAACCTAGGCTTCACTCTAGGGCGTTGCTCCAACAGATTGAATAGTTAGGGCCTTAGAAGTCAACGCCCGAAGCATAAAATGCAATAAAAATACAACAGTTTTTCCATCGTATAACAGGATTAATTGCAAACAGTTTGAAAGTGATGGTCATTTCTACGTTCCGAGCAACCTAGGCTTCACTCTAGTGCGTTGCTCCACTAGATCGAATAGCTAGGGCCTTAGAAGTCAACGCCAGAGGCATAAAATACAAAATAAAAAGAACAGTTTTTCGAGTGTATAAAACGAATAATTGCTACCAGTGTAAAAGTTATGGTCATTTCTACGTTCCGGGCAACCCAGGCTTCACCCTAGGGCGTTGTTTCACCAGATCGAATAGTTAGGGCCTAAGAAGTGAACGCCAGAAGCATAAAATACAATATAAATACAACAGTTTTTCCATCATATAAAACGAATAATGGTAACCAGTGTGAAAGTTGTGGTCATTTCTACGTTCCGGGCAACCTAGGCTTCCCCCTAGGGCGTTGCTCCAACAGATTGCATAGTTAGGGCTTTAGAAGTCAATGCCCGAAGCATAAAATGCAGTAAAAATACAACAGTTTTTCCATCGTATAGCAGGAATAATTTGCAACCAGTGTGAAGGTTATGGTCGTATCTACGTTCCGGGCAACCTGGGCATCACTGTAGGGCGTTGCTCCACCAGATCGAATAGTTAGGTCCTTAGAAGTCAACGCCAGAAGCATAAAATACGATATAAATACAACAGCTTTTCAATCGTATAAAAGGAATAATTGCAAACAGTGTGAAAGTAGTGGTCATTCCTACGTTCCGGGCAACATAGGTTTCTCTCTACGGCGTTGTTCACCCAGATCGAATAGTTAGGGCCTAAGAAATCAACACCAGAAGAATAAAATACAAAATAAGTACAACAGCCTTTACACCGTATAAAACGAATAATTGCAACCTGTGTGAAGGTTATGGTCATATCTACGTTCCGGGCAACCTAGGCTTCACTGTAGGGCGTTGCTCCACCAGGTCGAAATTTTAGGGCCTAAGAAGTCAACGCCCGAAGCATAAAATACGATATAAATACAACAGCTTTTCCATCGTATAAAATGAATAATTGCAAACAGTGTGAAAGTTATGGTCATTTCTACGTTCCGGGCAACCTAGGCTTCACCCTAGGGCGTTGTTCCACCAGATCGAATAGTTAGGGCCTAAGAAGTGAACGCCAGAAGCATAAAATACCATATAAATACAACAGTTTTTCCATCGTATAAAACGAATAATTGCAACCAGTGTGAAAGTTATGGTCATTTCTACATTCCGATCAACCTAGGCTTTACTTTAGGGCGTTGCTCCAACAGGTTGAATAGTTAGGGCCTTAGAAGTCAACGCCCGAAGCATAAAATGCAATAAAAATACAACAGTTTTTCCATCGTATATCAGGATTAATTGCAACCAGTTTGAAAGTGATGGTCATTTCTACGTTCCGGGCAACCTAGGCTTCACTCTAGGGCGTTGCTCCACTCAATCGAATAGCTAGGGCCTTAGAAGTCAACGCCAGAAGCATAAAATACGATATAAATACAACAGCTTTTGCATCGTATAAAAGGAATAATTGCAAACAGTATGAAAGTAATGGTCATTTCTACGTTCCGGGCAACCTAGGCTTCACTCTTGGGCGTTGCTCCACTAGATCGAATAGCTAGGGCCTTAGAAGTCAACGCCAGAAGCATAAAATACGATATTAATACAACAGCTTTTCCATCGTATCAAACGAATAATTGCAACCAGTGTGAAAGTTATGGTCATGTCTACATTCCGAGCAACCTAGGCTTCACTCTAGGGCGTTGCTCCAACAGATTGAATAGTTAGGGCCTTAGAAGTCAACGCCCGAAGCATAAAATGCAATAAAAATACAACAGTTTTTCCATCGTATAACAGGATTAATTGCAAACAGTTTGAAAGTGATGGTCATTTCTACGTTCCGAGCAACCTAGGCTTCGCTCTAGGGCGTTGCTCCACAAGATCGAATAGCTAGGGCCTTAGAAGTCAACGCAAGAAGCATAAAATACGATATAAATACAACAGCTTTTGCATCGTATAAAAGGAATAATTGCAAACAGTGTGAAAGTAATTGTTATTTCTACGTTGCGGGCAACCTAGGCCTCACTCTGGGGCGTTGCTCCAACAGATCAAACAGTTAGGGCCTTAGAAGTCAACGCCCGAAGCATAAAATACGAAATAAAAAGAACAGTTTTTCGATTGTATAAAACGAATAATTGCTACCAGTGTAAAAGTTATGGTCATTTCTACGTTCCGGGCAACCCAGGCTTCACCCTAGGGCGTTGTTCCACCAGATCGAATAGTTAGGGCCTAAGAAGTGAACGCCAGAAGCATAAAATACAATATAAATACAACAGTTTTTCCATCGTATAAAGCGAATAATTGCAACCAGTGTGAAAGTTATGGTCATTTCTACATTCCGAGCAACCTAGGCTTCACTCTAGGGCGTTGCTCCACCAGACCGAATAGTTAGGTCCTTAGAAGTCAACGCCAGAAGCATAAAATACGATATAAATACAGCAGCTTTTCCATCGTATAAAAGGAATAATTGCAAACAGTGTGAAAGTAATGGTCATTTCTACGTTCCGGGCAACCTAGGCTTCACTCTACGGCGTTGTTCCACCAGATCGAATAGTTAGGGCCTAAGAAATCAACACCAGAAGAATAAAATACAAAATAAGTACAACAGCCTTTACACCGTATAAAACGAATAATTGCAACCTGTGAGAAGGTTATGGTCATATTTACGTTCCGGGCAACCTAGGCTTCACCCTAGGGCGTTGTGCCACCAGATCGAATAGTTAGGGCCTAAGAAGTGAACGCCTGAAGCATAAAATACAGTATAAATACAACAGTTTTTCCATCGTATAAAACGAATAATTGCAACCAGTGTGAAAGATATGGTCATTTCTACATTTCGAGCAACCTAGGCTTCACTCTAGGGCGTTGCTCCACCTGATCGAATAGTTAGGGCCTTAGAAGTCAACGCCAGGAGCATAAAATACAATATAAATACAACAGTTTTTCCACCATATAAAACGAATAATTGCAACCAGTATGAAAGTTATCGTCATTTCTACGTTCCGCGCAATCTTGGCTTTACCCTAGGGCGTTGTTCCACCAGATGGAATAGTTAGGGCCTAAGAAGTCAACGCCAGAAGCATAAAGTACAATATAAATACAACAGTTTTTCCACCATATAAAACGAATAATTGCAACCAGTATGAAAGTTATCGTCATTTCTACGTTCCGCGCAATCTTGGCTTTACCCTAGGGCGTTGATCCACCAGATGGAATGGTTAGGGCCTAAGAAGTCAACGCCAGAAGCATAAAATACGATATAAATTCAACAGCTTTTCCATCGTATAAAACGAATAATTGCAACCAATGTGAAAGTTATGGTCATTTCTACGTTCCGGGCAACCTAGGCTTCCCCCTAGGGCGTTGCTCCAACAGATTGCATAGTTAGGGCCTTAGAAGTCAATGCCCGAAGCATAAAATGCCGTAAAAATACAACAGTTTTTCCATCGTATAGCAGGAATAATTTGCAACCAGTGTGAAGGTTATGGTCGTATCTATGTTCCGGGCAACCTAGGCATCACTGTAGGGCGTTGCTCCACCAGATAGAATAGTTAGGTCCATAGAAGTCAACGAGAGAAGCATAAAATACGATATAAATACAACACCTTTTCTATCGTATAAAAGGAATAATTGCAAACAGTGTGAAAGTAATGGTCATTTCTACGTTCCGGGCAACCTAGGCTTCACTCTACGGCGTTGTTCCACCAGATCGAATAGTTAGGGCCTAAGAAATCAACACCAGAAGAATAAAATACAAAATAAGTACAACAGCCTTTACACCGTATAAAACGAATAATTGCAACCTGTGAGAAGGTTATGGTCATATTTACGTTCCGGGCAACCTAGGCTTCACCCTAGGGCGTTGTACCACCAGATCGAATAGTTAGGGCCTAAGAAGTGAACGCCTGAAGCATAAAATACAGTATAAATACAACAGTTTTTCCATCGTATAAAACGAATAATTGCAACCAGTGTGAAAGATATGGTCATTTCTACATTTCGGGCAACCTAGGCTTCACTCTAGGGCGTTGCTCCACCTGATCGAATAGTTAGGGCCTTAGAAGTCAACGCCAGAAGCATAAAATACAATATAAATACAACAGTTTTTCCACCATATAAAACGAATAATTGCAACCAGTATGAAAGTTATCGTCATTTCTACGTTCCGCGCAATCTTGGCTTTACCCTAGGGCGTTGTTCCACCAGATGGAATAGTTAGGGCCTAAGAAGTCAACGCCAGAAGCATAAAGTACAATATAAATACAACAGTTTTTCCACCATATAAAACGAATAATTGCAACCAGTATGAAAGTTATCGTCATTTCTACGTTCCGCGCAATCTTGGCTTTACCCTAGGGCGTTGATCCACCAGATGGAATAGTTAGGGCCTAAGAAGTCAACGCCAGAAGCATACAATACGATATAAATTCAACAGCTTTTCCATCGTATAAAACGAATAATTGCAACCAATGTGAAAGTTATGGTCATTTCTACGTTCCGGGCAACCTAGGCTTCCCCCTAGGGCGTTGCACCAACAGATTGCATAGTTAGGGCCTTAGAAGTCAATGCCCGAAGCATAAAATGCCGTAAAAATACAACAGTTTTTCCATCGTATAGCAGGAATAATTTGCAACCAGTGTGAAGGTTATGGTCGTATCTATGTTCCGGGCAACCTAGGCATCACTGTAGGGCGTTGCTCCACCAGATCGAATAGTTAGGTCCATAGAGATCAACGCCAGAAGCATAAAATACGATATAAATACAACACCTTTTCTATCGTATAAAAGGAATAATTGCAAACAGTGTGAAAGTAATGGTCATTTCTACGTTCCGGGCAACCTAGGCTTTACTCTACGGCGTTGTTCCACCAGATCGAATAGTTAGGGCCTAAGAAATCAACACCAGAAGAATAAAATACAAAATAAGTACAACAGCCTTTACACCGTATAAAACGAATAATTGCAACCTGTGTGAAGGTTATGGTCATATCTACGTTCCGGGCAACCTAGGCTTCACCCTATGGCGTTGTACCACCAGATCGAATAGTTAGGGCCTAAGAAGTGAACGCCAGAAGCATAAAATACAATATAAATACAACAGTTTTTCCATCGTATAAAACGAATAATTGCTACGAGTGTGAAAGTTATGGTCATTTCTACTTTCCGGGCTACCTACGCTTCCCCCTAGGGCGTTGATCCACCAGATGGAATAGTTAGGGCCTAAGAAGTCAACGCCAGAAGCATAAAATACGATATAAATTCAACAGCTTTTCCATCGTATAAAACGAATAATTGCAACCAGTGTGAAAGTTATGGTCATTTCTACGTTCCGGGCAACCTAGGCTTCCCCCTAGCGCGTTGCTCCAACAGATTGCATAGTTAGGGCCTTAGAAGTCAATGCCCGAAGCATAAAATGCCGTAAAAATACAACAGTTTTTCCATCGTATAGCAGGAATAATTTGCAACCAGTGTGAAGGTTATGGTCGTATCTATGTTCCGGGCAACCTAGGCATCACTGTAGGGCGTTGCTCCACCAGATCGAATAGTTAGGTCCTTAGAAGTCAACGCCAGAAGCATAAAATACGATATAAATACAACAGCTTTTCCATCGTATAAAAGGAATAATTGCAAACAGTGTGAAAGTTATGGTTATTTCTACATTCCGAGCAACCTAGGCTTCACTCTAGGGCGTTGCTCCACCAGATCGAATAGTTAGGGCCTTAGAAGTCAACGCCAGAAGCATAAAATACGATATAAATACAACAGCTTTTGCATCGTATAAAAGGAATAATTGCAAACAGTGTGAAAGTAATTGTTATTTCTACGTTCCGGGCAACCTAGGCCTCACTCTGGGGCGTTGCTCCAACAGATCAAACAGTTAGGGCCTTAGAAGTCAACGCCCGAAGCATAAAATACAAAATAAAAAGAACAGTTTTTCGATTGTATAAAACGAATAATTGCTACCAGTGTAAAAGTTATGGTCATTTCTACGTTCCGGGCAACCCAGGCTTCACCCTAGGGCGTTGTTCCACCAGATCGAATAGTTAGGGCCTAAGAAGTGAACGCCAGAAGCATAAAATACAATATAAATACAACAGTTTTTCCATCGTATAAAACGAATAATTGCAACCAGTGTGAAAGTTATGGTCATTTCTACATTCTGAGCAACCTAGGCTTCACTCTAGGGCGCTGCTCCACCAGACCGAATAGTTAGGTCCTTAGAAGTCAACGCCAGAAGCATAAAATACGATACAAATACAGCAGCTTTTCCATCGTATAAAAGGAATAATTGCAAACAGTGTGAAAGTAATGGTCATTTCTACGTTCCGGGCAACATAGGTTTCTCTCTACGGCGTTGTTCACCCAGATCGAATAGTTAGGGCCTAAGAAATCAACACCAGAAGAATAAAATACAAAATAAGTACAACAGCCTTTACACCGTATAAAACGAATAATTGCAACCTGTGTGAAGGTTATGGTCATATCTACGTTCCGGGCAACCTAGGCTTCACTGTAGGGCGTTGCTCCACCAGGTCGAAATTTTAGGGCCTAAGAAGTCAACGCCCGAAGCATAAAATACGATATAAATACAACAGCTTTTCCATCGTATAAAATGAATAATTGCAAACAGTGTGAATGTTATGGTCATTTCTACGTTCCGGGCAACCTAGGCTTCACCCTAGGGCGTTGTTCCACCAGATCGAATAGTTAGGGCCTAAGAAGTGAACGCCAGAAGCATAAAATACCATATAAATACAACAGTTTTTCCATCGTATAAAACGAATAATTGCAACCAGTGTGAAAGTTATGGTCATTTCTACATTCCGATCAACCTAGGCTTTACTCTAGGTCGTTGCTCCAACAGGTTGAATAGTTAGGGCCTTAGAAGTCAACGCCCGAAGCATAAAATGCAATAAAAATACAACAGTTTTTCCATCGTATATCAGGCTTAATTGCAACCAGTTTGAAAGTGATGGTCATTTCGACGTTCCGGGCAACCTAGGCTTCACTCTAGGGCGTTGCTCCACTCGATCGAATAGCTAGGGCCTTAGAAGTCAACGCCAGAAGCATAAAATACGATATAAATACAGCAGCTTTTCCATCGTATAAAAGGACTAATTGCAAACAGTGTGAAAGTAATGGTCATTTCTACGTTCCGGGCAACCTAGGCTTCACTCTAGGGCGTTGCTCCAACAGATTGAATAGTTAGGGCCTTAGAAGTCAACGCCCGAAGCATAAAATACGAAATAAAAAGAACAGTTTTTCGATTGTATAAAACGAATAATTGCTACCAGTGTAAAAGTTATGGTCATTTCTACGTTCCGGGCAACCCAGGCTTCACCCTAGGGCGTTGTTCCACCAGATCGAATAGTTAGGGCCTAAGAAGTGAACGCCAGAAGCATAAAATACAATATAAATACAACAGTTTTTCCATCGTATAAAACGAATAATTGCAACCAGTGTGAAAGTTATGGTCATTTCTACATTCCGAGCAACCTAGGCTTCAGTCTAGGGCGTTGCTCCACCAGACCGAATAGTTAGGTCCTTAGAAGTCAACGCCAGAAGCATAAAATACGATATAAATACAGCAGCTTTTCCATCGTATAAAAGGACTAATTGCAAACAGTGTGAAAGTAATGGTCATTTCTACGTTCCGGGCAACCTAGGCTTCACTCTAGGGCGTTGCTCCAACAGATTGAATAGTTAGGGCCTTAGAAGTCAACGCCCGAAGCATAAAATGCAATAAAAATACAACAGTTTTTCCATCGTATAACAGGATTAATTGCAAACAGTTTGAAAGTGATGGTCATTTCTACGTTCCGAGCAACCTAGGCTTCGCTCTAGGGCGTTGCTCCACAAGATCGAATAGCTAGGGCCTTAGAAGTCAACGCCAGAAGCATAAAATACGATATAAATACAACAGCTTTTACATCGTATAAAAGGAATAATTGCAAACAGTGTGAAAGTAATTGTTATTTCTACGTTCCGGGCAACCTAGGCCTCACTCTGGGGCGTTGCTCCAACAGATCAAACAGTTAGGGCCTTAGAAGTCAACGCCCGAAGCATAAAATACGAAATAAAAAGAACAGTTTTTCGATTGTATAAAACGAATAATTGCTACCAGTGTAAAAGTTATGGTCATTTCTACGTTCCGGGCAACCCAGGCTTCACCCTAGGGCGTTGCTCCAACAGAGTGAATAGTTTGGGCCTTAGAAGTCAATGCCCGAAGCATAAAATGCAAAATAAATAGAACAGTTTTTCCATCGTATAAAACGAATAATTGCTACGAGTGTGAAAGTTATGCTCATTTCCACTTTCCCGGCTAACTACGCTTCCCCCTAGGGCGTTGATCCACCAGATGGAATAGTTAGGGCCTAAGAAGTCAACGCCAGAAGCATAAAATACGATATAAATTCAACAGCTTTTCCATCGTATAAAACGAATAATTGCAACCAGTGTGAAAGTTATGGTTATTTCTACATTCCGGGCAACCTAGGCTTCCCCCTAGGGCGTTGCTTGAACAGATTGCATAGTTAGGGCCTTAGAAGTCAATGCCCGAAGCATAAAATGCCGTAAAAATACAACAGTTTTTCCATCGTATTGCAGGAATAATTTGCAACGAGTGTGAAGGTTATGGTCGTATCTATGTTCCGGGCAACCTAGGCATCACTGTAGGGCGTTGCTCCACCAGATCGAGTAGTTAGGTCCTTAGAAGACAACGCCAGAAGCATAAAATACGATATAAATACAACAGCTTTTCCATCGAATAAAAGGAATAATTGCAAACAGTGTGAAAGTAATGGTCATTTCTACGTTCCGTGCAACCTAGGCTTCACTCTACGGCGTTGTTCCACCAGATCGAATAGTTAGGGCCTAAGAAATCAGCACCAGAAGAATAAAATAGAAAATAAGTACAACAGCCTTTACACCGTATAAAACGAATAATTGCAACCTGTGTGAAGGTTATGGTCATATCTACGTTCCGGGCAACCTAGGCTTCACCCTATGGCGTTGTACCACCAGATGGAATAGTTAGGGCCTAAGAAGTGAACGCCAGAAGCATAAAATACAATATAAATACAACAGTTTTTCCATCGTATAAAACGAATAATTGCAACCAGTGTGAAAGTTATGGTCACTTCTACATTTCGAGCAACCTAGGCTTCACTCTAGGGCGCTGCTCCACCTGATCGAATAGATCGGGCCTTAGAAGTCAACGCCAGAAGCATAAAATACGATATAAATTCAACAGCTTTTCCATCGTATAAAACGAATAATTGCAACCAGTGTGAAAGTTATGGTCATTTCAACGTTCCGGGCAACCTAGGCTTCCCCCTAGGGCGTTGCTCCAACAGATTGCATAGCTAGGGCCTTAGAAGTCAATGCCCGAAGCATAAAATGCAGTAAAAATACAACAGTTTTTCCACCGTATAGCAGGAATAATTTGCAACCAGTGTGAAGGTTATGGTCGTATCTACGTTCCGGGCAACTTAGGCATCACTGTAGGGCGTTGCTCCACCAGATCGAATAGTTAGGTCCTTAGAAGTCAACGCCAGAAGCATAAAATACGATATAAATACAACAGCTTTTCCATCGTATAAATGGAATAATTGCAAACAGTGTGAAGGTAATGGTCATTTCTACGTTCCGGGCAAGCTAGGCTTCACTCTACGGCGTTGTTCCACCAGATCGAATAGTTAGGGCCTAAGAAATCAACACCAGAAGAATAAAATACAAAATAAGTACACCAGCCTTTACACCGTATAAAACGAATAATTGCAACCTGTGTGAAGGTTATGGTCATATCTACGTTCCGGGCAACCTAGGCTTCACCCTATGGCGTTGTACCACCAGATCGAATAGTTAGGGCCTAAGAAGTGAACGCCAGAAGCATAAAATACGATATAAATACAACAGCTTTTCCATCGTATCAAACGAATAATTGCAACCAGTGTGAAAGTTATGGTCATTTCTACATTCCGAGCAACCTAGGCTTCACTTTAGGGCGTTGCTCCAACAGATTGAATAGTTAGGGCCTTAGAAGTCAACGCCAGAAGCATAAAATACGATATAAATACAACAGCTTTTGCATCGTATAAAAGGAATAATTGCAAACAGTGTGAAAGTAATTGTTATTTCTACGTTCCGGGCAACCTAGGCCTCACTCTGGGGCGTTGCTCGAACAGATGAAACAGTTAGGGCCTTAGAAGTCAACGCCCGAAGCATAAAATACAAAATAAAAAGAATAGTTTTTCGATTGTATAAAACGAATAATTGCTACCAGTGTAAAAGTTATGGTCATTTCTACGTTCCGGGCAACCCAGGCTTCACCCTAGGGCGTTGTTCCACCAGATCGAATAGTTAGGGCCTAAGAAGTGAACGCCAGAAGCATAAAATACGATATAAATACAGCAGCTTTGCCATCGTATAAAAGGAATAATTGCAAACAGTGTGAAAGTAATGGTCATTTCTACGTTCCGGGCAACCTAGGCTTCACTCTACGGCGTTGCTCCACCAGATCGAATAGTTAGGGCCTAAGAAATCAACACCAGAAGAATAAAATACAAAATAAGTACAACAGCCTTTACACTGTATAAAACGAATAATTACAACCTGTGTGAAGGTTATGGTCATATCTACGTTCCGGGCAACCTAGGCTTCACCCTAGGGCGTTGTACCACCAGATCGAATCGTTAGGGCCTAAGAAGTCAACGCCAGAAGCATAAAATACGATATAAATACATCAGCTTTTCCATGATATAAAACGAATAATGGTAACCAGTGTGAAACTTGTGGTCATTTCTACGTTCCGGGCAACCTAGGCTTCCCCCTAGGGCGTTGCTCCAACAGATTGCATAGTTAGGGCTTTAGAAGTCAATGCCCGAAGCATAAAATGCAGTAAAAATACAACAGTTTTTCCATCGTATAGCAGGAATAATTTGCAACCAGTGTGAAGGTTATGGTCGTATCTACGTTCCGGGCAACCTGGGCATCACTGTAGGGCGTTGCTCCACCAGATCGAATAGTTAGGTCCTTAGAAGTCAACGCCAGAAGCATAAAATACGATATAAATACAACAGCTTTTCAATCGTATAAAAGGAATAATTGCAAACAGTGTGAAAGTAGTGGTCATTCCTACGTTCCGGGCAACATAGGTTTCTCTCTCCGGCGTTGTTCACCCAGATCGAATAGTTAGGGCCTAAGAAATCAACACCAGAAGAATAAAATACAAAATAAGTACAACAGCCTTTACACCGTATAAAACGAATAATTGCAACCTGTGTGAAGGTTATGGTCATATCTACGTTCCGGGCAACCTAGGCTTCACTGTAGGGCGTTGCTCCACCAGGTCGAAATTTTAGGGCCAAAGAAGTCAACGCCCGAAGCATAAAATACGATATAAATACAACAGCTTTTCCATCGTATAAAATGAATAATTGCAAACAGTGTGAAAGTTATGGTCATTTCTACGTTCCGGGCAACCTAGGCTTCACCCTAGGGCGTTGTTCCACCAGTTCGAATAGTTAGGGCCTAAGAAGTGAACGCCAGAAGCATAAAATACCATATAAATACAACAGTTTTTCCATCGTATAAAACGAATAATTGCAACCAGTGTGAAAGTTATGGTCATTTCTACATTCCGAGCAACCTAGGCTTCACTCTAGGGCGTTGCTCCACCAGACCGAATAGTTAGGTCCTTAGAAGTCAACGCCAGAAGCATAAAATACGATATAAATACAGCAGCTTTTCCATCGTATAAAAGGAATAATTGCAAACAGTGTGAAAGTAATGGTCATTTCTACGTTCCGGGCAACCTAGGCTTCACTCTACGGCGTTGTTCCACCAGATCGAATAGTTAGGGCCTAAGAAATCAACACCAGAAGAATAAAATACAAAATAAGTACAACAGCCTTTACACCGTATAAAACGAATAATTGCAACCTGTGAGAAGGTTATGGTCATATTTACGTTCCGGGCAACCTAGGCTTCACCCTAGGGCGTTGTACCACCAGATCGAATAGTTAGGGCCTAAGAAGTGAACGCCAGAAGCATAAAATACAGTATAAATACAACAGTTTTTCCATCGTATAAAACGAATAATTGCAACCAGTGTGAAAGATATGGTCATTTCTACATTTCGAGCAACCTAGGCTTCACACTAGGGCGTTGTTCCACCAGATCGAATAGTTAGGGCCTAAGAAATCAGCACCAGAAGAATAAAATACAAAATAAGTACAACAGCCTTTACACCGTATAAAACGAATAATTGCAACCTGTGTGAAGGTTATGGTCATATCTACGTTCCGGGCAACCTAGGCTTCACCCTATGGCGTTGTACCACCAGATGGAATAGTTATGGCCTAAGAAGTGAACGCCAGAAGCATAAAATACAATATAAATACAACAGTTTTTCCATCGTATAAAACGAATAATTGCAACCAGTGTGAAAGTTATGGTCACTTCTACATTTCGAGCAACCTAGGCTTCACTCTAGGGCGCTGCTCCACCTGATCGAATAGATCGGGCCTTAGAAGTCAACGCCAGAAGCATAAAATACGATATAAATTCAACAGCTTTTCCATCGTATAAAACGAATAATTGCAACCAGTGTGAAAGTTATGGTCATTTCAACGTTCCGGGCAACCTAGGCTTCCCCCTAGGGCGTTGCTCCAACAGATTGCATAGCTAGGGCCTTAGAAGTCAATGCCCGAAGCATAAAATGCAGTAAAAATACAACAGTTTTTCCACCGTATAGCAGGAATAATTTGCAACCAGTGTGAAGGTTATGGTCGTATCTACGTTCCGGGCAACTTAGGCATCACTGTAGGGCGTTGCTCCACCAGATCGAATAGTTAGGTCCTTAGAAGTCAACGCCAGAAGCATAAAATACGATATAAATACAACAGCTTTTCCATCGTATAAATGGAATAATTGCAAACAGTGTGAAGGTAATTGTCATTTCTACGTTCCGGGCAAGCTAGGCTTCACTCTACGGCGTTGTTCCACCAGATCGAATAGTTAGGGACTAAGAAATCAACACCAGAAGAATAAAATACAAAATAAGTACACCAGCCTTTACACCGTATAAAACGAATAATTGCAACCTGTGTGAAGGTTATGGTCATATCTACGTTCCGGGCAACCTAGGCTTCACCCTATGGCGTTGTACCACCAGATCGAATAGTTAGGGCCTAAGAAGTGAACGCCAGAAGCATAAAATACGATATAAATACAACAGCTTTTCCATCGTATCAAACGAATAATTGCAACCAGTGTGAAAGTTATGGTCATTTCTACATTCCGAGCAACCTAGGCTTCACTCTAGGGCGTTGCTCCAACAGATTGAATAGTTAGGGCCTTAGAAGTCAACGCCCGAAGCATAAAATGCAATAAAAATACAACAGTTTTTCCATCGTATAACAGGATTAATTGCAAACAGTTTGAAAGTGATGGTCATTTCTACGTTCCGAGCAACCTAGGCTTCACTCTAGTGCGTTGCTCCACTAGATCGAATAGCTAGGGCCTTAGAAGTCAACGCCAGAGGCATAAAATACAAAATAAAAAGAACAGTTTCTCGATTGTATAAAACGAATAATTGCTACCAGTGTAAAAGTTATGGTCATTTCTACGTTCCGGGCAACCCAGGCTTCACCCTAGGGCGTTGTTTCACCAGATCGAATAGTTAGGGCCTAAGAAGTGAACGCCAGAAGCATAAAATACAATATAAATACAACAGTTTTTCCATCATATAAAACGAATAATGGTAACCAGTGTGAAAGTTGTGGTCATTTCTACGTTCCGGGCAACCTAGGCTTCCCCCTAGGGCGTTGCTCCAACAGATTGCATAGTTAGGGCTTTAGAAGTCAATGCCCGAAGCATAAAATGCAGTAAAAATACAACAGTTTTTCCATCGTATAGCAGGAATAATTTGCAACCAGTGTGAAGGTTATGGTCGTATCTACGTTCCGGGCAACCTGGGCATCACTGTAGGGCGTTGCTCCACCAGATCGAATAGTTAGGTCCTTAGAAGTCAACGCCAGAAGCATAAAATACGATATAAATACAACAGCTTTTCAATCGTATAAAAGGAATAATTGCAAACAGTGTGAAAGTAGTGGTCATTCCTACGTTCCGGGCAACATAGGTTTCTCTCTACGGCGTTGTTCACCCAGATCGAATAGTTAGGGCCTAAGAAATCAACACCAGAAGAATAAAATACAAAATAAGTACAACAGCCTTTACACCGTATAAAACGAATAATTGCAACCTGTGTGAAGGTTATGGTCATATCTACGTTCCGGGCAACCTAGGCTTCACTGTAGGGCGTTGCTCCACCAGGTCGAAATTTTAGGGCCTAAGAAGTCAACGCCCGAAGCATAAAATACGATATAAATACAACAGCTTTTCCATCGTATAAAATGAATAATTGCAAACAGTGTGAAAGTTATGGTCATTTCTACGTTCCGGGCAACCTAGGCTTCACCCTAGGGCGTTGTTCCACCAGATCGAATAGTTAGGGCCTAAGAAGTGAACGCCAGAAGCATAAAATACCATATAAATACAACAGTTTTTCCATCGTATAAAACGAATAATTGCAACCAGTGTGAAAGTTATGGTCATTTCTACATTCCGATCAACCTAGGCTTTACTTTAGGGCGTTGCTCCAACAGGTTGAATAGTTAGGGCCTTAGAAGTCAACGCCCGAAGCATAAAATGCAATAAAAATACAACAGTTTTTCCATCGTATATCAGGATTAATTGCAACCAGTTTGAAAGTGATGGTCATTTCTACGTTCCGGGCAACCTAGGCTTCACTCTAGGGCGTTGCTCCACTCAATCGAATAGCTAGGGCCTTAGAAGTCAACGCCGGAAGCATAAAATACGATATAAATACAACAGCTTTTGCATCGTATAAAAGGAATAATTGCAAACAGTATGAAAGTAATGGTCATTTCTACGTTCCGGGCAACCTAGGCTTCACTCTTGGGCGTTGCTCCACTAGATCGAATAGCTAGGGCCTTAGAAGTCAACGCCAGAAGCATAAAATACGATATTAATACAACAGCTTTTCCATCGTATCAAACGAATAATTGCAACCAGTGTGAAAGTTATGGTCATGTCTACATTCCGAGCAACCTAGGCTTCACTCTAGGGCGTTGCTCCAACAGATTGAATAGTTAGGGCCTTAGAAGTCAACGCCCGAAGCATAAAATGCAATAAAAATACAACAGTTTTTCCATCGTATAACAGGATTAATTGCAAACAGTTTGAAAGTGATGGTCATTTCTACGTTCCGAGCAACCTAGGCTTCGCTCTAGGGCGTTGCTCCACAAGATCGAATAGCTAGGGCCTTAGAAGTCAACGCAAGAAGCATAAAATACGATATAAATACAACAGCTTTTGCATCGTATAAAAGGAATAATTGCAAACAGTGTGAAAGTAATTGTTATTTCTACGTTGCGGGCAACCTAGGCCTCACTCTGGGGCGTTGCTCCAACAGATCAAACAGTTAGGGCCTTAGAAGTCAACGCCCGAAGCATAAAATACGAAATAAAAAGAACAGTTTTTCGATTGTATAAAACGAATAATTGCTACCAGTGTAAAAGTTATGGTCATTTCTACGTTCCGGGCAACCCAGGCTTCACCCTAGGGCGTTGTTCCACCAGATCGAATAGTTAGGGCCTAAGAAGTGAACGCCAGAAGCATAAAATACAATATAAATACAACAGTTTTTCCATCGTATAAAGCGAATAATTGCAACCAGTGTGAAAGTTATGGTCATTTCTACACTCCGAGCAACCTAGGCTTCACTCTAGGGCGTTGCTCCACCAGACCGAATAGTTAGGTCCTTAGAAGTCAACGCCAGAAGCATAAAATACGATATAAATACAGCAGCTTTTCCATCGTATAAAAGGAATAATTGCAAACAGTGTGAAAGTAATGGTCATTTCTACGTTCCGGGCAACCTAGGCTTCACTCTACGGTGTTGTTCCACCAGATCGAATAGTTAGGGCCTAAGAAATCAACACCAGAAGAATAAAATACAAAATAAGTACAACAGCCTTTACACCGTATAAAACGAATAATTGCAACCTGTGAGAAGGTTATGGTCATATTTACGTTCCGGGCAACCTAGGCTTCACCCTAGGGCGTTGTGCCACCAGATCGAATAGTTAGGGCCTAAGAAGTGAACGCCTGAAGCATAAAATACAGTATAAATACAACAGTTTTTCCATCGTATAAAACGAATAATTGCAACCAGTGTGAAAGATATGGTCATTTCTACATTTCGAGCAACCTAGGCTTCACTCTAGGGCGTTGCTCCACCTGATCGAATAGTTAGGGCCTTAGAAGTCAACGCCAGAAGCATAAAATACAATATAAATACAACAGTTTTTCCACCATATAAAACGAATAATTGCAACCAGTATGAAAGTTATCGTCATTTCTACGTTCCGCGCAATCTTGGCTTTACCCTAGGGCGTTGTTCCACCAGATGGAATAGTTAGGGCCTAAGAAGTCAACGCCAGAAGCATAAAGTACAATATAAATACAACAGTTTTTCCACCATATAAAACGAATAATTGCAACCAGTATGAAAGTTATCGTCATTTCTACGTTCCGCGCAATCTTGGCTTTACCCTAGGGCGTTGATCCACCAGATGGAATGGTTAGGGCCTAAGAAGTCAACGCCAGAAGCATAAAATACGATATAAATTCAACAGCTTTTCCATCGTATAAAACGAATAATTGCAACCAATGTGAAAGTTATGGTCATTTCTACGTTCCGGGCAACCTAGGCTTCCCCCTAGGGCGTTGCTCCAACAGATTGCATAGTTAGGGCCTTAGAAGTCAATGCCCGAAGCATAAAATGCCGTAAAAATACAACAGCTTTTCCATCGTATAGCAGGAATAATTTGCAACCAGTGTGAAGGTTATGGTCGTATCTATTTTCCGGGCAACCTAGGCATCACTGTAGGGCGTTGCTCCACCAGATCGAATAGTTAGGTCCATAGAAGTCAACGAGAGAAGCATAAAATACGATATAAATACAACACCTTTTCTATCGTATAAAAGGAATAATTGCAAACAGTGTGAAAGTAATGGTCATTTCTACGTTCCGGGCAACCTAGGCTTCACTCTACGGCGTTGTTCCACCAGATCGAATAGTTAGGGCCTAAGAAATCAACACCAGAAGAATAAAATACAAAATAAGTACAACAGCCTTTACACCGTATAAAACGAATAATTGCAACCTGTGTGAAGGTTATGGTCATATCTACGTTCCGGGCAACCTAGGCTTCACCCTAGGGCGTTGTACCACCAGATCGAATAGTTAGGGCCTAAGAAGTGAACGCCTGAAGCATAAAATACAGTATAAATACAACAGTTTTTCCATCGTATAAAACGAATAATTGCAACCAGTGTGAAAGATATGGTCATTTCTACATTTCGAGCAACCTAGGCTTCACTCTAGGGCGTTGCTCCACCTGATCGAATAGTTAGGGCCTTAGAAGTCAACGCCAGAAGCATAAAATACAATATAAATACAACAGTTTTTCCACCATATAAAACGAATAATTGCAACCAGTATGAAAGTTATCGTCATTTCTACGTTCCGCGCAATCTTGGCTTTACCCTAGGGCGTTGTTCCACCAGATGGAATAGTTAGGGCCTAAGAAGTCAACGCCAGAAGCATAAAGTACAATATAAATACAACAGTTTTTCCACCATATAAAACGAATAATTGCAACCAGTATGAAAGTTATCGTCATTTCTACGTTCCGCGCAATCTTGGCTTTACCCTAGGGCGTTGATCCACCAGATGGAATAGTTAGGGCCTAAGAAGTCAACGCCAGAAGCATACAATACGATATAAATTCAACAGCTTTTCCATCGTATAAAACGAATAATTGCAACCAATGTGAAAGTTATGGTCATTTCTACGTTCCGGGCAACCTAGGCTTCCCCCTAGGGCGTTGCTCCAACAGATTGCATAGTTAGGGCCTTAGAAGTCAATGCCCGAAGCATAAAATGCCGTAAAAATACAACAGTTTTTCCATCGTATAGCAGGAATAATTTGCAACCAGTGTGAAGGTTATGGTCGTATCTATGTTCCGGGCAACCTAGGCATCACTGTAGGGCGTTGCTCCACCAGATCGAATAGTTAGGTCCATAGAGGTCAACGCCAGAAGCATAAAATACGATATAAATACAACACCTTTTCTATCGTATAAAAGGAATAATTGCAAACAGTGTGAAAGTAATGGTCATTTCTACGTTCCGGGCAACCTAGGCTTTACTCTACGGCGTTGTTCCACCAGATCGAATAGTTAGGGCCTAAGAAATCAACACCAGAAGAATAAAATACAAAATAAGTACAACAGCCTTTACACCGTATAAAACGAATAATTGCAACCTGTGTGAAGGTTATGGTCATATCTACGTTCCGGGCAACCTAGGCTTCACCCTATGGCGTTGTACCACCAGATCGAATAGTTAGGGCCTAAGAAGTGAACGCCAGAAGCATAAAATACAATATAAATACAACAGTTTTTCCATCGTATAAAACGAATAATTGCTACGAGTGTGAAAGTTATGGTCATTTCTACTTTCCGGGCTACCTACGCTTCCCCCTAGGGCGTTGATCCACCAGATGGAATAGTTAGGGCCTAAGAAGTCAACGCCAGAAGCATAAAATACGATATAAATTCAACAGCTTTTCCATCGTATAAAACGAATAATTGCAACCAGTGTGAAAGTTATGGTCATTTCTACGTTCCGGGCAACCTAGGCTTCCCCCTAGCGCGTTGCTCCAACAGATTGCATAGTTAGGGCCTTAGAAGTCAATGCCCGAAGCATAAAATGCCGTAAAAATACAACAGTTTTTCCATCGTATAGCAGGAATAATTTGCAACCAGTGTGAAGGTTATGGTCGTATCTATGTTCCGGGCAACCTAGGCATCACTGTAGGGCGTTGCTCCACCAGATCGAATAGTTAGGTCCTTAGAAGTCAACGCCAGAAGCATAAAATACGATATAAATACAACAGCTTTTCCATCGTATAAAAGGAATAATTGCAAACAGTGTGAAAGTAATGGTCATTTCTACGTTCCGGCCAACCTAGGCTTCACTCTATGGCGTTGTTCCACCAGATCGAATAGTTAGGGCCTAAGAAATCAACACCAGAGGAATAAAATACAAAATAAGTACAACAGCCTTTACACCGTATAAAACGAATAATTGCAACCTGTGTGAAGGTTATGGTCATATCTACGTTCCGGGCAACCTAGGCTTCACCCTATGGCGTTGTACCACCAGATCGAATAGTTAGGGCCTAAGAAGTGAACGCCAGAAGCATAAAATACAATATAAATACAACAGTTTTTCCATCGTATAAAACGAATAATTGCAGCCAGTGTGAAAGTTATGGTCATTTCTACATTTCGAGCAACCTAGGCTTCACTCTAGGGCGCTGCTCCACCTGATCGAATAGTTAGGGCCTTAGAAGTCAACGCCAGAAGCATAAAATACAATATAAATAAAACAGTTTTTCCACCATATAAAACGAATAATAGCAACCAGTATGAAAGTTACGGTCATTTCTACTTTCCGGACAACCTAGGCTTCACCCTAGGGCGTTGCTCCAACAGAGTGAATGGTTAGGGCCTTAGAAGTCAATGCCCGAAGCATAAAATGCAATAAAAATACAACGGTTTTTCCATCATATAACAGGAATAATTGCAACCAGTTTGAAAGTGATGGTCATTTCTACGTACCGGGCAACCTAGGCTTCACTCTAGGGCGTTGCTCCACCAGATCGAATAGTTAGGGCCTTAGAAGTCAACGCCCGAAGCATAAAATACAAAATAAATAGAACAGTTTTTCCATCGTATAAAACGAATAGTTGCTACCAGTCTGAAAGTTATGGTCATTTCTACTTTCCGGGCAACCTACGCTTCCCCCTAGGGCGTTGATCCACCAGATGGAATAGTTAGGGCCTAAGAAGTCAACGCCAGAAGCATAAAATACGATATAAATTCAACAGCTTTTCCATCGTATAAAACGAATAATTGCAACCAGTGTGAAAGTTATGGTCATTTCTACGTTCCGGGCCTCCTAGGCTTCCCCCTAGGGCGTTGCTCCAACAGAGTGAATAGTTAGGGCCTTAGAAGTCAATGCCCGAAGCATAAAATGCAATAAAAATACAACGGTTTTTCCATCATATAACAGGAATAATTGCAACCAGTTTGAAAGTAATGGTCATTTCTACGTTCGGGGAACCTAGGCTTCACCCTAGGGCGTTGCTCCACCAGATCAAACAGTTAGGGCCTTAGAAGTCAACGCCCGAAGCATAAAATACAAAATAAATAGAACAGTTTTTCTATTGTATAAAACGAATAATTGCTACCAGTGTAAAAGTTATGGTCATTTCTACGTTCCGGGCAACCTAGGCTTCACCCTAGGGCGTTGTTCCACCAGATCGAATAGTTAGGGCCTAAGAAGTGAACGCCAGAAGCATAAAATACAATAAAAATACAACAGTTTTTCCATCGTATAAAACGAATAATTGCAACCAGTGTGAAAGTTATGGTCATTTCTACATTCCGAGCAACCTAGGCTTCACTCTAGGGCGTTGCTCCAACAGATTGAATAGTTAGGGCCTTAGAAGTCAACGCCCGAAGCATAAAATGCAATTAAAGTACAACAGTTTTTCCATCGTAAAAAACGAATAATTGCAACCAGTGTGAAAGTTATGGTTATTTCTACATTCCGAGCAACCTAGGCTTCACTCTAGGGCGTTGCTCCACCTGATCGAATAGTTAGGGCCTTAGAAGTCAACGCCAGAAGCATAAAATACAATATAAATACAACAGTTTTTCCACCATATAAAACGAATAATTGCAACCAGTATGAAAGTTATCGTCATTTCTACGTTCCGCGCAATCTTGGCTTTACCCTAGGGCGTTGTTCCACCAGATGGAATAGTTAGGGCCTAAGAAGTCAACGCCAGAAGCATAAAGTACAATATAAATACAACAGTTTTTCCACCATATAAAACGAATAATTGCAACCAGTATGAAAGTTATCGTCATTTCTACGTTCCGCGCAATCTTGGCTTTACCCTAGGGCGTTGATCCACCAGATGGAATAGTTAGGGCCTAAGAAGTCAACGCCAGAAGCATACAATACGATATAAATTCAACAGCTTTTCCATCGTATAAAACGAATAATTGCAACCAATGTGAAAGTTATGGTCATTTCTACGTTCCGGGCAACCTAGGCTTCCCCCTAGGGCGTTGATCCACCAGATGGAATAGTTAGGGCCTAAGAAGTCAACGCCAGAAGCATAAAATACGATATAAATTCAACAGCTTTTCCATCGTATAAAACGAATAATTGCAACCAGTGTGATAGTTATGGTCATTTCTACGTTCCGGGCCTCCTAGGCTTCCCCCTAGGGCGTTGCTCCAACAGAGTGAATAGTTAGGGCCTTAGAAGTCAATGCCCGAAGCATAAAATGCAATAAAAATACAACGGTTTTTCCATCATATAACAGGAATAATTGCAACCAGTTTGAAAGTAATGGTCATTTCTACGTTCGGGGAACCTAGGCTTCACCCTAGGGCGTTGCTCCACCAGATCAAACAGTTAGGGCCTTAGAAGTCAACGCCCGAAGCATAAAATACAAAATAAATAGAACAGTTTTTCTATTGTATAAAACGAATAATTGCTACCAGTGTAAAAGTTATGGTCATTTCTACGTTCCGGGCAACCTAGGCTTCACTCTACGGCGTTGTTCCACCAGATCGAACAGTTAGGGCCTCAGAAATCAACGCCAGAAGCATAAAATACAATATAAATACAACAGTTTTTCCATCGTATAAAACGAATAATTGCTACGAGTGTGAAAGTTATGGGCATTTCTACTTTCCGCACTACCTACGCTTCCCCCTAGGGCGTTGATCCACCAGATGGAATAGTTAGGGCCTAAGAAGTCAACGCCAGAACCATGAAATACGATATAAATTCAACAGCTTTTCCATCGTATAAAACGAATAATTGCAACCAGTGTGAAAGTTATGGTCATTTCTACGTTCCGGGCAACCTAGGCTTCCCCCTAGCGCGTTGCTCCAACAGATTGCATAGTTAGGGCCTTAGAAGTCAATGCCCGAAGCATAAAATGCCGTAAAAATACAACAGTTTTTCCATCGTATAGCAGGAATAATTTGCAACCAGTGTGAAGGTTATGGTCGTATCTATGTTCCGGGCAACCTAGGCATCACTGTAGGGCGTTGCTCCACCAGATCGAATAGTTAGGGCCTAAGAAGTGAACGCCAGAAGCATAAAATACAATATAAATACAACAGTTTTTCCATCGTATAAAACGAATAATTGCAACCAGTGTGAAAGTTATGGTCATTTCTACACTCCGAGCAACCTAGGCTTCACTCTAGGGCGTTGCTCCACCAGACCGAATAGTTAGGTCCTTAGAAGTCAACGCCAGAAGCATAAAATACGATATAAATACAGCAGCTTTTCCATCGTATAAAAGGAATAATTGCAAACAGTGTGAAAGTAATGGTCATTTCTACGTTCCGGGCAACCTAGGCTTCACTCTACGGTGTTGTTCCACCAGATCGAATAGTTAGGGCCTAAGAAATCAACACCAGAAGAATAAAATACAAAATAAGTACAACAGCCTTTACACCGTATAAAACGAATAATTGCAACCTGTGAGAAGGTTATGGTCATATTTACGTTCCGGGCAACCTAGGCTTCACCCTAGGGCGTTGTGCCACCAGATCGAATAGTTAGGGCCTAAGAAGTGAACGCCTGAAGCATAAAATACAGTATAAATACAACAGTTTTTCCATCGTATAAAACGAATAATTGCAACCAGTGTGAAAGATATGGTCATTTCTACATTTCGAGCAACCTAGGCTTCACTCTAGGGCGTTGCTCCACCTGATCGAATAGTTAGGGCCTTAGAAGTCAACGCCAGAAGCATAAAATACAATATAAATACAACAGTTTTTCCACCATATAAAACGAATAATTGCAACCAGTATGAAAGTTATCGTCATTTCTACGTTCCGCGCAATCTTGGCTTTACCCTAGGGCGTTGTTCCACCAGATGGAATAGTTAGGGCCTAAGAAGTCAACGCCAGAAGCATAAAGTACAATATAAATACAACAGTTTTTCCACCATATAAAACGAATAATTGCAACCAGTATGAAAGTTATCGTCATTTCTACGTTCCGCGCAATCTTGGCTTTACCCTAGGGCGTTGATCCACCAGATGGAATGGTTAGGGCCTAAGAAGTCAACGCCAGAAGCATAAAATACGATATAAATTCAACAGCTTTTCCATCGTATAAAACGAATAATTGCAACCAATGTGAAAGTTATGGTCATTTCTACGTTCCGGGCAACCTAGGCTTCCCCCTAGGGCGTTGCTCCAACAGATTGCATAGTTAGGGCCTTAGAAGTCAATGCCCGAAGCATAAAATGCCGTAAAAATACAACAGCTTTTCCATCGTATAGCAGGAATAATTTGCAACCAGTGTGAAGGTTATGGTCGTATCTATTTTCCGGGCAACCTAGGCATCACTGTAGGGCGTTGCTCCACCAGATCGAATAGTTAGGTCCATAGAAGTCAACGAGAGAAGCATAAAATACGATATAAATACAACACCTTTTCTATCGTATAAAAGGAATAATTGCAAACAGTGTGAAAGTAATGGTCATTTCTACGTTCCGGGCAACCTAGGCTTCACTCTACGGCGTTGTTCCACCAGATCGAATAGTTAGGGCCTAAGAAATCAACACCAGAAGAATAAAATACAAAATAAGTACAACAGCCTTTACACCGTATAAAACGAATAATTGCAACCTGTGTGAAGGTTATGGTCATATCTACGTTCCGGGCAACCTAGGCTTCACCCTAGGGCGTTGTACCACCAGATCGAATAGTTAGGGCCTAAGAAGTGAACGCCTGAAGCATAAAATACAGTATAAATACAACAGTTTTTCCATCGTATAAAACGAATAATTGCAACCAGTGTGAAAGATATGGTCATTTCTACATTTCGAGCAACCTAGGCTTCACTCTAGGGCGTTGCTCCACCTGATCGAATAGTTAGGGCCTTAGAAGTCAACGCCAGAAGCATAAAATACAATATAAATACAACAGTTTTTCCACCATATAAAACGAATAATTGCAACCAGTATGAAAGTTATCGTCATTTCTACGTTCCGCGCAATCTTGGCTTTACCCTAGGGCGTTGTTCCACCAGATGGAATAGTTAGGGCCTAAGAAGTCAACGCCAGAAGCATAAAGTACAATATAAATACAACAGTTTTTCCACCATATAAAACGAATAATTGCAACCAGTATGAAAGTTATCGTCATTTCTACGTTCCGCGCAATCTTGGCTTTACCCTAGGGCGTTGATCCACCAGATGGAATAGTTAGGGCCTAAGAAGTCAACGCCAGAAGCATACAATACGATATAAATTCAACAGCTTTTCCATCGTATAAAACGAATAATTGCAACCAATGTGAAAGTTATGGTCATTTCTACGTTCCGGGCAACCTAGGCTTCCCCCTAGGGCGTTGCTCCAACAGATTGCATAGTTAGGGCCTTAGAAGTCAATGCCCGAAGCATAAAATGCCGTAAAAATACAACAGTTTTTCCATCGTATAGCAGGAATAATTTGCAACCAGTGTGAAGGTTATGGTCGTATCTATGTTCCGGGCAACCTAGGCATCACTGTAGGGCGTTGCTCCACCAGATCGAATAGTTAGGTCCATAGAGGTCAACGCCAGAAGCATAAAATACGATATAAATACAACACCTTTTCTATCGTATAAAAGGAATAATTGCAAACAGTGTGAAAGTAATGGTCATTTCTACGTTCCGGGCAACCTAGGCTTTACTCTACGGCGTTGTTCCACCAGATCGAATAGTTAGGGCCTAAGAAATCAACACCAGAAGAATAAAATACAAAATAAGTACAACAGCCTTTACACCGTATAAAACGAATAATTGCAACCTGTGTGAAGGTTATGGTCATATCTACGTTCCGGGCAACCTAGGCTTCACCCTATGGCGTTGTACCACCAGATCGAATAGTTAGGGCCTAAGAAGTGAACGCCAGAAGCATAAAATACAATATAAATACAACAGTTTTTCCATCGTATAAAACGAATAATTGCTACGAGTGTGAAAGTTATGGTCATTTCTACTTTCCGGGCTACCTACGCTTCCCCCTAGGGCGTTGATCCACCAGATGGAATAGTTAGGGCCTAAGAAGTCAACGCCAGAAGCATAAAATACGATATAAATTCAACAGCTTTTCCATCGTATAAAACGAATAATTGCAACCAGTGTGAAAGTTATGGTCATTTCTACGTTCCGGGCAACCTAGGCTTCCCCCTAGCGCGTTGCTCCAACAGATTGCATAGTTAGGGCCTTAGAAGTCAATGCCCGAAGCATAAAATGCCGTAAAAATACAACAGTTTTTCCATCGTATAGCAGGAATAATTTGCAACCAGTGTGAAGGTTATGGTCGTATCTATGTTCCGGGCAACCTAGGCATCACTGTAGGGCGTTGCTCCACCAGATCGAATAGTTAGGTCCTTAGAAGTCAACGCCAGAAGCATAAAATACGATATAAATACAACAGCTTTTCCATCGTATAAAAGGAATAATTGCAAACAGTGTGAAAGTAATGGTCATTTCTACGTTCCGGCCAACCTAGGCTTCACTCTATGGCGTTGTTCCACCAGATCGAATAGTTAGGGCCTAAGAAATCAACACCAGAGGAATAAAATACAAAATAAGTACAACAGCCTTTACACCGTATAAAACGAATAATTGCAACCTGTGTGAAGGTTATGGTCATATCTACGTTCCGGGCAACCTAGGCTTCACCCTATGGCGTTGTACCACCAGATCGAATAGTTAGGGCCTAAGAAGTGAACGCCAGAAGCATAAAATACAATATAAATACAACAGTTTTTCCATCGTATAAAACGAATAATTGCAGCCAGTGTGAAAGTTATGGTCATTTCTACATTTCGAGCAACCTAGGCTTCACTCTAGGGCGCTGCTCCACCTGATCGAATAGTTAGGGCCTTAGAAGTCAACGCCAGAAGCATAAAATACAATATAAATAAAACAGTTTTTCCACCATATAAAACGAATAATAGCAACCAGTATGAAAGTTACGGTCATTTCTACTTTCCGGACAACCTAGGCTTCACCCTAGGGCGTTGCTCCAACAGAGTGAATGGTTAGGGCCTTAGAAGTCAATGCCCGAAGCATAAAATGCAATAAAAATACAACGGTTTTTCCATCATATAACAGGAATAATTGCAACCAGTTTGAAAGTGATGGTCATTTCTACGTACCGGGCAACCTAGGCTTCACTCTAGGGCGTTGCTCCACCAGATCGAATAGTTAGGGCCTTAGAAGTCAACGCCCGAAGCATAAAATACAAAATAAATAGAACAGTTTTTCCATCGTATAAAACGAATAGTTGCTACCAGTCTGAAAGTTATGGTCATTTCTACTTTCCGGGCAACCTACGCTTCCCCCTAGGGCGTTGATCCACCAGATGGAATAGTTAGGGCCTAAGAAGTCAACGCCAGAAGCATAAAATACGATATAAATTCAACAGCTTTTCCATCGTATAAAACGAATAATTGCAACCAGTGTGAAAGTTATGGTCATTTCTACGTTCCGGGCCTCCTAGGCTTCCCCCTAGGGCGTTGCTCCAACAGAGTGAATAGTTAGGGCCTTAGAAGTCAATGCCCGAAGCATAAAATGCAATAAAAATACAACGGTTTTTCCATCATATAACAGGAATAATTGCAACCAGTTTGAAAGTAATGGTCATTTCTACGTTCGGGGAACCTAGGCTTCACCCTAGGGCGTTGCTCCACCAGATCAAACAGTTAGGGCCTTAGAAGTCAACGCCCGAAGCATAAAATACAAAATAAATAGAACAGTTTTTCTATTGTATAAAACGAATAATTGCTACCAGTGTAAAAGTTATGGTCATTTCTACGTTCCGGGCAACCTAGGCTTCACCCTAGGGCGTTGTTCCACCAGATCGAATAGTTAGGGCCTAAGAAGTGAACGCCAGAAGCATAAAATACAATAAAAATACAACAGTTTTTCCATCGTATAAAACGAATAATTGCAACCAGTGTGAAAGTTATGGTCATTTCTACATTCCGAGCAACCTAGGCTTCACTCTAGGGCGTTGCTCCAACAGATTGAATAGTTAGGGCCTTAGAAGTCAACGCCCGAAGCATAAAATGCAATTAAAGTACAACAGTTTTTCCATCGTAAAAAACGAATAATTGCAACCAGTGTGAAAGTTATGGTTATTTCTACATTCCGAGCAACCTAGGCTTCACTCTAGGGCGTTGCTCCACCTGATCGAATAGTTAGGGCCTTAGAAGTCAACGCCAGAAGCATAAAATACAATATAAATACAACAGTTTTTCCACCATATAAAACGAATAATTGCAACCAGTATGAAAGTTATCGTCATTTCTACGTTCCGCGCAATCTTGGCTTTACCCTAGGGCGTTGTTCCACCAGATGGAATAGTTAGGGCCTAAGAAGTCAACGCCAGAAGCATAAAGTACAATATAAATACAACAGTTTTTCCACCATATAAAACGAATAATTGCAACCAGTATGAAAGTTATCGTCATTTCTACGTTCCGCGCAATCTTGGCTTTACCCTAGGGCGTTGATCCACCAGATGGAATAGTTAGGGCCTAAGAAGTCAACGCCAGAAGCATACAATACGATATAAATTCAACAGCTTTTCCATCGTATAAAACGAATAATTGCAACCAATGTGAAAGTTATGGTCATTTCTACGTTCCGGGCAACCTAGGCTTCCCCCTAGGGCGTTGATCCACCAGATGGAATAGTTAGGGCCTAAGAAGTCAACGCCAGAAGCATAAAATACGATATAAATTCAACAGCTTTTCCATCGTATAAAACGAATAATTGCAACCAGTGTGATAGTTATGGTCATTTCTACGTTCCGGGCCTCCTAGGCTTCCCCCTAGGGCGTTGCTCCAACAGAGTGAATAGTTAGGGCCTTAGAAGTCAATGCCCGAAGCATAAAATGCAATAAAAATACAACGGTTTTTCCATCATATAACAGGAATAATTGCAACCAGTTTGAAAGTAATGGTCATTTCTACGTTCGGGGAACCTAGGCTTCACCCTAGGGCGTTGCTCCACCAGATCAAACAGTTAGGGCCTTAGAAGTCAACGCCCGAAGCATAAAATACAAAATAAATAGAACAGTTTTTCTATTGTATAAAACGAATAATTGCTACCAGTGTAAAAGTTATGGTCATTTCTACGTTCCGGGCAACCTAGGCTTCACTCTACGGCGTTGTTCCACCAGATCGAACAGTTAGGGCCTCAGAAATCAACGCCAGAAGCATAAAATACAATATAAATACAACAGTTTTTCCATCGTATAAAACGAATAATTGCTACGAGTGTGAAAGTTATGGGCATTTCTACTTTCCGCACTACCTACGCTTCCCCCTAGGGCGTTGATCCACCAGATGGAATAGTTAGGGCCTAAGAAGTCAACGCCAGAACCATGAAATACGATATAAATTCAACAGCTTTTCCATCGTATAAAACGAATAATTGCAACCAGTGTGAAAGTTATGGTCATTTCTACGTTCCGGGCAACCTAGGCTTCCCCCTAGCGCGTTGCTCCAACAGATTGCATAGTTAGGGCCTTAGAAGTCAATGCCCGAAGCATAAAATGCCGTAAAAATACAACAGTTTTTCCATCGTATAGCAGGAATAATTTGCAACCAGTGTGAAGGTTATGGTCGTATCTATGTTCCGGGCAACCTAGGCATCACTGTAGGGCGTTGCTCCACCAGATCGAATAGTTAGGGCCTAAGAAGTGAACGCCAGAAGCATAAAATACAATATAAATACAACAGTTTTTCCATCGTATAAAACGAATAATTGCAACCAGTGTGAAAGTTATGGTCATTTCTACATTCCGAGCAACCTAGGCTTCACTCTAGGGCGTTGCTCCACCAGACCGAATAGTTAGGTCCTTAGAAGTCAACGCCAGAAGCATAAAATACGATATAAATACAGCAGCTTTTCCATCGTATAAAAGGAATAATTGCAAACAGTGTGAAAGTAATGGTCATTTCTACGTTCCGGGCAACCTAGGCTTCACTCTACGGCGTTGTTCCACCAGATCGAATAGTTAGGGCCTAAGAAATCAACACCAGAAGAATAAAATACAAAATAAGTACAACAGCCTTTACACCGTATAAAACGAATAATTGCAACCTGTGAGAAGGTGATGGTCATATTTACGTTCCGGGCAACCTAGGCTTCACCCTAGGGCGTTGTACCACCAGATCGAATAGTTAGGGCCTAAGAAGTGAACGCCTGAAGCATAAAATACAGTATAAATACAACAGTTTTTCCATCGTATAAAACGAATAATTGCAACCAGTGTGAAAGATATGGTCATTTCTACATTTCGAGCAACCTAGGCTTCACTCTAGGGCGTTGCTCCACCTGATCGAATAGTTAGGGCCTTAGAAGTCAACGCCAGAAGCATAAAATACAATATAAATACAACAGTTTTTCCACCATATAAAACGAATAATTGCAACCAGTATGAAAGTTATCGTCATTTCTACGTTCCGCGCAATCTTGGCTTTACCCTAGGGCGTTGTTCCACCAGATGGAATAGTTAGGGCCTAAGAAGTCAACGCCAGAAGCATAAAGTACAATATAAATACAACAGTTTTTCCACCATATAAAACGAATAATTGCAACCAGTATGAAAGTTATCGTCATTTCTACGTTCCGCGCAATCTTGGCTTTACCCTAGGGCGTTGATCCACCAGATGGAATAGTTAGGGCCTAAGAAGTCAACGCCAGAAGCATACAATACGATATAAATTCAACAGCTTTTCCATCGTATAAAACGAATAATTGCAACCAATGTGAAAGTTATGGTCATTTCTACGTTCCGGGCAACCTAGGCTTCCCCCTAGGGCGTTGCTCCAACAGATTGCATAGTTAGGGCCTTAGAAGTCAATGCCCGAAGCATAAAATGCCGTAAAAATACAACAGTTTTTCCATCGTATAGCAGGAATAATTTGCAACCAGTGTGAAGGTTATGGTCGTATCTATGTTCCGGGCAACCTAGGCATCACTGTAGGGCGTTGCTCCACCAGATCGAATAGTTAGGTCCATAGAGGTCAACGCCAGAAGCATAAAATACGATATAAATACAACACCTTTTCTATCGTATAAAAGGAATAATTGCAAACAGTGTGAAAGTAATGGTCATTTCTACGTTCCGGGCAACCTAGGCTTTACTCTACGGCGTTGTTCCACCAGATCGAATAGTTAGGGCCTAAGAAATCAACACCAGAAGAATAAGATACAAAATAAGTACAACAGCCTTTACACCGTATAAAACGAATAATTGCAACCTGTGTGAAGGTTATGGTCATATCTACGTTCCGGGCAACCTAGGCTTTACCCTATGGCGTTGTACCACCAGATCGAATAGTTAGGGCCTAAGAAGTGAACGCCAGAAGCATAAAACACAATATAAATACAACAGTTTTTCCATCGTATAAAACGAATAATTGCTACGAGTGTGAAAGTTATGGTCATTTCTACTTTCCGGGCTACCTACGCTTCCCCCTAGGGCGTTGATCCACCAGATGGAATAGTTAGGGCCTAAGAAGTCAACGCCAGAAGCATAAAATACGATATAAATTCAACAGTTTTTCCATCGTAAAAAACGAATAATTGCAACCAGTGTGAAAGTTATGGTTATTTCTACATTCCGAGCAACCTAGGCTTCACTCTAGGGCGCTGCTCCACCAGATCGAATAGTTAGGTCCTCAGAAGTCAACGCCAGAAGCATAAAATACGATATAAATACAACTGCTTTTGCATCGTATAAAAGGAATAATTGCAAACAGTGTGAAAGTAATTGTCATTTCTACGTTCCGGGCAACCTAGACTTCACTCTAGGGCGTTGCTCCACCAGATCAAACGGTTAGGGCCTTAGAAGTCAACGCCCGAAGCATAAAATACAAAATAAAAAGAACAGTTTTTTCATTGTGTAAAACGAATAATTGCTACCAGTGTAAAAGTTATGGTCATTTCTACGTTCCGGGCAACCCAGGCTTCACCCTAGGGCGTTGTTCCACCTGATCGAATAGTTAGGGCCTAAGAAGTGAACGCCAGAAGCATAAATTACAATATAAGTGCAACAGCTTTTCCATCGTATATAATGTATATTTGCAAACAGTGTGAAAGTTATGGTCATTTCTACGTTCCGGGCAACCTAGGCTTCCCCCTAGGGCGTTGCTCCAACAGATTGCATAGTTAGGGCCTTAGAAGTCAATGCCCGAAGCATAAAATGCAGTAAAAATGCAACAGCTTATCCATCGTATAGCAGGAATAATTTGCAACCAGTGTGAAGGTTATGGTCGTATCTACGTTCCGGGCAACCTAGGCATCACTGTAGGGCGTTGCTCCACCAGATCGAATAGTTAGGGCCTAAGAAGTCAACGCCTGAAGCATTAAATACGATATAAATACAACAGCTTTTCCATCGTTTAAAAGGAATAATTGCAAGCAGTGTGAAAGTAATGGTCATTTCTACGTTCCGGGCAACCTAGGCTTCACTCTACGGCGTTGTTCCACCAGATCGAATAGTTAGGGCCTAAGAAATCAACGCCAGAAGCATAAAATACAATATAAATACAACAGTTTTTCCACCACATAAAACGAATAATTGCAACCAGTATGAAAGTTATGGTCATTTCTACGTTGCGGGCAATCTTGGCTTTACCCTAGTGCGTTGTTCCACCAGATGGAATAGTTAGGGCCTAAGAAGTCAACGCCAGAACCATGAAATACGATATAAATTCAACAGCTTTTCCATCGTATAAAACGAATAATTGCAACCAGTGTGAAAGTTATGGTCATTTCTACGTTCCGGGCAACCTAGGCTTCCCCCTAGCGCGTTGCTCCAACAGATTGCATATTTAGGGCCTTAGAAGTCAATGCCCGAAGCATAAAATGCCGTAAAAATACAACAGTTTTTCCATCGTATAGCAGGAATAATTTGCAACCAGTGTGAAGGTTATGGTCGTATCTATGTTCCGGGCAAGCTAGGCATCACTGTAGGGCGTTGCTCCACCAGATCGAATAGTTAGGGCCTAAGAAGTGAACGCCAGAAGCATAAAATACAATATAAATACAACAGTTTTTCCATCGTATAAAACGAATAATTGCAACCAGTGTGAAAGTTATGGTCATTTCTACATTCCGAGCAACCTAGGCTTCACTCTAGGGCGTTGCTCCACCAGACCGAATAGTTAGGTCCTTAGAAGTCAACGCCAGAAGCATAAAATACGATATAAATACAGCAGCTTTTCCATCGTATAAAAGGAATAATTGCAAACAGTGTGAAAGTAATGGTCATTTCTACGTTCCATGCAACCTAGGCTTCACTCTACGGCGTTGTTCCACCAGATCGAATAGTTAGGGCCTAAGAAATCAACACCAGAAGAATAAAATACAAAATAAGTACAACAGCCTTTACACCGTATAAAACGAATAATTGCAACCTGTGAGAAGGTGATGGTCATATTTACGTTCCGGGCAACCTAGGCTTCACCCTAGGGCGTTGTACCACCAGATCGAATAGTTAGGGCCTAAGAAGTGAACGCCTGAAGCATAAAATACAGTATAAATACAACAGTTTTTCCATCGTATAAAACGAATAATTGCAACCAGTGTGAAAGATATGGTCATTTCTACATTTCGAGCAACCTAGGCTTCACTCTAGGGCGTTGCTCCACCTGATCGAATAGTTAGGGCCTTAGAAGTCAACGCCAGAAGCATAAAATACAATATAAATACAACAGTTTTTCCACCATATAAAACGAATAATTGCAACCAGTATGAAAGTTATCGTCATTTCTACGTTCCGCGCAATCTTGGCTTTACCCTAGGGCGTTGTTCCACCAGATGGAATAGTTAGGGCCTAAGAAGTCAACGCCAGAAGCATAAAGTACAATATAAATACAACAGTTCTTCCACCATATAAAACGAATAATTGCAACCTGTGTGAAGGTTATGGTCATATCTACGTTCCGGGCAACCTAGGCTTTACCCTATGGCGTTGTACCACCAGATCGAATAGTTAGGGCCTAAGAAGTGAACGCCAGAAGCATAAAACACAATATAAATACAACAGTTTTTCCATCGTATAAAACGAATAATTGCTACGAGTGTGAAAGTTATGGTCATTTCTACTTTCCGGGCTACCTACGCTTCCCCCTAGGGCGTTGATCCACCAGATGGAATAGTTAGGGCCTAAGAAGTCAACGCCAGAAGCATAAAATACGATATAAATTCAACAGCTTTTCCATCGTATAAAACGAATAATTGCAACCAGTGTGAAAGTTATGGTCATTTCTACGTTCCGGGCAACCTAGGCTTCCCCCTAGCGCGTTGCTCCAACAGATTGCATAGTTAGGGCCTTAGAAGTCAATGCCCGAAGCATAAAATGCCGTAAAAATACAACAGTTTTTCCATCGTATAGCAGGAATAATTTGCAACCAGTGTGAAGGTTATGGTCGTATCTATGTTCCGGGCAACCTAGGCATCACTGTAGGGCGTTGCTCCACCAGATCGAATAGTTAGGTCCTTAGAAGTCAACGCCAGAAGCATAAAGTACGATATAAATACAACAGCTTTTCCATCGTATAAAAGGAATAATTGCAAACAGTGTGAAAGTAATGGTCATTTCTACGTTCCGGGCAACCTAGGCTTCACTCTACGGCGTTGTTCCACCAGGTCGAATAGTTAGGGCCTAAGAAATCAACACCAGAGGAATAAAATACAAAATAAGTACAACAGCCTTTACACCGTATAAAACGAATAATTGCAACCTGTGTGAAGGTTATGGTCATATCTACGTTCCGGGCAACCTAGGCTTTACCCTATGGCGTTGTACCACCAGATCGAATAGTTAGGGCCTAAGAAGTGAACGCCAGAAGCATAAAATACAATATAAATACAACAGTTTTTCCATCGTATAAAACGAATAATTGCAGCCAGTGTGAAAGTTATGGTCATTTCTACATTTCGAGCAACCTAGGCTTCACTCTAGGGCGCTGCTCCACCTGATCGAATAGTTAGGGCCTTAGAAGTCAACGCCAGAAGCATAAAATACAATATAAATACAACAGTTTTTCCACCATATAAAACGAATAATAGCAACCAGTATGAAAGTTACGGTCATTTCTACTTTCCGGACAACCTAGGCTTCACCCTAGGGCGTTGCTCCAACAGAGTGAATGGTTAGGGCCTTAGAAGTCAATGTCCGAAGCATAAAATGCAATAAAAATACAACGGTTTTTCCATCATATAACAGGAATAATTGCAACCAGTTTGAAAGTGATGGTCATTTCTACGTACCGGGCAACCTAGGCTTCACTCTAGGGCGTTGCTCCACCAGATCGAATAGTTAGGGCCTTAGAAGTCAACGCCCGAAGCATAAAATACAAAATAAATAGAACAGTTTTTCCATCGTATAAAACGAATAGTTGCTACCAGTCTGAACGTTATGGTCATTTCTACTTTCCGGGCAACCTACGCTTCCCCCTAGGGCGTTGATCCACCAGATGGAATAGTTAGGGCCTAAGAAGTCAACGCCAGAAGCATAAAATACGATATAAATTCAACAGCTTTTCCATCGTATAAAACGAATAATTGCAACCAGTGTGAAAGTTATGGTCATTTCTACGTTCCGGGCCTCCTAGGCTTCCCCCTAGGGCGTTGCTCCAACAGAGTGAATAGTTAGGGCCTTAGAAGTCAATGCCCGAAGCATAAAATGCAATAAAAATACAACGGTTTTTCCATCATATAACAGGAATAATTGCAACCAGTTTGAAAGTAATGGTCATTTCTACGTTCGGGGAACCTAGGCTTCACCCTAGGGCGTTGCTCCACCAGATCAAACAGTTAGGGCCTTAGAAGTCAACGCCCGAAGCATAAAATACAAAATAAATAGAACAGTTTTTCTATTGTATAAAACGAATAATTGCTACCAGTGTAAAAGTTATGGTCATTTCTACGTTCCGGGCAACCTAGGCTTCACCCTAGGGCGTTGTTCCACCAGATCGAATAGTTAGGGCTTAAGAAGTGAACGCCAGAAGCATAAAATACAATAAAAATACAACAGTTTTTCCATCGTATAAAACGAATAATTGCAACCAGTGTGAAAGTTATGGTCATTTCTACATTCCGAGCAACCTAGGCTTCACTCTAGGGCGTTGATCCAACAGATTGAATAGTTAGGGCCTTAGAAGTCAACGCCCGAAGCATAAAATGCAATTAAAGTACAACAGTTTTTCCATCGTAAAAAACGAATAATTGCAACCAGTGTGAAAGTTATGGTTATTTCTACATTCCGAGCAACCTAGGCTTCACTCTAGGGCGCTGCTCCACCAGATCGAATAGTTAGGTCCTCAGAAGTCAACGCCAGAAGCATAAAATACGATATAAATACAACTGCTTTTGCATCGTATAAAAGGAATAATTGCAAACAGTGTGAAAGTAATTGTCATTTCTACGTTCCGGGCAACCTAGACTTCACTCTAGGGCGTTGCTCCACCAAATCAAACGGTTAGAGCCTTAGAAGTCAACGCCCGAAGCATAAAATACAAAATAAAAAGAACAGTTTTTCCATTGTGTAAAACGAATAATTGCTACCAGTGTAAAAGTTATGGTCATTTCTACGTTCCGGGCAACCCAGGCTTCACCCTAGGGCGTTGTTCCACCTGATCGAATAGTTAGGGCCTAAGAAGTGAACGCCAGAAGCATAAATTACAATATAAGTGCAACAGCTTTTCCATCGTATATAATGTATATTTGCAAACAGTGTGAAAGTTATGGTCATTTCTACGTTCCGGGCAACCTAGGCTTCCCCCTAGGGCGTTGCTCCAACAGATTGCATAGTTAGGGCCTTAGAAGTCAATCCCCGAAGCATAAAATGCAGTAAAAATGCAACAGCTTATCCATCGTATAGCAGGAATAATTTGCAACCAGTGTGAAGGTTATGGTCGTATCTACGTTCCGGGCAACCTAGGCATCACTGTAGGGCGTTGCTCCACCAGATCGAATAGTTAGGGCCTAAGAAGTCAACGCCTGAAGCATTAAATACGATATAAATACAACAGCTTTTCCATCGTTTAAAAGGAATAATTGCAAGCAGTGTGAAAGTAATGGTCATTTCTACGTTCCGGGCAACCTAGGCTTCACTCTACGGCGTTGCTCCAACAGATTGAATAGTTAGGGCCTTAGAAGTCAACGCCCGAAGCATAAAATGCAATTAAAGTACAACAGTTTTTCCATCGTAAAAAACGAATAATTGCAACCAGTGTGAAAGTTATGGTTATTTCTACATTCCGAGCAACCTAGGCTTCACTCTAGGGCGCTGCTCCACCAGATCGAATAGTTAGGTCCTCAGAAGTCAACGCCAGAAGCATAAAATACGATATAAATACAACTGCTTTTGCATCGTATAAAAGGAATAATTGCAAACAGTGTGAAAGTAATTGTCATTTCTACGTTCCGGGCAACCTAGACTTCACTCTAGGGCGTTGCTCCACCAGATCAAACGGTTAGGGCCTTAGAAGTCAACGCCAGAAGCATAAAATACAATATAAATACAACAGTTTTTCCACCATATAAAACGAATAATTGCAACCAGTATGAAAGTTATGGTCATTTCTACGTTCCGGGCAATCTTGGCTTTACCCTAGTGCGTTGTTCCACCAGATGGATTAGTTAGGGCCTAAGAAGTCAACGCCAGAAGCATAAAATACGATATAAATACAACAGCTTTTACATCGTATAAAACGAATAATTGCAACCAATGTGAAAGTTATGGTCATTTCTACACTTCGAGCAACCTAGGCTTCACTCTAGGGCGTTGCTCCACCTGATCCAATAGTTAGGGCCTTAGAAGTCAACGCCAGAATAATAAAATACAATATAAATACAACAGTTTTTCCACCATATAAAACGAATAATTGCAACCAGTATGAAAGTTACGGTCATTTCGAGTTTCCGGGCAACCTAGGCTTCACCCTAGGGCGTTGCTCCAACAGAGTGAATTGTTAGGGCCTTAGAAGTCAAAGCCCGAAGCATAAAATGCAATAAAAGTACAACAGTTTTTCCATCATATAACAGGAATAATTGCAATCAGTTTCAAAGTGACGGTCATTTCTACGTACAGGGCAACCTAGGCTTCACTCTAGGGCGTTGCTCCACCAGATCGAATAGTTAGGGCGTTAGAAGTCAACGCCCGAAGCATAAAATACAAAATAAATAGAACAGTTTTTCCATCGTATAAAACGAATAATTGCTACGAGTGTGAAAGTTATGGTCATTTCTACTTTCCGGGCAACCTACGCTTCCCCCTAGTGCGTTGATCCACCAGATGGAATAGTTAGGGCCTAAGAAGTCAACGCCAGAAGCATAAAATAGGATATAAATTCAACAGCTTTTCCATCGTATAAAACAAATAATTGCAACCAGTGTGAAAGTTATGGTCATTTCTACGTTCCGGGCAACCTAGGCTTCCCCCTAGGGCGTTGCTCCAACAGATTGCATAGTTAGGGCCTTAGAAGTCAATGCCCGAAGCATAAAATGCAGTAAAAATACAACAGTTTTTCCATCGTATAGCAGGAATAATTTGCAACCAGTGTGAAGGTTATGGTCGTATCTACGTTCCGGGCAACCTAGGCATCACTGTAGGGCGTTGCTCCTCCAGATCGAATAGTTAGGTCCTTAGAAGTCAACGCCAGAAGCATAAAATACGATATAAATACAACAGCTTTTCCATCGTATAAAAGGAATAATTGCAAACAGTGTGAAAGTCATGGTCATTTCTACGTTCCGGGCAACCTAGGCTTCACTCTACGGCGTTGTTCCACCAGATCGAACAGTTAGGGCCTCAGAAATCAACGCCAGAAGCATAAAATACAATATAGATACAACAGTTTTTCCACCATATAAAACGAATAATTGCAACCAGTATGAAAGTTATGGTCATTTCTACGTTCCGCGCAATCTTGGCTTTACCCTAGTGCGTTGTTCCACCAGATGGAATAGTTAGGGCCTAAGAAGTCAACGCCAGAAGCATAAAATACGATATAAATACAACAGCTTTTTCATCGTATAAAACGAATAATTGCAACCAATGTGATAGTTATGGTCATTTCTACACTTCGAGCAACCTAGGCTTCACTCTAGGGCGTTGCTCCACCTGATCGAATAGTTAGGGCCTTAGAAGTCAACGCCAGAAGCATAAAATACGATATAAATGCAATAGCTTTTCCATCAGATACAAGGAATAATTGCAAACAGTGTGAAAGTAATGGTCATTTCTACGTTCCGCGCAATCTTGGCTTTACCCTAGTGCGTTGTTCCACCAGATGGAATAGTTAGGGCCTAAGAAGTCAACGCCAGAAGCATAAAATACGATTTAAATACAACAGCTTTTTCATCGTATAAAACGAATAATTGCAACCAATGTGATAGTTATGGTCATTTCTACACTTCGAGCAACCTAGGCTTCACTCTAGGGCGTTGCTCCACCTGATCGAATAGTTAGGGCCTTAGAAGTCAACGCCAGAAGCATAAAATACGATATAAATACAACAGCTTTTCCATCGGATACAAGGAATAATTGCACACAGTGTGAAAGTAATGGTCATTTCTACGTTCCGGGCAACCTAGGCTTCACTCCAGGGTGTTGCTCCACCAGGTGGAATTGCTAGGGACTTAGAATTCAATGCCAGAAGCATAAAATGCAATATAAATTTAACAGCTTTTCCATCGTATAAAAGGAATAATAGCAACCAGTGTGAAAGTTATGGTCATTTCTACTTTCCGGGCAACCTACGCTTCCCCCTAGGGCGTTGATCCTCCAGATGGAATAGTTAGGGCCTAAGAAGTCAACGCCAGAAGCATAAAATAGGATATAAATTCAACAGCTTTTCCATCGTATAAAACGAATAATTGCAACCAGTGTGAAAGTTATGGTCATTTCTACGTTCCGGGCAACCTAGGCTTCCCCCTAGGGCGTTGCTCCAACAGATTGCATAGTTGGGGCCTTAGAAGTCAATGCCCGAAGCATAAAATGCAGTAAAAATGCAACAGCTTTTCCATCGTACAGCAGGAATAATTTGCAACCAGTGTGAAGGTTATGGTCGTATCTACGTTCCGGGCAACCTAGGCATCACTGTAGGGTGTTGCTCCACCAGATCGAATAGTTAGGTCCTTAGAAGTCAACGCCAGAAGCATAAAATACGATATAAATACAACAGCTTTTCCATCGTATAAAAGGAATAATTGCAAACAGTGTGAAAGTCATGGTCATTTCTACGTTCCGGGCAACCTAGGCTTCACTCTACGGCGTTGTTCCACCAGATCGAACAGTTAGGGCCTCAGAAATCAACGCCAGAAGCATAAAATACAATATAGATACAACAGTTTTTCCACCATATAAAACGAATAATTGCAACCAGTATGAAAGTTATGGTCATTTCTACGTTCCGCGCAATCTTGGCTTTACCCTAGTGCGTTGTTCCACCAGATGGAATAGTTAGGGCCTAAGAAGTCAACGCCAGAAGCATAAAATACGATATAAATACAACAGCTTTTTCATCGTATAAAACGAATAATTGCAACCAATGTGATAGTTATGGTCATTTCTACACTTCGAGCAACCTAGGCTTCACTCTAGGGCGTTGCTCCACCTGATCGAATAGTTAGGGCCTTAGAAGTCAACGCCAGAAGCATAAAATACGATATAAATGCAATAGCTTTTCCATCAGATACAAGGAATAATTGCAAACAGTGTGAAAGTAATGGTCATTTCTACGTTCCGCGCAATCTTGGCTTTACCCTAGTGCGTTGTTCCACCAGATGGAATAGTTAGGGCCTAAGAAGTCAACGCCAGAAGCATAAAATACGATTTAAATACAACAGCTTTTTCATCGTATAAAACGAATAATTGCAACCAATGTGATAGTTATGGTCATTTCTACACTTCGAGCAACCTAGGCTTCACTCTAGGGCGTTGCTCCACCTGATCGAATAGTTAGGGCCTTAGAAGTCAACGCCAGAAGCATAAAATACGATATAAATACAACAGCTTTTCCATCGGATACAAGGAATAATTGCACACAGTGTGAAAGTAATGGTCATTTCTACGTTCCGGGCAACCTAGGCTTCACTCCAGGGTGTTGCTCCACCAGGTGGAATTGCTAGGGACTTAGAATTCAATGCCAGAAGCATAAAATGCAATATAAATTTAACAGCTTTTCCATCGTATAAAAGGAATAATAGCAACCAGTGTGAAAGTTATGGTCATTTCTACTTTCCGGGCAACCTACGCTTCCCCCTAGGGCGTTGATCCTCCAGATGGAATAGTTAGGGCCTAAGAAGTCAACGCCAGAAGCATAAAATAGGATATAAATTCAACAGCTTTTCCATCGTATAAAACGAATAATTGCAACCAGTGTGAAAGTTATGGTCATTTCTACGTTCCGGGCAACCTAGGCTTCCCCCTAGGGCGTTGCTCCAACAGATTGCATAGTTGGGGCCTTAGAAGTCAATGCCCGAAGCATAAAATGCAGTAAAAATGCAACAGCTTTTCCATCGTACAGCAGGAATAATTTGCAACCAGTGTGAAGGTTATGGTCGTATCTACGTTCCGGGCAACCTAGGCATCACTGTAGGGTGTTGCTCCACCAGATCGAATAGTTAGGTCCTTAGAAGTCAACGCCAGAAGCATAAAATACGATATAAATACAACAGCTTTTCCATCGTATAAAAGAAATAATTGCAAACAGTGTGAAAGTAATGGTCATTTCTACGTTCCGGGCAACCTAGGCTTCACTCTACGGCGTTGTTCCACCAGATCGAATAGTTAGGGCCTAAGAAATCAACGCCAGAAGCATAAAATACAATATAAATACAACAGTTTTTCCACCATATAAAACGAATAATTGCAACCAGTATGATAGTTATGGTCATTTCTACGTTCCGCGCAATGTTGGCTTTACCCTAGTGCGTTGTTCCACCAGATGGAATAGTTAGGGCCTAAGAAGTCAACGCCAGAAGCATAAAATACGATATAAATACAACAGCTTTTCCATCGTATAAAACGAATAATTGCAACCAATGTGAAAGTTATGGTCATTTCTACACTTCGAGCAACCTAGGCTTCACTCTAGGGCGTTGCTCCACCTGATCGAATAGTTAGGGCCTTAGAAGTCAACGCCAGAATAATAAAATACAATATAAATACAACAGTTTTTCCACCATATAAAACGAATAATTGCAACCAATGTGATAGTTATGGTCATTTCTACACTTCGAGCAACCTAGGCTTCAGTCTAGGGCGTTGCTCCACCTGATCGAATAGTTAGGGCCTTAGAAGTCAACGCCAGAAGCATAAAATACGATATAAATACAACAGCTTTTCCATCGGATACAAGGAATAATTGCAAACAGTGTGAAAGTAATGGTCATTTCCACGTTCCGGGCAACCTAGGCTTCACTCCAGGGTGTTGCTCCACCAGGTGGAATTGCAAGGGACTTAGAATTCAATGCCAGAAGCATAAAATGCAATATAAATTTAACAGCTTTTCCATCGTATAAAAGGAATAATAGCAACCAGTGTGAAAGTTATGGTCATTTCTACTTTCCGGGCAACCTACGCTTCCCCCTAGGGCGTTGCTCCAACAGATTGCATAGTTGGGGCCTTAGAAGTCAATGCCCGAAGCATAAAATGCAGTAAAAATGCAACAGCTTTTCCATCGTATAGCAGGAATAATTTGCAACCAGTGTGAAGGTTATGGTCGTATCTACGTTCCGGGCAACCTAGGCATCACTGTAGGGCGTTGCTCCACCAGATCGAATAGTTAGGTCCTTAGAAGTCAACGCCAGAAGCATAAAATACGATATAAATACAACAGCTTTTCCATCGTATAAAAGGAATAATTGCAAACAGTGTGAAAGTAATTGTCATTTCTACGTTCCGGGCAACCTAGACTTCACTCTAGGGCGTTGCTCCACCAGATCAAACGGTTAGGGCCTTAGAAGTCAACGCCAGAAGCATAAAATACAATATAAATACAACAGTTTTTCCACCATATAAAACGAATAATTGCAACCAGTATGAAAGTTATGGTCATTTCTACGTTCCGGGCAATCTTGGCTTTACCCTAGTGCGTTGTTCCACCAGATGGATTAGTTAGGGCCTAAGAAGTCAACGCCAGAAGCATAAAATACGATATAAATACAACAGCTTTTACATCGTATAAAACGAATAATTGCAACCAATGTGAAAGTTATGGTCATTTCTACACTTCGAGCAACCTAGGCTTCACTCTAGGGCGTTGCTCCACCTGATCCAATAGTTAGGGCCTTAGAAGTCAACGCCAGAATAATAAAATACAATATAAATACAACAGTTTTTCCACCATATAAAACGAATAATTGCAACCAGTATGAAAGTTACGGTCATTTCGAGTTTCCGGGCAACCTAGGCTTCACCCTAGGGCGTTGCTCCAACAGAGTGAATTGTTAGGGCCTTAGAAGTCAAAGCCCGAAGCATAAAATGCAATAAAAGTACAACAGTTTTTCCATCATATAACAGGAATAATTGCAATCAGTTTCAAAGTGACGGTCATTTCTACGTACAGGGCAACCTAGGCTTCACTCTAGGGCGTTGCTCCACCAGATCGAATAGTTAGGGCGTTAGAAGTCAACGCCCGAAGCATAAAATACAAAATAAATAGAACAGTTTTTCCATCGTATAAAACGAATAATTGCTACGAGTGTGAAAGTTATGGTCATTTCTACTTTCCGGGCAACCTACGCTTCCCCCTAGTGCGTTGATCCACCAGATGGAATAGTTAGGGCCTAAGAAGTCAACGCCAGAAGCATAAAATAGGATATAAATTCAACAGCTTTTCCATCGTATAAAACAAATAATTGCAACCAGTGTGAAAGTTATGGTCATTTCTACGTTCCGGGCAACCTAGGCTTCCCCCTAGGGCGTTGCTCCAACAGATTGCATAGTTAGGGCCTTAGAAGTCAATGCCCGAAGCATAAAATGCAGTAAAAATACAACAGTTTTTCCATCGTATAGCAGGAATAATTTGCAACCAGTGTGAAGGTTATGGTCGTATCTACGTTCCGGGCAACCTAGGCATCACTGTAGGGCGTTGCTCCTCCAGATCGAATAGTTAGGTCCTTAGAAGTCAACGCCAGAAGCATAAAATACGATATAAATACAACAGCTTTTCCATCGTATAAAAGGAATAATTGCAAACAGTGTGAAAGTCATGGTCATTTCTACGTTCCGGGCAACCTAGGCTTCACTCTACGGCGTTGTTCCACCAGATCGAACAGTTAGGGCCTCAGAAATCAACGCCAGAAGCATAAAATACAATATAAATACAACAGTTTTTCCACCATATAAAACGAATAATTGCAACCAGTATGATAGTTATGGTCATTTCTACGTTCCGCGCAATGTTGGCTTTACCCTAGTGCGTTGTTCCACCAGATGGAATAGTTAGGGCCTAAGAAGTCAACGCCAGAAGCATAAAATACGATATAAATACAACAGCTTTTCCATCGTATAAAACGAATAATTGCAACCAATGTGAAAGTTATGGTCATTTCTACACTTCGAGCAACCTAGGCTTCACTCTAGGGCGTTGCTCCACCTGATCGAATAGTTAGGGCCTTAGAAGTCAACGCCAGAATAATAAAATACAATATAAATACAACAGTTTTTCCACCATATAAAACGAATAATTGCAACCAATGTGATAGTTATGGTCATTTCTACACTTCGAGCAACCTAGGCTTCAGTCTAGGGCGTTGCTCCACCTGATCGAATAGTTAGGGCCTTAGAAGTCAACGCCAGAAGCATAAAATACGATATAAATACAACAGCTTTTCCATCGGATACAAGGAATAATTGCAAACAGTGTGAAAGTAATGGTCATTTCCACGTTCCGGGCAACCTAGGCTTCACTCCAGGGTGTTGCTCCACCAGGTGGAATTGCAAGGGACTTAGAATTCAATGCCAGAAGCATAAAATGCAATATAAATTTAACAGCTTTTCCATCGTATAAAAGGAATAATAGCAACCAGTGTGAAAGTTATGGTCATTTCTACTTTCCGGGCAACCTACGCTTCCCCCTAGGGCGTTGCTCCAACAGATTGCATAGTTGGGGCCTTAGAAGTCAATGCCCGAAGCATAAAATGCAGTAAAAATGCAACAGCTTTTCCATCGTATAGCAGGAATAATTTGCAACCAGTGTGAATTTTATGGTCGTATCTACGTTCCGGGCAACCTAGGCATCACTGTAGGGCGTTGCTCCACCAGATCGAATAGTTAGGTCCTTAGAAGTCAACGCCAGAAGCATAAAATACGATATAAATACAACAGCTTTTCCATCGTATAAAAGGAATAATTGCAAACAGTGTGAAAGTAATTGTCATTTCTACGTTCCGGGCAACCTAGACTTCACTCTAGGGCGTTGCTCCACCAGATCAAACGGTTAGGGCCTTAGAAGTCAACGCCAGAAGCATAAAATACAATATAAATACAACAGTTTTTCCACCATATAAAACGAATAATTGCAACCAGTATGAAAGTTATGGTCATTTCTACGTTCCGGGCAATCTTGGCTTTACCCTAGTGCGTTGTTCCACCAGATGGATTAGTTAGGGCCTAAGAAGTCAACGCCAGAAGCATAAAATACGATATAAATACAACAGCTTTTACATCGTATAAAACGAATAATTGCAACCAATGTGAAAGTTATGGTCATTTCTACACTTCGAGCAACCTAGGCTTCACTCTAGGGCGTTGCTCCACCTGATCCAATAGTTAGGGCCTTAGAAGTCAACGCCAGAATAATAAAATACAATATAAATACAACAGTTTTTCCACCATATAAAACGAATAATTGCAACCAGTATGAAAGTTACGGTCATTTCGAGTTTCCGGGCAACCTAGGCTTCACCCTAGGGCGTTGCTCCAACAGAGTGAATTGTTAGGGCCTTAGAAGTCAAAGCCCGAAGCATAAAATGCAATAAAAGTACAACAGTTTTTCCATCATATAACAGGAATAATTGCAATCAGTTTCAAAGTGACGGTCATTTCTACGTACAGGGCAACCTAGGCTTCACTCTAGGGCGTTGCTCCACCAGATCGAATAGTTAGGGCGTTAGAAGTCAACGCCCGAAGCATAAAATACAAAATAAATAGAACAGTTTTTCCATCGTATAAAACGAATAATTGCTACGAGTGTGAAAGTTATGGTCATTTCTACTTTCCGGGCAACCTACGCTTCCCCCTAGTGCGTTGATCCACCAGATGGAATAGTTAGGGCCTAAGAAGTCAACGCCAGAAGCATAAAATAGGATATAAATTCAACAGCTTTTCCATCGTATAAAACAAATAATTGCAACCAGTGTGAAAGTTATGGTCATTTCTACGTTCCGGGCAACCTAGGCTTCCCCCTAGGGCGTTGCTCCAACAGATTGCATAGTTAGGGCCTTAGAAGTCAATGCCCGAAGCATAAAATGCAGTAAAAATACAACAGTTTTTCCATCGTATAGCAGGAATAATTTGCAACCAGTGTGAAGGTTATGGTCGTATCTACGTTCCGGGCAACCTAGGCATCACTGTAGGGCGTTGCTCCTCCAGATCGAATAGTTAGGTCCTTAGAAGTCAACGCCAGAAGCATAAAATACGATATAAATACAACAGCTTTTCCATCGTATAAAAGGAATAATTGCAAACAGTGTGAAAGTCATGGTCATTTCTACGTTCCGGGCAACCTAGGCTTCACTCTACGGCGTTGTTCCACCAGATCGAACAGTTAGGGCCTCAGAAATCAACGCCAGAAGCATAAAATACAATATAGATACAACAGTTTTTCCACCATATAAAACGAATAATTGCAACCAGTATGAAAGTTATGGTCATTTCTACGTTCCGCGCAATCTTGGCTTTACCCTAGTGCGTTGTTCCACCAGATGGAATAGTTAGGGCCTAAGAAGTCAACGCCAGAAGCATAAAATACGATATAAATACAACAGCTTTTTCATCGTATAAAACGAATAATTGCAACCAATGTGATAGTTATGGTCATTTCTACACTTCGAGCAACCTAGGCTTCACTCTAGGGCGTTGCTCCACCTGATCGAATAGTTAGGGCCTTAGAAGTCAACGCCAGAAGCATAAAATACGATATAAATGCAATAGCTTTTCCATCAGATACAAGGAATAATTGCAAACAGTGTGAAAGTAATGGTCATTTCTACGTTCCGCGCAATCTTGGCTTTACCCTAGTGCGTTGTTCCACCAGATGGAATAGTTAGGGCCTAAGAAGTCAACGCCAGAAGCATAAAATACGATTTAAATACAACAGCTTTTTCATCGTATAAAACGAATAATTGCAACCAATGTGATAGTTATGGTCATTTCTACACTTCGAGCAACCTAGGCTTCACTCTAGGGCGTTGCTCCACCTGATCGAATAGTTAGGGCCTTAGAAGTCAACGCCAGAAGCATAAAATACGATATAAATACAACAGCTTTTCCATCGGATACAAGGAATAATTGCACACAGTGTGAAAGTAATGGTCATTTCTACGTTCCGGGCAACCTAGGCTTCACTCCAGGGTGTTGCTCCACCAGGTGGAATTGCTAGGGACTTAGAATTCAATGCCAGAAGCATAAAATGCAATATAAATTTAACAGCTTTTCCATCGTATAAAAGGAATAATAGCAACCAGTGTGAAAGTTATGGTCATTTCTACTTTCCGGGCAACCTACGCTTCCCCCTAGGGCGTTGATCCTCCAGATGGAATAGTTAGGGCCTAAGAAGTCAACGCCAGAAGCATAAAATAGGATATAAATTCAACAGCTTTTCCATCGTATAAAACGAATAATTGCAACCAGTGTGAAAGTTATGGTCATTTCTACGTTCCGGGCAACCTAGGCTTCCCCCTAGGGCGTTGCTCCAACAGATTGCATAGTTGGGGCCTTAGAAGTCAATGCCCGAAGCATAAAATGCAGTAAAAATGCAACAGCTTTTCCATCGTACAGCAGGAATAATTTGCAACCAGTGTGAAGGTTGTGGTCGTATCTACGTTCCGGGCAACCTAGGCATCACTGTAGGGTGTTGCTCCACCAGATCGAATAGTTAGGTCCTTAGAAGTCAACGCCAGAAGCATAAAATACGATATAAATACAACAGCTTTTCCATCGTATAAAAGAAATAATTGCAAACAGTGTGAAAGTAATGGTCATTTCTACGTTCCGGGCAACCTAGGCTTCACTCTACGGCGTTGTTCCACCAGATCGAATAGTTAGGGCCTAAGAAATCAACGCCAGAAGCATAAAATACAATATAAATACAACAGTTTTTCCACCATATAAAACGAATAATTGCAACCAGTATGATAGTTATGGTCATTTCTACGTTCCGCGCAATGTTGGCTTTACCCTAGTGCGTTGTTCCACCAGATGGAATAGTTAGGGCCTAAGAAGTCAACGCCAGAAGCATAAAATACGATATAAATACAACAGCTTTTCCATCGTATAAAACGAATAATTGCAACCAATGTGAAAGTTATGGTCATTTCTACACTTCGAGCAACCTAGGCTTCACTCTAGGGCGTTGCTCCACCTGATCGAATAGTTAGGGCCTTAGAAGTCAACGCCAGAATAATAAAATACAATATAAATACAACAGTTTTTCCACCATATAAAACGAATAATTGCAACCAATGTGATAGTTATGGTCATTTCTACACTTCGAGCAACCTAGGCTTCAGTCTAGGGCGTTGCTCCACCTGATCGAATAGTTAGGGCCTTAGAAGTCAACGCCAGAAGCATAAAATACGATATAAATACAACAGCTTTTCCATCGGATACAAGGAATAATTGCAAACAGTGTGAAAGTAATGGTCATTTCCACGTTCCGGGCAACCTAGGCTTCACTCCAGGGTGTTGCTCCACCAGGTGGAATTGCAAGGGACTTAGAATTCAATGCCAGAAGCATAAAATGCAATATAAATTTAACAGCTTTTCCATCGTATAAAAGGAATAATAGCAACCAGTGTGAAAGTTATGGTCATTTCTACTTTCCGGGCAACCTACGCTTCCCCCTAGGGCGTTGCTCCAACAGATTGCATAGTTGGGGCCTTAGAAGTCAATGCCCGAAGCATAAAATGCAGTAAAAATGCAACAGCTTTTCCATCGTATAGCAGGAATAATTTGCAACCAGTGTGAAGGTTATGGTCGTATCTACGTTCCGGGCAACCTAGGCATCACTGTAGGGCGTTGCTCCACCAGATCGAATAGTTAGGTCCTTAGAAGTCAACGCCAGAAGCATAAAATACGATATAAATACAACAGCTTTTCCATCGTATAAAAGAAATAATTGCAAACAGTGTGAAAGTAATGGTCATTTCTACGTTCCGGGCAACCTAGGCTTCACTCTACGGCGTTGTTCCACCAGATCGAATAGTTAGGGCCTAAGAAATCAACGCCAGAAGCATAAAATACAATATAAATACAACAGTTTTTCCACCATATAAAACGAATAATTGCAACCAGTATGAAAGTTATGGTCATTTCTACGTTCCGCGCAATGTTGGCTTTACCCTAGTGCGTTGTTCCACCAGATGGAATAGTTAGGGCCTAAGAAGTCAACGCCAGAAGCATAAAATACGATATAAATACAACAGCTTTTCCATCGTATAAAACGAATAATTGCAACCAATGTGAAAGTTATGGTCATTTCTACACTTCGAGCAACCTAGGCTTCACTCTAGGGCGTTGCTCCACCTGATCGAATAGTTAGGGCCTTAGAAGTCAACGCCAGAATAATAAAATACAATATAAATACAACAGTTTTTCCACCATATAAAACGAATAACTGCAACCAGTATGAAAGTTACGGTCATTTCTACTTTCCGGGCAACCTAGGCTTCACCATAGGGCGTTGCTCCAACAGAGTGAATTGTTAGGGCCTTAGAAGTCAAAGCCCGAAGCATAAAATGCAAAATAAATAGAACAGTTTTTCCATTGTATAAAACGAATAACTGCAACCAGTGTGAAAGTACTGGTCATTTCTACGTTCCGGGTAATCTAGGCTTCACTCTAGTGCGTTGCTCCACCAAATCGAATAGTTAGGGCCTTAGAAGCCAACGCCCGAAGCATAAAATACAATATAAGTACAACAGTTTTTCCATCGTATAAAATGAATGATTGCGAACATTGTGAAAGTAATGGTCATTTCTACGTGCCTGGCAACCTACGCGTCACTCTAGGGCGTTGCTGCTCCACATCTGATAGCTACGGCCTTAGAAGCTAACGCTGGAAGCATAAAATACAATATAAGTACAACAGTTTTTCCATTGTATAAAATGAATATTTGCAAACATTGTGAAAGTAATGGTCATTTCTACGTTCCGGGCAACCCATGCGACACTCTAGGGCGTTGCTCCACCACATCTAATAGCTACGGCCTTCAAAGTCAACGCCAGAAGCATAAAATACGATATAAATACAACAGCTTTTCCATCGTATAAAACGAATAATTGCAACCAGTGTGGAAGTTGTGGTCATTTCTACGTTCCGGTCAACCTAGGCTTCAGTCTAGGACGTTGCTCCACCAGATGGAATAGTTAGGGTCTATGAAGTCAACGCCAGAAGCATAAAATACAATAAAGGAGCAATAGTTTTTCCATCGTATAACAGGAATAATTGCAAACAGTGTGAAGGTAATGGTATGTTCTACGTTCCGGGCAACCTAGGCTTCACTCTAGGGCGGTGCTCCACCAGATCAAATAGCTACGGGCTAAGAAGTCAACGCCAGAAGCATAAATTACAATATAGGTACAACAGCTTTTCCGTCGTATATAATGTATATTAGCAACCAGTGTGAAAGTTATGGTCATTTCTACTTCCCGTGCAACCTAGGCTTCACTCTAGGGCGTTGCTCCACCAGATCGAATAGTGAGGGCCTTAGAAGTCAACGCCCGAAGCATAAAATGCAAAATAAATAGAACAGTTTTTCCATTGTATAAAACGAATAACTGCAACCAGTGTGAAAGTACTGGTCATTTCCACGTTCCGGGCAATCTAGGCTTCACTGTAGGGCGTTGCTCCACCAAGTCGAATAGTTAGGGCCTTAGAAGTCAACGCCCGAAACATAAAATACAATATAAGTACAACAGTTTTTCCATCGTATAAAATGAATGATTGCGAACATTGTGAAAGTAATGGTCATTTCTACGTGCCTGGCAACCTACGCGTCACTCTAGGGCGTTGCTGCTCCACATCTGATAGCTACGGCCTTAGAAGCTAACGCCGGAAGCATAAAATACAATATAATTACAACAGTTTTTCCATCGTATAAAATGAATAATTGCAGACATTGTGAAAGTAATGGTCATTTCTACGTTCCGGTCAACCTAGGCGTCACTCTAATGCGTTGCTCCACCACATCTAATAGCTACGGCCTTAGAAGCTAACGCCGGAAGCATAAAATACAATATAATTACAACAGTTTTTCCATCGTATAAAATGAATAATTGCAGACATTGTGAAAGTAATGGTCATTTCTACGTTCCGGTCAACCTAGGCGTCACTCTAATGCGTTGCTCCACTACATTTAATAGCTACGGCCTTAGAAGTCAACGCCAGGAGCATAAAATACAATATAAATACAACAGCATTTTCATCGTATAAAATGAATAATTGCAAACAGTGTGAAAGTAATGGTCATGTCTACGTTCCGGGTAACCTAGGTTTCATTCTAGGGCGGTGCTCCACCAGATCAAATAGTTACGGCCTAAGAAGTCAACGCCAGAAGCATAAATTACAATATAGGTACAACAGCTTTTCCATCGTATATAATGTATATTAGCAACCAGTGTGAAAGTTATGGTCATTTCTACTTCCCGGGCAACCTAGGCTTCACTCTAGGGCGTTGCTCCACCAGATCGAATAGTGAGGGCCTTAGAAGTCAACGCCCGAAGCATAAAATGCAAAATAAATAGAACAGTTTTTCCATTGTATAAAACGAATAACTGCAACCATTGTGAAAGTACTGGTCATTTCCACGTTCCGGGTAACCTAGGTTTCAATCTAGGGCGTTGCTCCACCAGATCGAATAGCTAGGGACTTAGAATTCAACGCCAGAAGAATAAAATACAATATAAGTACAACAGTTTTTCCATCGTATAAAATGAATATTTGCAAACATTGTGAAAGTAATGGTCATTTCTACGTCCCGGGCAACCCATACGACACTCTAGGGCGTTGCTCCACCACATCCAATAGCTACGGCCTTCAGAGTCAACGCCAGAAGCATAAAATACGATATAAATACAACAGCTTTTCCATCATATAAAACGAATAATGGTAACCAGTGTGAAAGTTATGGTCATTTCTACGTTCCGGTCAACCTAGGCTTCACTCTAGGGCGTTGCTCCACCAGATCGAATAGTTAGGGCCTTAGAAGTCAACGCCAGAAGCATAAAATAGAATAAAGGTGCAACAGTTTTTCCATCGTATAACAGGAATAATTGCAAACAGTGTGAAGGTAATGGTATGTTCTACGTTCCGGGCAAACTAGGCTTCACGCTAGGGTGTTGCTCCACCAGATGGAATAGCTAGGGCCTTAGAAGTCAACGCCCGAAGCATAAAATGCAAAATAAATAGAACAGTTTTTCCTTTGTATAAAACGAATAACTGCAACCAGTGTGAAAGTACTGGTCATTTCCACGTTCCGGGCAATCTAGGCTTCACTGTAGGGCGTTGCTCCACCAAGTCGAATAGTTAGGGCCTTAGAAGTCAACGCCCGAAACATAAAATACAATATAAGTACAACAGTTTTTCCATCGTATAAAATGAATGATTGCGAACATTGTGAAAGTAATGGTCATTTCTACGTGCCTGGCAACCTACGCGTCACTCTAGGGCGTTGCTGCTCCACATCTGATAGCTACGGCCTTAGAAGCTAACGCCGGAAGCATAAAATACAATATAATTACAACAGTTTTTCCATCGTATAAAATGAATAATTGCAGACATTGTGAAAGTAATGGTCATTTCTACGTTCCGGTCAACCTAGGCGTCACTCTAATGCGTTGCTCCACCACATCTAATAGCTACGGCCTTAGAAGCTAACGCCGGAAGCATAAAATACAATATAATTACAACAGTTTTTCCATCGTATAAAATGAATAATTGCAGACATTGTGAAAGTAATGGTCATTTCTACGTTCCGGTCAACCTAGGCGTCACTCTAATGCGTTGCTCCACTACATTTAATAGCTACGGCCTTAGAAGTCAACGCCAGGAGCATAAAATACAATATAAATACAACAGCATTTTCATCGTATAAAATGAATAATTGCAAACAGTGTGAAAGTAATGGTCATGTCTACGTTCCGGGTAACCTAGGTTTCATTCTAGGGCGGTGCTCCACCAGATCAAATAGTTACGGCCTAAGAAGTCAACGCCAGAAGCATAAATTACAATATAGGTACAACAGCTTTTCCATCGTATATAATGTATATTAGCAACCAGTGTGAAAGTTATGGTCATTTCTACTTCCCGGGCAACCTAGGCTTCACTCTAGGGCGTTGCTCCACCAGATCGAATAGTGAGGGCCTTAGAAGTCAACGCCCGAAGCATAAAATGCAAAATAAATAGAACAGTTTTTCCATTGTATAAAACGAATAACTGCAACCATTGTGAAAGTACTGGTCATTTCCACGTTCCGGGTAACCTAGGTTTCAATCTAGGGCGTTGCTCCACCAGATCGAATAGCTAGGGACTTAGAATTCAACGCCAGAAGAATAAAATACAATATAAGTACAACAGTTTTTCCATCGTATAAAATGAATATTTGCAAACATTGTGAAAGTAATGGTCATTTCTACGTCCCGGGCAACCCATACGACACTCTAGGGCGTTGCTCCACCACATCCAATAGCTACGGCCTTCAGAGTCAACGCCAGAAGCATAAAATACGATATAAATACAACAGCTTTTCCATCATATAAAACGAATAATGGTAACCAGTGTGAAAGTTATGGTCATTTCTACGTTCCGGTCAACCTAGGCTTCACTCTAGGGCGTTGCTCCACCAGATCGAATAGTTAGGGCCTTAGAAGTCAACGCCAGAAGCATAAAATAGAATAAAGGTGCAACAGTTTTTCCATCGTATAACAGGAATAATTGCAAACAGTGTGAAGGTAATGGTATGTTCTACGTTCCGGGCAAACTAGGCTTCACGCTAGGGTGTTGCTCCACCAGATGGAATAGCTAGGGCCTTAGAAGTCAACGCCCGAAGCATAAAATGCAAAATAAATAGAACAGTTTTTCCTTTGTATAAAACGAATAACTGCAACCAGTGTGAAAGTACTGGTCATTTCCACGTTCCGGGTAACCTAGGTTTCACTCTAGGGCGTTGCTCCACCAGATCGAATAGCTAGGGGCTTAGAATTCAACGCCAGAAGGATAAAATACAATATAAGTACAACAGTCTTTCCATCGTTTAAAATGAATAATTGCAGACATTATGAAAGTAATGGTCTTTTCTACGTTCCGGTCAACCTAGGCGTCACTCTAATGCGTTGCTCCACCACATCTAATAGCTACGGCCTTAGAAGTCAACGCCAGGAGCATAAAATACAACATAAATACAACAGCTTTTCCATCGTATAAAATGAATAATTGCAAACAGTGTGAAAGTAATGGTCATGTCTACGTTCCGGGTAACCTAGGTTTTACTCTAGGGCGTTGCTCGACCAGATAGAATAGCTAGGGTCTTAGAATTCAACGCCAGAAGAATAAAATACAATATAAGTACAACAGTTTTTCCATCGTATAAAATGAATATTTGCAAACATTGTGAAAGTAATGGTCATTTCTACGTTCCGGGCAACCCATACGACACTCTAGGGCGTTGCTCCACCACATCCAATAGCTACGGCCTTCAGAGTCAACGCCAAAAGCATAAAATACGATATAAATACAACAGCTTTTCCATCATATAAAACGAATAATGGTAACCAGTGTGAAAGTTATGGTCATTTCTACGTTCCGGTCAGCCTAGGCTTCACTCTAGGACGTTGATCCACCAGATCGAATAGTATGGGCCTATGAAGTCAACGCCAGAAGCATAAAATACAATAAAGGTGCAACAGTTTTTCCATCGTATAGCAGGAATAATTGCAACCAGTGTGAAGGTAATGGTATGTTCTACCTTCCGGGCAACCTAGGCTTCACTCTAGGGCGGTGCTCCACCAGATCAAATAGCTAGGGCCTAAGAAGTCAACGCCAGAAGCATAAATTACAATATAAGTACAACAGCTTTTACATCGTATATAATGTATATTTGCAAACAGTGTGGAAGTAATGGTCACTTCTACGTTCCGGGCAACCTAGGCTTCACTCTAGGGTGTTGCTCCACCAGATGGAATTGCTAGGGACTTAGAATCCAATGCCAGAAGCATAAAATGCAATATAAATTTAACAGCTTTTCCATCGTATAAAAGGAATAATAGCAACCAGTGTGAAAGTTATGGTCATTTCAACGTTCCGGGCAACCTAGGCTTCACCCTAGGGCGTTGTTCCATCAGATGGAATAGTTAGGGCGTAAGAAGTCAACGCCAGAAGCATAAAATACGATATAAATACAACAGCTTTTCCATCGTATAAAACGAATAATTGCAACCAGTGTGAAAGTTGTGGTCATTTCTACGTTCCGGTCAACCTAGGCTTCAGTCTAGGACGTTGCGCCACCAGATGGAATAGTTAGGGTCTATGAAGTCAACGCCAGAAGCATAAAATACAATAAAGGAGCAATAGTTTTTCCATCGTATAACAGGATGTTAGAATCGCTGAAAATTCAGGGATCTAACGGGGTCCGGATTGGGTGGTTGAGAGAAGGGTGTCAAGAAAAAAATTGTACACTTAATTAAATTTGAGTCGGCCCTAAAAAGGACTTAAATACGACGTTTATTTTTTAGTTTAGTTGGGGGTCTTCGACCAAAATCTTAGGGAAGGGTCCCTTGGACTGACGCCGGCCGGTGTCCCTTAGCGACGCTGGCGTCTGGAAAAGAAAAGAGCGGCGAAACCGCACTGGTCAGCGAGCGTAATTGCTTTCAAGCCAAACCGTTGTCTTCCCGACTCCAGGCTTCGAAACGAGCCTACGTGGAGGGGGGAGCAGTACCTTGACGTATCGTTAAGGTAATGTAGTGGACTGTAATACCGACGTTTCTTCGCTCTGAAGAAAGCGTCGGCAGACGAGTGTGCAGAGAGGAGGGATCCTCCTTTTCTCTGCTCAACCTGCCTTCCAAGAAGGCTTGCCTCGTGCGAATCACGGTTGTAAGCCGAGATTCGCGAGCGTTCGACCCTCGGTACTAGCTTTAGCTAGCCTTGGCGGCGGATAAAGGCCAGAGGTTGTAGCACTCACCGTTCACCGCAACGTACGCATCTATTCGTCGTACGCGGGCTGCTACTAAACGGGTGACACAACACGGGCAACGCAGAGGTGATACACTTACGTTTACCCTCTCTGTTGGTGCCAATATCGGGGCTCAACCAAGAAGAGGTCTTGATTGCTCCTCCGACGAATAGCAAGCTCAGGGAATCGGGGTAGCCACCGATTCCAAGAGCGCAGTTACTCGTCTTTTAAATTTATCGCGACTAAACAATCGCTTTGCCTTCGCACGTGTAATACGTGGTTCTCGAAGGGAGCTATGGCGAGCTGTAGTGCGATAATACAGCGTAGAAGGCGTCAAGAGCTAAGGAACTTGGTGCCCAAATTTCCTAACTCAGTAGACTCTTCTATAATGCTGTTCCTTGCTACCGTGCGAGCGTTCGGTGCAAGACTGACTTCGACATGCGAGCGCGAGACGCTCCGCGAAAATCGCGGAGTCCCCGAAAATCCGCTACGCGGCGCTCGCCTATCATTGTCTCTCTTTGTCTAATGTACCGATTTTGCTCTCTCTCTTTGTCAGGCTCCGATACCCCCACTCGTTATCGGGCCTGAGATTCAAACAGCTGATCGTAATCGCTCACCTGTTCGAACTTCAACCGCATCGGATGAAAAAACGAGTCGCAATTCGAATGTACCGAGGTTATTGTCAACGCAACTGAATTTCCTACCGAAGGCGACCTTCGGTCGGTCACAGCACGTTAACGTACTGCGATTCTCGCGGACGAAACGATGCTTCGAAATTTAAATGTATTTTAAACATACCGCCCCCCTTGCACTGTCCGTGCAAAAGGAGTATCGGCAGCTTCAACACAAACACGACTCGGATCGCGAAACTTGAAGGACCAAGATTTCTGTAGGCGATCAAAAGAGAGAGAGCAAAGTACCGCAAGTGGAGTTCAATTGAGATGAACTCACTCACGGCGCTTCGCAAAAATTCAATCAAACAAAATTTAATTGAACTTACTTTGCACTAGGTTGAGAAAACCCTGGGTGGCCCCGGAGAAAACGCATCGACGTTTCGATGGCCACCCCGATGGCCGTTCGGGTCATTTGTTCCAAAGCCCCGGGCGGGTGTCGGGTTGCTCGTGCCGATGGGGGCGTCGGTGCTGGGGGCCTCGATCCGGCCGCGACGGTGGACGTTGGTTGACCGGCTGCGGGGGTGGCGACCCGCCGTTCCGCCCTCTTCCTCCGTCGTTTGTTGACCCCCTTGGAGGGACCAGCCGAAGGGCCAGCCGAAGTGCCAGCCGAAGGGCCAGCCGAAGGGCCAGCCGAAGGGCCAGCCGAAGGGCCAGCCTGCTGCCTCGGTGCTGCAGCTCCTTCCTGCGGCTTCCCTCCCTGCTCTTTCCAGAGCAGGGACGTAAGTAGGCCCTCCTTATTCCATTTGACCAAATATCGTCCTCCCGTTGCCGGTATACGATATCGCCGGGTGGTGGTCGGTATATGCCCAGGAACTTTATATATTTCCGTCCCCAGCTTTAATTCCCAATCTTCCGGCGTGGGTGGTCCACTCGCGGGCGCACTTCCTTGGTCCGGCGGGGCGACGGTGGTGAGGGCCTCCTCGCCGATCCGCATGCAGCGGTCGAAGCTCGCCGATATTGCCTTATCGCTCGCCATTGTTGCTTGACTAATGATCGTCAACCGGCTGCGATCGGATCAAATTTCGGCGGCGCCCGCGAGTTCGCGGGGGGCGCTCTTCCCTTGGAGAGAGAGAGAGAGAAGTACCTCATCTCCCCTCCCTGGACTGTCAAGGGGGCCGGGAGCCAAAGGGGGGTTCGTGACCGTTTGTCTTTTCAAATAGAACGGTTGCCCTCACCTTTGTCTCGTTCGGCCTTTACCGAATTTTGTCCGGTGTTTATTTCGCCTGCTCGACCTCGGCAACCGTCGCCGCAGCAGGCTCATCCACGGGTAACTTACACATCCTTGTAATCGGACGTGTATATGTGGACTTTGCTGTACGGACTTTTACCACCCGTACATTTTCGTCCTTACCCGGGAACACCTCCTCAATTCTCCCCATTTCCCACTGATTAGGGGGGAGAAGAGGATTCTGCACTAACACCAGATCCCCTGGTTGCAGTTGCAGTTGGGTGGTGCGCCACTTATAGCGATTTTGGAGGTGCGTGAGATAATCTCGCGTCCAGTGCCTCCAAAGCTGCTCGTGAAATTTTTGAATCGCTCTCCACCGCGATAGTCGCGAGAGTTTTTCAGTTTCCACCGATTGCAGCGGAATCGCATTTAGTGGACCTCCTGTCAGGAAATGCCCAGGCGTCAGAGGCGCATAATCATCTGGGTGGTCACTCAGGGGGGCGATCGGTCGCGAGTTGAGACTCGCTTCGATCTTGCAGAGAAGCGTCTGCATTTCCTCTCCCGTCGGCGTGAATTCACCCAGTGTGCGCTTTAAATGGTGTTTCACCGATTTTACGCCGGCTTCCTGCATTCCACCGAAATGAGGAGCGCTGGGGGGGTTAAACCTCCACCTTATCCCCATAGAGCTGCATTTGTTTTGCATTTCTGTGGAGGAAAACGCCTCACAGAACTGCTTACGTAACTCTCGATCGGCCCCAACGAAATTGGTGCCATTATCGCTAAAAATGCAAGACGGTATACCACGTCTAGCTACGAACCGATCGAGTGCAGCTAAAAACGCGCTCGTCGTGTAATCATGGACGAGCTCGATGTGGACGGCGCGCGTGGCGTAACAAACGAACACCGCGATGTACGCTTTGTGAGCCGTCTTTCCTCGACCAGCGGAGTCGCGGACACGGTAAGGCCCCGCGTAGTCCACTCCGCAGTTGTCGAAGGCCTTTGCAGGCCTGCAGCGTTCCGGTATCAAATGCTGCATTATTTGCGTGGAGGCGCTGCTTCGCCATCTCACGCATCGCATGCATTTGTTTATAACCGTCTTCGCTGCGTTTCGGCAGCCGAGAATCCAGTAGCTTTGCCTCACAGTATGCAAGGTCAGCTGCAAGCCCCCGTGCAACGTATCCACGTGGCACTGCCGGATTATGAGTGTTGACACATAATGTTTCGGCAGTATTATCGGGTGCTTGGTTTCCCATGCAAGCGTCGCGTTCTCCAGTCGTCCGCCAACCCTCAAGACGTCATTTTCGTCGAGAAAAGGGTTTAGGCTTTTTAGCGGAGATTTCTCAGGTATTCCTCGGCGTTTTTTCAAGCACCGGTACTCTTCTGAGAAATGCGTGCCTTGTATGTGACGCACGATACGTTCAGTTGCGATTCGCAATTCTGACGCCTCGATTACTCGACTGTCGGGTGACCCCTGTTCGGCGCGTGTTTGTTTTCGCCAGCGAAGACAATACGCCGTTACACGCAACAGTTTTCTCCACGTTTGAAATCGGAACAGAAATTTCCATTCCGGTTTCGGAGTCGTTACATGTGCATGCGCTATGCGCTTGCTTTCAGTGGTCTCCACGGAAGCTGGCATCGCTGGCCACTCCACTTCCGGTCCGCTCAGCCACCCTGGTCCAAACATCCACAGTCTCGACTGCAGAAAATCTGCAGCCTCTATCCCACGCGAATTTAAATCCGCGGGATTTGAGCGTGTTGGAACGTAACGCCACTCAGCGCTCGGAAGAGACGTTTGGATTTTTGACACGCGGTTGGCTACCACAACCGTCCATGTCGATGGGTGTTTTTTAAGCCAAGCGAGGGCGATCGTAGAATCTGTCCAACAGACAACACGATCGATCGGCAGTGAGAGCGACTTTCTCAGATGCACGATAAGCTCAGCGAGCAGTACGGCCCCGTTCAATTCAAGAACTGGGATCGACTGCGTTTTGATCGGAGCCACTCGCGTTTTTGCCATTAGAAGTGACGTAAACACTTCAGTGTTCACCGTCGTCACTCTCAAGTAGGTGACGGCGGAATAGGCAGCGAGTGATGCGTCACAAAATCCATGGAGCTCCACAGAGATTGCATCGGCTCCGTATCGGATCCATCTGGGTAATTTCCAATCGTTCAATCTGTTCCAATCGACACAAAATGTGTTCCACATTTTGTGCGTCTCCGCGGAAACGTGCTCGTCCCACTGGATTTTTTCCAGCCACTGGGCTTGCATCAAAATTTTCGCACGGATCATAACTGGCGAAAGCCAGCCGAGTGGATCGTACAGTTTCGCAATCTCCGAAAACAAAGTGCGCTTTGTTATCGGTGTTGCAGACGGTTGAAACCGTTGCAGATTGAAATAGAAAAAATCTCCAGATGGTATCCATCGCAGACCGAGTACCTTTAATTCTGAATCGTCAAACAAATTAAGGTCGACTGCGTGTGAGTGCGAGCTCTGTGGAATATTTCGTAACAAATCTGACGAATTTCCAGCCCACTTGCGAAGGTTAAATCCACCTCGCTGTAGGAGCTCGCACGTTTGTTTACGGATTCTCTCCAACAACGGTTTGTCGGGAGCTCCCATAAACACATCGTCTACGTAGACGTCCTTCTCGAGGACAGGCGCGGCGAGCGGGTACCGGTCGCCGTCCTGTTTTTTCAGCTCGAGAAGTGTTCGCATCGAAAGGTATGGAGCGCACGCCGTACCGTATGTGACGGTATTCAACTCGTAAGCGATAAGTCGCTCGGTCGAGGGGGTGCGCCATACGATGCATTGAAAGCGACGATCCTCTTTAGCTACGAGAATTTGTCTAAACATCTTCTCGATATCCGCTACTAACACGTATTCGTACAGACGCCACCTCGTTAATACGGCGGTGATATCAGTCTGTAATTTTGGACCTACGTGGAGGAGGTCGTTCAGCGAGCGTCCGCCCGCTGTTTTGCTGGAGGCGTTAAACACGACGCGCAGCTTCGTCGTAGCGCTCTCCGTGCGAATAACCGCTCGGTGAGGGATATAGAGTCGCATGTTATCGACTGACTCGAGCCGAGTCATATGTTTTAACGACTCGTATTCAGTGAGAAACTCACTGTATTCCTTCACGAGGGTTTGGTTCAGGTCCAGTTTTCTCCTCAACCTTGTCAACGCGGAGAGAGCTATTGGGAGAGAATCGCCCAACAGCTCGTCCGGGTTCGAATGGTTAAAGGGCAACCGAACTATAAACCTTCCCGTCGCGTCTCGCGCGACGGTTTTTACGAAGTGCTCTTCGCATTCGTCCTCGGCTTTAGTGTTCACCAAGGTCGAGGGCACCTCCTCTATCTCCCAGAATCGCCGTATCGCCTTGTCCAACGATTCAAGGACGCTGCAGTGCAGCGTCCTCACGGGATTTGGGGAAGAGTTTGCTGCGTCGATCGGCCCAGACAGGATCCAGCCCAAGGCCGTCTCCTGTGCGATCGGTCCTGTTTTGTTTATTCGACGGAATCCTCGTCGAATAATACTGGCGTACACCTCTGCACCGATGAGCACCTCAATCGGTCGATCAGATGCAGGGTCTGGATCTGCAAGCGTCAGTTCACTTAAGATCTCAGCATCTGAGATGCGAACCGACGGTGGAACGTAGGACGTAATTTTCGGGACGATGTATGCACTAGTGCGGAACGCCTGTGCAGTGCACCGTGTTGACCCGAATCTAATGTCCGCGCTGTGCGTAATCTCATGGGTCTTTCCGCCCCCCAAGCCGGTTACCATGGCTTGGGTTTTCCTTCGCGCGAGTCGTAGATCATTCACCAGACTCGCTGTTATGAAGGAGGCCTCAGATCCCTGATCAATGAGTGCACGCGCGATACGCGACGTACCTCCCTTTCCATAGACTCGCACATCAGCTGTCGCCAGAAACACAGATCCCGTTACGCTCTCTGTCGCACCACAGTGAGACGCAACGTTGTCGGCTGACGTAGAAGCACGAGAATTCGTGTTTACGTTTGCCTGTACAGGACTGCGCGCAGGAACGTTGCTCCGTCCCGCTTCCCGCTTGCCCTGATTTGGCTTGTTCGTCGTACGACGGTTACTTGTGCCGACTTTCTGTGTATCAAAGTGCAGGATGGTATGATGCCGTCCGTTACACTGTTTACATGACACGCTGGTTCGACAGTGTGTCACCGTGTGCGTTGACGCCAAGCAGTTTATACAATACTGATTATTCTTCATGTATTGAAACCGCTGTTCCGGCGAAAGTGTCTTGAACTTTTTGCACGTAGCAACTACGTGCGGTTGTTCACAAAACACGCACTTTTCGGGAGTAGGGGGAGCATTCTCGACCACGGCGTTATGCTGCCGTATGCGAGATTTCGGCGTGACTTCCGCCTTTGCGTTGCATCGTTGGTGTTCCAATGCCACCAACGCGCGCTCCTGTCCGTCAAGGAACTTCATCATGTCGTCAAACGACGGGAAGTCCGTGTCCGATTGGATAGACATTTCCCACTCCCACTGCAGGGCTGCTTCCAGCTTCTCTTTTATGAGAATGACCAGCACGTCACTCCACTCTTTAGTAGGGCGCCCCAATCTCTTGAGCGCAGCGAGCGTCTGTCTCCAGCTCACTGTGACTTGCTGGAAGCTGGGTAGATCGCCTTTTTTTATCATTCTCAGCTTCCGTAAGGTCTCAAGAAGCTGAGTGATAATTGTGCGTGGGTTCCCGAATCGTTTCTTCAGGGCGTCCCACGCCTCGCTGAAATTGCGATCCGCAATTTCAAATTCGGCGATCGTCGCGAGAGCCTCACCTTCCAAGCACGCGTTCAAATATTGCAACCGCTGTGCGTCGGACAACCGTTGGTTATTCTTCACGCCAGCGGTGAATAGATCCTCAAAGTGTCTCCACTTTCTGGAATCACCGCTGAACTTTGGAAGGCTTTGCTTAGGCAACTCGACTGGAATCTGCGTGTTGTCAAAGCCGGCACCCTCGGCTTTACGTTGGTTAATACCCAACTCAACCCGCTCCTTCGCTTCGACCAGTTGTGCGATTTCCGTCATTAGGAAATCCTGGACCTCGTGGAACGTGTCCTCGGCGTCCTGAAGCACCTCCTGATCGAAGAAGGGTATACCTTTACGGTGATGGAGGGGAATGCCCTGTTTGAGACGACTAACTCGCTCGAGCACGTCCCTCCACACTTCCGTGGCATAGTTTAGCTTTTCTTTCAGGAGGAAGATAGTAAAACTACTTCGTCCTTTCTTCTTCAGATTCGTCACGAGTCGGGTCAGACCTCTGACTCGCGAGACGATATCCTCCATGTCACTCTCGAGGCTGGGCGAAAGCGCCTGTTCTCTTTGGGGAGTGGACATGGTGGTACGGTTCGAGAGGTAAACGCTACTCGAAATTCGACCTGAAGAGAAGCTAATACAACTTTTCCTTGCCCTTTCTCAACCGAATCCGGCTCGAAGGACCTTATGTTAGAATCGCTGAAAATTCAGGGATCTAACGGGGTCCGGATTGGGTGGTTGAGAGAAGGGTGTCAAGAAAAAAATTGTACACTTAATTAAATTTGAGTCGGCCCTAAAAAGGACTTAAATACGACGTTTATTTTTTAGTTTAGTTGGGGGTCTTCGACCAAAATCTTAGGGAAGGGTCCCTTGGACTGACGCCGGCCGGTGTCCCTTAGCGACGCTGGCGTCTGGAAAAGAAAAGAGCGGCGAAACCGCACTGGTCAGCGAGCGTAATTGCTTTCAAGCCAAACCGTTGTCTTCCCGACTCCAGGCTTCGAAACGAGCCTACGTGGAGGGGGGAGCAGTACCTTGACGTATCGTTAAGGTAATGTAGTGGACTGTAATACCGACGTTTCTTCGCTCTGAAGAAAGCGTCGGCAGACGAGTGTGCAGAGAGGAGGGATCCTCCTTTTCTCTGCTCAACCTGCCTTCCAAGAAGGCTTGCCTCGTGCGAATCACGGTTGTAAGCCGAGATTCGCGAGCGTTCGACCCTCGGTACTAGCTTTAGCTAGCCTTGGCGGCGGATAAAGGCCAGAGGTTGTAGCACTCACCGTTCACCGCAACGTACGCATCTATTCGTCGTACGCGGGCTGCTACTAAACGGGTGACACAACACGGGCAACGCAGAGGTGATACACTTACGTTTACCCTCTCTGTTGGTGCCAATATCGGGGCTCAACCAAGAAGAGGTCTTGATTGCTCCTCCGACGAATAGCAAGCTCAGGGAATCGGGGTAGCCACCGATTCCAAGAGCGCAGTTACTCGTCTTTTAAATTTATCGCGACTAAACAATCGCTTTGCCTTCGCACGTGTAATACGTGGTTCTCGAAGGGAGCTATGGCGAGCTGTAGTGCGATAATACAGCGTAGAAGGCGTCAAGAGCTAAGGAACTTGGTGCCCAAATTTCCTAACTCAGTAGACTCTTCTATAATGCTGTTCCTTGCTACCGTGCGAGCGTTCGGTGCAAGACTGACTTCGACATGCGAGCGCGAGACGCTCCGCGAAAATCGCGGAGTCCCCGAAAATCCGCTACGCGGCGCTCGCCTATCATTGTCTCTCTTTGTCTAATGTACCGATTTTGCTCTCTCTCTTTGTCAGGCTCCGATACCCCCACTCGTTATCGGGCCTGAGATTCAAACAGCTGATCGTAATCGCTCACCTGTTCGAACTTCAACCGCATCGGATGAAAAAACGAGTCGCAATTCGAATGTACCGAGGTTATTGTCAACGCAACTGAATTTCCTACCGAAGGCGACCTTCGGTCGGTCACAGCACGTTAACGTACTGCGATTCTCGCGGACGAAACGATGCTTCGAAATTTAAATGTATTTTAAACACAGGAATAATTGCAAACAGTGTGAAGGTAATGGTATGTTCTACGTTCCGGGCAACCTAGGCTTCACTCTAGGGCGGTGCTCCACCAGATCAAATAGTTACGGCCTAAGAAGTCAACGCCAGAAGCATAAATTACAATATAGGTACAACAGCTTTTCCATCGTATATAATGTATATTAGCAACCAGTGTGAAAGTTATGGTCATTTCTACTTCCCGGGCAACCTAGGCTTCACTCTAGGGCGTTGCTCCACCAGATCGAATAGTGAGGGCCTTAGAAGTCAACGTCCGAAGCATAAAATGCAAAATAAATAGAACAGTTTTTCCATTGTATAAAACGAATAACTGCAACCAGTGTGAAAGTACTGGTCATTTCCACGTTCCGGGCAATCTAGGCTTCACTGTAGGGCGTTGCTCCACCAAGTCGAATAGTTAGGGCCTTAGAAGTCAACGCCCGAAACATAAAATACAATATAAGTACAACAGTTTTTCCATCGTATAAAATGAATGATTGCGAACATTGTGAAAGTAATGGTCATTTCTACGTGCCTGGCAACCTACGCGTCACTCTAGGGCGTTGCTGCTCCACATCTGATAGCTACGGCCTTAGAAGCTAACGCCGGAAGCATAAAATACAATATAATTACAACAGTTTTTCCATCGTATAAAATGAATAATTGCAGACATTGTGAAAGTAATGGTCATTTCTACGTTCCGATCAACCTAGGCGTCACTCTAATGCGTTGCTCCACCACATCTAATAGCTACGGCCTTAGAAGCTAACGCCGGAAGCATAAAATACAATATAATTACAACAGTTTTTCCATCGTATAAAATGAATAATTGCAGACATTGTGAAAGTAATGGTCATTTCTACGTTCCGGTCAACCTAGGCGTCACTCTAATGCGTTGCTCCACTACATTTAATAGCTACGGCCTTAGAAGTCAACGCCAGGAGCATAAAATACAATATAAATACAACAGCATTTTCATCGTATAAAATGAATAATTGCAAACAGTGTGAAAGTAATGGTCATGTCTACGTTCCGGGTAACCTAGGTTTCACTCTAGGGCGGTTCTCCACCAGATCAAATAGTTACGGCCTAAGAAGTCAACGCCAGAAGCATAAATTACAATATAGGTACAACAGCTTTTCCATCGTATAGCAGGAATAATTGCAACCAGTGTGAAAGTTATGGTCATTTCTACTTCCCGGGCAACCTAGGCTTCACTCTAGGTCGTTGCTCCACCAGATCGAATAGTGAGGGCCTTAGAAGTCAACGCCCGAAGCATAAAATGCAAAATAAATAGAACAGTTTTTCCATTGTATAAAACGAATAACTGCAACCAGTGTGAAAGTACTGGTCATTTCCACGTTCCGGGTAACCTAGGTTTCAATCTAGGGCGTTGCTCCACCAGATCGAATAGCTAGGGGCTTAGAATTCAACGCCAGAAGGATAAAATACAATATAAGTACAACAGTCTTTCCATCGTATAAAATGAATAATTGCAGACATTGTGAAAGTAATGGCCATTTCTACGTTCCGGTCAACCTAGGCGTCACTCTAATGCGTTGCTCCACCACATCTAATAGCTACGGCCTTAGAAGTCAACGCCAGGAGCATAAAATACAATATAAATACAACAGCTTTTCCATCGTATAAAATGAATAATTGCAAACAGTGTGAAAGTAATGGTCATGTCTACGTTCCGGGTAACCTAGGTTTTACTCTAGGGCGTTGCTCGACCAGATAGAATAGCTAGGGACTTAGAATTCAACGCCAGAAGAATAAAATACAATATAAGTACAACAGTTTTTCCATCGTATAAAATGAATATTTGCAAACATTGTGAAAGTAATGGTCATTTCTACGTTCCGGGCAACCCATACGACACTCTAGGGCGTTGCTCCACCACATCCAATAGCTACGGCCTTCAGAGTCAACGCCAGAAGCATAAAATACGATATAAATACAACAGCTTTTCCATCATATAAAACGAATGATAGCAACCAGTGTGAAAGTTATGGTCATTTCTACGTTCCGGGCAACCTAGGCTTCACTCTAGGCCGTTGTTCCACCAGATCGAATAGTTAGGGCCTAAGAAGTGAACGCCAGAAGCATAAAATACAATATAAATACAACAGTTTTTCCATCATATAAAACGAATGATAACAACCAGTGTGAAAGTTATGGTCATTTCTACGTGCCGGGCAACCTAGGCTTCACTCTAGGGCGTTGCTCCACCAGATCGAATAGCTAGGGCCTTAGAAGTCAACGCCCGAAGCATAAACTACAAAATAAATACAACAGTCTTTCAATCGTATAAAACGAATAATTGCAACCTGTGTGAAGGTTATGGTCATATCTACGTTCCGGACAAACTAGGCTTCACTGTAGTGTGTTGCTCCACCAGATCGAATAGTGAGGGCCTTAGAAGTCAACGCCCGAAGCATAAAATGCAAAATAAATAGAACAGTTTTTCCATTGTATAAAACGAATAACTGCAACCAGTGTGAAAGTACTGGTCATTTCCACGTTCCGGGTAACCTAGGTTTCACTCTAGGGCGTTGCTCCTCCAGATCGAATAGCTAGGGGCTTAGAATTCAACGCCAGAAGGTTAAAATACAATATAAGTACAACAGTCTTTCCATCGTTTAAAATGAATAATTGCAGACATTATGAAAGTAATGGTCTTTTCTACGTTCCGGTCAACCTAGGCGTCACTCTAATGCGTTGCTCCACCACATCTAATAGCTACGGCCTTAGAAGTCAACGCCAGGAGCATAAAATACAACATAAATACAACAGCTTTTCCATCGTATAAAATGAATAATTGCAAACAGTGTGAAAGTAATGGTCATGTCTACGTTCCGGGTAACCTAGGTTTTACTCTAGGGCGTTGCTCGACCAGATAGAATAGCTAGGGTCTTAGAATTCAACGCCAGAAGAATAAAATACAATATAAGTACAACAGTTTTTCCATCGTATAAAATGAATATTTGCAAACATTGTGAAAGTAATGGTCATTTCTACGTTCCGGGCAACCCATACGACACTCTAGGGCGTTGCTCCACCACATCCAATAGCTACGGCCTTCAGAGTCAACGCCAGAAGCATAAAATACGATATAAATACAACAGCTTTTCCATCATATAAAACGAATAATGGTAACCAGTGTGAAAGTTATGGTCATTTCTACGTTCCGGTCAGCCTAGGCTTCACTCTAGGACGTTGATCCACCAGATCGAATAGTATGGGCCTATGAAGTCAACGCCAGAAGCATAAAATACAATAAAGGTGCAACAGTTTTTCCATCGTATAGCAGGAATAATTGCAACCAGTGTGAAGGTAATGGTATGTTCTACGTTCCGGGCAACCTAGGCTTCACTCTAGGGCGGTGCTCCACCAGATCAAATAGCTAGGGCCTAAGAAGTCAACGCCAGAAGCATAAATTACAATATAAGTACAACAGCTTTTACATCGTATATAATGTATATTTGCAAACAGTGTGGAAGTAATGGTCACTTCTACGTTCCGGGCAACCTAGGCTTCACTCTAGGGTGTTGCTCCACCAGATGGAATTGCTAGGGACTTAGAATCCAATGCCAGAAGCATAAAATGCAATATAAATTTAACAGCTTTTCCATCGTATAAAAGGAATAATAGCAACCAGTGTGAAAGTTATGGTCATTTCAACGTTCCGGGCAACCTAGGCTTCACCCTAGGGCGTTGTTCCATCAGATGGAATAGTTAGGGCGTAAGAAGTCAACGCCAGAAGCATAAAATACGATATAAATACAACAGCTTTTCCATCGTATAAAACGAATAATTGCAACCAGTGTGAAAGTTGTGGTCATTTCTACGTTCCGGGCAACCTAGGCTTCAGTCTAGGACGTTGCTCCACCAGATGGAATAGTTAGGGTCTATGAAGTCAACGCCAGAAGCATAAAATACAATAAAGGAGCAATAGTTTTTCCATCGTATAACAGGAATAATTGCAAACAGTGTGAAGGTAATGGTATGTTCTACGTTCCGGGCAACCTAGGCTTCACTCTAGGGCGGTGCTCCACCAGATCAAATAGTTACGGCCTAAGAAGTCAACGCCAGAAGCATAAATTACAATATAGGTACAACAGCTTTTCCATCGTATATAATGTATATTAGCAACCAGTGTGAAAGTTATGGTCATTTCTACTTCCCGGGCAACCTAGGCTTCACTCTAGGGCGTTGCTCCACCAGATCGAATAGTGAGGGCCTTAGAAGTCAACGCCCGAAGCATAAAATGCAAAATAAATAGAACAGTTTTTCCATTGTATAAAACGAATAACTGCAACCAGTGTGAAAGTACTGGTCATTTCCACGTTCCGGGCAATCTAGGCTTCACTGTAGGGCGTTGCTCCACCAAGTCGAATAGTTAGGGCCTTAGAAGTCAACGCCCGAAACATAAAATACAATATAAGTACAACAGTTTTTCCATCGTATAAAATGAATGATTGCGAACATTGTGAAAGTAATGGTCATTTCTACGTGCCTGGCAACCTACGCGTCACTCTAGGGCGTTGCTGCTCCACATCTGATAGCTACGGCCTTAGAAGCTAACGCCGGAAGCATAAAATACAATATAATTACAACAGTTTTTCCATCGTATAAAATGAATAATTGCAGACATTGTGAAAGTAATGTTCATTTCTACGTTCCGATCAACCTAGGCGTCACTCTAATGCGTTGCTCCACCACATCTAATAGCTACGGCCTTAGAAGCTAACGCCGGAAGCATAAAATACAATATAATTACAACAGTTTTTCCATCGTATAAAATGAATAATTGCAGACATTGTGAAAGTAATGGTCATTTCTACGTTCCGGTCAACCTAGGCGTCACTCTAATGCGTTGCTCCACTACATTTAATAGCTACGGCCTTAGAAGTCAACGCCAGGAGCATAAAATACAATATAAATACAACAGCATTTTCATCGTATAAAATGAATAATTGCAAACAGTGTGAAAGTAATGGTCATGTCTACGTTCCGGGTAACCTAGGTTTCACTCTAGGGCGGTGCTCCACCAGATCAAATAGTTACGGCCTAAGAAGTCAACGCCAGAAGCATAAATTACAATATAGGTACAACAGCTTTTCCATCGTATATAATGTATATTAGCAACCAGTGTGAAAGTTATGGTCATTTCTACTTCCCGGGCAACCTAGGCTTCACTCTAGGGCGTTGCTCCACCAGATCGAATAGTGAGGGCCTTAGAAGTCAACGCCCGAAGCATAAAATGCAAAATAAATAGAACAGTTTTTCCATTGTATAAAACGAATAACTGCAACCAGTGTGAAAGTACTGGTCATTTCCACGTTCCGGGTAACCTAGGTTTCAATCTAGGGCGTTGCTCCACCAGATCGAATAGCTAGGGGCTTAGAATTCAACGCCAGAAGGATAAAATACAATATAAGTACAACAGTCTTTCCATCGTATAAAATGAATAATTGCAGACATTGTGAAAGTAATGGCCATTTCTACGTTCCGGTCAACCTAGGCGTCACTCTAATGCGTTGCTCCACCACATCTAATAGCTACGGCCTTAGAAGTCAACGCCAGGAGCATAAAATACAATATAAATACAACAGCTTTTCCATCGTATAAAATGAATAATTGCAAACAGTGTGAAAGTAATGGTCATGTCTACGTTCCGGGTAACCTAGGTTTTACTCTAGGGCGTTGCTCGACAAGATAGAATAGCTAGGGACTTAGAATTCAACGCCAGAAGCATAAAATGCAACATAAATACAACAGTTTTTCCATCGTATAAAATGAATATTTGCAAACATTGTGAAAGTAATGGTCATTTCTACGTTCCGGGCAACCCATACGACACTCTAGGGCGTTGCTCCACCACATCCAATAGCTACGGCCTTCAGAGTCAACGCCAGAAGCATAAAATACGATATAAATACAACAGCTTTTCCATCATATAAAACGAATGATAGCAACCAGTGTGAAAGTTATGGTCATTTCTACGTTCCGGGCAACCTAGGCTTCACTCTAGGCCGTTGTTCCACCAGATCGAATAGTTAGGGCCTAAGAAGTGAACGCCAGAAGCATAAAATACAATATAAATACAACAGTTTTTCCATCATATAAAACGAATGATAACAACCAGTGTGAAAGTTATGGTCATTTCTACGTGCCGGGCAACCTAGGCTTCACTCTAGGGCGTTGCTCCACCAGATCGAATAGCTAGGGCCTTAGAAGTCAACGCCCGAAGCATAAACTACAAAATAAATACAACAGTCTTTCAATCGTATAAAACGAATAATTGCAACCTGTGTGAAGGTTATGGTCATATCTACGTTCCGGACAAACTAGGCTTCACTGTAGGGTGTTGCTCCACCAGATCGAATAGGTAGGGCCATAGAAGTCAACGCCAGAAGCATAAAATACGATAAATATACGAGAGTTTTTCCATCGTATAACAGGAATAATTGCAACCAGTGTGAAAGTGATGGTCATTTCTACGTTCCAGGCAACCTTGGTTTCACTCTAGGGCGTTGTACCACCAGATCAAATAGTTATGGCCTAAGAAGTCAACGCCAGGGGCATAAAATACAACATAAATACAACAGACTTTCCATCGTATATAATGTATATTTGCAAACATTGTAAAAGTAATGGTCATTTCTACGTACCGGGCAACCTGGGCTCCACTCTAGGGCGTTGCTCCACCAAATCGAATAGCTAGGGCCTTAGATGTCAAAGCCAGAAGCATAAAATACGATATAAATAGAACATCTTTTCCATCGTATAAAAGGAATAAATGCAAACAGTGTGAAATTAATGGTCATTTCTACGTTCCGCACAACCTAGGCTTCACGCTAAGGGGTTGTTCCACCAGATCGAATAGTTAGGGCCTAGGAAGTCAACACGAGAATAATAAAATACAAAATAAACACAACAGCCTTTACACCCTATAAAACGAGTAATTGCAACCTGTGTGAAGGTTAGGGTCATATCTACGTTCCGGGCAACATAGGCTTCACTGTAGAGCGTTCCTCCACCAGATCGAAATGTTAGGGCCTAAGAAGTCAACGCCCGAAGCATAAAATACGATATAAATACAACAGCATTGCCATCGTATAAAATGAATAATTGCAAACAGTGTGAAATTAATGGACATTTCTACGTACCGGGCAACCTTGGCCCCACTCTAGGGCGTTGCTTCACCAAATCGAATAGCTAGGGCCTTAGAAGTCAACGCCAGAAACATAAAATACAATATAGATACAAAAGTTTTTCCATCGTATAACAGGAATAACTGTAAACAGTATGAAAGTACTGGTTATTTCTACGTTCCTGGAAACCTAGGTTTCACTCTAGGTCGTTGCTCCACCATATCGAATAGCTAGGGACTTAGAATTCAACGCCATAAGAATAAAATACAATATAAGTGCAACAGTTTTACATCGTATAAAATGAATAATTGCAACCAGTGTGAAAGTTATGGTCATTTCTACATTTCGAGCGACCTAGGTTTCACTCTGGGGCGTTGCTCCACCTGATCGAATAGTTAGGGCCTTAGAAGTCAACGCCAGAAGCATAAAATACAATAAAGATGCAACAGTTTTTCCATCGTATAACAGGAATAACTGCAAACAGTGTGAAGGTACTGGTCATTTCTACGTTCCGGGTAACCCAGGTTTCACTCTAGGGCGTTGCTCCACCAGATCAAATAGGTAGGGACATAGAATTCAACGCCATAAGTATAAAATACAATAGAAATATAACAGTTTTTCCATCTTATAAAACGAATATTAGCAACCAGTGTCAAAGTTATGGTCATTTCAACGTTCCGGGCAATCTAGGCTTCACTCTAGGGCGTTGCTCCTCCAGATCAATCAGTTAGGGCCTTAGAAGTCAACGCCCGAAGCATAAAATGCAAAATAAATACAACAGTTTTTCCATTGTATAACACGAATAAATGCTAGCAGTGTAAAAGTTATGGTCATTTCTACGTTCCGGGCAACCTAGGCTTCACCCTAGGGCGTTGTTCCACCAGATCGAATAGTTAGGGCCTAAGAAGTGAACGCCAGAAGCATAAAATACAATATAAATACAACAGTTTTTCCATCATATAGAACCAATGATAGCAACCAGTATGGAAGTTATGGTCTCTTCTACGTTTCGGGCAACCTAGGCTTCACTCTAGGGCGTTGCTCCACCAGATCAAATAGTTAGGGCCCAAGAAGTCAACGCCAGAAGCATAAAATGCAACATAAATACAACAGATTTTCCATCGTATAAAATGAATCATTGCAAACAGTGTGAAAGTAATGGTCATTTCTACGTTCCGGGCAACCTAGGCTTCACTCTAGGGCGTTGCTCCACCAGACCGGATAGTTGAGGGCCTTAGTAGTCAACGCCAGAAGCATAAAATACGATATAAATAGAACAGTTTTTCCACCATATAAAACGAGTGATAGCAACCAGTGTGGAAGTTATGGTCACTTCTACGTTCCGGGCAACCTAGGCTTCACTTTAGGGCGTTGCTCCACCAGATCACATAGTTAGGGCCTAAGAAGTCAACGCCAGAAGCATAAAATGCAACATAAATACAACAGATTTTCCATCGTATATAATGTATATTTGCAAACAGTGTGAAAGTAATGGACATTTCTACGTACCGGGCAACCTAGGCCCCACTCTAGGGCGTTGCTCCACCAAATCGGATAGCTAGGGCCTTAGAAGTCAACGCCGGAAGCATAAAATACAATATAGGTGCAAAAGTTTTTCCATCGTATAACAGGAGTAACTGCAAACAGTATGAAAGTACAGGTCATTTCTACGTTCCGGGTAACCTAGGTTTCACTCTAGGGCGTTGCTCCACCTGATCGAATAGTTAGGGCCTTGGAAGTCAACGCCAGAAGCATAAAATACAATAAAGATGCAACAGTTTTTCCATCGTATAACAGGAATAACTGCAAACAGTGTGAAAGTACTGGTCATTTCTACGTTCCGGGTAACCTAGGTTTCGCCCTAGGGCGTTGCTCCACCAGATCGAATAGCTAGGGACTTAGAATTCAACGCCAGAAGCATAAATTACAATATAGGTACAACAGCTTTTCCATCGTATATAATGTATATTAGCAACCAGTGTGAAAGTTATGGTCATTTCTACTTCCCGGGCAACCTAGGCTTCACTCTAGGGCGTTGCTCCACCAGATCGAATAGTGAGGGCCTTAGAAGTCAACGCCCGAAGCATAAAATGCAAAATAAATAGAACAGTTTTTCCATTGTATAAAACGAATAACTGCAACCAGTGTGAAGGTTATGGTCGTATCTACGTTCCGGGCAACTTAGGCATCACTGTAGGGCGTTGCTCCACCAGATCGAATAGTTAGGTCCTTAGAATTCAACGCCAGAAGAATAAAATACAATGTAAGTACAACAGTTTTTCCATCGTATAAAATGAATAATTGCAACCAGTGTGAAAGTGATGGTCATTTCTACGTTCCGAGCAACCTAGGCTTCACTCTAGGGCGTTGCTCCACTAGATCGAATAGCTAGGGCCTTAGAAGTCAACGCCAGAGGCATAAAATACAATATAAATACAACAGCTTTTCCATCGTATAAAATGAATAATTGCAAACAGTGTGAAAGTAATGGTCATGTCTACGTTCCGGGTAACCTAGGTTTTACTCTAGGGCGTTGCTCGACCAGATAGAATTGCTAGGGACTTAGAATTCAACGCCAGAAGAATAAAATACAATATAAGTACAACAGTTTTTCCATCGTATAAAATGAATATTTGCAAACATTGTGAAAGTAATGGTCATTTCTACGTTCCGGGCAACCCATACGACACTCTAGGGCGTTGCTCCACCACATCCAATAGCTACGGCCTTCAGAGTCAACGCCAGAAGCATAAAATACGAAATAAATACAACAGCTTTTCCCTCATATAAAACGAATAATGGTAACCAGTGTGAAAGTTATGGTCATTTCTACGTTCCGGTCAACCTAGGCTTCACTCTAGGACGTTGATCCACCAGATCGAATAGTATGGGCCTATGAAGTCAACGCCAGAAGCATAAAATACAATAAAGGTGCAACAGTTTTTCCATCGTATAGCAGGAATAATTGCAACCAGTGTGAAGGTAATGGTATGTTCTACGTTCCGGGCAACCTAGGCTTCACTCTAGGGCGGTGCTCCACCAGATCAAATAGCTAGGGCCTAAGAAGTCAACGCCAGAAGCATAAATTACAATATAAGTACAACAGCTTTTACATCGTATATAATGTATATTTGCAAACAGTGTGGAAGTAATGGTCACTTCTACGTTCCGGGCAACCTAGGCTTCACTCTAGGGTGTTGCTCCACCAGATGGAATTGCTAGGGACTTAGAATCCAATGCAAGAAGCATAAAATGCAATATAAATTTAACAGCTTTTCCATCGTATAAAAGGAATAATAGCAACCAGTGTGAAAGTTATGGTCATTTCAACGTTCCGGGCAACCTAGGCTTCACCATAGGGCGTTGTTCCATCAGATGGAATAGTTAGGGCCTAAGAAGTCAACGCCAGAAGCATAAAATACGATATAAATACAACAGCTTTTCCATCGTATAAAACGAATAATTGCAACCAGTGTGAAAGATGTGATCATTTCTACGTTCCGGTCAACCTAGGCTTCAGTCTAGGACGTTGCTCCACCAGATGGAATAGTTAGGGCCTATGAAGTCAACGCCAGAAGCATAAAATACAATAAAGGTGCAATAGTTGTTCCATCGTATAACAGGAATAATTGCAACCAGTGTGAAGGTAATGGTATGTTCTACGTTCCGGGCAACCTAGGCTTCACTCTAGGGCGGTGCTCTACCAGATCAAATAGTTGCGGCCTAAGAAGTCAACGCCAGAAGCATAAATTACAATATAGGTACAACAGCTTTTCCATCGTATATAATGTATATTAGCAACCAGTGTGAAAGTTATGGACATTTCTACTTCCCGGGCAACCTAGGCTTCACTCTAGGGCGTTGCTCCACCAGATCGAATAGTGAGGGCCTTAGAAGTCAAAGCCCGAAGCATAAAATGCAAAATAAATAGAACAGTTTTTCCATTGTATAAAACGAATAACTGCAACCAGTGTGAAAGTACTGGTCATTTCCACGTTCCGGGTAACCTAGGTTTCACTCTAGGGCGTTGCTCCACCAGATCGAATAGCTAGGGGCTTAGAATTCAACGCCAGAAGGATAAAATACAATATAAGTACAACTGTCTTTCCATCGTATAAAATGAATAATTGCAGACATTGTGACAGTAATGGTCATTTCTACGTTCCGGTGAACCTAGGCGTCACTCTAATGCGTTGCTCCACCACATCTAATAGCTACGGCCTTAGAAGTCAACGCCAGGAGCATAAAATACAATATAAATACAACAGCTTTTCCATCGTATAAAATGAATAATTGCAAACAGTGTGAAAGTAATGGTCATGTCTGCGTTCCGGGTAACCTAGGTTTTACTCTAGGGTGTTGCTCGACCAGATAGAATTGCTAGGGACTTAGAATTCAACGCCAGAAGAATAAAATACAATATAAGTACAACAGTTTTTCCATCGTATAAAATGAATAATTGCAACCAGTGTGAAAGTTATGGTCATTTCAACGTTCCGGGCAACCTAGGCTTCCCCCTAGGGCGTTGCTCCAACAGATTGCATAGCTAGGGCCTTAGAAGTCAATGCCCGAAGCATAAAATGCAGTAAAAATACAACAGTTTTTCCACCGTATAGCAGGAATAATTTGCAACCAGTGTGAAGGTTATGGTCGTATCTACGTTCCGGGCAACTTAGGCATCACTGTAGGGCGTTGCTCCACCAGATCGAATAGTTAGGTCCTTAGAATTCAACGCCAGAAGAATAAAATACAATATAAGTACAACAGTTTTTCCATCGTATAAAATGAATAATTGCAACCAGTGTGAAAGTTATGGTCATTTCTACATTCCGAGCAACCTAGGCTTCACTCTAGGGCGTTGCTCCAACAGATTGAATAGTTAGGGCCTTAGAAGTCAACGCCCGAAGCATAAAATGCAATAAAAATACAACAGTTTTTCCATCGTATAACAGGATTAATTGCAAACAGTTTGAAAGTGATGGCCATTTCTACGTTCCGAGCAACCTAGGCTTCACTCTAGGGCGTTGCTCCACTAGATCGAATAGCTAGGGCCTTAGAAGTCAACGCCAGAGGCATAAAATACAATATAAATACAACAGCTTTTCCATCGTATAAAATGAATAATTGCAAACTGTGTGAAAGTAATGGTCATGTCTACGTTCCGGGTAACCTAGGTTTTACTCTAGGGCGTTGCTCGACCAGATAGAATTGCTAGGGACTTAGAATTCAACGCCAGAAGAATAAAATACAATATAAGTACAACAGTTTTTCCATCGTATAAAATGAATATTTGCAAACATTGTGAAAGTAATGGTCATTTCTACGTTCCGGGCAACCCATACGACACTCTAGGGCGTTGCTCCACCACATCCAATAGCTACGGCCTTCAAAGTCAACGCCAGAAGCATAAAATACGATATAAATACAACAGCTTTTCCATCATATAAAACGAATAATGGTAACCAGTGTGAAAGTTATGGTCATTTCTACGTTCCGGTCAACCTAGGCTTCACTCTAGGACGTTGATCCACCAGATCGAATAGTATGGGCCTATGAAGTCAACGCCAGAAGCATAAAATACAATAAAGGTGCAACAGTTTTTCCATCGTATAGCAGGAATAATTGCAACCAGTGTGAAGGTAATGGTATGTTCTACGTTCCGGTCAACCTAGGCGTCACTCTAATGCGTTGCTCCACCACATCTAATAGCTACGGCCTTAGAAGTCAACGCCAGGAGCATAAAATACAATATAAATACAACAGCTTTTCCATCGTATAAAATGAATAATTGCAAACAGTGTGAAAGTAATGGTCATGTCTACGTTCCGGGTAACCTAGGTTTTACTCTAGGGCGTTGCTCGACCAGATAGAATTGCTAGGGACTTAGAATTCAACGCCAGAAGAATAAAATACAATATAAGTACAACAGTTTTTCCATCGTATAAAATGAATAATTGCAACCAGTGTGAAAGTTATGGTCATTTCAACGTTCCGGGCAACCTAGGCTTCCCCCTAGGGCGTTGCTCCAACAGATTGCATAGCTAGGGCCTTAGAAGTCAATGCCCGAAGCATAAAATGCAGTAAAAATACAACAGTTTTTCCACCGTATAGCAGGAATAATTTGCAACCAGTGTGAAGGTTATGGTCGTATCTACGTTCCGGGCAACTTAGGCATCACTGTAGGGCGTTGCTCCACCAGACCGAATAGTTAGGTCCTTAGAATTCAACGCCAGAAGAATAAAATACAATATAAGTACAACAGTTTTTCCATCGTATAAAATGAATAATTGCAACCAGTGTGAAAGTTATGGTCATTTCTACATTCCGAGCAACCTAGGCTTCACTCTAGGGCGTTGCTCCAACAGATTGAATAGTTAGGGCCTTAGAAGTCAACGCCCGAAGCATAAAATGCAATAAAAATACAACAGTTTTTCCATCGTATAACAGGATTAATTGCAAACAGTTTGAAAGTGATGGTCATTTCTACGTTCCGAGCAACCTAGGCTTCACTCTAGGGCGTTGCTCCACTAGATCGAATAGCTAGGGCCTTAGAAGTCAACGCCAGAGGCATAAAATACAATATAAATACAACAGCTTTTCCATCGTATAAAATGAATAATTGCAAACAGTGTGAAAGTAATGGTCATGTCTACGTTCCGGGTAACCTAGGTTTTACTCTAGGGCGTTGCTCGACCAGATAGAATTGCTAGGGACTTAGAATTCAACGCCAGAAGAATAAAATACAATATAAATACAACAGTTTTTCCATCGTATACAATGAATATTTGCAAACATTGTGAAAGTAATGGTCATTTCTACGTTCCGGGCAACCCATACGACACTCTAGGGCGTTGCTCCACCACATCCAATAGCTACGGCCTTCAGAGTCAACGCCAGAAGCATAAAATACGATATAAATACAACAGCTTTTCCATCATATAAAACGAATAATGGTAACCAGTGTGAAAGTTATGGTCATTTCTACGTTCCGGTCAACCTAGGCTTCACTCTAGGACGTTGATCCACCAGATCGAATAGTATGGGCCTATGAAGTCAACGCCAGAAGCATAAAATACAATAAAGGTGCAACAGTTTTTCCATCGTATAGCAGGAATAATTGCAACCAGTGTGAAGGTAATGGTATGTTCTACGTTCCGGGCAACCTCGGCTTCACTCTAGGGCGGTGCTCCACCAGATCAAATAGCTAGGGCCTAAGAAGTCAACGCCAGAAGCATAAATTACAATATAAGTACAACAGCTTTTACATCGTATATAATGTATATTTGCAAACAGTGTGGAAGTAATGGTCACTTCTACGTTCCGGGCAACCTACGCTTCACTCTAGGGTGTTGCTCCACCAGATGGAATTGCTAGGGACTTAGAATCCAATGCAAGAAGCATAAAATGCAATATAAATTTAACAGCTTTTCCATCGTATAAAAGGAATAATAGCAACCAGTGTGAAAGTTATGGTCATTTCAACGTTCCGGGCAACGTAGGCTTCACCCTATGGCGTTGTTCCATCAGATGGAATAGTTAGGGCCTAAGAAGTCAACGCCAGAAGCATAAAATACGATATAAATACAACAGCTTTTCCATCGTATAAAACGAATAATTGCAACCAGTGTGAAAGATGTGATCATTTCTACGTTCCGGTCAACCTAGGCTTCAGTCTAGGACGTTGCTCCACCAGATGGAATAGTTAGGGCCTATGAAGTCAACGCCAGAAGCATAAAATACAACAAAGGTGCAATAGTTGTTCCATCGTATAACAGGAATAATTGCAACCAGTGTGAAGGTAATGGTATGTTCTACGTTCCGGGCAACCTAGGCTTCACTCTAGGGCGGTGCTCCACCAGATCAAATAGTTACGGCCTAAGAAGTCAACGCCAGAAGCATAAATTACAATATAGGTACAACAGCTTTTCCATCGTATATAATGTATATTAGCAACCAGTGTGAAAGTTATAGACATTTCTACTTCCCGGGCAACCTAGGCTTCACTCTAGGGCGTTGCTCCACCAGACCGAATAGTGAGGGCCTTAGAAGTCAAAGCCCGAAGCATAAAATGCAAAATAAATAGAACAGTTTTTCCATTGTATAAAACGAATAACTGCAACCAGTGTGAAAGTACTGGTCATTTCCACGTTCCGGGTAACCTAGGTTTCACTCTAGGGCGTTGCTCCACCAGATCGAATAGCTAGGGGCTTAGAATTCAACGCCAGAAGGATAAAATACAATATAAGTACAACTGTCTTTCCATCGTATAAAATGAATAATTGCAGACATTGTGACAGTAATGGTCATTTCTACGTTCCGGTCAACCTAGGCGTCACTCTAATGCGTTGCTCCACCACATCTAATAGCTACGGCCTTAGAAGTCAACGCCAGGAGCATAAAATACAATATAAATACAACAGCTTTTCCATCGTATAAAATGAATAATTGCAAACAGTGTGAAAGTAATGGTCATGTCTACGTTCCGGGTAACCTAGGTTTTACTCTAGGGCGTTGCTCGACCAGATAGAATTGCTAGGGACTTAGAATTCAACGCCAGAAGAATAAAATACAATATAAGTACAACAGTTTTTCCATCGTATAAAATGAATATTTGCAAACATTGTGAGAGTAATGGTCATTTCTACGTTCCGGGCAACCCATACGACACTCTAGGGCGTTGCTCCACCACATCCAATAGCTACGGCCTTCAGAGTCAACGCCAGAAGCATAAAATACGATATAAATACAACAGCTTTTCCATCATATAAAACGAATAATGGTAACCAGTGTGAAAGTTATGGTCATTTCTACGTTCCGGTCAACCTAGGCTTCACTCTAGGACGTTGATCCACCAGATCGAATAGTATGGGCCTATGAAGTTAACGCCAGAAGCATAAAATACAATAAAGGTGCAACAGTTTTTCCATCGTATAGCAGGAATAATTGCAACCAGTGTGAAGGTAATGGTATGTTCTACGTTCCGGGCAACCTAGGCTTCACTCTAGGGCGGTGCTCCACCAGATCAAATAGTTAGGGCCTAAGAAGTCAACGCCAGAAGCATAAATTACAATATAAGTACAACAGCTTTTACATCGTATATAATGTATATTTGCAAACAGTGTGGAAGTAATGGTCACTTCTACGTTCCGGGCAACCTAGGCTTCACTCTAGGGTGTTGCTCCACCAGATGGAATTGCTAGGGCCTTAGAATCCAATGCCAGAAGCATAAAATGCAATATAAATACAACAGCTTTTCCATCGTATAAAACGAATAATTGCAACCAGTGTGAAAGTTATGGTCATTTCTACGTTCCGGGCAACCTAGGCTTCACCCTAGGGCGTTGCTCCAACAGATTGAATAGTTAGGGCCTAAGAAGTCAACGCCAGAAGCATAAAATACGATATAAATACAACAGCTTTTCCATCGTATAAAACGAATAATTGCAACCTGTGTGAAAGTTATGGTCATTTCTACGTTCCGGGCAACCTAGGCTTCACCCTAGGACGTTCCTCCAACAGATTGAATAGTTAGGGCCTTAGAAGTCAATGCCCGAAGCATAAAATGCAATAAAAATACAACAGTTTTTCCATCGTAGAGCAGGAATAATTTGCAACCAGTCTGATAGTAGTGGTCATTTCTACGTTCCGGGCAACCTAGGTTTCACTCCAGGGCGTTGCTCCACCAGATCCTATAGTTACGGCCTAAGAAGTGAACGCCAGAAGCATAAAATACGGTGAAGATGCAACAGTTTTTCCATCGTATAAAACGAATAATTGCAACCAGTGTGAAAGTTATAGTCATTTCTACATTTCGAGCAACCTAGGCTTCACTCTAGGGCGTTGCTCCACCAGATCGAATAGCTAGGTCCTTAGAAGTCAACGCCAGAAGCATAAAATACGATATAAATAGAACAGCTTTTCCATCGTATAAAAGGAATAATAGCAACCAGTGTGATAGTTATGGTCATTTCTACGTTCCGGGCAACCTAGGCTTCACTCTAGGGCGTTGCTCCACCAGATCAAACAGTTAGGGCCTTAGATGTCAACACCAGAAGCATAAAATACAATAAAGGTGCAACAGTTTTTCCATCGTATAACAGGAATAACTGCAACCAGTGTGAAAGTACTGGTCATTTCTACGTTCCGGGCAACCTAGGCTTCAATCTAGGGCGTTGCTCCACCAGATCAAACAGTTAGGGCCTTAGAAGTCAACGGCCGAAGCATAAAATACAAAATAAAGAGAACGGTTTTTCCATTGTATAAAACGAATGATTGCTACCAGTGGAAAAGTTATGGTCTTTTCTACGTTCCGGGCAACCTAGGCTTCACATTAGGGCATTGCTCCTCCAGATCAATCAGTTAGGGCCTTAGAAGTCAACGCCCGAAGCATAAAATACAATATAAATACAACAGTTTTTCCATCATATAAAACGAATGATAACAACCAGTGTGAAAGTTATGGTCATTTCTACGTGCCGGGCAACCTAGGCTTCACTCTAGGGCGTTGCTCCACCAGATCGAATAGCTAGGGCCTTAGAAGTCAACGCCCGAAGCATAAACTACAAAATAAATACAACAGTCTTTCAATCGTATAAAACGAATAATTGCAACCTGTGTGAAGGTTATGGTCATATCTACGTTCCGGACAAACTAGGCTTCACTGTAGGGTGTTGCTCCACCAGATCGAATAGGTAGGGCCATAGAAGTCAACGCCCGAAGCATAAAATACGATAAATATACGAGAGTTTTTCCATCGTATAAAACGAATAATTGCAACCAGTATGAAACTTATGGTCATTTCTACTTTCCGAGCAACCTAGGCTTCACCCTAGGGCGTTGCTCCAGCAGATTGAATAGTTAGGGCCTTAGAAGTCAACGCCCGAACCATAAAATACAATGTAAATACAACAGTTTTTCCATCGTATAAAACGAATAATTGCAACCAGTATGAAACTTATGGTCATTTCTACTTCCCGAGCAACCTAGGCTTCACCCTAGAGCGTTGCTCGAACAGATTGAGTAGTTAGGACCATAGAAGTCAACGCCCGAACCATAAAATGCAAAAAAAATACAACAGTGTTTCCATCATATAACAGGAATAACTGCAACCAGTGTGAAAGTACTGGTCATTTCTACGTTCCGGGCAACCTAGGCTTCACACTAGGGCATTGCTCCTCCAGATCAAACAGTTAGGGCCTTAGAAGTCAACGCCCGAAGCATAAAATGCAAAATAAATAGAACAGTTTTTCCATTGTATAAAACGAATAATTGCTACCAGTGTAAAAGTTATGGTCATTTCTACGTTCCGGGCAACCTAGGCTTCACCCTAGGGCGTTGTTCCACCAGATCGAATAGTTAGGGCCTAAGAAGTGAACGCCAGAAGCATAAAATACAATATAAATACAACAGTTTATTCATCATATAAAACGAATGATAGCAACCAGTGTGAAAGTTATGGTCATTTCTACGTTCCGGGCAACCTAGGCTTCACTCTAGGCCGTTGTTCCACCAGATCGAATAGTTAGGGCCTAAGAAGTGAACGCCAGAAGCATAAAATACAATATAAATACAACAGTTTTTCCATCATATAAAACGAATGATAACAACCAGTGTGAAAGTTATGGTCATTTCTACGTGCCGGGCAACCTAGGCTTCACTCTAGTGCGTTGCTCCACCAGATCACATAGTTAGAGCCTAAGAAGTCAACGCCAGAAGCATAAAATGCAACATAAATACAACAGATTTTTCATCGTATATAATGTATATTTGCAAACAGTGTGAAAGTAATGGACATTTCTACGTACCGGGCGACCTAGGCCCCACTCTAGGGCGGTGCTCCACCAAATGGAATAGCTAGGGCCTTAGAAGTCAACGCCAGAAGCATAAAATACAATATAGATGCAAAAGTTTTTCCATCGTATAACAGGAATAACTGCAAACAGTATTAAAGTACTGGTTATTTCTACGTTCCGGGAAACCTAGGTTTCACTCTAGGTCGTTGGTCCACCATATCGAATAGCTAGGGACTTAGAATTCAACGCCCGAAGCATAAAATGCAAAATAAATAGAACAGTTTTTCATTGTATAAAACGAATAATTGCAACCAGTGTGAAAGTAATGGTCATTTCTACGTTCCGAGCGACCTAGGCGTCACTCTAGGGCGTTGCTCCACCAGATCGAATAGCTAGGGACTTAGAATTCATCGCTAAAAGCATAAAGTAGAATCAAAATACAACAGTTTTTCCAGCGTATAACAGGAATAATTGCAACCAGTGTGAAAGGAATGGTCATTTCTACGTTCCGGGCAACCTAGGTTTCACTCTAGGGCGTTGCTCCACCAGGTCGAATAGTTAGGGCCTAAGAAGTCAACGCCAGAAGCATAAAATACGATATAAATACAACAGTCTTTTCATCGTATTACAGGAATAATTGCAATAAGCGTGAAAGTAATGATCATTTCGGCGTTTCGGGCATCCTAGACTTAACTCTGATGCATTGCTCCCCCAGATCGAATAGTTGGGGCCTAAGAAGTCAATGCCAGAAGCATAAAATACAATATAAATACTACAGCTTTGGCATCGAATAAATTAATAATTGCAAACAGTGTGAAAGATATGGTCATTTCTACGTTCCGGGCAACCTAGGCTCATTCTAGGGCGTTGGTCCACCAGATCAAACAGTCAGGGCCTTAGAAGTCAACGCCCGAAACATAAAATACAAAATAAATCGAACAGGTTTACCATTGTATAAAACTATTAATTGCTACCAGTGTGAAAGTTCTGGTCATTCCGACGTTCCGGGCAACCTAGGCTTCACCCTAGGGAGTTGTTCCACCAGATGGAATTGCTAGGGCCTTAGAATCCAATGCCAGAAGCATAAAATGCAATATAAATACAACAGCTTTTCCATCGTATAAAACGAATAATTGCAACCAGTGTGAAAGTTATGGTCATTTCTACGTTCCGGGCAACCTAGGCTTCACCCTAGGGCGTTGCTCCAACAGATTGAATAGTTAGGGCCTAAGAAGTCAACGCCAGAAGCATAAAATACGATATAAATACAACAGCTTTTCCATCGTATAAAACGAATAATTGCAACCTGTGTGAAAGTTATGGTCATTTCTACGTTCCGGGCAACCTAGGCTTCACCCTAGGACGTTCCTCCAACAGATTGAATAGTTAGGGCCTTAGAAGTCAATGCCCGAAGCATAAAATGCAATAAAAATACAACAGTTTTTCCATCGTAGAGCAGGAATAATTTGCAACCAGTCTGATAGTAGTGGTCATTTCTACGTTCCGGGCAACCTAGGTTTCACTCCAGGGCGTTGCTCCACCAGATCCTATAGTTACGGCCTAAGAAGTGAACGCCAGAAGCATAAAATACGGTGAAGATGCAACAGTTTTTCCATCGTATAAAACGAATAATTGCAACCAGTGTGAAAGTTATAGTCATTTCTACATTTCGAGCAACCTAGGCTTCACTCTAGGGCGTTGCTCCACCAGATCGAATAGCTAGGTCCTTAGAAGTCAACGCCAGAAGCATAAAATACGATATAAATAGAACAGCTTTTCCATCGTATAAAAGGAATAATAGCAACCAGTGTGATAGTTATGGTCATTTCTACGTTCCGGGCAACCTAGGCTTCACTCTAGGGCGTTGCTCCACCAGATCAAACAGTTAGGGCCTTAGATGTCAACACCAGAAGCATAAAATACAATAAAGGTGCAACAGTTTTTCCATCGTATAACAGGAATAACTGCAACCAGTGTGAAAGTACTGGTCATTTCTACGTTCCGGGCAACCTAGGCTTCAATCTAGGGCGTTGCTCCACCAGATCAAACAGTTAGGGCCTTAGAAGTCAACGCCCGAACCATAAAATACAATGTAAATACAACAGTTTTTCCATCGTATAAAACGAATAATTGCAACCAGTATGAAACTTATGGTCATTTCAACTTTCCGAGCAACCTAGTCTTCACCCTAGGGCGTTGCTCCAACGGATTGAATAGGTAGGGCCTTAGAAGTCAACGCCCAAACCATAAAATGCAAAAAAAAATGCAGCAGTGTTTCCATCATATAACAGGTATAATTGCAACCAGTTTGAAATTAATGGCCATTTCTACGTTCCGGGCAACCTAGGCATCACTCTATTGCGTTGCTCCACCAGATCGAATAGTTAGTGCCTTAGAAGTCAACGCCAGAAGCATAAAATACAATATAAATACAACAGCTTTCCATCGTATAAAACGAATAATTGCAACCAGTATGAATCCTATGGACATTTCTACTTTCCGAGCAACCTAGGCTTCACGCTAGGGCGTTGCTCCAACAGATTTAGTAGTTAGGACCATAGAAGTCAACGCCCGAACCATAAAATGCAAAAAAAATACAACAGTGTTTCCATCATATAACAGGAATAATTGCAACCAGTTTGAGAGTGATGGCCAATTCTACGTTCCGGGCAACCAACGCTGCGCTCTAGGGCGTTGCTCCACCAGATCGAATAGATAGTGCCTTAGAAGTCAACGCCAGAAGCATAAAATACAATATAAATACAACAGTTTTTCCATCGTATAAAACGAATAATTGCAACCAGTATGAAACTTATGGTCATTTCTACTTCCCGAGCAACCTAGGCTTCACCCTAGAGCGTTGCTCGAACAGATTGAGTAGTTAGGACCATAGAAGTCAACGCCCGAACCATAAAATGCAAAAAAAATACAACAGTGTTTCCATCATATAACAGGAATAACTGCAACCAGTGTGAAAGTACTGGTCATTTCTACGTTCCGGGCAACCTAGGCTTCACACTAGGGCATTGCTCCTCCAGATCAAACAGTTAGGGCCTTAGAAGTCAACGCCCGAAGCATAAAATGCAAAATAAATAGAACAGTTTTTCCATTGTATAAAACGAATAATTGCTACCAGTGTAAAAGTTATGGTCATTTCTACGTTCCGGGCAACCTAGGCTTCACCCTAGGGCGTTGTTCCACCAGATCGAATAGTTAGGGCCTAAGAAGTGAACGCCAGAAGCATAAAATACAATATAAATACAACAGTTTATTCATCATATAAAACGAATGATAGCAACCAGTGTGAAAGTTATGGTCATTTCTACGTTCCGGGCAACCTAGGCTTCACTCTAGGCCGTTGTTCCACCAGATCGAATAGTTAGGGCCTAAGAAGTGAACGCCAGAAGCATAAAATACAATATAAATACAACAGTTTTTCCATCATATAAAACGAATGATAACAACCAGTGTGAAAGTTATGGTCATTTCTACGTGCCGGGCAACCTAGGCTTCACTCTAGTGCGTTGCTCCACCAGATCACATAGTTAGAGCCTAAGAAGTCAACGCCAGAAGCATAAAATGCAACATAAATACAACAGATTTTTCATCGTATATAATGTATATTTGCAAACAGTGTGAAAGTAATGGACATTTCTACGTACCGGGCGACCTAGGCCCCACTCTAGGGCGGTGCTCCACCAAATCGAATAGCTAGGGCCTTAGAAGTCAACGCCAGAAGCATAAAATACAATATAGATGCAAAAGTTTTTCCATCGTATAACAGGAATAACTGCAAACAGTATTAAAGTACTGGTTATTTCTACGTTCCGGGAAACCTAGGTTTCACTCTAGGTCGTTGGTCCACCATATCGAATAGCTAGGGACTTAGAATTCAACGCCCGAAGCATAAAATGCAAAATAAATAGAACAGTTTTTCATTGTATAAAACGAATAATTGCAACCAGTGTGAAAGTAATGGTCATTTCTACGTTCCGAGCGACCTAGGCGTCACTCTAGGGCGTTGCTCCACCAGATCGAATAGCTAGGGACTTAGAATTCATCGCTAAAAGCATAAAGTAGAATCAAAATACAACAGTTTTTCCAGCGTATAACAGGAATAATTGCAACCAGTGTGAAAGGAATGGTCATTTCTACGTTCCGGGCAACCTAGGTTTCACTCTAGGGCGTTGCTCCACCAGGTCGAATAGTTAGGGCCTAAGAAGTCAACGCCAGAAGCATAAAATACGATATAAATACAACAGTCTTTTCATCGTATTACAGGAATAATTGCAATAAGCGTGAAAGTAATGATCATTTCGGCGTTTCGGGCATCCTAGACTTAACTCTGATGCATTGCTCCCCCAGATCGAATAGTTGGGGCCTAAGAAGTCAATGCCAGAAGCATAAAATACAATATAAATACTACAGCTTTGGCATCGAATAAATTAATAATTGCAGACAGTGTGAAAGATATGGTCATTTCTACGTTCCGGGCAACCTAGGCTCATTCTAGGGCGTTGGTCCACCAGATCAAACAGTCAGGGCCTTAGAAGTCAACGCCCGAAACATAAAATACAAAATAAATCGAACAGGTTTACCATTGTATAAAACTATTAATTGCTACCAGTGTGAAAGTTCTGGTCATTCCGACGTTCCGGGCAACCTAGGCTTCACCCTAGGGAGTTGTTCCACCAGATGGAATAGTTAGGGCCTAAGAAGTCAACGCCAGAAGCATAAAACACGATATAAATACAACAGTTTTTCCATCGTATAAAACGAATAATCGCAAGCAGTATAAAAGTTATGGTCATTTCTACTTTCCGAGCAACCTAGGCTTCACGCTAGGGAGTTGCACCACCAGATCGAATAGTTAGGGCCTTAGAAGTCAACGCCCGAAGCATAAAATACAAAATATATAGAACAGTTTTTCCATCGTATAAAACGAATAATTGCTACCAGTGTGAAAGTTATGGTCATTTCTACTTTCCAGGCAACATAGGCGTCACCCTAGGGCGTTGTTCCACCAGATGGAATAGTTAGGGCCTAAGAAGTCAACGCCAGAAGCATAAAATACAATATAAATACAACAGCTTTTCCATCGTATAAAATGAATAATTGCAAACAGTGTGAAAGTAATGGTCATTTCTACGTTCCGGAAAACCTACGCGTCACTCTAGGGCGTTGCTCCACCATATCTAGTAGCTACGGCCTTAGAAGACAATGCCAGAAGCACAAAATACCATAAAAATGCAGCAGTCTTTCCATCGTATAGCATGACTAATTGCAACCAGTGCGAAAGTAATGCTCATATCGACATTTCGGGCATCCTAGACTTAACTCTGAGGCGTTGCTCCACCAGATCGAATAGTTAGGGCCTAAGAAGTCAACACCAGAAGAATAAAATACAAAATGAATACAACAGCCTTTACACCGTATAAAACGAATAATTGCAACCTGTGTGTAGGTTATGGTCATATCTACGTTCCGGGCAACCTAGGCTTCACTGTCGGGCGTTGCTCCACCAGATCGAATATTTAGGGCCTTAGAAGTCAACGCCAGAAGCATAAAATACAATATAAATCCAACAGTTTTTCCATCGTATAAAACGAATAATTGCAACCAGTATGCAACATATGGTCATTTCTACATTCCGAGCAACCTACGCTTCACTCTAGGGCGTTGCTCCACAAGATCGAATAGTTAGGGCCTAAGTAGGCAACGCCAGAAGCATAAAATACAATATAAATAGAACAGTTTTTCCATTGTATAAAACGAATAATTGCTACCAGTGTGAAAGTTATGGTCACTTCTACGTTCCGCGCAACCTGGGCTTTACTCTAGGGCGTTGTTCCACCAGATGGAATAGTTAGGGCCTAAGAAGTCAACGCCAGAAGCATAAAATACTATATAAATACAACAGCTTTTCCATCGTATAAAACAAATAATTGCAACCAGTGTGAAAGTTATGGTCATTTCTACGTTCCGGGCAACCTAGGCTTCACCCTAGGCCGTTGTTCCACCAGATCGAATAGTTAGGTCCTAAGAAGTGAACGCCAGAAGCATAAAATGCAATAAAAATATAACAGTTTTTCCATCGGATAGCAGGAATAATTTGCAACCAGTGTGATAGTAGTGGTCATTTCTACGTTCCGGGCAACCCAGGTTTCACTCCAGGGCGATGCTCCACCAGATCGAATAGTTACGGCCTAAGAAGTCAACGCCAGAAGCATAAAATACGATGAAGATGCAACAGTTTTTCCATCGTATAAAACGAATAATTGCAATCAGTGTGAAAGTTATGGTCATTTCTACATTCCGAGCAACCTAGGCTTCACTCTAGGGCGTTGATCCACCAGATCGAACAGTTAGGTCCTTAGAAGTCAACGCCAGAAGCATAAAATACGATATAAATACAACAGCTTTTCCATCGTATAAAAGGAATAATTGCAAACAGTGTGAAAGTAATGGTCATTTCTACGTTCGGGCAACCTAGGCTTCACTCTACGGCGTTGTTCCACCAGATCGAATAGTTAGGGCCTAAGAAGTCAACACCAGAAGAATAAAATACAAAATAAATACAACAGCCATTACACAGTATAAAACGAATAATTGCAACCTGTGTGAAGGTTATGGTCATATCTACGTTCCGGTCCACCTAGGCTTCACTGTAGGTTGTTGTTCCACCAGATAGAATAGGTAAGGCCATAGAAGTCAACGCCCGAAGCATAAAATACAATAAATATACAAGAGTTTTTCCATCGTATAACAGGAATAATTGCAACCAGTGTGAAAGTGATGGACATTTCTACGTTCCGGGCAACCTAGGCTTCACTCTAGGGCGTTGTTCCACCAGATCGAAATGTTAGGGCCTAAGAAGTCAATGCAAGAAGCATAATATACAATATAAATATAACAGCTTTTCCATCGTATAAAACGAATAATAGCAATCAGTGTGAAAGTTATGGTCATTTCCAGGTTCCGGGCTACCTAGGCTTCACCCTACGGCGTTGCTCCAACAGATTGAATAGTTAGGGCCTTAAAAGTCAATGCCCGAAGCATAAAATGCAATAAAAATACAACAGTTTTTCCATCATTTAACAGGAATAATTGCAACCAGTGTGAAAGTGATGGTCATTTCTACGTTCCGGGCAACCTAGGCTTCACTCTAGGGCGTTGCTCCACCAGCTCGAATTGTTAGGGCCTAAGAAGTCAAAGCCAGAAGCATAAAATACGATATAAATACAACAGCTTTTCCATCGTATAAAACGTGTAATTGCAACCAGGGTGAAAGTTATGGTCATTTCTACGTTCCGGGCTACCTAGGCTTCACCCTACGGCCTTGTTCCACCAGATCGAATAGTTAGGGCCTAAGAAGTGAACGCCAGAAGCATGAAATACAATATAAATACAACAGTTTTTTCACCGTATAAAACGAATAATTGCAACCAGTATGAAAGTTATGGTCATTTCTACTTTCCGGGCAACCTAGACCTCACTCTAGGGCGTTGCCCCACCAGATCGAACAGTTAGGGCCTTAGAAGTCAACGCCCGAAGCATAAAATACAAAATAAATATTACAGTTTATCAATCGTATAAAACGAATAATTTCTACCAGTGTGGAAGTTATGGGCATTTCTACTTTCCGGGCAACCTAGGCTTCACCCTAGGGAGTTGTTCCACCAGATGGAATAGTTAGGGCCTAAGAAGTCAACGTCAGAAGCATAAAACACGATATAAATACAACAGTTTTTCCATCGTATAAAACGAATAATTGCAAACAGTGTGAAAGTAATGGTCATTTCTACGTTCCGGAAAACCTAGGCGTCACTCTAGGGCGTTGCTCCACCATATCTAGTAGCTACGGCCTTAGAAGTCAACGCCAGAAGCACAAAATACAATAAAAATGCAGCAGTCTTTCCATCGTATAGCATGACTAATTGCAACCAGTGCGAAACTAATGCTCATATCGACATTTCGGGCATCCTAGACTTAACTCTGAGGCGTTGCTCCACCAGATCGAAGAGTTAGGGCCATAGAAGTCAACGCCAGGAGCATAAACTACAAAATAAATACAACTGTCTTTCCATCGTATAAAACGAATAATTGCAACCTTTGTGATGGTTATGGACATATCTACGTTCCGGGCAACCTAGGCTTCACTGTAGGGCGTTGCTCCACCAAATCTAATAGTTAGGGCCTTAGAAGTCAACGCCCGAAGCATAAAATACAATATAAGTACAACAGTTTTTCCATCGTATAAAATGAGTGATGGCGAACATTGTGAAAGTAATGGTCATTTCTACGTTCCGGGCAACCTAGGCTTGACCCTAGGGCGTTGTTCCACCAGATGGAATAGTTAGGGCCAAAGTAGTCAACACCAGAAGCATAAAATACGATACAAATACAACAGCTTTTCCATCGTAGAAAACGAATTATTGCAGACATTGTGAAAGTAATGGCCGTTTCTACGTTCCGAGAAACCTAGGCTTCACTCTAGGGCGTTGCTCCACCAGATCGAATAGTTAGGGCCTTAGAAGTGAACGCCAGAAGCATAAAATACAATAAAGATGCAACAGTATTTCCACCATACAACAGGAATAACTGCAAACAGTGTGAAAGTACTGGTCAATTGTACTTCCCGGGCAACCTAGGCTTCACTCTAGGGCGTTGCTCCACCATATCGAATAGTTAGGGCCTTAGAAGTCAGCGCCCGAAGCATAAAATGCAAAATAAATAGAACAGTTGTTCCATTGTATAAAACGAATAACTGCAACCAGTGTGAAAGTACTGGTCATTTCTACGTTCCGGCAACCTAGGCTCCACCCTAGGGCGTTGTTCCACCAGATCGAATAGTTAGGGCCTAAGAAGTCTACGACAGAAGCATAAAATACGATATAAATACAACAGCTTTTCCATCGTACAAAACGAATAATGGTAACCAGTGTGAAAGTTATGGTCATTTCTACGTTCCGGTCAACCTAGGCTTCACTCTAGGACGTTGTCCACCAGATCGAATAGTTAGGGCCTATGAAGTCAGCGCCCGAAGCATAAAATGCAAAATAAATAGAACAGTTTTTCATTGTATAAAACGAATAACTGCAACCGGTGTGAAAGTACTGGTCATTTCTACGTTCCGGGCTACCTAGGCTTCACTAAAGGGCGTTGCTCCACCAGATCGAATAGTTAGGGCCTTAGGAGTCAACGCCAGGAGCATAAGATACAATAAAAATACAACAGTCTTTTCATCGTATTACAGGAATAATTGCAATAAGCGTGAAAGTAATGATCATTTCGGCGTTTCGGGCATCCTAGACTTAACTCTGATGCATTGCTCCACCAGATCGAATAGTTAGGGCCTTAGAAGTCAACGCCAGGAGCATAAGATACAATAAAAATACAACTGTCTTTTCATCGTATATAATGTATATTTGCAAACAGTGTGGAAGTAATGGTCATTTCTACTTCCCGGGCAACCTGGGCTTCACCCTAGGGCGTTGCTCCACCGGATCGAATAGTTAGGTCCTTAGAAGTCAACGCCAGAAGCATAAAATACAGTAAAGGTGCAACAGTTTTTCCATCGTATAACAGGAATAATTGCATCCAGTGTGAAGGTAATGGCATGTTCTACGTTCCGGGCAACCTAGGCTTCACTCTAGGGCAGTGCTCCACCAGATCAAATAGTTAGGGCCTAAGAAGTCAACGCCAGTACCATAAATTACAATATAAGTACAACAGATTTTCCATCGTATATAATGTATATTTGCAAACAGTGTGGAAGTAATGGTCATTTCTACTTCCCGGGCAACCTGGGCTTCACTCTAGGGCGTTGCTCCACCGGATCGAATAGTTAGGTCCTTAGAAGTCAACGCCCGAAGCATAAAATGCAAAATAAATAGAACAGTTGTTCCATTGTATAAAACGAATAACTGCAACCGGTGTGAAAGTACTGGTCAATTCTACGTTCCGGGCAACCTAGGCTTCACTCAAGGGCGTTGCTCCACCAGATCGAATAGTTAGGGCCTTAGAAGTCAACGCCAGAAGCATAAAATACAATAAAGATGCAACAGTTTTTCCATCGTACAACAGGGATAACTGCAAACATTGTGAAAGTACTGGTCATTTCTACGTTCCGGGTACCCTAGGTTTCACTATTGGGCGTTGCTCCACCAGATCGAATAGTTAGGGCCTTAGAAGTCAACGCCAGAAGCATAAAATACAATAAAGATGCAACAGTTTTTCCGTCATACAACAGGAATAACTGCAAACAGTGTGAAAGTACTGGTCATTTCTACTTCCCGGGAAACCTAGGCTTCACTCTAGGGCGTTGCTCCAACAGATCGAATAGCTAGCGCCTTAGAAGTCAACGCCCGAAGCATAAAATACAAAAAAATAGAACAGTTTTTCCATGTGTAAAACGAATAATTGCTACCAGTGTGAACGTTATGGTCATTTCTACGTTCCGGGCAACCTAGGCTTGACCCTAGGGCGTTGTTCCACCAGATGGAATAGTTAGGGCCAAAGTAGTCAACACCAGAAGCATAAAATACGATACAAATACAACAGCTTTTCCATCGTAGAAAACGAATTATTGCAGACATTGTGAAAGTAATGGCCGTTTCTACGTTCCGAGAAACCTAGGCTTCACTCTAGGGCGTTGCTCCACCAGATCGAATAGTTAGGGCCTTAGAAGTGAACGCCAGAAGCATAAAATACAATAAAGGTGCAACAGTTTTTCCACCATACAACAGGAATAACTGCAAACAGTGTGAAAGTACTGGTCAATTCTACTTCCCGGGCAACCTAGGCTTCACTCTAGGGCGTTGCTCCACCATAACGAATAGTTAGGGCCTTAGAAGTCAGCGCCCGAAGCATAAAATGCAAAATAAATAGAACAGTTGTTCCATTGTACAAAACGAATAACTGCAACCAGTGTGAAAGTACTGGTCATTTCTACGTTCCGGCAACCTAGGCTCCACCCTAGGGCGTTGTTCCACCAGATCGAATAGTTAGGGCCTAAGAAGTCAACGACAGAAGCATAAAATACGATATAAATACAACAGCTTTTCCATCGTACAAAACGAATAATGGTAACCAGTGTGAAAGTTATGGTCATTTCTACGTTCCGGTCAACCTAGGCTTCACTCTAGGACGTTGTCCACCAGATCGAATAGTTAGGGCCTATGAAGTCAGCGCCCGAAGCATAAAATGCAAAATAAATAGAACAGTTTTTCATTGTATAAAACGAATAACTGCAACCGGTGTGAAAGTACTGGTCATTTCTACGTTCCGGGCAACCTAGGCTTCACTAAAGGGCGTTGCTCCACCAGATCGAATAGTTAGGGCCTTAGAAGTCAACGCCAGAAGCATAAAATACAATAAAGATGCAACAGTTTTTCCATCGTACGACAGGAATAACTGCAAACAGTGTGAAAGTACTGGTCATTTCTACGTTCCGGGTAACCTAGGTTTCACTATTGGGCGTTGCTCCACCAGATCGAATAGCTAGGGCCTTAGAAGTTAACGCCTGAAGCATAAAATACAAAAAAATAGAACAGTTTTTCCATGTGTAAAACGAATAATTGCTACCAGTGTGAACGTTATGGTCATTTCTGCGTTCCGGGCAACCTAGGCTTCACTCTAGGGCGTTGCTCCACCAGATCGAATAGTTAGGGCCTAAGAAGTCAACGCCAGAAGCATAAAATACGAAATAAATACAACAGCTTTTACATCGTATAAAACGAATAATTGCAACCAGTGTGAGAGTTCTGGTCATTTCGACGTTCCGGGCAACCTAGGCTACACTCCAGGGTGATGCTCCACCAGATCGAATAGTTAGGGCCTTAGGAGTCAACGCCAGGAGCATAAGATACAATAAAAATACAACAGTCTTTTCATCGTATTACAGGAATAATTGCAATAAGCGTGAAAGTAATGATCATTTCGGCGTTTCGGGCATCCTAGACTTAACTCTGATGCATTGCTCCTCCAGATCGAATAGTTGGGGCCTAAGAAGTCAATGCCAGAAGCATAAAATACAATATAAATACAACAGCTTTGGCATCGAATAAATTAATAATTGCAAACTGTGTGAAAGATATGGTCATTTCTACGTTCCGGGCAACCTAGGCTTCATTCTAGGGCGTTGGTCCACCAGATCAAACAGTTAGGGCCTTAGAAGTCAACGCCCGAAACATAAAATACAAAATAAATCGAACAGGTTTTCAATTGTATAAAACGAATAATTGCTACCAGTGTGAAAGTTCTGGTCATTTCGACGTTCCGGGCAACCTAGGCTTCACTCCAGGGTGTTGCTCCACCAGATCGAATAGTTAGGGCCTTAGAAGTCAACGCCAGGAGCATAAGATACAATAAAAATACAACTGTCTTTTCATCGTATATAATGTATATTTGCAAACAGTGTGGAAGTAATGGTCATTTCTACTTCCCGGGCAACCTGGGCTTCACTCTAGGGCGTTGCTCCACCGGATCGAATAGTTAGGTCCTTAGAAGTCAACGCCAGAAGCATAAAATACAGTAAAGGTGCAACAGTTTTTCCATCGTATAACAGGAATAATTGCATCCAGTGTGAAGGTAATGGCATGTTCTACGTTCCGGGCAACCTAGGCTTCACTCTAGGGCAGTGCTCCACCAGATCAAATAGTTAGGGCCTAAGAAGTCAACGCCAGTACCATAAATTACAATATAAGTACAACAGATTTTCCATCGTATATAATGTATATTTGCAAACAGTGTGGAAGTAATGGTCATTTCTACTTCCCGGGCAACCTGGGCTTCACTCTAGGGCGTTGCTCCACCGGATCGAATAGTTAGGTCCTTAGAAGTCAACGCCCGAAGCATAAAATGCAAAATAAATAGAACAGTTGTTCCATTGTATAAAACGAATAACTGCAACCGGTGTGAAAGTACTGGTCAATTCTACGTTCCGGGCAACCTAGGCTTCACTCAAGGGCGTTGCTCCACCAGATCGAATAGTTAGGGCCTTAGAAGTCAACGCCAGAAGCATAAAATACAATAAAAATACAACTGTCTTTTCATCGTATATAATGTATATTTGCAAACAGTGTGGAAGTAATGGTCATTTCTACTTCCCGGGCATCCTGGGCTTCACTCTAGGGCGTTGCTCCATCGGATCGAATAGTTAGGTCCTTAGAAGTCAACGCCAGAAGCATAAAATACAGTAAAGGTGCAACAGTTTTTCCATCGTATAACAGGAATAATTGCATCCAGTGTGAAGGTAATGGCATGTTCTACGTTCCGGGCAACCTAGGCTTCACTCTAGGGCAGTGCTCCACCAGATCAAATAGTTAGGGCCTAAGAAGTCAACGCCAGAAGCATAAAATACAATAAAGATGCATCAGTCTTTTCATCGTATTACAGGAATAATTGCAATAAGCGTGAAAGTAATGATCCTTTCGGCGTTTCGGGCATCCTAGACTTAACTCTGATGCATTGCTCCTCCAGATCGAATAGTTGGGGCCTAAGAAGTCAATGCCAGAAGCATAAAATACGATACAAATACAACAGCTTTTCCATCGTAGGAAACGAATAATTGCAGGCATTGTGAAAGTAATGGTCGTTTCTACGTTCCGAGCAACCTAGGCTTCACTCTAGGGCGTTGCTCCACCAGATCGAATAGTTAGGGCCTTAGAAGTCAACGCCAGAAGCATAAAATACAATAAAGATGCATCAGTCTTTTCATCGTATTACAGGAATAATTGCAATAAGCGTGAAAGTAATGATCCTTTCGGCGTTTCGGGCATCCTAGACTTAACTCTGATGCATTGCTCCTCCAGATCGAATAGTTGGGGCCTAAGAAGTCAATGCCAGAAGCATAAAATACAATATAAATACAACAGTTTTGGCATCGAATAAATTAATAATTGCAAACAGTGTGAAAGATATGGTCATTTCTACGTTCCGGGCAACCTAGGCTTCATTCTAGGGCGTCGGTCCACCAGATCAAACAGTTAGGGCCTTAGAAGTCAACGCCCGAAACATAAAATACAAAATAAATCGAACAGGTTTTCCATTGTATAAAACGAATAATTGCTACCAGTGTGAAAGTTCTGGTCATTTCGACGTTCCGGGCAACCTAGGCTTCACTCCAGGGTGTTGCTCCACCAGATCGAATAGTTAGGGCCTTAGAAGTCAACGCCAGGAGCATAAGATACAATAAAAATGCAGCCGTCTTTCCATCGTATAGCATGACTAATTGCAACCAGTGCGAAAGTAATGCTCATATCGACATTTCGGGCATCCTAGACTTAACTCTGAGGCGTTTCTCCACCAGATCGAAGAGTTAGGGCCATAGAAGTCAACGCCAGGAGCATAAACTACAAAATAAATACAACTGTCTTTCCATCGTATAAAACGAATAATTGCAACCTTTGTGATGGTTATGGACATATCTACGTTCCGGGCAACCTAGGCTTCACTCTAGGGCGTTGCTCTACCAGATCGAATAGCTAGGGCCTTAGAAGTCAACGCCAGAAGCATAAAATACAATAAAGATGCAACAGTTTTTCCATCGTACAACAGGAATAACTGCAAACATTGTGAAAGTACTGGTCATTTCTACGTTCCGGGTAACCTAGGTTTCACTATTGGGCGTTGCTCCACCAGATCGAATAGCTAGGGCCTTAGAAGTTAACGCCTGAAGCATAAAATACAAAAAAATAGAACAGTTTTTCCATGTGTAAAACGAATAATTGCTACCAGTGTGAACGTTATGGTCATTTCTACGTTCCGGGCAACCTAGGCTTCACTCTAGGGCGTTGCTCCACCAGATCGAATAGTTAGGGCCTTAGAAGTCAACGCCAGAAGCATAAAATACAATAAAGATGCAACAGTTTTTCCGTCATACAACAGGAATAACTGCAAACAGTGTGAAAGTACTGGTCATTTCTACTTCCCGGGAAACCTAGGCTTCACTCTAGGGCGTTGCTCCACCAGATCGAATAGTTAGGGCCTTAGAAGTCAGCGCCCGAAGCATAAAATGCAAAATAAATAGAACAGTTTTTCATTGTATAAAACGAATAACTGCAACCGGTGTGAAAGTACTGGTCATTTCTACGTTCCGGGCAACCTAGGCTTCACTCAGGGGCGTTGCTCCACCAGATCGAATAGTTAGGGCCTTAGAAGTCAACGCCAGAAGCATAAAATACAATAAAGATGCAACAGTTTTTCCATCGTACGACAGGAATAACTGCAAACAGTGTGAAAGTACTGGTCATTTCTACGTTCCGGGTAACCTAGGTTTCACTATTGGGCGTTGCTCCACCAGATCGAATAGCTAGGGCCTTAGAAGTTAACGCCTGAAGCATAAAATACAAAAAAATAGAACAGTCTTTCCATGTGTAAAACGAATAATTGCTACCAGTGTGAACGTTATGGTCATTTCTACGTTCCGGGCAACCTAGGCTTCACTCTAGGGCGTTGCTCCACCAGATCGAATAGTTAGGGCCTAAGAAGTCAACGCCAGAAGCATAAAATACGAAATAAATACAACAGCTTTTACATCGTATAAAACGAATAATTGCAACCAGTGTGAGAGTTCTGGTCATTTCGACGTTCCGGGCAACCTAGGCTACACTCCAGGGTGATGCTCCACCAGATCGAATAGTTAGGGCCTTAGGAGTCAACGCCAGGAGCATAAGATACAATAAAAATACAACAGTCTTTTCATCGTATTACAGGAATAATTGCAATAAGCGTGAAAGTAATGATCATTTCGGCGTTTCGGGCATCCTAGACTTAACTCTGATGCATTGCTCCTCCAGATCGAATAGTTGGGGCCTAAGAAGTCAATGCCAGAAGCATAAAATACAATATAAATACAACAGCTTTGGCATCGAATAAATTAATAATTGCAAACAGTGTGAAAGATATGGTCATTTCTACGTTCCGGGCAACCTAGGCTTCATTCTAGGGCGTTGGTCCACCAGATCAAACAGTCAGGGCGTTAGAAGTCAACGCCCGAAACATAAAATACAAAATAAATCGAACAGGTTTTCCATTGTATAAAACGAATAATTGCTACCAGTGTGAAAGTTCTGGTCATTTCGACGTTCCGGGCAACCTAGGCTTCACTCCAGGGTGTTGCTCCACCAGATCGAATAGTTAGGGCCTTAGAAGTCAACGCCACGAGCATAAGATACAATAAAAATACAACTGTCTTTTCATCGTATATAATGTATATTTGCAAACAGTGTGGAAGTAATGGTCATTTCTACTTCCCGGGCAACCTGGGCTTCACTCTAGGGCGTTGCTCCACCGGATCGAATAGTTAGGTCCTTAGAAGTCAACGCCAGAAGCATAAAATACAGTAAAGGTGCAACAGTTTTTCCATCGTATAACAGGAATAATTGCATCCAGTGTGAAGGTAATGGCATGTTCTACGTTCCGGGCAACCTAGGCTTCACTCTAGGGCAGTGCTCCACCAGATCAAATAGTTAGGGCCTAAGAAGTCAACGCCAGTACCATAAATTACAATATAAGTACAACAGATTTTCCATCGTATATAATGTATATTTGCAAACAGTGTGGAAGTAATGGTCATTTCTACTTCCCGGGCAACCTGGGCTTCACTCTAGGGCGTTGCTCCACCGGATCGAATAGTTAGGTCCTTAGAAGTCAACGCCCGAAGCATAAAATGCAAAATAAATAGAACAGTTGTTCCATTGTATAAAACGAATAACTGCAACCAGTGTGAAAGTACTGGACATTTCTACGTTCCGGGCAACCTAGGCTTCACTCTAGGGCGTTGCTCCACCAGATCGAATAGTTAGGGCCTAAGAAGTGAACGCCAGAAGCATAAATACAATATAAATACAACAGTTTTTTCAACGTATAAAACGAATAATTGCAACCAGTATGAAAGTTATGGTCATTTCTACTTTCCGGGCAACCTAGACCTCACTCTAGGGCGTTGCCCCACCAGATCGAACAGTTAGGGCCTTAGAAGTCAACGCCCGAAGCATAAAATACAAAATAAATAATACAGTTTTTCAATCGTATAAAACGAATAATTTCTACCAGTGTGGAAGTTATGGGCATTTCTACTTTCCGGGCAACCTAGGCTTCACCCTAGGGAGATGCTCCACCAGGTCGAGTAGTTAGGGCCTAAGAAGTCAACGCCAGAAGCATAAAATACGATATAAATACGGCAGCTTTTCCATCGTATAAAACGAATAATTGCAACCAGTGTGATAGTTATGCTCATTTCTACGTTCCGGGCAACCTAGGTTTCACTCTAGGGCGTTGCTCCACCAGGTCGAGTAGTTAGGGCCTAAGAAGTCAACGCCAGAAGCATAAAATACGATATAAATACGGCAGCTTTTCCATCGTATAAAACGAATAATTGCAACCAGTGTGATAGTTATGCTCATTTCTACGTTCCGGGCAACCTAGGCTTCACCCTAGGGCGCTGCTCCAACAGATTGAATAGCTAGGGCCTTAAAAGTCAATGCCCGAAGCATAAAATGCAATAAAAATACAACAGTTTTTCCATCGTATAACAGGAATAATTGCAACCAGTGTGAAAGTGATGGTCATTCCTACGTTCCGAGCAACCTAGGCGTCACTCTAGGGCGTTGCTCCACCAGATCGAATAGCTAGGGACTTAGAATTCATCGCTAAAAGCATAAAATAGAATCAAAATACAACAGTTTTTCAATCGTATAGCAGGAATAATTGCAGCCAGTGTGAAAGGAATGGTCATTTCTACGTTCCGGGCAACCTAGGCGACACTCTAGGGCGTTGCTCCACCGCATCTAATAGCTACGGCCTTAGAAGTCAACGCCAGAGGCATAAAAAACAATGTAAATACAACAGCTTTTCCATCGTACAAAATGAATAATACCAAACAGTGTAAAAGTAATTGTCATTTCTACGTTCCGGGCAACCTAGGCTACACTCTAGGTCGTTGCTCCACCAGATCAAATAGCTAGCGACTTAGAATTAAACGCCAGAAGCATAGAATACAATAAAAATACAACAGTTTTTCCATCGTATAACAGGAATAATTTCAACCAGTGTGAATGTAATGGTCATTTCTACGTTCCGGGCAACCTAGGTTTCACTGTAGGGCGTTCCTCCACCAGGTCGAATAGTTAGGGCCTAAGAAGTCAACGCCAGAAGCATAAAATACGAAATAAATACAACAGCTTTTACATCGTATAAAACGAATAATTGCAACCAGTGTGAAAGTAATGGTCATTTCTACGTTCCGAGCAACCTAGGCGTCACTCTAGGGCGTTGCTCCACCAGATCGAATAGCTAGGGACTTAGAATTCATCGCTAAAAGCATAAAATAGAATAAAAATACAACAGTTTTTCCATCGTTCTACAGGAATAACTGCAACCAGTGTGAATGTACTGGTCATTTCTACGTTCCGGTTAACCTAGGCTTCACTCTAGGGCGTTGTTCCACCAGATCGAACAGTTAGGGCCTAAGAAGTCAACGCCAGAAGCATAAAATACAATATAAATATAACAGCTATTCCATCGTATAAATCGAATGATAGGAACCAGTGTGAAAGTTATGGTCATTTCTACTTCCCGAGCAAGCTAGGCGTCACTCTAGGGCGTTGCTCCACCAGATCGAATAGCTAGGGACTTAGTGATTCATCGCTAAAAGCATAAAATACAATTAAAATACAACAGTTTTTCCATTGTTTTACGGGAATAACTGCAACCAGTGTGAATGTACTGGTCATTTCTACGTTCCGGTTAACCTAGGCTTCACTCTAGGGCGTTGCTCCACCAGATCGAATAGTTAGGTCATAAGAAGTCAACGCCAGAAGCATAAAACACAAAATAAATACAACAGCTTTTCAATCGTATAAAACGAATAATTGCAACCAGTGTGAAAGTTATGGACATTTCTACATTCCGGCCAACCTAGGCTTCACCCTAGGGCGTTGCTCCACCAGATCGAATAGTCAGGGCCTCAGAAGTCAACGCCCGAAGCATAAAATACAATATAAATACAACAGCTTTTCCATCGTATATAATGTATATTTGCAAACCGTGTGAAAGTAATGGCCATTTCTACGTTCCGGCCAACCTAGGCTTCACTCTAGGGCGTTGCTCCACCAGATCGAATAGTTACGGCCTTAGAAGTCAGCGCCAGAAGCATAAAATACAACAAAGGTGCAACAGTTTTTCCATCGTTTAAGAGGAATAACTGCAACCAGTGTGAATGTACTGGTCATTTCTACGTTCCGGATAACCTAGGTTTCACTCTAGGGCGTTGCTCTACCAGATCGAATAGCTAGGGACTTAGAATTCAACGCCAGAAGGATAAAATACAATATAAGTACAACAGTTATTCCATCGTATAAAATGTATAGTTGCAAACATTGTAAATGTAATGGTCATTTCTACGCTCCGGGCAACCTAGGCTTCACTCTAGGTCGTTGCTCCACCAGATCAAATAGCTAGCGACTTAGAATTAAACGCCAGAAGCATACAATACAATAAAAATACAACAGTTTTTACATCGTATAACAGGATTAATTGCAACCAGTGTGAATGTAATGGTCATTTCTGCGTTCCGGGCAACCTAGGTTTCACTCTCGGGCGTTGCTCCGCCAGGTCGAGTAGTTAGGGCCTAAGAAGTCAACGCCAGAAGCATAAAATACGATATAAATACGGCAGCTTTTCCATCGTATAAAACGAATAATTGCAACCAGTGTGATAGTTATGCTCATTTCTACGTTCCGGGAAACCTAGTCTTCACCCTAGGGCGTTGCTCCAACAGATTGAATAGTTAGGGCCTTAAAAGTCAATGCCCGAAGCATAAAAGGCAATAAAAATACAACAGTTTTTGCATCGTATGACAGGAATAATTGCAACCAGTGTGAAAGTAATGGTCATTCCTACGTTGCTGGCAACCTAGGTTTCACTCCAGGGCGTTGCTCCACCAGATCGAATAGTTAAGTCATAAGAAGTCAACGCCAGAAGCATAAAATACGATATAAATACAACAGCTTTTCCATCGTATAAAATGAATAATTGCAACCAGTGTGAAAGTAATGGTCATTTCTACGTTCCGAGCAACCTAGGCGTCACTCTAGGGCGTTGCTCCACCAGATCGAATAGCTAGGGACTTAGAACTCATCGCTAAAAGCATAAAATAGAATCAAAATACAACAGTTTTTCCATCGTATAACAGGAATAATTGCAACCAGTGTGAAAGGAATGGTCATTTCTACGTTCCGGGCAACGTAGGTTTCACTCTAGGTCGTTGATCCACCAGAGGGAATAGTTAGGGCCTAAGAAGTCAACGCCAGAAGCATAAAATACAATATAAATACAACAGCTTTTCAATCGTATAAAACGAATAATTGCAACCAGTGTGAAAGTTATGGACATTTCTCCATTCCGGCCAACCTAGGCTTCACCCTAGGGCGTTCCTCCACCAGATCGAATAGTTAGGGCCTTAGAAGTCAACGCCAGAGGCATAAAAAACAATGTAAATACAACAGCTTTTCCATCGTACAAAATGAATAATACCAAACAGTGTGAAAGTAATTGTCATTTCTACGTTCCGGGCAACCTAGGCTCCACTCTAGGTCGTTGCTCCACCAGATCAAATAGCTAGCGACTTAGAATTAAACGCCAGAAGCATAGAATACAATAAAAATACAACAGTCTTTTCGTCGTATTACAGGAATAATTGCAATAAGCGTGAAGGTAATGATCATTTCGGCGTTTCGGGCATCCTAGACTTAACTCTGATGCATTGCTCCTCCAGATCGAATAGTTGGGGCCTAAGAAGTCAATGCCAGAAGCATAAAATACAATATAAATACAAAAGCTTTGGCATCGAATAAATTAATAACTGCAACCAGTCTGAATGTAATGGTCATTTCTACGTTCCGGGCAACCTAGAATTCACTCTAGGGCGTTGCTCCACCAGCTCGAATTGTTAGGGCCTAAGAAGTCAAAGCCAGAAGCATGAAATACGATATAAATACAACAGCTTTTCCATCGTATAAAACGAATAATTGCAACCAGTGTGAAAGTTGTGGTCATTTCTACGTTCCGGGCTACCTAGGCTTCACTCTAGGGCGTCGCTCCATCAGACCGAATAGTTAGAGCCTTAGAAGTCGACGCCAGAAGCATAAAATACAATAAAGATGCAACTGTTTTTCCATCGTATAACAGGAATAATTGCAACAAGCGTGAAGGTAATGGTCATTTCTACGTTCCGGGTAACCTAGGCTTCACCCTACGGCGTTGTTCCACCAGATCGAATAGTTAGGGCCTAAGAAGTGAACGCCAGAAGCATAAAATACAATATAAATACAACAGTTTTTTCATCGTATAAAACGAATAATTGCAACCTGTATGAAAGTTATGGTCATTTCTACTTTCCGGGCAACCTAGGCTTCACCCTAGGGCGTAGCTCCTACAGTTTGACTAGTTAGGGCCTTAGAAGTCAGCGCCCGAAGCATAAAATACAAAATATATAGAACAGTTTTTCCATCGTATAACAGGAATAATTGCAACCAGTGTGAAAGGAATGGTCATTTCTACGTTCCGGGCAACGTAGGTTCCTCTCTAGGGCGTTGTTCCACCAGAGGGAATAGTTAGGGCCTAAGAAGTCAACGCCAGAAGCATAAAATACAAAATAAATACAACAGCTTTTCAATCGTATAAAACGAATAATTGCAGCCAGTGTGAAAGTTATGGACATTTCCACATTCCGGCCAACCTAGGCTTCACCCTAGGGCGTTGCTCCACCAGATCGAATAGATAGGGCCTTAGAAGTCAGCGCCAGAAGCACAAAATACAATAAAGCTGCAATTGTTTTTCCATCGTTTAACAGGAATAACTGCAACCAGTGTGAATGTACTTGTCATTTCTACGTTCCGGATAACCTAGGTTTCACTCTAGGGCGTTGCTCTACCAGATCGAATAGCTAGGGACTTAGAATTCAACGCCAGAAGGATAAAATACAATAGAAGTACAAGAGTTATTCCATCGTATAAAATGAATAGTTGCAAACATTGTAAAAGTAATGGTCGTTTCTACGTTCCGGGCAACCTAGGCGTCACTCTAGGGCATTGCTCCACCACATCTAATAGCTACGGCCTTAGAAGTCAACGCCAGAGGCATAAAATACAATATAAATACAACAGCTTTTCCATCGTACAAAATGAATAATAGCAAACAGTGTGAAAGTAATTGTCATTTCTACGTCCGGGCAACCTAGGCTTCACTCGAGGTCGTTGCTCCACCAGATCAAATAGCTAGCGACTTAGAATTAAACGCCAGAAGCATAGAATACAATAAAAATACAACAGTTTTTCCATCGTATAACAGGAATAATTGCAGCCAGTGTGAATGTAATGGTCATTTCTACGTTCCGGGCAACCTAGGTTTCACTCTAGGGCGTTGCTCCACCAGGTCGAGTAGTTAGGGCCTAAGAAGTCAACGCCACAAGCATAAAATACGATATAAATACAACAACTTTTCCATCGTATAAAAGGAATAATTACAAGCAGTGTGAAAGTAATGGTCATTTCTACGTTCCGGGCAACCTAGGTTTCACTATACGGCGTTGTACCACCAGATCGGATAGTTAGGGCCTAAGAAGTCAACACCAGAAGAATAAAATACAAAATAAATACAACAGCCTTTACACCGTATAAAACGAATAATTGCAACCTGTGTGTAGGTTATGGTCATATCTACGTTCCGGGCAACCTAGGCTTCACTGTCGGGCGTTGCTCCACCAGATCGAAATGTTAGGGCCTAAGAAGTCTACGCCCGAAGCATAAGATACGATATAAATACAACAGCATTTCCATCGTATTAAATGAGTAATTGAAAAGAGTGTGAAAGTAGTGGTCATTTCTACGTTCCGGGTAACCTAGGCTTCACTGTATGGCGTTCTTCCACCACATCGAATAGCTACGGCCTCAGAAGTCCACGCCTGAAGCATAAAATACAATAAAAATACAACAGTCTTGTCATCGCATAACAGGAATAATTGCAACAAGCGTGAAAGTATTGATCATTTCGGCGTTTCGGGCATCCTAGACTTAACTCTGAAGCACTGCTCCACCAGATCGAATATTTAGGGCCTTAGAAGTCAACGCCAGAAGCATAAGATACAATATAAATACAACAGCTTTTCAATCGTATAAAACGAATAATTGCAACCAGTGTGAAAGTTATGGACATTTCTCCATTCCGGCCAACCTAGGCTTCACCCTAGGGCGTTCCTCCACCAGATCGAATAGTTAGGGCCTTAGAAGTCAACGCCAGAAGCATAAAATACAATAAAGATGCAACAGTTTTTCCATCGTTTTACAGGAATAACTGCAACCAGTGTGAATGTACTGGTCATTTCTACGTTCCGGATGACCTAGACTTCACTCCAGGGCGTTGTTCCACCAGATCGAACAGTTAGGGCCTAAGAAGTCAACGCCAGAATTATAAAATACCATGTAAATATAACAGTTTTTCCATCGTACAAATCGAATGATAGCAACCAGTGTGAAAGTTATGGTCATTTCTACTTTTCGGGCAACCTAGGCTTCACCCTAGGGTGTAGCTCCCACAGATTGAATAGTTAGGGCCTTAGAAGTCAATGCCCGAAGCATAAAATGCAATAAAAATACAACAGTTTTTCCATCGTATAACAGGAATAATTGCAACCAGTGTGAAAGTAATGGTCATTCCTACGTTCCGGGCAACCTAGGTTTCACTCCAGGGCGTTGCTCCACCAGATCGAATAGCTAGCGACTTAGAATTAAACGCCAGAAGCATAGAATACAATAAAAATACAACAGTTTTCCCATCGTATAACAGGAATAATTGCAACCAGTGTGAATGTAATGGTCATTTCTGCGTTCCGGGCAACCTAGGTTTCACTCTAGGGCGTTGCTCCACCAGATCGAATAGTTAGGGCCTTAGAAGTCAACGCCAGAAGCATAAAATACAATAAAGATGCAACAGTTTTTCCATCGTTTTACAGGAATAACTGCAACCAGTGTGAATGTACTGGTCATTTCTACGTTCCGGATTACCTAGGCTTCACTCTAGGGCGTTGCGCCACCAGATCGAATAGTCAGGGCCTCAGAAGTCAACGCCCGAAGCATAAAATGCAAAATAAATAAAACAGTTTTTCCATCGTATAAAACGAATAATTGCAACCAGTGTGAAAGTTATGGTCATTTCAAAGTTCCGCGCAACCTGGGCTTTACCCTAGGGCGTTGCTCCACCAGATCGAATCGTTAGGGCCTTAGAAGTCAGCGCCAGAAGCATAAAATACAATAAAGATGCAATAGTTTTTCCATCGTTTAACAGGAATAACTGCAACCAGTGTGAATGTACTGGTCATTTCTACGTTCCGGATAACCTAGGTTTCACTCTAGGGCGTTGCTCTACCAGATCGAATAGCTAGGGACTTAGAATTCAACGCCAGAAGGATAAAATACAATAGAAGTACAACAGTTATTCCATCGTATAAAATGAATAGTTGCAAACATTGTAAAAGTAATGGTCGTTTCTACGTTCCGGGCAACCTAGGCGTCAGTCTAGGGCGTTGCTCCACCACATCTAATAGCTACGGCCTTAGAAGTCAACGCCAGAGGCATAAAATACAATATAAATACAACAGCTTTTCCATCGTACAAAATGAATAATAGCAAACAGTGTGAAAGTAATTGTCATTACTACGTCCGGGCAACCTAGGCTTCACTCTAGGTCGTTGCTCCACCAGATCAAATAGCTCGCGACTTATAATTAACCGCCAGAAGCATAAAATACAATAAAGATGCAACAGTTTTTCCATCGTTTTACAGGAATAACTGCAACCAGTGTGAATGTACTGGTCATTTCTACGTTCCGGATGACCTAGACTTCACTCCAGGGCGTTGTTCCACCAGATCGAACAGTTAGGGCCTAAGAAGTCAACGCCAGAATTATAAAATACCATGTAAATATAACAGTTTTTCCATCGTACAAATCGAATGATAGCAACCAGTGTGAAAGTTATGGTCATTTCTACGTTCCGGGCAACCTAGGCGTCACTCTAGGGCGTTGCTCCACCGCATCTAATAGCTACGGCCTTAGAAGTCAGCGCCAGAGGCATAAAAAACAATGTAAATACAACAGCTTTTCCATCGTACCAAATGAATAATACCAAACAGCGTGAAAGTAATTGTCATTTCTACGTTCCGGGCAACCTAGGCTTCACTCAAGGGCATTGCTCCACCAGATCGAAAAGTTAGGTCCTTAGAAGTCAACGCCAGAAGCACAAAATACGATATAAATACAACAGCTGTTCCATCGTATAAAACGAATAATTGCAATCAGTGTGAAAGTTATGGTCTATTCTACGTTCCGGGCAACCTAGGCTTCACTCTAGGGCGTTGCTCCACCAGATCACACAGTTAGGGCCTTTGAAGTCAACGCCTGAAGCATTAAATACAAAATAAATAGAACAGTTTTCCATTGTATAAAACGAATAATTGCTACCAGTGTAAAAGTTATGATCACTTCTACGTTCCGGGCAACCTAGGCTACACTCTAGGGCGTTGTTCCACCAGATGGAATAGTTAGGGCCTAACAAGTCAACGCCTGAAGCATAAAATACTATATAAATACAACAGCTTTTCCATCGTATAAAACAAATAATTGCAACCAGTGTGAAAGTTATGGTCATTTGTACGTTCCGGGCAACCTAGGCTTCACTCTAGGTCGTTGCTCCACCTGATCAAATAGCTAGCGACTTAGAATTAAACGCCAGAAGCATAGAATACAATAAAAATACCACAGTTTTTCCATCGTATAACAGGAATAGTTGCAACCAGTGTGAATGTAATGGTCATTTCTGCGTTCCGGGCAACCTAGGTTTCACTCTAGGGCGTTGCTCCACCAGATCGAATAGTTAGGGCCTTAGAAGTCAACGCCAGAAGCATAAAATACAATAAAGATGCAACAGTTTTTCCATCGTTTTACAGGAATAACTGCAACCAGTGTGAATGTACTGGTCATTTCTACGTTCCGGATTACCTAGGGTTCACTCTAGGCCGGTGCTCCACCAGATCGTATAATTAGTGCCCTAAATGTAAGCGCCAGAAGCATAAAATACAATATAAATACAACACCTTTTCCGTCGTATAAAACAAATAATTGCAACCAGTATGAAAGTTATGGTTATCTCTACTTTCCGGGCAACCTAGGATCCACCCTAGGGCGTTGCTGCAACCGATTGAATAGTTAGGGCCTTAGAAGCCAACGCCCGAAGCATAAAATACAAAATAAATAGAACAGTTTTTCCATCGTATAAAACGAATAATTGCAACCAGTGTGAAAGTTACGGTCATTTCTATTTCCCGGGCAACCTAGGCTTCACTCTAGGGCGTTGCTCCACCAGATCGAATAGTTAGGGCCTTAGAAGTCAGCGCCCGAAGCATACAATGCAAAATAAATAGAACAGTTTTTCATTGTATAAAACGAATAACTGCAACCAGTGTGAAAGTACTGGTCATTTCTATGTTCCGGGCAACCTAGGCTTCACTCTAGGGCCTTGCTCCACCAGATCGAATAGTTAGGGCCTTAGGTGTCAACGCCCGAAGCATAAAATACAATAAATATACAAGAGTTTTTCCATTGTATAAAACGAGTAATTGCAACCATAGTTAAAGTTATGGTCATTTCTGCGTTACGGGCAACATAGACTTCACACTTGGACGTTGCCCCACCAGATCGAATAGCTAGGACCTTAGAAATCGAAGCCAGAAACAGAAAATACAACAAGAATGCAACAGTTTTTCCATCGTATAGCATGAATAATTGCAACCAGTGTGAAAGCAATGATCATTTCGGCGTTTCGGGCATCCTAGACTTAACTGTGTGGCATAACTCCACCAGATCGAGTAGTTAGGGCCTTAGAAGTCAACGCCAGAAGCATGAAATACAAAATAAATAGAACAGTTGTTCCATGTATAAAACGAATAATTGCTACCAGCGTGAAAGTTATGGTCATTTCTACTTCCCGGGCAACCTAGGCTTCACTCTAGGGCGTTGCTCCACCAGGTCGAATAGTTAGGGCATTAGAAGTCAACGCCCGAAGCATAAAATGCAAAATAACAAGAACAGTTGTTCCATTGTATAAAAGGAATAACTGCAACCAGTGTGAAAGTACTGGTCATTTCTACGTTCCGGGTAACCTAGGTTTCACTCTAGGGCGTTGCTCCACCAGATCGAATAGCTAGGGCCTTAGATGTCAACGCCCGAAGCATAAAATACAAAAAAATAGAACAGTTTTTCCATGTGTAAAACGAATAATTGCAACCAGTGTGAACGTTATGGTCATTTCTACGTTCCGGGTAACCTAGGTTTCACTCTAGGGCGTTGCTCCACCAGGTCGAATAGTTAGGGCATTAGAAGTCAACGCCCGAAGCATAAAATGCAAAATAAATAGAACAGTTGTTCCATTGTATAAAACGAATAACTGCAACCAGTGTGAAAGTTCTGGTCATTTCTATGTTCCAGTCAACCTAGGCTTCACTCTAGGACGTTGCTCCACCAGATCGAATAGTTAGGGCCTATGAAGTCAACGCCAGAAGCATAAAATACAATAAAGGTGCAACAGTTTTTCCATCGTATAACAGGAATAATTGCAACCAGTGTGAAGGTAATGGTATGTTCTACGTTCCGGGCAACCTAGGCTTCACTCTAGGGCGTTGTACCACCAGATCGAAAAGTTATGGCCTAAGAAGTCAACGCCAGAAGCATAAAATACAATATAAATATAACAGTTTTTCCATCGTATGAAACGAATAATAGCAACCAGTGTGAAAGTTATGATCATTTCTACGTTCCGGGCTACCTAGGCTGCACTCTAGGGCGTTCCTCCACCAGTTCGAATAGTTAGGGCCTTAGAAGTCAACGCCAGAAGCATGAAATACAAAATAAATAGAACAGTTTTTCCATGTGTAAAACGAATAATTGCTACCAGTGTGGACGTTATGGTCATTTCTACGTTCCGGGCAACCTAGGCTTGACCCTAGGGCGTTGTTCCACCAGATGGAATAGTTAGGGCCTAAGAAGTCAACGCCAGAAGCATAAAATACGATACAAATACAACAGCTTTTACATCGTAGAAAACAAATAATAGCAACCAGTGTGAAAGTTATGGTCATTTCTACGTTCCGAGCAACCAAGGCTTCACCCTAGGGCGTTCTTCCACCAGATGGAATAGTTTGGGCCTAAGAAGTCAACGCCAGAAGCATAAAATACGATATAAATACTACAGCTTTTCCATCGTATAAAACGAAAAATTGCTGCCAGTGTGAAAGTTTTGGTCATTTCTACGTTCCGGGCAACCTAGGCTTCACTCTAGGGCGTTGCTCCACCAGATCGAATAGCTAGGGACTTAGAATTCAATGCCAGAAGCATAAAATGCAATATAAATAGAACAGCTTTTCCATGGTATAAAACGAATAATAGCAACCAGTGTGAAAGTAATGGTCATTTCTACGGTCCGGGCAACCTAGGCGTCACTCTAGGGCGTTGCTCCCCCACAGCTAATAGCTACAGCCTTAGAAGTCAGCGCCAGGAGCATAAAATACAATAAGAATGCAACAGTTTTTCCATCGTATAGCATGACTTATTGCAACCAGTGCGAAAGTAATGATCATTTCGACGTTTCGGGCATCCTAGTCTTAACTCTGAGGTGTTGCTCCACCAGATCGAGGAGCTATGGCCTTAGTAGTCAACGCCAGAAGCATAAACTAGAAAATAAATACAACAGTCTTTCCATCGTACAAAACGGATAATTGCAACCTGTGTGATGGTTATGGTCATATCTACGTACCGGGCAACCTAAGCTTCAGTGTAGGGTGTTGCTCCACCAGATCGAATAGGTAGTTCAGTAGAAGTCAACGCCAGAAGCATAAAATGCAAAACAAATACAACAGTTCTTCCATTGTATAAAACGAATAACTGCAAACAGTGAGAAAGTGCTGGTCATTTCTACGTTCCGGGCAACCTTGGCGTCACTCTAGGGCGTTGTTCCACCAGATCGAATAGTTAGGGCCTAAGAAGTGAACGCCAGAAGCATAAAATACAATATAAATACAACAGTTTTTCCATCGTATAAACCGAATAATTGCAACCAGTATGAAACTTATGGTCATTTCTACGTTCCGGGCAACCTAGGCTTCACTGTATGGCGTTCTTCCACCACATCGAATAGCTACGTCCTCAGAAGTCAACGCCTGAAGTATAAAATACAATAAAAATACTACAGTGTTTACATTCTATAACAGGAATAATTGCAACCCGTGTGAAAGTGATGGTCATTTCTACGTTCGAGGCAACCTAGGCTTTACCCTAGGGCGTTGTTCCACAAGATCGAATAGTTAGGGCCTAAGAAGTCAACGCCAGAAGCATAAAATACAATATAAATATAACATTTTTTCCATCGTATAAAACGAATAATAGCTACCAGTGTGAAAGTTATGGTCTATTCTACGTTCCGGGCAACCTAGGCTTCACTCTAGGGCGTTGCTCCACCAGATCAAACAGTTAGGGCCTTTGAAGTCAACGCCCGAAGCATTAAATACAAAATAAATAGAACAGTTTTTCCATTGTATAAAACGTATAATTGCTACCAGTGTAAAAGTTATGGTCATTTCTACGTTCCGGGCAACCTAGGCTTCACTGTATGGCGTTCTTCCAGCACATCGAATAGCTACGGCCTCAGAAGTCAACGCCTGAAGTATAAAATACAATAAAAATACTACAGTGTTTACATTCTATAACAGGAATAATTGCAACCCGTGTGAAAGTGATGGTCATTTCTACGTTCGAGGCAACCTAGGCTTTACCCTAGGGCGTTGTTCCACAAGATCGAATAGTTAGGGCCTAAGAAGTCAACGCCAGAAGCATAAAATACAATATAAATATAACATTTTTTCCATCGTATAAAACGAATAATAGCTACCAGTGTGAAAGTTATGGTCTATTCTACGTCCCGGGCAACCTAGGCTTCACTCTAGGGCGTTGCTCCACCAGATCAAAAAGTTAGGGCCTTTGAAGTCAACGCCCGAAGCATTAAATACAAAATAAATACAAGAGTTTTTCCATTGTATAAAACGTATAACTGCTACCAGTGTAAAAGTTATGGTCATTTCTACGTTCCGGGCAACCTAGGCTTCACTGTATGGCGTTCTTCCAGCACATCGAATAGCTACGGCCTCAGAAGTCAACGCCTGAAGTATAAAATACTATAAAAATACTACAGTGTTTCCATTCTATAACAGGAATAATTGCAACCCGTGTGAAAGTGATGGTCATTTCTACGTTCGAGGCAACCTAGGCTTTACCCTAGGGCGTTGTTCCACAAGATCGAATAGTTAGGGCCAAGGAAGTCAACGCCAGAAGCATAAAATACAATATAAATATAACAGTTTTTCCATCGTATAAAACGAATAATAGCAACCAGTGTGAAAGTTATGGTCTATTCTACGTTCGGGGCAACCTAGGCTTCACTCTAGGGCGTTGCTCCACCAGATCAAACAGTTAGGGCCTTTGAAGTCAACGCCCGAAGCATTAAATACAAAATAAATAGAACAGTTTTTCCATAGTATAAAACGAATAATTGCTACCAGTGTAAAAGTTATGGTCATTTCTACGTTCCGGGCAACCTAGGCCACACCCTAGGCCGTTGTTCCACCAGATGGAATAGTTAGGGCCTAAGAAGTCAACGCCAGAAGCATAAAATACGATACAAATACAACAGCTTTTCCATCGTAGAAAACAAATAATGGCAACCAGTGTGAAAGTTATGGTCATTTCTACGTTCCGAGCAACCTAGTCTTCACTCTAGGGCATTGCTCCACCAGATCGAATAGTTAGGGCCTTAGATGTCAACGCCAGATGCATAAAATACAATAAAGGTGCAACAGTTTTTCCATTGTATAACTGGAATAACTGCAACCAGTGTGAATGTACTGGTCATTTCTTCGTTCCGGATAACCTAGGTTTCACTCTAGGGCGTTGCTGTACCAGATCGAATAGCTACGGACTTAGAATTCAACGCCAGGAGGATAAAATACAATATAAGTACAACAGTTATTCCATCGTATAAAATGAGTAGTTGCAAACATTGTAAAAGTAATGGTCATTTCTACGTTCCGGGCAACCTAGGCGCCACTCTAGGGCGTTGCTCCACCAGATTGAATAGTTAGGGACTTAGAAATCAACGCCAAGAGGATAAAATACAATATAAGTCCAACAGTTTTTCCATCGTATAAAATGAATAATTGCAGACATTGTGAAAGTAATGGTCATTTCTACGTTCCGGTCAACCTAGGCGTCACTCTAGGGCGTTGCTCCACCACATCTAATAGCTACGGCCTTAGAAGTCAACGCCAGAGGAATAAAATACAATATAAGTACAATAGCTTTTCCATCGTACAAAATGAATAATAGCAAACAGTGTGAAAGTTATTGTCATTTCTACGTTCCGGGCAACCTAGACTTCACTCTAGGTCGTTGCTCCACCAGATCAAATAGCTAGCGACTTAGAATTAAACGCCAGAAGCATAGAATACAATAAAAATACAACAGTTTTTCCATCGTATAACAGGAATAATTGCAACCAGTGTGAATGTAATGGTCATTTCTACGTTCCGGGCAACCTAGGTTTCACTCTAGGGCGTTGCTCCACCAGGTCGAATAGTTAGGGCCTAAGAAGTCAACGCCAGAGGCATAAAATACGATATAAATACAACAGCTTTTACATCGTATAAAACGAATAATTGCAACCAGTGTGGAAGTTATGGTCATTTTTACGTTCCGGGCAACCTAAGCTTCACTCTAGGGCGTTGCTCCACCAGGTCGAATAGTTAGGGCCTAAGAAGTCAACGCCAGAAGCATAAAATACGATATAAATGCAACAGCTTTTACATCGTATAAAACGAATAATTGCTACCAGTGTGAAAGTTATGGTCATTGCTACGTTCCGCGCAACCTACCCTTCACCCTAGGGCGTTGCTCCACCAGATCGAATAGTTACAGCCTTAGAACTCAGCGCGAGAAGCATAAAATACAATAAAGATGCAACAGTTTTTCCATCGTTTAACAGGAATAACTGCAACCAGTGTGAATGTACTGGTCATTTCTACGTTCCGGATGACCTAGGTTTCACTCTAGGGCGTTGTTCTACCAGATCGAATAGCTATGGACTTAGAATTCAACGCCAGAAGGATAAAATACAGTATAAGTACAACAGTTATTTCATCGTATAAAATGAATAGTTGCAAACATTGTAAAAGTAATGGTCATTTCTACGTTCCGGGCAACCTAGGCGTCACTCTAGGGCGTTGCTCCACCAGATTGAATAGTTAGGGCCTTAGAAGTCAACGCCAGAAGCATAAAATACAATAAAGATGCAACAGTTTTTCCATCGTACAACAGGAGTAACTGCAAACAGTGTGAAAGATATGGACATTTCTACGTTCCGGGCTACCTAGGCTTCACTCTATAGCGTTCTTCCACCACATCGAATTGCTACAGCCTCAGACGTCAACGCCTGAAGTATAAAATACAATAAAAATACAACAGTCTTTCCATCCTATAACAGGAATAATTGCAACCCGTGTGAAAGTGATGGTCATTTCTACGTTCCAGGCAACCTAGGCTTCACTCTAGGGCGTTGTTCCACAAGATCGAATAGTTAGGACCTTAGAAGTCAACGACAGAAGCATAAAATACAATATGAACATAACAGTTTTTGCATCGTATAAAACGAATAATAGCAACCAGTGTGAAAGTTATGGTCATTTCTACGTTCCGGGCAACCTAGGCTTCACTCTAGGGCGTTGCTCCACCAGATCGAATAGTTAGGTCCTTAGAAGTCAACGCCAGAAGCATAAAATACGATATAAATACAACAGCTGTTCCATCGTATAAAAGGAATAATTGCAAACAGTGTGAAAGTAATGGTCATTTCTACGTTCCGGGCATCCTAGTCTTCACTCTACAGCGCTGTTCCACCAGATCGAATAGTTAGGGCCTAAGAAGTCAGCGCGAGAAGCATAAAATACAATAAAGATGCAACAGTTTTTCCATCGTTTAACAGGAATAACTGCAACCAGTGTGAATGTACTGGTCATTTGTACGTTCCGGATAACCTAGGTTTCACTCTAGGGCGTTGTTCTACTAGATCGAATAGCTATGGACTTAGAATTCAACGCCAGAAGGATAAAATACAATATAAGTACAACAGTTATTCCATCGTATAAAATGAATAGTTGCAAACATTGTAAAAGTAATGGTCATTTCTACGTTCCGGGCAACCTAGGCGTCACTCTAGGGCGTTGCTCCACCAGATTGAATAGTTAGGGCCTTAGAAGTCAACGCCAGAAGCATAAAATACAATAAAGATGCAACAGTTTTTCCACCGTACACCAGGAGTAACTGCAAACAGTGTGAAAGATATGGACATTTCTACGTTCCGGGCTACCTAGGCTTCACTCTATGGCGTTCTTCCACCACATCGAATTGCTACAGCCTCAGACGTCAACGCCTGAAGTATAAAATACAATAAAAATACAACAGTCTTTCCATCCTATAACAGGAATAATTGCAACCCGTGTGAAAGTGATGGTCATTTCTACGTTCCAGGCAACCTAGGCTTCACTCTAGGGCATTGTTCCACAAGATCGAATAGTTAGGACCTTAGAAGTCAACGACAGAAGCATAAAATACAATATGAACATAACAGTTTTTGCATCGAATAAAACGAATAATAGCAACCAGTGTGAAAGTTATGGTCATTTCTACGTTCCGGGCAACCTAGGCTTCACTCTAGGGCGTTGCTCCACCAGATCGAATAGTTAGGTCCTTAGAAGTCAACGCCAGAAGCATAAAATACGGTATAAATACAACAGCTGTTCCATCGTATAAAAGGAATAATTGCAAACAGTGTGAAAGTAATGGTCATTTCTACGTTCCGGGCATCCTAGTCTTCACTCTACAGCGTTGTACCACCAGATCGAATAGTTAGGGCCTAAGAAGTCAACACCAGAAGAATAAAATACAATAAAAATACAACAGTCTTTCCATCCTATAACAGGAATAATTGCAACCCGTGTGAAGGTGATGGTCATTTCTACGTTCCAGGCAACCTAGGCTTCACTGTCGGGCGTTGCTCCACCAGATCGAAATGTTAGGGCCTAAGAAGTCAACGCCCGAAGCATAAAATACGATATAAGTCCAACAGCTGTTCCATCGTATAAAAGGAATAATTGCAAACAGTGTGAAAGTAATGGTCATTTCTACGTTCCGGGCATCCTAGTCTTCACTCTACAGCGTTGTTCCACCAGATCGAATAGTTAGGGCCTAAGAAGTCAGCGCGAGAAGCATAAAATACAATAAAGATGCAACAGTTTTTCCATCGTTTAACAGGAATAATTGCAACAAGCGTGAAAGTAATGATCATTTCTGCGTTTCCGGCATCCTAGACTTAACTCTAAGGCATTGCTCCACCAGATCGAATATTTAGGGCCTTAGGAGTCAACGCCAGAAGCATAAAATACAATATAAATACAACAGTTTTTCCATCGTATAAAACGAATAATTGCAACCAGTATGCAACTTATGGTCCTTTCTACATTCCGAGCAACCTAGGCTTCACTCAAGGGCATTGCTCCACCAGATCGAAAAGTTAGGTCCTTAGAAGTCAACGCCAGAAGCATAAAATACGATATAAATACAACAGCTGTTCCATCGTATAAAACGAATAATTGCAATCAGTGTGAAAGTTATGGTCTATTCTACGTTCCGGGCAACCTAGGCTTCACTCTAGGGCGTTGCTCCACCAGATCACACAGTTAGGGCCTTTGAAGTCAACGCCTGAAGCATTAAATACAAAATAAATAGAACAGTTTTTCCATTGTATAAAACGAATAATTGCTGCCAGTGTAAAAGTTATGATCACTTCTACGTTCCGGGCAACCTAGGCTTCACTCTAGGGCGTTGTTCCACCAGATGGAATAGTTAGGGCATAAGAAGTCTACGCCAGAAGCATAAAATACGATATAAATACAACAGCTTTTCCATCGTATAAAACGAATAATGGTAACCAGTGTGAAAGTTATGGTCATTTCTACGTTCCGGTCAACCTAGGCCTCACTCTAGGACGTTGCTCCACCACATCGAATAGTTAGGGCCTATGAAGTCAACGCCAGAAGCATAAAAGGCAATAAAGGTGCAACAGTTTTTCCATCGTGTAACAGGAATAATTGCAACCAGTGTGAAAGTTATGGTCATTTCTACGTTCCGGGCAACCTATGCTTCACTCCAGGGCGTTGTTCCACCAGATGGAATAGTTAGGGCCTAAGAAGTCAACGCCAGAAGTATAAAATACGATATAAATACTACAGCTTTTCCATCGTATAAAACGAATAATTGCTACCAGTGTGAAAGTTATGGTCATTTCTACGCTCCGGGCAACCAAGGCTTCACCCTAGGGCGTTGTTCCACCAGATGGAATAGTTTGGGCCTAAGAAGTCAACGCCAGAAGCATAAAACACAATAAATATACAAGAGTTTTTCCACCGTGTAACAGGAATAATTGCAACCAGTGTGAAAGTGATGGTCATTTCTACGTTCCGGGCAACCTAGGCTTCACTCCAGGGCGTTGTTCCACCAGATGGAATAGTTAGGGCCTAAGAAGTCAACGCCAGAAGCATAAAATACGATATAAATACTACAGCTGTTCCATCGTATAAAAGGAATAATTGCAAACAGTGTGAAAGTAATGGTCATTTCTACGTTCCGGGCAACCTAGGCTTCACTCTAGGGCGTTGCTTCACCAGATCGAATAGCTAGGGACTTAGAATTCAATGCCAGAAGCATAAAATGCAATATAAATAGAACAGCTTTTCCATGGTATAAAACGAATAATAGCAACCAGTGTGAAAGTAATGGTCATTTCTACGGTCCGAGCAACCTAGGCGTCACTCTTGGGCGTTGCTCCCCCACAGCTAATAGCTACGGCCTTAGAAGTTAACGCCAGAAGCATAAAATACGATAAGAATGCAACAGTTTTTCCATCGTATAGCATGACTTATTGCAACCAGTGTGAAGGTAATGGTCATTTCTACGTTCCGGGCAACCTAGGCTTCACTCTAGGGCGTTGTTCCACCAGATCGAATGGTTAGTGCCTAAGAAGCCAACGCCAGAAGCATAAATTACAATATAAGTACAACAGCTTTTCCATCATATGTAATGTATATATGCAATCAGTGTGGAAGTAATGGTTATTTCTACGTTCCGGGCAACCTAGGTTTCACACTAGGGTGTTGCTCCACCAGATGGAATAGCTAGGGAGTTAGAATTCAATGCCAGAAGCATAAAATGCAATATAAATATAACAGCTTTTCCATCGTATAAAACGAATAATAGCAACCAGTGTGAAAGTTATGGTCATTTCTACTTCCCGGGCAACCTAGGCTTCACTCTAGGGCGTTGCTCCAGCAGATCGAATAGTTAGGGCCCTAGAAGTCAGCGCCCGAAGCATAAAATGCAAAACAAATACAACAGTTTTTCCATTGTATAAAACGAATAACTGCAACCAGTGAGAAAGTGCTGATCATTTCTACGTTCCGGGCAACCATAGCTTCACTCTAGGGCGTTGCTCCACCAGATCGAATAGCTAGGGACTTAGAAATCAACGCCAAGAGGATAAAATACAATATAAGTACAACAGTTTTTCCGTCGTTTAAAATGAATAATTGCAGACATTTTGAAAGTAATGGTCATTTCTACATTCTGGTCAACCTAGGCGTCACTGTAGGGCGTTGCTCCACCACGTCTAATAGCTACGGCCTTAGAAGTCAACGCCAGAGGAATAAAATACAATATAAGTACAACAGCTTTTCCATCGTACAAAATGAATAATAGCAAACAGTGTGAAAGTTATGGTCATTTCTACGTTCCGGTCAACCTAGGCTTCACTCCAGGACGTTGCTCCACCAGATCGAATAGTTAGGGCCTATGAAGTCAACGCCAGAAGCATAAAAGGCAATAAAGGTGCAACAGTTTTTCCATCGTGTAACAGGAATAATTGCAACCAGTGTGAAAGTTATGGTCATTTCTACTTCCCGGGCAACCTAGGCTTCACTCTAGGGCGTTGCTCCACCAGATCGAATAGTTAGGGCCTTAGAAGTCAGCGCCCGAAGCATAAAATGCAAAATAAATAGAACAGGTTTTCATTGTATAAAACGAATAACTGCAACCAGTGTGAAAGTACTGGTCATTTCTATGTTCCGGGCAACCTAGGCTTCACTCTAGGGCCTTGCTCCACCAGATCGAATAGTTAGGGCCTTAGATGTCAACGCCAGATGCAGAAAATACAATAAAGGTGCAACTGTTTTCCCGTCGTATAAAACGAATAATTGCAAACAGTGTGAAAGTAATGGTCATTTCTACGTTCCGGGTAACCTAGGCGTCACTCTAGGGCGTTACTCCACCAGATGGAATAGTTAGGGCCTTAGAAGTCAACGCCAGAAGCATGGAATACAAAATAAATAGAACAGTTTTTCCATGTATAAAACGAATAATTGCTACCAGTGTGAAAGTTATGGTCATTTCTACGTTCCGCGCAACCTAGGCTTCACTACAGGGCGTTGTTCCACCAGATGGAATAGTTATGGCCTAAGAAGTCAACGCCAGAAGTATAAAATACGATATAAATACTACAGCTTTTCCATCGTATAAAACGAATAATTGCTACCAGTGTGAAAGTTATGGTCATTTCTACGTTCCGGGCAACCAAGGCTTCACCCTAGGGCGTTGTTCCACCAGATGGAATAGTTTGGGCCTAAGAAGTCAACGCCAGAAGCATAAAACACAATAAATATACAAGAGTTTTTCCACCGTGTAACAGGAATAATTGCAACCAGTGTGAAAGTTATGGTCATTTCTACTTCCCGGGCAACCTAGGCTTCACTCTAGGGCGTTGCTCCACCAGATCGAATAGTTAGGGCCTTAGAAGTCAACGCCAGATGCAGAAAATACAATAAAGGTGCAACTGTTTTCCCGTCGTATAAAACGAATAATTGCAAACAGTGTGAAAGTAATGGTCATTTCTACGTTCCGGGTAACCTAGGCGTCACTCTAGGGCGTTACTCCAACAGATGGAATAGTTAGGGCCTTAGAAGTCAACGCCAGAAGCATGAAATACAAAATAAATAGAACAGTTTTTCCATGTATAAAACGAATAATTGCTACCAGTGTGAAAGTTATGGTCATTTCTACGTTCCGGGCAACCTAGGCTTCACTCCAGGGCGTTGTTCCACCAGATGGAATAGTTAGGGCCTAAGAAGTCAACGCCAGAAGTATAAAATACGATATAAATACTACAGCTTTTCCATCGTATAAAACGAATAATTGCTACCAGTGTGAAAGGTATGGTCATTTCTGCGTTCCGGGCAATCAAGGCTTCACCCTAGGGCGTTGTTCCACCAGATGGAATAGTTTGGGCCTAAGAAGTCAACGCCAGAAGCATAAAACACAATAAACATACGAGAGTTTTTCCACCGTGTAACAGGAATAATTGCAACCAGTGTGAAAGTGATGGTCATTTCTACGTTCCGGGCAACCTAGGCTTCACTCTAGGGCGTTGTTCCACCAGATGGAATAGTTTGGGCCTAAGAAGTCAACGCCAGAAGCATAAAACACAATAAATATACAAGAGTTTTTCCATCGTATAACAGGAATAATTGCAACCAGTGTGAAGGTAATGGTCATTTCTACGTCCGGGCAATCTAGGCTTCACTCTAGGGCGTTGTTCCACCAGATGGAATAGTTAGGGCCTAAGAAGTCAACGCCAGAAGCATAAAACACAATAAATATACAAGAGTTTTTCCACCGTGTAACAGGAATAATTGCAACCAGTGTGAAAGTGATGGTCATTTCTACGTTCCGGGCAACCTAGGCTTCACTCTAGGGCGTTGTTCCACCAGATGGAATAGTTTGGGCCTAAGAAGTCAACGCCAGAAGCATAAAACACAATAAATATACAAGAGTTTTTCCATCGTATAACAGGAATAATTGCAACCAGTGTGAAGGTAATGGTCATTTCTACGTTCCGGGCAATCTAGGCTTCACTCTAGGGCGTTGTTCCACCAGATCGAATGGTTAGTGCCTAAGAAGCCAACGCCAGAAGCAAAAATTACAATATAAGTACAACAGCTTTTCCATCATATGTAATGTATATATGCAATCAGTGTGGAAGTAATGGTTATTTCTACGTTCCGGGCAACCTAGGCTTCACACTAGGGTGTTGCTCCACCAGATGGAATAGCTAGGGAGTTAGAATTCAATGCCAGAAGCATAAAATGCAATATAAATATAACAGCCTTTCCATCGTATAAAACGAATAATAGCAACCAGTGTGAAAGTTATTTATCAACCAGGCTTCACTCTAGGGCGTTGCTCCAGCAGATCGAATAGTTAGGGCCTTAGAAGTCAGCGCCCGAAGCATAAAATGCAAAACAAATACAACAGTTTTTCCATTGTATAAAACGAATAACTGCAACCAGTGAGAAAGTGCTGGTCATTTCTACGTTCCGGGCAACCATGGCTTCACTCTAGGGCGTTGCTCCACCAGATCGAATAGCTAGGGACTTAGAAATCAACGCCAAGACGATAAAATACAATATAAGTACAACAGTTTTTCCATCGTTTAAAATGAATAATTGCAGACATTGTGAAAGTAATGGTCATTTCTACGTTCCGGTCAACCTAGGCGTCACTCTAGGGCGTTGCTCCACCACATCTAATAGCTACGGCCTTAGAAGTCAACGCCAGAAGCATAAAATACGATATAAATACAACAGCTTTTACCTCGTATAAAACGAATAATTGCTACCAGTGTGAAAGTTATGGTCATTGCTACGTTCCGCGCAACCTAGGCTTCACCCTAGGTCGCTGTTCCACCAGATCGAATAGTTAGGGCCTAAGAAGTGAACGCCAGAATCATAAAATGCAATAAAAATACAACAGTTTTTCCATCGCATAGCAGGAATAATTTGCAACCAGTGTGAAAGTAGTGGTCATTTCTACGTTCCGGGCAACCTAGGCTTCACTGTATGGCGTTCTTCCACCACATCGAATTGCTACGGCCTCAGAAGTCCACGCCTGAAGCATAAAATACAATAAAAGAGCAACAGTTTTTCCATCGTATGAAACGAATAATAGCAACCAGTGTGAAAGTTATGATCATTTCTACGTTCCGGGCTACCTAGGCTGCACTCTAGGGCGTTCCTCCACCAGCTCGAATAGTTAGGGCCTTAGAAGTCAACGCCAGAAGCATGAAATACAAAATAAATAGAACAGTTTTTCGTTTTTATAAAACGAATAATTGCTACCAGTGTAAAAGTTATGGTCATTTCTACGTTCCGGGCAACCTAGGCTACACCCTAGGCCGTTATTCCACCAGATCGAATAGTTAGGGCCTAAGAAGTGAACGCCAGAAGCATAAAATACGATAAAGATGCAACAGTTTTTCCATCGTATAAAACGAATAATTGCAACCAGTGTGAAAGTTATGGTCATTTCTACGTTCCGGGCAACCTAGGCTTTACTGTATGGCGTTCTTCACCACATCGAATAGCTACGGCCTCAGAAGTCCACGCCTGAAGCATAAAATACAATAAAACTACAACAGTCTTTTCATCGTATAACAGGAATAATTGCAACAAGCGTGAAAGTAATGATCATTTCGGCGTTTCGGGCATCCTAGACTTAACTCTGAGGCATTGCTCCACCAGATCGAATAGTTAGGGCCTAAGAACTCAACGCCAGAAGCATAAAATACAATATAAATACAACAGCTTTGCCATCGTATAAAATGAATAATTGCAAACAGTGTGAAAGATATGGACATTTCTACGCTCCGGGCAACCTAGGCTTCCCTCTAGGGCGTTGCTCCACCAGATCAAACAGTTAGGGCCTTAGAAGTCAACGCCCGAAGCATTAAATACAAAATAAATAGAAGAGTTTTTCCATTGGATAAAACGAATAATTGCTACCAGTGTAAAAGTTACGGTCATTTCTACGTTCCGGGCAACCTAGGCATCACTCTAGGGCGGTGCCCCTCCTGATCGAATAGTTAGGGCCTTAGAAGTCAATCCCAGATGAATAAAATACATTAATGATGCTTCAGCTTTTCCATCGTATAAAACAAATAATTGCAACCAGTGTGAAAGTTATGGTCATTTCTACGTTCCGGGCAACCTAGGCTTCCCTCTAGGGCGTTGCTCCACCAGATCAAACAGTTAGGGCCTTAGAAGTCAACGCCCGAAGCATTAAATACAAAATAAATAGAAGAGTTTTTCCATTGTATAAAACGAATAATTGCTACCAGTGTAAAAGTTACGGTCATTTCTACGTTCCGGGCAACCTAGGCATCACTCTAGGGCGGTGCCCCTCCTGATCGAATAGTTAGGGCCTTAGAAGTCAATCCCAGATGAATAAAATACATTAATGATGCTTCAGCTTTTCCATCGTATAAAACAAATAATTGCAACCAGTGTGAAAGTTATGGTCATTTCTACGTTCCGGGCAACCTAGGCTTCCTTCTAGGGCGTTGCTCCACCAGATTAAACAGTTAGGGCCTTAGAAGTCAACGCACGACGCATTAAATACAAACTAAATAGAACAGTTTTTCCATTGTATAAAACGTATAATTGCTACCAGTGTAAAAGTTATGGTCATTTCTACGTTCCGGGCAACCTAGGCTCCACTGTATGGCGCTCTCCCGCCACATCGAATAGCTACGGCCTCAGAAGTCAACGCCAGAAGCCTAAGATACAAAATAAATAAAACAGTTTTTCCATCGTATAAAACGAAAAATTGCTACCAGTGTGAAAGTTATGGTCATTTCTACGTACCGCGCAACCTGGGCTTTACTCTAGGGCGTTGTTGCACCAGATGGAATAGTTAGGGCCTAAGAAGTCAACGCCAGAAGCATAAAATACGATATAATTACAACAGCTTTTCCATCGTATAAAACAAATAATTGTAACCAGTGTGAAAGTTATGGTCATTTCTACGTTCCGGGCAACCTAGTCTTCACTCTAAGGCGTTGCTCCACCAGATCAAACAGTTAGGGCCTTAGAAGTCAACGCCCGAAGCATTAAGTACAAAATAAATAGAACAGTTTTTCCATTGTATAAAACGAATAATTGCTACCAGTGTAAAAGTTATGGTCATTTCTACGTTCCGGGCAACCTAGGCTTCACCCTAGGCCGTTGTTCCACCAGATCGAATAGTTAGGGCCTAAGAAGTGAACGCCAGAAGCATAAAATGCAATAAAAGTACAACAGTTTTTCCATCGTGTAGCAGGAATAATATGCAACCAGTGTGATAGTAGTGGTCATTTCTACGTTCCGGGCAAGCTAGGTTTCACTCTAGGGCGTTGCTCCACCAGATCGAATAGTTAGGTCCTTAGAAGTCAACGCCAGAAGCATAAACTACAATATAAATACAACAGTTTTTCCATCGTATAAAACGAATAATTGCAACCAGTATGCAACTTATGGTCATTTCTACATTCCGAGCAACCTAGGCTTCACTCAAGGGCATTGCTCCACCAGATCGAAAAGTTAGGTCCTTAGAAGTCAACGCCAGAAGCATAAAGTACGATATAAATACAACAGCTGTTCCATCGTATAAAACGAATAATTGCAATCAGTGTGAAAGTTATGGTCTATTCTACGTTCCGGGCAATCTAGGCTTCACTCTAGGGCGTTGCTCCACCAGATCAAACAGTTAGGACCTTTGAAGTCAACGCCCGAAGCATTAAGTACAAAATAAATAGAACAGTTTTTCCATTGTATAAAACGAATAATTGCTACCAGTGTAAAAGTTATGGTCATTTCTACGTTCCGGGCAACCTAGGCTACACCCTAGGCCGTTGTTCCACCAGATCGAATAGTTAGGGCCTAAGAAGTGAACGCCAGAAGCATAAAATACGATAAAGATGCAACAGTTTTTCCATCGTATAAAACGAATAATTGCAACCAGTGTGAAAGTTATGGTCATTTCTACGTTCCGGGCAACCTAGGCTTTACTGTATGGCATTCTTCACCAAATCGAATAGCTACGGCCTCAGAAGTCCACGCCTGAAGCATAAAATACAATAAAACTACAACAGTCTTTTCATCGTATAACAGGAATAATTGCAACAAGCGTGAAAGTAATGATCATTTCGGCGTTTCTGGCATCCTAGACTTAACTCTGAGGCATTGCTCCACCAGATCGAATAGTTAGGGCCTAAGAACTCAACGCCAGAAGCATAAAATACAATATAAATACAACAGCTTTGCCATCGTATAAAATGAATAATTGCAAACAGTGTGAAAGATATGGACATTTCTACGCTCCGGGCAACCTAGGCTTCCCTCTAGGGCGTTGCTCCACCAGATCAAACAGTTAGGGCCTTAGAAGTCAACGCCCGAAGCATTAAATACAAAATAAATAGAAGAGTTTTTCCATTGTATAAAACGAATAATTGCTACCAGTGTAAAAGTTACGGTCATTTCTACGTTCCGGGCAACCTAGGCATCACTCTAGGGCGGTGCTCCTCCTGATCGAATAGTTAGGGCCTTAGAAGTCAATCCCAGACGAATAAAATACATTAATGATGCAACAGCTTTTCCATCGTATAAAACAAATAATTGCAAACAGTGTAAAAGTTACGGTCATTTCTACGTTCCGGGCAACCTAGGCTCCACTGTATGGCGCTCCCCGCCACATCGAATAGCTACGGCCTCAGAAGTCAACGCCAGAAGCTTAAAATACAAAATAAATAAAACAGCTTTTCCATCGCATAAAACGAAAAATTGCTACCAGTGTGAAAGTTATGGTCATTTCTACGTTCCGCGCAATCTGGGCTTTACCCTAGGGCGTTGTTCCACCTGATGGAATAGTTAGGGCCTAAGAAGTCAACGCCAGAAGCATAAAAAACGATATAAATACAACAGCATTTCCATCGTATTAAATGAATAATTGCAAACAGTGTGAAAGTAGTGGTCATTTCTACGTTCCGGGCAACCTAGGCTTCACTGTATGGCGTTCTTCCACCACATCGAATAGCTACGGCCTCAGAAGTCCACGCCTGAAGCATAAAATACAATAAAAATACAACAGTATTTTCATCGTATAACAGGAATAATTGCAACAAGCGTGAAAGTAATGATCATTTCGGTGTTTCGGGCATCCTAGACTTACCTCTGATGCATTGCTCCACCAGATCGAATAATTAGGGCCTTAGAAGTCAACGCCAGAAGCATAAAATACAATATAAATACAAAAGTTTTTCCATCGTATAAAACGAATAATTGCTATGAGTGTAAAAGCTATGGTCATTTCTACGTCCCGGGCAACCTAGGCATCAACCTAGGTCGTTGTTCCACCAGATCGAATAGTTAGGGACTAAGAAGTGAACGCCAGAAGCATAAAATGCAATAAATATACAACAGTTTTTCCATCGTATAGCAGGAATAATTTGCAACCAGTGTGATAGTAGTGGTCATTTCTACGTTCCGGGCAACCCAGGTTTCACTCCAGGTCGTTGCTCCACCAGATCGAATAGTTACGGCCTAAGAAGTCAACGCCAGAAGCATAAAATACGACATAAATACAACAGCTGTTCCACCGTATAAAAGGAATAATTGCAAACAGTGTGAAAGTAATGGTCATTTCTACGTTCCGGGCAACCTAGGCTTCACTCTACGGCGTTGTTCCACCAGATCGAATAGTTAGGGCCTAAGAAGTCAACGCCAGAAGAATAAAATACAATAAAAATACAACAGTCTTTCCATCCTATAACAGGAATAATTGCAACCCGTGTGAAAGTGATGGTCATTTCTACGTTCCAGGCAACCTAGGCTTCACTCTAGGGCGTTGTTCCACAAGATCGAATAGTTAGGGCCTAAGAAGTTAACGCCAGAAGCATAAAATACAATATAAATACAACAGTTCTTCCACTGTAAAGAACGAATAATTGCTACCAGTGTGAAGGTTATGGTCATTTCTACGTTCCGCGCAAGCTGGGCTTTACTCTAGGGCGTTGTTCCACCAGGTGGAATAGTTAGGGCCTAAGAAGTCAACGGCAGAAGCATAAAATACGATATAAATACAACAGCTTTTCCATCGTATAAAACAAATAATTGCAACCAGTGTGAAGGTTATGGTCATTTCTACATTCCGGGCAACCTAGGCTTCACCCTAGGCCGTTGTTGCACCAGATCGAATAGTTAGGGCCTAAGAAGTGAACGCCAGAAGCAAAAAATGCAATAAAAATGCAACAGTTTTTCCATCGTATAGCAGGACTAATTTGCAACCAGTGTGATAGTAGTGGTCACTTCTACGTTCCGGGCAACGCAGGTTTCACTCCAGGGCGTTGCTCCACCAGATCGAATAGTTACGGCCTAAGAAGTCAACGCCAGAAGCATAAAATACGATAAAGATGCAACAGTTTTTCCATCGTATAAAACGAATAATTGCAATCAGTGTGAAAGTTATGGTCACTTCTACATTCCGAGCAACCTAGGCTTCACTCTAGGTCGTTGCTCCACCAGATCGAATAGTTAGGTCCTTAGAAGTCAACGCCAGAAGCATAAAATACGACATAAATACAACAGCTGTTCCACCGTATAAAAGGAATAATTGCAAACAGTGTGAAAGTAATGGTCATTTCTACGTTCCGGTCAACCTAGGCTTCACTCTACGGCGTTGTTCCACCAGATCGAATAGTTAGGGCCTAAGAAGTCAACGCCAGAAGAATAAAATACAATAAAAATACAACAGTCTTTCCATCCTATAACAGGAATAATTGCAACCCGTGTGAAAGTGATGGTCATTTCTACGTTCCAGGCAACCTAGGCTTAATTCTAGGGCGTTGTTCCACAAGATCGAATAGTTAGGGCCTAAGAAGTCAACGCCAGAAGCATAAAATACAATATAAATACAACAGTTTTTCCATTGTAAAGAACGAATAATTGCTACCAGTGTGAAGGTTATGGTCATTTCTACGTTCCGCGCAAGCTGGGCTTTACTCTAGGGCGTTGTTCCATCAGGTGGAATAGTTAGAGCCTAAGAAGTCAACGCCAGAAGCATAAAATACGACATAAATACAACAGCTGTTCCACCGTATAAAAGGAATAATTGCAAACAGTGTGAAAGTAATGGTCATTTCTACGTTCCGGTCAACCTAGGCTTCACTCTACGGCGTTGTTCCACCAGATCGAATAGTTAGGGCCTAAGAAGTGAACGCCAGAAGCAAAAAATGCAATAAAAATACAAGAGTTTTTCCATCGTATAGCAGGACTAATTTGCAACCAGTGTGATAGTAGTGGTCACTTCTACGTTCCGGGCAACCCAGGTTTCACTCCAGGGCGTTGCTCCACCATATCGAATAGTTACGGCCTAAGAAGTCAACGCCAGAAGCATAAAATACGATAAAGATGCAACAGTTTTTCCATCGTATAAAACGAATAATTGCAACCCGTGTGAAAGTGATGGTCATTTCTACGTTCCAGGCAACCTAGGCTTAACTCTAGGGCGTTGTTCCACAAGATCAAATAGTTAGGGCCTAAGAAGTTAACGCCAGAAGCATAAAATACAATACAAATACAACAGTTTTTCCATTGTAAAGAACGAATAATTGCTACCAGTGTGAAGGTTATGGTCATTTCTACGTTCCGCGCAAGCTGGGCTTTACTCTAGGGCGTTGTTCCACCAGGTGGAAAAGTTAGGGCCTAAGAAGTCAACGGCAGAAGCATAAAATACGATATAAATACAACAGCTTTTCCATCGTATGAAACGAATAATAGCAACCAGTGTGAAAGTCATGATCATTTCTACGTTCCGGGCTACCTAGGCTGCACTCTAGGGCGTTCCTCCACCAGCTCGAATAGTTAGGGCCTTAGAATTCAACGCCAGAAGCATGAAATACAAAATAAATAGAACAGTTTTTCCATGTATAAAACGAATAATTGCTTCCAGTGTGAAAGTTATGGTCATTTCTACTTCCCGGGCAAGCTAGGCTTCACTCTAGGGCGTTGCTCCACCAGATCGAATATTTAGGGCCTTAGAAGTCAACGCCAGAAGCATAAAATACGATATAAATACAACAGCTTTTCCATCGTATAAAAGGAATAATTGACATCAGTACGAAACTTATGGTCATTTCTAAGTTCCGGGCAACCTAGGCTTCACTGTATGGCGTTCTTCCACCACATCGAATAGCTACGGCCTCAGAAGTCAACGCCTGAAGTATAAAATACAATAAAAATACAACAGTCTTTCCATCCCATAACAGGAATGATTGCAACCCGTGTGAAAGTGATGGTCATTTCTACGTTTCAGGCAACCTAGGTTTCACTCCAGGGCGTTGTTCCTCAAGATCGAATAGCTACGGCCTCAGATGTCAACGCCTGAAGTATAAAATACAATAAAAATACAACAGTCTTTTCATCGTATAACAGGAATAATTGCAACAAGCGTGAAAGTAATGAACATTTCGGCGTTTTGGGCATCCTAGACTTAACTCTGAGGCATTGCTCCACCAGATCGAATAGTTAGGGCCTAAGAACTCAACGCCAGAAGCATAAAATACAATATAAATACAACAGTTTTTCCATCGTATAAAACGAATAATAGGAACCAGTGTGAAAGTTATGGTCATTTCTACGTTCCGGGCAACCTAGGCTTCACTCTACGGCGTTGCTCCACCAGATCAAACAGTTTGGGCCTTAGAAGTCAACGCCCGAAGCATAAAATACAAAATAAACAGAACGGTCTTTCCTTTGTATAAAACGAATAATTGCTACCATTGTGAAAGTTATGGTCATTTCTACGTTCCGGGTAACCTAGGATTCACCCTAGGGCGTTGTTCCACCAGATCGAATAGTTAGGCCCTAAGAAGTGAACGCCAGAAGCATAAAAGGCAATAAAAATACAACAGTTTTTCCATCGTATAGCAGGAATAATTTGCAACCAGTGTGATAGTAGTGGTCATTTCTACGTTCCGGGCAACCCAGGTTTCACTCCAGGTCGTTGCTCCACCATATCGAATAGTTACGGCCTAAGAAGTCAATGCCAGAAGCATAAAATACGATAAAGATGCAACAGTTTCTCCATCGTATAAAACGAATAATTGCAATCAGTGTGAAAGTTATGGTCATTTCTACATTGCGAGCAACCTAGGCTTCACTCTAGGGCGATGCTCCACCAGATCGAATAGTTAGATCCTTAGAAGTCAACGCCAGAAGCATAAAATACGATATAAATACAACAGCTTCTCCATCGTGTATAATGTATATTTGCAAACAGTGTGGAAGTAATGGTCATTTCTACGTTCCGGGCAACCTAGGCTGCACTCTAGGGTGTTGCTCCACCAGATGGAATAGCTAGGGCCTTAGAAGTCAACGCCCGAAGCATAAAATGCAAAATAAATATAACAGCTTTTCCATCGTATGAAACGAATAACAGCAACCAGTCTGAAAGTACTGGTCATTTCTACGTTCCGGGTAACCTAGGTTTCACACTAGGGCGTTGCTCTACCAGATCGAATAGCTAGGGCCTTAGAAGTCAACGACCGAAGCATAAAATACAATATAAGTACAACAGTTTTTCCATCGTATAAAATGAATAATTGCAAGCAGTGTGAAAGTAATGGTCATTTCTACGTTCCGGTCAACCTAGGCGTCACTATAGGGCGTTGCTCCTCCACATCTAATAGCTACGGCTTTAGAAGTCAACACCAGAAGCATAAAATACGATATAAATACAACAGCTTTTCCATTGTAGAAAACGATTAATGGCAACCAGTGTGAATGTTATGGTCATTTCTACGTTCCGGGCAACCTAGGCTTCAGTCTAGGGCCTTGCTCCACCAGATCGAATAGTTAGGGCCTTAGAAGTCAACGCCAGAAGCATAAAATACGATAAAGATGCAACAGTTTTACCATTGTATAAAACGAATAATTGCAACCAGTGTGAAAGTTATGGTCATTTCTACATTGCGAGCAACCTAGGCTTCACTCTAGGGTGTTGCTCCACCAGATCGAATAGTTAGGGCCTTAGAAGTCAATGCCCGAAGCGTAAAATGCAATAAAAATACAACAGTTTTTCCATCATATAACAGGAGTAATTGCAACCAGTTTGAAAGTAATGGTCATTTCTACGTTCCGGGCAATCTCGGCTTCACTCTAGGGCGTTGCTCCACCAGATCGAATAGTTAGTGCCTTAGAAGGCAACGCAAGACCCATAATATACAATATAAATATAACAGTTCTTCCATCGTATAAAACGAATAATAGCATTCATTGTGAAAGTGATGGTCATTTCTACGTTCCGGGCTACCTAGGCTGCACTCTAGGGCGTTGCTCCACCAGATCGAATAGGTAGGGCCTGAGAAGTCAACGCCCGAAGCATAAAATACGATATAAATACAACAGCATTTCCATCGTATTAAATGAATAATTGCAACCTGTGTGAAGGTCATGGTCATATCTACGTTCCGGGCAAACTAGGCTTCACTGCCGGGCTTTGCTCCACCAGATCGAGATGTTAGGGCCTAAGAAGTCAACGCCCGAAGCATAAAATACGATATAAATACAACAGCATTTCCATCGTATTAAATGAATAATTGCAAACAGTGTGAAAGTAGTGGTCATTTCTACGTTCCGGGCAACCTAGGCTTCACTGTATGGCGTTCTTCCACCACATCGAATAGCTACGGCCTCAGAAGTCCACGCCTGAAGCATAAAATACAATAAAAATACAACAGTCTTTTCATCGTATAACAGGAATAATTGCAACAAGCGTGAAAGTAATGATCATTTCGGTGTTTCGGGCATCCTAGATTTAACTCTGAGGCATTGCTCCACCAGATCGAATAATTAGGGCCTTGGAAGTCAACGCCAGAAGCATAAAATACAATATAAATACAACAGTTCTTCCATCGTATAGAACGAATAATTGCAACCAGTATGAAACTTATGGTCATTTCTACTTTCCGAGCTACCTAGGCTTCACTCTACGGCGTTGTTCCACCAGATCGAATAGTTAGGGACTAAGAAGTCAACACCAGAAGAATAAAATACAATAAAAATGCAACAGTCTGTCCATCCCATAACAGGAATAATTGCAACCCGTGTGAAAGTGATGGTCATTTCTACGTTCCAGGCAACCTAGGCTTCACTCTAGAGCGTTGTTCCACAAGATCGAATAGTTAGGGCCTCAGAAGTTAACGCCAGAAGCATAAAATACAATATAAATGGAACAGTTTTTCCATTGTATAAAACGAATAATTGCTACCAGTGTGAAAGTTATGGTCATTTCTACATTGCGAGCAACCTAGGCTTCACTCTAGGGTGTTGCTCCACCAGATCGAATAGTTAGGGCCTTAGAAGTCAATGCCCGAAGCGTAAAATGCAATAAAAATACAACAGTTTTTCCATCATATAACAGGAGTAATTGCAACCAGTTTGAAAGTAATGGTCATTTCTACGTTCCGGGCAATCTCGGCTTCACTCTAGGGCGTTGCTCCACCAGATCGAATAGTTAGTGCCTTAGAAGGCAACGCAAGACCCATAATATACAATATAAATATAACAGTTCTTCCATCGTATAAAACGAATAATAGCATTCATTGTGAAAGTGATGGTCATTTCTACGTTCCGGGCTACCTAGGCTGCACTCTAGGGCGTTGCTCCACCAGATCGAATAGGTAGGGCCTGAGAAGTCAACGCCCGAAGCATAAAATACGATATAAATACAACAGCATTTCCATCGTATTAAATGAATAATTGCAATCTGTGTGAAGGTCATGGTCATATCTACGTTCCGGGCAAACTAGGCTTCACTGCCGGGCTTTGCTCCACCAGATCGAGATGTTAGGGCCTAAGAAGTCAACGCCCGAAGCATAAAATACGATATAAATACAACAGCATTTCCATCGTATTAAATGAATAATTGCAAACAGTGTGAAAGTAGTGGTCATTTCTACGTTCCGGGCAACCTAGGCTTCACTGTATGGCGTTCTTCCACCACATCGAATAGCTACGGCCTCAGAAGTCCACGCCTGAAGCATAAAATACAATAAAAATACAACAGTCTTTTCATCGTATAACAGGAATAATTGCAACAAGCGTGAAAGTAATGATCATTTCGGTGTTTCGGGCATCCTAGATTTAACTCTGAGGCATTGCTCCACCAGATCGAATAATTAGGGCCTTGGAAGTCAACGCCAGAAGCATAAAATACAATATAAATACAACAGTTCTTCCATCGTATAGAACGAATAATTGCAACCAGTATGAAACTTATGGTCATTTCTACTTTCCGAGCTACCTAGGCTTCACTCTACGGCGTTGTTCCACCAGATCGAATAGTTAGGGACTAAGAAGTCAACACCAGAAGAATAAAATACAATAAAAATGCAACAGTCTGTCCATCCCATAACAGGAATAATTGCAACCCGTGTGAAAGTGATGGTCATTTCTACGTTCCAGGCAACCTAGGCTTCACTCTAGAGCGTTGTTCCACAAGATCGAATAGTTAGGGCCTCAGAAGTTAACGCCAGAAGCATAAAATACAATATAAATGGAACAGTTTTTCCATTGTATAAAACGAATAATTGCTACCAGTGTGAAAGTTATGGTCATTTCTACGTTCCGCGCAACCTGGGCTTTACTCTAGGACGTTGTTCCACCAGATGGAATAGTTCGGGCCTAAGAAGTCAACGCCAGAAGCATAAAATACGATATAAATACAACAGCTTTTCCATCGTATAAAACAAATAATTGCAACCAGTGTGAAAGTTATGGTCATTTCTACGTTCCGGACAACCTAGGCTTCACCCTACCCCGTTGTTCCACCAGATCGAATAGTTAGGGCCTAAGAAGTGAACGCCAGAAGCATACAATGCAATATAAATACAACAGTTTTTCCATCGTATAGCAGGAATAATTTGCAACCAGTGTGATAGTAGTGGTCATTTCTACGTTCCGGGCAACCCAGGTTTCACTCCAGAGCGTTGCTCCACCAGATCGAATAGTTACGGCCTAAGAAGTCAATGCCAGAAGCATAAAATACGATAAAGATGCAACAGTTTCTCCATCGTATAAAACGAATAATTGCAATCAGTGTGAAAGTTATGGTCATTTCTACATTGCGAGCAACCTAGGCTTCACTCTAGGGCGATGCTCCACCAGATCGAATAGTTAGATCCTTAGAAGTCAACGCCTGAAGTATAAAATACAATAAAAATACAACAGTCTTTTCATCGTATAACAGGAATAATTGCAACAAGCGTGAAAGTAATGAACATTTCGGCGTTTTGGGCATCCTAGACTTAACTCTGAGGCATTGCTCCACCAGATCGAATAGTTAGGGCCTAAGAACTCAACGCCAGAAGCATAAAATACAATATAAATACAACAGTTTTTCCATCGTATAAAACGAATAATAGCAACCAGTGTGAAAGTTATGGTCATTTCTACGTTCCGGGCAACCTAGGCTTCACTCTACGGCGTTGCTCCACCAGATCAAACAGTTTGGGCCTTAGAAGTCAACGCCCGAAGCATAAAATACAAAATAAACAGAACGGTCTTTCCTTTGTATAAAACGAATAATTGCTACCATTGTGAAAGTTATGGTCATTTCTACGTTCCGGGTAACCTAGGATTCACCCTAGGGCGTTGTTCCACCAGATCGAATAGTTAGGCCCTAAGAAGTGAACGCCAGAAGCATAAAATGCAATAAAAATACAACAGTTTTTCCATCGTATAGCAGGAATAATTTGCAACCAGTGTGATAGTAGTGGTCATTTCTACGTTCCGGGCAACCCAGGTTTCACTCCAGAGCGTTGCTCCACCAGATCGAATAGTTACGGCCTAAGAAGTCAATGCCAGAAGCATAAAATACGATAAAGATGCAACAGTTTCTCCATCGTATAAAACGAATAATTGCAATCAGTGTGAAAGTTATGGTCATTTCTACATTGCGAGCAACCTAGGCTTCACTCTAGGGCGATGCTCCACCAGATCGAATAGTTAGATCCTTAGAAGTCAACGCCTGAAGTATAAAATACAATAAAAATACAACAGTCTTTCCATCCTATAACATGAATGATTGCAACCCGTGTGAAAGTGATGATCATTTCGGCGTTTTGGGCATCCTAGACTTAACTCTGAGGCATTGCTCCACCAGATCGAATAGTTAGGGCCTAAGAACTCAACGCCAGAAGCATAAAATACAATATAAATACAACAGCTTTGCCATCGTATAAAATGAATAATAGCAAACAGTGTGAAAGATATGGACATTTCTACGTTCCGGGCTACCTAGGCTTCACTCTATGCCGTTCTTCCACAACATCGAATAGCAACGGCCTCAGAAATCAACGCCAGAAGCATAAAATACAATATAAATATAACAGTTTTTCCATCGTATAAAACGAATAATAGCAACCAGTGTGAAAGTTATGGTCATTTCTACGTTCCGGGCAACCTAGGCTTCACTCTACGGCGTTGCTCCACCAGATCAAACAGTTTGGGCCTTAGAAGTCAACGCCCGAAGCATAAAATACAAAATAAACATAACGGTTTTTCCTCTGTATAAAACGAATAATTGCAACCAGTGTGGAAGTTATGGTCATTTCTACGTTCCGGGCAACCTAGGCTTCACTCTAGGGCGGTGCTCCACCAAATCGAATAGCTAGGGCCTTAAAAGTCAATGCCCGAAGCATAAAATACAAAATAAATAGAACAGTTTTTCCATCGTATGAAACGAATAATTGCTACCAGTGTGAAGGTTATGGTCATTTCTACGTACCGGGCAACCTAGGCTTCACTCTAGGGCGTTGCTCTACCAGATCGAATAGTTAGGGCCTATGAAGTGAACGCCAGAAGCATAAAATGCAATAAAAATACAACAGTTTTTCCATCGTGTAGCTGGAATAATATGCAACCAGTGTGATAGTAGTGGTCATTTCTACGTTCCGGGCAATCTAGGTTTCACTCCAGGGCGTCGCTCCACCAGATCGAATAGTTACGGCCTAAGAAGTCAACGCCAGAAGCATAAAATACGATAAAGATGCAACAGTTTTTCCATCGTATAAAACGAATAATTGCAACCAGTGTGAAAGATATGGTCATTTCTACATTCCGAGCAACCTAGGCTTCACTCTAGGGCGTTGTTCCACCAGATCGAATAGTTATGGCCTAAGAAGTGAACGCCAGAAGCATAAAATACGATATAAATACAACAGCTTTTCCATCGTATAAAAGGAATAATTGACATCAGTACGAAACTTATGGTCATTTCTAAGTTCCGGGCAACCTAGGCTTCACTGTATGGCGTTCTTCCACCACATCGAATAGCTACGGCCTCAGAAGTCAACGCCTGAAGTATAAAATACAATAAAAATACAACAGTCTTTCCATCCCATAACAGGAATGATTGCAACCCGTGTGAAAGTGATGGTCATTTCTACGTTTCAGGCAACCTAGGCTTCACTCCAGGGCGTCGTTCCTCAAGAGCGAATAGCTACGGCCTCAGATGTCAACGCCTGAAGTATAAAATACAATAAAAATACATCAGTCTTTTCATCGTATAACAGGAATAATTGCAACAAGCGTGAAAGTAATGAACATTTCGGCGTTTTGGGCATCCTAGACTTAACTCTGAGTCATTGCTCCACCAGATCGAATAGTTAGGGCCTAAGAACTCAACGCCAGAAGCATAAAATACAATATAAATACAACAGCTTTGCCATCGTATAAAATGAATAATTGCAAACAGTGTGAAAGTTATGGTCATTTCTACGTTCCGGGCAACCTAGGCTTCACTCTACGGCGTTGTTCCACCAGATCAAACAGTTTGGGCCTTAGAAGTCAACGCCCGAAGCATAAAATACAAAATAAACAGAACGGTCTTTCCTTTGTATAAAACGAATAATTGCTACCATTGTGAAAGTTATGGTCATTTCTACGTTCCGCGCTACCTGGGCTTTACTCTAGGGCGTTGTTCCACCAGATGGAATAGTTAGGGCCTAAGAAGTCAACGCCAGAAGCATAAAATACGATATAAATACAACAGCTTTTCCATCGTATAAAACAAATAATTGCAACCAGTGTGAAAGCTATGGTCATTTCTACGTTCCGGGCAACCTAGGCTTCCCTCTAGGGCGTTGCTCCACCAGATCAAACAGTTAGGGCCTTAGAAGTGAACACCAGCAGCATAAAATACAATATAAATACAACAGTTTTTCCATCATATAAAACGAATAATTGCAACCAGTATGAAAGTTCTGGTCATTTCTACGTTCCGGGCAACCTAGGCGTCACCCTAGGGCGTTGTTCCACCAGATCGAATAGTTAGGGCCTAAGAAGTGAACGCCAGAAGCATAAAATACAATATAAATACAACAGTTTTTCCATCATATAAAACGAGTAATTGCAACCAGTATGAAAGTTATGGTCATTTCTACTTTCCCGGCAACCTAGGCTACACCCTAGGGCGTTGCTCCAGCAAATTGAATAGTTAGGGCCTTAGAAGTCAATGCCCGAGGCATAAAATGCAATAAAAATACAACAGTTTTTCCATCATATAACAGGAATAATTGCAACCAGTTCGAAAGTGATGGTCATTTCTACATTCCGGGCAATCTCGGCTTCACTCTAGGGCGTTGCTCCACCAGATCGAATAGTTAGTGCCTTAGAAGGCAACGCAAGAAGCATAATATACAATATAAATATAACAGTTCTTCGATCGTATAAAACGAATAATAGCATTCATTGTGAAAGTGATGGTCATTTCTACGTTCCGGGGTACCTAGGCTGCACTCTAGGGCGTTGCTCCACCAGATCGAATTGGTAGGGCCTAAGAAGTCAACGCCCGAAGCATAAAATACGATATAAATACAACAGCATTTCCATCGTATTAAATGAATAATTGCAAACAGTGTGAAAGTAGTGGTCATTTCTACGTTCCGGGCAATCTAGGCTTCACTGTATGGCGTTCTTCCACCACATCGAATAGCTACGTCCTCAGAAGTCCACGCCTGAAGCATAAAATACAATAAAAATACAACAGTCTTTTCATCGTATAACAGGAATAATTGCAACAAGCGTGAAAGTAATGATCATTTCGGTGTTTCGGGCATCCTAGATATAACTCTGAGGCATTGCTCCACCAGATCGAATAATTTGGGCCTTAGAAGTCAACGCCAGAAGCATAAAATACAATATAAATACAACAGTTCTTCCATCGTATAAAACGAATAATTGCAACCAGTATGAAACTTATGGTCATTTCTACTTTCCGAGCAACCTAGGCTTCACCCTAGGGCATTGCTCCAACAGATTGAATAGTTAGGGCCTTAGAAGTCAGCGCCCGAAGCATAAAATACAAAATAAATAGAACGGTTTTTCCATTGTATAAAACGAATAATTGCTACGAGTGTAAAAGCTATGGTCATTTCTACGACCAGGGCAACCTAGGATTCACCCTAGGGCGTTGTTCCACCAGATCGAATAGTTAGGCCCTAAGAAGTGAACGCCAGAAGCATAAAATGCAATAAAAATATAACAGTTTTTCCATCGTATAGCAGGAATAATTTGCAACCAGTGTGATAGTAGTGGTCATTTCTACGTTCCGGGCAACCCAGGTTTCACTCCAGGTCGTTGCTCCACCATATCGAATAGTTACGGCCTAAGAAGTCAATGCCAGAAGCATAAAATACGATAAAGATGCAACAGTTTCTCCATCGTATAAAACGAATAATTGCAATCAGTGTGAAAGTTATGGTCATTTCTACATTGCGAGCAACCTAGGCTTCACTCTAGGGCGATGCTCCACCAGATCGAATAGTTAGATCCTTAGAAGTCAACGCCAGAAGCATAAAATACGATATAAATATAACAGCTTTTCCATCGTATGAAACGAATAACAGCAACCAGTCTGAAAGTACTGGTCATTTCTACGTTCCGGGTAACCTGGGTTTCACACTAGGGCGTTGCTCTACCAGATCGAATAGCTAGGGTCTTAGAAGTCAACGCCCGAAGCATAAAATACAATATAAGTACAACAGTTTTGCATCGTATAAAATGAATAATTGCAAACAGTGTGAAAGTAATGGCCATTTCTACGTTCCGGTCAACCTAGGCGTCACTCTAGGGCGTTGCTCCTCCACATCTAATAGCTACGGCTTTAGAAGTCAACGCCAGAAGCATAAAATACGATATAAATTCAACAGCTTTTCCATCGTAGAAAACGATTAATGGCAACCAGTGTGAATGTTATGGTCATTTCTACTTTCCGGGCAACCTAGGCTACACCCTAGGGCGTTGCTCCAGCAGATTGAATAGTTAGGGCCTTAGAAGTCAATGCCCGAAGCGTAAAATGCAATAAAAATACAACAGTTTTTCCATCATATAACAGGAGTAATTGCAACCAGTTTGAAAGTGATGGTCATTTCTACGTTCCGGGCAACCTCGGCTTCACTCCAGGGCGTTGTACCACCAGATCGAACTGTTAGGGCCTCAGAAGCCAACGCCTGAAGCATAAAATACAAAATAAATAGAACAGTTTTTCCATTCTATAAAACGAATAATTGCAACCAGTATGAAAGTTATGGTCATTTCTACTTTCCGGGCAACCTAGGCTACACCCTAGGGCGTTGCTCCAGCAGATTGAATAGTTAGGGCCTTAGAAGTCAGTGCCCCTAAGCATAAAATGCAATAAAAATACAACAGTTTTTCCATCACATAACAGGAATAATTGCAACCAGTTTGAAAGTGATGGTCATTTCTACGTTCCGGGCAACCTCGGCTTCACTCTAGGGCGTTGCTCCACCAGGTCGAATAGTTAGTGCCTTAGAAGGCAACGCCAGAGGCATAATATACAATATAAATATAACAGTTTTTCCATCGTATAAAACGAATAATAGCAACCAGTGTGAAAGTTATGGTCATTTCTGCGTCACGGGGAACCTAGGCTTCACCCTAGGGCGTTGTTCCACCAGATCGAGTAGCTAGGGCCTAAGAAGTCAACGCCAGAAGCATAAAATACAATAAAGGTGCAACAGTTTTTCCATCGTATAACAGAAATAATTGCAACCGTTGTGAAGGTGATGGTATGTTCTACGTTCCGGGCAACCTAGGCTTCATCCTAGGGCGGTGCTCCACCAGATCAAATAGTTAGGGCCTAAGAAGTCAACGCCAGAAGCATAACTTACAATACAAGTACAACAGCTTTTCCATCGTATATAATTTATATTTGCAAACAGTGTGAAAGTAATGGTCATTTCTACGTTCCGGGCAACCTAGGCTTCACTCTAGGGCGTTGCTCCACCAGATCGAAGAGCTAGGGACTTAGAATTCAACGCCAGAAGCTTAAAATGCTATATAAATATAACAGCTTTTCCTTCATATAAAACGAATAATAGCAACCAGTGTGAAAGTTATAGACATTTCTACATTCCGAGCAACCTAGGCTTCACTCTAGGGCGTTCTACCACCACATCGAATAGTTAGGGCCTACGAAGTGAACGCCAGAAGCATAACATACGATATAAATACAACAGCTTTTCCATCGTATAATAGGAATAATTGACATCAGTACGAAACTTATGGTCATTTCTACGCTCCGGACAACCTAGGCTTCACTGTATGGCGTTCTTCCACCACATCGAATAGCTACGGCCTCAGAAGACAACGCCTGAAGTATAAAATACAATAAAAATACAACAGTCTTTCCATCCTATAACAGGAATGATTCCAACCCGTGTGAAAGTGGTGGTCATTTCTACGTTTCAGGCAACCTAGGCCTCACTCCAGGGCGTTGTTCCACAAGATCGAATAGCTACGGCCTCAGAAGTCAACGCCTGAAGTATAAAATATAATAAAAATACAACAGTCTTTTCATCGTATAACAGGAATAATTGCAACAAGCGTGAAAGTAATGATCATTTCGGCGTTTTGGGCATCCTAGACTTAACTCTGAGGCATTGCTCCACCAGATCGAATAGTTAGGGCCTAAGAACTCAACGCCAGAAGCATAAAATACAATATAAATACAACAGCTTTGCCATCGTATAAAATGAATAATTGCAAACAGTGTGAAAGATATGGACATTTCTACGTTCCGGGCTACCTAGGCTTCACTCTATGGCGTTCTTCCACCACATCGAATTGCAACGGCCTCAGAAGTCAACGCCAGAAGCATAAAATACAATACAAATATAACAGTTTTTCCATCGTATAAAACGAATAATAGCAACCAGTGTGAAAGTTATGGTCATTTCTACGTTCCGGGCAACCTAGGCTTCACTCTACGGCGTTGCTCCACCAGATCAAGCAGTTTGGTCCTTAGAAGTCAACGCCCGAAGCATAAAATACAAAATAAACAGAACGGTTTTTCCTTTGTATAAAACGAATAATTGCTACCACTGTGAAAGTTATGGTCATTTCTACGTTCCGCGCTACCTGGGCTTTACTCTAGGGCGTTGTTCCACCAGATGGAACAGTTAAGGCCTAAGAAGTCAACGCCAGAAGCATAAAATACAATATAAATACAACAGTTTTTCCATCATATAAAACGAATAATTGCAACCAGTATGAAAGTTCTGGTCATTTCTACGTTCTGGGCAACCTAGGCTTCACCCTAGGGCGTTGTTCCACCAGATCGAATAGTTAGGGCCTAAAAAGTGAACGCCAGAAGCATAAAATACAATATAAATACAACAGTTTTTCCATCATATAAAACGAGTAATTGCAACCAGTATGAAAGTTATGGTCATTTCTACTTTCCGGGCAACCTAGGCTACACCCTAGGGCGTTGCTCGAGCAGATTGAATAGTTAGGGCCTTAGAAGTCAATGCCCGAGGCATAAAATGCAATAAAAATACAACAGTTTTTCCATCATATAACAGGAATAATTGCAACCAGTTCGAAAGTGATGGCCATTTCTACGTTCCGTGCTACCTAGGCTGCACTCTAGGGCGTTGCTCCACCAGATCGAATAGGTAGGGCCTAAGAAGTCAACGCCCGAAGCATAAAATACGATATAATTACAACAGCATTTCCATCGTATTAAATGAATAATTGCAACCTGTGTGAAGGTTATGGTCATATCTACGATCCGGGCAAACCAGGCTTCACTGCCCGGCTTTGCTCCACCAGATCGAGATGTTAGGGCCTAAGAAGTCAACGCCCGAAGCATAAAATACGATATAAATACAACAGCATTTCCGTCGTATTAAATGAATAATTGCAAACAGTGTGAAAGTAGTGGTCATTTCTACGTTCCGGGTAACCTAGGCTTCACTGTATGGCGTTCTTCCACCACATCGAATAGCTACGGCCTCAGAAGTCCACGCCTGAAGCATAAAATACAATAAAAATACAACAGTCTTTTCATCGTATAACAGGAATAATTCCAACAAGCGTGAAAGTAATGATCATTTCGGTGTTTCGGGCATCCTAGATTTAACTCTGAGGCATTGCTCCACCAGATCGAATAATTAGGGCCTTAGAAGTCAACGCCAGAAGCATAAAATACAATATAAATACAACAGCTTTGCCATCGTATAAAACGAATAATTGCAAACAGTGTGAAAGTTAACGTCATTTCTACTTTCCGGGCAACCTAGGCTTCACCCTAGGGCGTTGTTCCGCCAGATGGAATAGTTAGGGCCTATGAAGTCAACGCCAGAAGCATAAAACACGATATAAATAGAACAGTTTTTCCGCCGTATAAAACGAATAATCGCAACCAGTGTGATAGTTATGCTCATTTCTACGTTCCGGGCAACCTAGGCTTCACCCTAGGGCGTTGCTCCAACAGATTGAATAGTTAGGGCCTTAAAAGTCAATGGCCGTAGCATAAAATGCAATAAAAATACAACAGTTTTTCCATCGTATAACAGGAATAATTGCTACCAGTGTGAAAGTAATGGTCATTTCTACGTTCCGGGCAACATAGGTTTCACTCTAGGGCGTTGTTCCACCAGATCGAATAGTTAGGGCCTAAGAAGTCAACGTCAGAAGCATAAAATACAATATAAATATAACAGTTTTTCCATCGTATAAAGCGAATAATAGCAAGCAGTGTGAAAGGTATGGTCATTTCTACGTTCCGGGCAACCTAGGCTTCACCCTAGGGCGTTGTTCCACCAGATCGAATAGTTAGGGCCTAAGAAGTGAACGCCAGAAGCATAAAATACAATATAAATACAACAGTTTTTCCATCATATAAAATGAATAATTGCAACCAGTATGAAAGTTATGGTCATTTCTACTTTCCGGGAAACCTAGGCTTCACCCTAGGGCGCTGCTCTAACCGATGGAATAGCTGGGGCCTTAGAAGTCAATGCCCGACGCATAAAATGCAATAAAAATACCACAGTTTTTACATCCTATAACAGGAATAGTTGCAACCAGTTTGAAAGTGGTCGTCATTTCTACGTACCGGGCAACCTAGGCTTCACTCTAGGGCGTGGCTCCACCAGATCGAATAGTTAGGTCCTTAGAAGTTAACGCCCGAAGCATAAAATACAAAATAAATAGAACAGTTTTTCCATCGTATAAAACGAATAATTGCTACCAGTGTGAAAGTCATGGTCATTTCTACTTTCCTGGCAACCTAGGCTTCACCCTAGGGCGTTGTTCCACCAGATGGAATAGTTAGGGCCTAAGAAGTCAACGCCAGAAGCTTAAAGTACAATAAAGATGCAACAGTTTTTCCATCGTATAAAACGAATAATTGCAACCAGTGTGAAATTTATGGTCATTCCTACATTCCGAGCAACCTAGACATCACTCTAGAGCGTTTCTCCACCAGATCGAATGGTTAGGTCCTTAGAAGTCAACGCCAGAAGCATAAAATACGATATAAATACAACAGTTTGTCCATCGTAGAACAGGAATAATTGCAACCAGTGTGAAAGTTATGGTCATTTCTGCGTTCCGGGCAACCTAGGCTTCACTCTAGGTCGTTGCTCCACCAGATCAAACAGTTAGGGCCGTAGAAGTAAACGTTCGAAGCATAAAATACAAAATAAATGAAACAGTTTTTCCATTGTATAAAACGGATAATTGCTACCAATGTGAAAGTTATGGTCATTTCTACGTTCCGGGCAACCTAGGTGTCACTCTAGGGCGTTGCTCCACCACATCTAATAGCTACGGCCTTAGGAGTCAACGCCAGAAGAATAAAATACAATAAAGATGCAACAGCTTTTCCATCGTATAAAACGAATAATTGCAACCAGTGTGAAAGTTATGGTCATTTCTACTTTCCGGGCAACCTAGGCTTCACCCTAGGGCGTTGCTCCAACAGATCGAATAGTTAGGACCTTAGAAGTCAACGCCAGAAGCATAAAATACAAAATAAATAAAACAGTTTTTCCATCGTATAAAACGAATAATTGCTACCAGTGTGAAAGTTATGGTCATTTCTACGTTCCGGGCCACCTAGGCTTCACTCTAAGGCGTTGCTCGACCAGATCGAATAGCTAGGGACTTAGAAGTCAACGCCCGAAGCATAAAATACAAAATAAATAGAACAGTTTTTCCATTATATAAAACGAATAATTGCTACCAGTGTGAAAGCTATGTTCATTGCTACGTTCCGCGGAACCTAGGCTTCACCCAAGGTCGTTGTTCCACCAGATGGAATAGCTAGGGCCTAAGAAGACGACGCCAGAAGCATAAAATACGATATAAATGCAACAGCTTTTCCATCGTATAAAACGAATAATTGCAACCAGTGTTAATGTAATGGTCATTTCTACGTTCCGGGCAACCTAGGCTTCACTCTAGGGCGCTGCTCCACCACATCGAATTGTTAGGGCCTTAGAAATCAACGCCAGAAGCATAAAATACAATAAAGATGCAACAGTTTTTCCATCGTATAACAGGATTAACTGCAAACAGTGTGAAAGTAATGGTCATTCCTACGTTCCAGGCAACCTAGGCTCCACTCTAGGGCGTTGTTCCACCAGATCGAATAGTTAGGGCCTAAGAAGTCAACGTCAGAAGCATAAAATACAATATCATTATAACAGTTTTTCCATCGCATAAAACGAATAATAGCAACCAGTGTGAAAGTTATGGTCATTTCTACGTTCCGGGCAACCTAGGTGTCACTCTAGGGCGTTGCTCCACCACATCTAATAGCTACTGCCTTAGAAGTCAACGTCAGAAGCATAAAATACAATATAAATATAACAGTTTTTCCATCGTATAAAACGAATAATAGCAACCAGTGTGAAAGTTATGGTCATTTCTACGTTCCGGGCTACCTAGGCTGCACTCTAGGGCGTTGCTCCACCAGATCGAATAGCTAGGGCCTTAGAAGTCAACGCCCGAAGCAGAAAATACAATATAAGTACAACAGTTTTTGCATCGTATAAAATGAATAATTGCAAACGGTGTGAAAGTAATGGTCACTTCTACGTTCCGGTCAACATAGGCGTCACTCTAGAGCGTTGCTCCTCCACATCTAATAGCTACGGCTCTAGAAGTCAACGCCAGAAGCATAAAATACGATATAAATACAACAGCCTTTCCATCGTAGAAAACGATTAATGGCAACCAGTGTGAATGTTATGGTCATTTCGACGTTCCGGGCAACCTAGGCTTCAGTCTAGGGCCTTGCTCCACCAGATCGAATAGTTAGGGCCTTAGAAGTCAACGCCAGAAGCATAAAATACGATAAAGATGCAACACTTTTACCAATGTATAAAACGAATAATTTCAACCAGTGTGAATGTTATGGTCATTTTTACATTCCGAGCAACCTAGGCTTCACGCTAGGGCGTTGATCCACCAGATAGAATGGTTAGGGCCTTAGAAGTCAACGCCAGAAGCATAAAATTCAATAAACATGCAACAGTTTTTCCATCGTATAACAGGAGTAACTGCAAACAGTGTGAAAGTACTGGTCATTTATACGTTCCGGGTAACCTAGGCTTCACTCTAGGGCGTTGTTTCACCAGATCGAACTGTTAGGGCCTCAGAAGCCAACGCCTGAAGCATAAAATACAAAATAAATAGAACAGTTTTTCCATTGTATAAAACGAATAATTGCAACCAGTATGAAAGTTATGGTCATTTCTACTTTCCGGGCAACCTAGGCTACACCCTAGGGCGTTGCTCCAGCAGATTGAATAGTTAGGGCCTTAGAAGTCAATGCCCCTAAGCATAAGATGCAATAAAAATACAACAGCTTTTCCATCACATAACAGGAATAATTGTAACCAGTTTGAAAGTGATGGTCATTTCTACGTTCCGGGCAACCTCGGCTTCACTCTAGGGCGTTGCTCCACCAGATCGAATAGTTAGTGCCTTAGAAGGCAACGCCAGAGGCATAATATACAATATAAATAGAACAGTTTTTCCATCGTATAAAACGAATAATAGCAACCAGTGTGAATGTTATGGTCATTTCTACGTCCCGGGCAACCTAGGCTTCACCCTAGGGCGTTGTTCCACCAGATCGCGTAGTTAGGGCCTTAGAAGTCAACGCCAGAAGCATAAAATACAATAAAGGTGCAACAGTTTTTCCATCGTATAACAGAAATAATTGCAACCGTTGTGAAGGTGATGGTATGTTCTACGTTCCGGGCAACCTAGGCTTCATCCTAGGGCGGTGCTCCTCCAGATCAAATAGTTAGGGCCTAAGAAGTCAACGCCAGAAGCATAATTTACAATACAAGTACAACAGCTTTTCCATCGTATATAATTTATATTTGCAAACAGTGTTAAGGTAATGGTCTTTTCTACGTTCCGGGCAACCTAGGCTACACCCTAGGGCGTTGCTCCAGCAGATTGAATAGTTAGGGCCTTAGAAGTCAGTGCCCCTAAGCATAAAATGCAATAAAAATGCAACAGTTTTTCCATCACATAACAGGAATAATTGCAACCAGTTTGAAAGTGATGGTCATTTCTACGTTCCGGGCAACCTCGGCTTCACTCTAGGGCGTTGCTCCACCAGATCGAATAGTTAGTGCCTTAGAAGGCAACGCCAGAGGCATAATATACAATATAAATATAACAGCTTTTCCATCGTATAAAACGAATGATTGCAACCAGTGTGAAATTTATGGTCATACCTACATTCCGAGCAACCTAGACTTCACTCTAGAGCGTTGCTCCACAAGATCGAATAGTTAGGTCCTTAGACGTCAACGCCAGAAGCATAAAATACGATATAAATACAACAGTTTGTCCATCGTAGAACAGGAATAATTCCAACCAGTGTGAAAGTTATGGTCATTTCTGCGTTCCGGCCAACCTAGGCTTCACTCTAGGGCGTTGCTCCACCTGATCAAACAGTTAGGGCCTTAGAAGTCAATGCCCGAAGCATAAAATACAATATAAATACAACAGTTTTTTCCATCGAATAAAACGAATAATTGCAACCAGTGTGAAAGTTAACGTCATTTCTACTTTCCGGGCAACCTAGGCTACACCCTAGGGCGTTGCTCCAGCAGATTGAATAGTTAGGGCCTTAGAAGTCAGTGCCCCTAAGCATAAAATGCAATAAAAATACAACAGTTTTTCCATCACATAACAGGAATAATTGCAACCAGTTTGAAAGTGATGGTCATTTCTACGTTCCGGGCAACCTCGGCTTCACTCTAGGGCGTTGCTCCACCAGATCGAATAGTTAGTGCCTTAGAAGGCAACGCCAGAGGCATAATATACAATATAAATATAACAGCTTTTCCATCGTATAAAACGAATAATTGCAACCGTTGTGAAGGTGATGGTATGTTCTACGTTCCGGGCAACCTAGGCTTCATCCTAGGGCGGTGCTCCACCAGATCAGATAGTTAGGGCCTAAGAAGTCAACGCCAGAAGCATAACTTACAATACAAGTACAACAGCTTTTCAATCGTATATAATTTATATTTGCAAACAGTGTTAAGGTAATGGTCTTTTCTACGTTCCGGGCAACCTAGGCTTCACTCTAGGGCGTTGCTCCACCAGATCGAATAGTTAGGGCCTTAGAAGTCAACGCTAGAAGCATACAATACAATATAAATACAACAGCTTTTCCATCGTATAAAATGAATAATTGCAAACAGTGTGAAAGTAATGGTCATTTCTACGTTCCGGGCAACCTAGGCTTCACTCTAGGACGTTGCACCACCAGATCGAAGAGCTAGGGACTTAGAATTCAACGCCAGAAGCATAAAATGCAATATAAATATAACAGCTTTTCCTTCATATAAAACGAATAATAGCAACCAGTGTGAAGGTTATAGACATTTCTACATTCCGAGCAGCCTAGGCTTCACTCTAGGGTGTTGCTCCACCAGATCGAATAGTTAGGGCCTTACAAGTCAACGCCAGAAGCATAGAATACAATAAAAATACAACAGTTTTTCCATCGTATAACAGGAATAATTGCAACCTGAGTGAATGTAATGGTCATTTCTACGTCCCGGGCAACCTGGGACTCATTCTAGGGCGTTGCTCCAACAGATTGAACAGTTAGCGCCTTAAAAGTCAATGCCCGAAGCATAAAATGCAATAAAAATACAACAGTTTTTCCATCGTATAACAGGAACAATTGCAACCAGTGTGAAAGTAATTGTCATTTCTACGTACCGGGCAACCTAGGTTTCACTCCATGGCGTTGCTCCACCATATCGAATAGTTAGGTCCTAAGAAGTCAACGCCAGAAGCATAAAATACGAAATAAATACAACAGCTTTTCCATCGTATAAAACGGATAATTGCAACCAGTGTGAAAGTAATGGTCATTTCTACGTTCCGAGAAACCTTGGCGTCACTCTAGGGCGTTGCTGCACCAGATCGAATAGATAGGGACTTAGAATTCATCACTAAAAGCATAAAACACAATTAAAATACAACAGTTTTTCCATCGTATAACGGGAATAATTGCAACCAGTGTGAAAGTTATGGTCATTTCTGCGTTCCGGGCAACCTAGGCTTCACTCTAGGGCGTTGCTCAACCTGATCAAACAGTTAGGGCCTTAGAAGTCAATGCCCGAAGCATAAAATACAATATAAATACAACAGTTTTTCCATCGAATAAAACGAATAATTGCAACCAGTGTGAAAGTTAACGTCATTTCTACTTTCCGGGCAACGTAGTCTTCACCCTAGGGCGTTGCTCCAACAGATTGAATAGTTAGCGCCTTAGAAGTCAATGCCCGAAGAATAAAATGCAATAAAAATACAACAGCTTTTCCATCATATAACAGGAATAATTGCAGCCAGTTTGAAAGTGATGGTCATTTCTACGTTCCGGGCAACCTAGGATTCACTCTAGGGCGTCGCTCCACCAGATCGAATAGCTAGGGCCTTAGAAGTCAACACCCGAAGCATAAAATACAAAATAAATAGTACAGTTCTTCCATCGTATAAAACGAATAATTGCAACCAGTATGAAACTTATGGTCATTTCTACTTTCCGAGCAACCTAGGCTTCACCCCAGGGTGTTGCACCAACAGATTGAATAGTTAGGGCCTTAGAAGTCAAGGCCCGAAGCATAAAATGCAATAAAAATACAACAGTCTTTCCACCATATAACAGGGATAATTGCAACCAGTTTGAAAGTGATGGCCAATTCTACGTTCCGGGCAACCGAGGCTTCACTCTAAGGCGTTGCTCCACCAGATCGAATAGTTATTGCCTTAGAAGTCAACGCCAGAAGCATAAAATACGATATAAATACAACAGTTTTCTTTCGTATATAAGGAATAATTGCAAACAGCGTGAAAGTAATGGTCATTTCTACGTTCCGGGCAACCTAGGCTTCACTCTACGGCGTTGTTCCACCAGATAGAATAGTTAGGGCCTAAGAAGTCAACACCAGAAGAATAAAATACAAAATAAATACAACATCCTTTACACCGTATAAAACGAATAATTGCAACCTGTGTGAAGGTTATGGTCATATCTACGTTCCGGGCAACCTAGGCTTCACTGTAGGGCGTTGCTCCACTAGGTCGAAATGTTAGGGCCTAAGAAGTCAACGCCCGAAGCATAAAATACGATATAAATACAACAGCTTTTCCATCATATTAAATGAATAATTGCAAACACTGTGAAAGTAGTGGTCATTTCTACGTTCCGAGCAACCTAGGCTTCAGTCTAGGGCGGTGCTCCACCATATCGAATAGCTACGGATTAAGAAGCCTACGCCTGAAGCATAAAATACAATAAAAATACAACAGTGTTTCCATCATATAACAGCAGTAATTGCAACCAGTTTGAAAGTGATGGCTAATTCTACGTTCCGGGCAACCTATGTTTCACTCCAGGGCGTTGCTCCACCAGATCGAATCGTTACGGCCTAAGAAGTCAACGCCAGAAGCATAAAATGCGATATAAATACAACAGCTTTTCCATCGTATAAAACGAATAATTGCAACCAGATTGAAAGTAATGGTCATTTCTACGTTCCGAGCACTCTAGGCGTCACTCTAGGGCGTTGCTCCACCACATCTAATAGCTACGGCCTTAGAAGTCAACGCCAGAGGCATAAAATACAATATAAATACAACAGCTTTTCCATCGTATAAAACGAATAATTGCAACCAGTGTGAAAGTTATGGTCATTTCTACATTCAGAGCTACCTGGGCTTCACTCTAGGGCGTTGCTCCACCAGATCGAATGGTTAGGTCCTTAGAAGTCAACGCCAGAAGCATAAAATACGATATAAATACAACAGCTTTTCCATCGTATAAAAGGAATAATTGCAAACAGTGTTAAAAGAATGGTCATTTCTACGTTCCGGGCAACCTAGGCTTCACTCTACGGCGTTGTTCCACCAGATCGAATAGATAGGGCCTAAGAAGTCAACGCCAGAAGAATAAAGTACAATATAAATATAACAGTTTTTCCATCGTATAAAATGAATAATTGCAACCAGTGTGAAAGTTATGGTCATTTCTACATTCCGAGCAACCTAGGCTTCACTCTAGGGCGTTGCTCCACCAGATCGAATAGTTAGGTCCTTAGGAGTAAACGCCAGAAACATAAAATACGATATTAATACAACAGCTTTTACATCGTATAAAAGGAATAATTGCAAACAGTGTGAAAGTAATGGTCATTTCTACGTTCCGGGCAACCTAGGCTTCACACTAGGCCGTTGTTCCACCAGATCGAATAGTTAGGGCCTACGAAGTGAACGCCAGAACCATAAAATGCAATATAAATATAGCAGTTTTTCCATCGTATAGAACGAGTAATAGCAACCAGTGTGAAAGTTATGGTCATTTCTACGTTCCGGGCTACCTAGGCTTCACTCTGTGGCGTTCTTCCACCACATCGAGTAGCAACGGCCTCAGAAGTCAACGCCAGAAGCATAAAATACAATATAAATATAACAGTTATTCCATCGTATAAAACGAATAATAGCAACCAGTGTGAAAGTTAGGGTCATTTCTAAGTTCCGGGCAACCTAGGCTTCACTCTAGGGCGTTGCTCCACCAGATCATACAGGTAGGGCCTTAGAAGTCAACGCCCGAAGCATAAAACACAAAATAAATAGAACGGTTTTTCCATTGTATAAAACGAATAATTGCTACCAGTGTAAAAGTTATGGTCATTCCTACGTTCCGGGCAACCTAGGCTTCACACTAGGGCGCTGCTCCACCCGTACGAACAGTTAGGGCCTTAGAAGTCAACGCCCGAAGCATTAAATTCAAAATAAATAGAACAGTTTTTCCATTGTATAAAACGAATAATTGCTACCAGTGTAAAAGTTATGGTCATTTCTACGTTCCGGGCAGCCTAGCTTTCACTCCAGGGCGTTGCTCCTGCAGATCGAATAGTTACCGCCTAAGAAGTCAACGCCAGAAGCATAAAATACGATAAAGATGCAACAGTTTTTCCATCCTATAAAACGAATAATTGCAACCAGTGTGAAAGTTATGGTCATTTCTACATTCCGAGCAACCTAGCCTTCACTCTAGGGTGTTGCTCGGCCAGATCGAATAGTTAGGTCCTTAGAAGTCAACGCCAGAAGCATAAAATACGATATAAATACAACAGTTTTCCATCGTATAAAAGGAATAATTGCAAACAGCGTGAAAGTAATGGTCATTTCTACGTTCCGGGCAACCTAGGCTTCACTCTACGGCGTTGTTCCACCAGATCGAATAGTTAGGGCCTAAGAAGTCAACACCAGAAGAATAAAATACAAAATAAATACAACATCCTTTACACCGTATAAAACGAATAATTGCAACCTGTGTGAAGGTTATGGTCATATCTACGTTCCGGGCAACCTAGGTTTCACTGTAGGGCGTTGCTCCACTAGGTCGAAATGTTAGGGCCTAAGAAGTCAACGCCCGAAGCATAAAATACGATATAAATACAACAGCTTTTCCACCGTATTAAATGAATAATTGCAAACAGTGTGAAAGTAGTGGTCATTTCTACGTTCCGAGCAACCTAGGCTTCACTCTAGGGCGGTGCTCCACCATATCGAATAGCTACGGATTAAGAAGCCTACGCCTGAAGTATAAAATACAATAGAAATACAACAGTGTTTCCATCATATAACAGCAATAATTGCAACCAGTTTGTAAGTGATGGCCAATTCTACGTTCCGGGCAACCTAGGTTTCACTCCAGGGCGTTGCTCCACCAGATCGAATCGTTACGGCCTAAGAAGTCAACGCCAGAAGCATAAAATGCGATATAAATACAACAGCTTTTCCATCGGATAAAACGAATAATTGCAACCAGTGTGAAAGTAATGGTCATTTCTACGTTCCGAGCACCCTAGGCGTCACTCTAGGGCGTTCCTCCACCACATCTAATAGCTACGGCCTTAGAAGTCAGCGCCAGAGGCATAAAATACAATATAAATACAACAGCGTTTCCATCGTATAAAACGAATAATTGCAACCAGTGTGAAAGTTGTGGTCATTTCTACATTCCGAGCAACCTAGGCTTCACTCTAGGGCGTTGCTCCACCAGATCGAATAGTTAGGTCCTTAGAAGTAAACGCCAGAAGCATAAAATACGATATAAATACAACAGCTTTTCCATCGTATAAAAGGATTAATTGCAACCAGTTTGAAAATGATGGCCATTTCTCCTTTCCGGGCAACCTCGGCTTCACTCTAGGGCGTTGCTCCACTAGATCGGACAGCTAGGGCCTTAGGAGTCAACGCCAGAAGCATAAAATACAATATAAATACAACAGTTTTTCCATCGTATAAAACGAATAATTGCAACCAGTATGAAACTTATGGTCATTTCTACCTTCCGAGCAACCTAGGCTTCACCCTAGGGCGTTGCTGCAACAGATTGAATAGTTAGGGCCTTAGAAGTCAACGCCCGAAGCGTAAAATGCAATAAAAATACAACAGTTTTTCCATCATATAACAGGAATAATTGCAACCAGTTTGAAAGTGATGGCCAATTCTACGTTCCGGGCAAGCTAGGCTTCACTCTAGGGCGTTGCTCCACCAGATCGAATAGTTAGTGCCTTAGAAGTCAACGCCAGAAGCATAAAATACAATATAAATACAACAGCTTTTCCATCGTATAAAACGAGTAATTGCAACCAGTGTGAAAGTAATTGTCATTTCTACGTTCCGAGCACCCTAGGCGTCACTCTAGGGCGTTGCTCCACCTCATCTAATAGCTACGGCCTTAGAAGTCAACGCCAGAGGCATAAAATACAATATAAATACAACTGCGTTTCCATCGTATAAAACGAATAATTGCAACCAGTGTGAAAGTTATGGTCATTTCTACATTCCGAGCAACCTAGGCTTCACTCTAGGGCGATGCTCCACCAGATCGAATTGTTAGGTCCTTAGAAGTAAACTCCAGAAGCATAAAATACGATATAAATACAACAGCTTTTCCATCATATTAAATGAATAATTGCAAACACTGTGAAAGTAGTGGTCATTTCTACGTTCCGAGCAACCTAGGCTTCACTCTAGGGCGGTGCTCCACCATATCGAATAGCTACGGATTAAGAAGCCTACGCCTGAAGCATAAAATACAATAAAAATACAACAGTGTTTCCATCATATAACAGCAGTAATTGCAACCAGTTTGAATGTGATGGCTAATTCTACGTTCCGGGCAACCTAGGTTTCACTCCAGGGCGTTGCTCCACCAGATCGAATCGTTACGGCCTAAGAAGTCAACGCCAGAAGCATAAAATGCGATATAAATACGACAGCTTTTCCATCGTATGAAACGAATAATTGCAACCAGATTGAAAGTAATGGTCATTTCTACGTTCCGAGCACTCTAGGCGTCACTCTAGGGCGTTGCTCCACCACATCTAATAGCTACGGCCTTAGAAGTCAACGCCAGAGGCATAAAATACAATATAAATACAACAGCTTTTCCATCGTATAAAACGTATAATTGCAACCAGTGTGAAAGTTATGGTCATTTCTACATTCAGAGCTACCTGGGCTTCACTCTAGGGCGTTGCTCCACCAGATCGAATGGTTAGGTCCTTAGAAGTCAACGCCAGAAGCATAAAATACGATATAAATACAACAGCTTTTCCATCGTATAAAAGGAATAATTGCAAACAGTGTTAAAAGAATGGTCATTTCTACGTTCCGGGCAACCTAGGCTTCACTCTAGGGCGTTGTTCCACCAGATCGAATAGATAGGGCCTAAGAAGTCAACGCCAGAAGAATAAAGTACAATATAAATATAACAGTTTTTCCATCGTATAAAATGAATAATTGCAACCAGTGTGAAAGTTATGGTCATTTCTACATTCCGAGCAACCTAGGCTTCACTCTAGGGCGTTGCTCCACCAGATCGAATAGTTAGGTCCTTAGAAGTAAACGCCAGAAGCATAAAATACGATATTAATACAACAGCTTTTACGTCGTATAAAAGGAATAATTGCAAACAGTGTGAAAGTAATGGTCATTTCTACGTTCCGGGCAACCTAGGCTTCACACTAGGCCGTTGTTCCACCAGATCGAATAGTTAGGGCCTAAGAAGTGAACGCCAGAACCATAAAATGCAATATAAATATAGCAGTTTTTCCATCGTATAGAACGAGTAATAGCAACCAGTGTGAAAGTTATGGTCATTTCTACGTTCCGGGCTACCTAGGCTTCACTCTGTGGCGTTCTTCCACCACATCGAGTAGCAACGGCCTCAGAAGTCAACGCCAGAAGCATAAAATACAATATAAATATAACAGTTTTTCCATCGTATAAAACGAATAATTGCAACCAGTGTGAAAGTTAGGGTCATTTCTAAGTTCCGGGCAACCTAGGCTTCACTCTAGGGCGTTGCTCCACCAGATCATACAGGTAGGGCCTTAGAAGTCAACGCCCGAAGCATAAAACACAAAATAAATAGAACGGTTTTTCCATTGTATAAAACGAATAATTGCTACCAGTGTAAAAGTTATGGTCATTCCTACGTTCCGGGTAACCTAGGCTTCACACTAGGGCGCTGCTCCACCCGTTCGAACAGTTAGGGCCTTAGAAGTCAACGCCCGAAGCATTAAATTCAAAATAAATAGAACAGTTTTTCCATTGTATAAAACGAATAATTGCTACCAGTGTAAAAGTTATGGTCATTTCTACGTTCCGGGCAGCCTAGCTTTCACTCCAGGGCGTTGCTCCTGCAGATCGAATAGTTACCGCCTAAGAAGTCAACGCCAGAAGCATAAAATACGATAAAGATGCAACAGTTTTTCCATCCTATAAAACGAATAATTGCAACCAGTGTGAAAGTTATGGTCATTTCTACATTCCGAGCAACCTAGCCTTCACTCTAGGGTGTTGCTCGGCCAGATCGAATAGTTAGGTCCTTAGAAGTCAACGCCAGAAGCATAAAATACGATATAAATACAACAGTTTTCCATCGTATAAAAGGAATAATTGCAAACAGCGTGAAAGTAATGGTCATTTCTACGTTCCGGGCAACCTAGGCTTCACTCTACGGCGTTGTTCCACCAGATCGAATAGTTAGGGCCTAAGAAGTCAACACCAGAAGAATAAAATACAAAATAAATACAACATCCTTTACACCGTATAAAACGAATAATTGCAACCTGTGTGAAGGTTATGGTCATATCTACGTTCCGGGCAACCTAGGTTTCACTGTAGGGCGTTGCTCCACTAGGTCGAAATGTTAGGGCCTAAGAAGTCAACGCCCGAAGCATAAAATACGATATAAATACAACAGCTTTTCCACCGTATTAAATGAATAATTGCAAACAGTGTGAAAGTAGTGGTCATTTCTACGTTCCGAGCAACCTAGGCTTCACTCTAGGGCGGTGCTCCACCATATCGAATAGCTACGGATTAAGAAGCCTACGCCTGAAGTATAAAATACAATAGAAATACAACAGTGTTTCCATCATATAACAGCAATAATTGCAACCAGTTTGAAAGTGATGGCCAATTCTACGTTCCGGGCAACCTAGGTTTCTCTCCAGGGCGTTGCTCCACCAGATCGAACTGCTAGGGCCTTAGGAGTCAACGCCAGAAGCATAAAATACAATATAAATACAACAGTTTTTCCATCGTATAAAACGAATAATTGCAACCAGTATGAAACTTATGGTCATTTCTACCTTCCGAGCAACCTAGGCTTCACCCTAGGGCGTTGCTGCAACAGATTGAATAGTTAGGGCCTTAGAAGTCAACGCCCGAAGCGTAAAATGCAATAAAAATACAACAGTTTTTCCATCATATAACAGGAATAATTGCAACCAGTTTGTAAGTGATGGCCTATTCTACGTTCCGGGCAAGCTAGGCTTCACTCTAGGGCGTTGCTCCACCAGATCGAATAGTTAGTGCCTTAGAAGTCAACGCCAGAAGCATAAAATACAATATAAATACAACAGCTTTTCCATCGTATAAAACGAATAATTGCAACCAGTGTGAAAGTAATTGTCATTTCTACGTTCCGAGCACCCTAGGCGTCACTCTAGGGCGTTGCTCCACCTCATCTAATAGCTACGGCCTTAGAAGTCAACGCCAGAGGCATAAAATACAATATAAATACAACTGCGTTTCCATCGTATAAAACGAATAATTGCAACCAGTGTGAAAGTTATGGTCATTTCTACTTTCCGAGCAACCTAGGCTTCACTCTAGGGCGATGCTCCACCAGATCGAATTGTTAGGTCCTTAGAAGTAAACGCCAGAAGCATAAAATACGATATAAATACAACAGCTTTTCCATCGTATAAAAGGATTAATTGCAACCAGTTTGAAAATGATGGCCATTTCTCCTTTCCGGGCAACCTCGGCTTCACTCTAGGGCGTTGCTCCACTAGATCGAACAGCTAGGGCCTTAGGAGTCAACGCCAGAAGCATAAAATACAATATACATACAACAGTTTTTCCATCGAATAAAACGAATAATTGCAACCAGTATGAAAATTATGGTCATTTCTACTTTCCGAGCAACCTACGCTTCACCCTAGGGCGTTGCTCCACCAGACCGAATAGTTACGGCCTAAGAAGTCAACGCCAGAAGCATAAAAAACGATATAAATACAACAGCGTTTCCATCGTATAAAACGAATAATTGCAACCAGTGTGAAAGTTATGGTCATTTCTACATTCCGAGCAACCTAGGCTTCACTCTAGGGCGTTGCTCCACCAGATCGAATAGTTGGGTCCTTAGAAGTAAACGCCAGAAGCATAAAATACGATATAAATACAACAGCTTTTCCATCGTATAAAAGGATTAATTGCAACCAGTTTGAAAATGATGCCATTTCTCCTTTCCGGGCAACCTCGGCTTCACTCTAGGGCGTCGCTCCACTAGATCGAACAGCTAGGGCCTTAGGAGTCAACGCCAGAAGCATAAAATACAATATAAATACAACAGTTTTTCCATCGTATAAAACGAATAATTGCAACCAGTATGAAACTTATGGTCATTTCTACTTTCCAAGCAACCTAGGCTTCACCCTAGGGCGTTGCTGCAACAGATTGAATAGTTAGGGCCTTAGAAGTCAACGCCCGAAGCATAAAATGCAATAAAAATACAACAGTATTTCCATCATATAACAGGAATAATTGCAACCAGTTTGAAAGTGATGGCCAATTCTACGTTCCGGGCAAGCTAGGCTTCACTCTAGGGCGTTGCTCCACCAGATCGAATAGTTAGTGCCTTAGAAGTCAACGCCAGAAGCATAAAATACAATATAAATACAACAGCTTTTCCATCGTATAAAACGAATAATTGCAACCAGTATGAAACTTATGGTCATTTCTACTATCCGAGCAACCTAGGCTTCACCCTAGGGCGTTGCTCCACCAGACCGAATAGTTACGGCCTAAGAAGTCAACGCCAGAAGCATAAAATGCGATATAAATACAACAGCTTTTCCATCGGATAAAACGAATAATTGCAACCAGTGTGAAAGTAGTGGTCATTTCTACGTTCCGAGCACCCTAGGCGTCACTCTAGGGCGTTCCTCCACCACATCTAATAGCTACGGCCTTAGAAGTCAGCGCCAGAGGCATAAAATACAATATAAATACAACAGCGTTTCCATCGTATAAAACGAATAATTGCAACCAGTGTGAAAGTTATGGTCATTTCTACATTCCGAGCAACCTAGGCTTCACTGTAGGGCGTTGCTCCACCAGATCGAATAGTTAGGTCCTTAGAAGTAAACGCCAGAAGCATAAAATACGATATAAATACAACAGCTTTTCCATCGTATAAAAGGATTAATTGCAACCAGTTTGAAAATGATGGCCATTTCTCCTTTCCGGGCAACCTCGGCTTCACTCTAGGGCGTTGCTCCACTAGATCGAACAGCTAGGGCCTTAGGAGTCAACGCCAGAAGCATAAAATACAATATAAATACAACAGTTTTTCCATCGTATAAAACGAATAATTGCAACCAGTATGAAACTTATGGTCATTTCTACTTTCCGAGCAACCTAGGCTTCACCCTAGGGCGTTGCTCCACCAGACCGAATAGTTACGGCCTAAGAAGTCAACGCCAGAAGCATAAAAAACGATATAAATACAACAGCGTTTCCATCGTATAAAACGAATAATTGCAACCAGTGTGAAAGTTATGGTCATTTCTACATTCCGAGCAACCTAGGCTTCACTCTAGGGCGTTGCTCCACCAGATCGAATAGTTGGGTCCTTAGAAGTAAACGCCAGAAGCATAAAATACGATATAAATACAACAGCTTTTCCATCGTATAAAAGGATTAATTGCAACCAGTTTGAAAATGATGGCCATTTCTCCTTTCCGGGCAACCTCGACTTCACTCTAGGGCGTCGCTCCACTAGATCGAACAGCTAGGGCCTTAGGAGTCAACGCCAGAAGCATAAAATACAATATAAATACAACAGTTTTTCCATCGTATAAAACGAATAATTGCAACCAGTATGAAACTTATGGTCATTTCTACTTTCCGAGCAACCTAGGCTTCACCCTAGGGCGTTGCTGCAACAGATTGAATAGTTGGGGCCTTAGAAGTCAACGCCCGAAGCATAAAATGCAATAAAAATACAACAGTATTTCCATCACATAACAGGAATAATTGCAACCAGTTTGAAAGTGATGGCCAATTCTACGTTCCGGGCAAGCTAGGCTTCACTCTAGGGCGTTGCTCCACCAGATCGAATAGTTAGTGCCTTAGAAGTCAACGCCAGAAGCATAAAATACAATATAAATACAACAGCTTTTCCATCGTATAAAACGAATAATTGCAACCAGTATGAAACTTATGGTCATTTCTACTTTCCGAGCAACCTAGGCTTCACCCTAGGGCGTTGCTCCACCAGACCGAATAGTTACGGCCTAAGAAGTCAACGCCAGAAGCATAAAAAACGATATAAATACAACAGGTTTTCCATCGTATAAAACGAATAATTGCAACCGGTGTGAAAGTAATTGTCATTTCTACGTTCCGAGCACCCTAGGCGTCACTCTAGGGCGTTGCTCCACCACATCTAATAGCTACGGCCTTAGAAGTCAACGCCAGAGGCATAAAATACAATATAAATACAACTGCGTTTCCATCGTATAAAACGAATAATTGCAACCAGTGTGAAAGTTATGGTCATTTCTACATTCCGAGCAACCTAGGCTTCACTCTAGGGCGATGCTCCACCAGATCGAATTGTTAGGTCCTTAGAAGTAAACGCCAGAAGCATAAAATACGATATAAATACAACAGCTTTTCCATCGTATAAAAGGATTAATTGCAACCAGTTTGAAAGTGATGGCCATTTCTCCTTTCCGGGCAACCTCGGCTTCACTCTAGGGCGTTGCTCCACTAGATCGAACAGCTAGGGCCTTAGGAGTCAACGCCAGAAGCATAAAATACAATATAAATACAACAGTTTTTCCATCGAATAAAACGAATAATTGCAACCAGTATGAAACTTATGGTCATTTCTACTTTCCGAGCAACCTACGCTTCACCCTAGGGCGTTGCTCCACCAGACTGAATAGTTACGGCCTAAGAAGTCAACGCCAGAAGCATAAAAAACGATATAAATACAACAGCGTTTCCATCGTATAAAACGAATAATTGCAACCAGTGTGAAAGTTATGGTCATTTCTACATTCCGAGCAACCCAGGCTTCACTCTAGGGCGTTGCTCCACCAGATCGAATAGTTGGGTCCTTAGAAGTAAACGCCAGAAGCATAAAATACGATATAAATACAACAGCTTTTCCATCGTATAAAAGGATTAATTGCAACCAGTTTGAAAGTGATGGTCATTTCTCCTTTCCGGGCAACCTCGGCTTCACTCTAGGGCGTTGGTCCACCAGATCGAATAGTTAGTGCCTTAGAAGTCAACGCCCGAACCGTAAAATGCAATAAAGATACAACAGTGATTCCATCGTATAACAGGAATAATTGCAACCAGTTTGAAAGTGATGGCCAATTCTACGTTCCGGGCAACCTAGGTTTCACTCCATGGCATTGCTCCACCAGATCAAACAGTTAGGGCCTAAGAAGTCAACGCCAGAAGCATAAAATACAATATAAATACAACAGTTTTTCCATCGTATAAAACGAATAATTGCAACCAGTTTGAAAGTGATGGCCAATTCTACCTTCCGGGCAACCTAGGCTTCACTCTAGGGCGTTTCACCACCAGATCGAATAGTTAGTGCCTTAGAAGTCAACGCCAGAAGCATAAAATACAATATAAATACAGCAGATTTTCCATCGTATAAAACGAATAATTGCAACCAGTATGAAACTTATGGTCATTTCTACTTTCCGAGCAACCTAGGCTTCACCCTAGGGCGTTGCTCCAACAGATTGAATAGTTAGGGTCTTAGAAGTCAACGCCCGAACCCTAAAATATAAAAAAAATACAACAGTGTTTCCATCATATAACAGGAATAATTGCATACAGTTTGAAAGTGATGGCCAATTCTACGTTCCGGGCAACCTAGGTTTCACTCCAGGGCGTTCCTCCACCAGACCGAATAGTGACGGCCTAAGCAGTCAACGCCAGAAGCATAAAAAACGATATAAATGCAACAGCTTTTCCATCGTATAAAACGAATAGTTGCAACCAGTGTGAAGGTAATGGTCATTTCTACGTTCCGAGCACCCTAGGTGTCACCCTAGGGCGTTGCTCCACCACATCTAATAGCTACGGCCTTAGAAGTCAACGCCAGGGGCATAAAATACAATATAAATACAACAGCGTTTCCATCGTATAAAACGAATAATTGCAAGCAGTTTGAAAGTGATGGTCATTTCTACTTTCCGAGCAACCTAGGCTTCACCCTCGGGCGTTGCTCTAACAGATTGAATAGTTAGGGTGTTAGAGGTCAACGCCCGAACCATAAAATGCAAAAAAAATACAACAGTGTTTCCATCATATAACAGGAATAATTGGAACCAGTTTGAAAGTGATGGCCAATTCTACGTTCCGGGCAAGCTAGGCTTCACTCTAGGGCGTTGCTCCACCAGATCGAATAGTTAGTGCCTTAGAAGTCAACGCCAGAAGCATAAAAAACGATATAAATACAACAGCTTTTCCATCCTATAAAACGAATAATTGCAACCAGTGTGAAAGTTATGGTCATTTCTACTTTCCGAGCAACCTAGGCTTCACCCTAGGGCGTTGCTCCACCAGACCGAATAGTTACGGCCTAAGAAGTCAACGCCAGAAGCATAAAAAACGATATAAATACAACAGCGTTTCCATCGTATAAAACGAATAATTGCAACCAGTGTGAAAGTTATGGTCATTTCTACATTGCGAGCAACCTAGGCTTCACTCTAGGGCGTTGCTCCACCAGATCGAATAGTTAGGTCCTTAGAAGTAAACGCCAGAAGCATAAAATACGATATAAATACAACAGCTTTTCCATCGTATAAAAGGATTAATTGCAACCAGTTTGAAAATGATGGCCATTTCTCCTTTCCGGGCAACCTCGGCTTCACTCTAGGGCGTTGCTCCACTAAATCGAACAGCTAGGGCCTTAGGAGTCAACGCCAGAAGCATAAAATACAATATAAATACAACAGTTTTTCCATCGTATAAAACGAATAATTGCAACCAGTATGTAACTTATGGTCATTTCTACTTTCCGAGCAACCTAGGCTTCACCCTAGGGCGTTGCTGCAACAGATTGAATAGTTAGGGACTTAGAAGTCAACGCCCGAAGCATAAAATGCAATAAAAATACAACAGTATTTCCATCATATAACAGGAATAATTGCAACCAGTTTGAAAGTGATGGCCAATTCTACGTTCCGGGCAAGCTAGGCTTCACTCTAGGGCGTTGCTCCACCAGATCGAATAGTTAGTGCCTTAGAAGTCAACGCCAGAAGCATAAAATACAATATAAATACAACAGTTTTTCCATCGTATAAAACGAATAATTGCAACCAGTATGAAACTTATGGTCATTTCTACTTTCCGGGCAACCTAGGCTTCACCCTAGGGCGTTGCTCCAACAGATTGAATAGTTAGGGCCTTAGAAGTCAACGCCCGAACCATAAAATGCAAAAAAAATACAACAGTGTTTCCATCATATAACAGGAATAATTGCAACCAGTTTGAAAGTGATGGCCAATTCTACGTTCCGGGCAACCTAGGTTTCACTCCAGGGCGTTGCTCCACCAGACCGAATAGTTACGGCCTAAGAAGTCAACGCCAGAAGCATAAAATACGATATAAATACAACAGCTTTTCCATCGTATAAAACGAATAATTGCAACCAGTATGAAACTTATGGTCATTTCTACTTTCCGAGCATCCTAGGCTTCACCCTAGGGCGTTGCTCCACCAGACCGAATAGTTACGGCCTAAGAAGTCAACGCCAGAAGCATAAAATACGATACAAATACAACAGCTTTTCCATCGTATAAAACGAATAATTGCAACTAGTGTGAAAGTAATGGTCATTTCTACGTTCCGAGCACCCTAGGCGTCACTCTAGGGCGTTGCTCCACCACATCTAATAGCTACGACCTTAGAAGTTAACGCCAGAGGCATAAAGTACAATAGAAATACAACAGCGTTTTCATCGTATAAAACGAATAATTGCAACCAGTGTGAAAGTTATGGTCATTTCTACATTCCGAGCAACCTAGGATTCACTCTAGGGCGTTGCTCCACCAGATCGAATAGTTAGGTCCTTAGAAGTAAACGCCAGAAACATAAAATACGATATAAATACAACAGCGTCTCCATCGTATAAAAGGATTAATTGCAACCAGTTTGAAAGTGATGGTCATTTCTCCTTTCCGGGCAACCTCGGCTTCACTCTAGGGCGTTGCTCCACCAGATCGAATAGATAGTGCCTTAGAAGACAACGCCAGAAGCATAAAATACAATATAAATACAACAGTTTTTCCATCGTATAAAACGAATAATTGCAACCAGTATGAAACTTATGGTCATTTCTACTTTCCGAGCAACCTAGGCTTCACCCTAGGGCGTTGCTCCAACAGATTGAATAGTTAGGGCCTTAGAAGTCAACGCCCCAACCATAAAATGCAAAAAAAATACAACAGTGTTTCCATCATATAACAGGAATAATTGCAACCAGTTTGAAAGTGATGGCCAATTCTACGTTCCGGGCAACCTAGGTTTCACTCCAGGGCGTTGCTCCACCAGATCGAAAAGATAGTGCCTTAGAAGTCAACGCCAGAAGCATAAAATGCGATATAAATACAACAGTTTTTCCATCGTATGAAACAAATAATTGCAACCAGTATGAAACTTATGGTCATTTCTACCTGCCGAGTAACCTAGGCTTCACCCTAGGTCGTAGCTCCAACGGATTGAATAGTTAGGGCCTTAGAAGTCTACGCCCGAACCATAAAATGCAAAAAAAATACAACAGTGTTTCCATCATATAACAGGAATAATTGCGACCAGTTTGAAAGTGATGGCCAATTCTACGTTCCGGGCAACCTAGGTTTCACTCCAGGGCGTTGCTCCACCAGGCCGAATAGTTACGGCCTAAGAAGTCAACGCCAGAAGCATAAAATCCGATATAAATACAACAGCTTTTCCATCGTATAAAACGAATAATTGCAACCAGTGTGAAAGTAATGGTCATTTCTACGTTCCGAGCGCCCTAGGCGTCACTCTAGGGCGTTGCTCCACCACATCTAATAGCTACGACCTTAGAAGTCAACGCCAGAGGCATAAAGTACAATACAAATACAACAGCGTTTTCATCGTATAAAACGAATAATTGCAACCAGTGTGAAAGTTATGGTCATTTCTACATTGCGAGCAACCTAGGCTTCACTCTAGGGCGTTGCTCCACCAGATCGAATAGTTAGGTCCTTAGAAGTAAACGCCAGAAGCATAAAATACGATATAAATACAACAGCTTTTCCATCGTATAAAAGGATTAATTGCAACCAGTTTGAAAATGATGGCCATTTCTCCTTTCCGGGCAACCTCGGCTTCACTCTAGGGCGTTGCTCCACTAAATCGAACAGCTAGGGCCTTAGGAGTCAACGCCAGAAGCATAAAATACAATATAAATACAACAGTTTTTCCATCGTATAAAACGAATAATTGCAACCAGTATGTAACTTATGGTCATTTCTACTTTCCGAGCAACCTAGGCTTCACCCTAGGGCGTTGCTGCAACAGATTGAATAGTTAGGGACTTAGAAGTCAACGCCCGAAGCATAAAATGCAATAAAAATACAACAGTATTTCCATCATATAACAGGAATAATTGCAACCAGTTTGAAAGTGATGGCCAATTCTACGTTCCGGGCAAGCTAGGCTTCACTCTAGGGCGTTGCTCCACCAGATCGAATAGTTAGTGCCTTAGAAGTCAACGCCAGAAGCATAAAATACAATATAAATACAACAGTTTTTCCATCGTATAAAACGAATAATTGCAACCAGTATGAAACTTATGGTCATTTCTACTTTCCGGGCAACCTAGGCTTCACCCTAGGGCGTTGCTCCAACAGATTGAATAGTTAGGGCCTTAGAAGTCAACGCCCGAACCATAAAATGCAAAAAAAATACAACAGTGTTTCCATCATATAACAGGAATAATTGCAACCAGTTTGAAAGTGATGGCCAATTCTACGTTCCGGGCAACCTAGGTTTCACTCCAGGGCGTTGCTCCACCAGACCGAATAGTTACGGCCTAAGAAGTCAACGCCAGAAGCATAAAATACGATATAAATACAACAGCTTTTCCATCGTATAAAACGAATAATTGCAACCAGTATGAAACTTATGGTCATTTCTACTTTCCGAGCATCCTAGGCTTCACCCTAGGGCGTTGCTCCACCAGACCGAATAGTTACGGCCTAAGAAGTCAACGCCAGAAGCATAAAATACGATACAAATACAACAGCTTTTCCATCGTATAAAACGAATAATTGCAACTAGTGTGAAAGTAATGGTCATTTCTACGTTCCGAGCACCCTAGGCGTCACTCTAGGGCGTTGCTCCACCACATCTAATAGCTACGACCTTAGAAGTTAACGCCAGAGGCATAAAGTACAATAGAAATACAACAGCGTTTTCATCGTATAAAACGAATAATTGCAACCAGTGTGAAAGTTATGGTCATTTCTACATTCCGAGCAACCTAGGATTCACTCTAGGGCGTTGCTCCACCAGATCGAATAGTTAGGTCCTTAGAAGTAAACGCCAGAAACATAAAATACGATATAAATACAACAGCGTCTCCATCGTATAAAAGGATTAATTGCAACCAGTTTGAAAGTGATGGTCATTTCTCCTTTCCGGGCAACCTCGGCTTCACTCTAGGGCGTTGCTCCACCAGATCGAATAGATAGTGCCTTAGAAGTCAACGCCAGAAGCATAAAATACAATATAAATACAACAGTTTTTCCATCGTATAAAACGAATAATTGCAACCAGTATGAAACTTATGGTCATTTCTACTTTCCGAGCAACCTAGGCTTCACCCTAGGGCGTTGCTCCAACAGATTGAATAGTTAGGGCCTTAGAAGTCAACGCCCCAACCATAAAATGCAAAAAAAATACAACAGTGTTTCCATCATATAACAGGAATAATTGCAACCAGTTTGAAAGTGATGGCCAATTCTACGTTCCGGGCAACCTAGGTTTCACTCCAGGGCGTTGCTCCACCAGATCGAAAAGATAGTGCCTTAGAAGTCAACGCCAGAAGCATAAAATGCGATATAAATACAACAGTTTTTCCATCGTATGAAACAAATAATTGCAACCAGTATGAAACTTATGGTCATTTCTACCTGCCGAGTAACCTAGGCTTCACCCTAGGTCGTAGCTCCAACGGATTGAATAGTTAGGGCCTTAGAAGTCTACGCCCGAACCATAAAATGCAAAAAAAATACAACAGTGTTTCCATCATATAACAGGAATAATTGCGACCAGTTTGAAAGTGATGGCCAATTCTACGTTCCGGGCAACCTAGGTTTCACTCCAGGGCGTTGCTCCACCAGGCCGAATAGTTACGGCCTAAGAAGTCAACGCCAGAAGCATAAAATCCGATATAAATACAACAGCTTTTCCATCGTATAAAACGAATAATTGCAACCAGTGTGAAAGTAATGGTCATTTCTACGTTCCGAGCGCCCTAGGCGTCACTCTAGGGCGTTGCTCCACCACATCTAATAGCTACGACCTTAGAAGTCAACGCCAGAGGCATAAAGTACAATACAAATACAACAGCGTTTTCATCGTATAAAACGAATAATTGCAACCAGTGTGAAAGTTATGGTCATTTCTACATTCCGAGCAACCTAGGATTCACCCTAGGGCGTTGCTCCACCAGATCGAATAGTTAGGTCCTTAGAAGTAAACGCCAGAAACATAAAATGCGATATAAATACAACAGCGTCTCCATCGTATAAAAGGATTAATTGCAACCAGTTTGAAAGTGATGGTCATTTCTCCTTTCCGGGCAACCTCGGCTTCACTCTAGGGCGTTGCTCCACCAGATCGAATAGTTAGTGCCTTAGAAGTCAACGCCAGATGTATAAAATACAATATAAATACAACAGTTTTTCCATCGTATAAAACGAATAATTGCAAGCAGTTTGAAGGTGATGGCCAATTCTACCTTCCGGGCAACCTAGGCTTCACTCTAGGGCGTTGCTCCACCAGATCGAATAGATAGTGCCTTAGAAGTCAACGCCAGAAGCATAAAATACAATATACATACAACAGTTTTTCCATCGTATAAAACGAATAATTGCAACCAGTATGAAACTTATGGTCATTTCTACTTTCCGGGCAACCTAGGCTTCACCCTAGGGCGTTGCTCCAACAGATTGAATAGTTAGGGCCTTAGAAGTCAACGCCCGAACCATAAAATGCAAAAAAAATACAACAGTGTTTCCATCATATAACAGGAATAATTGCAACCAGTTTGAAAGTGATGGCCAATTCTACGTTCCGGGCAACCTAGGTTTCACTCCAGGGCGTTGCTCCACCAGACCGAATAGTTACGGCCTAAGAAGTCAACGCCAGAAGCATAAAATACGATATAAATACAACAGCTTTTCCATCGTATAAAACGAATAATTGCAACCAGTATGAAACTTATGGTCATTTCTACTTTCCGAGCATCCTAGGCTTCACCCTAGGGCGTTGCTCCACCAGACCGAATAGTTACGGCCTAAGAAGTCAACGCCAGAAGCATAAAATACGATACAAATACAACAGCTTTTCCATCGCATAAAACGAATAATTGCAACCAGTGTGAAAGTTATGGTCATTTCTACATTCCGAGCAACCTAGGCTTCACTCTAGGGCGATGCTCCACCAGATCGAATTGTTAGGTCCTTAGAAGTAAACGCCAGAAGCATAAAATACGATATAAATACAACAGCTTTTCCATCGTATAAAAGGATTAATTGCAACCAGTTTGAAAGTGATGGTCATTTCTCCTTTCCGGGCAACCTCGGCTTCACTCTAGGGCGTTGCTCCACCAGATCGAATAGTTAGTGCCTTAGAAGTCAACGCCCGAACCGTAAAATGCAAAAAAAATACAACAGTGTTTCCATCGTATAACAGGAATAATTGCAACCAGTTTGAAAGTGATGGCCAATTCTACGTTCCGGGCAACCTAGGTTTCACTCCATGGCATTGCTCCACCAGATCAAACAGTTAGGGCCTAAGAAGTCAACGCCAGAAGCATAAAATACAATATAAATACAACAGTTTTTCCATCGTATAAAACGAATAATTGCAACCAGTTTGAAAGTGATGGCCAATTCTACCTTCCGGGCAACCTAGGCTTCACTCTAGGGCGTTTCACCACCAGATCGAATAGTTAGTGCCTTAGAAGTCAACGACAGAAGCATAAAATACAATATAAATACAGCAGATTTTCCATCGTATAAAACGAATAATTGCAACCAGTATGAAACTTATGGTCATTTCTACTTTCCGAGCAACCTAGGCTTCACCCTAGGGCGTTGCTCCAACAGATTGAATAGTTAGGGCCTTAGAAGTCAACGCCCGAACCCTAAAATATAAAAAAAATACAACAGTGTTTCCATCATATAACAGGAATAATTGCAACCAGTTTGAAAGTGATGGCCAATTCTACGTTCCGGGCAACCTAGGTTTCACTCCAGGGCGTTCCTCCACCAGACCGAATAGTGACGGCCTAAGCAGTCAACGCCAGAAGCATAAAAAACGATATAAATACAACAGCTTTTCCATCGTATAAAACGAATAGTTGCAACCAGTGTGAAGGTAATGGTCATTTCTACGTTCCGAGCACCCTAGGTGTCACCCTAGGGCGTTGCTCCACCACATCTAATAGCTACGGCCTTAGAAGTCAACGCCAGGGGCATAAAATACAATATAAATACAACAGCGTTTCCATCGTATAAAACGAATAATTGCAAGCAGTTTGAAAGTGATGGTCATTTCTACTTTCCGAGCAACCTAGGCTTCACCCTCGGGCGTTGCTCTAACAGATTGAATAGTTAGGGTCTTAGAGGTCAACGCCCGAACCATAAAATGCAAAAAAAATACAACAGTGTTTCCATCATATAACAGGAATAATTGCAACCAGTTTGAAAGTGATGGCCAATTCTACGTTCCGGGCAAGCTAGGCTTCACTCTAGGGCGTTGCTCCACCAGATCGAATAGTTAGTGCCTTAGAAGTCAACGCCAGAAGCATAAAATACAATATAAATACAACAGCTTTTCCATCGTATAAAACGAATAATTGCAACCAGTATGAAACTTATGGTCATTTCTACTTTCCGAGCAACCTAGGCTTCACCCTAGGGCGTGGCTCCACCAGACGGAATAGTTACGGCCTAAGAAGTCAATGCCAGAAGCATAAAAAACGATATAAATACAACAGCGATTCCATCGTATAAAACGAATAATTGCAACCAGTGTGAAAGTTATGGTCATTTCTACATTCCGAGCAACCTAGGCTTCACTCTAGGGCGTTGCTCCACCAGATCGAATAGTTAGATCCATAGAAGTAAACGCCAGAAGCATAAAATACGATATAAATACAACAGCTTTTCCATCGTATAAAAGGATTAATTGCAACCAGTTTGAAAATGATGGCCATTTCTCCTTTCCGGGCAACCTCGGCTTCACTCTAGGGCGTTGCTCCACTAGATCGAACAGCTAGGGCCTTAGGAGTCAACGCCAGAAGCATAAAATACAATATAAATACAACAGTTTTTCCATCGTATAAAACGAATAATTGCAACCAGTATGAAGCTTTTGGTCATTTCTACTTTCCGAGCAACCTAGGCTTCACCCTAGGGCGTTGCTGCAACAGATTGAATAGTTAGGGCCTTAGAAGTCAACGCCCGAAGCATAAAATGCAATAAAAATACAACAGTATTTCCATCATATAACAGGAATAATTGCAACCAGTTTGAAAGTGATGGCCAATTCTACGTTCCGGGCAAGCTAGGCTTCACTCTAGGGCGTTGCTCCACCAGAACGAATAGTTAGTGCCTTAGAAGTCAACGGCAGAAGCATAAAAAACGATATAAATACAACAGCTTTTCCATCGTATAAAACGAATAATTGCAACCAGTGTGAAAGTAATTGTCATTTCTACGGTCCGAGCACCCTAGGCGTCTCTCTAGGGCGTTTCTCCACCACATCTAATAGCTATGGCCTTAGAAGTCAACGCCAGAGGCATAAAATACAATATAAATACAACTTCGTTTCCATCGTATAAAACGAATAATTGCAACCAGTGTGAAAGTTATGGTCATTTCTACTTTCCGAGCAACCTAGGCTTCACCCTAGGGCGTTGCTCCACCAGACCGAATAGTTACGGCCTAAGAAGTCAACGCCAGAAGCATAAAAAACGATATAAATACAACAGCGTTTCCATCGTATAAAACGAATAATTGCAACCAGTGTGAAAGTTATGGTCATTTCTACATTGCGAGCAACCTAGGCTTCACTCTAGGGCGTTGCTCCACCAGATCGAATAGTTAGGTCCTTAGAAGTAAACGCCAGAAGCATAAAATACGATATAAATACAACAGCTTTTCCATCGTATAAAAGGGTTAATTGCAACCAGTTTGAAAATGATGGCCATTTCTCCTTTCCGGGCAACCTCGGCTTCACTCTAGGGCGTTGCTCCACTAAATCGAACAGCTAGGGCCTTAGGAGTCAACGCCAGAAGCATAAAATACAATATAAATACAACAGTTTTTCCATCGTATAAAACGAATAATTGCAACCAGTATGAAACTTATGGTCATTTCTACTTTCCGAGCAACCTAGGCTTCACCCTAGGGCGTTGCTGCAACAGATTGCATAGTTAGGGACTTAGAAGTCAACGCCCGAAGCATAAAATGCAATAAAAATACAACAGTATTTCCATCATATAACAGGAATAATTGCAACCAGTTTGAAAGTGATGGCCAATTCTACGTTCCGGGCAAGCTAGGCTTCACTCTAGGGCGTTGCTCCACCAGATCGAATAGTTAGTGCCTTAGAAGTCAACGCCAGAAGCATAAAATACAATATAAATACAACAGCTATTCCATCGTATAAAACGAATAATTGCAACCAGTATGAAACTTATGGTCATTTCTACTTTCCGAGCAACCTAGGCTTCACCCTAGGGCGTTGCTCCACCAGACCGAATAGTTACGGCCTAAGAAGTCAACGCCAGAAGCATAAAAAACGATATAAATACAACAGCTTTTCCATCGTATAAAACGAATAATTGCAACCAGTGTGAAAGTAATTGTCATTTCTACGTTCCGAGCACCCTAGGCGTCACTCTAGGGCGTTGCTCCACCACATCTAATAGCTACGGCCTTCGAAGTCAACGCCAGAGGCATAAAATACAATATAAATACAACTGCGTTTCCATCGTATAAAACGAATAATTGCAACCAGTGTGAAAGTTATGGTCATTTCTACATTCCGAGCAACCTAGGCTTCACTCTAGGGCGATGCTCCACCGGATCGAATTGTTAGGTCCTTAGAAGTAAACGCCAGAAGCATAAAATACGATATAAATACAACAGCTTTTCCATCGTATAAAAGGATTAATTGCAACCAGTTTGAAAGTGATGGTCATTTCTCCTTTCCGGGCAACCTCGGCTTCACTCTAGGGCGTTGCTCCACCAGATCGAATAGTTAGTGCCTTAGAAGTCAACGCCAGATGTATAAAAAACAATAAAAATACAACAGTTTTTCCATCGTATAAAACGAATAATTGCAACCAGTTTGAAGTTGATGGCCAATTCAACCTTCCGGGCAACCTAGGCTTCACTCTAGGGCGTTGCTCCACCAGATCGAATAGATAGTGCCTTAGAAGTCAACGCCAGAAGCATAAAATACAATATAAATACAACAGTTTTTCCATCGTATAAAACGAATAATTGCAACCAGTATGAAACTTATGGTCATTTCTACTTTCCCAGCAACCTAGGCTTCACCCTAGGGCGTTGCTCCGACAGATTGAATAGTTACGGCCTTAGAATTCAACGCCCGAACCATAAAATGCAAAAAAAATACAACAGTGTTTCCATCATATAACAGGAATAATTGCAACCAGTTTGAAAGTGATGGCCAATTCTACGTTCCGGGCAACCTAGGTTTCACTCCAGGGCGTTGCTCCACCAGACCGAATAGTTACGGCCTAAGAAGTCAACGCCAGAAGCATAAAATACGATATAAATACAACAGCTCTTCCATCGTATAAAACGAATAATTGCAACCAGTATGAAACTTATGGTCATTTCTTCTTTCCGAGCAACCTAGGTTTCACTCTAGGGCGTTGCTCCACCAGATCAAACAGTTAGGGCCTAAGAAGTCAACGCCAGATGCATAAAATACCATATAAATACAACAGTTTTTCCACCGTATAAAACGAATAATTGCAACCAGTTTGAAAGTGATGGCCAATTCTACCTTCCGGGCAACCTAGGCTTCACTCTAGGGCGTTTCACCACCAGATCGAATAGTTAGTGCCTTAGAAGTCAACGCCAGAAGCATAAAATACAATATAAATACAACAGTTTTTCCATCGTATAAAACGAATAATTGCAACCAGTATGAAACTTATGGTCATTTCTACTTTCCGAGCAACCTAGGCTTCACCCTAGGGCGTTGCTGCAACAGATTGAATAGTTAGGGACTTTGAAGTCAACGCCCGAAGCATAAAATGCAATGAAAATACAACAGTATTTCCATCATATAACAGGAATAATTGCAACCAGTTTGAAAGTGATGGCCAATTCTACGTTCCGGGCAAGCTAGGCTTCACTCTAGGGCGTTGCTCCACCAGATCGAATAGTTAGTGCCTTAGAAGTCAACGCCAGAAGCATAAAATACAATATAAATACAACAGCTATTCCATCGTATAAAACGAATAATTGCAACCAGTATGAAACTTATGGTCATTTCTACTTTCCGAGCAACCTAGGCTTCACCCTAGGGCGTTGCTCCACCAGACCGAATAGTTACGGCCTAAGAAGTCAACGCCAGAAGCATAAAAAACGATATAAATACAACAGCTTTTCCATCGTATAAAACGAATAATTGCAACCAGTGTGAAAGTAATTGTCATTTCTACGTTCCGAGCACCCTAGGCGTCACTCTAGGGCGTTGCTCCACCACATCTAATAGCTACGGCCTTAGAAGTCAACGCCAGAGGCATAAAATACAATATAAATACAACTGCGTTTCCATCGTATAAAACGAATAATTGCAACCAGTGTGAAAGTTATGGTCATTTCTACATTCCGAGCAACCTAGGCTTCACTCTAGGGCGATGCTCCACCGGATCGAATTGTTAGGTCCTTAGAAGTAAACGCCAGAAGCATAAAATACGATATAAATACAACAGCTTTTCCATCGTATAAAAGGATTAATTGCAACCAGTTTGAAAGTGATGGTCATTTCTCCTTTCCGGGCAACCTCGGCTTCACTCTAGGGCGTTGCTCCACCAGATCGAATAGTTAGTGCCTTAGAAGTCAACGCCAGATGTATAAAATACAATAAAAATACAACAGTTTTTCCATCGTATAAAACGAATAATTGCAACCAGTTTGAAGGTGATGGCCAATTCAACCTTCCGGGCAACCTAGGCTTCACTCTAGGGCGTTGCTCGACCAGATCGAATAGATAGTGCCTTAGAAGTCAACGCCAGAAGCATAAAATACAATATAAATACAACAGTTTTTCCATCGTATAAAACGAATAATTGCAACCAGTATGAAACTTATGGTCATTTCTACTTTCCGAGCAACCTAGGCTTCACCCTAGGGCGTTGCTCCGACAGATTGAATAGTTACGGCCTTAGAATTCAACGCCCGAACCATAAAATGCAAAAAAAATACAACAGTGTTTCCATCATATAACAGGAATAATTGCAACCAGTTTGAAAGTGATGGCCAATTCTACGTTCCGGGCAACCTAGGTTTCACTCCAGGGCGTTGCTCCACCAGACCGAATAGTTACGGCCTAAGAAGTCAACGCCAGAAGCATAAAATACGATATAAATACAACAGCTCTTCCATCGTATAAAACGAATAATTGCAACCAGTATGAAACTTATGGTCATTTCTTCTTTCCGAGCAACCTAGGTTTCACTCTAGGGCGTTGCTCCACCAGATCAAACAGTTAGGGCCTAAGAAGTCAACGCCAGATGCATAAAATACCATATAAATACAACAGTTTTTCCATCGTATAAAACGAATAATTGCAACCAGTTTGAAAGTGATGGCCAATTCTACCTTCCGGGCAACCTAGGCTTCACTCTAGGGCGTTTCACCACCAGATCGAATAGTTAGTGCCTTAGAAGTCAACGCCAGAAGCATAAAATGCAATATAAATACAGCAGTTTTTCCATCGTATAAAACGAATAATTGCAACCAGTATGAAACTTATGGTCATTTCTACTTTCCGAGCAACCTAGGCTTCACCCTAGGTCGTTGCTCCAACAGATTGAATAGTTAGGGCCTTAGAAGTCAACGCCCGAACCCTAAAATATAAAAAAAATACAACAGTGTTTCCATCATATAACAGGAATAATTGCAACCAGTTTGAAAGTGATGGCCAATTCTACGTCCCGGGCAACCTAGGTTTCACTCCAGGGCGTTCCTCCACCAGACCGAATAGTGACGGCCTAAGCAGTCAACGCCAGAAGCATAAAAAACGATATAAATACAACAGCTTTTCCATCGTATAAAACGAATAATTGCAACCAGTGTGAAGGTAATGGTCATTTCTACGTTCCGAGCACCCTAGGTGTCACTCTAGGGCGTTGCTCCACCACATCTAATAGCTACGGCCTTAGAAGTCAACGCCAGGGGCATAAAATACAATATAAATACAACAGCGTTTCCATCGTATAAAACGAATAATTGCAAGCAGTTTGAAAGTGATGGTCATTTCTACTTTCCGAGCAACCTAGGCTTCACCCTAGGGCGTTGCTCTAACAGATTGAATAGTTAGGGTCTTAGAGGTCAACGCCCGAACCATAAAATGCAAAAAAAATACAACAGTGTTTCCATCATATAACAGGAATAATTGCAACCAGTTTGAAAGTGATGGCCAATTCTACGTTCCGGGCAAGCTAGGCTTCACTCTAGGGCGTTGCTCCACCAGATCGAATAGTTAGGTCCTTAGATGTAAACGCCAGAAGCATAAAATACGATATAAATACAACAGCTTTTCCATCGTATAAAAGGATTAATTGCAACCAGTTTGAAAGTGATGGCCATTTCTACTTTCCGAGCAACCTAGGCTTCACTCTAGGGCGTTGCTCCACCAGATCGAATAGTTAGTGCCTTAGAAGTCAACGCCAGAAGCATAAAATACAATATAAATACAACAGCTTTTCCATCGTATAAAACGAATAATTGCAACCAGTATGAAACTTATGGTCATTTCTACTTTCCGAGCAACCTAGGCTTCACCCTAGGGCGTTGCTCCACCAGACCGAATAGTTACGGCCTAAGAAGTCAACGCCAGAAGCATAAAAAACGATATAAATACAACAGCGTTTCCATCGTATAAAACGAATAATTGCAACCAGTGTGAAAGTTATGGTCATTTCTACATTCCGAGCAACCTAGGCTTCACTCTAGGGCGTTGCTCCACCAGATCGAATAGTTAGGTCCTTAGAAGTAAACGCCAGAAGCATAAAATACGATATAAATACAACAGCTTTTCCATCGTATAAAAGGATTAGTTGCAACCAGTTTGAAAATGATGGCCATTTCTCCTTTCCGGGCAACCTCGGCTTCACTCTAGGGCGTTGCTCCACTAGATCGAACAGCTAGGTCCTTAGGAGTCAACGCCAGAAGCATAAAATACGATATAAATACAACAGTTTTTCCATCGTATAAAACGAATAATTGCAACCAGTATGAAACTTATGGTCATTTCTACTTTCCGAGCAACCTAGGCTTCACCCTAGGGCGTTGCTGCAACAGATTGAATAGTTAGGGCCTTAGAAGTCAACGCCCGAAGCATAAAATGCAATAAAAATACAACAGAATTTCCATCATATAACAGGAATAATTGCAACCAGTTTGAAAGTGATGGCCAATTCTACGCTCCGGGCAAGCTAGGCTTCACTCTAGGGCGTTGCTCCACCGGAACGAATAGTTAGTGCCTTAGAAGTCAACGCCAGAGGCATAAAAAACGATATAAGTACAACAGCTTTTCCATCGTATAAAATGAATAATTGCAACCAGTGTGAAAGTAATTGTCATTTCTACGTTCCGAGCACCCTAGGCATCACTCTAGGGCGTTGCTCCACCACATCTAATAGCTACGGCCTTAGAAGTCAACGCCAGAGGCATAAAATACAATATAAATACAACTGCGTTTCCATCGTATAAAACGAATAATTGCAACCAGTGTGAAAGTTATGGTCATTTCTACATTCCGAGCAACCTAGGCCTCACTCTAGGGCGATGCTCCACCAGATCGAATTGTTAGGTCCTTAGAAGTCAACGCCAGGGGCATAAAATACAATATAAATACAACAGCGTTTCCATCGTATAAAACGAATAATTGCAAGCAGTGTGAAAGTTATGGTCATTTCTACATTCCGAGCAACCTAGGCTTCACTCTAGGGCGTTGCTCCACCAGATCGAATAGTTAGGTCCTTAGATGTAAACGCCAGAAGCATAAAATACGATATAAATACAACAGCTTTTCCATCGTATAAAAGGATTAATTGCAACCAGTTTGAAAGTGATGGCCATTTCTACTTTCCGAGCAACCTAGGCTTCACCCTAGGGCGTTGCTCCAACAGATTGAATAGTTAGGGCCTTAGAAGTCAACGCCCGAAGCATAAAATGCAATAAAAATACAACAGTGTTTCCATCATATAACAGGAATAATTGCAACCAGTTTGAAAGTGATGGCCAATTCTACGTTCCGGGCAAGCTAGGCTTCACTCTAGGGCGTTGCTCCACCAGATCGAATAGTTAGTGCCTTAGAAGTCAACGCCAGAAGCATAAAATACAATATAAGTACAACAGCTTTTCCATCGTATAAAACGAATAATTGCAACCAGTATGAAACTTATGGTCATTTCTACTTTCCGAGCAACCTAGGCTTCACCCTAGGGCGTTGCTCCACCAGACCGAATAGTTACGGCCTAAGAAGTCAACGCCAGAAGCATAAAAAACGATATAAATACAACAGCGTTTCCATCGTATAAAACGAATAATTGCAACCAGTGTGAAAGTAATTGTCATTTCTACGTTCCGAGCACCCTAGGTTTCACTCCAGGGCGTTGCTCCACCACATCTAATAGCTACGACCTTAGAAGTCAACGCCAGAGGCATAAAGTACAATACAAATACAACAGCGTTTTCATCGTATAAAACGAATAATTGCAACCAGTGTGAAAGTTATGGTCATTTCTACATTCCGAGCAACCTAGGCTTCACTCTAGAGCGATGATCCACCAGATCGAATTGTTAGGTCCTTAGAAGTAAACGCCAGAAGCATAAAATACGATATAAATACAACAGCTTTTCCATCGTATAAAAGGATTAATTGCAACCAGTTTGAAAGTGATGGTCATTTCTCCTTTGCGGGCAACCTCGGCTTCACTCTAGGGCGTTGCTCCAACAGATTGAATAGTTAGGGCCTTAGAAGTCAATGCCCGAATCATAAAATGCAATATAAATACAACAGTTTTTCCATCGTATAAAACGAATAATTGCAACCAGTTTGAAACTTATGGTCAATTCTACTTTCCGAGCAACCTAGGCTTCACCCTAGGGCGTTGCTCCAACAGATTGAATAGTTAGGGCCTTAGAAGTCAACGCCCGAACCATAAAATGCAAAAGAAATACAACAGTGTTTCCATCATATAACAGGAATAATTGCAACCAGTTTGAAAGTGATGGCCAATTCTACGTTCCGGGCAACCTAGGTTTCAGCCCAGGGCGTTGCTCCACCAGACCGAATAGTTACGGCCTAAGAAGTCAACGCCAGAAGCATAAAATACAATATAAATACAACAGTTTTTCCATCGTATAAAACGAATAATTGCAACCTGTTTGAAAGTGATGGCCAATTCTACCTTCCGGGCAACCTAGGCTTCACTCTAGGGCGTTTCTCCACCAGATCGAATAGTTAGTGCCTTAGAAGTCAACGCCAGAAGCATAAAATACAATATAAATACAGCAGTTTTTCCATCGTATAAAACGAATAATTGCAACCAGTATGAAACTTACGGTCATTTCTACTTTCCGAGCAACCTAGGCTTCACCCTAGGGCGTTGCTCCAACAGATTGAATAGTTACGGCCTTAGAAGTCAACGCCCGAACCATAAAATGCAATAAAAATACAACAGTGTTTCCATCATATAACAGGAATAATTGCAACCAGATTGAAAGTGATGGCCAATCCTACGTTCCGGGCAACCTAGGTTTTACTCCACGGCGTTGCTCCACCAGACCGAATAGTTACGGCCTTAGAAGTCAACGCCCGAAGCATAAAATGCAATAAAAATACAACAGTTTTTCCATCATATAACAGGAATAATTGCAACCAGTGTGAAAGTTATGGTCATTTCTACATTCCGAGCAACCTAGGCTTCACTCTAGGGCGTTGCTCCACCAGATCGAATAGCTAGGTCCTTAGAAGTAAACGCCAGAAGCATAAAATACGATACAAATACAACAGCTTTTCCATCGTATAAAACGAATAATTGCAACCAGTGTGAAAGTAATGGTCATTTCTACGTTCCGAGCACCCTAGGCGTCACTATAGGGCGTTGCTGCACCACATCTAATAGCTACGGTCTTAGAAGTCAACGCCCGAAGCATAAAATGCAATAAAAATACAACAGTGTTTCCATCGTATAAAACGAATAATTGCAACCAGTTTGAAGGTGATGGCCAATTCTACCTTCCGGGCAACCTAGGCTTCACTCTAGGGCGTTGCTCCACCAGATCGAATAGATAGTGCCTTAGAAGTCAACGCCAGAAGCATAAAATACAATATAAATACAACAGTTTTTCCATCGTATAAAACGAATAATTGCAACCAGTATGAAACTTATGGTCATTTCTACTTTCCGAGCAACCTAGGCTTCACCCTAGGGCGTTGCTCCAACAGATTGAATAGTTAGGGCCTTAGAAGTCAACGCCTGAACCATAAAATACAATATAAATACAACAGTTTTTCCATCGTATAAAACGAATAATTGCAACCAGTTTGAAAGTGATGGCTAATTCTACCTTCCGGGCAACCTAGGCTTCACTCTAGGGCGTTTCTCCACCAGATCGTATAGTTAGTGCCTTAGAAGTCAACGCCAGAAGCATAAAATACAGTATAAATACAGCAGTTTTTCCATCGTATAAAACGAATAATTGCAACCAGTATGAAACTTATGGTCATTTCTACTTTCCGAGCAACCTAGGCTTCACCCTAGGGCGCTGCTCCAACAGATTGAATAGTTAGGGCCTTAGATGTCAATGCCCGAATCATAAAATGCAATAAAAATACAACGGTTTTTCCATCATATAACAGGAATAATTGCAACCAGTGTGAAAGTTATGGTCATTTCTACATTCCGAGCAACCTAGGCTTCACTCCAGGGCGTTGCTCCACCACATCTAATAGCTACGACCTTAGAAGTCAACGCCAGAGGCATAAAGTACAATACAAATACAACAGCGTTTTCATCGTATAAAACGAATAATTGCAACCAGTGTGAAAGTTATGGTCATTTCTATATTCCGAGCAACCTAGGATTCACTCTAGGGCGTTGCTCCACCAGATCGAATAGTTAGGTCCTTAGAAGTAAACGCCAGAAACATAAAATACGATATAAATACAACAGCGTCTCCATCGTATAAAAGGATTAATTGCAACCAGTTTGAAAGTGATGGTCATTTCTCCTTTCCGGGCAACCTCGGCTTCACTCTAGGGCGTTGCTCCACCAGATCGAATAGTTAGTGCCTTAGAAGTCAACGCCAGATGTATAAAATACAATATAAATACAACAGTTTTTCCATCGTATAAAACGAATAATTGCATCCAGTTTGAAGGTGATGGCCAATTCTACCTTCCGGGCAACCTAGGCTTCACTCTAGGGCGTTGCTCCACCAGATCGAATAGTTAGTGCCTTAGAAGTCAACGCCGGAAGCATAAAATACAATATAAATACAACAGTGTTACCATCATATAACAGGAATAATTGCAACCAGTTTGAAAGTGATGGCCAATTCTACGTTCCGGGCAACCTAGGTTTCACTCCAGGGCGTTGCTCCACCAGACCGAATAGTTACGGCCTAAGAAGTCAACGCCAGAAGCATAAAAAACGATATAAATACAACAGCTTTTCCATCGTATAAAACGAATAATTGCAACCAGTGTGAAGGTAATGGTCATTTCTACGTTCCGACCACCCTAGGCGTCACTCTAGGGCGTTGCTCCACCTCATCTAATAGCTACGGCCTTAGAAGTCAACGCCAGAGGCATAGAATACAATATAAATACAACAGCGTTTCCATCGTATAAAACGAATAATTGCAAGCAGTGTGAAAGTTATGGTCATTTCCACATTCCGAGGATCCTAGGCTTCACTCTAGGCGTTGCTCCACCAGATCGAATAGTTAGGTCCTTAGAAGTAAACGCCAGAAGCATAAAATACGATATAAATACAACAGCTTTTCCGTCGTATAAAATGATTAATTGCAACCAGTTTGAACGTGATGGTCATGTCTCCTTTCCGGGCAACCTAGGCTTCACTCTAGGGCGTTGCTCCACTAGATCGGACAGCTAGGGCCTAAGAAGTCAACGCCAGAAGCATAAAATACAATATAAATACAACAGTTTTTCCATCGTATAAAACGAATAATTGCAACCAGTATGAAACTTATGGTCATTTCTACTTTCCGAGCAACCTAGGCTTCACCCTAGGGCGTTGCTCCAACAGATTGAATAGTTAGGGCCTTAGAAGTCAACGAACGAAGCATAAAATGCAATAAAAATGCAACAGTGTTTCCATAATATAACAGGAATAATTGCAACCAGTTTGAAAGTGATGGCCAATTCTACGTCCAGGGCAACCTAGGCTTCACTCCAGGGCGTTGCTCCACCAGATCGAATAGTTAGTGCCTTAGAAGTCAACGCCAGAAGCATAAAATACAATATAAATACAACAGCATTTCCATCGTATAAAACGAATAATTGCAACCAGTATGAAACTTATGGTCATTTCTACTTTCCGAGCAACCTAGGCTTCACCCTAGGGCGTTGCTCCAACAGATTGAATAGTTAGGGCCTTAGAAGTCTACGCCCGAACCATAAAATGAAAAAAAAATACAACAGTGTTTCCATCATATAACAGGAATAATTGCGACCAGTTTGAAAGTGATGGCCAATTCTACGTTCCGGGCAACCTAGGCTTCAGTCTATGGCGTTGCTCCACCAGATCGAATAGTTAGTGCCTTAGAAGTCAACGCCAGAAGCATAAAATACAATATAAATACAACAGTTTTTCCATCGTATGAAACAAATAATTGCAACCAGTATGAAACTTATGGTCATTTCTACTTTCCGAGCAACCTAGGCTTCACCCTAGGGCGTAGCTCCAATGGATTGAATAGTTAGGGCCTTAGAAGTCAACGCCCGAGCCATAAAATGCAATAAAAAATACAACAGTGTTTCCATCATATAACAGGAATAATTGCAACCAGTTTGAAAGTGATGGCCAATTCTACGTTCCTGGCAACCTAGGTTTCACTCCAGGGCGTTGCTCCACCAGACCGAATAGTTACGGCCTAAGAAGTCAACGCCAGAAGCATAAAATACGATACAAATACAACAGCTTTTCCATCGTATAAAACGAATAATTGCAACCAGTGTGAAAGTAATGGTCATTTCTACGTTCCGAGCACCCTAGGCGTCACTATAGGGCGTTGCTGCACCACATCTAATAGCTACGGCCTTAGAAGTCAACGCCCGAAGCATAAAATGCAATAAAAATACAACAGTGTTTCCATCGTATAAAACGAATAATTGCAACCAGGATGAAACTTATGGTCATTTCTACTTTCCGAGCAAGCTAGGCTTCACCCTAGTGCGTTGCTCCAAAAGATTGAATAGTTAGGACCTTAGAAGTGATCGCACGAACCATAAAATGCAAAAAAAATACAGCAGTGTTTCCATCATATAACAGGAATAATTGCAACCAGTTTGAAAGTGATGGCCAATTCTACGTTCCGGGCAACCTAGGCTTCGCTGTAGGGCGTTGCTCCACCAGATCGAAAAGATAGTGCCTTAGTAGTCAACGCCAGAAGCATAAAATGCGATATAAATACAACAGTTTTTCCATCGTATGAAACAAATAATCGCAACCAGTATGAAACTTATGGTCATTTCTACCTGCCGAGTAACCTAGGCTTCACCCTAGGGCGTTGCTCCAACAGATTGAATAGTTAGGGCCTTAGAAGTCAACGCCCGAACCATAAAATGCAAAAAAAATACAACAGTGTTTCCATCATATAACAGGAATAATTGCAACCAGTTTGAAAGTGATGGCCAATTCTACGTTCCGGGCAACCTAGGTTTCACTCCAGGGCGTTGCTCCACCAGATCGAAAAGATAGTGCCTTAGAAGTCAACGCCAGAAGCATAAAATGCGATATAAATACAACAGTTTTTCCATCGTATGAAACAAATAATTGCAACCAGTATGAAACTTATGGTCATTTCTACCTGCCGAGTAACCTAGGCTTCACCCTAGGTCGTAGCTCCAACGGATTGAATAGTTAGGGCCTTAGAAGTCTACGCCCGAACCATAAAATGGAAAAAAAATACAACAGTGTTTCCATCATATAACAGGAATAATTGCGACCAGTTTGAAAGTGATGGCCAATTCTACGTTCCGGGCAACCTAGGTTTCACTCCAGGGCGTTGCTCCACCAGACCGAATAGTTACGGCCTAAGAAGTCAACGCCAGAAGCATAAAATACGATATAAATACAACAGCTTTTCCATCGTATAAAACGACTAATTGCAACCAGTATGAAACTTATGGTCATTTCTACTTTCCGAGCAAGCTAGGCTTCACCCTAGTGCGTTGCACCAAAAGATTGAATAGTTAGGACCTTAGAAGTGATCGCCCGAACCATAAAATGCAAAAAAAATACAACAGTGTTTCCATCATATAACAGGAATAATTGCAACCAGTTTGAAAGTGATGGCCAATTCTACGTTCCGGGCAACCTAGGCTTCGCTGTAGGGCGTTGCTCCACCAGATCGAAAAGATAGTGCCTTAGTAGTCAACGCCAGAAGCATAAAATGCGATATAAATACAACAGTTTTTCCATCGTATGAAACAAATAATTGCAACCAGTATGAAACTTATGGTCATTTCTACCTGCCGAGTAACCTAGGCTTCACCCTAGGTCGTAGCTCCAACGGATTGAATAGTTAGGGCCTTAGAAGTCTACGCCCGAACCATAAAATGCAAAAAAAATACAACAGTGTTTCCATCATATAACAGGAATAATTGCGACTAGTTTGAAAGTGATGGCCAATTCTACGTTCCGGGCAACCTAGGTTTCACTCCAGGGCGTTGTTCCACCAGGCCGAATAGTTACCGCCTAAGAAGTCAACGCCAGAAGCATAAAATACGATATAAATACAACAGCTTTTCCATCGTATAAAACGAATAATTGCAACCAGTGTGAAGGTAATGGTCATTTCTACGTTCTGACCACCCTAGGCGTCACTCTAGGGCGTTGCTCCACCTCATCTAATAGCTACGGCCTTAGAAGTCAACGCCAGAGGCATAGAATACAATATAAATACAACAGCGTTTCCATCGTATAAAACGAATAATTGCAAGCAGTGTGAAAGTTATGGTCATTTCCACATTCCGAGGATCCTAGGCTTCACTCTAGGCGTTGCTCCACCAGATCGAATAGTTAGGTCCTTAGAAGTAAACGCCAGAAGCATAAAATACGATATAAATACAACAGCTTTTCCATCGTATAAAATGATTAATTGCAACCAGTTTGAACGTGATGGTCATGTCTCCTTTCCGGGCAACCTAGGCTTCACTCTAGGGCGTTGCTCCACTAGATCGGACAGCTAGGGCCTAAGAAGTCAACGCCAGAAGCATAAAATACAATATAAATACAACAGTTTTTCCATCGTATAAAACGAATAATTGCAACCAGTATGAAACTTATGGTCATTTCTACTTTCCGAGCAACCTAGGCTTCACCCTAGGGCGTTGCTCCAACAGATTGAATAGTTAGGGCCTTAGAAGTCAACGAACGAAGCATAAAATGCAATAAAAATGCAACAGTGTTTCCATAATATAACAGGAATAATTGCAACCAGTTTGAAAGTGATGGCCAATTCTACGTCCAGGGCAACCTAGGCTTCACTCCAGGGCGTTGCTCCACCAGATCGAATAGTTAGTGCCTTAGAAGTCAACGCCAGAAGCATAAAATACAATATAAATACAACAGCATTTCCATCGTATAAAACGAATAATTGCAACCAGTATGAAACTTATGGTCATTTCTACTTTCCGAGCAACCTAGGCTTCACCCTAGGGCGTTGCTCCAACAGATTGAATAGTTAGGGCCTTAGAAGTCTACGCCCGAACCATAAAATGAAAAAAAAATACAACAGTGTTTCCATCATATAACAGGAATAATTGCGACCAGTTTGAAAGTGATGGCCAATTCTACGTTCCGGGCAACCTAGGCTTCAGTCTATGGCGTTGCTCCACCAGATCGAATAGTTAGTGCCTTAGAAGTCAACGCCAGAAGCATAAAATACAATATAAATACAACAGTTTTTCCATCGTATGAAACAAATAATTGCAACCAGTATGAAACTTATGGTCATTTCTACTTTCCGAGCAACCTAGGCTTCACCCTAGGGCGTAGCTCCAATGGATTGAATAGTTAGGGCCTTAGAAGTCAACGCCCGAGCCATAAAATGCAATAAAAAATACAACAGTGTTTCCATCATATAACAGGAATAATTGCAACCAGTTTGAAAGTGATGGCCAATTCTACGTTCCTGGCAACCTAGGTTTCACTCCAGGGCGTTGCTCCACCAGACCGAATAGTTACGGCCTAAGAAGTCAACGCCAGAAGCATAAAATACGATACAAATACAACAGCTTTTCCATCGTATAAAACGAATAATTGCAACCAGTGTGAAAGTAATGGTCATTTCTACGTTCCGAGCACCCTAGGCGTCACTATAGGGCGTTGCTGCACCACATCTAATAGCTACGGCCTTAGAAGTCAACGCCCGAAGCATAAAATGCAATAAAAATACAACAGTGTTTCCATCGTATAAAACGAATAATTGCAACCAGGATGAAACTTATGGTCATTTCTACTTTCCGAGCAAGCTAGGCTTCACCCTAGTGCGTTGCTCCAAAAGATTGAATAGTTAGGACCTTAGAAGTGATCGCACGAACCATAAAATGCAAAAAAAATACAGCAGTGTTTCCATCATATAACAGGAATAATTGCAACCAGTTTGAAAGTGATGGCCAATTCTACGTTCCGGGCAACCTAGGCTTCGCTGTAGGGCGTTGCTCCACCAGATCGAAAAGAGAGTGCCTTAGTAGTCAACGCCAGAAGCATAAAATGCGATATAAATACAACAGTTTTTCCATCGTATGAAACAAATAATCGCAACCAGTATGAAACTTATGGTCATTTCTACCTGCCGAGTAACCTAGGCTTCACCCTAGGTCGTAGCTCCAACGGATTGAATAGTTAGGGCCTTAGAAGTCTACGCCCGAACCATAAAATGCAAAAAAAATACAACAGTGTTTCCATCATATAACAGGAATAATTGCGACCAGTTTGAAAGTGATGGCCAATTCTACGTTCCGGGCAACCTAGGTTTCACTCCAGGGCGTTGCTCCACCAGGCCGAATAGTAACGGCCTAAGAAGTCAACGCCAGAAGCATAAAATACGATATAAATACAACAGCTTTTCCATCGTATAAAACGAATAATTGCAACTAGTGTGAAAGTAATGGTCATTTCTACGTTCCGAGCACCCTAGGCGTCACTCTAGGGCGTTGCTCCACCACATCTAATAGCTACGACCTTAGAAGTCAACGCCAGAGGCATAAAGTACAATACAAATACAACAGCGTTTTCATCGTATAAAACGAATAATTGCAACCAGTGTGAAAGTTATGGTCATTTCTACATTCCGAGCAACCTAGGATTCACTCTAGGGCGTTGCTCCACCAGATCGCATAGTTAGGTCCTTAGAAGTAAACGCCAGAAACATAAAATACGATATAAATACAACAGCGTCTCCATCGTATAAAAGGATTAATTGCAACCAGTTTGAAAGTGATGGTCATTTCTCCTTTCCGGGCAACCTCGGCTTCACTCTAGGGCGTTGCTCCACCAGATCGATTAGATAGTGCCTTAGAAGTCAACGCCAGAAGCATAAAATACAATATAAATACAACAGTTTTTCCATCGTATAAAACGAATAATTGCAACCAGTATGAAACTTATGGTCATTTCTACTTTCCGAGCAACCTAGGCTTCACCCTAGGGCGTTGCTCCAACAGATTGAATAGTTAGGGCCTTAGAAGTCAACGCCCGAACCATAAAATGCAAAAAAAATACAACAGTGTTTCCATCATATAACAGGAATAATTGCAACCAGTTTGAAAGTGATGGCCAATTCTACGTTCCGGGCAACCTAGGTTTCACTCCAGGGCGTTGCTCCACCAGATCGAAAAGATAGTGCCTTAGAAGTCAACGCCAGAAGCATAAAATGCGATATAAATACAACAGTTTTTCCATCGTATGAAACAAATAATTGCAACCAGTATGAAACTTATGGTCATTTCTACCTGCCGAGTAACCTAGGCTTCACCCTAGGTCGTAGCTCCAACGGATTGAATAGTTAGGGCCTTAGAAGTCTACGCCCGAACCATAAAATGCAAAAAAAATACAACAGTGTTTCCATCATATAACAGGAATAATTGCGACCAGTTTGAAAGTGATGGCCAATTCTACGTTCCGGGCAACCTAGGTTTCACTCCAGGGCGTTGCTCCACCAGACCGAATAGTTACGGCCTGAGAAGTCAACGCCAGAAGCATAAAATACGATATAAATACAACAGCTTTTCCATCGTATAAAACGAATAATTGCAACCAGTATGAAACTTATGGTCATTTCTACTTTCCGAGCATCCTAGGCTTCACCCTAGGGCGTTGCTCCACCAGACCGAATAGTTACGGCCTAAGAAGTCAACGCCAGAAGCATAAAATACGATACAAATACAACAGCTTTTCCATCGTATAAAACGAATAATTGCAACCAGTGTGAAAGTAATGGTCATTTCTACGTTCCGAGTACCCTAGGCGTCACTATAGGGCGTTGCTGCACCACATCTAATAGCTACGGCCTTAGAAGTCAACGCCCGAAGCATAAAATGCAATAAAAATACAACAGTGTTACCATCGTATAAAACGAATAATTGCAACCAGGATGAAACTTATGGTCATTTCTACTTTCCGAGCAAGCTAGGCTTCACCCTAGTGCGTTGCTCCAAAAGATTGAATAGTTAGGACCTTAGAAGTGATCGCCCGAACCATAAAATGCAAAAAAAATACAACAGTGTTTCCATCATATAACAGGAATAATTGGGACCAGTTTGAAAGTGATGGCCAATTCTACGTTCCGGGCAACCTAGGTTTCACTCCAGGGCGTTGCTCCACCACATCTAATAGCTACGACCTTAGAAGTCAACGCCAGAGGCATAAAGTACAATACAAATACAACAGCGTTTTCATAGTATAAAACGAATAATTGCAACCAGTGTGAAAGTTATGGTCATTTCTACATTCCGAGCAACCTAGGATTCACTCTAGGGCGTTGCTCCACCAGATCGAATGGTTAGGTCCTTAGAAGTAAACGCCAGAAACATAAAATACGATATAAATACAACAGCGTCTCCATCGTATAAAAGGATTAATTGCAACCAGTTTGAAAGTGATGGTCATTTCTCCTTTCCGGGCAACCTCGGCTTCACTCTAGGGCGTTGCTCCACCAGATCGAATAGTTAGTGCCTTAGAAGTCAACGCCAGATGTATAAAATACAATATAAATACAACAGTTTTTCCATCGTATAAAACGAATAATTGCAACCAGTTTGAAGGTGATGGCCAATTCTACCTTCCGGGCAACCTAGGCTTCACTCTAGGGCGTTGCTCCACCAGATCGAATAGATAGTGCCTTAGAAGTCAACGCCAGAAGCATAAAATACAATATAAATACAACAGTTTTTCCATCGTATAAAACGAATAATTGCAACCAGTATGAAACTTATGGTCATTTCTACTTTCCGAGCAACCTAGGCTTCACCCTAGGGCGTAGCTCCAGCGGATTGAATAGTTAGGGCCTTAGAAGTCAACGCCCGAGCCATAAAATGCAAAAAAAATACAACAGTGTTTCCATCATATAACAGGAATAATTGCAACCAGTTTGAAAGTGATGGCCAATTCTACGTTCCTGGCAACCTAGGTTTCACTCCAGGGCGTTGCTCCACCAGACCGAATAGTTACGGCCTAAGAAGTCAACGCCAGAAGCATAAAATACGATACAAATACAACAGCTTTTCCATCGTATAAAACGAATAATTGCAACCAGTGTGAAAGTAATGGTCATTTCTACGTTCCGAGCACCCTAGGCGTCACTATAGGGCGTTGCTCCACCAGCCCGAATAGTTACGGCCTAAGAAGTCAACGCCAGAAGCATAAAATATGATACAAATACAACAGCTTTTCCATCGTATAAAACGAATAATTGCAACCAGTGTGAAAGTAATGGTCATTTCTACGTTCCGAGCACCCTAGGCGTCACTATAGGGCGTTGCTGCACCACATCTAATAGCTACGGCCTTAGAAGTCAACGCCCGAAGCATAAAATGCAATAAAAATACAACAGTGTTTCCGTCGTATAAAACGAATAATTGCTACCAGGATGAAACTTATGGACATTTCTACTTTCCGAGCAACCTAGGCTTCACCCTAGGGCGTAGCTCCAGCGGATTGAATAGTTAGGGCCTTAGAAGTCAACGCCCGAGCCATAAAATGCAAAAAAAATACAACAGTGTTTCCATCATATAACAGGAATAATTGCAACCAGTTTGAAAGTGATGGCCAATTCTACGTTCCTGGCAACCTAGGTTTCACTCCAGGGCGTTGCTCCACCAGACCGAATAGTTACGGCCTAAGAAGTCAACGCCAGAAGCATAAAATACGATACAAATACAACAGCTTTTCCATCGTATAAAACGAATAATTGCAACCAGTGTGAAAGTAATGGTCATTTCTACGTTCCGAGCACCCTAGGCGTCACTATAGGGCGTTGCTCCACCAGCCCGAATAGTTACGGCCTAAGAAGTCAACGCCAGAAGCATAAAATATGATACAAATACAACAGCTTTTCCATCGTATAAAACGAATAATTGCAACCAGTGTGAAAGTAATGGTCATTTCTACGTTCCGAGCACCCTAGGCGTCACTATAGGGCGTTGCTGCACCACATCTAATAGCTACGGCCTTAGAAGTCAACGCCCGAAGCATAAAATGCAATAAAAATACAACAGTGTTTCCGTCGTATAAAACGAATAATTGCAACCAGGATGAAACTTATGGACATTTCTACTTTCCGAGCAACCCAGGCTTCACCCTAGGGTGTTGCTCCAACAGATTGAATAGTTAGGGCCTTAGAAGTCAACGCACGAGCCAGAAAATGCAAAAAAAATACAACAGTGTTTCCATCATATAACAGGAATAATTGCAACCAGTTTGAAAGTGATGGCCAATTCTACGTTCCGGGCAACCTAGGCTTCACTCTAGGGCGTTGCTCCACCAGATCGAATAGTTAGTGCCTTAGAAGTCAACGCCAGAAGCATAAAATACAATATAAATACAACAGTGTTTCCATCATATAACAGGAATAATTGCAACCAGTTTGAAAGTGATGGTGAATTCTACGTTCCGGGTAACCTAGGTTTCACTCCAGGGCGTTGCTCCATCAGACCGAATAGTTACGGCCTAAGAAGTCAACGCCAGAAGCATAAAAAACGATATAAATACAACAGCTTTTCCATCGTATAAAACGAATAATTGCAACCAGTGTGAAGGTAATGGTCATTTCTACGTTCCGAGCACCCTAGGCGTCACTCTAGGGCGTTGCTCCACCAGATCGAATAGTTAGGTCCTTAGAAGTAAACGCCAGAAGCATAAAATACGATATAAATACAACAGCTTTTCCATCGTATAAAAGGATTAATTGCAACCAGTTTGAACGTGATGGTCATTTCTCCTTTCCGGGCAACCTAGGCTTCACTCTAGGGCGTTGCTCCACTAGATCGGACAGCTAGGGCCTTAGAAGTCAACGCCAGAAGCATAAAATACAATATAAATACAACAGTTTTTCCATCGTAATAAACGAATAATTGCAACCAGTATGAAACTTATGGTCATTTCTACTTTCCGAGCAACCTAGGCTTCACCCTAGGGCGTCGCTCCAACAGATTAAATAGTTAGGGCCTTAGAAGTCAACGAACGAAGCATAAAATGCAATAAAAATGCAACAGTGTTTCCATAATATAACAGGAATAATTGCAACCAGTTTGAAAGTGATGGCCAATTCTACGTCCAGGGCAACCTAGGCTTCACTCTAGGGCGTTGCTCCACCAGATCGAATAGTTAGTGCCTTAGAAGTCAACGCCAGAAGCATAAAATACAATATAAATACAACAGCATTTCCATCGTATAAAACGAATAATTGCAACCAGTATGAAACTTATGGTCATTTCTACTTTCCGAGCAACCTAGGCTTCACCCTAGGGCGTTGCTCCAACAGATTGAATAGTTAGGGCCTTAGAAGTCTACGCCCGAACCATAAAATGAAAAAAAAATACAACAGTGTTTCCATCGTATAACAGGAATAATTGCGACCAGTTTGAAAGGGATGGCCAATTCTACGTTCCGGGCAACCTAGGCTTCACTCTAGGGCGTTGCTCCACCAGATCGAATAGTTAGTGCCTTAGAAGTCAACGCCAGAAGCATAAAATACAATATAAATACAACAGTTTTTCCATCGTATGAAACAAATAATTGCAACCAGTATGAAACTTATGGTCATTTCTACTTTCCGAGCAACCTAGGCTTCACCCTAGGGCGTAGCTCCAACGGATTGAATAGTTAGGGCCTTAGAAGTCAACGCCCGAGCCATAAAATGCTAAAAAAATACAACAGTGTTTCCATCATATAACAGGAATAATTGCAACCAGTTTGAAAGTGATGGCCAATTCTACGTTCCTGGCAACCTAGGTTTCACTCCAGGGCGTTGCTCCACCAGACCGAATAGTTACGGCCTAAGAGGTCAACGCCAGAAGCATAAAATACGATACAAATACAACAGCTTTTCCATCGTATAAAACGAATATTTGCAACCAGTGTGAAAGTAATGGTCATTTCTACGTTCCGAGCACCCTAGGCGTCACTATAGGGCGTTGCTGCACCACATCTAATAGCTACGGCCTTAGAAGTCAACGCCCGAAGCATAAAATGCAATAAAAATACAACAGTGTTTCCATCGTATAAAACGAATAATTGCAACCAGTGTGAAAGTGATGGTCATTTCTACATTCCGGCGCAACCTAGGATTCACTCTAGGGCGTTGCTCCACCAGATCGAATAGTTACGGCCTAAGAAGTCAACGCCAGAAGCATAAAATACGATATAAGTACAACAGCTTTTCCATCGTATAAAACGAATAATTGCAACCAGCGTGAAAGTAATGGTCATTTCTACGTTCCGAGCACCCTAGGCGTCACTCTAGGGCGTTGCTCCACCACATCTAATAGCTACGACCTTAGAAGTCAACGCCAGATGCATAAAGTACAATACAAATACAACAGCGTTTTCATCGTATAAAACGAATAATTGCAACCAGTGTGAAAGTTATGGTCATTTCTACATTCCGAGCAACCTAGGATTCACTCTAGGGCGTTGCTCCACCAGATCGAATAGTTAGGTCCTTAGAAGTAAACGCCAGAAACATAAAATACGATATAAATACAACAGCGTCTCCATCGTATAAAACGAATAATTGCAACCAGTGTGAAAGTTATGGTCATTTCTACATTCCGAGCAACCTAGGATTCACTCTAGGGCGTTGCTCCACCAGATCGAATAGTGAGGTCCTTAGAAGTAAACGCCAGAAGCATAAAATACGATATAAATACAACAGCTTTTCCATCGTATAAAAGGAATAATTGCAAACAGTGTGAAAGTATTGGTCATTTCTACGTTCCCGGCAAGCTAGGCTTCACCCTAGGCCGTTGTTTCACCAGATCGAATAGTTAGGGCCTAAGAAGTGAACGCCAGAAGCATAAAATGCAATAAAAATACAACAGTTTTTCCATCGTATAACAGGATTAATTGCAACCAGTTTGAAGGTGATGGCCAATTCTACCTTCCGGGCAGCCTAGGCTTCACTCTAGGGCGTTGCTCCACCAGATCGAATAGATAGTGCCTTAGAAGTCAACGCCAGAAGCATAAAATACAATATAAATACAACAGTGTTTCCATCGTATAAAACGAATAATTGCAACCAGGATGAAACTTATGGTCATTTCTACTTTCCGAGCAAGCTAGGCTTCACCCTAGGGCGTTGCTCCAAAAGATTGAATAGTTAGGACCTTAGAAGTGATCGCCCGAACCATAAAATGCAATAAAAATGCAACAGTGTTTCCATAATATAACAGGAATAATTGCAACCAGTTTGAAAGTGATGGCCAATTCTACGTCCAGGGCAACCTAGGCTTCACTCTAGGGCGTTGCTCCACCAGATCGAATAGTTAGTGCCTTAGAAGTCAACGCCAGAAGCATAAAATACAATATAAATACAACAGCATTTCCATCGTATAAAACGAATAATTGCAACCAGTATGAAACTTATGGTCATTTCTACTTTCCGAGCAACCTAGGCTTCACCCTAGGGCGTTGATCCAACAGATTGAATAGTTAGGGCCTTAGAAGTCTACGCCCGAACCATAAAATGAAAAAAAAATACAACAGTGTTTCCATCATATAACAGGAATAATTGCAACCAGTTTGAAAGTGATGGCCAATTCTACGTTCCTGGCAACCTAGGTTTCACTCCAGGGCGTTGCTCCACCAGACCGAATAGTTACGGCCTAAGAGGTCAACGCCAGAAGCATAAAATGCAATAAAAATACAACAGTTTTTCCATCGTATAACAGGATTAATTGCAACCAGTTTGAAGGTGATGGCCAATTCTACCTTCCGGGCAGCCTAGGCTTCACTCTAGGGCGTTGCTCCACCAGATCGAATAGATAGTGCCTTAGAAGTCAACGCCAGAAGCATAAAATACAATATAAATACAACAGTGTTTCCATCGTATAAAACGAATAATTGCAACCAGGATGAAACTTATGGTCATTTCTACTTTCCGAGCAAGCTAGGCTTCACCCTAGGGCGTTGCTCCAAAAGATTGAATAGTTAGGACCTTAGAAGTGATCGCCCGAACCATAAAATGCAAAAAAAAATACAACAGTGTTTCCATCATATAACAGGAATAATTGCAACCAGTTTGAAAGTGATGGCCAATTCTACGTTCCGGGCAACCTAGGCTTCTCTCAAGGGCGTAGCTCCACCACATCTAATAGCTACGACCTTAGAAGTCAACGCCAGATGCATAAAGTACAATACAAATACAACAGCGTTTTCATCGTATAAAACGAATAATTGCAACCAGTGTGAAAGTGATGGTCATTTCTACATTCCGAGCAACCTAGGATTCACTCTAGGGCGTTGCTCCACCAGATCGAATAGTTACGGCCTAAGAAGTCAACGCCAGAAGCATAAAATACGATATAAGTACAACAGCTTTTCCATCGTATAAAACGAATAATTGCAACCAGCGTGAAAGTAATGGTCATTTCTACGTTCCGAGCACCCTAGGCGTCACTCTAGGGCGTTGCCCCACCACATCTAATAGCTACGACCTTAGAAGTCAACGCCAGATGCATAAAGTACAATACAAATACAACAGCGTTTTCATCGTATAAAACGAATAATTGCAACCAGTGTGAAAGTTATGGTCATTTCTACATTCCGAGCAACCTAGGATTCACTCTAGGGCGTTGCTCCACCAGATCGAATAGTTAGGTCCTTAGAAGTAAACGCCAGAAACATAAAATACGATATAAATACAACAGCGTCTCCATCGTATAAAACGAATAATTGCAATCAGTGTGAAAGTTATGGTCATTTCTACATTTCGAGCAACCTAGGATTCACTCTAGGGTGTTGCACCACCAGATCGAATAGTTAGGTCCTCAGAAGTAAACGCCAGAAGCATAAAATACGATATAAATACAACAGCGTTTCCATCGTACAAAACGAATAATTGCAACCAGTGTGAAAGTTATGGTCATTTCTACATTCCGAGCAACCTAGGATTCACTCTAGGGCGTTGCTCCACCAGATCGAATAGTGAGGTCCTTAGAAGTAAACGCCAGAAGCATAAAATACGATATAAATACAACAGCTTTTCCATCGTATAAAAGGAATAATTGCAAACAGTGTGAAAGTATTGGTCATTTCTACGTTCCCGGCAAGCTAGGCTTCACCCTAGGCCGTTGTTTCACCAGATCGAATAGGTAGGGCCTAAGAAGTGAACGCCAGAAGCATAAAATGCAATAAAAATACAACAGTTTTTCCATCGTATAACAGGATTAATTGCAACCAGTTTGAAGGTGATGGCCAATTCTACCTTCCGGGCAGCCTAGGCTTCACTCTAGGGCGTTGCTCCACCAGATCGAATAGATAGTGCCTTAGAAGTCAACGCCAGAAGCATAAAATACAATATAAATACAACAGTGTTTCCATCGTATAAAACGAATAATTGCAACCAGGATGAAACTTATGGTCATTTCTACTTTCCGAGCAAGCTAGGCTTCACCCTAGGGCGTTGCTCCAAAAGATTGAATAGTTAGGACCTTAGAAGCGATCGCCCGAACCATAAAATGCAAAAAAAATACAACAGTGTTTCCATCATATAACAGGAATAATTGCAACCAGTTTGAAAGTGATGGCCAATTCTACGTTCCGGGCAACCTAGGCTTCTCTCAAGGGCGTTGCTCCACCAGATCGAATAGATAGTGCCTTAGAAGTCAACGCCAGAAGCATAAAATACAATATAAATACAACAGCTTTTCCATCGTATAAAGCGAATAATTGCAACCAGTATGAAACTTATGGTCATTTCTACTTTCCGAGCAACCTAGGCTTCACCCTAGGGCGTTGCTCCAACAGATTGAATAGTTAGGGCCTTAGAAGTCTACGCCCGAACCATAAAATGAAAAAAAAATACAACAGTGTTTCCATCATATAACAGGAATAATTGCGACCAGTTTGAAAGTGATGGCCAATTCTACGTTCCGGGCAACCTAGGCTTCACTCTAGGGCGTTGCTCCACCAGATCGAATAGTTAGTGCCTTAGAAGTCAACGCCAGAAGCATAAAATACAATATAAGTACAACAGTTTTTCCATCGTATGAAACAAATAATTGCAACCAGTATGAAACTTATGGTCATTTCTACTTTCCGAGCAACCTAGGCTTCACCCTAGGGCGTAGCTCCAACGGATTGAATAGTTAGGGCCTTAGAAGTCAACGCCCGAGCCATAAAATGCAAAAAAAATACAACAGTGTAACCATCATATAACAGGAATAATTGCAACCAGTTTGAAAGTGATGGCCAATTCTACGTTCCTGGCAACCTAGGTTTCACTCCAGGGCGTTGCTCCACCAGACCGAATAGTTACGGCCTAAGAGGTCAACGCCAGAAGCATAAAATGCAATAAAAATACAACAGTTTTTCCATCGTATAACAGGATTAATTGCAACCAGTTTGAAGGTGATGGCCAATTCTACCTTCCGGGCAGCCTAGGCTTCACTCTAGGGCGTTGCTCCACCAGATCGAATAGATAGTGCCTTAGAAGTCAACGCCAGAACCATAAAATACAATATAAATACAACAGTGTTTCCATCGTATAAAACGAATAATTGCAACCAGGATGAAACTTATGGTCATTTCTACTTTCCGAGCAAGCTAGGCTTCACCCTAGGGCGTTGCTCCAAAAGATTGAATAGTTAGGACCTTAGAAGTGATCGCCCGAACCATAAAATGCAAAAAAAATACAACAGTGTTTCCATCATATAACAGGAATAATTGCAACCAGTTTGAAAGTGATGGCCAATTCTACGTTCCGGGCAACCTAGGCTTCTCTCAAGGGCGTTGCTCCACCAGATCGAATAGATAGTGCCTTAGAAGTCAACGCCAGAAGCATAAAATACAATATAAATACAACAGCTTTTCCATCGTATAAAGCGAATAATTGCAACCAGTATGAAACTTATGGTCATTTCTACTTTCCGAGCAAGCTAGGCTTCACCCTAGGGCCTTGCTCCAGCAGACTGAATAGTTAGGGCCTTAGATGTCAACGCCCGAACCATAAAAAGCAAAAAAAATACAACAGTGTTTCCATCATATATCAGGAATAATTGCAACCAGTTTGAAAGTGATGGCCAATTCTACGTTCCGGGCAACCTAGGTTTCACTCCAGGGCGTTGCTCTACCAGACCGAATAGTTACGGCCTAAGAAGTCAACGCCAGAAGCATAAAATACGATATAAATACAACAGCTTTTCCATCGTATAAAACGACTAATTGCAACCAGTATGAAACTTATGGTCATTTCTACTTTCCGAGCAAGCTAGGCTTCACCCTAGTGCGTTGCTCCAAAAGATTGAATAGTTAGGACCTTAGAAGTGATCGCCCGAACCATAAAATGCAATAAAAATGCAACAGTGTTTCCATAATATAACAGGAATAATTGCAACCAGTTTGAAAGTGATGGCCAATTCTACGTCCAGGGCAACCTAGGCTTCACTCTAGGGCGTTGCTCCACCAGATCGAATAGTTAGTGCCTTAGAAGTCAACGCCAGAAGCATAAAATACAATATAAATACAACAGCATTTCCATCGTATAAAACGAATAATTGCAACCAGTATGAAACTTATGGTCATTTCTACTTTCCGAGCAACCTAGGCTTCACCCTAGGGCGTTGCTCCAACAGATTGAATAGTTAGGGCCTTAGAAGTCTACGCCCGAACCATAAAATGAAAAAAAAATACAACAGTGTTTCCATCATATAACAGGAATAATTGCGACCAGTTTGAAAGTGATGGCCAATTCTACGTTCCGGGCAACCTAGGCTTCACTCTAGGGCGTTGCTCCACCAGATCGAATAGTTAGTGCCTTAGAAGTCAACGCCAGAAGCATAAAATACAATATAAGTACAACAGTTTTTCCATCGTATGAAACAAATAATTGCAACCAGTATGAAACTTATGGTCATTTCTACTTTCCGAGCAACCTAGGCTTCACCCTAGGGCGTAGCTCCAACGGATTGAATAGTTAGGGCCTTAGAAGTCAACGCCCGAGCCATAAAATGCAAAAAAAATACAACAGTGTATCCATCATATAACAGCAATAATTGCAACCAGTTTGAAAGTGATGGCCAATTCTACGTTCCTGGCAACCTACGTTTCACTCCAGGGCGTTGCTCCACCAGACCGAATAGTTACGGCCTAAGAGGTCAACGCCATAAGCATAAAATACGATACAAATACAACAGCTTTTCCATCGTATAAAACGAATATTTGCAACCAGTGTGAAAGTAATGGTCATTTCTACGTTCCGAGCACCCTAGGCGTCACTATAGGGCGTTGCTGCACCACATCTAATAGCTACGGCCTTAGAAGTCAACGCCCGAAGCATAAAATGCAATAAAAATACAACAGTGTATCCATCGTATAAAACGAATAATTGCAACCAGGATGAAACTTATGGTCATTTCTACTTTCCGAGCAAGCTAGGCTTCACCCTAGTGCGTTGCTCCAAAAGATTGAATAGTTAGGACCTTAGAAGTGATCGCCCGAACCATAAAATGCAAAAAAAATACAACAGTGTTTCCATCATATAACAGGAATAATTGCAACCAGTTTGAAAGTGATGGCCAATTCTGCGTTCCGGACAACCGAGGCTTCGCTCTAGGGCGTTGCTCCACCAGATCGAAAAGATAGTGCCTTAGAAGTCAACGCCAGAAGCATAAAATGCGATATAAATACAACAGCTTTTCCATCGCATAAAACGAATAATTGCAACCAGCGTGAAAGTAATGGTCATTTCTACGTTCCGAGCACCCTAGGCGTCACTCTAGGGCGTTGCTCCACCACATCTAACAGCTACGACCTTAGAAGTCAACGCCAGATGCATAAAGTACAATACAAATACAACAGCGTTTTCATCGTATAAAACGAATAATTGCAACCAGTGTGTAAGTTATGGTCATTTCTACATTCCGAGCAACCTAGGATTCACTCTAGGGCGTTGCTCCACCAGATCGAATAGTTAGGTCCTTAGAAGTAAACGCCAGAAACATAAAATACGATATAAATACAACAGCGTCTCCATCGTATAAAACGAATAATTGCAATCAGTGTGAAAGTTATGGTCATTTCTACATTTCGAGCAACCTAGGATTCACTCTAGGGTGTTGCTCCACCAGATCGAATAGTTAGGTCCTCAGAAGTAAACGCCAGAAGCATAAAATACGATATAAATACAACAGCGTTTCCATCGTACAAAACGAGTAATTGCAACCAGTGTGAAAGTTATGGTCATTTCTACATTCCGAGCAACCTAGGATTCACTCTAGGGCGTTGCTCCACCAGATCGAATAGTGAGGTCCTTAGAAGTAAACGCCAGAAGCATAAAATACGATATAAATACAACAGCGTTTCCATCGTACAAAACGAATAATTGCAACCAGTGTGAAAGTTATGGTCATTTCTACATTCCGAGCAACCTAGGATTCACTCTAGGGCGTTGCTCCACCAGATCGAATAGTGAGGTCCTTAGAAGTAAACGCCAGAAGCATAAAATACGATATAAATACAACAGCTTTTCCTTCGTATAAAAGGAATAATTGCAAACAGTGTGAAAGTATTGGTCATTTCTACGTTCCCGGCAAGCTAGGCTTCACCCTAGGCCGTTGTTTCACCAGATCGAATAGTTAGGGCCTAAGAAGTGAACGCCAGAAGCATAAAATGCAATAAAAATACAACAGTTTTTCCATCGTATAACAGGATTAATTGCAACCAGTTTGAAGGTGATGGCCAATTCTACCTTCCGGGCAGCCTAGGCTTCACTCTAGGGCGTTGCTCCACCAGATCGAATAGATAGTGCCTTAGAAGTCAACGCCAGAAGCATAAAATACAATATAAATACAACAGTGTTTCCATCGTATAAAACGAATAATTGCAACCAGTATGAAACTTATGGTCATTTCTACTTTCCGAGCAACCAAGGCTTCACCCTAGGGCGTTGCTCCAACAGATTGAATAGCTAGGGCCTTAGAAGTCTACGCCCGAACCATAAAATGAAAAAAAAATACAACAGTGTTTCCATCATATAACAGGAATAATTGCGACCAGTTTGAAAGTGATGGCCAATTCTACGTTCCGGGCAACCTAGGCTTCACTCTAGGGCGTTGCTCCACCAGATCGAATAGTTAGTGCCTTAGAAGTCAACGCCAGAAGCATAAAATACAATATAAGTACAACAGTTTTTCCATCGTATAAAACGAATATTTGCAACCAGTGTGAAAGTAATGGTCATTTCTACGTTCCGAGCACCCTAGGCGTCACTATAGGGCGTTGCTGCACCACATCTAATAGCTACGGCCTTAGAAGTCAACGCCCGGAGCATAAAATGCAATAAAAATACAACAGTGTTTCCATCGTATAAAACGAATAATTGCAACCAGGATGAAACTTATGGTCATTTCTACTTTCCGAGCAAGCTAGGCTTCACCCTAGTGCGTTGCTCCAAAAGATTGAATAGTTAGGACCTTAGAAGTGATCGCCCGAACCATAAAATGCAAAAAAAATACAACAGTGTTTCCATCATATAACAGGAATAATTGCAACCAGTTTGAAAGTGATGGCCAATTCTGCGTTCCGGGCAGCCTAGGCTTCGCTCTAGGGCGTTGCTCCACCAGATCGAAAAGATAGTGCCTTAGAAGTCAACGCCAGAAGCATAGAATGCGATATAAATACAACAGTTTTTCCATCGTATGAAACAAATAATTGCAACCAGTATGAAACTTATGGTCATTTCTACCTTCCGAGTAACCTAGGCTTAACCCTAGGTCGTAGCTCCAACGGATTGAATAGTTAGGGCCTTAGAAGTCTACGCCCGAACCATAAAATGCAAAAAAAATACAACAGTGTTTCCATCATATAACAGGAATAATTGCGACCAGTTTGATAGTGATGGCCAATTCTACGTTCCGGGCAACCTAGGTTTCACTCCAGGGCGTTGCTCCACCAGGCCGAATAGTTACGGCCTAAGAAGTCAACGCCAGAAGCATAAAATACGATATAAATACAACAGCTTTTCCATCGCATAAAACGAATAATTGCAACCAGCGTGAAAGTAATGGTCATTTCTACGTTCCGAGCACCCTAGGCGTCACTCTAGGGCGTTGCTCCACCACATCTAATAGCTACGACCTTAGAAGTCAACGCCAGATGCATAAAGTACAATACAAATACAACAGCGTTTTCATCGTATAAAACGAATAATTGCAACCAGTGTGAAAGTTATGGTCATTTCTACATTCCGAGCAACCTAGGATTCACTCTAGGGCGTTGCTCCACCAGATCGAATAGTTAGGTCCTTAGAAGTAAACGCCAGAAACATAAAATACGATATAAATACAACAGCGTCTCCATCGTATAAAACGAATAATTGCAATCAGTGTGAAAGTTATGGTCATTTCTACATTTCGAGCAACCTAGGATTCACTCTAGGGTGTTGCTCCACCAGATCGAATAGTTAGGTCCTCAGAAGTAAACGCCAGAAGCATAAAATACGATATAAATACAACAGCGTTTCCATCGTACAAAACGAGTAATTGCAACCAGTGTGAAAGTTACGGTCATTTCTACATTCCGAGCAACCTAGGATTCACTCTAGGGCGTTGCTCCACCAGATCGAATAGTGAGGTCCTTAGAAGTAAACGCCAGAAGCATAAAATACGATATAAATACAACAGCTTTTCCATCGTATAAAAGGAATAATTGCAAACAGTGTGAAAGTATTGGTCATTTCTACGTTCCCGGCAAGCTAGGCTTCACCCTGGGCCGTTGTTTCACCAGATCGAATAGTTAGGGCCTAAGAAGTGAACGCCAGAAGCATAAAATGCAATAAAAATACAACAGTTTTTCCATCGTATAACAGGATTAATTGCAACCAGTTTGAAGGTGATGGCCAATTCTACCTTCCGGGCAGCCTAGGCTTCACTCTAGGGCGTTGCTCCACCAGATCGAATAGATAGTGCCTTAGAAGTCAACGCCAGAAGCATAAAATACAATATAAATACAACAGTGTTTCCATCGTATAAAACGAATAATTGCAACCAGGATGAAACTTATGGTCATTTCTACTTTCCGAGCAAGCTAGGCTTCACCCTAGGGCGTTGCTCCAAAAGATTGAATAATTAGGACCTTAGAAGTGATCGCCCGAACCATAAAATGCAAAAAAAATACAACAGTGTTTCCATCATATAACAGGAATAATTGCAACCAGTTTGAAAGTGATGGCCAATTCTACGTTCCGGGCAACCTAGGCTTCTCTCAAGGGCGTTGCTCCACCAGGTCGAATAGATAGTGCCTTAGAAGTCAACGCCAGAAGCATAAAATACAATATAAATACAACAGTTTTTCCATCGTATAAAGCGAATAATTGCAACCAGTATGAAACTTATGGTCATTTCTACTTTCCGAGCAAGCTAGGCTTCACCCTAGGGCCTTGCTCCAGCAGATTGAATAGTTAGGGCCTTAGATGTCAACGCCCGAACCATAAAAAGCAAAAAAAATACAACAGTGTTTCCATCATATATCAGGAATAATTGCAACCAGTTTGAAAGTGATGGCCAATTCTACGTTCCGGGCAACCTAGGTTTCACTCCAGGGCGTTGCTCCACCAGACCGAATAGTTACGGCCTAAGAAGTCAACGCCAGAAGCATAAAATACGATATAAATACAACAGCTTTTCCATCGTATAAAACGACTAATTGCAACCAGTATGAAACTTATGGTCATTTCTACTTTCCGAGCAAGCTAGGCTTCACCCTAGTGCGTTGCTCCAAAAGATTGAATAGTTAGGACCTTAGAAGTGATCGCCCGAACCATAAAATGCAAAAAAAATACAACAGTGTTTCCATCATATAACAGGAATAATTGCAACCAGTTTGAAAGTGATGGCCAATTCTGCGTTCCGGGCAACCTAGGCTTCGCTCTAGGCCGTTGCTCCACCAGATCGAAAAGATAGTGCCTTAGAAGTCAACGCCAGAAGCATAAAATGCGATATAAATACAACAGTTTTTCCATCGTATGAAACAAATAATTGCAACCAGTATGAAACTTATGGTCATTTCTACCTTCCGAGTAACCTAGGCTTCACCCTAGGTCGTAGCTCCAACGGATTGAATAGTTAGGGCCTTAGAAGTCTACGCCCGAACCATAAAATGCAAAAAAAATACAACAGTGTTTCCATCATATAACAGGAATAATTGCGACCAGTTTGAAAGTGATGGCCAATTCTACGTTCCGGGCAACCTAGGTTTCACTCCAGGGCGTTGCTCCACCAGGCCGAATAGTTACGGCCTAAGAAGTCAACGCCAGAAGCATAAAATACGATATAAATACAACAGCTTTTCCATCGAATAAAACGAATAATTGCAACCAGCGTGAAAGTAATGGTCATTTCTACGTTCCGAGCACACTAGGCGTCACTCTAGGGCGTTGCTCCACCACATCTAATAGCTACGACCCTAGAAGTCAACGCCAGATGCATAAAGTACAATACAAATACAACAGCGTTTTTATCGTATAAAACGAATAATTGCAACCAGTGTGAAAGTTATGGTCATTTCTACATTCCGAGCAACCTAGGATTCACTCTAGGGCGTTGCTCCACCAGATCGAATAGTTAGGTCCTTAGAAGTAAACGCCAGAAACATAAAATACGATATAAATACAACAGCGTCTCCATCGTATAAAACGAATAATTGCAATCTGTGTGAAAGTTATGGTCATTTCTACATTTCGAGCAACCTAGGATTCACTCTAGGGTGTTGCTCCACCAGATCGAATAGTTAGGTCCTCAGAAGGAAACGCCAGAAGCATAAAATACGATATAAATACAACAGCGTTTCCATCGTACAAAACGAATAATTGCAACCAGTGTGAAAGTTATGGTCATTTCTACATTCCGAGCAACCTAGGATTCACTCTAGGGCGTTGCTCCACCAGATCGAATAGTGAGGTCCTTAGAAGTAAACGCCAGAAGCATAAAATACGATATAAATACAACAGCTTTTCCATCGTATAAAAGGAATAATTGCAAACAGTGTGAAAGTATTGGTCATTTCTACGTTCCCGGCAAGCTAGGCTTCACCCTGGGCCGTTGTTTCACCAGATCGAATAGTTAGGGCCTAAGAAGTGAACGCCAGAAGCATAAAATGCAATAAAAATACAACAGTTTTTCCATCGTATAACAGGATTAATTGCAACCAGTTTGAAGGTGATGGCCAATTCTACCTTCCGGGCAGCCTAGGCTTCACTCTAGGGCGTTGCTCCACCAGATCGAATAGATAGTGCCTTAGAAGTCAACGCCAGAAGCATAAAATACAATATAAATACAACAGTGTTTCCATCGTATAAAACGAATAATTGCAACCAGGATGAAACTTATGGTCATTTCTACTTTCCGAGCAAGCTAGGCTTCACCCTAGGGCGTTGCTCCAAAAGATTGAATAATTAGGACCTTAGAAGTGATCGCCCGAACCATAAAATGCAAAAAAAATACAACAGTGTTTCCATCATATAACAGGAATAATTGCAACCAGTTTGAAAGTGATGGCCAATTCTACGTTCCGGGCAACCTAGGCTTCTCTCAAGGGCGTTGCTCCACCAGATCGAATAGATAGTGCCTTAGAAGTCAACGCCAGAAGCATAAAATACAATATAAATACAACAGTTTTTCCATCGTATAAAGCGAATAATTGCAACCAGTATGAAACTTATGGTCATTTCTACTTTCCGAGCAAGCTAGGCTTCACCCTAGGGCCTTGCTCCAGCAGATTGAATAGTTAGGGCCTTAGATGTCAACGCCCGAACCATAAAAAGCAAAAAAAATACAACAGTGTTTCCATCATATATCAGGAATAATTGCAACCAGTTTGAAAGTGATGGTCATTTCTACATTCCGAGCAACCTAGGATTCACTCTAGGGCGTTGCTCCACCAGATCGAATAGTTACGGCCTAAGAAGTCAACGCCAGAAGCATAAAATACGATATAAGTACAACAGCTTTTCCATCGTATAAAACGAATAATTGCAACCAGCGTGAAAGTAATGGTCATTTCTACGTTCCGAGCACCCTAGGCGTCACTCTAGGGCGCTGCTCCACCACATCTAATAGCTACGACCTTAGAAGTCAACGCCAGATGCATAAAGTACAATACAAATACAACAGCGTTTTCATCGTATAAAACGAATAATTGCAACCAGTGTGAAAGTTATGGTCATTTCTACATTCCGAGCAACCTAGGATTCACTCTAGGGCGTTGCTCCACCAGATCGAATAGTTAGGTCCTTAGAAGTAAACGCCAGAAACATAAAATACGATATAAATACAACAGCGTCTCCATCGTATACAACGAATAATTGCAATCAGTGTGAAAGTTATGGTCATTTCTACATTTCGAGCAACCTAGGATTCACTCTAGGGTGTTGCTCCACCAGATCGAATAGTTAGGTCCTCAGAAGTAAACGCCAGAAGCATAAAATACGATATAAATACAACAGCGTTTCCATCGTACAAAACGAATAATTGCAACCAGTGTGAAAGTTATGGTCATTTCTACATTCCGAGCAACCTAGGATTCACTCTAGGGCGTTGCTCCACCAGATCGAATAGTGAGGTCCTTAGAAGTAAACGCCAGAAGCATAAAATACGATATAAATACAACAGCTTTTCCATCGTATAAAAGGAATAATTGCAAACAGTGTGAAAGTATTGGTCATTTCTACGTTCCCGGCAAGCTAGGCTTCACCCTAGGCCGTTGTTTCACCAGATCGAATAGTTAGGGCCTAAGAAGTGAACGCCAGAAGCATAAAATGCAATAAAATACAACAGTTTTTCCATCGTATAACAGGATTAATTGCAACCAGTTTGAAGGTGATGGCCAATTCTACCTTCCGGGCAGCCTAGGCTTCACTCTAGGGCGTTGCTCCACCAGATCGAATAGATAGTGCCTTAGAAGTCAACGCCAGAAGCATAAAATACAATATAAATACAACAGTGTTTCCATCGTATAAAACGCATAATTGTAACCAGGATGAAACTTATGGTCATTTCTACTTTCCGAGCAAGCTAGGCTTCACCCTAGGGCGTTGCTCCAAAAGATTGAATAGTTAGGACCTTAGAAGTGATCGCCCGAACCATAAAATGCAAAAAAAATACAACAGTGTTTCCATCATATAACAGGAATAATTGCAACCAGTTTGAAAGTGATGGCCAATTCTACGTTCCGGGCAACCTAGGCTTCTCTCAAGGGCGTTGCTCCACCAGATCGAATAGATAGTGCCTTAGAAGTCAACGCCAGAAGCATAAAATACAATATAAATACAACAGCTTTTCCATCGTATAAAGCGAATAATTGCAACCAGTATGAAACTTATGGTCATTTCTACTTTCCGAGCAAGCTAGGCTTCACCCTAGGGCCTTGCTCCAGCAGATTGAATAGTTAGGGCCTTAGATGTCAACGCCCGAACCATAAAAAGCAAAAAAAATACAACAGTGTTTCCATCATATATCAGGAATAATTACAACCAGTTTGAAAGTGATGGCCAATTCTACGTTCCGGCCAACCTAGGTTTCACTCCAGCGCGTTGCTCCACCAGACCGAATAGTTACGGCCTAAGAAGTCAACGCCAGAAGCATAAAATACGATATAAATACAACAGCTTTTCCATCGTATAAAACGACTAATTCCAACCAGTATGAAACTTATGGTCATTTCTACTTTCCGAGCAAGCTAGGCTTCACCCTAGTGCGTTGCTCCAAAAGATTGAATAGTTAGGACCTTAGAAGTGATCGCCCGAACCATAAAATGCAAAAAAAATACAACAGTGTTTCCATCATATAACAGGAATAATTGCGACCAGTTTGAAAGTGATGGCCAATTCTACGTTCCGGGCAACCTAGGTTTCACTCCAGGGCGTTGCTCCACCAGGCCGAATAGTTACGGCCTAAGAAGTCAACGCCAGAAGCATAAAATACGATATAAATACAACAGCTTTTCCATCGTATAAAACGAATAATTGCAACCAGCGTGAAAGTAATGGTCATTTCTACGTTCCGAGCACCCTAGGCGTCACACTAGGGCGTTGCTCTACCACATCTAATAGCTACGACCTTAGAAGTCAACGCCAGATGCATAAAGTACAATACAAATACAACAGCGTTTTCATCGTATAAAACGAATAATTGCAACCAGTGTGAAAGTTATGGTCATTTCTACATTCCGAGCAACCTAGGATTCACTCTAGGGCGTTGCTCCACCAGATCGAATAGTTAGGTCCTTAGAAGTAAACGCCAGAAACATAAAATACGATATAAATACAACAGCGTCTCCATCGTATAAAACGAATAATTGCAATCAGTGTGAAAGTTATGGTCATTTCAACATTTCGAGCAACCTAGGATTCACTCTAGGGTGTTGCTCCACCAGATCGAATAGTTAGGTCCTCAGAAGTAAACGCCAGAAGCATAAAATACGATATAAATACAACAGCGTTTCCATCGTACAAAACGAATAATTGCAACCAGTATGAAAGTTATGGTCATTTCTACATTCCGAGCAACCTAGGATTCACTCTAGGGCGTTGCTCCACCAGATCGAATAGTGAGGTCCTTAGAAGTAAACGCCAGAAGCATAAAATACGATATAAATACAACAGCTTTTCCATCGTATAAAAGGAATAATTGCAAACAGTGTGAAAGTATTGGTCATTTCTACGTTCCCGGCAAGCTAGGCTTCACCCTAGGCCGTTGTTTCACCAGATCGAATAGTTAGGGCCTAAGAAGTGAACGCCAGAAGCATAAAATGCAATAAAAATACAACAGTTTTTCCATCGTATAACAGGATTAATTGCAACCAGTTTGAAGGTGATGGCCAATTCTACCTTCCGGGCAGCCTAGGCTTCACTCTAGGGCGTTGCTCCACCAGATCGAATAGATAGTGCCTTAGAAGTCAACGCCAGAAGCATAAAATACAATTTAAATACAACAGTTTTTCCATCGTATAAAACGAATAATTGCAACCAGTATGAAACTTATGTTCATTTCTACTTTCCGAGCAACCTAGGCTTCACCCTAGGGCGTTGCTCCAACGGACTGAATAGTTAGGGCCTTAGAAGTCAACGCCCGTACCATAAAATGCAAAAAAAATACAACACTGTTTCCATCATATAACAGGAATAATTGCAACCAGTTTGAAAGTGATGGCCCATTCTACGTTCCGGGCAACCTAGTCTTCGCTCTAGGGCGTTGTTCCACCAGACCGAATAGTTACGGCCTAAGAAGTCAACGCCAGAAGCATAAAATACGATATAAATACAACAGCTTTTCCACCGCATAAAACGAATAATTGCAACCAGTCCGAAACTTATGGTCATTTCTACTCTCCGAGCAAGCTAGGCTTCACCCTAGGGCGTTGCTCCAACAGATTGAATAGTTATGGCCTTAGAAGTCAACGCCCGAAGCATAAAATGCAATAAAAATACAACAGTGTTTCCATCATATATCAGGAATAATTGCAACCAGTTTGAAAGTGGTGGCCAATTCTACGTTCCGGGCAACATAGGCTTCACTCTAGGGCGTTGCTCCACCAGATCGAATAGTTAGTGCCTTAGAAGTCAACGCCAGAAGCATAAAATACAATATAAATACAACAGTTTTTCCATTGTATAAAACGAATAATTGCAACCAGTTTGAAAGTGATGGCCAATTCTACCTTCCGGGCAACCTAGGCTTCACTCTACGGCGTTGCTCCACTAGATCGAACATCTAGGGCCTTAGAAGTCAACGCCAGAAGCATAAAATACAATATAAATACAACAGTTTTTCCATCGTATAAAACGAATAATTGCAACCAGTATGAAACTTATGGTCATTTCTACTTTCCGAGCAACCTAGGCTTCACCCTAGGGCGTAGCTCCAACGGATTGAATAGTTAGGGCCTTAGAAGTCAACGCCCGAGCCATAAAATGCAAAAAAAATACAACAGTGTTTCCATCATATAACAGGAATAATTGCAACCAGTTCGAAAGTGATGGCCAATTCTACGTTCCTGGCAACCTAGGTTTCACTCCAGGGCGTTGCTCCACCAGACCGAATAGTTACGGCCTAAGAGGTCAACGCCAGAAGCATAAAATACGATACAAATACAACAGCTTTTCCATCGTATAAAACGAATAATTGCAACCAGTGTGAAAGTAATGGTCATTTCTACGTTCCGAGCACCCTAGGCGTCACTATAGGGCGTTGCTGCACCACATCTAATAGCTACGGCCTTAGAAGTCAACGCCCGAAGCATAAAATGCAATAAAAATACAACAGTGTTTCCATCGTATAAAACGAATAATTGCAACCAGGATGAAACTTATGGTCATTTCTACTTTCCGAGCAAGCTAGGCTTCACCCTAGTGCGTTGCTCCAAAAGATTAAATAGTTAGGACCTTAGAAGTGATCGCCCGAACCATAAAATGCAAAAAAAATGCAACAGTGTTTCCATCATATAACAGGAATAATTGCAACCAGTTTGAAAGTGATGGCCAATTCTGCGTTCCGGGCAACCTAGGCTTCGCTCTAGGGCGTTGCTCCACCAGATCGAAAAGATAGTGCCTTAGAAGTCAACGCCAGAAGCATAAAATGCGATATAAATACAACAGTTTTTCCATCGTATGAAACAAATAATTGCAACCAGTATGAAACTTATGGTCATTTCTACCTTCCGAGTAACCTAGGCTTCACCCTAGGGCGTTGCTCCAACGGACTGAATAGTTAGGGCCTTAGAAGTCAACGCCCGTACCATAAAATGCAAAAAAAATACAACAGTGTTTCCATCATATAACAGGAATAATTGCAACCAGTTTGAAAGTGATGGCCCATTCTACGTTCCGGGCAACCTAGTCTTCGCTCTAGGGCGTTGTTCCACCAGACCGAATAGTTACGGCCTAAGAAGTCAACGCCAGAAGCATAAAATACGATATAAATACAACAGCTTTTCCACCGCATAAAACGAATAATTGCAACCAGTCCGAAACTTATGGTCATTTCTACTTTCCGAGCAAGCTAGGCTTCACCCTAGGGCGTTGCTCCAACAGATTGAATAGTTATGGCCTTAGAAGTCAACGCCCGAAGCATAAAATGCAATAAAAATACAACAGTGTTTCCATCATATATCAGGAATAATTGCAACCAGTTTGAAAGTGATGGCCAATTCTACGTTCCGGGCAACCTAGGCTTCACTCTAGGGCGTTGCTCCACCAGATCGAATAGTTAGTGCCTTAGAAGTCAACGCCAGAAGCATAAAATACAATATAAATACAACAGTTTTTCCATTGTATAAAACGAATAATTGCAACCAGTTTGAAAGTGATGGCCAATTCTACCTTCCGGGCAACCTAGGCTTCACTCTACGGCGTTGCTCCACTAGATCGAACATCTAGGGCCTTAGAAGTCAACGCCAGAAGCATAAAATACAATATAAATACAACAGTTTTTCCATCGTATAAAACGAATAATTGCAACCAGTATGAAACTTATGGTCATTTCTACTTTCCGAGCAACCTAGGCTTCACCCTAGGGCGTAGCTCCAACGGATTGAATAGTTAGGGCCTTAGAAGTCAACGCCCGAGCCATAAAATGCAAAAAAACTACAACAGTGTTTCCATCATATAACAGGAATAATTGCAACCAGTTTGAAAGTGATGGCCAATTCTACGTTCCTGGCAACCTAGGTTTCACTCCAGGGCGTTGCTCCACCAGACCGAATAGTTACGGCCTAAGAGGTCAACGCCAGAAGCATAAAATACGATACAAATACAACAGCTTTTCCATCGTATAAAACGAATAATTGCAACCAGTGTGAAATTAATGGTCATTTCTACGTTCCGAGCACCCTAGGCGTCACTATAGGGCGTTGCTGCACCACATCTAATAGCTACGGCCTTAGAAGTCAACGCCCGAAGCATAAAATGCAATAAAAATACAACAGTGTTTCCATCGTATAAAACGAATAATTGCAACCAGGATGAAACTTATGGTCATTTCTACTTTCCGAGCAAGCTAGGCTTCACCCTAGTGCGTTGCTCCAAAAGATTGAATAGTTAGGACCTTAGAAGTGATCGCCCGAACCATAAAATGCAAAAAAAATACAACAGTGTTTCCATCATATAACAGGAATAATTGCAACCAGTTTGAAAGTGATGGCCAATTCTGCGTTCCGGGCAACCTAGGCTTCGCTCTAGGGCGTTGCTCCACCAGATCGAAAAGATAGTGCCTTAGAAGTCAACGCCAGAAGCATAAAATGCGATATAAATACAACAGTTTCTCCATCGTATGAAACAAATAATTGCAACCAGTATGAAACTTATGGTCATTTCTACCTTCCGGGTAACCTAGGCTTCACCCTAGGTCGTAGCTCCAACGGATTGAATAGTTAGGGCCTTAGAAGTCTACGCCCGAACCATAAAATGCAAAAAAAATACAACAGTGTTTCCATCATATAACAGGAATAATTGCGACCAGTTTGAAAGTGATGGCCAATTCTACGTTCCGGGCAACCTAGGTTTCACTCCAGGGCGTTGCTCCACCAGGCCGAATAGTTACGGCCTAAGAAGTCAACGCCAGAAGCATAAAATACGATATAAATACAACAGCTTTTCCATCGTATAAAACGAGTAATTGCAACCAGCGTGAAAGTAATGGTCATTTCTACGTTCCGAGCACCCTAGGCGTCACTCTAGGGCGTTGCTCCACCACATCTAATAGCTACGACCTTAGAAGTCAACGCCAGATGCATAAAGTACAATACAAATACAACAGCGTTTTCATCGTATAAAACGAATAATTGCAACCAGTGTGAAAGTTATGGTCATTTCTACATTCCGAGCAACCTAGGATTCACTCTAGGGCGTTGCTCCACCAGATCGAATAGTTAGGTCCTCAGAAGTAAACGCCAGAAGCATAAAATACGATATAAATACAACAGCGTTTCCATCGTACAAAACGAATAATTGCAACCAGTGTGAAAGTTATGGTCATTTCTATATTCCGAGCAACCTAGGATTCACTCTCTGGCGTTGCTCCACCAGATCGAATAGTGAGGTCCTTAGAAGTAGACGCCAGAAGCATAAAATACGATATAATACAACAGCTTTTCCATCGTATAAAACGAATAATTGCAACCAGTATGAAACTTATGTTCATTTCTACTTTCCGAGCAACCTAGGCTTCACCCTAGGGCGTTGCTCCAACGGACTGAATAGTTAGGGCCTTAGAAGTCAACGCCCGTACCATAAAATGCAAAAAAAATACAACAGTGTTTCCATCATATAACAGGAATAATTGCAACCAGTTTGAAAGTGATGGCCCATTCTACGTTCCGGGCAACCTAGTCTTCGCTCTAGGGCGTTGTTCCACCAGACCGAATAGTTACGGCCTAAGAGGTCAACGCCAGAAGCATAAAATACGATACAAATACAACAGCTTTTCCATCGTATAAAACGAATAATTGCAACCAGTGTGAAATTAATGGTCATTTCTACGTTCCGAGCACCCTAGGCGTCACTATAGGGCGTTGCTGCACCACATCTAATAGCTACGGCCTTAGAAGTCAACGCCCGAAGCATAAAATGCAATAAAAATACAACAGTGTTTCCATCGTATAAAACGAATAATTGCAACCAGGATGAAACTTATGGTCATTTCTACTTTCCGAGCAAGCTAGGCTTCACCCTAGTGCGTTGCTCCAAAAGATTGAATAGTTAGGACCTTAGAAGTGATCGCCCGAACCATAAAATGCAAAAAAAATACAACAGTGTTTCCATCATATAACAGGAATAATTGCAACCAGTTTGAAAGTGATGGCCAATTCTGCGTTCCGGGCAACCTAGGCTTCGCTCTAGGGCGTTGCTCCACCAGATCGAAAAGATAGTGCCTTAGAAGTCAACGCCAGAAGCATAAAATGCGATATAAATACAACAGTTTTTCCATCGTATGAAACAAATAATTGCAACCAGTATGAAACTTATGGTCATTTCTACCTTCCGAGTAACCTAGGCTTCACCCTAGGTCGTAGCTCCAACGGATTGAATAGTTAGGGCCTTAGAAGTGAACGCCAGAAGCATAAAATGCAATAAAAATACAACAGTTTTTCCATCGTATAACAGGCTTAATTGCAACCAGTTTGAAGGTGATGGCCAATTCTACCTTCCGGGCAGCCTAGGCTTCACTCTAGGGCGTTGCTCCACCAGATCGAATAGATAGTGCCTTAGAAGTCAACGCCAGAAGCATAAAATACAATATAAATACAACAGTGTTTCCATCGTATAAAACGAATAATTGCAACCAGGATGAAACTTATGGTCATTTCTACATTCCGAGCAAGCTAGGCTTCACCCTAGGGCGTTGCTCCAAAAGATTGAATAGTTAGGACCTTAGAAGTGATCGCCCGAACCATAAAATGCAAAAAAAATACAACAGTGTTTCCATCATATAACAGGAATAATTGCAACCAGTTTGAAAGTGATGGCCAATTCTACGTTCCGGGCAACCTAGGCTTCTCTCAAGGGCGTTGCTCCACCAGATCGAATAGATAGTGCCTTAGAAGTCAACGCCAGAAGCATAAAATACAATATAAATACAACAGCTTTTCCATCGTATAAAGCGAATAATTGCAACCAGTATGAAACTTATGGTCATTTCTACTTTCCGAGCAAGCTAGGCTTCACCATAGGGCCTTGCTCCAGCAGATTGAATAGTTAGGGCCTTAGATGTCAACGCCCGAACCATAAAAAGCAAAAAAAATACAACAGTGTTTCCATCATATATCAGGAATAATTGCAACCAGTTTGAAAGTGATGGCCAATTCTACGTTCCGAGCAACCTAGGTTTCACTCCAGGGCGTTGCTCCACCAGACCGAATAGTTACGGCCTAAGAAGTCAACGCCAGAAGCATAAAATACGATATAAATACAACAGCTTTTCCATCGTATAAAACGACTAATTGCAACCAGTATGAAACTTATGTTCATTTCTACTTTCCGAGCAAGCTAGGCTTCACCCTAGTGCGTTGCTCCAAAAGATTGAATAGTTAGGACCTTAGAAGTGATCGCCCGAACCATAAAATGCAAAAAAAATACAACAGTGTTTCCATCATATAACAGGAATAATTGCGACCAGTTTGAAAGTGATGGCCAATTCTACGTTCCGGGCAACCTAGGTTTCACTCCAGGGCGTTGCACCACCAGGCCGAATAGTTACGGCCTAAGAAGTCAACGCCAGAAGCATAAAATACGATATAAATACAACAGCTTTTCCATCGTATAAAACGAATAATTGCAACCAGCGTGAAAGTAATGGCCATTTCTACGTTCCGAGCACCCTAGGCGTCACTCTAGGGCGTTGCTCCACCACATCTAATAGCTACGACCTTAGAAGTCAACGCCAGATGCATAAAGTACAATACAAATACAACAGCGTTTTCATCGTATAAAACGAATAATTGCAACCAGTGTGAAAGTTATGGTCATTTCTACATTCCGAGCAACCTAGGATTCACTCTAGGGCGTTGCTCCACCAGATCGAATAGTTAGGTCCTTAGAAGTAAACGCCAGAAACATAAAATACGATATAAATACAACAGCGTCTCCATCGTATAAAACGAATAATTGCAATCAGTGTGAAAGTTATGGTCATTTCTACATTTCGAGCAACCTAGGATTCACTCTAGGGTGTTGCTCCACCAGATCGAATAGTTAGGTCCTCAGAAGTAAACGCCAGAAGCATAAAATACGATATAAATACAACAGCGTTTCCATCGTACAAAACGAATAATTGCAACCAGTGTGAAAGTTATGGTCATTTCTACATTCCGAGCAACCTAGGATTCACTCTAGGGCGTTGCTCCACCAGATCGAATAGTGAGGTCCTTAGAAGTAAACGCCAGAAGCATAAAATACGATATAAATACAACAGCTTTTCCATCGTATAAAAGGAATAATTGCAAACAGTGTGAAAGTATTGGTCATTTCTACGTTCCCGGCAAGCTAGGCTTCACCCTAGGCCGTTGTTTCACCAGATCGAATAGTTAGGGCCTAAGAAGTGAACGCCAGATGCATAAAATGCAATAAAAATACAACAGTTTTTCCATCGTATAACAGGATTAATTGCAACCAGTTTGAAAGTGATGGCCAATTCTACCTTCCGGGCAACCTAGGCTTCACTCTACGGCATTGCTCCACTAGATCGAACATCTAGGGCCTTAGAAGTCAACGCCAGAAGCATAAAATACAATATAAATACAACAGTTTTTCCATCGTATAAAACGAATAATTGCAGCCAGTATGAAACTTATGTTCATTTCTACTTTCCGAGCAACCTAGGCTTCACCCTAGGGCGTTGCTCCAACGGATTGAATAGTTAGGGCCTTAGAAGTCAACGCCCGTACCATAAAATGCAAAAAAAATACAACAGTGTTTCCATCATATAACAGGAATAATTGCAACCAGTTTGAAAGTGATGGCCAATTCTACGTTCCGGGCAACCTAGGCTTCTCTCAAGGGCGTTGCTCCACCAGATCGAATAGATAGTGCCTTAGAAGTCAACGCCAGAAGCATAAAATACAATATAAATACAACAGTTTTTCCATCGTATAAAGCGAATAATTGCAACCAGTATGAAACTTATGGTCATTTCTACTTTCCGAGCAAGCTAGGCTTCACCCTAGGGCCTTGCTCCTGCAGATTGAATAGTTAGGGCCTTAGATGTCAACGCCCGAACCATAAAAAGCAAAAAAAATACAACAGTGTTTCCATCATATATCAGGAATAATTGCAACCAGTTTGAAAGTGATGGCCAATTCTACGTTCCGGGCAACCTAGGTTTCACTCCAGGGCGTTGCTCCACCAGACCGAATAGTTACGGCCTAAGAAGTCAACGCCAGAAGCATAAAATACGATATAAATACAACAGCTTTTCCATCGTATAAAACGACTAATTGCAACCAGTATGAAACTTATGGTCATTTCTACTTTCCGAGCAAGCTAGGCTTCACCCTAGGGCGTTGCTCCGACAGATTGAATAGTTATTGCCTTAGAAGTCAACGCCCGAACCATAAAACGCAAAAAAAATACAACAGTGTTTCCGTCATATAACAGGAATAATTGCAACCAGTTTGAAAGTGATGGCCAATTCTACGTTCCGGGCAACCTAGGCTTCACTCTATTGCGTTGCTCCACCAGATCGAATAGTTAGTGCCTTAGAAGTCAACGCCAGAAGCATAAAATACAATATAAATACAACAGTTTTTCCATCGTATAAAACGAATAATTGCAACCAGTATGAAACTTATGGTCATTTCTACTTTCCGAGCAACCTAGGCTTCACCCTAGGGCGTTTCACCAACATATTGAGTAGTTAGGACCTTAGAAGTCAACGCCCGAACCATAAAATGCAAAAAAAATTCAACAGTGTTTCCATCATATAACAGGAATAATTGCAACCAGCTTGAAAGTGATGGCCAATTCTACGTTCCGGGCAACCTAGGCTTCTCTCTAGGGCGTTGCTCCACCGGATCGAATAGATAGTGCCGTAGAAGTCAACGCCAGAAGCATAAAATACAATATAAATACAACAGTTTTTCCATCGTATAAAGCGAATAATTGCAACCAGTATGATACTTATGGTCATTTCCACTTTCCGAGCAAGCTAGGCTTCACCCTAGGGCCTTGCTCCAGCAGATTGAATAGTTAGGGCCTTAGATGTCAACGCCCGAACCATAAAAAACAAAAAAAATACAACAGTGTTTCCATCATATATCAGGAACAATTGCAACCAGTTTGAAAGTGATGGCCAATTCTACGTTCCGGGCAACCTAGGTTTCACTCCAGGGCGTTGCTCACCAGACCGAATAGTTACGGCCTAAGAAGTCAACGCCAGAAGCATAAAATGCGATATAAATACAACAGCTTTTCCATCGTATAAAACGACTAATTGCAACCAGTATGAAACTTATGGTCATTTCTACTTTCCGAGCAAGCTAGGCTTCACCCTAGGGCGTTGCTCCAACAGATTGAATTGTTAGGGCCTTAGAAGTCAACGCCCGAAGCATAAAATGCAATAAAAATACAACAGTGTTTCCATCATATAACAGTAATAATTGCAACCAGTTTGAAAGTGAAGGCCAATTCTACGTTCCGGGCAACCTAGGCCTCACTCTAGGGCGTTGCTCCACCAGATCGAATAGCTAGTGCCTTAGAAGTCAACGCCAGAAGCATAAAATACAATATAAATACAACAGTTTTTCCATCGTATAAAACGAATAATTGCAACCAGTATGAAACTTATGGTCATTTCTACTTTCCGAGCAACCTAGGCTTCACCCTAGGGCGTTGCTCCAACAGATTGAATAGTTAGGACCTTAGAAGTCAACGCCCGAACCATAAAATGCAAAAAAAATACAACAGTGTTTCCATCATATAACAGGAATAATTGCAACCAGTTTGAAAGTTATGGCCAATTCTACGTTCCGGGCTTCCTAGGCTTCTCTCTAGGGCGTTGCTCCACCAGATCGAAAAGATAGTGCCTTAGAAGTCAACGCCAGAAGCATAAAATGCGATATAAATACAACAGTTTTTCCATCGTATAAAACGAATAATTGCAACCAGTATGAAACTTATGGTCATTTCTACTTTCCGAGCAACCTAGGCTTCACCCTAGGGCGTTGTTCCAACAGATTGCATAGTTAGGGCCTTAGAAGTCAACGCCAGAACCATAAAATGCAAAAAAAATACAACAGTGTTTCCGTCATATATCAGGAATAATTGCAACCAGTTTGAAAGTGATGGCCAATTCTACGTTCCGGGCAACCTAGTCTTCGCTCTAGGGTGTTGTTCCACCAGACCGAATAGCTACGACCTTAGAAGTCAACGCCAGAGGCATAAAGTACAATACAAATACAACAGCGTTTTCATCGTATAAAACGAATAATTGCAACCAGTGTGAAAGTTATGGTCAGTTCTACATTCCGAGCAACCTAGGATTCACTCTAGGGCGTTGCTCCACCAGATCGAATAGTTAGGTCCTTAGAAGTAAACGCCACAAACATAAAATACGATATAAGTACAACAGCGTTTCCATCGTATAAAACGAATAATTGCAATCAGTGTGAAAGTTATGGTCATTTCTACATTCCGAGCAACCTAGGATTCACTCTAGGGTGTTGCTCCACCAGATCGAATAGTTAGGTCCTTAGAAGTAAACGCCAGAAGCATAAAATACGATATAAATACAACAGCTTTTCCATCGTATAAAAGGAATAATTGCAAACAGTGTGAAAGTATTGGTCATTTCTACGTTCCCGGCAAGCTAGGCTTCACCCTAGGCCGTCGTTTCACCAGATCGTATAGTTAGGGCCTAAGAAGTGGACGCCAGAAGCATAAAATGCAATAAAAATACAACAGTTTTTCCATCGTATAACAGGATTAATTGCAACCAGTTTGAAGGTGATGGCCAATTCTACCTTTCGGGCTGCCTAGGCTTCACTCTAGGGCGTTGCTCCACCAGGTCGAATAGATAGTGCCTTAGAAGTCAACGCCAGAAGCATAAAATACAATATAAATACAACAGTGTTTCCATCGTATAAAACGAATAATTGCAACCAGGATGAAACTTATGGTCATTTCTACTTTCCGAGCAAGCTAGGCTTCACCCTAGGGCGTTGCTCCAAAAGATTGAATAGTTAGGACCTTAGAAGTGATCGCCCGAACCATAAAATGCAAAAAAAATACAACAGTGTTTCCATCATATAACAGGAATAATTGCAACCAGTTTGAAAGTGATGGCCAATTCTACGTTCCGGGCAACCTAGGCTTCTCTCAAGGGCGTTGCTCCACCAGATCGAATAGATAGTGCCTTAGAAGTCAACGCCAGAAGCATAAAATACAATATAAATACAACAGTGTTTCCATCGTATAAAACGAATAATTGCAACCAGGATGAAACTTATGGTCATTTCTACTTTCCGAGCAAGCTAGGCTTCACCCTAGGTCGTAGCTCCAACGGATTGAATAGTTAGGGCCTTAGAAGTCTACGCCCGAACCATAAAATGCAAAAAAAATACAACAGTGTTTCCATCATATAACAGGAATAATTGCGACCAGTTTGAAAGTGATGGCCAATTCTACGTTCCGGGCAACCTAGGTTTCACTCCAGGGCGTTGCTCCACCAGGCCGAATAGTTACGGCCTAAGAAGTCAACGCCAGAAGCATAAAATACGATATAAGTACAACAGCTTTTCCATCGTATAAAACGAATAATTGCAACCAGCGTGAAAGTAATGGTCATTTCTACGTTCCGAGCACCCTAGGCGTCACTCTAGGGCGTTGCTCCACCACATCTAATAGCTACGACCTTAGAAGTCAACGCCAGATGCATAAAGTACAATACAAATACAACAGCGTTTTCATCGTATAAAACGAATAATTGCAACCAGTGTGAAAGTTATGGTCATTTCTACATTCCGAGCAACCTAGGATTCACTCTAGGGCGTTGCTCCACCAGATCGAATAGTTAGGTCCTTAGAAGTCAACGCCCGAAGCATAAAATGCAATAAAAATACAACAGTGTTTCCATCATATAACAGTAATAATTGCAACCAGTTTGAAAGTGAAGGCCAATTCTACGTTCCGGGCAACCTAGGCCTCACTCTAGGGCGTTGCTCCACCAGATCGAATAGCTAGTGCCTTAGAAGTCAACGCCAGAAGCATAAAATACAATATAAATACAACAGTTTTTCCATCGTATAAAACGAATAATTGCAACCAGTATGAAACTTATGGTCATTTCTACTTTCCGAGCAACCTAGGCTTCACCCTAGGGCGTTGCTCCAACAGATTGAATAGTTAGGACCTTAGAAGTCAACGCCCGAACCATAAAATGCAAAAAAAATACAACAGTGTTTCCATCATATAACAGGAATAATTGCAACCAGTTTGAAAGTTATGGCCAATTCTACGTTCCGGGCTTCCTAGGCTTCTCTCTAGGGCGTTGCTCCACCAGATCGAAAAGATAGTGCCTTAGAAGTCAACGCCAGAAGCATAAAATGCGATATAAATACAACAGTTTTTCCATCGTATAAAACGAATAATTGCAACCAGTATGAAACTTATGGTCATTTCTACTTTCCGAGCAACCTAGGCTTCACCCTAGGGCGTTGTTCCAACAGATTGCATAGTTAGGGCCTTAGAAGTCAACGCCAGAACCATAAAATGCAAAAAAAATACAACAGTGTTTCCGTCATATATCAGGAATAATTGCAACCAGTTTGAAAGTGATGGCCAATTCTACGTTCCGGGCAACCTAGTCTTCGCTCTAGGGTGTTGTTCCACCAGACCGAATAGCTACGACCTTAGAAGTCAACGCCAGAGGCATAAAGTACAATACAAATACAACAGCGTTTTCATCGTATAAAACGAATAATTGCAACCAGTGTGAAAGTTATGGTCAGTTCTACATTCCGAGCAACCTAGGATTCACTCTAGGGCGTTGCTCCACCAGATCGAATAGTTAGGTCCTTAGAAGTAAACGCCACAAACATAAAATACGATATAAGTACAACAGCGTTTCCATCGTATAAAACGAATAATTGCAATCAGTGTGAAAGTTATGGTCATTTCTACATTCCGAGCAACCTAGGATTCACTCTAGGGTGTTGCTCCACCAGATCGAATAGTTAGGTCCTTAGAAGTAAACGCCAGAAGCATAAAATACGATATAAATACAACAGCTTTTCCATCGTATAAAAGGAATAATTGCAAACAGTGTGAAAGTATTGGTCATTTCTACGTTCCCGGCAAGCTAGGCTTCACCCTAGGCCGTCGTTTCACCAGATCGTATAGTTAGGGCCTAAGAAGTGGACGCCAGAAGCATAAAATGCAATAAAAATACAACAGTTTTTCCATCGTATAACAGGATTAATTGCAACCAGTTTGAAGGTGATGGCCAATTCTACCTTTCGGGCTGCCTAGGCTTCACTCTAGGGCGTTGCTCCACCAGGTCGAATAGATAGTGCCTTAGAAGTCAACGCCAGAAGCATAAAATACAATATAAATACAACAGTGTTTCCATCGTATAAAACGAATAATTGCAACCAGGATGAAACTTATGGTCATTTCTACTTTCCGAGCAAGCTAGGCTTCACCCTAGGGCGTTGCTCCAAAAGATTGAATAGTTAGGACCTTAGAAGTGATCGCCCGAACCATAAAATGCAAAAAAAATACAACAGTGTTTCCATCATATAACAGGAATAATTGCAACCAGTTTGAAAGTGATGGCCAATTCTACGTTCCGGGCAACCTAGGCTTCTCTCAAGGGCGTTGCTCCACCAGATCGAATAGATAGTGCCTTAGAAGTCAACGCCAGAAGCATAAAATACAATATAAATACAACAGTGTTTCCATCGTATAAAACGAATAATTGCAACCAGGATGAAACTTATGGTCATTTCTACTTTCCGAGCAAGCTAGGCTTCACCCTAGGTCGTAGCTCCAACGGATTGAATAGTTAGGGCCTTAGAAGTCTACGCCCGAACCATAAAATGCAAAAAAAATACAACAGTGTTTCCATCATATAACAGGAATAATTGCGACCAGTTTGAAAGTGATGGCCAATTCTACGTTCCGGGCAACCTAGGTTTCACTCCAGGGCGTTGCTCCACCAGGCCGAATAGTTACGGCCTAAGAAGTCAACGCCAGAAGCATAAAATACGATATAAGTACAACAGCTTTTCCATCGTATAAAACGAATAATTGCAACCAGCGTGAAAGTAATGGTCATTTCTACGTTCCGAGCACCCTAGGCGTCACTCTAGGGCGTTGCTCCACCACATCTAATAGCTACGACCTTAGAAGTCAACGCCAGATGCATAAAGTACAATACAAATACAACAGCGTTTTCATCGTATAAAACGAATAATTGCAACCAGTGTGAAAGTTATGGTCATTTCTACATTCCGAGCAACCTAGGATTCACTCTAGGGCGTTGCTCCACCAGATCGAATAGTTAGGTCCTTAGAAGTAAACGCCAGAAACATAAAATACGATATAAATACAACAGCGTCTCCATCGTATAAAACGAATAATTGCAATCAGTGTGAAAGTTATGGTCATTTCTACATTTCGAGCAACCTAGGATTCACTCTAGGGTGTTGCTCCACCAGATCGAATAGTTAGGTCCTCAGAAGTAAACGCCAGAAGCATAAAATACGATATAAATACAACAGCGTTTCCATCGTACAAAACGAATAATTGCAACCAGTGTGAAAGTTATGGTCATTTCTACATTCCGAGCAACCTAGGATTCACTCTAGGGCGTTGCTCCACTAGATCGAATAGTGAGGTCCTTAGAAGTAAACGCCAGAAGCATAAAATACGATATAAATACAACAGCTTTTCCATCGTATAAAAGGAATAATTGCAAACAGTGTGAAAGTATTGGTCATTTCTACGTTCCCGGCAAGCTAGGCTTCACCCTAGGCCGTTGTTTCACCAGATCGAATAGTTAGGGCCTAAGAAGTGAACGCCAGAAGCATAAAATGCAATAAAAATACAACAGTTTTTCCATCGCATAACAGGCTTAATTGCAACCAGTTTGAAGGTGATGGCCAATTCTACCTTCCGGGCAGCCTAGGCTTCACTCTAGGGCGTTGCTCCACCAGATCGAATAGATAGTGCCTTAGAAGTCAACGCCAGAAGCATAAAATACAATATAAATACAACAGTGTTTCCATCGTATAAAACGAATAATTGCAACCAGGATGAAACTTATGGTCATTTCTACTTTCCGAGCAAGCTAGGCTTCACCCTAGGGCGTTGCTCCAAAAGATTGAATAGTTAGGACCTTAGAAGTGATCGCCCGAACCATAAAATGCAAAAAAAATACAACAGTGTTTCCATCATATAACAGGAATAATTGCAACCAGTTTGAAAGTGATGGCCAATTCTACGTTCCGGGCAACCTAGGCTTCTCTCAAGGGCGTTGCTCCACCAGATCGAATAGATAGTGCCTTAGAAGTCAACGCCAGAAGCATAAAATACAATATAAATACAACAGCTTTTCCATCGTATAAAGCGAATAATTGCAACCAGTATGAAACTTATGGTCATTTCTACTTTCCGAGCAAGCTAGGCTTCACCATAGGGCCTTGCTCCAGCAGATTGAATAGTTAGGGCCTTAGATGTCAACGCCCGAACCATAAAAAGCAAAAAAAATACAACAGTGTTTCCATCATATATCAGGAATAATTGCAACCAGTTTGAAAGTGATGGCCAATTCTACGTTCCGAGCAACCTAGGTTTCACTCCAGGGCGTTGCTCCACCAGACCGAATAGTTACGGCCTAAGAAGTCAACGCCAGAAGCATAAAATACGATATAAATACAACAGCTTTTCCATCGTATAAAACGACTAATTGCAACCAGTATGAAACTTATGGTCATTTCTACTTTCCGAGCAAGCTAGGCTTCACCCTAGTGCGTTGCTCCAAAAGATTGAATAGTTAGGACCTTAGAAGTGATCGCCCGAACCATAAAATGCAAAAAAAATACAACAGTGTTTCCATCATATAACAGGAATAATTGCGACCAGTTTGAAAGTGATGGCCAATTCTACGTTCCGGGCAACCTAGGTTTCATTCCAGGGCGTTGCACCACCAGGCCGAATAGTTACGGCCTAAGAAGTCAACGCCAGAAGCATAAAATACGATATAAATACAACAGCTTTTCCATCGTATAAAACGAATAATTGCAACCAGCGTGAAAGTAATGGTCATTTCTACGTTCCGAGCACCCTAGGCGTCACTCTAGGGCGTTGCTCCACCACATCTAATAGCTACGACCTTAGAAGTCAACGCCAGATGCATAAAGTACAATACAAATACAACAGCGTTTTCATCGTATAAAACGAATAATTGCAACCAGTGTGAAAGTTATGGTCATTTCTAAATGCCGAGCAACCTAGGATTCACTCTAGGGCGTTGCTCCACCAGATCGAATAGTTAGGTCCTTAGAAGTAAACGCCAGAAACATAAAATACGATATAAATACAACAGCGTCTCCATCGTATAAAACGAATAATTGCAATCAGTGTGAAAGTTATGGTCATTTCTACATTTCGAGCAACCTAGGATTCACTCTAGGGTGTTGCTCCACCAGATCGAATAGTTAGGTCCTCAGAAGTAAACGCCAGAAGCATAAAATACGATATAAATACAACAGCGTTTCCATCGTACAAAACGAATAATTGCAACCAGTGTGAAAGTTATGGTCATTTCTACATTCCGAGCAACCTAGGATTCACTCTAGGGCGTTGCTCCACCAGATCGAATAGTGAGGTCCTTAGAAGTAAACGCCAGAAGCATAAAATACGATATAAATACAACAGCTTTTCCATCGTATAAAAGGAATAATTGCAAACAGTGTGAAAGTATTGGTCATTTCTACGTTCCCGGCAAGCTAGGCTTCACCCTAGGCCGTTGTTTCACCAGATCGAATAGTTAGGGCCTAAGAAGTGAACGCCAGAAGCATAAAATGCAATGAAAATACAACAGTTTTTCCATCGTATAACAGGATTAATTGCAACCAGTTTGAAAGTGATGGCCAATTCTACCTTCCGGGCAACCTAGGCTTCACTCTACGGCGTTGCTCCACTAGATCGAACATCTAGGGCCTTAGAAGTCAACGCCAGAAGCATAAAATACAATATAAATACAACAGTTTTTCCATCGTATAAAACGAATAATTGCAGCCAGTATGAAACTTATGTTCATTTCTACTTTCCGAGCAACCTAGGCTTCACCCTAGGGCGTTGCTCCAACGGATTGAATAGTTAGGGCCTTAGAAGTCAACGCCCGTACCATAAAATGCAAAAAAAATACAACAGTGTTTCCATCATATAACAGGAATAATTGCAACCAGTTTGAAAGTGATGGCCAATTCTACGTTCCGGGCAACCTAGGCTTCTCTCAAGGGCGTTGCTCCACCAGATCGAATAGATAGTGCCTTAGAAGTCAACGCCAGAAGCATAAAATACAATATAAATACAACAGTTTTTCCATCGTATAAAGCGAATAATTGCAACCAGTATGAAACTTATGGTCATTTCTACTTTCCGAGCAAGCTAGGCTTCACCCTAGGGCCTTGCTCCTGCAGATTGAATAGTTAGGGCCTTAGATGTCAACGCCCGAACCATAAAAAGCAAAAAAAATACAACAGTGATTCCATCATATATCAGGAATAATTGCAACCAGTTTGAAAGTGATGGCCAATTCTACGTTCCGGGCAACCTAGGTTTCACTCCAGGGCGTTGCTCCACCAGACCGAATAGTTACGGCCTAAGAAGTCAACGCCAGAAGCATAAAGTGCGATATAAATACAACAGCTTTTCCATCGTATAAAACGACTAATTGCAACCAGTATGAAACTTATGGTCATTTCTACTTTCCGAGCAAGCTAGGCTTCACCCTAGGGCGTTGCTCCATCAGATTGAAATGTTAGGGCCTTAGAAGTCAACGCCCGAAGCATAAAATGCAATAAAAATACAACAGTGTTTCCATCATATAACAGTAATAATTGCAACCAGTTTGAAAGTGAAGGCCAATTCTACGTTCCGGGCAACCTAGGCCTCACTCTAGGGCGTTGCTCCACCAGATCGAATAGCTAGTGCCTTAGAAGTCAACGCCAGAAGCATAAAATACAATATAAATACAACAGTTTTTCCATCGTATAAAGCGAATAATTGCAACCAGTATGAAACTTATGGTCATTTCTACTTTCCGAGCAACCTAGGCTTCACCCTAGGGCCTTGCTCCAGCAGATTGAATAGTTAGGGCCTTAGATGTCAACGCCCGAACCATAAAATGCAAAAAAAATACAACAGTGTTTCCATCATATATCAGGAATAATTGCAACCAGTTTGAAAGTGATGGCCAATTCTACGTTCCGGGCAACCTAGGTTTCACTTCAGGGCGTTGCTCCACCAGACCGAATAGTTACGGCCTAAGAAGTCAACGCCAGAAGCATAAAATACGATATAAATACAACAGCTTTTTCATCGTATAAAACGACTAATTGCAACCAGTATGAAACTTATTGTCATTTCTACTTTCCGAGCAACCGAGGCTTCACCCTAGGGCGTTTCTCCAACAGATAGAGTAGTTAGGGCCTTAGAAGTCAACGCCCGAACCATAAAATGCAAAAAAAATACAACAGTGTTTTCGTCATATATCAGGAATAATTGCAACCAGTTTGAAAGTGATGGCCAATTCTACGTTCCGGGCAACCTAGTCTTCGCTCTAGGGCGTTGTTCCACCAGACCGAATAGTTACGGCCTAAGAAGTCAACGCCAGAAGCATAAAATACGATATAATACAACAACTTTTCCACCGCATAAAACGAATAATTGCAACCAGTCCGAAACTTATGGTCATTTCTACTTTCCGAGCAAGCTAGGCTTCACCCTAGGGCGTTGCTCCAACGGACTGAATAGTTAGGGCCTTAGAAGTCAACGCCCGTACCATAAAATGCAAAAAAAATACAACAGTGTTTCCATCATATAACAGGAATAATTGCAACCAGTTTGAAAGTGATGGCCCATTCTACGTTCCGGGCAACCTAGTCTTCGCTCTAGGGCGTTGTTCCACCAGACCGAATAGTTACGGCCTAAGAAGTCAACGCCAGAAGCATAAAATACGATATAAATACAACAGCTTTTCCACCGCATAAAACGAATAATTGCAACCAGTCCGAAACTTATGGTCATTTCTACTTTCCGAGCAAGCTAGGCTTCACCCTAGGGCGTTGCTCCAACAGATTGAATAGTTAGGGCCTTAGAAGTCTACGCCCGAACCATAAAATGCAAAAAAAATACAACAGTGTTTCCATCATATAACAGGAATAAGTGCGACCAGTTTGAAAGTGATGGCCAATTCTACGTTCCGGGCAACCTAGGTTTCACTCCAGGGCGTTGCTCCACCAGGCCGAATAGTTACGGCCTAAGAAGTCAACGCCAGAAGCATAAAATACGATATAAATACAACAGCTTTTCCATCGTATAAAACGAATAATTGCAACCAGCGTGAAAGTAAGGGTCATTTCTACGTTCCGAGCACCCTAGGCGTCAGTCTAGGGCGTTGCTCCACCACATCTAATAGCTACGACCTTAGAAGTCAACGCCAGATGCATAAAGTACAATACAAATACAACAGCGTTTTCATCGTATAAAACGAATAATTGCAACCAGTGTGAAAGTTATGGTCATTTCTACATTCCGAGCAACCTAGGATTCACTCTAGGGCGTTGCTCCACCAGATCGAATAGTTAGGTCCTTAGAAGTAAACGCCAGAAACATAAAATACGATATAAATACAACAGCGTCTCCATCGTATAAAACGAATAATTGCAATCAGTGTGAATGTTATGGTCATTTCTACACTTCGAGCAACCTAGGATTCACTCTAGGGTGTTGCTCCACCAGACCGAATAGTTACGGCCTAAGAAGTCAACGCCAGAAGCATAAAATACGATATAAATACAACTGCTTTTCCATCGTATAAAACGACTAATTGCAACCAGTATGAAACTTATGGTCATTTCTACTTCCCGAGCAAGCTAGGCTTCACCCTAGGGCGTTGCTCCAACAGATTGAATAGTTAGGGCCTTAGAAGTCAACGCCCGAAGCATAAAATGCAATAAAAATACAACAGTGTTTCCATCATATAACAGTAATAATTGCAACCAGTTTGAAAGTGAAGGCCAATTCTACGTTCCGGGCAACCTAGGCCTCACTCTAGGGCGTTGCTCCACCAGATCGAATAGCTAGTGCCTTAGAAGTCAACGCCAGAAGCATAAAATACAATATAAATACAACAGTTTTTCCATCGTATAAAACGAATAATTGCAACCAGTATGAAACTTATGGTCATTTCTACTTTCCGAGCAACCTAGGCTTCACCCTAGGGCGTTGCTCCAACAGATTGAATAGTTAGGACCTTAGAAGTCAACGCCCGAACCATAAAATGCAAAAAAAATACAAGAGTGTTTCCATCATATAACAGGAATAATTGCAACCAGTTTGAAAGTTATGGCCAATTCTACGTTCCGGGCTTCCTAGGCTTCTCTCTAGGGCGTTGCTCCACCAGATCGAAAAGATAGTGCCTTAGAAGTCAACGCCAGAAGCATAAAATGCGATATAAATACAACAGTTTTTCCATCGTATAAAACGAATAATTGCAACCAGTATGAAACTTATGGTCATTTCTACTTTCCGAGCAACCTAGGCTTCACCCTAGGGCGTTGTTCCAACAGATTGCATAGTTAGGGCCTTAGAAGTCAACGCCCGAACCATAAAATGCAAAAAAAATACAACAGTGTTTCCGTCATATATCAGGAATAATTGCAACCAGTTTGAAAGTGATGGCCAATTCTACGTTCCGGGCAACCTAATCTTCGCTCTAGGGTGTTGTTCCACCAGACCGAATAGCTACGACCTTAGAAGTCAACGCCAGAGGCATAAAGTACAATACAAATACAACAGCGTTTTCATCGTATAAAACGAATAATTGCAACCAGTGTGAAAGTTATGGTCAGTTCTACATTCCGAGCAACCTAGGATTCACTCTAGGGCGTTGCTCCACAAGATCGAATAGTTAGGTCCTTAGAAGTAAACGCCAGAAACATAAAATACGATATAAATACAACAGCGTTTCCATCGTATAAAACGAATAATTGCAACCAGGGTGAAAGTTATGGTCATTTCTACATTCCGAGCAACCTAGGATTCACTCTAGGGCGTTGCTCCACCAGATCGAATAGTGAGGTCCTTAGAAGTAAACGCCAGAAGCATAAAATACGATATAAATACAACAGCTTTTCCATCGTATAAAAGGAATAATTGCAAACAGTGTGAAAGTAATGGTCATTTCTACGTTCCCGGCAAGCTAGGCTTCACCCTAGGCCGTTGTTTCACCAGATCGAATAGTTAGGGCCTAAGAAGTGAACGCCAGAAGCATAAAATGCAATAAAAATACAACAGTTTTTCCATCGTATAACAGGATTAATTGCAACCAGTTTGAAAGTGATGGTCATTTCTCCTTTCCGGGCAACCTAGGCTTCACTCTAGGGCGTTACTCCACTAGATCGAATAGCTAGGGCCTTAGAAGTCAACGCCAGAAGCATAAAATACGATATAAATACAACAGCTCTTCCATCGTATAAAAGGAATAATTGCAAACAGTGTGAAAGTATTGGTCATTTCTACGTTCCCGGCAAGCTAGGCTTCACCCTAGGCCGTTGTTTCACCAGATCGAATAGTTAGGCCCTAAGAAGTGAACGCCAGAAGCATAAAATGCAATAAAAATACAACAGTTTTTCCATCGTATAACAGGATTAATTGCAACCAGTTTGAAGGTGATGGCCAATTCTACCTTCCGGGCAGCCTAGGCATCACTCTAGGGCGTTGCTCCACCAGATCGAATAGATAGTGCCTTAGAAGTCAACGCCAGAAGCATAAAATAAAATATAAATACAACAGTGTTTCCATCGTATAAAACGAATAATTGCAACCAGGATGAAACTTATGGTCATTTCTACTTTCCGAGCAAGCTAGGCTTCACCCTAGGGCGTTGCTCCAAAAGATTGAATAGTTAGGACCTTAGAAGTGATCGCCCGAACCATAAAATGCAAAAAAAATACAACAGTGTTTCCATCATATAACAGGAATAATTGCAACCAGTTTGAAAGTGATGGCCAATTCTACGTTCCGGGCAACCTAGGCTTCTCTCAAGGGCGTTGCTCCACCAGATCGAATAGATAGTGCCTTAGAAGTCAACGCCAGAAGCATAACATACAATATAAATACAACAGTTTTTCCATCGTATAAAGCGAATAATTGCAACCAGTATGAAACTTATGGTCATTTCTACTTTCCGAGCAAGCTAGGCTTCACCCTAGGGCCTTGCTCCAGCAGATTGAATAGTTAGGGCCTTAGATGTCAACGCCCGAACCATAAAAAGCAAAAAAAATACAACAGTGTTTCCATCATATATCAGGAATAATTGCAACCAGTTTGAAAGTGATGGCCAACTCTACGTTCCGGGCAACCTAGGTTTCACTCCAGGGCGTTGCTCCACCAGACCGAATAGTTACGGCCTAAGAAGTCAACGCCAGAAGCATAAAATACGATATAAATACAACAGCTTTTCCATCGTATAAAACGACTAATTGCAACCAGTATGAAACTTATGGTCATTTCTACTTTCCGAAAAAGCTAGGCTTCACCCTAGGGCGTTGCTCCAACAGATTGAATAGTTATTGCCTTAGAAGTCAACGCCCGAACCATAAAACGCAAAAAAAATACAAGAGTGTTTCCGTCATATAACTGGAATAATTGCAACCAGTTTGAAAGTGATGGCCAATTCTACGTTCCGGGCAACCTAGGCTTCACTCTATTGCGTTGCTCCACCGGATCGAATAGTTAGTGCCTTAGAAGTCAACGCCAGAAGCATAAAATACAATATAAATACAACAGTTTTTCCATCGTATAAAACGAATAATTGCAACCAGTATGAAAGTTATGGTCATTTCTACTTTCCGAGCAACCTAGGCTTCACCCTAGGGCGTTTCTCCAACATATTGAGTAGTTAGGACCTTAGAAGTCAACGCCCGAACCATAAAATGCAAAAAAAATTCAACAGTGTTTCCATCATATAACAGGAATAATTGCAACCAGCTTGAAAGTGATGGCCAATTCTACGTTCCGGGCAACCTAGGCTTCTCTCTAGGGCGCTGCTCCACCGGATCGAATAGATAGTGCCTTAGAAGTCAACGCCAGAAGCATAAAATACAATATAAATACAACAGTTTTTCCATCGTATAAAGCGAATAATTGCAACCAGTATGAAACTTATGGTCATTTCTACTTTCCGAGCAAGCTAGGCTTCACCCTCGGGCCTTGCTCCAGCAGATTGAATAGTTAGGGCCTTAGATGTCAACGCCCGAACCATAAAAAACAAAAAAAATACAACAGTGTTTCCATCATATATCAGGAACAATTGCAACCAGTTTGAAAGTGATGGCCAATTCTACGTTCCGGGCAACCTAGGTTTCACTCCAGGGCGTTGCTCCACCAGACCGAATAGTTACGGCCTAAGAAGTCAACGCCAGAAGCATAAAATACGATATAAATACAACTGCTTTTCCATCGTATAAAACGACTAATTGCAACCAGTATGAAACTTATGGTCATTTCTACTTTCCGAGCAAGCTAGGCTTCACCCTAGGGCGTTGCTCCAACAGATTGAATAGTTAGGGCCTTAGAAGTCAACGCCCGAAGCATAAAATGCAATAAAAATACAACAGTGTTTCCATCATATAACAGTAATAATTGCAACCAGTTTGAAAGTGAAGGCCAATTCTACGTTCCGGGCAACCTAGGCCTCACTCTAGGGCGTTGCTCCACCAGATCGAATAGCTAGTGCCTTAGAAGTCAACGCCAGAAGCATAAAATACAATATAAATACAACAGTTTATCCATCGTATAAAACGAATAATTGCAACCAGTATGAAACTTATGGTCATTTCTACTTTCCGAGCAACCTAGGCTTCACCCTAGGGCGTTGCTCCAACAGATTGAATAGTTAGGACCTTAGAAGTCAACGCCCGAACCATAAAATGCAAAAAAAATACAAGAGTGTTTCCATCATATAACAGGAATAATTGCAACCAGTTTGAAAGTTATGGCCAATTCTACGTTCCGGGCTTCCTAGGCTTCTCTCTAGGGCGTTGCTCCACCAGATCGAAAAGATAGTGCCTTAGAAGTCAACGCCAGAAGCATAAAATGCGATATAAATACAACAGTTTTTCCATCGTATAAAACGAATAATTGCAACCAGTATGAAACTTATGGTCATTTCTACTTTCCGAGCAACCTAGGCTTCACCCTAGGGCGTTGGTCCAACAGATTGCATAGTTAGGGCCTTAGAAGTCAACGCCCGAACCATAAAATGCAAAAAAAATACAACAGTGTTTCCGTCATATATCAGGAATAATTGCAACCAGTTTGAAAGTGATGGCCAATTCTACGTTCCGGGCAACCTAATCTTCGCTCTAGGGTGTTGTTCCACCAGACCGAATAGCTACGACCTTAGAAGTCAACGCCAGAGGCATAAAGTACAATACAAATACAACAGCGTTTTCATCGTATAAAACGAATAATTGCAACCAGTGTGAAAGTTATGGTCAGTTCTACATTCCGAGCAACCTAGGATTCACTCTAGGGCGTTGCTCCACAAGATCGAATAGTTAGGTCCTTAGAAGTAAACGCCAGAAGCATAAAATACGATATAAATACAACAGCGTTTCCATCGTATAAAACGAATAATTGCAACCAGGGTGAAAGTTATGGTCATTTCTACATTCCGAGCAACCTAGGATTCACTCTAGGGCGTTGCTCCACCAGATCGAATAGTGAGGTCCTTAGAAGTAAACGCCAGAAGCATAAAATACGATATAAATACAACAGCTTTTCCATCGTATAAAAGGAATAATTGCAAACAGTGTGAAAGTAATGGTCATTTCTACGTTCCCGGCAAGCTAGGCTTCACCCTAGGCCGTTGTTTCACCAGATCGAATAGTTAGGGCCTAAGAAGTGAACGCCAGAAGCATAAAATGCAATAAAAATACAACAGTTTTTCCATCGTATAACAGGATTAATTGCAACCAGTTTGAAAGTGATGGTCATTTCTCCTTTCCGGGCAACCTAGGCTTCACTCTAGGGCGTTACTCCACTAGATCAAATAGCTAGGGCCTTAGAAGTCAACGCCAGAAGCATAAAATACAATATAAATACAACAGTTTTTCCATCGGATAAAACGATTAATTGCAACCAGTATGAAACTGATGGTCATTTCTACTTTCCGAGCATCCTAGGCTTCACCCTAGGGCGTTGCTCCAACAGATTGAATAGTTAGGGCCTTAGAAGTCAACGCCCGAAGCATAAAATGCAATAAAAATACAACAGTGTTTCCATCGTATAAAACGAATAATTGCAACGAGGATGAAACTTATGGTCATTTCTACTTTCCGAGCAGGCTAGGCTTCACCCTAGGGCGTTGCTCCAAAAGATTGAATAGTTAGGACCTTAGAAGTGATCGCCCGAACCATAAAATGCAAAAAAAATACAACAGTGTTTCCATCATATAACAGGAATAATTGGAACCAGTTTGAAAGTGATGGCCAATTCTACGTTCCGGGCAACCTAGGCTTCTCTCTAGGGCGTTGCTCCACCAGATCGAATAGATAGTGCCTTAGAAGTCAACGCCAGAAGCATAAAATACAATATAAATACAACAGTTTTTCCATCGTATAAAGCGAATAATTGCAACCAGTATGAAACTTATGGTCATTTCTACTTTCCGAGCAACCTAGGCTTCACCCTAGGGCCTTGCTCCAGCAGATTGAATAGTTAGAGCCTTAGATGTCAACGCCCGAACCATAAAATGCAAAAAAAATACAACAGTGTTTCCATCATATATCAGGAATAATTGCAACCAGTTTGAAAGTGATGGCCAATTCTACGTTCCGGGCAACCTAGGTTTCACTCCAGGGCGTTGCTCCACCAGACCGTATAGTTACGGCCTAAGAAGTCAACGCCAGAAGCATAAAATACGATATAAATACAACAGCTTTTCCATCGTATAAAACGACTAATTGCAACCAGTATGAAACTTATGGCCATTTCTACTTTCCGAGCAACCGAGGCTTCACCCTAGGGCGTTTCTCCAACAGATAGAGTAGTTAGGACCTTAGAAGTCAACGCCCGAACCATAAAATGCAAAAAAAATACAACAGTGTTTCCATCATATAACAGGAATAATTGCAACCAGTTTGAAAGTGATGGCCAATTCTACGTTCCGGGCATCCTAGGCTTCGCTCTAGGGCGTTGCACCACCAGATCGAAAAGATAGTGCCTTAGAAGTCAACGCCAGAAGCATAAAATCCGATATAAATACAACAGTTTTTACATCGTATAAAACGAATAATTGCAACCAGTATGAAACTTATGGTCATTTCTACTTTCCGAGCAACCTAGGCTTCACCCTAGGGCGTTGTTCCAACAGATTGCATAGTTAGGGCCTTAGAAGTCAACGCCCGAACCATAAAATGCAAAAAAAATACAACAGTGTTTCCGTCATATATCAGGAATAATTGCAACCAGTTTGAAAGTGATGGCCAATTCTACGTTCCGGGCAACCTAGTCTTCGCTCTAGGGTGTTGTTCCACCAGACCGAATAGCTACGACCTTAGAAGTCAACGCCAGAGGCATAAAGTACAATACAAATACAACAGCGTTTTCATCGTATAAAACGAATAATTGCAACCAGTGTGAAAGTTATGGTCAGTTCTACATTCCGAGCAACCTAGGATTCACTCTACGGCGTTGCTCCACCAGATCGAATAGTTAGGTCCTTAGAAGTAAACGCCAGAAACATAAAATACGATATAAATACAACAGCGTTTCCATCGTATAAAACGAATAATTGCAATCAGTGTGAAAGTTATGGTCATTTCTACATTCCGAGCAACCTAGGATTCACTCTAGGGTGTTGCTCCACCAGATCGAATAGTTAGGTCCTTAGAAGTAAACGCCAGAAGCATAAAATACGATATAAATACAACAGCGTTTCCATCGTATAAAACGAATAATTGCAACCAGTGTGAAAGTTATGGTCAGTTCTACATTCCGAGCAACCTAGGATTCACTCTAGGGCGTTGCTCCACCAGATCGAATAGTTAGGTCCTTAGAAGTAAACGCCAGAAACATAAAATACAATATAAATACAACAGTTTTTCCATCGTATAAAGCGAATAATTGCAACCAGTATGAAACTTATGGTCATTTCTACTTTCCGAGCAACCTAGGCTTCACCCTAGGGCCTTGCTCCAGCAGATTGAATAGTTAGGGCCTTAGATGTCAACGCCCGAACCATAAAATGCAAAAAAAATACAACAGTGTTTCCATCATATATCAGGAATAATTGCAACCAGTTTGAAAGTGATGGCCAATTCTACGTTCCGGGCAACCTAGGTTTCACTCCAGGGCGTTGCTCCACCAGACCGAATAGTTACGGCATAAGAAGTCAACGCCAGAAGCATAAAATACGATATAAATACAACAGCTTTTCCATCGTATAAAACGACTAATTGCAACCAGTATGAAACTTATGGTCATTTCTACTTTCCGAGCAACCGAGGCTTCACCCTAGGGCGTTTCTCCAACAGATAGAGTAGCTAGGACCTTAGAAGTCAACGCCCGAACCATAAAATGCAAAAAAAATACAACAGTGTTTTCGTCATATATCAGGAATAATTGCAACCAGTTTGAAAGTGATGGCCAATTCTACGTTCCGGGCAACCTAGTCTTCGCTCTAGGGCGTTGTTCCACCAGACCGAATAGTTACGGCCTAAGAAGTCAACGCCAGAAGCATAAAATACGATATAAATACAACAGCTTTTCCACCGCATAAAACGAATAATTGCAACCAGTCCGAAACTTATGGTCATTTCTACTTTCCGAGCAAGCTAGGCTTCACCCTAGGGCGTTGCTCCGACAGATTGAATAGTTATGGCCTTAGAAGTCAACGCCCGAAGCATAAAATGCAATAAAAATACAACAGTGTTTCCATCATATATCAGGAATAATTGCAACCAGTTTGAAAGTGATGGCCAATTCTACGTTCCGGGCAACCTAGGCTTGACTCTAGGGCGTTGCTCCACCAGATCGAATAGTTAGTGCCTTAGAAGTCAACGCCAGAAGCATAAAATACAATATAAATACAACAGTTTTTCCATCGTGTAAAACGAATAATTGCAACCAGTTTGAAAGTGATGGCCAATTCTACCTTCCGGGCAACCTAGGCTTCACTCTACGGCGTTGCTCCACTAGATCGAACATCTAGGGCCTTAGAAGTCAACGCCAGAAGCATAAAATACAATATAAATACAACAGTTTTTCCATCGTATAAAACGAATAATTGCAGCCAGTATGAAACTTATGTTCATTTCTACTTTCCGAGCAACCTAGGCTTCACCCTAGGGCGTTGCTCCAACGGATTGAATAGTTAGGGCCTTAGAAGTCAACGCCCGTACCATAAAATGCAAAAAAAATACAACAGTGTTTCCATCATATAACAGGAATAATTGCAATCAGTGTGAAAGTTATGGTCATTTCTACATTCCGAGCAACCTAGGATTCACTCTAGGGTGTTGCTCCACCAGATCGAATAGTTAGGTCCTTAGAAGTAAACGCCAGAAGCATAAAATACGATATAAATACAACAGCGTTTCCATCGTATTAAACGAATAATTGCAACCATGGTGAAAGTTATGGTCATTTCTACATTCCGAGCAACCTAGGATTCACTCTAGGGCGTTGCTCCACCAGATCGAATAGTGAGGTCCTTAGAAGTAAACGCCAGAAGCATAAAATACGATATAAATACAACAGCTTTTCCATCGTATAAAAGGAATAATTGCAAACAGTGTGAAAGTAATGGTCATTTCTACGTTCCCGGCAAGCTAGGCTTCACCCTAGGCCGTTGTTTCACCAGATCGAATAGTTAGGGCCTAAGAAGTGAATGCCAGAAGCATAAAATGCAATAAAAATACAACAGTTTTTCCATCGTATAACAGGATTAATTGCAACCAGTTTGAAAGTGATGGTCATTTCTCCTTTCCGGGCAACCTAGGCTTCACTCTAGGGCGTTACTCCACTAGATCGAATAGCTAGGGCCTTAGAAGTCAACGCCAGAAGCATAAAATACAATATAAATACAACAGTTTTTCCATCGGGTAAAACGATTAATTGCAACCAGTATGAAACTGATGGTCATTTCTACTTTCCGAGCATCCTAGGCTTCACCCTAGGGCGTTGCTCCAACAGATTGAATAGTTAGGGCCTTAGAAGTCAACGCCCGAAGCATAAAATGCAATAAAAATACAACAGTGTTTCCATCGTATAAAACGAATAATTGCAACGAGGATGAAACTTATGGTCATTTCTACTTTCCGAGCAGGCTAGGCTTCACCCTAGGGCGTTGCTCCAAAAGATTGAATAGTTAGGACCTTAGAAGTGATCGCCCGAACCATAAAATGCAAAAAAAATACAACAGTGTTTCCATCATATAACAGGAATAATTGGAACCAGTTTGAAAGTGATGGCCAATTCTACGTTCCGGGCAACCTAGGCTTCTCTCTAGGGCGTTGCTCCACCAGATCGAATAGATAGTGCCTTAGAAGTCAACGCCAGAAGCATAAAATACAATATAAATACAACAGTTTTTCCATCGTATAAAGCGAATAATTGCAACCAGTATGAAACTTATGGTCATTTCTACTTTCCGAGCAACCTAGGCTTCACCCTAGGGCCTTGCTCCAGCAGATTGAATAGTTAGGGCCTTAGATGTCAACGCCCGAACCATAAAATGCAAAAAAAATACAACAGTGTTTCCATCATATATCAGGAATAATTGCAACCAGTTTGAAAGTGATGGCCAATTCTACCTTCCGGGCAACCTAGGCTTCACTCTACGGCGTTGCTCCACTAGATCGAACATCTAGGGCCTTAGAAGTCAACGCCAGAAACATAAAATACGATATAAATACAACAGCGTTTCCATCGTATAAAACGAATAATTGTAATCAGTGTGAAAGTTATGGTCATTTCTACATTCCGAGCAACCTAGGATTCACTCTAGGGTGTTGCTCCACCAGATCGAATAGTTAGGTCCTTAGAAGTAAACGCCAGAAGCATAAAATAAGATATAAATACAACAGCGTTTCCATCCTATAAAACGAATAATTGCAACCAGTGTGAAAGTTATGGTCATTTCTACATTCCGAGCAACCTAGGATTCACTCTAGGGAGTTGCTCCACCAGATCGAATAGTGAGGTCCTTAGAAGTAAACGCCCGAAGCATAAAATGCAATAAAAATACAACAGTGTTTCCATCGTATAAAACGAATAATTGCAACCAGGATGAAACTTATGGTCATTTCTACTTTCCGGGCAACCTAGGCTTCACCCTAGGGCGTTGCTCCAAAAGATTGAATAGTTAGGACCTTAGAAGTGATCGCCCGAACCATAAAATGCAAAAAAAATACAACAGTGTTTCCATCATATATCAGGAATAATTGCAACCAGTTTGAAAGTGATGGCCAATTCTACGTTCCGGGCAACCTAGGTTTCACACCAGGGCGTTGCTCCTCCAGACCGAATAATTAGGGCCTAAGAAGTCAACGCCAGAAGCATAAAATACGATATAAATACAACAGCTTTTCCATCGTATAAAACGAATAATCGCAACCAGTATGAAACTTATGGTCATTTGTACTTTCCGAGCAACCTAGGCTTCACCCTAGGGCGTTGCTCCAACAGATTGAGTAGTTAGGGCCTTAGATGTCAACGCCCGAAGCATAAAATGCAATAAAAATACAACTGTGTTTCCATCATATAACAGGAATAATTGCAACCAGTTTGAAAGTGATGGCCAATTCTACGTTCTGGGCAACCTAGACTTCACTCTACGGCGTTGCTCCACCAGATCGAATAGTTAGTGCCTTAGAAGTCAACGCCAGAAGCATAAAATACAATATAAATACAACAGCTTCTCAATCGTATAAAACGAATAATTGCAACCAGTATGAAACTTATGGTCATTTCTACTTTCCGAGCAACCTAGGCTTCACCCTAGGGCGTTGCTCCAGCAGATTGAATAGTTAGGGCCTTAAAAGTCAACGCCCGAACCATAAAATGCAAAAAAAATACAACAGTGTTTCCATCAATTAACAGGAGTAATTGCAACCAGTTTGAAAGTGATGGCCAATTCTACGTTCCGGGCAACCTAGGTTTCACTCCAGGGCGTTGCTCCTCCGGACCGAATAGTTACGGCCTAAGAAGGCAACCCCAGAAGAATAAAATACGATATAAATACAACAGCTTTTCCATCGTATAAAACGAATAATTGCAACCAGTATGAAGCTTATGGTCATTTCTACTTTCCGAGCAAGCTAGGCTTCACCCTAGGGCGTTGCTCCAACAGATTGAATAGTTAGGGCCTTAGAAGTCAACGCCCGAACCATAAAACGCAAAAAAAATACAACAGTGTTTCCATCATATAACAGGAATAATTGCAACCAGTTTGAAAGTGATGGCCAATTCTACGTTCCGGGCAACCTAGGCATCACTCTATTGCGTTGCTCCACCAGATCGAATAGTTAGTGCCTTAGAAGTCAACGCCAGAAGCATAAAATACAATATAAATACAACAGCTTTTCCATCGTATAAAACGAATAATTGAAACCAGTATGAAACTTATGGTCATTTCTACTTTCCGAGCAAGTTAGGCTTCACCCTAGGGCGTTGCTCCAACAGGTTGAATAGTTAGGGCCTTTGAAGTCAACGCCCGAACCATAAAATGCAAAAAAAATACAACAGTGTTTCCATCAATTAACAGGAGTAATTGCAACCAGTTTGAAAGTGATGGCCAATTCTACGTTCCGGGCAACCTAGGTTTCACTCCAGGGCGTTGCTCCTCCAGACCGAATAGTTACGGCCTAAGAAGGCAACCCCAGAATCATAAAATACGATATAAATACAACAGCTTTTCCATCGTATAAAACGAATAATTGCAACCAGTATGAAACTTATGGTCATTTCTACTTTCCGAGCAAGCTAGGCTTCACCCTAGGGCGTTGCTCCAACAGATTGAATAGTTAGGGCCTTAGAAGTCAACGCCCGAACCATAAAACGCAAAAAAAATACAACAGTGTTTCCATCATATAACAGGAATAATTGCAACCAGTTTGAAAGTGATGGCCAATTCTACGTTCCGGGCAACCTAGGCATCACTCTATTGCGTTGCTCCACCAGATCGAATAGTTAGTGCCTTAGAAGTCAACGCCAGAAGCATAAAATACAATATAAATACAACAGCTTTTCCATCGTATAAAACGAATAATTGAAACCAGTATGAAACTTATGGTCATTTCTACTTTCCGAGCAAGTTAGGCTTCACCCTAGGGCGTTGCTCCAACAGATTGAATAGTTAGGGCCTTTGAAGTCAACGCGCGAACCATAAAATGCAAAAAAAATACAACAGTGTTTCCATCAATTAACAGGAGTAATTGCAACCAGTTTGAAAGTGATGGCCAATTCTACGTTCCGGGCAACCTAGGCTTCACTCTAGGGCGTTGCTCCACCAGACCGAATAGTTACGGCCTAAGAAGTCAATGCCAGAAGCATAAAATACGATATAAATACAACAGTTTTTCCATCGTATAAAACGAATAATTGCAACCAGTATGAAACTTATTTTCATTTCTACTTTCCGAACAACCTAGGCTTCACCCTAGGGCGTTGCTCCAACAGATTGAATAGTTAGGGCCTTAGAAGTCAACGCCCGAACCATAAAATGCAAAAAAAATACAACCGTGTTTCCATCATATAACAGGAATAATTGCAACCACTTTGAAACTGATGGCCAATACTACGTTCCTGGCAACCTAGGCTTCACTCTAGGGCGTTGCTCCGCCAGACCGAATAGTTACGGCCTAAGAAGTCCATGCCAGAAGCATAAAATACGATATAAATACAACAGCTTTTCCACCGTATAAAACGCATAATTGCAACCAGAATGAAACTTCTGGTCATTTCTACTTTCCGAGCAACCTAGGCTTCACCCTAGGGCGTTGCTCCAACAGATTGAATAGTTAGGGCCTTAGAAGTCAACGCCCGAACCATAAAACGCAAAAAAAATACAACAGTGTTTCCATCATATAACAGGAATAATTGCAACCAGTTAGAACGTGATGGCCAATTCTACGTTCCGGGCAACCTAGGCATCACTCTATTGCGTTGCTCCACCAGATCGAATAGTTAGTGCCTTAGAAGTCAACGCCAGAAGCATAAAATACAATATAAATACAACAGTTTTTCCATCGTATAAAACTAATAATTGCAACCAGTTTGAAAGTGATGGCCAATTCTACCTTCCGGGCAACCTATGCTTCACTCTAGGGCGTTGCTCCGCCAGATCGAATAGTTAGTGCCTTAGAAGTCAACGCCAGAAGCATAAAATACAATATAAATACAACAGTTTTTCCATCGTATAAAACGAATAATTGCAACCAGTATGAAACTTATGGTCATTTCTACTTTCCGAACAACCTAGGCTTCACCCTAGGGAGTTGCTCCAACAGATTGAATAGTTAGGGCCTTAGAAGTCAACGCCCGAACCATAAAACGCAAAAAAAATACAACAGTGTTTCCATCATATAACAGGAATAATTGCAACCAGTTTGAAAGTGATGGCCAATTCTACGTTCCGGGCAACCTGCGTTTCACTCCAGGGCGTTGCTCCACCAGACCGAATAGTTACGGCCTTAGAAGTCAACGCCAAAGGCATAAAATACAATATATATACAACAGTTTTTCCATCGTATAAAGCGAATAATTGCAACCAGTATGAATCTTATGGTCATTTCTACTTTCCGAGCAACCGAGGCTTCACCCTAGGGCGTTTCTCCAACAGATTGAGTAGTTAGGACCTTAGAAGTCAACGCCCGAACCATAAAATGCAAAAAAAATACAACAGTGTTTCCATCATATAACAGGAATAATTGCAACCAGTTTGAAAGTGATGGCCAATTCTACGTTCCGGGCATCCTAGGCTTCGCTCTAGGGCGTTGCTCCACCAGATCGAAAAGATAGTGCCTTAGAAGTCAACGCCAGAAGCATAAAATCCGATATAAATACAACAGTTTTTACATCGTATAAAACGAATAATTGCAACCAGTATGAAACTTATGGTCATTTCTACTTTCCGAGCAACCTAGGCTTCACCCTAGGGCGTTGTTCCAACAGATTGCATAGTTAGGGCCTTAGAAGTCAACGCCCCAACCATAAAATGCAAAAAAAATACAACAGTGTTTCCGTCATATATCAGGAATAATTGCAACCAGTTTGAAAGTGATGGCCAATTCTACGTTCCGGGCAACCTAGGCATCACTCTATTGCGTTGCTCCACCAGATCGAATAGTTAGTGCCTTAGAAGTCAACGCCAGAAGCATAAAATACAATATAAATACAACAGCTTTTCCATCGTATAAAACGAATAATTGAAACCAGTATGAAACTTATGGTCATTTCTACTTTCCGAGCAAGTTAGGCTTCACCCTAGGGCGTTGCTCCAACAGATTGAATAGTTAGGGCCTTTGAAGTCAACGCCCGAACCATAAAATGCAAAAAAAATACAACAGTGTTTCCATCAATTAACAGGAGTAATTGCAACCAGTTTGAAAGTGATGGCCAATTCTACGTTCCGGGCAACCTAGGTTTCACTCCAGGGCGTTGCTCCTCCAGACCGAATAGTTACGGCCTAAGAAGGCAACCCCAGAAGCATAAAATACGATATAAATACAACAGCTTTTCCATCGTATAAAACGAATAATTGCAACCAGTATGAAACTTATGGTCATTTCTACTTTCCGAGCAAGCTAGGCTTCACCCTAGGGCGTTGCTCCAACAGATTGAATAGTTAGGGCCTTAGAAGTCAACGCCCGAACCATAAAACGCAAAAAAAATACAACAGTGTTTCCATCATATAACAGGAATAATTGCAACCAGTTTGAAAGTGATGGCCAATTCTACGTTCCGGGCAACCTGCGTTTCACTCCAGGGCGTTGCTCCACCAGACCGAATAGTTACGGCCTTAGAAGTCAACGCCAAAGGCATAAAATACAATATATATACAACAGTTTTTCCATCGTATAAAGCGAATAATTGCAACCAGTATGAATCTTATGGTCATTTCTACTTTCCGAGCAACCGAGGCTTCACCCTAGGGCGTTTCTCCAACAGATTGAGTAGTTAGGACCTTAGAAGTCAACGCCCGAACCATAAAATGCAAAAAAAATACAACAGTGTTTCCATCATATAACAGGAATAATTGCAACCAGTTTGAAAGTGATGGCCAATTCTACGTTCCGGGCATCCTAGGCTTCGCTCTAGGGCGTTGCTCCACCAGATCGAAAAGATAGTGCCTTAGAAGTCAACGCCAGAAGCATAAAATCCGATATAAATACAACAGTTTTTACATCGTATAAAACGAATAATTGCAACCAGTATGAAACTTATGGTCATTTCTACTTTCCGAGCAACCTAGGCTTCACCCTAGGGCGTTGTTCCAACAGATTGCATAGTTAGGGCCTTAGAAGTCAACGCCCCAACCATAAAATGCAAAAAAAATACAACAGTGTTTCCGTCATATATCAGGAATAATTGCAACCAGTTTGAAAGTGATGGCCAATTCTGCGTTCCGGGCAACCTAGGCATCACTCTATTGCGTTGCTCCACCAGATCGAATAGTTAGTGCCTTAGAAGTCAACGCCAGAAGCATAAAATACAATATAAATACAACAGCTTTTCCATCGTATAAAACGAATAATTGAAACCAGTATGAAACTTATGGTCATTTCTACTTTCCGAGCAAGTTAGGCTTCACCCTAGGGCGTTGCTCCAACAGATTGAATAGTTAGGGCCTTTGAAGTCAACGCCCGAACCATAAAATGCAAAAAAAATACAACAGTGTTTCCATCAATTAACAGGAGTAATTGCAACCAGTTTGAAAGTGATGGCCAATTCTACGTTCCGGGCAACCTAGGTTTCACTCCAGGGCGTTGCTCCTCCAGACCGAATAGTTACGGCCTAAGAAGGCAACCCCAGAAGCATAAAATACGATATAAATACAACAGCTTTTCCATCGTATAAAACGAATAATTGCAACCAGTATGAAACTTATGGTCATTTCTACTTTCCGAGCAAGTTAGGCTTCACCCTAGGGCGTTGCTCCAACAGATTGAATAGTTAGGGCCTTTGAAGTCAACGCCAGAAGCATAAAATACAATATAAATACAACAGTTTTTCCATCGTATAAAACGAATAATTGCAACCAGTTTGAAAGTGATGGCGAATTCTACCTTCCGGGCAACCTATGCTTCACTCTAGGGCGTTGGTCCGCCAGATCGAATAGTTAGTGCCTTAGAAGTCAACGCCAGAAGCATAAAATACAATATAAATACAACAGTTTTTCCATCGTATAAAACGAATAATTGCAACCAGTATGAAACTTATGGTCATTTCTACTTTCCGAACAACCTAGGCTTCACCCTAGGGCGTTGCACCAACAGATTGAATAGTTAGGGCCTTAGAAGTCAACGCCCGAACCATAAAACGCAAAAAAAATACAACAGTGTTTCCATCATATAACAGGAATAATTGCAACCAGTTTGAAAGTGATGGCCAATTCTACGTTCCGGGCAACCTAGGCATCACTCTATTGCGTTGCTCCACCAGATCGAATAGTTAGTGCCTTAGAAGTCAACGCCAGAAGCATAAAATACAATATAAATACAACAGTTTTTCCATCGTATAAAACGAATAATTGCAACCAGTATGAAACTTATGGTCATTTCTACTTTCCGAACAACCTAGGCTTCACCCTAGGGCGTTGCTCCAACAGATTGAATAGTTAGGGCCTTAGAAGTCAACGCCCGAACCATAAAACGCAAAAAAAATACAACAGTGTTTCCATCATAAAACAGGAATAATTGCAACCAGTTTGAAAGTGATGGCCAATTCTACGTTCCGGGCAACCTGCGTTTCACTCCAGGGCGTTGCTCCACCAGACCGAATAGTTACGGCCTTAGAAGTCAACGCCAAAGGCATAAAATACAATATATATACAACAGTTTTTCCATCGTATAAAGCGAATAATTGCAACCAGTATGAATCTTATGGTCATTTCTACTTTCCGAGCAACCGAGGCTTCACCCTAGGGCGTTTCTCCAACAGATTGAGTAGTTAGGACCTTAGAAGTCAACGCCCGAACCATAAAATGCAAAAAAAATACAACAGTGTTTCCATCATATAACAGGAATAATGCAACCAGTTTGAAAGTGATGGCCCATTCTACCTTCCGGGCAACCTAGGCTTCACTCTACGGCGTTGCTCCACTAGATCGAACATCTAGGGCCTTAGAAGTCAACGCCAGAAGCATAAAATACAATATAAATACAACAGTTTTTCCATCGTATAAAACGAATAATTGCAACCAGTATGAAACTTATGTTCATTTCTACTTTCCGAGCAACCTAGGCTTCACCCTAGGGCGTTGCTCCAACGGATTGAATAGTTAGGGCCTTAGAAGTCAACGCCCGTACCATAAAATGCAAAAAAAATACAACAGTGTTTCCATCATATAACAGGAATAATTGCAACCAGTTTGAAAGTGATGGCCCATTCTACGTTCCGGGCAACCTAGGTTTCACTCCAGGGCGTTGCTCCACCAGACCGAATAGTTACGGCCCAAGAAGTCAACGCCAGAAGCATAAAATACGATATAAATACAACAGCTTTTCCATCGTATAAAACGAATAATTGCAACCAGTATGAAACTTATGGTCATTTCTACTTTCCGAGCAACCTAGGCTTCACCCTAGGGCCTTGCTCCAGCAGATTGAATAGTTAGGGCCTTAGATGTCAACGCCCGAACCAAAAATGCAAAAAAAATACAACAGTGTTTCCATCATATATCAGGAATAATTGCAACCAGTTTGAAAGTGATGGCAAATTCTACGTTCCGGGCAACCTAGGTTTCACTCCAGGGTGTTGCTCCACCAGACCGAATAGTTACGGCCTATGAAGTCAACGCCAGAAGCATAAAATACGATATAAATACAAAAGCTTTTCCATCGTATAAAACGACTAATTGCAACCAGTATGAAACTTATGGTCATTTCTACTTTCCGAGCAAGCTAGGCTTCACCCTAGGGCGTTGCTCCAACAGATTGAATCGTTAGGGCCTTAGAAGTCAACGCCCGAAGCATAAAATGCAAAAAAAATACAACAGTGTTTCCATCATATAACAGGAATAATTGCAACCACTTTGAAACTGATGGCCAATACTACGTTCCTGGCAACCTAGGCTTCACTCTAGGGCGTTGCTCCACCAGACCGAATAGTTACGGCCTAAGAAGTCCATGCCAGAAGCATAAAATACGATATAAATACAACAGCTTTTCCACCGTATAAAACGAACAATTGCAACCAGAATGAAACTTCTGGTCATTTCTACTTTCCGAGCAACCTAGGCTTCACCCCAGGGCGTTGCTCCAACAGATTGAATAGTTAGGGCCTTAGAAGTCAACGCCCGAACCATAAAACGCAAAAAAAATACAACAGTGTTTCCATCATATAACAGGAATAATTGCAAACAGTTTGAAAGTGATGGCCAATTCTACGTTCCGGACAACCTAGGCATCACTCTATTGCGTTGCTCCACCAGATCGAATTATTAGTGCCTTAGAAGTCAACGCCAGAAGCATAAAATACAATATAAATACAACAGTTTTTCCATCGTATAAAACGAATAATTGCAACCAGTTTGAAAGTGATGGCCAATTCTACCTTCCGGGCAACCTATGCTTCACTCTAGGGCGTTGCTCCGCCAGATCGAATAGTTAGTGCCTTAGAAGTCAACGCCAGAAGCATAAAATACAATATAAATACAACAGTTTTTCCATCGTATAAAACGAATAATTGCAACCAGTATGAAACTTATGGTCATTTCTACTTTCCGAACAACCTAGGCTTCACCCTAGGGCGTTGCTCCAACAGATTGAATAGTTAGGGCCTGAGAAGTCAACGCCCGAACCATAAAACGCAAAAGAAATACAACAGTGTTTCCATCATATAACAGGAATAATTGCAACCAGTTTGAAAGTGATGGCCAATTCTACGTTCCGGGCAACCTGGGTTTCACTCCAGGGCGTTGCTCCACCAGACCGAATAGTTACGGCCTTAGAAGTCAACGCCAAAGGCATAAAATACAATATAAATACAACAGCGTTTCCTTCGTATAAAACGAATAATTGCAACCAGTGTGAAAGTTATGGTCATTTCCACATTCCGAGGAACCTAGGCTTCACTCTAGGGCGTTGCTCCGCCAGATCGAATAGTTAGGTCCTTAGAAGTAAACGCCAGAAGCATAAAATGCGATATAAATACAACTGTTTTTCCATCGTATAAAACGAATAATTGCATCCAGTATGAAACTTATGGTCATTTCTACTTTCCGAGCAAGCTAGGCTTCACCCTAGGGCGTTGCTCCAACAGATTGAATAGTTAGGGCCTTAGAAGTCAACGCCAGAAGCATAAAATACGAAATAAATACAACAGCTTTTCCATCTTATAAAACGAATAATTGCAACCAGTGTGAAAGTTATGGTCATTTCTACTTTCCGGGCAACCTAGTCTTCGCTCTAGGGCGTTGTTCCACCAGACCGAATAGTTACGGCCTAAGAAGTCAACGCCAGAAGCATAAAATACGATATAAATACAACAGCTTTTCCACCGCATAAAACGAATAATTGCAACCAGTCCGAAACTTATGGTCATTTCTACTTTCCGAGCAAGCTAGGCTTCACCCTAGGGCGTTGCTCCAACAGACTGAATAGTTATGGCCTTAGAAGTCAACGCCCGAAGCATAAAATGCAATAAAAATACAACAGTGTTTCCACCATATATCAGGAATAATTGCAACCAGTTTGAAAGTGATGGCCAATTCTACGTTCCGGGCAACCTAGGCTTCACTCTAGGGAGTTGCTCCACCAGATCGAATAGTTAGTGCCTTAGAAGTCAACGCCAGAAGCATAAAATACAATATAAATACAACAGTTTTTCCATCGTATAAAACGAATAATTGCAACCAGTTTGAAAGTGATGGCCAATTCTACCTTCCGGGCAACCTAGGCTTCACTCTACGGCGTTGCTCCACTAGATCGAACATCTAGGGCCTTAGAAGTCAACGCCAGAAACATAAAATACGATATAAATACAACAGCGTTTCCATCGTATAAAACGAATAATTGCAATCAGTGTGAAAGTTATGGTCATTTCTACATTCCGAGCAACCTAGGATTCACTCTAGGGTGTTGCTCCACCAGATCGAATAGTTAGGTCCTTAGAAGTAAACGCCAGAAGCATAAAATAAGATATAAATACAACAGCGTTTCCATCCTATAAAACGAATAATTGCAACCAGTGTGAAAGTTATGGTCATTTCTACATTCCGAGCAACCTAGGATTCACTCTAGGGAGTTGCTCCACCAGATCGAATAGTGAGGTCCTTAGAAGTAAACGCCCGAAGCATAAAATGCAATAAAAATACAACAGTGTTTCCATCGTATAAAACGAATAATTGCAACCAGGATGAAACTTATGGTCATTTCTACTTTCCGGGCAACCTAGGCTTCACCCTAGGGCGTTGCTCCAAAAGATTGAATAGTTAGGACCTTAGAAGTGATCGCCCGAACCATAAAATGCAAAAAAAATACAACAGTGTTTCCATCATATATCAGGAATAATTGCAACCAGTTTGAAAGTGATGGCCAATTCTACGTTCCGGGCAACCTAGGTTTCACACCAGGGCGTTGCTCCTCCAGACCGAATAATTAGGGCCTAAGAAGTCAACGCCAGAAGCATAAAATACGATATAAATACAACAGCTTTTCCATCGTATAAAACGAATAATCGCAACCAGTATGAAACTTATGGTCATTTGTACTTTCCGAGCAACCTAGGCTTCACCCTAGGGCGTTGCTCCAACAGATTGAGTAGTTAGGGCCTTAGATGTCAACGCCCGAAGCATAAAATGCAATAAAAATACAACTGTGTTTCCATCATATAACAGGAATAATTGCAACCAGTTTGAAAGTGATGGCCAATTCTACGTTCTGGGCAACCTAGACTTCACTCCAGGGCGTTGCTCCTCCAGACCGAATAGTTACGGCCTAAGAAGGCAACCCCAGAAGAATAAAATACGATATAAATACAACAGCTTTTCCATCGTATAAAACGAATAATTGCAACCAGTATGAAGCTTATGGTCATTTCTACTTTCCGAGCAAGCTAGGCTTCACCCTAGGGCGTTGCTCCAACAGATTGAATAGTTAGGGCCTTAGAAGTCAACGCCCGAACCATAAAACGCAAAAAAAATACAACAGTGTTTCCATCATATAACAGGAATAATTGCAACCAGTTTGAAAGTGATGGCCAATTCTACGTTCCGGCAACCTAGGCATCACTCTATTGCGTTGCTCCACCAGATCGAATAGTTAGTGCCTTAGAAGTCAACGCCAGAAGCATAAAATACAATATAAATACAACAGCTTTTCCATCGTATAAAACGAATAATTGAAACCAGTATGAAACTTATGGTCATTTCTACTTTCCGAGCAAGTTAGGCTTCACCCTAGGGCGTTGCTCCAACAGATTGAATAGTTAGGGCCTTTGAAGTCAACGCCCGAACCATAAAATGCAAAAAAAATACAACAGTGTTTCCATCAATTAACAGGAGTAATTGCAACCAGTTTGAAAGTGATGGCCAATTCTACGTTCCGGGCAACCTAGGTTTCACTCCAGGGCGTTGCTCCTCCAGACCGAATAGTTACGGCCTAAGAAGGCAACCCCAGAAGCATAAAATACGATATAAATACAACAGCTTTTCCATCGTATAAAACGAATAATTGCAACCAGTATGAAACTTATGGTCATTTCTACTTTCCGAACAACCTAGGCTTCACCCTAGGGCGTTGCACCAACAGATTCAATAGTTAGGGCCTTAGAAGTCAACGCCCGAACCATAAAACGCAAAAAAAATACAACAGTGTTTCCATCATATAACAGGAATAATTGCAACCAGTTTGAAAGTGATGGCCAATTCTACGTTCCGGGCAACCTAGGCATCACTCTATTGCGTTGCTCCACCAGATCGAATAGTTAGTGCCTTAGAAGTCAACGCCAGAAGCATAAAATACAATATAAATACAACAGCTTTTCCATCGTATAAAACGAATAATTGAAACCAGTATGAAACTTATGGTCATTTCTACTTTCCGAGCAAGTTAGGCTTCACCCTAGGGCGTTGCTCCAACAGATTGAATAGTTAGGGCCTTTGAAGTCAACGCCCGAACCATAAAATGCAAAAAAAATACAACAGTGTTTCCATCAATTAACAGGAGTAATTGCAACCAGTTTGAAAGTGATGGCCAATTCTACGTTCCGGGCAACCTAGGCTTCACTCTAGGGCGTTGCTCCACCAGACCGAATAGTTACGGCCTAAGAAGTCAATGCCAGAAGCATAAAATACGATATAAATACAACAGTTTTTCCATCGTATAAAACGAATAATTGCAACCAGTATGAAACTTATGGTCATTTCTACTTTCCGAACAACCTAGGCTTCACCCTAGGGCGTTGCTCCAACAGATTGAATAGTTAGGGCCTTAGAAGTCAACGCCCGAACCATAAAATGCAAAAAAAATACAACCGTGTTTCCATCATATAACAGGAATAATTGCAACCACTTTGAAACTGATGGCCAATACTACGTTCCTGGCAACCTAGGCTTCACTCTAGGGCGTTGCTCCGCCAGACCGAATAGTTACGGCCTAAGAAGTCCATGCCAGAAGCATAAAATACGATATAAATACAACAGCTTTTCCACCGTATAAAACGAATAATTGCAACCAGAATGAAACTTCTGGTCATTTCTCCTTTCCGAGCAACCTAGGCTTCACCCTAGGGCGTTGCTCCAACAGATTGAATAGTTAGGGCCTTAGAAGTCAACGCCCGAACCATAAAACGCAAAAAAAATACAACAGTGTTTCCATCATATAACAGGAATAATTGCAACCAGTTAGAAAGTGATGGCCAATTCTACGTTCCGGGCAACCTAGGCATCACTCTATTGCGTTGCTCCACCAGATCGAATAGTTAGTGCCTTAGAAGTCAACGCCAGAAGCATAAAATACAATATAAATACAACAGTTTTTCCATCGTATAAAACTAATAATTGCAACCAGTTTGAAAGTGATGGCCAATTCTACCTTCCGGGCAACCTATGCTTCACTCTAGGGCGTTGCTCCGCCAGATCGAATAGTTAGTGCCTTAGAAGTCAACGCCAGAAGCATAAAATACAATATAAATACAACAGTTTTTCCATCGTATAAAACGAATAATTGCAACCAGTATGAATCTTATGGTCATTTCTACTTTCCGAGCAACCGAGGCTTCACCCTAGGGCGTTTCTCCAACAGATTGAGTAGTTAGGACCTTAGAAGTCAACGCCCGAACCATAAAATGCAAAAAAAATACAACAGTGTTTCCATCATATAACAGGAATAATTGCAACCAGTTTGAAAGTGATGGCCAATTCTACGTTCCGGGCAACCTAGTCTTCGCTCTAGGGCGTTGTTCCACCAGACCGAATAGTTACGGCCTAAGAAGTCAACGCCAGAAGCATAAAATACGATATAAATACAACAGCTTTTCCACCGCATAAAACGAATAATTGCAACCAGTCCGAAACTTATGGTCATTTCTACTTTCCGAGCAAGCTAGGCATCACCCTAGGGCGTTGCTCCAACGGATTGAATAGTTAGGGCCTTAGAAGTCAACGCCCGTACCATAAAATGCAAAAAAAATACAACAGTGTTTCCATCATATAACAGGAATAATGCAACCAGTTTGAAAGTGATGGCCCATTCTACCTTCCGGGCAACCTAGGCTTCACTCTACGGCGTTGCTCCACTAGATCGAACATCTAGGGCCTTAGAAGTCAACGCCAGAAGCATAAAATACAATATAAATACAACAGTTTTTCCATCGTATAAAACGAATAATTGCAACCAGTATGAAACTTATGTTCATTTCTACTTTCCGAGCAACCTAGGCTTCACCCTAGGGCGTTGCTCCAACGGATTGAATAGTTAGGGCCTTAGAAGTCAACGCCCGTACCATAAAATGCAAAAAAAATACAACAGTGTTTCCATCATATAACAGGAATAATTGCAACCAGTTTGAAAGTGATGGCCCATTCTACGTTCCGGGCAACCTAGGTTTCACTCCAGGGCGTTGCTCCACCAGACCGAATAGTTACGGCCCAAGAAGTCAACGCCAGAAGCATAAAATACGATATAAATACAACAGCTTTTCCATCGTATAAAACGAATAATTGCAACCAGTATGAAACTTATGGTCATTTCTACTTTCCGAGCAACCTAGGCTTCACCCTAGGGCCTTGCTCCAGCAGATTGAATAGTTAGGGCCTTAGATGTCAACGCCCGAACCAAAAATGCAAAAAAAATACAACAGTGTTTCCATCATATATCAGGAATAATTGCAACCAGTTTGAAAGTGATGGCCAATTCTACGTTCCGGGCAACCTAGGTTTCACTCCAGGGTGTTGCTCCACCAGACCGAATAGTTACGGCCTATGAAGTCAACGCCAGAAGCATAAAATACGATATAAATACAAAAGCTTTTCCATCGTATAAAACGACTAATTGCAACCAGTATGAAACTTATGGTCATTTCTACTTTCCGAGCAAGCTAGGCTTCACCCTAGGGCGTTGCTCCAACAGATTGAATCGTTAGGGCCTTAGAAGTCAACGCCCGAAGCATAAAATGCAAAAAAAATACAACAGTGTTTCCATCATATAACAGGAATAATTGCAACCACTTTGAAACTGATGGCCAATACTACGTTCCTGGCAACCTAGGCTTCACTCTAGGGCGTTGCTCCACCAGACCGAATAGTTACGGCCTAAGAAGTCCATGCCAGAAGCATAAAATACGATATAAATACAACAGCTTTTCCACCATATAAAACGAATAATTGCAACCAGAATGAAACTTCTGGTCATTTCTACTTTCCGAGCAACCTAGGCTTCACCCCAGGGCGTTGCTCCAACAGATTGAATAGTTAGGGCCTTAGAAGTCAACGCCCGAACCTTAAAACGCAAAAAAAATACAACAGTGTTTCCATCATATAACAGGAATAATTGCAAACAGTTTGAAAGTGATGGCCAATTCTACGTTCCGGGCAACCTAGGCATCACTCTATTGCGTTGCTCCACCAGATCGAATTATTAGTGCCTTAGAAGTCAACGCCAGAAGCATAAAATACAATATAAATACAACAGTTTTTCCATCGTATAAAACGAATAATTGCAACCAGTTTGAAAGTGATGGCCAATTCTACCTTCCGGGCAACCTATGCTTCACTCTAGGGCGTTGCTCCGCCAGATCGAATAGTTAGTGCCTTAGAAGTCAACGCCAGAAGCATAAAATACAATATAAATACAACAGTTTTTCCATCGTATAAAACGAATAATTGCAACCAGTATGAAACTTATGGTCATTTCTACTTTCCGAACAACCTAGGCTTCACCCTAGGGCGTTGCTCCAACAGATTGAATAGTTAGGGCCTGAGAAGTCAACGCCCGAACCATAAAACGCAAAAGAAATACAACAGTGTTTCCGTCATATAACAGGAATAATTGCAACCAGTTTGAAAGTGATGGCCAATTCTACGTTCCGGGCAACCTGGGTTTCACTCCAGGGCGTTGCTCCACCAGACCGAATAGTTACGGCCTTAGAAGTCAACGCCAAAGGCATAAAATACAATATAAATACAACAGCGTTTCCTTCGTATAAAACGAATAATTGCAACCAGTGTGAAAGTTATGGTCATTTCCACATTCCGAGGAACCTAGGCTTCACTCTAGGGCGTTGCTCCACCAGATCGAATAGTTAGGTCCTTAGAAGTAAACGCCAGAAGCATAAAATGCGATATAAATACAACAGTTTTTCCATCGTATAAAACGAATAATTGCATCCAGTATGAAACTTATGGTCATTTCTACTTTCCGAGCAAGCTAGGCTTCACCCTAGGGCGTTGCTCCAACAGATTGAATAGTTAGGGCCTTAGAAGTCAACGCCAGAAGCATAAAATACGAAATAAATACAACAGCTTTTCCATCTTATAAAACGAATAATTGCAACCAGTGTGAAAGTAATGGTCATTTCTACGTTCCGAGCACCCTAGGCGTCACTCTAGGGCGTTGCTCCACCACATCCAATAGCTACGGCCTTAGAAGTCAACGCCAGAGGCATAAAGGACAATATAAATACAACAGCGTTTCCATCGTGTAAAACGAATAATTGCAACCAGTGTGAAAGTTATTGTCATTTCCACATTCCGAGCAACCTAGGCTTCACTCTAGGGCGTTGCTCCACCAGATCGAATAGCTAGGTCCTCAGAAGTAAACGCCAGAAGCATAAAATACGATATAAATACAACAGCCTTTCCATCGTATAAAAGTATTAATTGCAACCAGTTTGAACGTGATGGTCATTTCTCCTTTCCGGGCAACCTCGGCTTCACTCTACGGCGTTGCTCCACTAGATCGAATAGTTAGTGCCGTAGAAGTCAACGCCAGAAGCATAAAATACAATATAAATACAACAGTTTTTCCATCGTATGAAACAAATAATTGCAATCAGTATGAAACTTATGGTCATTTCTACGTTCCGAGCAACCTAGGCTTCACCCTAGGGCGTTGCTCCAACGGATTGAATAGTTAGGTCCTTAGAAGTCAATGCCCGAACCATAAAATGCAATTAAAATGCAACAGTGTTTCCATCATATAACAGGAATAATTGCAACCAGTTTGAAAGTGATGACCAATTCTACGTTCCGGGCAACCTAGGCATCGCACTAGGGCGTTGCTCCACCAGATCGAAAAGATAGAGCCTTAGATGTCAACGCCAGAAGCATAAAATGCGATATAAATACAACAGTTTTTCCATCGTATAAAACGAATAATTGCAACCAGTATGAAACTTATGGTCATTTCTACTTTCCGAGCAACCTAGGCTTCACCCTAGGGCGTTGCTCCAACAGATTGAATAGTTAGGGCCTTAGAAGTCAACGCCCGAGCCATAAAATGCAAAAAAAAATACAGCAGTGTTTCCATCATATATCAGGAATAATTGCAACCAGTTTGAAAGTGATGGCCAATTCTACGTTCCGGGCAACCTAGGCATCACTCTATTGCGTTGATCCACCAGATCGAATAGTTAGTGCCTTAGAAGTCAACGCCAGAAGCATAAAAACAATATAAATACAACAGCTTTTCCATCTTATAAAACGAATAATTGCAACCAGTATGAAACTTATGGTCATTTCTACTTTCCGAGCAAGTTAGTCTTCACCCTAGGGCGTTGATCCAACAGATTGAATAGTTAGGGCCCTAGAACTCAACGCCCGAAGCATAAAATGCAATTAAAATACAACAGTGTTTCCATCATATAACAGGAATAATTGCAACCAGTTTGAAAGTGATGGCCAATTCTATGTTCCGGGCAACCTAGGCTTCACTCTAGGGCGTTGCTCCACCAGATAGAATAGTTAGTGCCTTTGAAGTCAACGCCAGAAGCATAAAATACAATATAAATACAACAGTTTTTCCATCGTATAAAACGAATAATTGCAACCAGTTTGAAAGTGATGGCCAATTCTACCTTCCGGGCAACCTATGCTTCACTCTAGGGCGTTGCTCCGCCAGATCGAATAGTTAGGGCCTTAGAAGTCAACGCCCGAACCATAAAACGCAAAAAAAATACAACAGTGTTTCCATCATATAACAGGAATAATTGCAACCAGTTTGAAAGTGATGGCCAATTCTACGTTCCGGGCAACCTAGGCATCACTCTATTGCGTTGCTCCACCAGATCGAATAGTTAGTGCCTTAGAAGTCAACGCCAGAAGCATAAAATACAATATAAATACAACAGCTTTTCCATCGTATAAAACGAATAATTGAAACCAGTATGAAACTTATGGTCATTTCTACTTTCCGAGCAAGTTAGGCTTCACCCTAGGGCGTTGCTCCAACAGATTGAATAGTTAGGGCCTTTGAAGTCAACGCCCGAACCATAAAATGCAAAAAAAATACAACAGTGTTTCCATCAATTAACAGGAGTAATTGCAACCAGTTTGAAAGTGATGGCCAATTCTACGTTCCGGGCAACCTAGGCTTCACTCTAGGGCGTTGCTCCACCAGACCGAATAGTTACGGCCTAAGAAGTCAATGCCAGAAGCATAAAATACGATATAAATACAACAGTTTTTCCATCGTATAAAACGAATAATTGCAACCAGTATGAAACTTATGGTCATTTCTACTTTCCGAACAACCTAGGCTTCACCCTAGGGCGTTGCTCCAACAGATTGAATAGTTAGGGCCTTAGAAGTCAACGCCCGAACCATAAAATGCAAAAAAAATACAACCGTGTTTCCATCATATAACAGGAATAATTGCAACCACTTTGAAACTGATGGCCAATACTACGTTCCTGGCAACCTAGGCTTCACTCTAGGGCGTTGCTCCGCCAGACCGAATAGTTACGGCCTAAGAAGTCCATGCCAGAAGCATAAAATACGATATAAATACAACAGCTTTTCCACCGTATAAAACGAATAATTGCAACCAGAATGAAACTTCTGGTCATTTCTCCTTTCCGAGCAACCTAGGCTTCACCCTAGGGCGTTGCTCCAACAGATTGAATAGTTAGGGCCTTAGAAGTCAACGCCCGAACCATAAAACGCAAAAAAAATACAACAGTGTTTCCATCATATAACAGGAATAATTGCAACCAGTTAGAAAGTGATGGCCAATTCTACGTTCCGGGCAACCTAGGCATCACTCTATTGCGTTGCTCCACCAGATCGAATAGTTAGTGCCTTAGAAGTCAACGCCAGAAGCATAAAATACAATATAAATACAACAGTTTTTCCATCGTATAAAACTAATAATTGCAACCAGTTTGAAAGTGATGGCCAATTCTACCTTCCGGGCAACCTATGCTTCACTCTAGGGCGTTGCTCCGCCAGATCGAATAGTTAGTGCCTTAGAAGTCAACGCCAGAAGCATAAAATACAATATAAATACAACAGTTTTTCCATCGTATAAAACGAATAATTGCAACCAGTATGAAACTTATGGTCATTTCTACTTTCCGAACAACCTAGGCTTCACCCTAGGGCGTTGCTCCAACAGATTGAATAGTTAGGGCCTTAGAAGTCAACGCCCGAACCATAAAACGCAAAAAAAATACAACAGTGTTTCCATCATATAACAGGAATAATTGCAACCAGTTTGAAAGTGATGGCCAATTCTACGTTCCGGGCAACCTGCGTTTCACTCCAGGGCGTTGCTCCACCAGACCGAATAGTTACGGCCTTAGAAGTCAACGCCAAAGGCATAAAATACAATATATATACAACAGTTTTTCCATCGTATAAAGCGAATAATTGCAACCAGTATGAATCTTATGGTCATTTCTACTTTCCGAGCAACCGAGGCTTCACCCTAGGGCGTTTCTCCAACAGATTGAGTAGTTAGGACCTTAGAAGTCAACGCCCGAACCATAAAATGCAAAAAAAATACAACAGTGTTTCCATCATATAACAGGAATAATTGCAACCAGTTTGAAAGTGATGGCCAATTCTACGTTCCGGGCATCCTAGGCTTCGCTCTAGGGCGTTGCTCCACCAGATCGAAAAGATAGTGCCTTAGAAGTCAACGCCAGAAGCATAAAATGCGATATAAATACAACAGTTTTTCCATCGTATAAAACGAATAATTGCATCCAGTATGAAACTTATGGTCATTTCTACTTTCCGAGCAAGCTAGGCTTCACCCTAGGGCGTCGCTCCAACAGATTGAATAGTTAGGGCCTTAGAAGTCAACGCCAGAAGCATAAAATACGAAATAAATACAACAGCTTTTCCATCTTATAAAACGAATAATTGCAACCAGTGTGAAAGTAATGGTCATTTCTACGTTCCGAGCACCCTAGGCGTCACTCTAGGGCGTTGCTCCACCACATCCAATAGCTACGGCCTTAGAAGTCAACGCCAGAGGCATAAAGGACAATATAAATACAACAGCGTTTCCATCGTGTAAAACGAATAATTGCAACCAGTGTGAAAGTTATGGTCATTTCCACATTCCGAGCAACCTAGGCTTCACTCTAGGGCGTTGCTCCACCAGATCGAATAGTTAGGTCCTCAGAAGTAAACGCCAGAAGCATAAAATACGATATAAATACAACAGCCTTTCCATCGTATAAAAGTATTAATTGCAACCAGTTTGAACGTGATGGTCATTTCTCCTTTCCGGACAACCTCGGCTTCACTCTACGGCGTTGCTCCACTAGATCGAATAGTTAGTGCCGTAGAAGTCAACGCCAGAAGCATAAAATACAATATAAATACAACAGTTTTTCCATCGTATGAAACAAATAATTGCAATCAGTATGAAACTTATGGTCATTTCTACGTTCCGAGCAACCTAGGCTTCACCCTAGGGCGTTGCTCCAACGGATTGAATAGTTAGGTCCTTAGAAGTCAATGCCCGAACCATAAAATGCAATTAAAATACAACAGTGTTTCCATCATATAACAGGAATAATTGCAACCAGTTTGAAAGTGATGGCCAATTCTACGTTCCGGGCAACCTAGGCATCACTCTATTGCGTTGATCCACCAGATCGAATAGTTAGTGCCTTAGAAGTCAACGCCAGAAGCATAAAAACAATATAAATACAACAGCTTTTCCATCTTATAAAACGAATAATTGCAACCAGTATGAAACTTATGGTCATTTCTACTTTCCGAGCAAGTTAGTCTTCACCCTAGGGCGTTGATCCAACAGATTGAATAGTTAGGGCCCTAGAACTCAACGCCCGAAGCATAAAATGCAATTAAAATACAACAGTGTTTCCATCATATAACAGGAATAATTGCAACCAGTTTGAAAGTGATGGCCAATTCTATGTTCCGGGCAACCTAGGCTTCACTCTAGGGCGTTGCTCCACCAGATAGAATAGTTAGTGCCTTTGAAGTCAACGCCAGAAGCATAAAATACAATATAAATACAACAGTTTTTCCATCGTATAAAACGAATAATTGCAACCAGTTTGAAAGTGATGGCCAATTCTACCTTCCGGGCAACCTATGCTTCACTCTAGGGCGTTGCTCCGCCAGATCGAATAGTTAGTGCCTTAGAAGTCAACGCCAGAAGCATAAAATACAATATAAATACAACAGTTTTTCCATCGTATAAAACGAATAATTGCAACCAGTATGAAACTTATGGTCATTTCTACTTTCCGAACAACCTAGGCTTCACCCTAGGGCGTTGCTCCAACAGATTGAATAGTTAGGGCCTGAGAAGTCAACGCCCGAACCATAAAACGCAAAAGAAATACAACAGTGTTTCCATCATATAACAGGAATAATTGCAACCAGTTTGAAGTGATGGCCAATTCTACGTTCCGGGCAACCTGGGTTTCACTCCAGGGCGTTGCTCCACCAGACCGAATAGTTACGGCCTTAGAAGTCAACGCCAAAGGCATAAAATACAATATAAATACAACAGCGTTTCCTTCGTATAAAACGAATAATTGCAACCAGTGTGAAAGTTATGGTCATTTCCACATTCCGAGGAACCTAGGCTTCACTCTAGGGCGTTGCTCCACCAGATCGAATAGTTAGGTTCTTAGAAGTAAACGCCAGAAGCATAAAATGCGATATAAATACAACAGTTTTTCCATCGTATAAAACGAATAATTGCATCCAGTATGAAACTTATGGTCATTTCTACTTTCCGAGCAAGCTAGGCTTCACCCTAGGGCGTTGCTCCAACAGATTGAATAGTTAGGGCCTTAGAAGTCAACGCCAGAAGCATAAAATACGAAATAAATACAACAGCTTTTCCATCTTATAAAACGAATAATTGCAACCAGTGTGAAGGTAATGGTCATTTCTACGTTCCGAGCACCCTAGGCGTCACTCTAGGGCGTTGCTCCACCACATCCAATAGCTACGGCCTTAGAAGTCAACGCCAAAGGCATAAAATACAATATAAATACAAGAGCGTTTCCATCGTATAAAACGAATAATTGCAACCAGTGTGAAAGTTATGGTCATTTCCACATTCCGAGGAACCTAGGCTTCACTCTAGGGCGTTGCTCCGCCAGATCGAATAGTTAGGTCCTTAGAAGTAAACGCCAGAAGCATAAAATACGATATAAATACAACAGCTTTTCCATCGTATAAAAGGATTAATTGCAACCAGTTTGAACGTGATGGTCATTTCCCCTTTCCGGGCGACCTAGGCTTCACTCTAGGGCGTTGCTCCACTAGATCGAACAGCTAGGGCCTTAGAAGTCGACGCCAGAAGCATAAAATACAATATAAATACAACAGTTTTTCCATCGTATAAAACGAATAATTGCAACCAGTATGAAACTTATGGTCATTTCTACTTTCCGAGCAACCTAGGCTTCACCCTAGTGCGTTCCTCCAACAGATTGAATAGTTAGGGCCTTAGAAGTCAACGCCCGAAGCATAAAATGCAATAAAAATACAACAGTGTTTCCATAATATAACAGGAACAATTGCAACCAGTTTGAAAGTGATGGTCAATTCTACGTTCCGGGCAACCTAGGTTTCACACCAGGGCGTTGCTCCACCGGATCGAATAGTTTGTGCCTTAGAAGTCAACGCCAGAAGCATAAAATACAATATAAATACAACAGTTATTCCATAGTATAAAACAAATAATTGCAACCAGTTTGAAACTTATGGTCATTTCTACTTTCCGAGCAACCTAGGCTTCACCCTAGGGCGTTGCTCCAACAGATTGAATAGTTAGGGCCTTAGAAGTCAACGCCCGAGCCATAAAATGCAAAAAAAAATACAGCAGTGTTTCCATCATATATCAGGAATAATTGCAACCAGTTTGAAAGTGATGGCCAATTCTACGTTCCGGGCAACCTAGGCATCACTCTATTGCGTTGATCCACCAGATCGAATAGTTAGTGCCTTAGAAGTCAACGCCAGAAGCATAAAAACAATATAAATACAACAGCTTTTCCATCTTATAAAACGAATAATTGCAACCAGTATGAAACTTATGGTCATTTCTACTTTCCGAGCAAGTTAGTCTTCACCCTAGCGCGTTGATCCAACAGATTGAATAGTTAGGGCCCTAGAACTCAACGCCCGAAGCATAAAATGCAATTAAAATACAACAGTGTTTCCATCATATAACAGGAATAATTGCAACCAGTTTGAAAGTGATGGCCAATTCTATGTTCCGGGCAACCTAGGCTTCACTCTAGGGCGTTGCTCCACCAGATAGAATAGTTAGTGCCTTTGAAGTCAACGCCAGAAGCATAAAATACAATATAAATACAACAGTTTTTCCATCGTATAAAACGAATAATTGCAACCAGTTTGAAAGTGATGGCCAATTCTACCTTCCGGGCAACCTATGCTTCACTCTAGGGCGTTGCTCCGCCAGATCGAATAGTTAGGGCCTTAGAAGTCAACGCCCGAACCATAAAACGCAAAAAAAATACAACAGTGGTTCCATCATATAACAGGAATAATTGCAACCAGTTTGAAAGTGATGGCCAATTCTACGTTCCGGGCAACCTAGGTATCACTCTATTGCGTTGCTCCACCAGATCGAATAGTTAGTGCCTTAGAAGTCAACGCCAGAAGCATAAAATACAATATAAATACAACAGCTTTTCCATCGTATAAAACGAATAATTGAAACCAGTATGAAACTTATGGTCATTTCTACTTTCCGAGCAAGTTAGGCTTCACCCTAGGGCGTTGCTCCAACAGATTGAATAGTTAGGGCCTTTGAAGTCAACGCCCGAACCATAAAATGCAAAAAAAATACAACAGTGTTTCCATCAATTAACAGGAGTAATTGCAACCAGTTTGAAAGTGATGGCCAATTCTACGTTCCGGGCAACCTAGGCTTCACTCTAGGGCGTTGCTCCACCAGACCGAATAGTTACGGCCTAAGAAGTCAATGCCAGAAGCATAAAATACGATATAAATACAACAGTTTTTCCATCGTATAAAACGAATAATTGCAACCAGTATGAAACTTATGGTCATTTCTACTTTCCGAACAACCTAGGCTTCACCCAAGGGCGTTGCTCCAACAGATTGAATAGTTAGGGCCTTAGAAGTCAACGCCCGAACCATAAAATGCAAAAAAAATACAACCGTGTTTCCATCATATAACAGGAATAATTGCAACCACTTTGAAACTGATGGCCAATACTACGTTCCTGGCAACCTAGGCTTCACTCTAGGGCGTTGCTCCGCCAGACCGAATAGTTACGGCCTAAGAAGTCCATGCCAGAAGCATAAAATACGATATAAATACAACAGCTTTTCCACCGTATAAAACGAATAATTGCAACCAGAATGAAACTTCTGGTCATTTCTCCTTTCCGAGCAACCTAGGCTTCACCCTAGGGCGTTGCTCCAACAGATTGAATAGTTAGGGCCTTAGAAGTCAACGCCTGAACCATAAAACGCAAAAAAAATACAACAGTGTTTCCATCATATATCAGGAATAATTGCAACCAGTTTGAAAGTGATGGCCAATTCTACGTTCCGGGCAACCTAGGCATCACTCTATTGCGTTGATCCACCAGATCGAATAGTTAGTGCCTTAGAAGTCAACGCCAGAAGCATAAAAACAATATAAATACAACAGCTTTTCCATCTTATAAAACGAATAATTGTAACCAGTATGAAACTTATGGTCATTTCTACTTTCCGAGCAAGTTAGTCTTCACCCTAGGGCGTTGATCCAACAGATTGAATAGTTAGGGCCCTAGAACTCAACGCCCGAAGCATAAAATGCAATTAAAATACAACAGTGTTTCCATCATATAACAGGAATAATTGCAACCAGTTTGAAAGTGATGGCCAATTCTATGTTCCGGGCAACCTAGGCTTCACTCTAGGGCGTTGCTCCACCAGATAGAATAGTTAGTGCCTTTGAAGTCAACGCCAGAAGCATAAAATACAATATAAATACAACAGTTTTTCCATCGTATAAAACGAATAATTGCAACCAGTTTGAAAGTGATGGCCAATTCTACCTTCCGGGCAACCTATGCTTCACTCTAGAGCGTTGCTCCGCCAGATCGAATAGTTAGTGCCTTAGAAGTCAACGCCAGAAGCATAAAATACAATATAAATACAACAGTTTTTCCATCGTATAAAACGAATAATTGCAACCAGTATGAAACTTATGGTCATTTCTACTTTCCGAACAACCTAGGTTTCACCCTAGGGCGTTGCTCCAACAGATTGAATAGTTAGGGCCTGAGAAGTCAACGCCCGAACCATAAAACGCAAAAGAAATACAACAGTGTTTCCATCATATAACAGGAATAATTGCAACCAGTTTCAAAGTGATGGCCAATTCTACGTTCCGGACAACCTGGGTTTCACTCCAGGGCGTTGCTCCACCAGACCGAATAGTTACGGCCTTAGAAGTTAACGCCAAAGGCATAAAATACAATATAAATACAACAGCGTTTCCTTCGTATAACGAATAATTGCAACCAGTGTGAAAGTTATGGTCATTTCCACATTCCGAGGAACCTAGGCTTCACTCTAGGGCGTTGCTCCACCAGATCGAATAGTTAGGTCCTTAGAAGTAAACGCCAGAAGCATAAAATGCGATATAAATACAACAGTTTTTCCATCGTATAAAACGAATAATTGCATCCAGTATGAAACTTATGGTCATTTCTACTTTCCGAGCAAGCTAGGCTTCACCCTAGGGCGTTGCTCCAACAGATTGAATAGTTAGGGCCTTAGAAGTCAACGCCAGAAGCATAAAATACGAAATAAATACAACAGCTTTTCCATCTTATAAAACGAATAATTGCAACCAGTGTGAAGGTAATGGTCATTTCTACGTTCCGAGCACCCTAGGCGTCACTCTAGGGCGTTGCTCCACCACATCCAATAGCTACGGCCTTAGAAGTCAACGCCAGAGGCATAAAGGACAATATAAATACAACAGCGTTTCCATCGTGTAAAACGAATAATTGCAACCAGTGTGAAAGTTATGGTCATTTCCACATTCCGAGCAACCTAGGCTTCACTCTAGGGCGTTGCTCCGCCAGATCGAATAGTTAGGTCCTTAGAAGTAAACGCCAGAAGCATAAAATACGATATAAATACAACAGCTTTTCCATCGTATAAAAGGATTAATTGCAACCAGTTTGAACGTGATGGTCATTTCTCCTTTCCGGGCGACCTAGGCTTCACTCTAGGGCGTTGCTCCACTAGATCGAACAGCTAGGGCCTTAGAAGTCGACGCCAGAAGCATAAAATACAATATAAATACAACAGTTTTTCCATCGTATAAAACGAATAATTGCAACCAGTATGAAACTTATGGTCATTTCTACTTTCCGAGCAACCTAGGCTTCACCCTAGTGCGTTCCTCCAACAGATTGAATAGTTAGGGCCTTAGAAGTCAACGCCCGAAGCATAAAATGCAATAAAAATACAACAGTGTTTCCATAATATAACAGGAACAATTGCAACCAGTTTGAAAGTGATGGTCAATTCTACGTTCCGGGCAACCTAGGTTTCACTCCAGGGCGTTGCTCCACCGGATCGAATAGTTTGTGCCTTAGAAGTCAACGCCAGAAGCATAAAATACAATATAAATACAACAGTTTTTCCATAGTATAAAACAAATAATTGCAACCAGTTTGAAACTTATGGTCATTTCTACTTTCCGAGCAACCTAGGCTTCACCCTAGGGCGTTGCTCCAACAGATTGAATAGTTAGGGCCTTAGAAGTCAACGCCCGAAGCATAAAATGCAGTTAAAATACAACAGTGTTTCCATCATATAACAGGAATAATTGCAACCAGTTTGAAAGTGATGGCCAATTCTACGTTCCGGGCAACCTAGGCTTCGCTCTAGGGCGTTGCTCCACCAGATCGAAAAGATAGTGCCTTAGAAGTCAACGCCAGAAGCATAAAATGCGATATAAATACAACAGTTTTCCCATCGTATAAAACGAATAATTGCATCCAGTATGAAACTTATGGTCATTTCTACTTTCCGAGCAACCTAGGCTTCACCCTGGGGCGTTGCTCCAACAGTTTGAATAGTTAGGGCCTTAGAAGTCAACGCCCGAAGCATAAAATACAATATAAATACAACAGTTTTTCCATCGTGTAAAACGAATAATTGCAACCAGTTTGAAAGTGATGGCCAATTCTACCTTCCGGGCAACCTAGGCTTCACTCTACGGCGTTGCTCCACTAGATCGAACATCTAGGGCCTTAGAAGTCAACGCCAGAAGCATAAAATACAATATAAATACAACAGTTTTTCCATCGTATAAAACGAATAATTGCAGCCAGTATGAAACTTATGTTCATTTCTACTTTCCGAGCAACCTAGGCTTCACCCTAGGGCGTTGCTCCAACGGATTGAATAGTTAGGGCCTTAGAAGTCAACGCCCGTACCATAAAATGCAAAAAAAATACAACAGTGTTTCCATCATATAACAGGAATAATTGCAACCAGTTTGAAAGTGATGGCCCATTCTACGTTCCGGGCAACCTGGGTTTCACTCCAGCGCGTTGCTCCACCAGACCGAATAGTTACGGCCTTAGAAGTCAACGCCAAAGGCATAAAATACAATATAAATACAAGAGCGTTTCCATCGTATAAAACGAATAATTGCAACCAGTGTGAAAGTTATGGTCATTTCCACATTCCGAGGAACCTAGGCTTCACTCTAGGGCGTTGCTCCGCCAGATCGAATAGTTAGGTCCTTAGAAGTAAACGCCAGAAGCATAAAATACAATATAAATACAACAGTTTTTCCATCGTATAAAACGAATAATTGCAACCAGTATGAAACTTATGGTCATTTCTACTTTCCGAGCAACCTAGGCTTCACCCTAGTGCGTTCCTCCAACAGATTGAATAGTTAGGGCCTTAGAAGTCAACGCCCGAAGCATAAAATGCAATAAAAATACAACAGTGTTTCCATAATATAACAGGAACAATTGCAACCAGTTTGAAAGTGATGGTCAATTCTACGTTCCGGGCAACCTAGGTTTCACACCAGGGCGTTGCTCCACCGGATCGAATAGTTTGTGCCTTAGAAGTCAACGCCAGAAGCATAAAATACAATATAAATACAACAGTTTTTCCATAGTATAAAACAAATAATTGCAACCAGTTTGAAACTTATGGTCATTTCTACTTTCCGAGCAACCTAGGCTTCACCCTAGGGCGTTGCTCCAACAGATTGAATAGTTAGGGCCTTAGAAGTCGACGCCCGAAGCATAAAATGCAGTTAAAATACAACAGTGTTTCCATCATATAACAGGAATAATTGCAACCAGTTTGAAAGTGATGGCCAATTCTACGTTCCGGGCAACCTAGGCTTCGCTCTAGGGCGTTGCTCCACCAGATCGAAAAGATAGTGCCTTAGAAGTCAACGCCAGAAGCATAATATGCGATATAAATACAACAGTTTTCCCATCGTATAAAACGAATAATTGCATCCAGTATGAAACTTATGGTCATTTCTACTTTCCGAGCAACCTAGGCTTCACCCTAGGGCGTTGCTCCAACAGTTTGAATAGTTAGGGCCTTAGAAGTCAACGCCCGAAGCATAAAATGCAATAAAAATACAACTGTGTTTCCATCATATAACAGGAATAATTGCAACCAGTTTGAAAGTGATGGCCAATTCTACGTTCCGGGCAACCTAGGCTTCTCTCTGGGGCGTTGCTCCACCAGATCGAATAGATAGTGCCTTAGAAGTCAACGCCAGAAGCATAAAATACAATATAAATACAACAGTTTTTCCATCGTATAAAGCGAATAATTGCAACCAGTATGAAACTTATGGTCATTTCTAGTTTCCGAGCCACCTAGGCTTCACCCTAGGGCCTTGCTCCAGCAGATTGAATAGTTAGGGCCTTAGATGTCAACGCCCGAACCATAAAATGCAAAAAAAATACAACAGTGTTTCCATCATATATCAGGAATAATTGCAACCAGTTTGAAAGTGATGGCCAATTCTACGTTCCGGGCAACCTAGGTTTCACTCCAGGGCGTTGCTCCACCAGACCGAATAGTTACGGCCTAAGAAGTCAACGCCAGAAGCATAAAATACGATATAAATACAACAGCTTTTCCATCGTATAAAACGACTAATTGCAACCAGTATGAAACTTATGGTCATTTCTACTTTCCGAGCAACCGAGGCTTCACCCTAGGGCGTTTCTCCAATAGATAGAGTAGTTAGGACCTTAGAAGTCAACGCCCGAACCATAAAGTGCAAAAAAAATACAAGAGTGTTTTCGTCATATATCAGGAATAATTGCAACCAGTTCGAAAGTGATGGCCAATTCTACGTTCCGGGCAACCTAGTCTTCGCTCTAGGGCGTTGTTCCACCAGACCGAATAGTTACGGCCTAAGAAGTCAACGCCAGAAGCATAAAATACGATATAAATACAACAGCTTTTCCACCGCATAAAACGAATAATTGCAACCAGTCCGAAACTTATGGTCATTTCTACTTTCCGAGCAAGCTAGGCTTCACCCTAGGGCGTTGCTCCGACAGATTGAATAGTTATGGCCTTAGAAGTCAACGCCCGAAGCATAAAATGCAATAAAAATACAACAGTGTTTTCGTCATATATCAGGAATAATTGCAACCAGTTTGAAAGTGATGGCCCATTCTACGTTCCGGGCAACCTGGGTTTCACTCCAGGGCGTTGCTCCACCAGACCGAATAGTTACGGCCTTAGAAGTCAACGCCAAAGGCATAAAATACAATATAAATACAAGAGCGTTTCCATCGTATAAAACGAATAATTGCAACCAGTGTGAAAGTTATGGTCATTTCCACATTCCGAGGAACCTAGGCTTCACTCTAGGACGTTGCTCCGCCAGATCGAATAGTTAGGTCCTTAGAAGTAAACGCCAGAAGCATAAAATACGATATAAATACAACAGCTTTTCCATCGTATAAAAGGATTAATTGCAACCAGTTTGAACGTGATGGTCATTTCTCCTTTCCGGGCGACCTAGGCTTCACTCTAAGGCGTTGCTCCACTAGATCGAACAGCTAGGGCCTTAGAAGTCGACGCCAGAAGCATAAAATACAATATAAATACAACAGTGTTTCCATCATATAACAGGAATAATTGCAACCAGTTTGAAAGTGATGGCCAATTCTACTTTCCGAGCAACCTAGGCTTCACCCTAGTGCGTTCCTCCAACAGATTGAATAGTTAGGGCCTTAGAAGTCAACGCCCGAAGCATAAAATGCAATAAAAATACAACAGTGTTTCCATAATATAACAGGAACAATTGCAACCAGTTTGAAAGTGATGGTCAATTCTACGTTCCGGGCAACCTAGGTTTCACACCAGGGCGTTGCTCCACCGGATCGAATAGTTTGTGCCTTAGAAGTCAACGCCAGAAGCATAAAATACAATATAAATACAACAGTTTTTCCATAGTATAAAACAAATAATTGCAACCAGTTTGAAACTTATGGTCATTTCTACTTTCCGAGCAACCTAGGCTTCACCCTAGGGCGTTGCTCCAACAGATTGAATAGTTAGGGCCTTAGAAGTCAACGCCCGAAGCATAAAATGCAGTTAAAATACAACAGTGTTTCCATCATATAACAGGAATAATTGCAACCAGTTTGAAAGTGATGGCCAATTCTACGTTCCGGGCAACCTAGGCTTCGCTCTAGGGCGTTGCTCCACCAGATCGAAAAGATAGTGCCTTAGAAGTCAACGCCAGAAGCATAAAATGCGATATAAATACAACAGTTTTCCCATCGTATAAAACGAATAATTGCATCCAGTATGAAACTTATGGTCATTTCTACTTTCCGAGCAACCTAGGCTTCACCCTAGGGCGTTGCTCCAACAGTTTGAATAGTTAGGGCCTTAGAAGTCAACGCCCGAAGCATAAAATACAATATAAATACAACAGTTTTTCCATCGTGTAAAACGAATAATTGCAACCAGTTTGAAAGTGATGGCCAATTCTACCTTCCGGGCAACCTAGGCTTCACTCTACGGCGTTGCTCCACTAGATCGAACATCTAGGGCCTTAGAAGTCAACGCCAGAAGCATAAAATACAATATAAATACAACAGTTTTTCCATCGTATAAAACGAATAATTGCAGCCAGTATGAAACTTATGTTCATTTCTACTTTCCGAGCAACCTAGGCTTCAGCCTAGGGCGTTGCTCCAACGGATTGAATAGTTAGGGCCTTAGAAGTCAACGCCCGTACCATAAAATGCAAAAAAAATACAACAGTGTTTCCATCATATAACAGGAATAATTGCAACCAGTTTGAAAGTGATGGCCCATTCTACGTTCCGGGCAACCTGGGTTTCACTCCAGCGCGTTGCTCCACCAGACCGAATAGTTACGGCCTTAGAAGTCAACGCCAAAGGCATAAAATACAATATAAATACAAGAGCGTTTCCATCGTATAAAACGAATAATTGCAACCAGTGTGAAAGTTATGGTCATTTCCACATTCCGAGGAACCTAGGCTTCACTCTAGGGCGTTGCTCCGCCGGATCGAATAGTTAGGTCCTTAGAAGTAAACGCCAGAAGCATAAAATACGATATAAATACAACAGCTTTTCCATCGTATAAAAGGATTAATTGCAACCAGTTTGAACGTGATGGTCATTTCTCCTTTCCGGGCGACCTAGGCTTCACTCTAGGGCGTTGCTCCACTAGATCGAACAGCTAGGGCCTTAGAAGTCGACGCCAGAAGCATAAAATACAATATAAATACAACAGTTTTTCCATCGTATAAAACGAATAATTGCAACCAGTATGAAACTTATGGTCATTTCTACTTTCCGAGCAACCTAGGCTTCACCCTAGTGCGTTCCTCCAACAGATTGAATAGTTAGGGCCTTAGAAGTCAACGCCCGAAGCATAAAATGCAATAAAAATACAACAGTGTTTCCATAATATAACAGGAACAATTGCAACCAGTTTGAAAGTGATGGCCAATTCTACGTTCCGGGCAACCTAGGTTTCACACCAGGGCGTTGCTCCACCGGATCGAATAGTTTGTGCCTTAGAAGTCAACGCCAGAAGCATAAAATACAATATAAATACAACAGTTTTTCCATAGTATAAAACAAATAATTGCAACCAGTTTGAAACTTATGGTCATTTCTACTTTCCGAGCAACCTAGGCTTCACCCTAGGGCGTTGCTCCAACAGATTGAATAGTTAGGGCCTTAGAAGTCAACGCCCGAAGCATAAAATGCAGTTAAAATACAACAGTGTTTCCATCATATAACAGGAATAATTGCAACCAGTTTGAAAGTGATGGCCAATTCTACGTTCCGGGCAACCTAGGCTTCTCTCTGGGGCGTTGCTCCACCAGATCGAATAGATAGTGCCTTAGAAGTCAACGCCAGAAGCATAAAATACAATATAAATACAACAGTTTTTCCATCGTATAAAGCGAATAATTGCAACCAGTATGAAACTTATGGTCATTTCTAGTTTCCGAGCAACCTAGGCTTCACCCTAGGGCCTTGCTCCAGCAGATTGAATAGTTAGGGCCTTAGATGTCAACGCCCGAACCATAAAATGCAAAAAAAATACAACAGTGTTTCCATCATATATCAGGAATAATTGCAACCAGTTTGAAAGTGATGGCCAATTCTACGTTCCGGGCAACCTAGGTTTCACTCCAGGGCGTTGCTCCACCAGACCGAATAGTTACGGCCTAAGAAGTCAACGCCAGAAGCATAAAATACGATATAAATACAACAGCTTTTCCATCGTATAAAACGACTAATTGCAACCAGTATGAAACTTATGGTCATTTCTACTTTCCGAGCAACCGAGGCTTCACCCTAGGGCGTTGCTCCAACAGTTTGAATAGTTAGGGCCTTAGAAGTCAACGCCCGAAGCATAAAATGCAATAAAAATACAACTGTGTTTCCATCATATAACAGGAATAATTGCAACCAGTTTGAAAGTGATGGCCAATTCTACGTTCCGGGCAACCTAGGCTTCTCTCTGGGGCGTTGCTCCACCAGATCGAATAGATAGTGCCTTAGAAGTCAACGCCAGAAGCATAAAATACAATATAAATACAACAGTTTTTCCATCGTATAAAGCGAATAATTGCAACCAGTATGAAACTTATGGTCATTTCTAGTTTCCGAGCAACCTAGGCTTCACCCTAGGGCCTTGCTCCAGCAGATTGAATAGTTAGGGCCTTAGATGTCAACGCCCGAACCATAAAATGCAAAAAAAATACAACAGTGTTTCCATCATATATCAGGAATAATTGCAACCAGTTTGAAAGTGATGGCCAATTCTACGTTCCGGGCAACCTAGGTTTCACTCCAGGGCGTTGCTCCACCAGATCGAATAGTTAGTGCCTTAGAAGTCAACGCCAGAAGCATAAAATACAATATAAATACAACAGTTTTTCCATCGTATAAAACGAATAATTGCAACCAGTTTGATAGTGATGGCCAATTCTACCTTCCGGGCCACCTAGGCTTCACTCTACGGCGTTGCTCCACTAGATCGAACATCTAGGGCCTTAGAAGTCAACGCCAGAAGCATAAAATACAATATAAATACAACAGTTTTTCCATCGTATAAAACGAATAATTGCAACCAGTATGAAACTTATGTTCATTTCTACTTTCCGAGCAACCTAGGCTTCACCCTAGGGCGTTGCTCCAACGGATTGAAAAGTTAGGGCCTTAGAAGTCAACGCCCGTACCATAAAATGCAAAAAAAATACAACAGTGTTTCCATCATATAACAGGAATAATTGCAACCAGTTTGAAAGTGATGGCCCATTCTACGTTCCGGGCAACCTAGGTTTCACTCCAGGGCGTTGCTCCACCAGACCGAATAGTTACGGCCTTAGAAGTCAACGCCAAAGGCATAAAATACAATATAAATACAAGAGCGTTTCCATCGTATAAAACGAATAATTGCAACCAGTGTGAAAGTTATGGTCATTTCCACATTCCGAGGAACCTAGGCTGCACTCTAGGGCGTTGCTCCGCCAGATCGAATAGTTAGGTCCTTAGAAGTAAACGCCAGAAGCATAAAATACGATATAAATACAACAGCTTTTCCATCGTATAAAAGGATTAATTGCAACCAGTTTGAACGTGATGGTCATTTCTCCTTTCCGGGCGACCTAGGCTTCACTCTAGGGCCTTGCTCCACTAGATCGAACAGCCAGGGCCTTAGAAGTCGACGCCAGAAGCATAAAATACAATATAAATACAACAGCTTTTCCATCGTATGAAACGAATAATTGCAACCAGTATGAAACTTATGGTCATTTCTACTTTCCGAGCAACCTAGGCTTCACCCTAGTGCGTTCCTCCAACAGATTGAATAGTTAGGGCCTTAGAAGTCAACGCCCGAAGCATAAAATGCAATAAAAATACAACAGTGTTTCCATAATATAACAGGAACAATTGCAACCAGTTTGAAAGTGATGGTCAATTCTACGTTCCGGGCAACCTAGGTTTCACTCCAGGGCGTTGCTCCACCAGATCGAATAGTTTGTGCCTTAGAAGTCAACGCCAGAAGCATAAAATACAATATAAATACAACAGTTTTTCCATAGTATAAAACAAATAATTGCAACCAGTTTGAAACTTATGGTCATTTCTACTTTCCGAGCAACCTAGGCTTCACCCGAGGGCGTTGCTCCAACAGATTGAATAGTTAGGGCCTTAGAAGTCAACGCCCGAAGCATAAAATGCAGTTAAAATACAACAGTGTTTCCATCATATAACAGGAATAATTGCAACCAGTTTGAAAGTGATGGCCAATTCTACGTTCCGGGCAACCTAGGCTTCGCTCTAGGGCGTTGCTCCACCAGATCGAAAAGATAGTGCCTTAGAAGTCAACGCCAGAAGCATAAAATGCGATATAAATACAACAGTTTTCCCATCGTATAAAACGAATAATTGCATCCAGTATGAAACTTATGGTCATTTCTACTTTCCGAGCAACCTAGGCTTCACCCTACGGCGTTGCTCCAACAGATTGAATAGTTAGGGCCTTAGAAGTCAACGCCCGAAGCATAAAATGCAATAAAAATACAACTGTGTTTCCATCATATAACAGGAATAATTGCAACCAGTTTGAAAGTGATGGCCAATTCTACGTTCCGGGCAACCTAGGCTTCTCTCTGGGGCGTTGCTCCACCAGATCGAATAGATACTGCCTTAGAAGTCAACGCCAGAAGCATAAAATACAATATAAATACAACAGTTTTTCCATCGTATAAAGCGAATAATTGCAACCAGTATGAAACTTATGGTCATTTCTACTTTCCGAGCAACCTAGGCTTCACCCTAGGGCCTTGCTCCAGCAGATTGAATAGTTAGGGCCTTAGATGTCAACGCCCGAACCATAAAATGCAAAAAAAATACAACAGTGTTTCCATCATATATCAGGAATAATTGCAACCAGTTTGAAAGTGATGGCCAATTCTACGTTCCGGGCAACCTAGGTTTCACTCCAGGGCGTTGCTCCACCAGACCGAATAGTTACGGCCTAAGAAGTCAACGCCAGAAGCATAAAATACGATATAAATACAACAGCTTTTCCATCGTATAAAACGACTAATTGCAACCAGTATGAAACTTATGGTCATTTCTACTTTCCGAGCAACCGAGGCTTCACCCTATGGCGTTTCTCCAACAGATAGAGTAGTTAGGACCTTAGAAGTCAACGCCCGAACCATAAAATGCAAAAAAAATACAACAGTGTTTTCGTCATATATCAGGAATAATTGCAACCAGTTTGAAAGTGATGGCCAATTCTACGTTCCGGGCAACCTAGTCTTCGCTCTAGGGCGTTGTTCCACCAGACCGAATAGTTACGGCCTAAGAAGTCAACGCCAGAAGCATAAAATACGATATAAATACAACAGCTTTTCCACCGCATAAAACGAATAATTGCAACCAGTCCGAAACTTATGGTCATTTCTACTTTCCGAGCAAGCTAGGCTTCACCCTAGGGCGTTGCTCCGACAGATTGAATAGTTATGGCCTTAGAAGTCAACGCCCGAAGCATAAAATGCAATAAAAATACAACAGTGTTTCCATCATATATCAGGAATAATTGCAACCAGTTTGAAAGTGATGGCCAATTCTACGTTCCGGGCAACCTAGGCTTCACTCTAGGGCGTTGCTCCACCAGATCGAATAGTTAGTGCCTTAGAAGTCAACGCCAGAAGCATAAAATACAATATAAATACAACAGTTTTTCCATCGTGTAAAACGAATAATTGCAACCAGTTTGAAAGTGATGGCCAATTCTACCTTCCGGGCAACCTAGGCTTCACTCTACGGCGTTGCTCCACTAGATCGAACATCTAGGGCCTTAGAAGTCAACGCCAGAAGCATAAAATACAATATAAATACAACAGTTTTTCCATCGTATAAAACGAATAATTGCAGCCAGTATGAAACTTATGTTCATTTCTACTTTCCGAGCAACCTAGGCTTCACCCTAGGGCGTTGCTCCAACGGATTGAATAGTTAGGGCCTTAGAAGTCAACGCCCGTAACATAAAATGCAAAAAAAATACAACAGTGTTTCCATCATATAACAGGAATAATTGCAACCAGTTTGAACGTGATGGCCCATTCTACGTTCCGGGCAACCTAGTCTTCGCTCTAGGGCGTTGTTCCACAAGACCGAATAGTTACGGCCTAAGAAGTCAACGCCAGAAGCATAAAATACGATATAAATACAACAGCTTTTCCACCGCATAAAACGAATAATTGCAACCAGTCCGAAACTTATGGTCATTTCTACTTTCCGAGCAAGCTAGGCTTCACCCTAGGGCGTTGCTCCAACAGATTGAATAGTTATGGCCTTAGAAGTCAACGCCCGAAGCATAAAATGCAATAAAAATACAACAGTGTTTCCATCATATATCAGGAATAATTGCAACCAGTTTGAAAGTGATGGCCAATTCTACGTTCCGGGCAACCTAGGTTTCACTCCAGGGTGTTGCTCCACCAGACCGAATAGTTACGGCCTATGAAGTCAACGCCAGAAGCATAAAATACGATATAAATACAACAGCTTTTCCATCGTATAAAACGAATAATTGCAACCAGTGTGAAAGTAATGGTCATTTCTACGTTCCGAGCACCCTAGGCGTCACTCTAGGGCGTTGCTCCACCACATCTAATAGCTACGACCTTAGAAGTCAACGCCAGAGGCATAAAGTACAATACAAATACAACAGCGTTTTCAAGGTATAAAACGAATAATTGCAACCAGTGTGAAAGTTATGGTCATTTCTACATTCCGAGCAACCTAGGATTCACTCTAGGGCGTTGCTCCACCAGATCGAATAGTTAGGTCCTTAGAAGTAAACGCCAGAAACATAAAATACGATATAAATACAACAGCGTTTCCATCGTATAAAACGAATAATTGCAATCAGTGTGAAAGTTATGGTCATTTCTACATTCCGAGCAACCTAGGATTCACTCTAGGGTGTTGCTCCACCAGATCGAATAGTTAGGTCCTTAGAAGTAAACGCCAGAAGCATAAAATACGATATAAATACAACAGCGTTTCCATCCTATAAAACGAATAATTGCAACCAGTGTGAAAGTTAAGGTCATTTCTACATTCCGAGCAACCTAGGATTCACTCTAGGGCGTTGCTCCACCAGATCGAATAGTGAGGTCCTTAGAAGTAAACGCCCGAAGCATAAAATGCAATAAAAATACAACAGTGTTTCCATCGTATAAAACGAATAATTGCAACCAGGATGAAACTTATGGTCATTTCTACTTTCCGGGCAACCTAGGCTTCACCCTAGGGCGTTGCTCCAAAAGATTGAATAGTTAGGACCTTAGAAGTGATCGCCCGAACCATAAAATGCAAAAAAAATACAACAGTGTTTCCATCATGTATCAGGAATAATTGCAACCAGTCTGAAAGTGATGGCCAATTCTACGTTCCGGGCAACCTAGGTTTCACACCAGGGCGTTGCTCCTCCAGACCGAATAATTAGGGCCTAAGAAGTCAACGCCAGAAGCATAAAATACGATATAAATACAACAGCTTTTCCATCGTATAAAACGAATAATCGCAACCAGTATGAAACTTATGGTCATTTGTACTTTCCGAGCAACCTAGGCTTCACCCTAGGGCGTTGCTCCAACAGATTGAGTAGTTAGGGCCTTAGATGTCAACGCCCGAAGCATAAAATGCAATAAAAATACAACTGTGTTTCCATCATATAACAGGAATAATTGCAACCAGTTTGAAAGTGATGGCCAATTCTACGTTCTGGGCAACCTAGACTTCACTCTACGGCGTTGCTCCACCAGATCGAATAGTTAGTGCCTTAGAAGTCAACGCCAGAAGCATAAAATACAATATAAATACAACAGCTTCTCCATCGTATAAAACGAATGATTGCAACCAGTATGAAACTTATGGTCATTTCTACTTTCCGAGCAACCTAGGCTTCACCCTAGGGCGTTGCTCCAGCAGATTGAATAGTTAGGGCCTTAAAAGTCAACGCCCGAACCATAAAATGCAAAAAAAATACAACAGTGTTTCCATCAATTAACAGGAGTAATTGCAACCAGTTTGAAAGTGATGGCCAATTCTACGTTCCGGGCAACCTAGGTTTCACTCCAGGGCGTTGCTCCTCCAGACCGAACAGTTACGGCCTAAGAAGGCAACCCCAGAAGCATAAAATACGATATAAATACAACAGCTTTTCCATCGTATAAAACGAATAATTGCAACCAGTATGAAACTTATGGTCATTTCTACTTTCCGAGCAAGCTAGGCTTCACCCTAGGGCGTTGCTCCAACAGATTGAATAGTTAGGGCCTTAGAAGTCAACGCCCGAACCATAAAACGCAAAAAAAATACAACAGTGCTTCCATCATATATCAGGAATAATTGCAACCAGTTTGAAAGTGATGGTCAATTCTACGTTCCGGGCATCCTAGGCTTCGCTCTAGGGCGTTGCTCCACCAGATCGAAAAGATAGTGCCTTAGATGTCAACGCCAGAAGCATAAAATCCGATATAAATACAACAGTTTTTACATCGTATAAAACGAATAATTGCAACCAGTATGAAACTTATGGTCATTTCTACTTTCCGAGCAACCTAGGCTTCACCCTAGGGCGTTGTTCCAACAGATTGCATAGTTAGGGCCTTAGAAATCAACGCCCCAACCATAAAATGCAAAAAAAATACAACAGTGTTTCCGTCATATATCAGGAATAATTGCAACCAGTTTGAAAGTGATGGCCAATTCTACGTTCCGGGCAACCTAGTCTTCGCTCTAGGGCGTTGTTCCACCAGACCGAATAGTTACGGCCTAAGAAGTCAACGCCAGAAGCATAAAATACGATATAAATACAACAGCTTTTCCACCGCATAAAACGAATAATTGCAACCAGTCCGAAACTTATGGTCATTTCTACCTTCCGAGCAAGCTAGGCTTCACCCTAGGGCGTTGCTCCAACGGATTGAATAGTTAGGGCCTTAGAAGTCAACGCCCGTACCATAAAATGCAAAAAAAATACAACAGTGTTTCCATCATATAACAGGAATAATTGCAACCAGTTTGAAAGTGATGGCCCATTCTACCTTCCGGGCAACCTAGGCTTCACTCTACGGCGTTGCTCCACTAGATCGAACATCTAGGGCCTTAGAAGTCAACGCCAGAAGCATAAAATACAATATAAATACAACAGTTTTTCCATCGTATAAAACGAATAATTGCAACCAGTATGAAACTTATGTTCATTTCTACTTTCCGAGCAACCTAGGCTTCACCCTAGGGCGTTGCTCCAACGGATTAAATAGTTAGGGCCTTAGAAGTCAACGCCCGTACCATAAAATGCAAAAAAAATACAACAGTGTTTCCATCATATAACAGGAATAATTGCAACCAGTTTGAAAGTGATGGCCCATTCTACGTTCCGGGCAACCTAGGTTTCACTCCAGGGCGTTGCTCCACCAGACCGAATAGTTACGGCCCAAGAAGTCAACGCCAGAAGCATAAAATACGATATAAATACAACAGCTTTTCCATCGTATAAAACGAATAATTGCAACCAGTATGAAACTTATGGTCATTTCTACTTTCCGAGCAACCTAGGCTTCACACTAGGGCCTTGCTCCAGCAGATTGAATAGTTAGGGCCTTAGATGTCAACGCCCGAACCAAAAATGCAAAAAAAATACAACAGTGTTTCCATCATATATCAGGAATAATTGCAACCAGTTTGAAAGTGATGGCCAATTCTACGTTCCGGGCAACCTAGGCTTCGCTCTAGGGCGTTGCTCCACCAGATCGAAAAGATAGTGACTTAGAAGTCAACGCCAGAATCATAAAATGCGATATAAATACAACAGTTTTCCCATCGTATAAAACGAATAATTGCATCCAGTATGAAACTTATGGTCATTTCTACTTTCCGAGCAACCTAGGCTTCACCCTACGGCGTTGCTCCAACAGATTGAATAGTTAGGGCCTTAGAAGTCAACGCCCGAAGCATAAAATGCAATAAAAATACAACTGTGTTTCCATCATATAACAGGAATAATTGCAACCAGTTTGAAAGTGATGGCCAATTCTACGTTCCGGGCAACCTAGGCTTCTCTCTGGGGCGTTGCTCCACCAGATCGAATAGATACTGCCTTAGAAGTCAACGCCAGAAGCATAAAATACAATATAAATACAACAGTTTTTCCATCGTATAAAGCGAATAATTGCAACCAGTATGAAACTTATGGTCATTTCTACTTTCCGAGCAACCTAGGCTTCACCCTAGGGCCTTGCTCCAGCAGATTGAATAGTTAGGGCCTTAGATGTCAACGCCCGAACCATAAAATGCAAAAAAAATACAACAGTGTTTCCATCATATATCAGGAATAATTGCAACCAGTTTGAAAGTGATGGCCAATTCTACGTTCCGGGCAACCTAGGTTTCACTCCAGGGCGTTGCTCCACCAGACCGAATAGTTACGGCCTAAGAAGTCAACGCCAGAAGCATAAAATACGATATAAATACAACAGCTTTTCCATCGTATAAAACGACTAATTGCAACCAGTATGAAACTTATGGTCATTTCTACTTTCCGAGCAACCGAGGCTTCACCCTATGGCGTTTCTCCAACAGATAGAGTAGTTAGGACCTTAGAAGTCAACGCCCGAACCATAAAATGCAAAAAAAATACAACAGTGTTTTCGTCATATATCAGGAATAATTGCAACCAGTTTGAAAGTGATGGCCAATTCTACGTTCCGGGCAACCTAGTCTTCGCTCTAGGGCGTTGTTCCACCAGACCGAATAGTTACGGCCTAAGAAGTCAACGCCAGAAGCATAAAATACGATATAAATACAACAGCTTTTCCACCGCATAAAACGAATAATTGCAACCAGTCCGAAACTTATGGTCATTTCTTCTTTCCGAGCAAGCTAGGCTTCACCCTAGGGCGTTGCTCCGACAGATTGAATAGTTATGGCCTTAGAAGTCAACGCCCGAAGCATAAAATGCAATAAAAATACAACAGTGTTTCCATCATATATCAGGAATAATTGCAACCAGTTTGAAAGTGATGGCCAATTCTACGTTCCGGGCAACCTAGGCTTCACTCTAGGGCGTTGCTCCACCAGATCGAATAGTTAGTGCCTTAGAAGTCAACGCCAGAAGCATAAAATACAATATAAATACAACAGTTTTTCCATCGTGTAAAAAGAATAATTGCAACCAGTTTGAAAGTGATGGCCAATTCTACCTTCCGGGCAACCTAGGCTTCACTCTACGGCGTTGCTCCACTAGATCGAACATCTAGGGCCTTAGAAGTCAACGCCAGAAGCATAAAATACAATATAAATACAACAGTTTTTCCATCGTATAAAACGAATAATTGCAGCCAGTATGAAACTTATGTTCATTTCTACTTTCCGAGCAACCTAGGCTTCACCCTAGGGCGTTGCTCCAACGGATTGAATAGTTAGGGCCTTAGAAGTCAACGCCCGTAACATAAAATGCAAAAAAAATACAACAGTGTTTCCATCATATAACAGGAATAATTGCAACCAGTTTGAACGTGATGGCCCATTCTACGTTCCGGGCAACCTAGTCTTCACTCTAGGGCGTTGTTCCACAAGACCGAATAGTTACGGCCTAAGAAGTCAACGCCAGAAGCATAAAATACGATATAAATACAACAGCTTTTCCACCGCATAAAACGAATAATTGCAACCAGTCCGAAACTTATGGTCATTTCTACTTTCCGAGCAAGCTAGGCTTCACCCTAGGGCGTTGCTCCAACAGATTGAATAGTTATGGCCTTAGAAGTCAACGCCCGAAGCATAAAATGCAATAAAAATACAACAGTGTTTCCATCATATATCAGGAATAATTGCAACCAGTTTGAAAGTGATGGCCAATTCAACGTTCCGGGCAACCTAGGCTTCACTCTAGGGCGTTGCTCCACCAGATCGAATAGTTAGTGCCTTAGAAGTCAACGCCAGAAGCATAAAATACAATATAAATACAACAGTTTTTCCATCGTATAAAACGAATAATTGCAACCAGTTTGAAAGTGATGGCCAATTCTACCTTCCGGGCAACCTAGGCTTCACTCTACGGCGTTGCTCCACTAGATCGAACATCTAGGGCCTTAGAAGTCAACGCCAGAAGCATAAAATACAATATAAATACAACAGTTTTTCCATCGTATAAAACGAATAATTGCAGCCAGTATGAAACTTATGTTCATTTCTACTTTCCGAGCAACCTAGGCTTCACCCTAGGGCGTTGCTCCAACGGATTGAATAGTTAGGGCCTTAGAAGTCAACGCCCGTAACATAAAATGCAAAAAAAATACAACAGTGTTTCCATCATATAACAGGAATAATTGCAACCAGTTTGAAAGTGATGGCCCATTCTACGTTCCGGGCAACCTAGTCTTCGCTCTAGGGCGTTGTTCCACAAGACCGAATAGTTACGGCCTAAGAAGTCAACGCCAGAAGCATAAAATACGATATAAATACAACAGCTTTTCCACCGCATAAAACGAATAATTGCAACCAGTCCGAAACTTATGGTCATTTCTACTTTCCGAGCAAGCTAGGCTTCACCCTAGGGCGTTGCTCCAACAGATTGAATAGTTATGGCCTTAGAAGTCAACGCCCGAAGCATAAAATGCAATAAAAATACAACAGTGTTTCCATCATATATCAGGAATAATTGCAACCAGTTTGAAAGTGATGGCCAATTCTACGTTCAGGGCAACCTAGGCTTCACTCTAGGGCGTTGCTCCACCAGATCGAATAGTTAGTGCCTTAGAAGTCAACGCCAGAAGCATAAAATACAATATAAATACAACAGTTTTTCCATCGTATAAAACGAATAATTGCAACCAGTTTGAAAGTGATGGCCAATTCTACCTTCCGGGCAACCTAGGCTTCACTCTACGGCGTTGCTCCACTAGATCGAACATCTAGGGCCTTAGAAGTCAACGCCAGAAGCATAAAATACAATATAAATACAACAGTTTTTCCATCGTATAAAACGAATAATGGCAACCAGTATGAAACTTATGTTCATTTCTACTTTCCGAGCAACCTAGGCTTCACCCTAGGGCGTTGCTCCAACGGATTGAATAGTTAGGGCCTTAGAAGTCAACGCCCGTACCATAAAATGCAAAAAAAATACAACAGTGTTTCCATCTTATAACAGGAATAATTGCAACCAGTTTGAAAGTGATGGCCCATTCTACGTTCCGGGCAACCTAGGTTTCACTCCAGGGCGTTGCTCCACCAGACCGAATAGTTACGGCCCAAGAAGTCAACGCCAGAAGCATAAAATACGATATAAATACAACAGCTTTTCCATCGTATAAAACGAATAATTGCAACCAGTATGAAACTTATGGTCATTTCTACTTTCCGAGCAACCTAGGCTTCACCCTAGGGCCTTGCTGCAGCAGATTGAATAGTTAGGGCCTTAGATGTCAACGCCCGAACCAAAAATGCAAAAAAAATACAACAGTGTTTCCATCATATATCAGGAATAATTGCAACCAGTTTGAAAGTGATGGCCAATTCTACGTTCCGGGCAACCTAGGTTTCACTCCAGGGTGTTGCTCCACCAGACCGAATAGTTACGGCCTATGAAGTCAACGCCAGAAGCATAAAATACGATATAAATACAAAAGCTTTTCCATCGTATAAAACGACTAATTGCAACCAATATGAAACTTATGGTCATTACTACTTTCCGAGCAAGCTAGGCTTCACCCTAGGGCGTTGCTCCAACAGATTGAATCGTTAGGGCCTTAGAAGTCAACGCCCGAAGCATAAAATGCAAAAAAAATACAACAGTGTTTCCATCATATAACAGGAATGATTGCAACTAGTTTGAAAGTAATGGCCAATTCTACGTTCCTGGCAACCTAGGTTTCACTCCAGGGCGTTGCTCCACCAGACCGAATAGTTACAGCCTAATAAGTCAACGCCAGAAGCATAAAATACGATATAAATACAACAGCTTTTCCATCGTATAAAACGAATAATTGCAACCAGTGTGAAAGTTATGGTCATTTCTACATTCCGAGCAACCTAGGATTCACTCTAGGGCGTTGCTCCACCAGATCGAATAGTTAGGTCCTTAGAAGTAAACGCCAGAAACATAAAATACGATATAAATACAACAGCGTTTCCACCGTATAAAACGAATAATTGCAATCAGTGTGAAAGTTATGGTCATTTCTACATTCCGAGCAACCTAGGATTCACTCTAGGGTGTTGCTCCACCAGATCGAATAGTTAGGTCCTTAGAAGTAAACGCCAGAAGCATAAAATACGATATAAATACAACAGCGTTTCCATCCTATAAAACGAATAATTGCAACCAGTGTGAAAGTTATGGTCATTTCTACATTCCGAGCAACCTAGGATTCACTCTAGGGCGTTGCTCCACCAGATCGAATAGTGAGGTCCTTAGAAGTAAACGCCCGAAGCATAAAATGCAATAAAAATACAACAGTGCTTCCATCGTATAAAACGAATGATTGCAACCAGGATGAAACTTATGGTAATTTCTACTTTCCGAGCAGGCTAGGCTTCACCCTAGGGCGTTGCTCCAAAAGATTGAATAGTTAGAACCTTAGAAGTGATCGCCCGAACCATAAAATGCAAAAAAAAATACAACAGTGTTTCCTTCATATAACAGGAATAATTGCAACCAGTTTGAAAGTGATGGCCAATTCTACGTTCCGGGCAACCTAGGCATCACTCTATTGCGTTGCTCCACCAGATCGAATTATTAGTGCCTTAGAAGTCAACGCCAGAAGCATAAAATACAATATAAATACAACAGTTTTTCCATCGTATAAAACGAATAATTGCAACCAGTTTGAAAGTGATGGCCAATTCTACCTTCCGGGCAACCTATGCTTCACTCTAGGGCGTCGCTCCGCCAGATCGAATAGTTAGTGCCTTAGAAGTCAACGCCAGAAGCATAAAATACAATATAAATACAACAGTTTTTCCATCGTATAAAACGAATAATTGCAACCAGTATGAAACTTATGGTCATTTCTACTTTCCGAACAACCTAGGCTTCACCCTAGGGCGTTGCTCCAACAGATTGAATAGTTAGGGCCTTAGAAGTCAACGCCCGAACCATAAAACGCAAAAAAAATACAACAGTGTTTCCATCATATAACAGGAATAATTGCAACCAGTTTGAAAGTGATGGCCAATTCTACGTTCCGGGCAACCTGGGTTTCACTCCAGGGCGTTGCTCCACCAGACCGAATAGTTACGGCCTTAGAAGTCAACGCCAAAGGCATAAAATACAATATAAATACAACAGCGTTTCCATCGTATAAAACGAATAATTGCAACCAGTGTGAAAGTTATGGTCATTTCCACATTCCGAGGAACCTAGGCTTCACTCTAGGGCGTTGCTCCACCAGATCGAATAGTTAGGTCCTTAGAAGTAAACGCCAGAAGCATAAAATGCGATATAAATACAACAGTTTTTCCATCGTATAAAACGAATAATTGCATCCAGTATGAAACTTATGGTCATTTCTACTTTCCGAGCAAGCTAGGCTTCACCCTAGGGCGTTGCTCCAACAGATTGAATAGTTAGGGCCTTAGAAGTCAACGCCAGAAGCATAAAATACGAAATAAATACAACAGCTTTTCCATCTTATAAAACGAATAATTGCAACCAGTGTGAAAGTAATGGTCATTTCTACGTTCCGAGCACCCTAGGCGTCACTCTAGGGCGTTGCTCCACCACATCCAATAGCTACGGCCTTAGAAGTCAACGCCAGAGGCATAAAGGACAATATAAATACAACAGCGTTTCCATCGTGTAAAACGAATAATTGCAACCAGTGTGAAAGTTATGGTCATTTCCACATTCCGAGCAACCTAGGCTTCACTCTAGGGCGTTGCTCCACCAGATCGAATAGTTAGTGCCTTAGAAGTCAACGCCAGAAGCATAAAATACAATATAAATACAACAGTTTTTCCATCGTATAAAACGAATAATTGCAACCAGTTTGAAAGTGATGGCCAATTCTACCTTCCGGGCAACCTAGGCTTCACTCTACGGCGTTGCTCCACTAGATCGAACATCTAGGGCCTTAGAAGTCAACGCCAGAAGCATAAAATACAATATAAATACAACAGTTTTTCCATCGTATAAAACGAATAATGGCAACCAGTATGAAACTTATGTTCATTTCTACTTTCCGAGCAACCTAGGCTTCACCCTAGGGCGTTGCTCCAACGGATTGAATAGTTAGGGCCTTAGAAGTCAACGCCCGTACCATAAAATGCAAAAAAAATACAACAGTGTTTCCATCTTATAACAGGAATAATTGCAACCAGTTTGAAAGTGATGGCCCATTCTACGTTCCGGGCAACCTAGGTTTCACTCCAGGGCGTTGCTCCACCAGACCGAATAGTTACGGCCCAAGAAGTCAACGCCAGAAGCATAAAATACGATATAAATACAACAGCTTTTCCATCGTATAAAACGAATAATTGCAACCAGTATGAAACTTATGGTCATTTCTACTTTCCGAGCAACCTAGGCTTCACCCTAGGGCCTTGCTGCAGCAGATTGAATAGTTAGGGCCTTAGATGTCAACGCCCGAACCAAAAATGCAAAAAAAATACAACAGTGTTTCCATCATATATCAGGAATAATTGCAACCAGTTTGAAAGTGATGGCCAATTCTACGTTCCGGGCAACCTAGGTTTCACTCCAGGGTGTTGCTCCACCAGACCGAATAGTTACGGCCTATGAAGTCAACGCCAGAAGCATAAAATACGATATAAATACAAAAGCTTTTCCATCGTATAAAACGACTAATTGCAACCAATATGAAACTTATGGTCATTACTACTTTCCGAGCAAGCTAGGCTTCACCCTAGGGCGTTGCTCCAACAGATTGAATCGTTAGGGCCTTAGAAGTCAACGCCCGAAGCATAAAATGCAAAAAAAATACAACAGTGTTTCCATCATATAACAGGAATGATTGCAACTAGTTTGAAAGTAATGGCCAATTCTACGTTCCTGGCAACCTAGGTTTCACTCCAGGGCGTTGCTCCACCAGACCGAATAGTTACAGCCTAATAAGTCAACGCCAGAAGCATAAAATACGATATAAATACAACAGCTTTTCCATCGTATAAAACGAATAATTGCAACCAGTGTGAAAGTTATGGTCATTTCTACATTCCGAGCAACCTAGGATTCACTCTAGGGCGTTGCTCCACCAGATCGAATAGTTAGGTCCTTAGAAGTAAACGCCAGAAACATAAAATACGATATAAATACAACAGCGTTTCCACCGTATAAAACGAATAATTGCAATCAGTGTGAAAGTTATGGTCATTTCTACATTCCGAGCAACCTAGGATTCACTCTAGGGTGTTGCTCCACCAGATCGAATAGTTAGGTCCTTAGAAGTAAACGCCAGAAGCATAAAATACGATATAAATACAACAGCGTTTCCATCCTATAAAACGAATAATTGCAACCAGTGTGAAAGTTATGGTCATTTCTACATTCCGAGCAACCTAGGATTCACTCTAGGGCGTTGCTCCACCAGATCGAATAGTGAGGTCCTTAGAAGTAAACGCCCGAAGCATAAAATGCAATAAAAATACAACAGTGCTTCCATCGTATAAAACGAATGATTGCAACCAGGATGAAACTTATGGTAATTTCTACTTTCCGAGCAGGCTAGGCTTCACCCTAGGGCGTTGCTCCAAAAGATTGAATAGTTAGAACCTTAGAAGTGATCGCCCGAACCATAAAATGCAAAAAAAAATACAACAGTGTTTCCTTCATATAACAGGAATAATTGCAACCAGTTTGAAAGTGATGGCCAATTCTACGTTCCGGGCAACCTAGGCATCACTCTATTGCGTTGCTCCACCAGATCGAATTATTAGTGCCTTAGAAGTCAACGCCAGAAGCATAAAATACAATATAAATACAACAGTTTTTCCATCGTATAAAACGAATAATTGCAACCAGTTTGAAAGTGATGGCCAATTCTACCTTCCGGGCAACCTATGCTTCACTCTAGGGCGTCGCTCCGCCAGATCGAATAGTTAGTGCCTTAGAAGTCAACGCCAGAAGCATAAAATACAATATAAATACAACAGTTTTTCCATCGTATAAAACGAATAATTGCAACCAGTATGAAACTTATGGTCATTTCTACTTTCCGAACAACCTAGGCTTCACCCTAGGGCGTTGCTCCAACAGATTGAATAGTTAGGGCCTTAGAAGTCAACGCCCGAACCATAAAACGCAAAAAAAATACAACAGTGTTTCCATCATATAACAGGAATAATTGCAACCAGTTTGAAAGTGATGGCCAATTCTACGTTCCGGGCAACCTGGGTTTCACTCCAGGGCGTTGCTCCACCAGACCGAATAGTTACGGCCTTAGAAGTCAACGCCAAAGGCATAAAATACAATATAAATACAACAGCGTTTCCATCGTATAAAACGAATAATTGCAACCAGTGTGAAAGTTATGGTCATTTCCACATTCCGAGGAACCTAGGCTTCACTCTAGGGCGTTGCTCCACCAGATCGAATAGTTAGGTCCTTAGAAGTAAACGCCAGAAGCATAAAATGCGATATAAATACAACAGTTTTTCCATCGTATAAAACGAATAATTGCATCCAGTATGAAACTTATGGTCATTTCTACTTTCCGAGCAAGCTAGGCTTCACCCTAGGGCGTTGCTCCAACAGATTGAATAGTTAGGGCCTTAGAAGTCAACGCCAGAAGCATAAAATACGAAATAAATACAACAGCTTTTCCATCTTATAAAACGAATAATTGCAACCAGTGTGAAAGTAATGGTCATTTCTACGTTCCGAGCACCCTAGGCGTCACTCTAGGGCGTTGCTCCACCACATCCAATAGCTACGGCCTTAGAAGTCAACGCCAGAGGCATAAAGGACAATATAAATACAACAGCGTTTCCATCGTGTAAAACGAATAATTGCAACCAGTGTGAAAGTTATGGTCATTTCCACATTCCGAGCAACCTAGGCTTCACTCTAGGGCGTTGCTCCACCAGATCGAATAGTTAGGTCCTCAGAAGTAAACGCCAGAAGCATAAAATATGATATAAATACAACAGCCTTTCCATCGTATAAAACGACTAATTGCAACCAGTATGAAACTTATGGTTATTTCTTCTTTCCGAGCAAGCTAGGCTTCACCCTAGGGCGTTGCTCCAACAGATTGAATAGTTAGGGCCTTAGAAGTCAACGCCCGAAGCATAAAATGCAATAAAAATACAACAGTGTTTCCATCATATAACAGGAATAATTGCAACCAGTTTGAAAGTGATGGCCAATTCTACGTTCCGGGCAACCTAGGCCTCACTCTAGAGCGTTGCTCCACCAGATCGAATAGCTGGTGCCTTAAAAGTCAACGCCAGAAGCATAAAATACAATATAAATACATCAGTTTTTCCATCGTATAAAACGAATAATTGCAACCAGTATGAAACTTATGGTCATTTCTACTTTCCGAGCAACCTAGGCTTCACTCTAGGGCGTTGCTCCTACAGATTGAATAGTTAGGGCCTTAGAAGTCAACGCCCGAACCATAAAATGCAAAAAAAATACAACAGTGTTTCCATCATATAACAGGAATAATTGCAACCAGTTTGAAAGTGATGGCCAATTCTACGTTCCGGGCAACCTGGGTTTCACTCCAGGGCGTTGCTCCACCAGACCGAATAGTTACGGCCTTAGAAGTCAACGCCAAAGGCATAAAATACAATATAAATACAACAGCGTTTCCATCGTATAAAACGAATAATTGCAACCAGTGTGAAAGTTATGGTCATTTCCACATTCCGAGGAACCTAGGCTTCACTCTAGGGCGTTGCTCCACAAGATCGAATAGTTAGGTCCTTAGAAGTAAACGCCAGAAGCATAAAATGCGATATAAATACAACAGTTTTTCCATCGTATAAAACGAATAATTGCATCCAGTATGAAACTTATGGTCATTTCTACTTTCCGAGCAAGCTAGGCTTCACCCTAGGGCGTTGCTCCAACAGATTGTATAGTTAGGGCCTTAGAAGTCAACGCCAGAATCATAAAATACGAAATAAATACAACAGCTTTTCCATCTTATAAAACGAATAATTGCAACCAGTGTGAAAGTAATGGTCATTTCTACGTTCCGAGCACCCTAGGCGTCACTCTAGGGCGTTGCTCCACCACATCCAATAGCTACGGCCTTAGAAGTCAACGCCAGAGGCATAAAGGACAATATAAATACAACAGCGTTTCCATCGTGTAAAACGAATAATTGCAACCAGTGTGAAAGTTATGGTCATTTCCACATTCCGAGCAACCTAGGCTTCACTCTAGGGCGTTGCTCCACCAGATCGAATAGTTAGGTCCTCAGAAGTAAACGCCAGAAGCATAAAATAGGATATAAATACAACAGCCTTTCCATCGTATAAAAGGATTAATTGCAACCAGTTTGAACGTGATGGTCATTTCTCCTTTCCGGGCAACCTCGGCTTCACTCTACGGCGTTGCTCCACTAGATCGAATAGTTAGTGCCGTAGAAGTCAACGCCAGAAGCATAAAATACAATATAAATACAACAGTTTTTCCATCGTATGAAACAAATAATTGCAATCAGTATGAAACTTATGGTCATTTCTACTTTCCGAGCAACCTAGGCTTCACCCTAGGGCGTTGCTCCAACAGATTGAATAGTTAGGGCCTTAGAAGTCAACGCCCGAAGCATAAAATGCAATAGAAATACAACAGTGTTTCCATCATATAGCAGGAGTAATTGCAACCAGTTTGAAAGTGATGGCCAATTCTACGTTCCGGGCAACCTAGGTTTCACTCCAGGGCGTTGCTCCTCCAGACCGAATAGTTAGGGCCTAAGAAGGCAACCCCAGAAGCATAAAATACGATATAAATACAACAGCTTTTCCATCGTATAAATCGAATAATTGCAACCAGTATGACACTTATGGTCATTTCTACTTTCCGAGCAAGCTAGGCTTCACCCTAGGGTGTTGCTCCAACAGATTGAATAGTTAGGGCCTTAGAAGTCAATGCCCGAACCATAAAATGCAATTAAAATACAACAGTGTTTCCATCATATAACAGGAATAATTGCAACCAGTTTGAGAGTGATGGCCAATTCTACGTTCCGGGCAACCTAGGCATCGCCCTAGGGCGTTGCTCCACCAGATCGAAAAGATAGAGCCTTACATGTCAACGCCAGAAGCATAAAATGCGATATAAATACAACAGTTTTTCCATCGTATAAAACGAATAATTGCAACCAGTATGAAACTTATGGTCATTTCTACTTTCCGAGCAACCTAGGCTTCACCCTAGGGCGTTGCTCCAACAGATTGAATAGTTAGGGCCTTAGAAGTCAACGCCCGAAGCATAAAATGCAGTTAAAATACAACAGTGTTTCCATCATATAACAGGAATAATTGCAACCAGTTTGAAAGTGATGGCCAATTCTACGTTCCGGGCAACCTAGGCTTCGCTCAAGGGCGTTGCTCCACCAGATCGAAAAGATAGTGCCTTAGAAGTCAACGCCAGAAGCATAAAATGCGATATAAATACAACAGTTTTCCCATCGTATAAAACGAATAATTGCATCCAGTATGAAACTTATGGTCATTTCTACTTTCCGAGCAACCTAGGCTTCACCCTAGGGCGTTGCTCCAACAGATTGAATAGTTAGGGCCTTAGAAGTCAACGCCCGAAGCATAAAATGCAATAAAAATACAACTGTGTTTCCATCATATAACAGGAATAATTGCAACCAGTTTGAAAGTGATGGCCAATTCTACGTTCCGGGCAACCTACGTTTCACACCAGGGCGTTGCTCCTCCAGACCGAATAGTTACGGCCTAAGAAGTCAACGCCAGAAGCATAAAATACAATATAAATACAACAGCTTTTCCATCGTATAAAACGAATAATTGCAACCAGTATGAAACTTATGGTCATTTCTACTTTCCGAGCAACCTAGGCTTCACCCTAGGGCGTTGCTGCAACGGATTGAATAGTTGGGGCCTTTGAAGTCAACGCCCGAACCATATAATGCAAAAAAAATACAACAGTGTTTCCATCATATAACAGGAGTAATTGCAACCAGTTTGAAAGTGATGGCCAATTCTACGTTCCGGGCAACCTAGGTTTCACTCCAGGGCGTGGCTCCTCCAGACCGAATAGTTGCGGCCTAAGAAGGCAACCCCAGAAGCATAAAATACGATATAAATACAACAGCTTTTCCATCGTATAAATCGAATAATTGCAACCAGTATGAAACTTATGGTCATTTCTACTTTCCGAGCAAGCTAGGCTTCACCCTAGGGCGTTGCTCCAACAGATTGAATAGTTAGAGCCTTAGAAGTCAACGCCCGAACCATAAAACGCAAAAAAAATACAACAGTGTTTCCATCATATAACAGGAATAATTGCAACCAGTTTGAAAGTGATGGCCAATTCTACGTTCCGGGCAACCTAGGCATCACTCTATTGCGTTGCTCCACCAGATCGAATAGTTAGTGCCTTAGAAGTCAACGCCAGAAGCATAAAATACAATATAAATACAACAGTTTTTCCATCGTATAAAACGAATAATTGCAACCAGTTTGAAAGTGATGGCCAATTCTACGTTCCGGGCAACCTGGGTTTCACTCCAGGGCGTTGCTCCACCAGACCGAATTGTTACGGCCTTAGAAGTCAACGCCAAAGGCATAAAATACAATATAAATACAACAGCGTTTCCATCGTATAAAACGAATAATTGCAACCAGTGTGAAAGTTATTGTCATTTCCACATTCCGAGGAACCTAGGCTTCACTCTAGGGCGTTGCTCCACCAGATCGAATAGTTACGTCCTTAGAAGTAAACGCCAGAAGCATAAAATGCGATATAAATACAACAGCGTTTCCATCGTATAAAACGAATAATTGCAACCAGTGTGAAAGTTATGGTCATTTCCACATTCCGAGGAACCTAGGCTTCACTCTAGGGCGTTGCTCCACCAGATCGAATAGTTAGGTCCTTAGAAGTAAACGCCAGAAGCATAAAATGCGATATAAATACAACAGTTTTTCCATCGTATAAAACAAGTAATTGCATCCAGTATGAAACTTATGGTCATTTCTACTTTCCGAGCAAGCTAGGCTTCACCCTAGGGCGTTGCTCCAACAGATTGAATAGTTAGGGCCTTAGAAGTCGACGCCAGAAGCATAAAATACGAAATAAATACAACAGCTTTTCCATCTTATAAAACGAATAATTGCAACCAGTGTGAAAGTAATGGTCACTTCTACGTTCCGAGCACCCTAGGCGTCGCTCTAGGGCGTTGCTCCACCACATCCAATAGCTACGGCCTTAGAAGTCAACGCCAGAGGCATAAAGTACAATATAAATACAACAGCGTTTCCATCGTGTAAAACGAATAATTGCAACCAGTGTGAAAGTTATGGTCATTTCCACATTCCGAGCAACCTAGGCTTCACTCTAGGGCGTTGCTCCACCAGATCGAATAGTTAGGTCCTCAGAAGTAAACGCCAGAAGCATAAAATACGATATAAATACAACAGCCTTTCCATCGTATAAAAGGATTAATTGCAACCAGTTTGAACGTGATGGTCATTTCTCCTTTCCGGGCAACCTCGGCTTCACTCTACGGCGTTGCTCCACTAGATCGAATAGTTAGTGCCGTAGAAGTCAACGCCAGAAGCATAAAATACAATATAAATACAACAGTTTTTCCATCGTATGAAACAAATAATTGCAATCAGTATGAAACTTATGGTCATTTCTACTTTCCGAGCAACCTAGGCTTCACCCTAGGGCGTTGCTCCAACAGATTGAATAGTTAGGGCCTTAGAAGTCAACGCCCGAAGCATAAAATGCAATAGAAATACAACAGTGTTTCCATCATATAACAGGAGTAATTGCAACCAGTTTGAAAGTGATGGCCAATTCTACGTTCCGGGCAACCTAGGTTTCACTCCAGGGCGTTGCTCCTCCAGACCGAATAGTTAGGGCCGAAGAAGGCAACCCCAGAAGCATAAAATACGATATAAATACAACAGCTTTTCCATCGTATAAATCGAATAATTGCAACCAGTATGACACTTATGGTCATTTCTACTTTCCGAGCAAGCTAGGCTTCACCCTAGGGTGTTGCTCCAACAGATTGAATAGTTAGGGCCTTAGAAGTCAACGCCCGAACCATAAAACGCAAAAAAAATACAACAGTGTTTCCATCATATAACAGGAATAATTGCAACCAGTTTGAAAGTGATGGCCAATTCTACGTTCCGGGCAACCTAGGCATCACTCTATTGCGTTGCTCCACCAGATCGAATAGTTAGTGCCTTAGAAGTCAACGCCAGAAGCATAAAATACAATATAAATACAACAGTTTTTCCAGCGTATAAAACGAATAATTGCAACCAGTTTGAAAGTGATGGCCAATTCTACGTTCCGGGCAACCTGGGTTTCACTCCAGGGCGTTGCTCCACCAGACCGAATTGTTACGGCCTTAGAAGTCAACGCCAAAGGCATAAAACACAATATAAATACAACAGCGTTTCCATCGTATAAATCGAATAATTGCAACCAGTGTGAAAGTTATGGTCATTTCCACATTCCGAGGAACCTAGGCTTCACTCTAGGGCGTTGCTCCACCAGATCGAATAGTTACGTCCTTAGAAGTAAACGCCAGAAGCATAAAATGCGATATAAATACAACAGCGTTTCCATCGTATAAAACGAATAATTGCAACCAGTGTGAAAGTTATGGTCATTTCCACATTCCGAGGAACCTAGGCTTCACTCCAGGGCGTTGCTCCACCAGATCGAATAGTTAGGTCCTTAGAAGTAAACGCCAGAAGCATAAAATGCGATATAAATACAACAGTTTTTCCATCGTATAAAACAAATAATTGCATCCAGTATGAAACTTATGGTCATTTCTACTTTCCGAGCAAGCTAGGCTTCACCCTAGGGCGTTGCTCCAACAGATTGAATAGTTAGGGCCTTAGAAGTCAACGCCAGAAGCATAAAATACGAAATAAATACAACAGCTTTTCCATCTTATAAAACGAATAATTGCAACCAGTGTGAAAGTAATGGTCATTTCTACTTTCCGAGCAACCTAGGCTTCACCCTAGGGCGTTGCTCCAACAGATTGAATAGTTAGGGCCTTAGAAGTCAACGCCCGAAGCATATAATGCAATAAAAATACAACAGTGTTTCCATAATGTAACAGGAATAATTGCAACCAATTTGGAAGGTGATGGTCAATTCTACGTTCCGGGCAACCTAGGTTTCACTCCTGGGCGTTGCTCCACCAGATCGAAAAGATAGTGCCTTAGAAGTCAACGCCAGAAGCATAAAATACAATATAAATACAACAGTTTTTCCATCGTATGAAACAAATAATTGCAATCAGTATGAAACTTATGGTCATTTCTACGTTCCGAGCAACCTAGGCTTCACCCTAGGGCGTTGCTCCAACGGATTGAATAGTTAGGGCCTTAGAAGTCAATGCCCGAACCATAAAATGCAAAAAAAATACAACAGTCTTTCCATTATATAACAGGAATAATTGCAACCAGTTTGAAAGTGATGGCCAATTCTACGTTCCGGGCAACTTAGGTTTCACTCCAGGGCGTTGCTCCACCCGACCGAATAGTTACGGCCTAAGAAGTCAACGCCAGAAGCATAAAATACGATATAAATACAACAGCTTTTCCATTGTATAAAACGAATAACTGCAACCAGTATGAAAGTAAGGGTCATTTCTACGTTCCGAGCACCCTAGGCGTCACTCTAGGGCGTTGCTCCACCACATCTAAAAGCTACGGCCTTAGAAGTCAACGCCAGAGGCATAAAGTACAATATAAATACAACAGCGTTTCCATCCTATAAAACGAATAATTGCAACCAGTGTGAAAGTTATGGTCATTTCCACATTCCGAGCAACCTAGGCTTCACTCTAGGGCGTTGCTCCACCAGATCGAATAGTTAGGTCCTCAGAAGTAAACGCCAGAAGCATAAAATACGATATAAATACAACAGCCTTTCCATCGTATAAAAGGATTAATTGCAACCAGTTTGACCGTGATGGTCATTTCTCCTTTCCGGGCCACCTAGGCTACACTCTATGGCGTTGCTCCACTAGGTCGAACAGCTAGGGCCTTAGAAGTCAACGCCAGAAGCATAAGATACAATATAAATACAACAGTTTTTCCATCGTATAAAACGAATAATTGCAACCAGTATGAAACTTATGGTCATTTCTACTTTCCGAGCAACCTAGGCTTCACGCTAGGGCGTTGCTCCAACAGATTGAATAGTTAGGGCCTTAGAAGCCAACGCCCGAAGCATATAATGCAATAAAAATACAACAGTGTTTCCATAATATAACAGGAATAATTGCAACCAATTTGGAAAGTGATGGCCAATTCTACGTTCCGAGCAACCTACGCTTCACTCTAGGGCGTTGCTCCAGCATATCGAATAGTTAGTGCCTTAGAAGTCAACGCCAGAAACATAAAATACAATACAAATACAACAGCTTTTCCATCGTATATAACGAATAATTGCAACCAGTATGAAAGTTATGGTCATTTCTACTTTCCTAGCAACCCAGGCTTCACCCTCGGGCGTTGCTCCAGCAGATTGTATAGTTAGGGCCTTAGAAGTCAACGCCCGAAGCATAAAATGCAATTAAAATACAACAGTGTTTCCATCATATAACAGGAATAATTGAAACCAGTTTGAAAGTGATGGCCAATTCTACGTTCCGGGCAAACTAGGCTTCTCTCTGGGGTGTTGCTCCACCAGATCGAATAGTTAGTGCCTTAGAAGTCAACGCCAGAAGCATAAAATACGATATAAATACAACACATTTTCCATCGTATAAAAGGATTAATTGGAACCAGTTTGAACGTGATGGTCATTTCTCCTTTCCGGGCAACCTAGGCTTCACTCTATGGCGTTGCTCCACTAGGTCGAATAGTTAGTGCCGTAGAAGTCAACGCCAGATGCATAAAATACAATATAAATACAACAGTTTTTCCATCGTATGAAACAAATAATTGCAATCAGTATGAAACTTATGGTCACTTCTACGTTCCGAGCTACCTAGGCTTCACCCTAGGGCGTTGCTCCAACGGACTGAATAGTTAGGGCCTTAGAAGTCAATGCCCGAACCATAAAATGCAAAAAAAATACAACAGTGTTTCCATCATATAACAGGAATAATTGAAACCAGTTTGAAAGTGATGGTCATTTCTCCATTCCGGGCAACCTAGGCTTCACTCTGGGGCGTTGCTCCACTAGGTCGAATAGCTAGGGCCTTAGAAGTCAACGCCAGAAGCATAAAATACAATATAAATACAACAGTTTTTCCATCGTATAAATCGAATAATTGCAACCAGTGTGAAAGTTATGGTCATTTCTAGTTTCCAAGTAACCTAGGCTTCACCCTAGGGCGTTGCTCCAACAGATTCAATAGTTAGGGCCTTAGAAGTCAACGCCCGAACCATAAAATGCAAAAAAAATACTACAGTGTTTCCATCATATAACAGCAATATTTGCAACCAGCTTGAAAGTGATGGCCAATTCTACGTTCCGGGCAACCTAGGTTTCACTCCAGGGCGTTGCTCCACGAGACCGAATAGTTACGGCCTAAGAAGTCAACGCCAGAAACATAAAATACGATATAAATACAACAGCTTTTCCATCGTATAAAACGAATAATTGCAACCAGTGTGAAAGTAATGGTCATTTCTACGTTCCGAGCACCCTAGGCGTCTCTCTAGGGCGTTGCTCCACCAGATCGAATGGTTAGGTCCTTAGAAGTAAACGCCAAAGGCATAAAATACAATATAAATACAACAGCGTTTCCATCGTATAAAACGAATAATTGCAACCAGTGTGAAAGTTATGGTCATTTCCACATTCCGAGGAACCTAGGCTTCACTCTAGGGCGTTGCTCCACCAGATCGAATAGTTAGGTCCTTAGAAGTAAACGCCAGAAGCATAAAATGCAATATAAATACAACAGCGTTTCCATCGTATAAAACGAATAATTGCAACCAGTGTGAAAGTTATGGTCATTTCTACATTCCGAGCAACCTAGGATCCACTCTAGGGCGTTGCTCCACCAGATCGAATAGTTAGGTCCTTAGAAGTAAACGCCAGAAGCATAAAATACGATATAAATACAGCAGCGTTTGCATCGTATAAAACGAATAATTGCAACCAGTGTGAAAGTTATGGTCATTTCTACATTCCGAGCAACCTAGGATTCACTCTAGGGCGTTGCTCCACCAGATCGAATAGTTAGGTCCTTAGAAGTAAGCGGCAGAAGCATAAAATGCAATATAAATACAACAGCGTTTCCATCGTTTAAAACGAGTAATTGCAACCAGTGTGAAAGTTATGGTCATTTCTACATTCCGAGCAACCTAGGATTCACTCTAGGGCGTTGCTCCACCAGATCGAATAGTTAGGTCCTTAGAAGTAAACGGCAGAAGCATAAAATGCAATATAAATACAACAGCGTTTGCATCGTATAAAACGAATAATTGCAACCAGTGTGAAAGTTATGGTCATTTCTACATTCCGAGCAACCTAGGATTCACTCTAGGGCGTTGCTCCACCAGATCGAATAGTTAGGTCCTTAGAAGTAAACGGCAGAAGCATAAAATGCAATATAAATACAACAGCGTTTCCATCGTATAAAACGAGTAATTGCAACCAGTGTGAAAGTTATGGTCATTTCTACATTCCGAGCAACCTAGGATTCACTCTAGGGCGTTGCTCCACCAGATCGAATAGTTAGGTCCTTAGAAGTAAACGGCAGAAGCATAAAATGCAATATAAATACAACAGCGTTTCCATCGTATAAAACGAATAATTGCAACCAGTGTGAAAGTTATGGTCATTTCTACATTCCGAGCAACCTAGGATCCACTCTAGGGCGTTGCTCCACCAGATCGAATAGTTAGGTCCTTAGAAGTAAACGCCAGAAGCATAAAATACGATATAAATACAACAGCGTTTGCATCGTATAAAACGAATAATTGCAACCAGTGTGAAAGTTATGGTCATTTCTACATTCCGAGCAACCTAGGATTCACTCTAGGGCGTTGCTCCACCAGATCGAATAGTTAGGTCCTTAGAAGTCAACGCCCGAAGCATAAAATGCAATAAAAATACAACAGTGGTTCCATCGTATAAAACGAATAATTGCAAGCAGTATGAAACTTATGGTCATTTCTACTTTCCGAGCAAGCTAGGCTTCACCCTAGGGCGTTGCTCCAACAGATTGAATAGTTAGGGCCTTAGAAGTCAACGCCCGAAGCATAAAATGCAATAAAAATACAACTGTGTTTCCATCATATAACAGGAATAATTGCAACCAGTTTGAAAGTTATGGCCAATTCTACGTTCCGGGCAACCTAGGTTTCACTCCAGGGCGTTGCTCCACCAGACCGAATAGTTACGGCCTAAGAAGTCAACGCCAGAAGCATAAAATACGATATAAATACAACAGCTTTTCCACCGTATAAAACGAATAATTGCAACCAGTGTGAAAGTAATGGTCATTTCTACTTTCCGAGCAACCTAGGCTTCACCCTAGGGCGTTGCTCCAACAGATTGAATAGTTAGGGCCTTATAAGTCAACGCCCGAAGCATATAATGCAATAAAAATACAACAGTGTTTCCATAATGTAACAGGAATAATTGCAACCAATTTGGAAGGTGATGGTCAATTCTACGTTCCGGGCAACCTAGGTTTCACTCCAGGGCGTTGCTCCACCAGATCGAAAAGATAGTGCCTTAGAAGTCAACGCCAGAAGCATAAAATACAATATAAATACAACAGTTTTTCCATCGTATGAAACAAATAATTGCAATCAGTATGAAACTTATGGTCATTTCTACGTTCCGAGCAACCTAGGCTTCACCCTAGGGCGTTGCTCCAACGGATTGAATAGTTAGGGCCTTAGAAGTCAATGCCCGAACCATAAAATGCAAAAAAAATACAACAGTCTTTCCATTATATAACAGGAATAATTGCAACCAGTTTGAAAGTGATGGCCAATTCTACGTTCCGGGCAACTTTGGTTTCACTCCAGGGCGTTGCTCCACCCGACCGAATAGTTACGGCCTAAGAAGTCAACGCCAGAAGCATAAAATACGATATAAATACAACAGCTTTTCCATCGTATAAAACGAATAATTGCAACCAGTATGAAACTTATGGTCATTTCTACTTTCCGAGCAACCTAGGCTTCACCCTAGGGCCTTGCTCCAGCAGATTGAATAGTTAGGGCCTTAGAAGTCAACGCCCGAAGCATAAAATTGCAAAAAAAATACAACAGTGTTTCCATCATATAACAGGAATGATTGCAACTAGTTTGAAAGTAATGGCCAATTCTACGTTCCTGGCAACCTAGGTTTCACTCCAGGGCGTTGCTCCACCAGACCGAATAGTTACAGCCTAATAAGTCAACGCCAGAAGCATAAAATACCATATAAATACAACAGCTTTTCCATCGTATAAAACGAATAATTGCAACCAGTGTGAAAGTAATGGTCATTTCTACGTTCCGAGCACCCTAGGCGTCACTCTAGGGCGTTGCTCCACCACATCTAATAGCTACGACCTTAGAAGTCAACGCCAGAGGCATAAAGTACAATACAAGTACAACAGCGTTTTCAAGGTATAAAACGAATAATTGCAACCAGTGTGAAAGTTATGGTCATTTCTACATTCCGAGCAACCTAGGATTCACTCTAGGGCGTTGCTCCACCAGATCGAATAGTTAGGTCCTTAGAAGTAAACGCCAGAAACATAAAATACGATATAAATACAACAGCGTTTCCATCGTATAAAACGAATAATTGCAATCAGTGTGAAAGTTATGGTCATTTCTACATTCCGAGCAACCTAGGATTCACTCTAGGGTGTTGCTCCACCAGATCGAATAGTTAGGTCCTTAGAAGTAAACGCCAGAAGCATAAAATACGATATAAATACAACAGCGTTTCCATCCTATAAAACGAATAATTGCGACCAGTGTGAAAGTTATGGTCATTTCTACATTCCGAGCAACCTAGGATTCACTCTAGGGCGTTGCTCCACCAGATCGAATAGTGAGGTCCTTAGAAGTAAACGCCCGAAGCATAAAATGCAATAAAAATACAACAGTGTTTCCATCGTATAAAACGAATAATTGCAACCAGGATGAAACTTATGGTCATTTCTACTTTCCGGGCAACCTAGGCTTCACCCTAGGGCGTTGCTCCAAAAGATTGAATAGTTAGGACCTTAGAAGTGATCGCCCGAACCATAAAATGCAAAAAAAATACAACAGTGTTTCCATCATATATCAGGAATAATTGCAACCAGTTTGAAAGTGATGGCCAATTCTACGTTCCGGGCAACCTAGGTTTCACACCAGGGCGTTGCTCCTCCAGACCGAATAATTAGGGCCTAAGAAGTCAACGCCAGAAGCATAAAATACGATATAAATACAACAGCTTTTCCATCGTATAAAACGAATAATCGCAACCAGTATGAAACTTATGGTCATTTGTACTTTCCGAGCAACCTAGGCTTCACCCTAGGGCGTTGCTCCAACAGATTGAGTAGTTAGGGCCTTAGATGTCAACGCCCGAAGCATAAAATGCAATAAAAATACAACTGTGTTTCCATCATATAACAGGAATAATTGCAACCAGTTTGAAAGTGATGGCCAATTCTACGTTCTGGGCAACCTAGACTTCACTCTACGGCGTTGCTATACCAGATCGAATAGTTAGTGCCTTAGAAGTCAACGCCAGAAGCATAAAATACAATATAAATACAACAGCTTCTCCATCGTATAAAACGAATAATTGCAACCAGTATGAAACTTATGGTCATTTCTACTTTCCGAGCAACCTAGGCTTCACCCTAGGGCGTTGCTCCAACAGATTGAATAGTTAGGGCCTTTGAAGTCAACGCCCGAACCATAAAACGCAAAAAAAATACAACAGTGTTTCCATCATATAACAGGAATAATTGCAACCAGTTTGAAAGTGATGGCCAATTCTACGTTCCGGGCAACCTAGGCATCACTCTATTGCGTTGCTCCACCAGATCGAATAGTTAGTGCCTAAGAAGTCAACGCCAGAAGCATAAAATACAATATAAATACAACAGCTTTTCCATCGTATAAAACGAATAATTGCAACCAGTGTGAAAGTAATGGTCATTTCTACGTTCCGAGCACCCTAGGCGTCACTCTAGGGCGTTGCTCCACCACATCTAATAGCTACGACCTTAGAAGTCAACGCCAGAGGCATAAAGTACAATACCAATACAACAGCGTTTTCAAGGTATAAAACGAATAATTGCAACCAGTGTGAAAGTTATGGTCATTTCTACATTCCGAGCAACCTAGGATTCACTCTAGGGCGTTGCTCCACCAGATCGAATAGTTAGGTCCTTAGAAGTAAACGCCAGAATCATAAAATACGATATAAATACAACAGCGTTTCCATCGTATAAAACGAATAATTGCAATCAGTGTGAAAGTTATGGTCATTTCTACATTCCGAGCAACCGAGGATTCACTCTAGGGTGTTGCTCCACCAGATCGAATAGCTGGTGCCTTAAAAGTCAACGCCAGAAGCATAAAATACAATATAAATACAACTGTTTTTCCATCGTATAAAACGAATAATTGCAACCAGTATGAAACTTATGGTCATTTCTACTTTCCGAGCAACCTAGGCTTCACCCTAGGGCGTTGCTCCTACAGATTGAATAGTTAGGGCCTTAGAAGTCAACGCCCGAACCATAAAATGCAAAAAAAATACAACAGTGTTTCCGTCATATATCAGGAATAATTGCAACCAGTTTGAAAGTGATGGCCAATTCTACGTTCCGGGCAACCTAGGTTTCACACCAGGGCGTTGCTCCTCCAGACCGAATAATTAGGGCCTAAGAAGTCAACGCCAGAAGCATAAAATACGATATAAATACAACAGCTTTTCCATCGTATAAAACGAATAATCGCAACCAGTATGAAACTTATGGTCATTTGTACTTTCCGAGCAACCTAGGCTTCACCCTAGGGCGTTGCTCCAACAGATTGAGTAGTTAGGGCCTTAGATGTCAACGCCCGAAGCATAAAATGCAATAAAAATACAACTGTGTTTCCATCATATAACAGGAATAATTGCAACCAGTTTGAAAGTGATGGCCAATTCTACGTTCCGGGCAACCTAGACTTCACTCTACGGCGTTGCTCCACCAGATCGAATAGTTAGTGCCTTAGAAGTCAACGCCAGAAGCATAAAATACAATATAAATACAACAGCTTCTCCATCGTATAAAACGAATAATTGCAACCAGTATGAAACTTATGGTCATTTCTACTTTCCGAGCAAGCTAGGCTTCACCCTAGGGCGCTGCTCCAACAGATTGAATAGTTAGGGCCTTAGAAGTCAACGCCCGAAGCATAAAACGCAAAAAAAATACAACAGTGTTTCCATCATATAACAGGAATAATTGCAACCAGTTTGAAAGTGATGGCCAATTCTACGTTCCGGGCAACCTAGGCATCACTATATTGCGTTGCTCCACCAGATCGAATAGTTAGTGCCTTAGAAGTCAACGCCAGAAGCATAAAATACAATATAAATACAACAGCTTTTCCATCGTATAAAACGAATAATTGAAACCAGTATGAAACTTATGGTCATTTCTACTTTCCGAGCAAGTTAGGCTTCACCCTAGGGCGTTGCTAAAACAGATTGAATAGTTAGGGCCTTTGAAGTCAACGCCAGAAGCATAAAATACAATATAAATACAACAGTTTTTCCATCGTATAAAACGAATAATTGCAACCAGTTTGAAAGTGATGGCCAATTCTACCTTCCGGGCAACCTATGCTTCACTCTAGGGCGTTGCTCCGCCAGATCGAATAGTTAGTGCCTTAGAAGTCAACGCCAGAAGCATAAAATACAATATAAATACAACAGTTTTTCCATCGTATAAAACGAATAATTGCAACCAGTATGAAACTTATGGTCATTTCTACTTTCCGAACAACCTAGGCTTCACCCTAGGGCGTTGCTCCAACAGATTGAATAGTTAGGGCCTTAGAAGTCAACGCCCGAACCATAAAATGCAAAAAAAATACAACCGTGTTTCCATCATATAACAGGAATAATTGCAACCACATTGAAACTGATGGCCAATACTACGTTCCTGGCAACCTAGGCTTCACTCTGGGGCGTTGCTCCACCAGACCGAATAGTTACGGTCTAAGAAGTCAATGCCAGAAGCATAAAATACGATATAAATACAACAGTTTTTCCATCGTATAAAACGAATAATTGCAACCAGTATGAAACTTATGGTCATTTCTACTTTCCGAACAACCTAGGCTTCACCCTAGGGCGTTGCTCCAACAGATTGAATAGTTAGGGCCTTAGAAGTCAACGCCCGAACCATAAAATGCAAAAAAAATACAACCGTGTTTCCATCATATAACAGGAATAATTGCAACCACTTTGAAATTGATGGCCAATACTACGTTCCTGGCAACCTGGGCTTCACTCTAGGGCGTTGCTCCGCCAGACCGAATAGTTACGGCCTAAGAAGTCCATGCCAGAAGCATAAAATACGATATAAATACAACAGCTTTTCCACCGTATAAAACGAATAATTGCAACCAGAATGAAACTTCTGGTCATTTCTACTTTCCGAGCAACCTAGGCTTCACCCTAGGGCGTTGCTCCAACACATTGAATAGTTAGGGCCTTAGAAGTCAACGCCCGAACCATAAAACGCAAAAAAAATACAACAGTGTTTCCATCATATAACAGGAATAATTGCAACCAGTTTGAAAGTGATGGCCAATTCTACGTTCCGGGCAACCTAGGCATCACTCTATTGCGTTGCTCCACCAGATCGAATAGTTAGTGCCTTAGAAGTCAACGCCAGAAGCATAAAATATGATATAAATACAACAGCTTTTCCATCGTATAAAACGACTAATTGCAACCAGTATGAAACTTATGGTTATTTCTATTTTCCGAGCAAGCTAGGCTTCACCCTAGGGCGTTGCTCCAACAGATTGAATAGTTAGGGCCTTAGAAGTCAACGCCCGAAGCATAAAATGCAATAAAAATACAACAGTGTTTCCATCATATAACAGGAATAATTGCAACCAGTTTGAAAGTGATGGCCAATTCTACGTTCCGGGCAACCTAGGCCTCACTCTAGAGCGTTGCTCCACCAGATCGAATAGCTGGTGCCTTAAAAGTCAACGCCAGAAGCATAAAATACAATATAAATACAACAGTTTTTCCATCGTATAAAACGAATAATTGCAACCAGTATGAAACTTATGGTCATTTCTACTTTCCGAGCAACGTAGGCTTCACCCTAGGGCGTTGCTCCTACAGATTGAATAGTTAGGGCCTTAGAAGTCAACGCCCGAACCATAAAATGCAAAAAAAATACAACAGTGTTTCCGTCATATATCAGGAATAATTGCAACCAGTTTGAAAGTGATGGCCAATTCTACGTTCCGGGCAACCTAGGTTTCACACCAGGGCGTTGCTCCTCCAGACCGAATAATTAGGGCCTAAGAAGTCAACGCCAGAAGCATAAAATACAATATAAATACAACAGCTTCTCCATCGTATAAATCGAATAATTGCAACCAGTATGAAACTTATGGTCATTTCTACTTTCCGAGCAAGCTAGGCTTCACCCTAGGGCGTTGCTCCAACAGATTGAATAGTTAGGGCCTTAGAAGTCAACGCCCGAACCATAAAACGCAAAAAAAATACAACAGTGTTTCCATCATATAACAGGAATAATTGCAACCAGTTTGAAAGTGATGGCCAATTCTACGTTCCGGGCAACCTAGGCATCACTCTATTGCGTTGCTCCACCAGATCGAATAGTTAGTGCCTTAGAAGTCAACGCCAGAAGCATAAAATACAATATAAATACAACAGTTTTTCCATCGTATAAAACGAATAATTGAAACCAGTATGAAACTTATGGTCATTTCTACTTTCCGAGCAAGTTAGGCTTCACCCTAGGGCGTTGCTCCAACAGATTGAATAGTTAGGGCCTTTGAAGTCAACGCCAGAAGCATAAAATACAATATAAATACAACAGTTTTTCCATCGTGTAAAACGAATAATTGCAACCAGTTTGAAAGTAATGGCCAATTCTACCTTCCGGGCAACCTATGCTTCACTCTAGGGCGTTGCTCCGCCAGATCGAATAGTTAGTGCCTTAGAAGTCAACGCCAGAAGCATAAAATACAATATAAATACAACAGTTTTTCCATCGTATAAAACGAATAATTGCAACCAGTATGAAACTTATGGTCATTTCTACTTTCCGAACAACCTAGGCTTCACCCTAGGGCGTTGCTCCAACAGATTGAATAGTTAGGGCCTTAGAAGTCAACGCCCGAACCATAAAATGCAAAAAAAATACAACCGTGTTTCCATCATATAACAGGAATAATTGCAACCACTTTGAAACTGATGGCCAATACTACGTTCCTGGCAACCTAGGCTTCACTCTAGGGCGTTGCTCCACCAGACCGAATAGTTACGGCCTAAGAAGTCCATGCCAGAAGCATAAAATACGATATAAATACAACAGCTTTTCCACCGTATAAAACGAATAATTGCAACCAGAATGAAACTTCTGGTCATTTCTACTTTCCGAGCAACCTAGGCTTCACCCTAGGGCGTTGCTCCAACAGATTGACTAGTTAGGGCCTTAGAAGTCAACGCCCGAACCATAAAACGCAAAAAAAATACAACAGTGTTTCCATCATATAACAGGAATAATTGCAGCCAGTTTGAAAGTGATGGCCAATTCTACGTTCCGGGCAACCTGGGTTTCACTCCAGGGCGTTGCTCCACCAGACCGAATAGTTACGGCCTTAGAAGTAAAGGCCAGAAGCATAAAATACGATATAAATAGAACAGCCTTTCCATCGTATAAAAGGATTAATTGCAACCAGTTTGAACGTGATGGTCATTTCTCCATTCCGGGCAACCTCGGCTTCACTCTACGGCGTTGCTCCACTAGATCGAATAGTTAGTGCCGTAGAAGTCAACGCCAGAAGCATAAAATACAATATAAATACAACAGTTTTTCCATCGTATGAAACAAATAATTGCAATCAGTATGAAACTTATGGTCATTTCTACGTTCCGAGCAACCTAGGCTTCACCCTAGGGCGTTGCTCCAACGGATTGAATAGTTAGGTCCTTAGAAGTCAATGCCCGAACCATAAAATGCAATTAAAATACAACAGTGTTTCCATAATATAACAGGAACAATTGCAACCAGTTTGAAAGTGATGGTCAATTCTACGTTCCGGGCAACCTAGGTTTCACTCCAGGGCGTTGCTCCACCAGATCGAATGGTTTGTGCCTTAGAAGTCAACGCCAGAAGCATAAAATACAATATAAATACAACAGTTTTTCCATAGTATAAAACAAATAATTGCAACCAGTTTGAAACTTATGGTCATTTCTACTTTCCGAGCAACCTGGGCTTCACCCTAGGGCGTTGCTCCAACAGATTGAATAGATAGGGCCTTAGAAGTCAACGCCCGAAGCATAAAATGCAGTTAAAATACAACAGTGTTTCCATCATATAACAGGAATAATTGCAACCAGTTTGAAAGTGATGGCCAATTCTACGTTCCGGGCAACCTAGGCTTCGCTCTAGGGCGTTGCTCCACCAGATCGAAAAGATAGTGCCTTAGAAGTCAACGCCAGAAGCATAAAATGCGATATAAATACAACAGTTTTCCCATCGTATAAAACGAATAATTGCATCCAGTATGAAACTTATGGTCATTTCTACTTTCCGAGCAACCTAGGCTTCACCCTAGGGCGTTGCTCCAACGGATTGAATAGTTGGGGCCTTTGAAGTCAACGCCCGAACCATAAAATGCAAAAAAAATACAACAGTGTTTCTATCATCTAACAGGAGTAATTGCAACCAGTTTGAAAGTGATGGCCAATTCTACGTTCCGGGCAACCTAGGTTTCACTCCAGGGCGTTGCTCCTCCAGACCGAATAGTTACGGCCTAAGAAGGCAACCCCAGAAGCATAAAATACAATATAAATACAACAGTTTTTCCATCGTATAAAACGAATAATTGCAACCAGTTTGAAAGTGATGGCCAATTCTACGTTCCGGGCAACCTGGGTTTCACTCCAGGGCGTTGCTCCACCAGACCGAATTGTTACGGCCTTAGAAGTCAACGCCAAAGGCATAAAATACAATATAAATACAACAGCGTTTCCATCGTATAAAACGAATAATTGCAACCAGTGTGAAAGTTATGGTCATTTCCACATTCCGAGGAACCCAGGCTCCACTCTAGGGCGTTGCTCCACCAGATCGAATAGTTAGGTCCTTAGAAGTAAACGCCAGAAGCATAAAATGCGATATAAATACAACAGTTTTTCCATCGTATAAAACAAATAATTGCATCCAGTATGAAACTTATGGTCATTTCTACTTTCCGAGCAAGCTAGGCTTCACCCTAGGGCGTTGCTCCAACAGATTGACTAGTTAGGGCCTTAGAAGTCAACGCCCGAACCATAAAACGCAAAAAAAATACAACAGTGTTTCCATCATATAACAGGAATAATTGCAGCCAGTTTGAAAGTGATGGCCAATTCTACGTTCCGGGCAACCTGGGTTTCACTCCAGGGCGTTGCTCCACCAGACCGAATAGTTACGGCCTTAGAAGTAAAGGCCAGAAGCATAAAATACGATATAAATAGAACAGCCTTTCCATCGTATAAAAGGATTAATTGCAACCAGTTTGAACGTGATGGTCATTTCTCCATTCCGGGCAACCTCGGCTTCACTCTACGGCGTTGCTCCACTAGATCGAATAGTTAGTGCCGTAGAAGTCAACGCCAGAAGCATAAAATACAATATAAATACAACAGTTTTTCCATCGTATGAAACAAATAATTGCAATCAGTATGAAACTTATGGTCATTTCTACGTTCCGAGCAACCTAGGCTTCACCCTAGGGCGTTGCTCCAACGGATTGAATAGTTAGGTCCTTAGAAGTCAATGCCCGAACCATAAAATGCAATTAAAATACAACAGTGTTTCCATCATATAACAGGAATAATTGCAACCAGTTTGAAAGTGATGGCCAATTCTACGTTCCGGGCAACCTAGGCATCGCCCTAGGGCGTTGCTCCACCAGATCGAAAAGATAGAGCCTTAGATGTCAACGCCAGAAGCATAAAATGCGATATAAATACAACAGTTTTTCCATCGTATAAAACGAATAATTGCAACCAGTATGAAACTTATGGTCATTTCTACTTTCCGAGCAACCTAGGCTTCACCCTAGGGCGTTGCTCCAACAGATTGAATAGTTAGGGCCTTAGAAGTCAACGCCCGAGCCATAAAATGCAAAAAAAAATACAACAGTGTTTCCATCATATATCAGGAATAATTGCAACCAGTTTGAAAGTGATGGCCAATTCTACGTTCCGGGCAACCTAGGCATCACTCTATTGCGTTGATCCACCAGATCGAATAGTTAGTGCCTTAGAAGTCAACGCCAGAAGCATAAAATACAATATAAATACAACAGCTTTTCCATCGTATAAAACGAATAATTGCAACCACTATGAAACTTATGGTCATTTCTACTTTCCGAGCAAGTTAGGCTTCACCCTAGGGCGTTGATCCAACAGATTGAATAGTTAGGGCCCTAGAACTCAACGCCCGAAGCATAAAATGCAATTAAAATACAACAGTGTTTCCATCATATAATAGGAATAATTGCAACCAGTTTGAAAGTGATGGCCAATTCTATGTTCCGGGCAACCTAGGCTTCACTCTAGGGCGTTGCTCCACCAGATAGAATAGTTAGTGCCTTTGAAGTCAACGCCAGAAGCATAAAATACAATATAAATACAACAGTTTTTCCATCGTATAAAACGAATAATTGCAACCAGTATGAAGCTTATGGTCATTTCTACTTTCCGAACAACCTAGGCTTCACCCTAGGGCGTTGCTCCAACAGATTGAATAGATAGGGCCTTAGAAGTCAACGCCCGAACCATAAAATGCAAAAAAAATACAACAGTGTTTCCATCATATAACTGGAATAATTGCAACCAGTTTGAAAGTGATGGCCAATTCTACGTTCCGGGCAACCTGGGTTTCACTCCAGGGCGTTGCTCCACCAGACCGAATAGTTACGGCCTTAGAAGTCAACGCCAAAGGCATAAAATACAATATAAATACAAGAGCGTTTCCATCGTATAAAACGAATAATTGCAACCAGTGTGAAAGTTATGGTCATTTCCACATTCCAAGGAACCTAGGCTTCACTCTAGGGCGTTGCTCCGCCAGATCGAATAGTTAGGTCCTTAGAAGTAAACGCCAGAAGCATAAAATACGATATAAATACAACAGCTTTTCCATCGTATAAAAGGATTAATTGCAACCAGTTTGAACGTGATGGTCATTTCTCCTTTCCGGGCGACCTAGGCTTCACTCTAGGGCGTTGCTCCACTAGATCGAACAGATAGGGCCTTAGAAGTCGACGCCAGAAGCATAAAATACAATATAAATACAACAGTTTTTCCATCGTATAAAATGAATAATTGCAACCAGTATGAAACTTATGGTCATTTCTACTTTCCGAGCAACCTAGGCTTCACCCTAGTGCGTTCCTCCAACAGATTGAATAGTTAGGGCCTTAGAAGTCAACGCCCGAAGCATAAAATGCAATAAAAATACAACAGTGTTTCCATAATATAACAGGAACAATTGCAACCAGTTTGAAAGTGATGGTCAATTCTACGTTCCGGGCAACCTAGGTTTCACTCCAGGGCGTTGCTCCACCAGATCGAATGGTTTGTGCCTTAGAAGTCAACGCCAGAAGCATAAAATACAATATAAATACAACAGTTTTTCCATAGTATAAAACAAATAATTGCAACCAGTTTGAAACTTATGGTCATTTCTACTTTCCGAGCAACCTGGGCTTCACCCTAGGGCGTTGCTCCAACAGATTGAATAGTTAGGGCCTTAGAAGTCAACGCCCGAAGCATAAAATGCAGTTAAAATACAACAGTGTTTCCATCATATAACAGGAATAATTGCAACCAGTTTGAAAGTGATGGCCAATTCTACGTTCCGGGCAACCTAGGCTTCGCTCTAGGGCGTTGCTCCACCAGATCGAAAAGATAGTGCCTTAGAAGTCAACGCCAGAAGCATAAAATGCGATATAAATACAACAGTTTTCCCATCGTATAAAACGAATAATTGCATCCAGTATGAAACTTATGGTCATTTCTACTTTCCGAGCAACCTAGGCTTCACCCTAGGGCGTTGCTCCAACGGATTGAATAGTTGGGGCCTTTGAAGTCAACGCCCGAACCATAAAATGCAAAAAAAATACAACAGTGTTTCTATCATCTAACAGGAGTAATTGCAACCAGTTTGAAAGTGATGGCCAATTCTACGTTCCGGGCAACCTAGGCATCACTCTATTGCGTTGCTCCACCAGATCGAATAGTTAGTGCCTTAGAAGTCAACGCCAGAAGCATAAAATACAATATAAATACAACAGTTTTTCCATCGTATAAAACGAATAATTGCAACCAGTTTGAAAGTGATGGCCAATTCTACGTTCCGGGCAACCTGGGTTTCACTCCAGGGCGTTGCTCCACCAGACCGAATTGTTACGGCCTTAGAAGTCAACGCCAAAGGCATAAAATACAATATAAATACAACAGCGTTTCCATCGTATAAAACGAATAATTGCAACCAGTGTGAAAGTTATGGTCATTTCCACATTCCGAGGAACCCAGGCTTCACTCTAGGGCGTTGCTCCACCAGATCGAATAGTTAGGTCCTTAGAAGTAAACGCCAGAAGCATAAAATGCGATATAAATACAACAGTTTTTCCATCGTATAAAACAAATAATTGCATCCAGTATGAAACTTATGGTCATTTCTACTTTCCGAGCAAGCTAGGCTTCACCCTAGGGCGTTGCTCCAACAGATTGACTAGTTAGGGCCTTAGAAGTCAACGCCCGAACCATAAAACGCAAAAAAAATACAACAGTGTTTCCATCATATAACAGGAATAATTGCAGCCAGTTTGAAAGTGATGGCCAATTCTACGTTCCGGGCAACCTGGGTTTCACTCCAGGGCGTTGCTCCACCAGACCGAATAGTTACGGCCTTAGAAGTAAAGGCCAGAAGCATAAAATACGATATAAATAGAACAGCCTTTCCATCGTATAAAAGGATTAATTGCAACCAGTTTGAACGTGATGGTCATTTCTCCTTTCCGGGCGACCTAGGCTTCACTCTAGGGCGTTGCTCCACTAGATCGAACAGATAGGGCCTTAGAAGTCGACGCCAGAAGCATAAAATACAATATAAATACAACAGTTTTTCCATCGTATAAAATGAATAATTGCAACCAGTATGAAACTTATGGTCATTTCTACTTTCCGAGCAACCTAGGCTTCACCCTAGTGCGTTCCTCCAACAGATTGAATAGTTAGGGCCTTAGAAGTCAACGCCCGAAGCATAAAATGCAATAAAAATACAACAGTGTTTCCATAATATAACAGGAACAATTGCAACCAGTTTGAAAGTGATGGTCAATTCTACGTTCCGGGCAACCTAGGTTTCACTCCAGGGCGTTGCTCCACCAGATCGAATGGTTTGTGCCTTAGAAGTCAACGCCAGAAGCATAAAATACAATATAAATACAACAGTTTTTCCATAGTATAAAACAAATAATTGCAACCAGTTTGAAACTTATGGTCATTTCTACTTTCCGAGCAACCTGGGCTTCACCCTAGGGCGTTGCTCCAACAGATTGAATAGTTAGGGCCTTAGAAGTCAACGCCCGAAGCATAAAATGCAGTTAAAATACAACAGTGTTTCCATCATATAACAGGAATAATTGCAACCAGTTTGAAAGTGATGGCCAATTCTACGTTCCGGGCAACCTAGGCTTCGCTCTAGGGCGTTGCTCCACCAGATCGAAAAGATAGTGCCTTAGAAGTCAACGCCAGAAGCATAAAATGCGATATAAATACAACAGTTTTCCCATCGTATAAAACGAATAATTGCATCCAGTATGAAACTTATGGTCATTTCTACTTTCCGAGCAACCTAGGCTTCACCCTAGGGCGTTGCTCCAACGGATTGAATAGTTGGGGCCTTTGAAGTCAACGCCCGAACCATAAAATGCAAAAAAAATACAACAGTGTTTCTATCATCTAACAGGAGTAATTGCAACCAGTTTGAAAGTGATGGCCAATTCTACGTTCCGGGCAACCTAGGCATCACTCTATTGCGTTGCTCCACCAGATCGAATAGTTAGTGCCTTAGAAGTCAACGCCAGAAGCATAAAATACAATATAAATACAACAGTTTTTCCATCGTATAAAACGAATAATTGCAACCAGTTTGAAAGTGATGGCCAATTCTACGTTCCGGGCAACCTGGGTTTCACTCCAGGGCGTTGCTCCACCAGACCGAATTGTTACGGCCTTAGAAGTCAACGCCAAAGGCATAAAATACAATATAAATACAACAGCGTTTCCATCGTATAAAACGAATAATTGCAACCAGTGTGAAAGTTATGGTCATTTCCACATTCCGAGGAACCCAGGCTTCACTCTAGGGCGTTGCTCCACCAGATCGAATAGTTAGGTCCTTAGAAGTAAACGCCAGAAGCATAAAATGCGATATAAATACAACAGTTTTTCCATCGTATAAAACAAATAATTGCATCCAGTATGAAACTTATGGTCATTTCTACTTTCCGAGCAAGCTAGGCTTCACCCTAGGGCGTTGCTCCAACAGATTGACTAGTTAGGGCCTTAGAAGTCAACGCCCGAACCATAAAACGCAAAAAAAATACAACAGTGTTTCCATCATATAACAGGAATAATTGCAGCCAGTTTGAAAGTGATGGCCAATTCTACGTTCCGGGCAACCTGGGTTTCACTCCAGGGCGTTGCTCCACCAGACCGAATAGTTACGGCCTTAGAAGTAAAGGCCAGAAGCATAAAATACGATATAAATAGAACAGCCTTTCCATCGTATAAAAGGATTAATTGCAACCAGTTTGAACGTGATGGTCATTTCTCCATTCCGGGCAACCTCGGCTTCACTCTACGGCGTTGCTCCACTAGATCGAATAGTTAGTGCCGTAGAAGTCAACGCCAGAAGCATAAAATACAATATAAATACAACAGTTTTTCCATCGTATGAAACAAATAATTGCAATCAGTATGAAACTTATGGTCATTTCTACGTTCCGAGCAACCTAGGCTTCACCCTAGGGCGTTGCTCCAACGGATTGAATAGTTAGGTCCTTAGAAGTCAATGCCCGAACCATAAAATGCAATTAAAATACAACAGTGTTTCCATCATATAACAGGAATAATTGCAACCAGTTTGAAAGTGATGGCCAATTCTTCGTTCCGGGCAACCTAGGCATCGCCATAGGGCGTTGCTCCACCAGATCGAAAAGATAGAGCCTTAGATGTCAACGCCAGAAGCATAAAATGCGATATAAATACAACAGTTTTTCCATCGTATAAAACGAATAATTGCAACCAGTATGAAACTTATGGTCATTTCTACTTTCCGAGCAACCTAGGCTTCACCCGAGGGCGTTGCTCCAACAGATTGAATAGTTAGGGCCTTAGAAGTCAACGCCCGAGCCATAAAATGCAAAAAAAAATACAACAGTGTTTCCATCATATATCAGGAATAATTGCAACCAGTTTGAAAGTGATGGCCAATTCTACGTTCCGGGCAACCTAGGCATCACTCTATTGCGTTGATCCACCAGATCGAATAGTTAGTGCCTTAGAAGTCAACGCCAGAAGCATAAAATACAATATAAATACAACAGCTTTTCCATCGTATAAAACGAATAATTGCAACCACTATGAAACTTATGGTCATTTCTACTTTCCGAGCAAGTTAGGCTTCACCCTAGGGCGTTGATCCAACAGATTGAATAGTTAGGGCCCTAGAACTCAACGCCCGAAGCATAAAATGCAATTAAAATACAACAGTGTTTCCATCATATAATAGGAATAATTGCAACCAGTTTGAAAGTGATGGCCAATTCTATGTTCCGGGCAACCTAGGCTTCACTCTAGGGCGTTGCTCCACCAGATAGAATAGTTAGTGCCTTTGAAGTCAACGCCAGAAGCATAAAATACAATATAAATACAACAGTTTTTCCATCGTATAAAACGAATAATTGCAACCAGTTTGAAAGTGATGGCCAATTCTACCTTCCGGGCAACCTATGCTTCACTCTAGGGCGTTGCTCCGCCAGATCGAATAGCTAGTGCCTTAGAAGTCAACGCCAGAAGCATAAAATACAATATAAATACAACAGTTTTTCCATCGTATAAAACGAATAATTGCAACCAGTATGAAGCTTATGGTCATTTCTACTTTCCGAACAACCTAGGCTTCACCCTAGGGCGTTGCTCCAACAGATTGAATAGATAGGGCCTTAGAAGTCAACGCCCGAACCATAAAATGCAAAAAAAATACAACAGTGTTTCCATCATATAACTGGAATAATTGCAACCAGTTTGAAAGTGATGGCCAATTCTACGTTCCGGGCAACCTGGGTTTCACTCCAGGGCGTTGCTCCACCAGACCGAATAGTTACGGCCTTAGAAGTCAACGCCAAAGGCATAAAATACAATATAAATACAAGAGCGTTTCCATCGTATAAAACGAATAATTGCAACCAGTGTGAAAGTTATGGTCATTTCCACATTCCAAGGAACCTAGGCTTCACTCTAGGGCGTTGCTCCGCCAGATCGAATAGTTAGGTCCTTAGAAGTAAACGCCAGAAGCATAAAATACGATATAAATACAACAGCTTTTCCATCGTATAAAAGGATTAATTGCAACCAGTTTGAACGTGATGGTCATTTCTCCTTTCCGGGCGACCTAGGCTTCACTCTAGGGCGTTGCTCCACTAGATCGAACAGCTAGGGCCTTAGAAGTCGACGCCAGAAGCATAAAATACAATATAAATACAACAGTTTTTCCATCGTATAAAATGAATAATTGCAACCAGTATGAAACTTATGGTCATTTCTACTTTCCGAGCAACCTAGGCTTCACCCTAGTGCGTTCCTCCAACAGATTGAATAGTTAGGGCCTTAGAAGTCAACGCCCGAAGCATAAAATGCAATAAAAATACAACAGTGTTTCCATAATATAACAGGAACAATTGCAACCAGTTTGAAAGTGATGGTCAATTCTACGTTCCGGGCAACCTAGGTTTCACTCCAGGGGGTTGCTCCACCAGATCGAATGGTTTGTGCCTTAGAAGTCAACGCCAGAAGCATAAAATGCGATATAAATACAACAGTTTTCCCATCGTATAAAACGAATAATTGCATCCAGTATGAAACTTATGGTCATTTCTACTTTCCGAGCAACCTAGGCTTCACCCTAGGGCGTTGCTCCAACGGATTGAATAGTTGGGGCCTTTGAAGTCAACGCCCGAACCATAAAATGCAAAAAAAATACAACAGTGTTTCTATCATCTAACAGGAGTAATTGCAACCAGTTTGAAAGTGATGGCCAATTCTACGTTCCGGGCAACCTAGGTTTCACTCCAGGGCGTTGCTCCTCCAGACCGAATAGTTACGGCCTAAGAAGGCAACCCCAGAAGCATAAAATACGATATAAATACAACAGCTTTTCCATCGTATAAATCGAATAATTGCAACCAGTATGAAACTTATGGTCATTTCTACTTTCCGAGCAAGCTAGGCTTCACCCTAGGGCGTTGCTCCAACAGATTGAATAGTTAGGGCCTTAGAAGTCAACGCCCGAACCATAAAACGCAAAAAAAATACAACAGTGTTTCCATCATATAACAGGAATAATTGCAACCAGTTTGAAAGTGATGGCCAATTCTACGTTCCGGGCAACCTAGGCATCACTCTATTGCGTTGCTCCACCAGATCGAATAGTTAGTGCCTTAGAAGTCAACGCCAGAAGCATAAAATACAATATAAATACAACAGTTTTTCCATCGTATAAAACGAATAATTGCAACCAGTTTGAAAGTGATGGCCAATTCTACGTTCCGGGCAACCTGGGTTTCACTCCAGGGCGTTGCTCCACCAGACCGAATTGTTACGGCCTTAGAAGTCAACGCCAAAGGCATAAAATACAATATAAATACAACAGCGTTTCCATCGTATAAAACGAATAATTGCAACCAGTGTGAAAGTTATGGTCATTTCCACATTCCGAGGAACCCAGGCTTCACTCTAGGGCGTTGCTCCACCAGATCGAATAGTTAGGTCCTTAGAAGTAAACGCCAGAAGCATAAAATGCGATATAAATACAACAGTTTTTCCATCGTATAAAACAAATAATTGCATCCAGTATGAAACTTATGGTCATTTCTACTTTCCGAGCAAGCTAGGCTTCACCCTAGGGCGTTGCTCCAACAGATTGAATAGTTAGGGCCTTAGAAGTCAACGCCAGAAGCATAAAATACGAAATAAATACAACAGCTTTTCCATCTTATAAAACGAATTATTGCAACCAGTGTGAAAGTAATGGTCATTTCTACGTTCCGAGCACCCTAGGCGTCACTCTAGGCCGTTGCTCCACCACATCCAATAGCTACGGCCTTAGAAGTCAACGCCAGAGGCATAAAGGACAATATAAATACAACAGCGTTTCCATCGTGTAAAACGAATAATTGCAACCAGTGTGAAAGTTATGGTCATTTCCATATTCCGAGCAACCTAGGCTTCACTCTAGGGCGTTGCTCCACCAGATCGAATAGTTAGGTCCTCAGAAGTAAACGCCAGAAGCATAAAATACGATATAAATACAACAGCCTTTCCATCGTATAAAAGGATTAATTGCAACCAGTTTGAACGTGATGGTCATTTCTCCATTCCGGGCAACCTCGGCTTCACTCTACGGCGTTGCTCCACTAGATCGAATAGTTAGTGCCGTAGAAGTCAACGCCAGAAGCATAAAATACAATATAAATACAACAGTTTTTCCATCGTATGAAACAAATAATTGCAATCAGTATGAAACTTATGGTCATTTCTACGTTCCGAGCAACCTAGGCTTCACCCTAGGGCGTTGCTCCAACGGATTGAATAGTTAGGTCCTTAGAAGTCAATGCCCGAACCATAAAATGTAATTAAAATACAACAGTGTTTCCATCATATAACAGGAATAATTGCAACCAGTTTGAAAGTGATGGCCAATTCTACGTTCCGGGCAACCTAGGCATCGCCCTAGGGCGTTGCTCCACCAGATCGAAAAGATAGAGCCTTAGATGTCAACGCCAGAAGCATAAAATGCGATATAAATACAACAGTTTTTCCATCGTATAAAACGAATAATTGCAACCAGTATGAAACTTATGGTCATTTCTACTTTCTGAGCAACCTAGGCTTCACCCTAGGGCGTTGCTCCAACAGATTGAATAGTTAGGGCCTTAGAAGTCAACGCCCGAGCCATAAAATGCAAAAAAAAATACAACAGTGTTTCCATCATATATCAGGAATAATTGCAACCAGTTTGAAAGTGATGGCCAATTCTACGTTCCGGGCAACCTAGGCATCACTCTGTTGCGTTGCTCCACCAGATCGAATAGTTAGTGCCTTAGAAGTCAACGCCAGAAGCATAAAATACAATATAAATACAACAGTTTTTCCATCGTATAAAACGAATAATTGCAACCAGTTTGAAAGTGATGGCCAATTCTACGTTCCGGGCAACCTGGGTTTCACTCCAGGGCGTTGCTCCACCAGACCGAATTGTTACGGCCTTAGAAGTCAACGCCAAAGGCATAAAATACAATATAAATACAACAGCGTTTCCATCGTATAAAACGAATAATTGCAACCAGTGTGAAAGTTATGGTCATTTCCACATTCCGAGGAACCCAGGCTTCACTCTAGGGCGTTGCTCCACCAGATCGAATAGTTAGGTCCTTAGAAGTAAACGCCAGAAGCATAAAATGCGATATAAATACAACAGTTTTTCCATCGTATAAAACAAATAATTGCATCCAGTATGAAACTTATGGTCATTTCTACTTTCCGAGCAAGCTAGGCTTCACCCTAGGGCGTTGCTCCAACAGATTGAATAGTTAGGGCCTTAGAAGTCAACGCCAGAAGCATAAAATACGAAATAAATACAACAGCTTTTCCATCTTATAAAACGAATAATTGCAACCAGTGTGAAAGTAATGGTCATTTCTACGTTCCGAGCACCCTAGGCGTCACTCTAGGGCGTTGCTCCACCACATCCAATAGCTACGGCCTTAGAAGTCAACGCCAGAGGCATAAAGGACAATATAAATACAACAGCGTTTCCATCGTGTAAAACGAATAATTGCAACCAGTGTGAAAGTTATGGTCATTTCCACATTCCGAGCAACCTAGGCTTCACTCTAGGGCGTTGCTCCACCAGATCGAATAGTTAGGTCCTCAGAAGTAAACGCCAGAAGCATAAAATACGATATAAATACAACAGCCTTTCCATCGTATAAAAGGATTAATTGCAACCAGTTTGAACGTGATGGTCATTTCTCCATTCCGGGCAACCTCGACTTCACTCTACGGCGTTGCTCCACTAGATCGAATAGTTAGTGCCGTAGAAGTCGACGCCAGAAGCATAAAATACAATATAAATACAACAGTTTTTCCATCGTATAAAACGAATAATTGCAACCAGTATGAAACTTATGGTCATTTCTACTTTCCGAGCAACCTAGGCTTCACCCTAGTGCGTTCCTCCAACAGATTGAATATTTAGGGCCTTAGAAGTCAACGCCCGAAGCATAAAATGCAATAAAAATACAACAGTGTTTCCATAATATAACAGGAACAATTGCAACCAGTTTGAAAGTGATGGTCAATTCTACGTTCCGGGCAACCTAGGTTTCACTCCAGGGCGTTGCTCCACCAGATCGAATAGTTTGTGCCTTAGAAGTCAACGCCAGAAGCATAAAATACAATATAAATACAACAGTTTTTCCATAGCATAAAACAAATAATTGCAACCAGTTTGAAACTTATGGTCATTTCTACTTTCCGAGCAACCTAGGCTTCACCCTAGGGCGTTGCTCCAACAGATTGAATAGTTAGGGCCTTAGAAGTCAACGCCCGAAGCATAAAATGCAGTTAAAATACAACAGTGTTTCCATCATATAACAGGAATAATTGCAACCAGTTTGAAAGTGATGGCCAATTCTACGTTCCGGGCAACCTAGGCTTCGCTCTAGGGCGTTGCTCCACCAGATCGAAAAGATAGTGCCTTAGAAGTCAACGCCAGAAGCATAAAATGCGATATAAATACAACAGTTTTCCCATCGTATAAAACGAATAATTGCATCCAGTATGAAACTTATGGTCATTTCTACTTTCCGAGCAACCTAGGCTTCACCCTAGGGCGTTGCTCCAACAGATTGAATAGTTAGGGCCTTAGAAGTCAACGCCCGAAGCATAAAATGCAATAAAAATACAACTGTGTTTCCATCATATAACAGGAATAATTGCAACCAGTTTGAAAGTGATGGCCAATTCTACGTTCCGGGCAACCTAGGTTTCACACCAGGGCGTTGCTCCTCCAGGCCGAATAGTTACGGCCTAAGAAGTCAACGCCAGAAGCATAAAATACAATATAAATACAACAGCTTTTCCATCGTATAAAACGAATAATTGCAACCAGTATGAAACTTATGGTCATTTCTACTTTCCGAGCAACCTAGGCTTCACCCTAGGGCGTTGCTCCAACGGATTGAATAGTTGGGGCCTTTGAAGTCAACGCCCGAACCATAAAATGCAAAAAAAATACAACAGTGTTTCCATCATATAACAGGAGTAATTGCAACCAGTTTGAAAGTGATGGCCAATTCTACGTTCTGGGCAACCTAGGTTTCACTCCAGGGCGTTGCTCCTCCAGACCGAATAGTTACGGCCTAAGAAGGCAACCCCAGAAGCATAAAATACGATATAAATACAACAGCTTTTCCATCGTATAAATCGAATAATTGCAACCAGTATGAAACTTATGGTCATTTCTACTTTCCGAGCAAGCTAGGCTTCACCTTAGGGCGTTGCTCCAACAGATTGAATAGTTAGGGCCTTAGAAGTCAACGCCCGAACCATAAAACGCAAAAAAAATACAACAGTGTTTCCATCATATAACAGGAATAATTGCAACCAGTTTGAAAGTGATGGCCAATTCTACGTTCCGGGCAACCTAGGCATCACTCTATTGCGTTGCTCCACCAGATCGAATAGTTAGTGCCTTAGAAGTCAACGCCAGAAGCATAAAATACAATATAAATACAACAGTTTTTCCATCGTATAAAACGAACAATTGCAACCAGTTTGAAAGTGATGGCCAATTCTACGTTCCGGGCAACCTGGGTTTCACTCCAGGGCGTTGCTCCACCAGACCGAATTGTTACGGCCTTAGAAGTCAACGCCAAAGGCATAAAATACAATATAAATACAACAGCGTTTCCATCGTATAAAACGAATAATTGCAACCAGTGTGAAAGTTATGGTCATTTCCACATTCCGAGGAACCTAGGCTTCACTCTAGGGCGTTGCTCCACCAGATCGAATAGTTAGGTCCTTAGAAGTAAACGCCAGAAGCATAAAATGCGATATAAATACAACAGTTTTTCCATCGTATAAAACAAATAATTGCATCCAGTATGAAACTTATGGTCATTTCTACTTTCCGAGCAAGCTAGGCTTCACCCTAGGGCGTTGCTCCAACGGATTGAATAGTTAGGGCCTTAGAAGTCAATGCCCGAACCATAAAATGCAAAAAAAATACAACAGTGTTTCCATCATATAACAGGAATAATTGCAACCAGTTTGAAAGTGATGGCCAATTCTACGTTCCGGGCAACCTAGGTTTCACTCCAGGGCGTTGCTCCACCAGACCGAATAGTTACGGCCTAAGAAGTCAACGCGAGAAGCATAAAATACGATATAAATACAACAGCTTTTCCATCGTATAAAACGAATAATTGCAACCAGTGTGAAAGTAATGGTCATTTCTACTTTCCGAGCAACCTAGGCTTCACCCTAGGGCGTTGCTCCAACAGATTGAATAGTTAGGGCCTTAGAAGTCAACGCCCGAAGCATATAATGCAATAAAAATACAACAGTGTTTCCATAATGGAGCAGGAATAATTGCAACCAATTTGGAAGGTGATGGTCAATTCTACGTTCCGGGCAACCTAGGTTTCACTCCAGGGCGTTGCTCCACCAGATCGAAAAGATAGTGCCTTAGAAGTCAACGCCAGAAGCATAAAATACAATATAAATACAACAGTTTTTCCATCGTATGAAACAAATAATTGCAATCAGTATGAAACTTATGGTCATTTCTACGTTCCGAGCAACCTAGGCTTCACCCTAGGGCGTTGCTCCAACAGATTGAATAGTTAGGGCCTTAGAAGCCAACGCCCGAAGCATATAATGCAATAAAAATACATCAGTGTTTCCATAATATAACAGGAATAATTGCAACCAATTTGGAAAGTGATGGCCAATTCTACGTTCCGAGCAACCTAGGCTTCACTCTAGGGCGTTGCTCCAGCATATCGAATAGTTAGTGCCTTAGAAGTCAACGCCAGAAACATAAAATACAATATAAATACAACAGTTTTTCCATCGTATAAAACGAATAATTGCAACCATTATGAAACTGATGGTCATTTCTACTTTCCGAGCAAGCTAGGCTTCACCCTAGGGCGTTGCTCCACTAGATCGAATAGTTAGTGCCGTAGAAGTCAACGCCAGAAGCATAAAATACAATATAAATACAACAGTTTTTCCATCGTATGAAACAAATAATTGCAATCAGTATGAAACTTATGGTCACTTCTACGTTCCGAGCTACCTAGGCTTCACCCTAGGGCGTTGCTCCAACGGACTGAATAGTTAGGGCCTTAGAAGTCAATGCCCGAACCATAAAATGCAAAAAAAATACAACAGTGTTTCCATCATATAACAGGAATAATTGAAACCAGTTTGAAAGTGATGGTCATTTCTCCATTCCGGGCAACCTAGGCTTCACTCTAGGGCGTTGCTCCACTAGATCGAATAGCTAGGGCCTTAGAAGTCAACGCCAGAAGCATAAAATACAATATAAATACAACAGTTTTTCCATCGTATAAAACGAATAATTGCAACCATTATGAAACTGATGGTCATTTCTACTTTCCGAGCAAGCTAGGCTTCACCCTAGGGCGTTGCTCCAACAGATTCAATAGTTAGGACCTTAGAAGTGAACGCCCGAAACATAAAATGCAAAAAAAATACAACAGTGTTTCCATCATAGAACAGGAATAATTGCAACCAGTGTGAAAGTGATGGTCATTTCTACGTTCCGGGCAACCTAGGCTTCACTCTAGGGCGTTGCGCCACCAGATCGAATAGTTAGGGCCTTAGAAGTCAATGCCCGAAGCATAAAATGCAAAATAAATAGAACAGTTTTTCCATTGTATAAAACTAATAATTGCAACCATTATGAAAGTAATGGGCATTTCTACGTTCCGGGCAACCTAGGCTTCACTCTAGGGCGTAGCTACACCACATCGAATAGCTACGGCCTAAGAAGTCAACGCCAGAAGCATAAAATACAGTATAAATACAACAGTCTTTCCATTGTATAGCATGACTAATTGCAACCAGTGCGAAGGTAACGATCATTTCGACGTTTCGGGCATCCTAGACTTTACTCTGAGGCGTTGCTCCACCAGATCGAAGAGTTAGGGTCTAAGAAGTCAACACCGGAAGCATAAAATACAATATAAATACAACAGCTTTTCCATCGTATAAAACGAATAATTGCAACAAGTATGAAAGTTGTGGTTATTTCTACGTTCCGGGCAACCTCGGCTTCACTCTAGGGCGTTGCTCCACCAGATCGAATAGTTAGTGCCTTAGAAGTCAACGCCAGATGCATAAAATACAATATCAATACAACAGTTTTTCCATCGCATAAAACGAATAATTGCAACCAGTATGAAAGTTATGGTAATTTCTACTTTCCGGGCAACCTAGGATCTAGCCTAGGGTGCTGCTGCAACCGGTTGAATAGTTAGGGCCTTAGAAGTCAACGCCCGAAGCATAAAATACAAAAGAAATAGAACAGTTTTTCCATCGTATAAAACGAATAATTGCAACCAATGTGAAAGTGATGGTCATTTCTACGATCCGGGCAGCCTAGGCTTCACTCTATGGCGTTCTTCCACCACATCGAATAGCTACGGCCTCAGAAGTCAACGCCTGAAGCATAAAAAACAATAAAAATACAACAGTCTTTCCATTCTATAACAGGAATAATTGCAACCCGTGTGAAAGTGATGGTCATTTGTACGTTCCAGGCAACCTAGGCTTCACTCTAGGGCGTTGTTCCACCAGATCGAATTGTTAGGGCCTAAGAAGTCAACGCCAGTAGTATAAGATACAATATAAATATAACAGTTTTTCCATCGTATAGAACGAATAATAGCATCCAGTGTGAAAGTTATGGTCATTTCTACGTTCCCAGCAACCTAGGCTTCACTCTAGGGCGTTGCTCCACCAGATCAAACAGTTAGGGCCTTAGAAGTCAACGACCGAAGCATAAAATACAAAATAAATAGAACAGTTTTTCCATCGTATAAAACGAATAATAGCAACCAGTGCCAAGGTTATGGTCATTTCTACGTTCCGTGCAACCTAGGCTTCACCCCAGGGCGTTGTTCCACCAGATCCAATAGTTAGGGCCTAAGAAGTGAACGCCAGCAGCATAAAATACAATATAAATACAACAGTTCTTCCATCATATAAAACGAATAATTGCAACCAGTATGAAAGTTATGGTCATTTCTACGTTCCGGGCAACCTAGGCTTCACTCTATGGCGTTCTTCCACCACATCGAATAGCTGCGGCCTAAGAAGTGAACGCCAGAAGCATAAAATGCAATATAAATACGACAGTTTTTCCATCATATAAAACGAGTAATTGCAACCAGTATGACAGTTGTGGTCATTTCTACTTTCCGGGCAACCTAGGCTACACCCTAGGGCGTTGCTCCAACAGATTGAATAGATAGGGCCTTAGAAGTCAATGCCCGAAGAATAAAATGCAATAAAAATACAACAGTTTTTCCATCATATAACCGGAATAATTGCATCCAGTTTGAACGTGATGGTCATTTCTACGTTCCTGGCGACCTCGGCTTCACTCTAGGGCGTTGCTCCACCAGATCGAATAGTTAGGGCCTAAGAAGTGAACGCCAGAAGCATAAAATACAATATAAATACAACAGTTTTTCCATCATATAAAACAAGTAATTGCAACCAGTATGAAAGTTGTGGTCATTTCTACTTTCCGGGCAACCTAGGCTACACCCTAGGGCGTTGCTCCAACAGATTGAATAGTTAGAGCCTTAGAAGTCAACGCCAGAAGCATAAAAAACAATATAAATACAACAGTCTTTCCATCGTATAAAACGAATAATTGCAACAAGTATGAAAGTTGTGGTTATTTCTATGTTCCGGGCAACCTAGGTTACACTCTAGGGCGTTGCTCCTCCAGATCGAATAGTGAGGGCCTTAGAAGTAAACGCCCGAAGCATAAAATACGATACAAAGTTCAACAGCTTTTCCATCGTATAAAACGAATAATTGGGACCAGTGTGAAAGTTAAAGTCATTTCTACATTCCGAGCAACCTAGGTTTCACTCTAGGGCGTTGCTCCACCAGATCGAACAGTTAAGGCCTAAGAAGGCAACGCCAGAAGCATAAAATACGATATAAATACAACAGTTCTTCCATCCTATAACAGGAATAATTGCAACCCGTGTGAAAGTGATGGTCATTTCTATGTTCCGGGCAACCTAGGCTTCACTCTATGGCGTTCTTCCACCACATCGAATAGCTACGGCCTCAGAAGTCAACGCCAGAAGCATAAAATACAATATAAATACAACAGTTTTTCCATCGTATAAAACGAATAATTGAAACCAGTATGAAGCTGATGGTCATTTCTACTTTCCGAGCAACCTAGGCTTCACCCTAGGGCGTTGCTCCAACAGATTGAATAGTTAGGGCCTTAGAAGTCAACGCCCGAAGCATAAAATGCAATAAAAATACAACAGTGTTTCCATCGTATAAAACGAATAATTGCAACCAGTATGAAACTTATGCTCATTTCTACTTTCCGAGCAAGCTACGCTTCACCCTAGGGCGTTGCTCCAACAGATTGAATAGTTAGGACCTTAGAAGTGAACGCCCGAACCATAAAATGCAAAGAAAATACAACAGTGTTTCCATCATATAACAGGAATTATTGCAACCAGTTTGAAAGTGATGGCCAATTCTACGTTCCGGGCAACCTAGGCTTCACTCTAGGGCGTAGCTACACCACATCGAATAGCTACGGCCTAAGAAGTCAACGCCAGAAGCATAAAATACAGAATAAATACAACAGTCTTTCCATTGTATAGCATGACTAATTGCAACCAGTGCGAAGGTAACGATCATTTCGACGTTTCGGGCATCCTAGACTTTACTCTGAGGCGTTGCTCCACCAGATCGAAGAGTTAGGGTCTAAGAAGTCAACACCGGAAGCATAAAATACAATATAAATACAACAGCTTTTCCATCGTATAAAACGAATAATTGCAACAAGTATGAAAGTTGTGGTTATTTCTACGTTCCGGGCAACCTCGGCTTCACTCTAGGGCGTTGCTCCACCAGATCGAATAGTTAGTGCCTTAGAAGTCAACGCCAGATGCATAAAATACAATATCAATACAACAGTTTTTCCATCGCATAAAACGAATAATTGCAACCAGTATGAAAGTTATGGTAATTTCTACTTTCCGGGCAACCTAGGATCTAGCCTAGGGTGCTGCTGCAACCGGTTGAATAGTTAGGGCCTTAGAAGTCAACGCCCGAAGCATAAAATACAAAAGAAATAGAACAGTTTTTCCATCGTATAAAACGAATAATTGCAACCAATGTGAAAGTGATGGTCATTTCTACGATCCGGGCAGCCTAGGCTTCACTCTATGGCGTTCTTCCACCACATCGAATAGCTACGGCCTCAGAAGTCAACGCCTGAAGCATAAAAAACAATAAAAATACAACAGTCTTTCCATTCTATAACAGGAATAATTGCAACCCGTGTGAAAGTGATGACCAATTCTACGTTCCGGGCAACCTAGGCTTCACTATAGGGTGTTGCTCCACCAGATCGAATAGTTAGTGCCTTAGAAGTCAACGCCAGAAGCATAAAATACAATATAAATACAACAGTTTTTCCATCGTATCAAACGAATAATTGCAACCAGTTTGAAAGTGATGGCCAATTCTACCTTCCGGGCATCCTAGGCTTCACTCTAGGGCGTTGCTCCACCAGATCGAACACTTAGGGCCTAAGAAGGCACCGCCAGAAGCATAAAATACAATATAAATATAACAGTTTTTCCATCGTATAAAACGAATAATAGCAATCAGTGTGAAAGTTATGGTCATTTCTAAGTTCCGGGCAACCTAGACTTCACCCTAGGGCGTTGCTCCAACAGATTGAATAGTTAGGGCCTTAGAAGACAACGCCCGAAGCATAAAATGCAATAAAAATGCAACAGTGTTTCCATCGTATAAAACGAATAATTGCAAGCAGTATGAAACTTATGATCATTTCTACTTTCCGAGCAAGCTAGGCTTCACCCTAGGGCGTTGCTCCAACAGATTCAATAGTTGGGACCTTAGAAGTGAACGCCCGAACCATAAAATGCAAAAAAAATACAACAGTGTTTCCATCATAGAACAGGAGTAATTGCAACCAGTTTGAAAGTGATGGCCAATTCTACGTTCCGGGCAACCTAGGCTTCTCTCCATGGCGTTGCTCCACCAGACCGAATAGTTACGGCCTAAGAAGTCAACGCCAGAAGCATAAAATACGGTATAAATACACCAGCTTTTCCATCGTATAAAACGAATAATTGCAACCTGTATGAAAGGTATGGTCATTTCTACTTTCCGGGCAACCTAGGCTTCACCCTAGGGCGTTGCTCCAACAGATTGAATAGTTAGGGCCTTAGAAGTCAACGCCCGAAGCATAAAATACAAAATAAATAGAACAGTTTTTCCACCGTATAAAACTAATAATTGCAACCAGTGTGAAAGTAATGGGCACTTCTACGTTCCGGGCAACCTAGGCTTCACTCTACGGCGTTGCTCCACCAAATTGAATAGCTACGGCCTTAGAAGTCAACGCCAGAAGCATAAAATACAGTATAAATACAACAGTTTTTCCATTGTATAGCATGACTAATTACAACCAGTGCGAAAGTAACGATCATTTCGACGTTTCGGGCATCCTAGACTTACCTCTGAGGTGCTGCTCCACAAGATCGAAGAGTTAGGGTTTAAGAAGTCAACACCGGAAGCATAAAGTACAATATAAATGCAACAGCTTTTCCATCGTAGAAAACGAATAATTGCAACCTGTGTGAAGGTTATGGTCATATCTACGTTCCGGGCAACCTTGGCTTCACTGTAGGGTGTTGCTCCACGAGATCGAATAGGTAGGGCCATAGAAGCCTACGCCCGAAGCATAAAATACAGTAAATATACGAGAGTTTTTCCATCCTATATCAGGAATAATTGCAACCAGTGTGAAAGTGATGGTCATTTCTACGTTCCGGGCAACCTAGGCTTCACTCTAGGGCGTAGCTACACCACATCGAATAGCTACGGCCTAAGAAGTCAACGCCAGAAGCATAAAATACAGTATAAATACAACAGTCTTTCCATTGTATAGCATGACTAATTGCAACCAGTGCGAAGGTAACGATCATTTCGACGTTTCGGGCATCCTAGACTTTACTCTGAGGCGTTGCTCCACCAGATCGAAGAGTTAGGGTCTAAGAAGTCAACACCGGAAGCATAAAATACAATATAAATACAACAGCTTTTCCATCGTATAAAACGAATAATTGCAACAAGTATGAAAGTTGTGGTTATTTCTACGTTCCGGGCAACCTCGGCTTCACTCTAGGGCGTTGCTCCACCAGATCGAATAGTTAGTGCCTTAGAAGTCAACGCCAGATGCATAAAATACAATATCAATACAACAGTTTTTCCATCGCATAAAACGAATAATTGCAACCAGTATGAAAGTTATGGTAATTTCTACTTTCCGGGCAACCTAGGATCTAGCCTAGGGTGCTGCTCCAACCGGTTGAATAGTTAGGGCCTTAGAAGTCAACGCCCGAAGCATAAAATACAAAAGAAATAGAACAGTTTTTCCATCGTATAAAACGAATAATTGCAACCAATGTGAAAGTGATGGTCATTTCTACGATCCGGGCAGCCTAGGCTTCACTCTATGGCGTTCTTCCACCACATCGAATAGCTACGGCCTCAGAAGTCAACGCCTGAAGCATAAAAAACAATAAAAATACAACAGTCTTTCCATTCTATAACAGGAATAATTGCAACCCGTGTGAAAGTGATGGTCATTTGTACGTTCCAGGCAACCTAGGCTTCACTCTAGGGCGTTGTTCCACCAGATCGAATTGTTAGGGCCTAAGAAGTCAACGCCAGTAGTATAAGATACAATATAAATATAACAGTTTTTCCATCGTATAGAACGAATAATAGCATCCAGTGTGAAAGTTATGGTCATTTCTACGTTCCCAGCAACCTAGGCTTCACTCTAGGGCGTTGCTCCACCAGATCAAACAGTTAGGGCCTTAGAAGTCAACGACCGAAGCATAAAATACAAAATAAATAGAACAGTTTTTCCATCGTATAAAACGAATAATAGCAACCAGTGCCAAGGTTATGGTCATTTCTACGTTCCGGGCAACCTAGGCTTCACCCCAGGGCGTTGTTCCACCAGATCCAATAGTTAGGGCCTAAGAAGTGAACGCCAGCAGCATAAAATACAATATAAATACAACAGTTCTTCCATCATATAAAACGAATAATTGCAACCAGTATGAAAGTTATGGTCATTTCTACGTTCCGGGCAACCTAGGCTTCACTCTATGGCGTTCTTCCACCACATCGAATAGCTGCGGCCTAAGAAGTGAACGCCAGAAGCATAAAATGCAATATAAATACGACAGTTTTTCCATCATATAAAACGAGTAATTGCAACCAGTATGAAAGTTGTGGTCATTTCTACTTTCCGGGCAACCTAGGCTACACCCTAGGGCGTTGCTCCAACAGATTGAATAGATAGGGCCTTAGAAGTCAATGCCCGAAGAATAAAATGCAATAAAAATACAACAGTTTTTCCATCATATAACCGGAATAATTGCATCCAGTTTGAACGTGATGGTCATTTCTACGTTCCTGGCGACCTCGGCTTCACTCTAGGGCGTTGCTCCACCAGATCGAATAGTTAGGGCCTAAGAAGTGAACGCCAGAAGCATAAAATACAATATAAATACAACAGTTTTTCCATCATATAAAACAAGTAATTGCAACCAGTATGAAAGTTGTGGTCATTTCTACTTTCCGGGCAACCTAGGCTACACCCTAGGGCGTTGCTCCAACAGATTGAATAGTTAGAGCCTTAGAAGTCAACGCCAGAAGCATAAAAAACAATATAAATACAACAGTCTTTCCATCGTATAAAACGAATAATTGCAACAAGTATGAAAGTTGTGGTTATTTCTATGTTCCGGGCAACCTAGGTTACACTCTAGGGCGTTGCTCCTCCAGATCGAATAGTGAGGGCCTTAGAAGTAAACGCCCGAAGCATAAAATACGATACAAAGTTCAACAGCTTTTCCATCGTATAAAACGAATAATTGGGACCAGTGTGAAAGTTAAAGTCATTTCTACATTCCGAGCAACCTAGGTTTCACTCTAGGGCGTTGCTCCACCAGATCGAACAGTTAAGGCCTAAGAAGGCAACGCCAGAAGCATAAAATACGATATAAATGCAACAGTTCTTCCATCCTATAACAGGAATAATTGCAACCCGTGTGAAAGTGATGGTCATTTCTATGTTCCGGGCAACCTAGGCTTCACTCTATGGCGTTCTTCCACCACATCGAATAGCTACGGCCTCAGAAGTCAACGCCAGAAGCATAAAATACAATATAAATACAACAGTTTTTCCATCGTATAAAACGAATAATTGAAACCAGTATGAAGCTGATGGTCATTTCTACTTTCCGAGCAACCTAGGCTTCACCCTAGGGCGTTGCTCCAACAGATTGAATAGTTAGGGCCTTAGAAGTCAACGCCCGAAGCATAAAATGCAATAAAAATACAACAGTGTTTCCATCGTATAAAACGAATAATTGCAACCAGTATGAAACTTATGCTCATTTCTACTTTCCGAGCAAGCTACGCTTCACCCTAGGGCGTTGCTCCAACAGATTGAATAGTTAGGACCTTAGAAGTGAACGCCCGAACCATAAAATGCAAAAAAAATACAACAGTGTTTCCATCATATAACAGGAATAATTGCAACCAGTTTGAAAGTGATGGCCAATTCTACGTTCCGGGCAAACTAGGCTTCTATCTAGGGCGTTGCTCCACCAGATCGAATAGATAGTGCCTTAGAAGTCAACGCCAGAAGCATAAAATACAATATAAATACAACAGTTTTTCCATCGTATAAAACGAATAATTGCAACCAGTATGAAACTTATGGTCATTTCTACTTTCCGAGCAAGCTAGGCTTCACCCTAGGGCCTTGCTCCAACAGATTGAATAGTTAGGGCCTTAGAAGTCATCGCCCGAACCATAAAATGCAAAAAAAATACAACAGTGTTTCCATCATATAACAGGAATAATTGCAACGAGTTTGAAAGTGATGGCCAATTCTACGTTCCGGGCAAACTAGGCTTTTATCTAGGGCGTTGCTCCACCACATCGAATAGATAGTGCCTTAGAAGTCAACGCCAGAAGCATAAAATACAATATAAATACAACAGTTTTTCCATCGTATGAAACAAATAATTGCGATCAGTATGAAACTTATAGTCATTTCTACGTTCCGAGCAACCTAGGCTTCACCCTAGGGCGTAGCACCAACGGATTGAATAGTTAGGGCCTTAGAAGTCAATGCCCGAACCATAAAATGCAAAAAAAATACAACAGTGTTTCCATCATATTACAGGAATAATTGCAACCAGTTTGAAAGTGATGGCCAATTCTACGTCCCGGGCAACCTAGGTTTCACTCCAGAGCGTTGCTCCACCAGACCGTATAGTTACGGCCTAAGAAGTCAACGCCAGAAGCATAAAATACGATATAAATACAACAGCGTTTCCATCGTATAAAACGAATAATTGCAACCAGTGTGAAAGTGATGGTCATTTCTACGTTCCGAGCACCCGAGGCGTCACTCTAGGGCGTTGCTCCACCACATCTAATAGCTACGGCCTTAGAAGTCAACGCCAGAGGCATAAAGTACAATATAAATACAACAGCGTTTCCATCGTATAAAATGAATAATTGCAACCAGCGTGAAAGTTATGGTCATTTCCACATTCCGAGCAACCTAGGCTTCACTCTAGGGCGTTGCTCCACCAGATCGAATGGTTAGGTCCTCAGAAGTAAACGCCAGAAGCATAAAATACGATATAAATACAACAGCCTTTCCATCGTATAAAAGGATTAATTGCAACCAGTTTGAACGTGATGTTCATTTCTCCTTTCCGGGCAACCTAGGCTTCACTCTAGGGCGTTGCTCCACTAGATCGAACAGCTAGGGCCTAAGAAGTCAACGCCAGAAGCATAAAATACAATATAAATATAACAGTTTTTCCATCGTGTAAAACGAATAATAGCAACCAGTGTGAAAGTTATGGTCATTTCTACGTTCCGGGCAACTTAGGCTTTACCCCAGGGCGTTGTTCCACCAGATCGACTAGTTAGGGCCTAAGAGGTGAACGCCAGCAGCATAAAATACAATATAAATACAACAGTTCTTCCATCATATAAAATGAGTAATTGCAACCAGTATGAAAGTTATGGTCATTTCTACGTTCCGGGCAACCTAGGCTTCACTCTATGGTGTTCTTCCACCACATCGAATAGCTACGGCCTCAGAAGTCAACGCCTGAAACATATAATACAATAAAAATACAACAGTCTTCCCATCCTATAACAGGAATAATTAAAACCCGTGTGAAAGTGATGGTCATTTGTACGTTCACGGCAACCTAGGCTTCACTCTAGGGCGTTGTTCCACCAGATCGACTAGTTAGGGCCTAAGAAGTCAACGCCAGAAGCATAAGGTACAATATAAATATAACAGTTTTTTCATCGTATAGAACGAATAATAGCATCCAGTGTGAAAGCTATGGTCATTTCTACGTTCCGGGCAACCTAGGCTTCACTCTATGGCGTTCTTCCACCACATCGAATAGCTACGGCCTCAGAAGTCAACGCCTGAAGCATAAAATACAATAAAACTACAACAGTATTTCCATCCTATAACAGGAATAATTGCAACCCGTGTGAAAGTGATGGTCATTTGTACGTTCCAGGCAACCTAGGCTTCATTCTAGGGCGTTGTTCCACCAGATCGAATTGTTAGTGCCTAAGAAGTCAACGCCAGAAGCATAAGATACAATATAAATATAACAGTTTTTCCATCGTATAGAAAGAATAATAGCATCCAGTGTGAAAGTTATGGTCATTTCTACGTTCCGGGCAACCTAGGCTTCACTCTAGGGCGTTGCTCCACCATATCAAACAGTTAGGGCCTTAGAAGTCGATGCCCGGAGCATAAAACACAAAATAAATAGAACAGTTTTTCCATCGTATAAAACGAATAATAGCAACCAGTATGAAACTGATGGTCATTTCTACTTTCCGAGCAACCTAGGCTTCACCCTAGGGCGTTGCTCCAACAGATTGAATAGTTAGGGCCTTAGAAGTCAACGCCGGAAGCATAAAATGCAATAAAAATACAACAGTGTTTCCATCGTATAAAACGAATAATTGCAACCAGTATGAAACTTATGGTCATTTCTACTTTCCGAGCAAGCTACGCTTCACCCTAGGGCGTTGCTCCAACAGATTGAATAGTTAGGACCTTAGAAGTGAACGCCCGAACCATAAAATGCAAAAAAAATACAACAGTGTTTCCATCATATAACAGGAATAATTGCAACCAGTTTGAAAGTGATGGCCAATTCTACGTTCCGGGCAAACTACGCTTCTATCTAGGGCGTTGCTCCACCAGATCGAATAGATAGTGCCTTAGAAGTCAACGCCAGAAGCATAAAATACAATATAAATACAACAGTTTTTCCATTGTATAAAACGAATAATTGCAACCAGTATGAAACTTATGGTCATTTCTACTTTCCGTGCAACCTAGGCTTCACCCTAGGGCCTTGCTCCAACAGATTGCATAGTTAGGGCCTTAGAAGTCAACGCCCGAACCATAAAATGCAAAAAAAATACAACAGTGTTTCTATCATATAACAGGAATAATTGCAACGAGTTTGAAAGTGATGGCCAATTCTACGTTCCGGGCAAACTAGGCTTTTATCTAGGGCGTTGCTCCACCACATCGAATAGATAGTGCCTTAGAAGTCAACGCCAGAGGCATAAAGTACAATATAAATACAACAGCGTTTCCATCGTATAAAACGAATAATTGCAACCAGCGTGAAAGTTATGGTCATTTCCACATTCCGAGCAACCTAGGCTTCACTCTAGGGCGTTGCTCCACCAGATCGAATAGTTAGGTCCTCAGAAGTAAACGCCAGAAGCATAAAATACGATATAAATACAACAGCCTTTCCATCGTATAACAGGATTAATTGCAACCAGTTTGAACGTGATGTTCATTTCTCCTTTCCGGGCAACCTAGGCTTCACTCTAGGGCGTTGCTCCACTAGATCGAACAGCTAGGGCCTAAGAAGTCAACGCCAGAAGCATAAAATACGATATAAATACAACAGCTTTTCCATCGTATAAAACGAATAGTTGCAACCAGTATGAAACTTATGGTCATTTCTACTTTCCGAGCAACCTAGGCTTCACCCTAGGGCGTTGATCCAACAGATTGAATAGTCAGGGCCTTAGAAGTCTACGTCCGAACCATAAAATGCAAAAAAAAATACAACAGTGTTTCCTTCATATAACAGGAATATTTTCGACCAGTTTGAAAGTGATGATCAATTCTACGTTCCGGGCAACCTAGGCTTCACTGTGGGGCGTTGCTTCACCAGATCGAATAGTTAGTGCCTTAGAAGTCAACGCCAGAAGCATAAAATACAATATAAATACAACAGTTTTTCCATCGTATGAAAAAAATAATTGCAACCAGTATGAAACATATGGTCATTTCTACTTTCCGAGCAACCTAGGCTTCACCCTAAGGCGTTGCTCCAACGGATTGAATAGTTAGGGCCTTAGAAGTCAACGCCCGAACCATAAAATACAAAAAAAATACAACAGTGTTTCCATCATATAACAGGAATAATTGCAACCAGTTTGAAAGTGATGGCCAATTCTACGTTCCGGGCAGCCTAGCTTTCACTCCAGGTCGTTGCTCCACCAGACCGAATAGTTACGGCTTAAGAAGTCAACGCCAGAAGCATAAAATACGATATAAATACAAAGGCTTTTCCATCGTATAAAACGAATAATTGCAACCAGTGTGAAAGTAATGGTCATTTCTACGTTCCGAGCACCCTAGGCGTCACTCTAGGGCGTTGCTCCACCACATCTAATAGCTACGGCCTTAGAAGTCAACGCCAGAGGCATAAAGTACAATATAAATACAACAGCGTTTCCATCGTATAAAACGAATAATTGCAACCAGTGTGAAAGTTATGGTCATTTCTACATTCCGAGCAACCTAGGATCCACTCTAGGGCGTTGCGCCACCAGATCGAATAGTTAGTGCCTTAGAAGTAAACGCCAGAAGCATAAAATACGATATAAATACAACAGCGTTTGCATCGTATAAAACGAATAATTGCAACCAGTATGAAACTTATGGTCATTTATACTTTCCGAGCAAGCTAGGCTTCACCCTAGGGCGTTACTCCAACAGATTCAATAGTTAGGACCTTAGAAGTGAACGCCCGAACCATAAAATGCAAAAAAAATACAACAGTGTTTCCATCATATAAAAGGAATAATTGCAACCAGTTTGAAAGTGATGGCCAATTCTACCTTCCGGGCAACCTAGGCTTCACTCTAGGGCGTTGCTCCACCAGATCGAATAGTTAGTGCCTTAGAAGTCAACGCCAGAAGCATAAAATGCAATATAAATACTACAGTTTTTCCATCGTATAAAACGAATAATTGCAACCAGTATGAAACTTATGGTCATTTCTACTTTCCGAGCAACCTAGGCTTCACCCTAGGGCATTGCTCCCACAGATTGCATAGTTAGGGCCTTAGAAGTCTACGCCCGAACCATAAAATGCAAAAAAAATACAACAGTGTTTCCATCATATAACAGGAATAATTGCGACCAGTTTGAAAGTGATGGACAATTCTACGTTCCGGGCAACCTAGGCTTCACTCTAGGTCGTTGCTCCACCAGATCGAATAGTTACGGCCTAAGAAGTCAACGCCAGAAGCAGAAAATACGATATAAATACAACAGCTTTTCCATCGTATAAAACGAGTAATTGCAACCAGTATGAAACTTAAGGTCATTTCTACTTTCCGAGCAACCTAGGCTTCACCCTAGGGCGTTGCTCCCACAGATTGAATAGTTAGGTCCTTAGAAGTCAACGCCCGAACCATAAAATGCAAAAAAAATACAACAGTGTTTCCATCATATAACAGGAATAATTGCAACCAGTTTGAAAGTGATGGCCAATTCTACGTTCCGGGCAAACTAGGCTTTTATCTAGGGCGTTGCTCCACCACATCGAATAGATAGTGCCTTAGAAGTCAACGCCAGAGGCATAAAGTACAATATAAATACAACAGCGTTTGCATCGTATAAAACGAATAATTGCAACCAGTGTGAAAGTCATGGTCATTTCTACATTCCGAGCAACCTAGTATCCACTCTAGGGCGTTGCTCCACCAGATCGAATAGTTAGGTCCTTAGAAGTAAACGCCAGAAGCATAAAATACGATATAAATACAACAGCGTTTGCATCGTATAAAACGAATAATTGCAACCAGTGTGAAAGTTATGGTCATTTCTACATTCCGAGCAACCTAGGATCCACTCTGGGGCGTTGCTCCACCAGATAGAATAGTTAGGTCCTTAGAAGTAAACGCCAGAAGCATAAAATACGATATAAATACAACAGCGTTTCCATCGTATAAAACGAATAAGTGCAACCAGTGTGAAAGTTATGGTCATTTCTACATTCCGAGCAACCTAGGATCCACTGTAGGGCGTTGCTCCACCACATCTAATAGCTACGGCCTTAGAAGTCAACGCCAGAGGCATAAAGTACAATATAAATACAACAGCGTTACCATCGTATAAAACGAATAATTGCAACCAGTGTGAAAGTTATGGTCATTTCTACATTCCGAGCAACCTAGGATCCACTCTAGGGCGTTGCGCCACCAGATCGAATAGTTAGTGCCTTAGAAGTAAACGCCAGAAGCATAAAATACGATATAAATACAACAGCGTTTGCATCGTATAAAACGAATAATTGCAACCAGTATGAAACTTATGGTCATTTCTACTTTCCGAGCAAGCTAGGCTTCACCCTAGGGCGTTACTCCAACAGATTCAATAGTTAGGACCTTAGAAGTGAACGCCCGAACCATAAAATGCAAAAAAAATACAACAGTGTTTCCATCATATAACAGGAATAATTGCAACCAGTTTGAAAGTGATGGCCAATTCTACCTTCCGGGCAACCTAGGCTTCACTCTAGGGCGTTGCTCCACCAGATCGAATAGCTAGGGCCTTAGAAGTCAACGCCAGAAGCATAAAATACAATATAAATACAACAGTTTTTCCATCGTATAAAACGAATAATTGCAACCATTATGAAACTGATGGTCATTTCTACTATCCGAGCAACCTAGGCTTATCCCTAGGGCGTTGCTCCAACAGATTGAATAGATAGGGCCTTAGAAGTCAACGCCCGAAGCATAAAATGCAATAAAAATACAACAGTGTTTCCATCATATAACAGGAATAATTGCAACCAGTTTGAAAGTGATGGCCAATTCTACGTTCCGGGCAACCTAGGCATCACTCTATTGCGTTGCTCCACCAGATCGAATAGTTAGTGCCTTAGAAGTCAACGCCAGGAGCATAAAATACAATATAAATACAACAGTTTTTCCATCGTATAAAACGAATAATTGCAACCAGTTTGAAAGTGATGGCCAATTCTACCTTCCGGGCAACCTATGCTTCACTCTAGGGCGTTGCTCCGCCAGATCGAATAGTTAGTGCCTTAGAAGTCAACGCCAGAAGCATAAAATACAATATAAATACAATAGTTTTTCCATCGTATAAAACGAATAATTGCAACCAGTGTGAAAGTAATGGACATTTCTACGTTCCGAGCACCCTAGGCGTCACTCTAGGGCGTTGCTCCACCAGATCGAATAGTTAGTGCCTTAGAAGTCAACGCCAGAAGCATAAAATACAATATAAATACAACAGTTTTTCCATCGTATGAAAAAAATAATTGCAACCAGTATGAAACATATGGTCATTTCTACGTTCCGGGCAACCTAGGCTTCACTCTAGGGCGTTGTATCACCAGATCGAATAGTTAGGACCTAAGAAGTCAACGCCAGAATCATAAAATGCAATATTAATACAACAGTTTTTCCATCGTATAAAACGAATAATTGCTACCGGTGTGAAAGTTATGGTCATTTCTACGTTACGGGCAACCTAGGCTTCACCCTAGGGCGCTGCTCCACCAGATCGAATAGTTAGTGCCCTAGAAGTCAGCGCCAGAAGCATAAAATACAATATAAATACAACAGTTTTTCCATCGTATAAAACGAATAATTGCAACCAGTATGAAGGTTATGGTCATTTCTACGTTCCGGGCAACCTAGGCTTCACCCTAGGGCGCTGCTCCAACAGATCGAATAGTTAGTGCCCTAGAAGTCAACGCCCGAAGCATGAAACACAACATAAATAGAACAGTTTTTCCACCGTATAAAACGAATAATTGCTATCAGTGTGAAAGTTAGAATAATTTCTACGTTCCGGCCAACCTAGGTTTCACTCTAGGGCGTTGCTCCACCAGATCGAATAGCTAGGGACTTGGAATTCAACGCCAGAAGAATAAAATACATTATAAGTACAACAGTTTTTCCTTTGTATAAAATGAATAATTGCAAACATTGTGAAATTAATGGTCATTTCTACGTTCCGGGCAACCTAGGCGTCACTGTAGGGCGTTGCTCCACCACAGCTAATAGCTACGGCCTTAGAAGTCAACGCCAGAAGCATAAAATGCAATATACATACAACAGCTTTTCCATCGTATAAAATGAATAATTGCAAACAGTGTGAAAGTAATGGTCACTTCTACGTTCGGGGCAACCTAGGCTTCACCCTAGGGCGCTGCTCCACCAGATCGAATAGTTAGGGCCTAAGAAGTCAACGCCAGAGACATAAAATACGATATGAATACAACAGCTTTTCCATCGTATAGCATGAATAATTGCAACCAGTGTGAAAGTTATGGTCATTTCTACGTTCCGGGCAACCTAGGCTACACCCTAGGGCGCTGCTCCACCAGATCGAATAGTTAGTACCCTAGAAGTCAGCGCCAGAAGCATAAAATACAATATAAATACAACAGTTTTTCCATCGTATAAAACGAATAATTGCAGCCAGTATGAAAGTTATGGTCATTTCTACCTTCCGGGCAACCTAGGCTTCACCGTAGGGCGTTGTTCCAACAGATTGAATAGTTAGGGCCTTAGAAGTCAACGCCCGAAGCATGAAATACAACATAAATAGAACAGTTTTTCCATCTAATAAAACGAATAATTGCTATCAGTGTGTAAGTTATGGTAATTTCTACATTCCGGGCAACCTAGGTTTCACACTATGGCGTTGCTCCACCAGATCGCATAGCTAGGGACTTAGAATTCAACGCCATAGGAATAAAATACAATTTAAGTACAACAGTTCTTCCATCGTATAAAATGAATAATTGGAAACATTGTGAAAGTAATGGTCATTTCTGCGTTCCAGGCAACCTAGGCGTCACTCTAGGGCGTTACTCCACCACATCTAATAGCTACAGCCTTAGAAGTCAACGCCAGAAGCATAAAATACAATAAAAATGCAACAGCTTTTCCATCGTATAGCATGAATAATTACAACCGATGTGAATGTTATTTTCATTTCTACGTTCCGCGCAACCTAGGCTTGACTGTAGGGTGTTACACCACCAGATCGAATAGGTAGGGCCATAGAAGTCAACACCCGAAGCATAAAATACAAAATAAATAGAACAGTTTTTCCATTGTGTAAAACGAATAATTGCTACCAGTGTGAAAGTTATATTCATTTCTACGTTCCGGGCAACCTAGGCTTGACTGTAGGGCGTTGCTCCACCAGATCGAATAGGTAGGGCCATAGAAGTCAAAGCCCGAAGCATAAAATACATTAAATATACAAGAGCTTTTCCATCGTATAACAGGAATAATTGCAACCAGTGTGAAAGTGATGGTCACTTCTACGTTCCGGGCAACCTAGGCTTCACTCTAGGGCGTTGCGCCACCAGATCGAATAGTTAGGGCCTTAGAAGTCAATGCCCGAAGCATAAAATGCAAAATAAATAGAACAGTTTTTCCATCGTATAAAACTAATAATTGCAACCATTATGAAAGTAATGGGCATTTCTACGTTCCGGGCAACCTAGGCTTCACTCTAGGGCGTAGCTACACCACATCGAATAGCTACGGCCTAAGAAGTCAACGCCAGAAGCATAAAATACAGTATAAATACAACAGTCTTTCCATTGTATAGCATGACTAATTGCAACCAGTGCGAAGGTAACGATCATTTCGACGTTTCGGGCATCCCAGACTTTATTCTGAGGCGTTGCTCCACCAGATCGAAGAGTTAGGGTCTAAGAAGTCAACACCGGAAGCATAAAATACAATATAAATACAACAGCTTTTCCATCGTAGAAAACGAATAATTGCAACCTGTGTGAAGGTTATGGTCATATCTACGTTCCGGGCAACCTAGGCTTCACTGTAGGGTGTTGCTCCACCAGATCGAATAGGTAGGGCCAAAGAAGTCTACGCCCGAAGCATAAAATGCAATATAAATACAACAGTTTTTCCATCGTATAAAAGGATTAATTGCAACCAGTTTGAAAGTTATGTTCATTTCTACGTTTCTGACAACCTAGGCTTCACTGTAGGGTGTTGCTCCACGAAATCGAATAGTTAGGGCCTAAGAAGTCAACGCCAGAAGCATAAAATATAATATAAATATAACAGTTTTTCCATCGTATAAAACGAATAATTGCAACAAGTATGAAAGTTGTGGTTATTTCTACTTTCCGGGCAACCTAGGCTTCACCCTAGGGCGTTGCTCCAACAGATTGATTAGTTAGGGCCTTAGAAGTCAACGCCCGAAGCATAAAATACAAAATACATAGAACAGTTTTTCCATCATATAACCGGAATAATTGCAACCAGTTTGAAAGTGATGGTCATTTCTACGTTCCGGGCAACCTCGGCTTCACTCTAGGGCGTTGCTCCACCAGATCGAATAGTTAGTGCCTTAGAAGTCAACGCCAGATGCATAAAATACAATATCAATACAACAGTTTTTCCATCGCATAAAACGAATAATTGCAACCAGTATGAAAGTTATGGTAATTTCTACTTTCCGGGCAACCTAGGATCCAGCCTAGGGTGTTGCTGCAACCGATTGAATAGTTAGGGCCTTAGAAGTCAACGCCCGAAGCATAAAATACAAAAGAAATAGAACAGTTTTTCCATCGTATAAAACGAATAATTGCAACCAATGTGAAAGTGATGGTCATTTCTACGATCCGGGCAGCCTAGGCTTCACTCTATGGCGTTCTTCCACCACATCGAATAGCTACGGCCTCAGAAGTCAACGCCTGAAGCATAAAAAACAATAAAAATACAACAGTCTTTCCATTCTATAACAGGAATAATTGCAACCCGTGTGAAAGTGATGGTCATTTGTACGTTCCAGGCAACCTAGGCTTCACTCTAGGGCGTTGTTCCACCAGATCGAATTGTTAGGGCCTAAGAAGTCAACGCCAGTAGCATAAGATACAATATAAATATAACAGTTTTTCCATCGTATAGAACGAATAATAGCATCCAGTGTGAAAGTTATGGTCATTTCTACGTTCCGAGCAACCTAGGCTTCACTCTAGGGCGTTGCTCCACCAGATCAAACAGTTAGGGCCTTAGAAGTCAACGACCGAAGCATAAAATACAAAATAAGTAGAACAGTTTTTCCATCGTATAAAACGAATAATAGCAACCAGTGCCAAGGTTATGGTCATTTCTACGTTCCGGGCAACCTAGGCTTCACCCCAGGGCGTTGTTCCACCAGATCCAATGGTTAGGGCCTAAGAAGTGAACGCCAGCAGCATAAAATACAATATAAATACAACAGTTCTTCCATCATATAAAACGAGTAATTGCAACCAGTATGAAAGTTGTGGTCATTTCTACTTTCCGGCCTACCTAGGCTACACCCCAGGGCGTTGCTCCAACAGATTGAATAGTTAGGGCCTTAGAAGTCAACGCCAGAAGCATAAAAAACAATATAAATACAACAGTTTTTCCATCGTATAAAACGAATAATTGCAACAAGTATGAATGTTGTGGTTATTTCTGCGTTCCGGGCAACCTAGGTTTCACTCTAGGGCCTTGCTCCACCAGATCGTATAGTGAGGGCCTTCGAAGTAAACGCCCGAAGCATAAAATACGATACAAAATTCAACAGCTTTTCCATCGTATAAAACGAATAATTGGGACCAGTGTGAAAGGTAAAGTCATTTCTACATTCCGAGCAGCCTAGGTTTCACTCTAGGGCGTTGCTCCACCAGATCGAATAGCTAGGGACTTGGAATTCAACGCCAGAAGAATAAAGCACAATATAAGTACGACCGTTTTTCCATTGTATAAAATGAGTAATTGCAAACATTGTGAAGTTAATGGTCATTTCTACGTTCCGGGCAACCTAGGCGTCACTATAGGGCGTTGCTCCAACACAGCTAATAGCTACGGCCTAAGAAGGCAACGCCAGAAGCATAAAATACAATATAAATATAACAGTTTTTCCATCGTGTAAAACGAATAATAGCAACCAGTGTGAAAGTTATGGTCATTTCTACGTTCCGGGCAACTTAGGCTTTACCCCAGGGCGTTGTTCCACCAGATCGACTAGTTAGGGCCTAAGAGGTGAACGCCAGCAGCATAAAATACAATATAAATACAACAGTTCTTCCATCATATAAAATGAGTAATTGCAACCAGTATGAAAGTTATGGTCATTTCTACGTTCCGGGCAACCTAGGCTTCACTCTATGGCGTTCTTCCACCACATCGAATAGCTACGGCCTCAGAAGTCAACGCCTGAAACATATAATACAATAAAAATACAACAGTCTTCCCATCCTATAACAGGAATAATTAAAACCCGTGTGAAAGTGATGGTCATTTGTACGTTCACGGCAACCTAGGCTTCACTCTAGGGCGTTGTTCCACCAGATCGACTAGTTAGGGCCTAAGAAGTCAACGCCAGAAGCATAAGATACAATATAAATATAACAGTTTTTTCATCGTATAGAACGAATAATAGCATCCAGTGTGAAAGCTATGGTCATTTCTACGTTCCGGGCAACCTAGGCTTCACTCTATGGCGTTCTTCCACCACATCGAATAGCTACGGCCTCAGAAGTCAACGCCTGAAGCATAAAATACAATAAAAATACAACAGTATTTCCATCCTATAACAGGAATAATTGCAACCCGTGTGAAAGTGATGGTCATTTGTACGTTCCAGGCAACCTAGGCTTCATTCTAGGGCGTTGTTCCACCAGATCGAATTGTTAGGGCCTAAGAAGTCAACGCCAGAAGCATAAGATACAATATAAATATAACAGTTTTTCCATCGTATAGAAAGAATAATAGCATCCAGTGTGAAAGTTATGGTCATTTCTACGTTCCGGGCAACCTAGGCTTCACTCTAGGGCGTTGCTCCACCATATCAAACAGTTAGGGCCTTAGAAGTCGATGCCCGGAGCATAAAACACAAAATAAATAGAACAGTCTTTCCATCGTATAAAACGAATAATAGCAACCAGTGTCAAAGTTATGGTCATGTCTACGTTCCGGGAAACCTAGGCTTCACCCCAGGGCGTTGTTCCACCAGATCGACTAGTTAGGGCCTAAGAAGTGAACGCCAGCAGCATAAAATACGATATAAATACAACAGTTCTTCCATCCTATAACAGGAATAATTGCAACCCGTGTGAAAGTGATGGTCATTTCTATGTTCCGGGCAACCTAGGCTTCACTCTATGGCGTTCTTCCACCACATCGAATAGCTACGGCCTCAGAAGTCAACGCCAGAAGCATAAAATACGATATAAATACAAAGGCTTTTCCATCGTATAAAACGAATAATTGCAACCAGTGTGAAAGTAATGGTCATTTCTACGTTCCGAGCACCCTAGGCGTCACTCTAGGGCGTTGCTCCACCACATCTAATAGCTACGGCCTTAGAAGTCAACGCCAGAGGCATAAAGTACAATATAAATACAACAGCGTTTCCATCGTATAAAACGAATAATTGCAACCAGTGTGAAAGTTATGGTCATTTCTACATTCCGAGCAACCTAGGATCCACTCTAGGGCGTTGCGCCACCAGATCGAATAGTTAGTGCCTTAGAAGTAAACGCCAGAAGCATAAAATACGATATAAATACAACAGCGTTTGCATCGTATAAAACGAATAATTGCAACCAGTATGAAACTTATGGTCATTTCTACTTTCCGAGCAAGCTAGGCTTCACCCTAGGGCGTTACTCCAACAGATTCAATAGTTAGGACCTTAGAAGTGAACGCCCGAACCATAAAATGCAAAAAAAATACAACAGTGTTTCCATCATATAACAGGATTAATTGCAACCAGTTTGAAAGTGATGGCCAATTCTACCTTCCGGACAACCTAGGCTTCACTCTAGGGCGTTGCTCCACCAGATCGAATAGTTAGTGCCTTAGAAGTCAACGCCAGAAGCATAAAATGCAATATAAATACTACAGTTTTTCCATCGTATAAAACGAATAATTGCAACCAGTATGAAACTTATGGTCATTTCTACTTTCCGAGCAACCTAGGCTTCACCCTAGGGCATTGCTCCCACAGATTGAATAGTTAGGGCCTTAGAAGTCTACGCCCGAACCATAAAATGCAAAAAAAATACAACAGTGTATCCATCATATAACAGGAATAATTGCGACCAGTTTGAAAGTGATGGACAATTCTACGTTCCGGGCAACCTAGGCTTCACTCTAGGTCGTTGCTCCACCAGATCGAATAGTTACGGCCTAAGAAGTCGACGCCAGAAGCATAAAATACGATATAAATACAACAGCCTTTCCATCGTATAAAACGAGTAATTGCAACCAGTATGAAACTTATGGTCATTTCTACTTTCCGAGCAACCTAGGCTTCACCCTAGGGCGTTGCTCCCACAGATTGAATAGTTAGGTCCTTAGAAGTCAACGCCCGAACCATAAAATGCAAAAAAAATACAACAGTGTTTCCATCATATAACAGGAATAATTGCGACCAGTTTGAAAGTGATGGACAATTCTACGTTCCGGGCAACCTAGGCTTCACTCTAGGGCGTTGCTCCACCAGATCGAATAGCTAGTGCCTTAGAAGTCAACGCCAGAAGCATAAAATACGACATAAATACAACAGCGTTTGCATCGTATAAAACGAATAATTGCAACCAGTGTGAAAGTTATGGTCATTTCTACATTCCGAGCAACCTAGGATCCACTATAGGGCATTGCTCCACCAGATCGAATAGTTAGGTCGTTAGAAGTAAACGCCAGAAGCATAAAAGACGATATAAATACAACAGCGTTTCCATCGTATAAAACGAATAATTGCAACCAGTGTGAAAGTTATGGTCATTTCTACATTCCGAGCTACCTAGGATCCACTCTAGGGCGTTGCTCCACCAGATCGAATGGTTACGTCCTTAGAAGTAAACGCCAGAAGCATAAAATACGATACAAATACAACAGCGTTTGCATCGTATAAAGCGAATAATTGCAGCCAGTGTGAAAGTTATGATCACTTCTACATTCCGAGCAACCTAGGATTCACTCTAGGGCGTTGCTCCACCAGATCGAATAGTTAGGTCTATAGAAGTAAACGCCAGAAGCATAAAATACGATATAAATACAACAGCTTTTCCATCGTATAAAAGGAATAATTGCAAACAGTGTGAAGGTAATGGTCATTTCTACGTTCCGTGCAAGCTAGGCTTCACCCTATGCCGTTGTTCCACCAGACCGACTAGTTAGGGCCTAAGAAGTGAACGCCAGAAGCATAAAATGCAATAAAAATACAACAGTTTTTCCAATGTATAACAGGATTAATTGCAACCAGTTTGAAAGTGATGGTCATTTCTCCTTTCCGGGCAACCTAGGCATCTCTCTAGGGCGTTGCTCCACCAGATCGAATAGATAGTGCCTTAGGAGTCAACGCCAGAAGCATAAAATACAATATAAATACAACAGTCTTTCCATCGTATAAAACGAATAATTGCAACCAGTATGTAACTTATGGTCATTTCTACTTTCCAAGCAACCTAGGCTTCACCCTAGGGCCTTGCTCCAACAGATTGAATAGTTAGGGCCTTAGAAGTCAACGCCCGAACCATAAAATGCAAAAAAAATACAACAGTGTTTCCATCATATATCAGGAATAACTGCAACCATTTTGAAAGTGATGGCCAATTCTACGTTCCGGGCAACCTAGGTTTCACTCCATGGCGTTGCTCCACCAGACCGAATAGTTACGGCCTAAGAAGTCAGCGCCAGAAGCATAAAATACGATATAAATAGAACAGCTTTTCCATCGTATAAAACGAATAATTGCAACCAGTATGAAACTTATGGTCATTGCTACGTTCCGCGCAACCTAGGCTTCACTCTACGGCGTTGTTCCACCAGATCGAATAGTTAGGGCCTAAGAAGTGAACGCCAGAAGCATAAAATACAATATAAATATAACAGTCTTTCCATCCTATAACAGGAATAATTGCAACCAGTTTGAAAGTGATGGTCATTTCTACGTTCCGGGCAACCTCGGCTTCACTCTAGGGCGTTGCTCCACCAGATCGAATAGTTAGTGCCTTAGAAGTCAACGCCAGATGCATAAAATACAATATCAATACAACAGTTTTTCCATCGCATAAAACGAATAATTGCAACCAGTATGAAAGTTATGGTAATTTCTACTTTCCGGGCAACCTAGGCTACACCCTAGGGCGTTGCTTCAACAGATTGAATAGTTAGGGCCTTAGAAGTCAATGGCCGAAGCGTAAAATGCAATAAAAATACAACAGTTTTTCCATCGTATAAAAGGATTAATTGCAACCAGCTTGAATGTGATGGTCATTTCTACGTTCCGGGCAACCTAGGCTTCACTCTAGGGCGTTGCTCCTCCAGATCGAATAGTTAGGGCCTTAGAAGTCAACGCCAGAATCATAAAATACAATGAAGGTGCAACAGCTTTTCCATCGTATTAAACGAATAATTTCAACCAGTGTGAATGTTATGGTCATTTCTACATTCCGAGCAACCTAGGCTTCACTCTAGGGTGTTGATCCAACAGATTGAATAGTTAGTGCCTTAGCAGTCAACGCCCGAAGCAGAAAATACAAAATAAATAGAACAGTTTTTCCATAGTATAAAACGAATAATAGCAACCAGTGTGAAAGTTATGATCATTTCTACGTTCCGGCAACCTAGGCTTCACCCTAGGGCGTTGTACCACCAGATCGAATAGTTAGGGCCTAAGAAGTGAACGCCAGAAGCATAAAATACAATATAAATACAACAGTTTTTCCATCGTATAAAACGAATAATTGCAACCAGTATGAAACTTATGGTCATTTCTGCTTTCCGAGCATCCTAGGCTTCACCCTAGGGCGTTGCTCCAACAGATTGAATAGTTAGGGCCGTAGATGTCAGCGCCCGAACCATAAAATGCAAAAAAAATACAACAGTGTTACCATCATATAACAGGAATAATTGCAACCAGTTTGAACGTCATGGCCAATTCTACGTTCCGGGCAACCTAGGCTTCACTCTATTGCGTTGCTCCACCAGATCGAATAGTTAGTGGCTTAGATGTCAACGCCAGAAGCATAAAATACAATATAAATACAACAGTTTTTCCATCATATAAAACGAGTAATTGCAACCAGTATGAATGTTGTGGTCATTTCTACGTTCCGGGCAACCTAGGCTTCACTCTAGAGCGTTGCTCCACCAGATCGAATAGTTAGTGACTTAGAAGTCAACGCCAGAAGCATAAAATACAATAAAAATACAACAGTTTTTCCGTCATATAAAACGAATAATTGCAACCAGTATGAAAGTTATGGGCATTTCTACATTCCGGGCAACCCAGGCTTCACTCTATGGCGTTCTTCCACCACATCGAATAGCTACGGCCTCAGAAGTCAACGCCTGAAGCATAAAATACAATAAAAATGCAACAGTCTTTCCATCCTATAACAGGAATAATTGCAACCAGTTTGAAAGTGATGGTCATTTCTACGTTCCGGGGAACCTAGGCTTCACTCTAGGGCGTTGCTCCACCAGATCGAATAGTTAGTGCCTTAGAAGTCAACGCCAGAAACATAAAATACAATGTAAACACAACAGTTTTTCCATCGTATAAAACGAATAATTCCTACCAGTATGGAAGTGATGGTCATTTCTACGTTCCGGGCAACCTAGGCCTCACTCTAGGTCGTTGTTCCACCAGATTGAATAGTTAGGGCCTTAGAAGTCAACGCCAGAATCATAAAATACAATAAAGATGCAACAGCTTTTCCATCGTATTAAACGAATAATTTCAACCAGTGTGAATGTTATGGTCATTTCTACGTTCCGGGCAACCTAGGCTTCACCCTAGGGCGTTGTTCCACCAGATCGAATAGTTAGGGCCTAAGAAGTGAACGCCAGAAGCATAAAATACAATATAAATACAACAGTTTTTCCATCATATAAAACGAGTAATTGCAACCAGTATGAATGTTGTGGTCATTTCTACGTTCCGGGCAACCTAGGCTTCACTCTAGAGCGTTGCTCCACCAGATCGAATAGTTAGTGACTTAGAAGTCAACGCCAGAAGCATAAAATACAATAAAAATACAACAGTTTTTCCGTCATATAAAACGAATAATAGCAGTCAGTATGAAAGTTATGGGCATTTCTACATTCCGGGCAACCCAGGCTTCACTCTATGGCGTTCTTCCACCACATCGATTAGCTACGGCCTCAGAAGTCAACGCCTGAAGCATAAAATACAATAAAAATGCAACAGTTTTTCCATCATATAAAACGAATAATTGCAACCAGTATGAAAGTTATGGTCATTTCTACTTTCCGGGCAACCTAGGCTACACCCTAGGGCGTTGCTCTAACAGATTGAATAGTTAGGGCCTTAGAAGTCAATGCCGGAAGCATAAAATGCAATAAAAATACAACAGTTTTTCCATTATATAACAGAAATAATTGCAACCAGTTTGAAAGTGATGGTCATTTCTACGTTCCGGGAAACCTCGGCTTCACTCTAGGGCGTTGCTCCGCCAGATCGAATAGTTAGTGCATTAGAAGTCAACGCCAGAAGCATAAAATACAATTTAAATACAACAGTTTTTCCATCGTATAAAACGAATAATTGCAAACATTGCGAAAGTAATGGTCATTTCTACGTTCCAAGCATCCTAGGCTTCACTCTAGGGCGGTGCTCCACCATATCGAATAGCTGCGGCCTCAGAAGTCAACGCCTGAAGCATAAAATACAATAAAAATACAACAGTCTTTCCATCCTATAACAGGAATAATTGCAACCCGTGTGAAAGTGATGGTCATTTGTTCGTTCCAGGCAACCTAGGCTTCACTCTAGGGCGTTGTTCCACCAGATCGAATTGTTAGGGCCTAAGAAGTCAACGCCAGAAGCATAAGATACATAATAAATATAACAGTTTTTCCATCGTATAGAACGAATAATAGCATCCAGTGTGAAAGTTATGGTCATTTCTACTTTACGTGCAACCTACATTACACCCTAGGGCGTTGCTCCTACAGATTGAATAGTTAGGGCCTTAGAAGTCAATGCCCGAAGCATAAAATGCAATAAAAATACAACAGTTTTTCCATCATATAACAGGAATATTTGCAACCAGTTTGAAAGTGATGGTAATTGCTACGTTCCGTGCAACTTAGGCTTCACTCTAGGGCGTTGCTCCACCAGATCGAATAGTTAGTGCCCTAGAAGTCAACGCCAGAAGCATAAAATACAATATAAATACAACAGTTTTTCCATCGTATAAAACGAATAATAGCAACCAGTATGAAAGATAACGTCATTTCTACTATCCGGGCAACCTAGGCTTCACCCTAGGGCGTTGCTCCAACAGATTGAATAGTTAGGGCCTTAGAAGTCAACGCCGGAAGCATAAAATGCAATAAAAATACAACAGATTTTCCATCGTATAAAAGGATTAATTGCAACCAGTTTGAAAGTGGTGGTCACTTCTACGTTCCGGGCAACCTAGGCTTTACTCTAAGGCGTTGCTCCACCAGATCGTATAGCTAGGGCCTTAGAAGTCAACGCCCGAAGCATAAAATACAAAATAAATAGTACAGTTTTTCCATTGTATAAAACGTATAATTGCTACCGGTGTGAAAGTTATGGTCATTTCTACGTTCCGGGCAACCTAGGCCTCACTCTAGGGCGTTGTTCCTCCAGATTGAATTGTTAGGGCCTAAGAAATCAGCGGCTGAAGCATAAAATACAATATAAATATAACTGTTTTTCCATCGTATAGAACGAATAATAGCATCCAGTGTGAAAGTTATGGTCATTTCTACGTTCCGGGCAACCTAGGCTTCACTCTAGGGCGTTGCTCCACCAGATCAAACAGTGAGGGCCTTAGAATTCAACGCCCGAAGCATAAAATACAAAATAAATAGAACAGTTTTTCCATTGTATAAAAAGAATAATTGCTACCAGTGTAAAAGTTATGGTCATTTCTACGTTCCGGGCAACCTAGGCGTCACTCTAGTGCGCTGCTCCACCACATCTGATAGCTACGGCCTTAGACGTCAACGACAGAAGCATAAAATACAATATAAATACAACAGTTTTTCCATCATATAAAACGAATAATTGCAACCAGTATGACAGCTATGGTCATTTCTACTTTACGTGCAACCTACATTACACCCTAGGGCGTTGCTCCTACAGATTGAATAGTTAGGGCCTTAGAAGTCAATGCCCGAAGCATAAAATGCAATAAAAATACAACAGTTTTTCCATCATATAACAGGAATATTTGCAACCAGTTTGAAAGTGATGGTAATTGCTACGTTCCGTGCAACTTAGGCTTCACTCTAGGGCGTTGCTCCACCAGATCGAATAGTTAGTGCCCTAGAAGTCAACGCCAGAAGCATAAAATACAATATAAATACAACAGTTTTTCCATCGTATAAAACGAATAATAGCAACCAGTATGAAAGATAACGTCATTTCTACTATCCGGGCAACCTAGGCCTCACGCTAGGGCGTTGCTCCAACAGATTGAATAGTTAGGGCCTTAGAAGTCAACGCCGGAAGCATAAAATGCAATAAAAATACAACAGATTTTCCATCGTATAAAAGGATTAATTGCAACCAGTTTGAAAGTGGTGGTCACTTCTACGTTCCGGGCAACCTAGGCTTTACTCTAAGGCGTTGCTCCACCAGATCGTATAGCTAGGGCCTTAGAAGTCAACGCCCGAAGCATAAAATACAAAATAAATAGTACAGTTTTTCCATTGTATAAAACGTATAATTGCTACCGGTGTGAAAGTTATGGTCATTTCTACGTTCCGGGCAACCTAGGCCTCACTCTAGGGCGTTGTTCCTCCAGATTGAATTGTTAGGGCCTAAGAAATCAGCGGCTGAAGCATAAAATACAATATAAATATAACTGTTTTTCCATCGTGTAAAACGAATAATTTCAGCCAGTGTGAATGTTATGGTCATTTCTACATTCCGAGCAACCTAGGCTTCACTCTAGGTCGTTGATCCACCAGACAGAATAGTGAGGGCCTTAGAAGTCAACGCCAGAAGCATAAAATTCAATAAAGATGCAACAGATTTTCCATCATATAATACGAATAATTGCAACCAGTATGAAAGCTATGGTCATTTCTACTTTACGGGCAACCTAGGCTACACCCTAGGGCGCTGCTCCTACAGATTGAATAGTTAGGGCCTTAGAAGTCAATGCCCGAAGCATAAAATGCAATAAAAATACAACAGCTTTCCATCATATAACAGGAATATTTGCAACCAGTTTGAAAGTGATGGTCACTTCTACGTTCCGGGCAACCTAGGCTTCACTCTGGGGCGTTGCTCCACCAGATCGTATAGCTAGGGCCTTAGAAGTCAACGCCCGAAGCATAAAATACAAAATAAATAGTACAGTTTTTCCATTGTATAAAACGTATAAATGCTACCGGTGTGAAAGCTATGGTCATTTCTACGTTCCGGGCAAGCTAGGCTTCACCCTAGGTCGTTGTTCCACCAGATGGAATAGTTAGGGCCTTAGAAGTCAACGCCCGAAGTATAAAATACAAAATAAATAGAACAGTTTTTCCATCGTATAGAACTAATAATTTCAACCAGTGTGAAAGTAATGGGCATTTCTACGTTCCGGACAACCTAGGCTTCACTCTAGGGCGTTGCTTCACCACATCGAATAGCTACGGCCTTAGAAGTCAACGCCAGAAGCATTAAATGCAATAAATATACAAGAGTTTTTCCATCGTATATCAGGAACAATTGCAACCAGTGTGAAAGTGATGGTCATTTCTACGTTCCGGGCCACGTATGCTTCACTCTAGGGCGTTGTTCCAACAGATCGAGCACTTAGGGCCTAAGAAGGCACCGCCAGAAGCATAAAATACAATATAAATATAACAGTCTTTCCATCGTATAAAACGAATAATAGCAGTCAGTGTGAAAGTTATGGTCATTTCTAAGTTCCGGGCAACCTAGGCTTCACCCTAGGGCGTCGCTCCAACAGATTGAATAGTTAGGGCCTTAGAAGTCAACGCCCGACGCATAAAATGCAATAAAAATGCAACAGTTTTTCGATCGTATAAAAGGATTAATTGCAACCAGTTTGAAAGTGATGGTCATTTCTACGTTCCGGGCAACCTAGGCTTCACCCTAGTGCGTTGTTCCGCCAGATGGAGTAGTTAGGGCATAAGAAGTCAACCCCCGACGCATAAAATCCAATAAAAATGCAACAGTTTTTCCATCGTATAAAATGATTAATTGCAACCAGTTTGAAAGTGATGGTCATTTCTACGTTCCGGGCAACCTAGGCTTCACCGTAGGGCGTTGTTCCACCAGATGGAATAGTTAGGGCATAAGAAGTCAACGCCAGAAGCATAAAACACGGTATAAATACAACAGCTTTTCCATCGTATAATACGTATAATAGCAACCAGTGTGAAAGTTATGGGCATTTCTACGCTCCGGTCAACCTTGGCTTCACTCTACGGCGTTGTTCCACCAGATCGAATAGTTAGGGCCTAAGAAGTCAGCGCCAGAAGCATAAAATACAATATAAATATAACAGTCTTTCCATCGTATAAAACGAATAATAGCAACCAGTGTGAAAGTTATGGTCATTTCTACGTTCCGGGCAACCTAGGCTTCACTCTATTGCGTTGCTCCACCAGATCGAATAGTTAGTGCCTTAGAAGTCAACGCCAGAAGCATAAAATACAATATAAATACAACAGTTTTTCCATCGTATAAAACGAATAATTGCAACCAGTATGAAACTTATGGTCATTTCTACTTTCCGAGCATCCTAGGCTTCACCCTAGGGCGTTGCTCCAACAGATTGAATAGTTAGGGCCGTAGATGTCAGCGCCCGAACCATAAAATGCAAAAAAAATACAACAGTGTTACCATCATATAACAGGAATAATTGCAACCAGTTTGAAAGTCATGGCCAATTCTACGTTCCGGGCAACCTAGGCTTCACTCTATTGCGTTGCTCCACCAGATCGAATAGTTAGTGGCTTAGATGTCAACGCCAGAAGCATAAAATACAATATAAATACAACAATTTTTCCATCGTATATCAGGAATAATTGCAACCAGTGTGAAAGTGATGGTCATTTCTACGTTCCGGGCAACGTAGGCTTCACTCTAGGGCGTTGTTCCACCAGATCGAAAACTTAGGGCCTAAGAAGGCACCGCCAGAAGCATAAAATACAATATAAATATAACAGTTTTTCCATCGTATAAAACGAATAATAGCAATGAGTGTGAAAGTTATGGTCAATTCTAAGTTCCGGGCAACCTAGGCTTCAGCCTAGGGCGTCGCTCCAACAGATTGAATAGTTAGGGCCTTAGAAGTCAACGCCCGACGCATAGAATGCAATAAAAATGCAACCGTCTTTCCATCGTATAAAAGGATTAATTGCAACCAGTTTGAAAGTGATGGTCATTTCTACGTTCCGGTCTACCTAGGCTTCACCCTAGGGCGTGGTTCCACCAGATGGAATAGTTAGGGCATAAGAAGTCAACGCCAGAAGCATAAAATACGGTATAAATACAACAGTTTTTCCATCGCATAAAACGAATAATAGCAACCAGTCTGAACGTTATGGGCATTTCTACGTTCCGGGCAACCTAGGCTTCACCACAGGGCGTTGTTCCACCAGATCGAATAGTTAGGGCCTAAGAAGTGATCGCCAGCAGCATAAAATACAATGTAAATACAACAGTTTTTCCATCATATAAAACGAATAATTGCAACCAGTATGAAAGTTATGGTCATTTCTACTTTCCGGGCAACCTAGGCTACACCCTAGGGCGTTGCTCTAACAGATTGAATAGTTAGGGCCTTAGAAGTCAATGCCGGAAGCATAAAATGCAATAAAAATACAACAGTTTTTCCATCATATAACAGGAATAATTGCAACCAGTTTGAAAGTGATGGTCATTTCTACGTTCCGGGAAACCTCGGCTTCACTCTAGGGCGTTGCTCCGCCAGATCGAATAGTTAGTGCATTAGAAGTCAACGCCAGAAGCATAAAATACAATTTAAATACAACAGTTTTTCCATCGTATAAAACGAATAATTGCAAACATTGCGAAAGTAATGGTCATTTCTACGTTCCAAGCATCCTAGGCTTCACTCTAGGGCGGTGCTCCACCATATCGAATAGCTGCGGCCTCAGAAGTCAACGCCTGAAGCATAAAATACAATAAAAATACAACAGTCTTTCCATCCTATAACAGGAATAATTGCAACCCGTGTGAAAGTGATGGTCATTTGTTCGTTCCAGGCAACCTAGGCTTCACTCTAGGGCGTTGTTCCAACAGATCGAGCACTTAGGGCCTAAGAAGGCACCGCCAGAAGCATAAAATACAATATAAATATAACAGTCTTTCCATCGTATAAAACGAATAATAGCAGTCAGTGTGAAAGTTATGGTCATTTCTAAGTTCCGGGCAACCTAGGCTTCACCCTAGGGCGTCGCTCCAACAGATTGAATAGTTAGGGCCTTAGAAGTCAACGCCCGACGCATAAAATGCAATAAAAATGCAACAGTTTTTCCATCGTATAAAAGGATTAATTGCAACCAGTTTGAAAGTGATGGTCATTTCTACGTTCCGGGCAACCTAGGCTTCACCCTAGTGCGTTGTTCCGCCAGATGGAGTAGTTAGGGCATAAGAAGTCAACCCCCGACGCATAAAATGCAATAAAAATGCAACAGTTTTTCCATCGTATAAAATGATTAATTGCAACCAGTTTGAAAGTGATGGTCATTTCTACGTTCCGGGCAACCTAGGCTTCACCGTAGGGCGTTGTTCCACCAGATGGAATAGTTAGGGCATAAGAAGTCAACGCCAGAAGCATAAAACACGGTATAAATACAACAGCTTTTCCATCGTATAATACGTATAATAGCAACCAGTGTGAAAGTTATGGGCATTTCTACGCTCCGGTCAACCTAGGCTTCACTCTACGGCGTTGTTCCACCAGATCGAATAGTTAGGGCCTAAGAAGTCAGCGCCAGAAGCATAAAATACAATATAAATATAACAGTTTTTCCATCGTATAAAACGAATAATAGCAACCAGTGTGAAAGTTATGGTCATTTCTACGTTCCGGGCAACCTAGGCTTCACTCTAGGGCGTTGCTCCACCAGATCGAATAGTTAGGGCCTAAGAAGTGAACGCCAGAAGCGTAAAATGCAATAAAAATACAACAGTTTTTCCATCGTATAACAGGATTAATTGCAACCAGTTTGAAAGTGATGGTCATTTCTCCTTTCCGGGCAACCTAGGCTTCACTCTAGGGCGTTGCTCCACTAGGTCGAATAGCTAGGGCCTTAGAAGTCAACGCCAGAAGCATAAAATACAATATAAATACAACAGTTTTTCCATTGTATAAAACGAATAATTGCAACCAGTATGAAAGCTATGGTCATTTCTACTTTACGGGCAACCTAGGCTACACCCTAGGGCGTCGCTCCAACAGATTGAATAGTTAGGGCCTTAGAAGTCAACGCCCGACGCATAAAATGCAATAAAAATGCAACAGTTTTTCCATCGTATAAAATGATTAATTGCAACCAGTTTGAAAGTGATGGTCATTTCTACGTTCCGGGCAACCTAGGCTTCACCGTAGGGCGTTGTTCCACCAGATGGAATAGTTAGGGCATAAGAAGTCAACGCCAGAAGCATAAAACACGGTATAAATACAACAGCTTTTCCATCGTATAATACGTATAATAGCAACCAGTGTGAAAGTTATGGGCATTTCTACGTTCCGGTCAACCTAGGCTTCACTCTACGGCGTTGTTCCACCAGATCGAATAGTTAGGGCCTAAGAAGTCAGCGCCAGAAGCATAAAATACAATATGAATATAACAGTTTTTCCATCGTATAAAACGAATAATAGCAACCAGTGTGAAAGTTATGGTCATTTCTACGTTCCGGGCAAACTAGGCTTCACCCTAGGGCGTTGCTCCAACACATCGAATAGTTAGTGCCTTAGAAGTCAACGGCCGAAGCATAAAGTACAAAATAAATAGAACTGTTTTTCCATCGTATAAAACGAATAATTGCTACCGGTGTGAAAGTTATTTCCATTTCTACGTTCCGGGCAACCTAGGCTTCACCCTAGGGCGTTGCTCCAACAGATTGAATAGTTAGGGCCTTAGAAGTCAACGCCGGAAGCATAAAATGCAATAATAATACATCAGTTTTTCCATCGTATAAGAGGATTAATTGCAAACAGTTTGAAAGTGATGGTCACTTCTACGTTCCGGGCAACCTAGGCTTTACTCTAGGTCGTTGTTCCACCAGATCGAATAGTTAGGGCCTAAGAAGTGAACGCCAGCAGCATAAAATGCAATATAAATACAACAGTTTTTCCAGCATATAAAACGAATAATTGTAACCAGTATGAAAGTTATGGTCATTTCTACTTTCCGGGCAACCTATGCTACACCATAGGGCGTTGCTCCAGCAGTTTGAATAGTTAGGTCCTAAGAAATCAACGCCAGAAGCATAAAATACAATATAAATATAACAGTTTTTCCATCGTATAAAACGAATAATTTCAACCAGTGTGAATGTTATGGTCATTTCTACATTCCGAGCAACCTAGGCTACACTCTAGGGCGTTGATCCACCAGAGAGAATAGTTAGGGCCTTAGAAGTCAATGCCAGAGGCATAAAATACAATATAAATACAACAGTTTTTCCATCGTATAAAACGAATAATTGCAACCAGTATGAAACTTATGGTCATTTCTACTTTTCGAGCATCCTAGGCTTCACCCTAGGGCGTTGCTCCAACAGATTGAATAGTTAGGGCCGTAGATGTCAGCGCCCGAACCATAAAATGCAAAAAAAATACAACAGCGTTACCATCATATAACAGGAATAATTGCAACCAGTTTGAAAGTCATGGCCAATTCTACGTTCCGGGCAACCTAGGCTTCACTCTATTGCGTTGCTCCACCAGATCGAATAGTTAGTGGCTTAGATGTCAACGCCAGAAGCATAAAATACAATATAAATACAACAATTTTTCCATCGTATATCAGGAATAATTGCAACCAGTGTGAAAGTGATGGTCATTTCTACGTTCCGGGCAACGTAGGCTTCACTCTAGGGCGTTGTTCCACCAGATCGAAAACTTAGGGCCTAAGAAGGCACCGCCAGAAGCATAAAATACAATATAAATATAACAGTTTTTCCATCGTATAAAACGAATAATAGCAATGAGTGTGAAAGTTATGGTCAATTCTAAGTTCCGGGCAACCTAGGCTTCAGCCTAGGGCGTCGCTCCAACAGATTGAATAGTTAGGGCCTTAGAAGTCAACGCCCGACGCATAGAATGCAATAAAAATGCAACCGTCTTTCCATCGTATAAAAGGATTAATTGCAACCAGTTTGAAAGTGATGGTCATTTCTACGTTCCGGTCTACCTAGGCTTCACCCTAGGGCGTGGTTCCACCAGATGGAATAGTTAGGGCATAAGAAGTCAACGCCAGAAGCATAAAATACGGTATAAATACAACAGTTTTTCCATCGCATAAAACGAATAATAGCAACCAGTCTGAACGTTATGGGCATTTCTACGTTCCGGGCAACCTAGGCTTCACCACAGGGCGTTGTTCCACCAGATCGAATAGTTAGGGCCTAAGAAGTGATCGCCAGCAGCATAAAATACAATGTAAATACAACAGTTTTTCCATCATATAAAACGAATAATTGCAACCAGTATGAAAGTTATGGTCATTTCTACTTTCCGGGCAACCTAGGCTACACCCTAGGGCGTTGCTCTAACAGATTGAATAGTTAGGGCCTTAGAAGTCAATGCCGGAAGCATAAAATGCAATAAAAATACAACAGTTTTTCCATCATATAACAGGAATAATTGCAACCAGTTTGAAAGTGATGGTCATTTCTACGTTCCGGGAAACCTCGGCTTCACTCTAGGGCGTTGCTCCGCCAGATCGAATAGTTAGTGCATTAGAAGTCAACGCCAGAAGCATAAAATACAATTTAAATACAACAGTTTTTCCATCGTATAAAACGAATAATTGCAAACATTGCGAAAGTAATGGTCATTTCTACGTTCCAAGCATCCTAGGCTTCACTCTAGGGCGGTGCTCCACCATATCGAATAGCTGCGGCCTCAGAAGTCAACGCCTGAAGCATAAAATACAATAAAAATACAACAGTCTTTCCATCCTATAACAGGAATAATTGCAACCCGTGTGAAAGTGATGGTCATTTGTTCGTTCCAGGCAACCTAGGCTTCACTCTAGGGCGTTGTTCCAACAGATCGAGCACTTAGGGCCTAAGAAAGCACCGCCAGAAGCATAAAATACAATATAAATATAACAGTCTTTCCATCGTATAAAACGAATAATAGCAGTCAGTGTGAAAGTTATGGTCATTTCTAAGTTCCGGGCAACCTAGGCTTCACCCTAGGGCGTCGCTCCAACAGATTGAATAGTTAGGGCCTTAGAAGTCAACGCCCGACGCATAAAATGCAATAAAAATGCAACAGTTTTTCCATCGTATAAAAGGATTAATTGCAACCAGTTTGAAAGTGATGGTCATTTCTACGTTCCGGGCAACCTAGGCTTCACCCTAGTGCGTTGTTCCGCCAGATGGAGTAGTTAGGGCATAAGAAGTCAACCCCCGACGCATAAAATGCAATAAAAATGCAACAGTTTTTCCATCGTATAAAATGATTAATTGCAACCAGTTTGAAAGTGATGGTCATTTCTACGTTCCGGGCAACCTAGGCTTCACCGTATGGCGTTGTTCCACCAGATGGAATAGTTAGGGCATAAGAAGTCAACGCCAGAAGCATAAAACACGGTATAAATACAACAGCTTTTCCATCGTATAATACGTATAATAGCAACCAGTGTGAAAGTTATGGGCATTTCTACGCTCCGGTCAACCTAGGCTTCACTCTACGGCGTTGTTCCACCAGATCGAATAGTTAGGGCCTAAGAAGTCAGCGCCAGAAGCATAAAATACAATATAAATATAACAGTTTTTCCATCGTATAAAACGAATAATAGCAACCAGTGTGAAAGTTATGGTCATTTCTACGTTCCGGGCAACCTAGGCTTCACCCCAGGTCGTTGTTCCACCAGATCGAATAGTTAGGGCCTAAGAAGTGAACGCCAGCAGCATAAAATACAATATAAATACAACAGTTCTTCCATCATATAAAACGAATAATTGTAACCAGTATGAAAGTTATGGTCATTTGTACTTTCCGGGCAACCTAGGCTTCACTCTATGGCGTTCTTCCAACACATCGAATAGCTACGGCCTCAGAAGTCAACGCCTGAAGCATAAAATACGATAAAAATACAACAGTCTTTCCATCCTATAACAGGAATAATTGCAACCCGTGTGGAAGTGATGGTCATTTGTACGTTCCAGGCAACCTAGGCTTCACTCTAGGGCGTTATTCCACCAGATCGAATTGTTAGGGCCTAAGAAGTCAACGCCAAAAGCATAAGATACAATATAAATATAACAGTTTTTCCATCGTATAGAACGAATAATAGCATCCAGTGTGAAAGTTATGGTCATTTCTACGTTCCGGGCAACCTAGGCTTCACTCTAGGGCGTTGCTCCACCAGATCGAATAGTTAGGGCCTAAGAAGTCAGCGCCAGAAGCATAAAATACAACATAAATATAACAGTTTTTCCATCGTATAAAACGTATAATTGCTACCAATATGGAAGTGATGGTCATTTCTACGTTCCGGGCAACCTAGGCCTCACTCTAGGGCGTTCTTCCACCAGATTGAATAGTTAGGGCCTAAGAAATCAACGCCAGAAGCATAAAATACAATATAAATATAACAGTTTTTCTATCGTATAAATCGAATAATTTCAACCAGTGTGAATCTTATGGTCATTTCTACATTCCGAGCAACCTAGGCTACACTCTAGGGCGTTGATCCACCAGAGAGAATAGTTAGGGCCTTAGAAGTCAACGCCAGAAGCATAAAATTCAATAAAGATGCAACAGTTTTTCCATCGTATAGCAGGAATAATTGCAAACAGTGTGAAAGTACTGGTCATTTCTACGTTCCGGGTAACCTAGGCTTCACTCTAGGGCGTTGTTCCACCAGATCGAACAGATAGGGCATAAGACGGCAACGCCAGAAGCATAAAATTCAATATAAATATAACAGTTTTTCCATCGTATAAAACGAATAATAGCAGCCAGTGTGAAAGTTATGGTCATTTCTACGTTCCGGGCAACCTAGGCTTCACCCCAGGTCGTTGTTCCACCAGATCGAATAGTTAGGGCCTAAGAAGTGAACGCCAGCAGCATAAAATGCAATATAAATACAACAGTTTTTCAATCGTATAAAACGAGTAATTGAAACCAGTACGAAAGTTAACGTCATTTGTACGTTCCGGGAAACCTCGGCTTCACTCTAGGGCGTTGCTCCGCCAGATCGAATAGCTACGGCCTTAGACGTCAACGACAGAAGCATAAAATACAATATAAATACAACAGTTTTTCCATCATATAAAACGAATAATTGCAACCAGTCTGAAAGCTATGGTCATTTCTACTTTACGGGCAACCTAGGCTACACCCTAGGGCGTTGCTCCTACAGATTGAATAGTTAGGGCCTTAGAAGTAAATGCCCGAAGCATAAAATGCAATAAAAATACAACAGCTTTTCCATCATATAACAGGAGTATTTGCAACCAGTTTGAAAGTGATGGTAATTGCTACGTTCCGGGCAACTTAGGCTTCACTCTAGGGCGCTGCTCCACCAGATCGAATAGTTAGTGCCTTAGAAGTCAATGCCAGAAGCATAAAATACAAAATAAATAAAACAGTTTTTCCATCGTATAAAACGAATAATTGCTACGGGTGTGAAAGTTATGGTCATTTCTACGTTCCGGGCAACCTAGGCTTTACCATAGGGCGTTGTTCCACCAGATGGAATAGTTAGGGCATAAGAAGTCAACGACAGAAGCATAAAATACAATATAAATACAACAGTTTTTCAATCGTATAAAACGAGTAATTGAAACCAGTACGAAAGTTAACGTCATTTCTACGTTCCGGACAACCTAGGCTTCACCCTAGGGCGTTGCTCCAACAGATTGAATAGTTAGGGCCTTAGAAGTCAACGCCGGAAGCATAAAATGCAATAATAATACATCAGTTTTTCCATCGTATAAGAGGATTAATTGCAAACAGTTTGAAAGTGATGGTCACTTCTACGTTCCGGGCAACCTAGGCTTCACCCTAGGGCGTTGCCCCATCAGATTGAATAGTTAGGGCCTTAGAAGTCAACGCCCGATGCATAGAATACAAAATAAATAGAACAGCTTTTCCATCGTGTAAAACGAATAATTGCTACCGGTGTGAAAATTATGGTCATTTCTACGTTCCGGTCAACCTCGGCTTCACCATAGGGCGTTACTCCACCAGATCAAATAGTTAGTTTCTTAGAAGTCAACGCCCGAAGCATAAAATACAAAATAAATAGAACAGTTTTTCCATCGTATAAAATGAATAATAGCAACCAGTGTGAAAGTTATGGTCATTTCTACGTTCCGGGCAACCTAGGCTTCACTCTAGGGCTTTGCTCCACCAGATCGAATAGTTAGGGCCTTAGAAGTCAACGCCAGAATCATAAAATACAATATAAATACAACAGTTTTTCCATCATATAACAGGAATAATTGCAACAAGTTTGAAAGTGATGGTCATTTCTACGTTCCCGGCAACCTAGGCTTCACTCTAGGGCGTTGCTCCACCAGATCGAATAGTTAGTGCCTTAGAAGTCAACGCCAGTAGCATAAAATACAATATAAATACAACAGTTTTTCCAACGTATAAAACGAATAATTGCAACCAGTATGAAAGTTGTGGTCATTTCTACGTTCGGGGCAACCTAGGCTTCACTCTATGGCGTTCTTCCACTACATCGAATAGCAACGGCCTCAGAAGTCAACGCCTGAAGCATAAAATACAATAAAAATACAACAGTCTTTCCGTCCTACAACAGGAATAATTGCAACCCGTGTGAAAGTGATGGTCATTTGGACGTTCCAGGCAACCTAATCTTCACTCTAGGGCGTTGTTCCACCAGATCGAATTTTTAGGGCCTAAGAAGTCAACGCCAGAAGCATAAGATACAATATAAAGGTAACAGTTTTTCCATCGTATAGAACGAATAATAGCAACCAGTGTGAAAGTTATGGTCACTTCTACGTTCCGGGCAACCTAGGCTTCACTCTAGGGCGTTGCTCCACCAGATCAAACAGTTAGGGCCTTAGCAGTCAACGACCGAAGCATAAAATACAAAATAAATAGAACAGTTTTTCCATTGTATAAAACGAATAATAGCAACCAGTGTGAAAGTTATGGTCATTTCTACGTTCGGGCAACCTGGGCTTCACTCTAGGGCGTTGCTCCACCAGATCAAACAGCTGGGGCCTTAGAAGTCAACGCCCGAAGCATAAAATACAGTATAAATATAACAGTTTTTCCATCGTATAGCACGAATAATAGCAACCAGTGTGAAAGTTAACGTCATTTCTACTTTCCGGGCAGCCTAGACTTCACCCTAGGGCGTTGCTCCAACAGATTGAATAGTTAGGGCCTTAGAAGTCAACGCCCGATGCATAAAATACAAAATAAATAGAATAGCTTTTCCATCGTGTAAAACGAATAATTGCTACCGGTGTGAAAATTATGGTCATTTCTACGTTCCGGTCAACCTAGGCTTCACCACAGGGCGTTACTCCACCAGATCGAATAGTTAGGGCCTAAGATGTGAACCCCAGAAGCATAAAATACATTATAAATATAACAGTTTTTCCATCGTATAGAACGAATAATAGCAACCAGAGTGAAAGTTAACGTCATTTCTACTTTCCGGGCAACCTAGGCTTCACCCTAGGGCGTTGCTCCAACAGATTGAATAGTTAGGGCCTTAGAAGTCAACGCCCGATGCATAGAATACAAAATAAATAGAACAGCTTTTCCATCGTGTAAAACGAATAATTGCTACCGGTGTGAAAATTATGGTCATTTCTACGTTCCGGTCAACCTAGGCTTCAGCATAGGGCGTTACTCCACCAGGTCAAACAGTTAGTTCCTTAGAAGTCAACGCCCGAAGCATAAAATACAAAATAAATAGAACAGTTTTTCCATCGTATAGAACGAATAATAGCAACCAGTGTGAAAGTTAACGTCATTTCTACGTTCCGGTCAACCTCGGCTTCACCATAGGGCGTTACTCCACCAGATCAAACAGTTAGTTTCTTAGAAGTCAACGCCCGAAGCATAAAATACAAAATAAATAGAACAGTTTTTCCATCGTATAAAACGAATAATAGCAACCAGTGTGAAAGTTATGGTCATTTCTACGTTCCGGCAAACTAGGCTTCACCCCAGGGCGTTGTTCCACCAGATCGAATAGTTAGGGCCTAAGAAGTGAACGCCAGAAGCATAAAATAAAATATAAATACAACAGTTTTTCTATCATATAAAACGAGTAATTGCAACCAGTATGAAAGTTGTGGTCATTTCTACTTTCCGGGCAACCTAGGCTACACCCTAAGGCGTTGCTCCAACAGATTGAATAGTTAGGGCCTTAGAAGTCAATGCCCGAAGCATAAAATGCAATAAAAATACAACAGTTTTTCCATCGTATAAAAGGATTAATTGCAACCAGTTTGAAAGTGATGGTCATTTCTACGTTCCGGGCAACCTAGGCTTCACTCTAGGGCTTTGCTCCACCAGATCGAATAGTTAGGGCCTTAGAAGTCAACGCCAGAATCATAAAATACAATATAAATACAACAGTTTTTCCATCATATAACAGGAATAATTGCAACCAGTTTGAAAGTGATGGTCATTTCTACGTTCCCGGCAACCTAGGCTTCACTCTAGGGCGTTGCTCCACCAGATCGAATAGTTAGTGCCTTAGAAGTCAACGCCAGTAGCATAAAATACAATATAAATACAACAGTTTTTCCAACGTATAAAACGAATAATTGCAACCAGTATGAAAGTTGTGGTCATTTCTACGTTCGGGGCAACCTAGGCTTCACTCTATGGCGTTCTTCCACTACATCGAATAGCAACGGCCTCAGAAGTCAACGCCTGAAGCATAAAATACAATAAAAATACAACAGTCTTTCCGTCCTACAACAGGAATAATTGCAACCCGTGTGAAAGTGATGGTCATTTGGACGTTCCGGGCAACCTAATCTTCACTCTAGGGCGTTGTTCCACCAGATCGAATTTTTAGGGCCTAAGAAGTCAACGCCAGAAGCATAAGATACAATATAAAGGTAACAGTTTTTCCATCGTATAGAACGAATAATAGCAACCAGTGTGAAAGTTATGGTCACTTCTACGTTCCGGGCAACCTAGGCTTCACTCTAGGGCGTTGCTCCACCAGATCAAACAGTTAGGGCCTTAGCAGTCAACGACCGAAGCATAAAATACAAAATAAATAGAACAGTTTTTCCATTGTATAAAACGAATAATAGCAACCAGTGTGAAAGTTATGGTCATTTCTACGTTCGGGCAACCTGGGCTTCACTCTAGGGCGTTGCTCCACCAGATCAAACAGCTGGGGCCTTAGAAGTCAACGCCCGAAGCATAAAATACAGTATAAATATAACAGTTTTTCCATCGTATAGCACGAATAATAGCAACCAGTGTGAAAGTTAACGTCATTTCTACTTTCCGGGCAGCCTAGACTTCACCCTAGGGCGTTGCTCCACCAGATCGAATAGCTAGGGCCTTAGAAGTCAACGCCCGAAGCATAAAATACAAAATAAATAGTACAGTTTTTCCATTGTATAAAACGTATAATTGCTACCGGTGTGAAAGTTATGGTCATTTCTTCGTTCCGGGCAACCTAGGCTTCACCCTAGGTCGTTGTTCCACCAGATGGAATAGTTAGGGCCTTAGAAGTCAACGCCCGAAGTATAAAATACAAAATAAATAGAACAGTTTTTCCATCGTATAAAACTAATAATTTCAACCAGTGTGAAGGTAATGGGTATTTCTACATTCCGTACAACCTAGGCTTCACCCTAGGGCGTTGCTCCACCACATCGAATAGCTACGGCCTTAGAAGTCAACGCCAGAAGCATAAAATACAATAAATATACAAGAGTTTTTCCATCGTATATCAGGAGTAATAGCAATCAGTGTGAAAGTTATGGTCATTTCTAAGTTCCGGGCAACCTAGGCTTCACCCTAGGGCGTCGCTCCAACAGATTGAATAGTTAGGGCCATAGAAGTCAACGCCCGACGCATAAAATGCAATAAAAATGCAACAGATTATCCATCGTATAAAAGGATTAATTGCAACCAGTTTGAAAGTGATGGTCATTTCTACGTTCCGGGCAACCTAGGCTTCACCCTAGGGCGTTGCTCCAACAGATTGAATAGTTAGGGCCTTAGAAGTCAATGCCCGAAGCATAAAATGCAATAAAAATACAACAGTTTTTCCATCGTATAAAAGGATTAATTGCAACCAGTTTGAAAGTGATGGTCATTTCTACGTTCCGGGCAACCTAGGCTTCACTCTAGGGCTTTGCTCCACCAGATCGAATAGTTAGGGCCTTAGAAGTCAACGCCAGAATCATAAAATACAATATAAATACAACAGTTTTTCCATCATATAACAGGAATAATTGCAACCAGTTTGAAAGTGATGGTCATTTCTACGTTCCCGGCAACCTAGGCTTCACTCTAGGGCGTTGCTCCACCAGATCGAATAGTTAGTGCCTTAGAAGTCAACGCCAGTAGCATAAAATACAATATAAATACAACAGTTTTTCCAACGTATAAAACGAATAATTGCAACCAGTATGAAAGTTGTGGTCATTTCTACGTTCGGGGCAACCTAGGCTTCACTCTATGGCGTTCTTCCACTACATCGAATAGCAACGGCCTCAGAAGTCAACGCCTGAAGCATAAAATACAATAAAAATACAACAGTCTTTCCGTCCTACAACAGGAATAATTGCAACCCGTGTGAAAGTGATGGTCATTTGGACGTTCCGGGCAACCTAATCTTCACTCTAGGGCGTTGTTCCACCAGATCGAATTTTTAGGGCCTAAGAAGTCAACGCCAGAAGCATAAGATACAATATAAAGGTAACAGTTTTTCCATCGTATAGAACGAATAATAGCAACCAGTGTGAAAGTTATGGTCACTTCTACGTTCCGGGCAACCTAGGCTTCACTCTAGGGCGTTGCTCCACCAGATCAAACAGTTAGGGCCTTAGCAGTCAACGACCGAAGCATAAAATACAAAATAAATAGAACAGTTTTTCCATTGTATAAAACGAATAATAGCAACCAGTGTGAAAGTTATGGTCATTTCTACGTTCGGGCAACCTGGGCTTCACTCTAGGGCGTTGCTCCACCAGATCAAACAGCTGGGGCCTTAGAAGTCAACGCCCGAAGCATAAAATACAGTATAAATATAACAGTTTTTCCATCGTATAGCACGAATAATAGCAACCAGTGTGAAAGTTAACGTCATTTCTACTTTCCGGGCAGCCTAGACTTCACCCTAGGGCGTTGCTCCACCAGATCGAATAGCTAGGGCCTTAGAAGTCAACGCCCGAAGCATAAAATACAAAATAAATAGTACAGTTTTTCCATTGTATAAAACGTATAATTGCTACCGGTGTGAAAGTTATGGTCATTTCTTCGTTCCGGGCAACCTAGGCTTCACCCTAGGTCGTTGTTCCACCAGATGGAATAGTTAGGGCCTTAGAAGTCAACGCCCGAAGTATAAAATACAAAATAAATAGAACAGTTTTTCCATCGTATAAAACTAATAATTTCAACCAGTGTGAAGGTAATGGGTATTTCTACATTCCGTACAACCTAGGCTTCACCCTAGGGCGTTGCTCCACCACATCGAATAGCTACGGCCTTAGAAGTCAACGCCAGAAGCATAAAATACAATAAATATACAAGAGTTTTTCCATCGTATATCAGGAGTAATAGCAATCAGTGTGAAAGTTATGGTCATTTCTAAGTTCCGGGCAACCTAGGCTTCACCCTAGGGCGTCGCTCCAACAGATTGAATAGTTAGGGCCATAGAAGTCAACGCCCGACGCATAAAATGCAATAAAAATGCAACAGATTATCCATCGTATAAAAGGATTAATTGCAACCAGTTTGAAAGTGATGGTCATTTCTACGTTCCGGGCAACCTAGGCTTCACCCTAGGGCGTTGTTCCGCCAGATGGAGTAGTTAGGGCATAAGAAGTCAACCCCCGACGCATAAAATGCAATAAAAATGCAACAGTTTTTCCATCGTATAAAAGGATTAATTGCAACCAGTTTGAAAGTGATGGTCATTTCTACGTTCCGGGCAACCTAGGCTCATTCTAGGGCGTTGCTCCACCTGATCGAATAGATAGGGCCTTAGAAGTAAACGCCAGAATCATAAAATACAATGAAGATGCAACAGCTTTTCCATCGTAATAAACGAATAATTACAACCAGTGTGAATGTTATGGTCATTTCTACATTCCGAGCAACCTAGGCTTCACTCTAGGGCGTTGATCCAACAGATTGAATAGTTAGGGCCTTAGCAGTCAACGCCCGAAGCATAAAATACAATATAAATACAACAGCTTTTCCATCGTATAACAGGAATAATTGCAACCAGTGTGAATGTTATGGTCATTTCTACATTCCGAGCAACCTAGGCTTCACTCTATGGCGTTGATCCAACAGATTGAATAGTTAGGGCCTTAGCAGTCAACGCCCGAAGCATAAAATACAATATAAATACAACAGTTCTTCCATCATATAACAGGAATAATTGCAACCAGTTTGAAAGTGATGGTCATTTCTACGTTCCGGGCAACCTAGGCTTCACTCTAGGGCGTTGCTCCACCAGATCGAATAGTTAGTGCCTTAGAAGTCAACGCCAGAAGCATAAAATACAATATAAATACAACAGCTTTTCCAAAGTATAAAACGAATAATTGCAACCAGTATGAAAGTTATGGTCATTTCTACGTTCGGGGCAACCTAGGCTTCACTCTATGGCGTTCTTCCACTACATCGAATAGCAACGGCCTCAGAAGTCAACGCCCGAAGCATAAAATACAATATAAATATAACAGTTTTTCCATCGTATAGAACGAATAATAGCAACCAGTGTGAAAGTTAACGTCATTTCTACTTTCCGGGCAACCTAGGCCTCACCCTAGGGCGTTGTTCCAACAGATTGAATAGTTAGGGCCTTAGAAGTCAACGCCCGATGCATAAGATACAAAATAAATAGAACAGTTTTTCCATCGTGTAAAACGAATAATTGCTACCGGTGTGAAAATTATGGTCATTTCTACGTTCCGGTCAACCTAGGCTTCACCATAGGGCGTTACTCCACCAGATCGAATAGTTAGGGCCTAAGAAGTGAACCCCAGAAGCATAAAATACAATATAAATACAACAGTTTTTCCATCATAAAACACGAATAATTGCAACCAGTATGAAAGCTAGGGTCATTTCTACTTTACGGGCAACCTAGGCTACACCCTAGGGCGTTGCTCTTACAGATTGAATAGTTAGGGCCTTAGAAGTTAATGCCCGAAGCATAAAATGCAATAAAAATACAACAGTTTTTCCATCGTATAAAAGGATTAATTGCAACCAGTTTGAAAGTGATGGTCATTTCTACGTTCCGGGCAACCTAGGCTTCACTCTAGGGCGTTGCTCCACCAGATCGACCAGCTAGGGCCTTAGAAGTCAACGCCCGAAGCATAAAATACAAAATAAGTGGAACAGTTTTTCCATCGTATAAAACGAATAATAGCAACCAGTGTGAAAGTTATGGTCATTTCTACGTTCCGGCAACCTAGGCTTCACCCCAGGGCGTTGTTCCAACAGATTGAATAGTTAGGGCCTTAGAAGTCAACGCCGGAAGCATAAAATGCAATAAAAATACACCAGTTTTTCCATCGTATAAAAGGATTAATTGCAAACAGTTTGAAAGTGATGGTCATTTCCACGTTCCGGGCAACCTAGGCTTCACTCTAGGGCGTTGCACCACGAGATCGAATAGTTAGTGCCTTAGAAGTCAACGCCAGAAGCATAAAATACAATATAAATACAACAGTTTTTCCATCGTATAAAACGAATAATTGCTACCAGTATGGAAGTGATGGTCATTTCTACGTTCCGGGCAACCTAGGCTTCACCCTAGGGCGTTGCTCCAACAGATTGAATAGTTAGGGCCTTAGAAGTCAACGCCGGAAGCATAAAATGCAATAATAATACATCAGTTTTTCCATCGTATAAGAGGATTAATTGCAAACAGTTTGAAAGTGATGGTCACTTCTACGTTCCGGGCAACCTAGGCTTTACTCTAGGGCGTTGCTCCACCAGATCGAATAGTTAGTGCCTTAGAAGTCAACGCCAGAAGCATAAAATACAATATAAATACAACAGCTTTTCCATCGTATAAAACGTATAATAGCAACCAGTGTGAAAGTTATGGGCATTTCTACGTTCCGGGCAACCTAGGCTTCACTCTACGGCGTTGTTCCACCAGATCGAATAGTTAGTGCCTCAGAAGTCAACGACCGAAGCATAAAATACAAAATAAATAGAACAGTTTTTCCATTGTATAAAACGAATAATAGCAACCAGTGTGAAAGTTATGGTCATTTCTACGTTCGGGCAACCTGGGCTTCACTCTAGGGCGTTGCTCCACCAGATCAAACAGCTAGGGCCTTAGAAGTCAACGCCCGAAGCATAAAATACAAAATAAATAGAACAGTTTTTCCATCGTATAAAACGAATAATAGCAACCAGTGTGAAAGTTATGGTCATTTCTACATTCTGGGCAACTTAGGCTTCACTCTAGGGCGTTGCTCCACCAGATCGAATAGTTAGTGCCTTAGAAGTCAACGCCAGAAGCATAAGATACAAAATAAATACAACAGTTTTTCCATCGTGTAAAACGAATAATTGCTACCGGTGTGAAAGTTATGGTCATTTCAACGTTCCGGGCAACCTAGGCTTCACTCTATGGCGTTCTTCCACCACATTGAATAGCTACGGCCTCAGAAGTCAACGCCTGAAGCATAAAATACGATAAAAATACAACAGTCTTTCCATCCTATAACAGGAATAATTGCAACCCGTGTGGAAGTGATGGTCATTTGTACGTTCCAGGCAACCTAGGCTTCACTCTAGGGCGTTGCTCCAGCAGATCGAATAGTTAGTGCCTCAGAAGTCAACGCCAGAAGCATAAAATACAATATAAATACAACAGTTTTTCCAACGTATAAAACGAATAATTGCAACCAGTATGAAAGTTATGGTCATTTCTACGTTCCGGGCAACCTAGGCCTCACTCTAGGGCGTTGTTCCACCAGATTGAATAGTTAGGGCCTTAGAAGTCATCGCCGGAAGCATAAAATGCAATAAAAATACATCAGTTTTTACATCGTATAAAAGGATTAATTGCAAACAGTTTGAAAGTGATGGTCACTTCTACGTTCCGAACAACCTAGGCTTCACCCCAGGGCGCTGTTCCAACAGATTGAATAGTTAGGGCCTTAGAAGTCAACGCCAGAAGCATAAAATACAATATAAATACAACAGTTTTTCTATCACATAAAACGAGTAATTGCAACCAGTATGAAGGTTGTGGTCATTTCTACTTTCCGGGCAACCTAGGCTACACCCTAGGGCGTTGCTCCAACAGATTGAATAGTTAGGGCCTTAGAAGTGAATGGCCGAAGCATAAAATGCAATAAAAATGCAACAGTTTTTCCATCGTATAAAAGGATTAGTTGCAACCAGCTTGAAAGTGATGGTCATTTCTACGTTCCGGGCAACCTAGGCTTCACTCTAGGGCGTTGCTCCACCAGATCGAATAGTTAGGGCCTTAGAAGTCAACGCCCGAAGCATAAAATACAATAAAGATACAACAGTCTTTCCGTCCTATAACAGGAATGATTGCAACCCGTGTGAAAGTGATGGTCATTTGGACGTTCCAGGCAACCTAATCTTCACTCTAGGGCGTTGTTCCACCAGATCGAATTGTTAGGGCCTAAGAAGTCAACGCCAGAAGCATAAGATACAATATAAAGGTAACAGTTTTTCCATCGTATAGAACGAATAATAGCAACCAGTGTGAAAGTTATGGTCACTTCTACGTTCCGGGCAACCTAGGCTTCACTCTAGGGCGTTGCTACACCAGATCAAACAGTTAGGGCCTCAGAAGTTAACGACCGAAGCATAAAATACAAAATAAATAGAACAGTTTTTCCATTGTATAAAACGAATAATAGCAACCAGTGTGAAAGTTATGGTCATTTCTACGTTCGGGCAACCTGGGCTTCACTCTAGGGCGTTGCTCCAACAGATCAAACAGCTAGGGCCTTAGAAGTCAACGCCCGAAGCATAAAATACAATATAAATATAACAGTTATTCCATCGTATAGAACGAATAATAGCAACCAGTGTGAAAGTTAACGTCATTTCTACTTTCCGGGCAACCTAGGCTTCACCCTAGGGCGTTGCTCCAACAGATTGAATAGCTAGAACCTTAGAAGTCAATGCCCGAAGCATAAAATGCAATAAAAATACAACAGTTTTTCCATCATATAACAGGAATAATTGCAACCAGTTTGAAAGTGATGGTCATTCCTACGTTCCGGGCAACCTAGGCTTCACTCTAGGGCGGTGCTCCACCAGATCGAATAGTTAGGGCCTTAGCAGTCAACGACCGAAGCATAAAATACAAAATAAATAGAACAGTTTTTCCATTGTATAAAACGAATAATAGTAACCAGTGTGAAAGTTATGGTCATTTCTACGTTCGGGCAACCTGGGCTTCACTCTAGGGCGTTGCTCCACCAGACCAAACAGCTAGGGCCTTAGAAGTCAACGCCCGAAGCATAAAATACAATATAAATATAACAGTCTTTCCATCGTATAGAACGAATAATAGCAACCAGTGTGAAAGTTAACGTCATTTCTACTTTCCGGGCAACCTAGGCTTCACCCTAGGGTGTTGCTCCAACAGATTGAATAGTTAGGGCCTTAGAAGTCAACGCCCGATGCATAAAATACAATATAAATATAACAGTTTTTCCATCGTATAAAACGAATAATTTCAACCAGTGTGAATGTTATGGTCATTTCTACTTTCCGGGCAACCCAGGCTACACCATAGGGCGTTGCTCCAGCAGTTTGAATAGTTAGGGCCTTAGAAGTCAATGCCCGAAGCATAAAATGCAATAAAAATACAACAGTTTTTCCATCATATAACAGGAATAATTGCAACCAGTTTGAAAGTGATGGTCATTTCTACGTTCCGGGAAACCTCGGCTTCACTCTAGGGCGTTGCTCCGCCAGATCGAATAGTTAGTGCATTAGAAGTCAACGCCAGAAGCATAAAATACAATATAAATACAACAGTTTTTCCATCGTATAAAACGAATAATTGCAACCAGTATGAAAGTTAACGTCATTTCTACTTTCTGGGCAACCTAGGCTTCACCCTTGCGCGTTGCTCCAACAGATTGAATAGTTAGGGCCTTAGAAGTCAACGCCCGACGCATAAAATGCAATAAAAATGCAACAGTTTTTCCATCGTATAAAATGATTAATTGCAACCAGTTTGAAAGTGATGGTCATTTCTACGTTCCGGCCAACCTAGGCTTCACCCTAGGGCGTTGTTCCGCCAGATGGAGTAGTTAGGGCATAAGAAGTCAACCCCGACGCATAAAATGCAATAAAAATGCAACAGTTTTTCCATCGTATAAAAGGATTAATTGCAACCAGTTTGAAAGTGATGGTCATTTCTACGTTCCGGGAAACCTCGGCTTCACTCTAGGGCGTTGCTCCGCCAGATCGAATAGCTAGTGCATTAGAAGTCAACGCCAGATGCATAAAATACAATATAAATACAACAGATTTTCCATCGTATAAAACGAATAATTGCAACCAGTATGAAAGTTAACGTCATTTCTACTTTCCGGGCAACCTAGGCTTCACCCTTGCGCGTTGCTCCAACAGATTGAATAGTTAGGGCATTAGAAGTCAACGCCGGAAGCATAAAATGCAATAAAAATACAACAGTTTTTCCATCGTACAAAAGGGTTACTTGCAACCAGTTTGAAAGTGATGGTCATTTCTACGTTCCGGGCAACCTAGGCTTCACTCTAGGGCGTTGCTCCACCAGATCGAATAGTTGGGGCCTTAGAAGTCAACGCCAGAAGCATAAGATACAATATAAAGGTAACAGTTTTTCCATCGTATAGAACGAATAATAGCAACCAGTGTGAAAGTTATGGTCACTTCTACGTTCCGGGCAACCTAGGCTTCACTCTAGGGCGTTGCTCCACCAGATCAAACAGTTAGGGCCTTAGCAGTCAACGACCGAAGCATAAAATACAAAATAAATAGAACAGTTTTTCCATTGTATAAAACGAATAATAGCAACCAGTGTGAAAGTTATGGTCATTTCTACGTTCGGGCAACCTGGGCTTCACTCTAGGGCGTTGCTCCACCAGATCAAACAGCTGGGGCCTTAGAAGTCAACGCCCGAAGCATAAAATACAGTATAAATATAACAGTTTTTCCATCGTATAGCACGAATAATAGCAACCAGTGTGAAAGTTAACGTCATTTCTACTTTCCGGGCAGCCTAGACTTCACCCTAGGGCGTTGCTCCACCAGATCGAATAGCTAGGGCCTTAGAAGTCAACGCCCGAAGCATAAAATACAAAATAAATAGTACAGTTTTTCCATTGTATAAAACGTATAATTGCTACCGGTGTGAAAGTTATGGTCATTTCTTCGTTCCGGGCAACCTAGGCTTCACCCTAGGTCGTTGTTCCACCAGATGGAATAGTTAGGGCCTTAGAAGTCAACGCCCGAAGTATAAAATACAAAATAAATAGAACAGTTTTTCCATCGTATAAAACTAATAATTTCAACCAGTGTGAAGGTAATGGGTATTTCTACATTCCGGACAACCTAGGCTTCACCCTAGGGCGTTGCTCCACCACATCGAATAGCTACGGCCTTAGAAGTCAACGCCAGAAGCATAAAATACAATAAATATACAAGAGTTTTTCCATCGTATATCAGGAGTAATAGCAATCAGTGTGAAAGTTATGGTCATTTCTAAGTTCCGGGCAACCTAGGCTTCACCCTAGGGCGTCGCTCCAACAGATTGAATAGTTAGGGCCATAGAAGTCAACGCCCGACGCATAAAATGCAATAAAAATGCAACAGATTATCCATCGTATAAAAGGATTAATTGCAACCAGTTTGAAAGTGATGGTCATTTCTACGTTCCGGGCAACCTAGGCTTCACCCTAGGGCGTTGTTCCGCCAGATGGAGTAGTTAGGGCATAAGAAGTCAACCCCCGACGCATAAAATGCAATAAAAATGCAACAGTTTTTCCATCGTATAAAAGGATTAATTGCAACCAGTTTGAAAGTGATGGTCATTTCTACGTTCCGGGCAACCTAGGCTCATTCTAGGGCGTTGCTCCACCTGATCGAATAGATAGGGCCTTAGAAGTAAACGCCAGAATCATAAAATACAATGAAGATGCAACAGCTTTTCCATCGTAATAAACGAATAATTACAACCAGTGTGAATGTTATGGTCATTTCTACATTCCGAGCAACCTAGGCTTCACTCTAGGGCGTTGATCCAACAGATTGAATAGTTAGGGCCTTAGCAGTCAACGCCCGAAGCATAAAATACAATATAAATACAACAGCTTTTCCATCGTATAACAGGAATAATTGCAACCAGTGTGAATGTTATGGTCATTTCTACATTCCGAGCAACCTAGGCCTCACTCTATGGCGTTGATCCAACAGATTGAATAGTTAGGGCCTTAGCAGTCAACGCCCGAAGCATAAAATACAATATAAATACAACAGTTCTTCCATCATATAACAGGAATAATTGCAACCAGTTTGAAAGTGATGGTCATTTCTACGTTCCGGGCAACCTAGGCTTCACTCTAGGGCGTTGCTCCACCAGATCGAATAGTTAGTGCCTTAGAAGTCAACGCCAGAAGCATAAAATACAATATAAATACAACAGCTTTTCCAAAGTATAAAACGAATAATTGCAACCAGTATGAAAGTTATGGTCATTTCTACGTTCGGGGCAACCTAGGCTTCACTCTATGGCGTTCTTCCACTACATCGAATAGCAACGGCCTCAGAAGTCAACGCCCGAAGCATAAAATACAATATAAATATAACAGTTTTTCCATCGTATAGAACGAATAATAGCAACCAGTGTGAAAGTTAACGTCATTTCTACTTTCCGGGCAACCTAGGCCTCACCCTAGGGCGTTGTTCCAACAGATTGAATAGTTAGGGCCTTAGAAGTCAACGCCCGATGCATAAGATACAAAATAAATAGAACAGTTTTTCCATCGTGTAAAACGAATAATTGCTACCGGTGTGAAAATTATGGTCATTTCTACGTTCCGGTCAACCTAGGCTTCACCATAGGGCGTTACTCCACCAGATCGAATAGTTAGGGCCTAAGAAGTGAACCCCAGAAGCATAAAATACAATATAAATACAACAGTTTTTCCATCATAAAACACGAATAATTGCAACCAGTATGAAAGCTAGGGTCATTTCTACTTTACGGGCAACCTAGGCTACACCCTAGGGCGTTGCTCTTACAGATTGAATAGTTAGGGCCTTAGAAGTTAATGCCCGAAGCATAAAATGCAATAAAAATACAACAGTTTTTCCATCGTATAAAAGGATTAATTGCAACCAGTTTGAAAGTGATGGTCATTTCTACGTTCCGGGCAACCTAGGCTTCACTCTAGGGCGTTGCTCCACCAGATCGACCAGCTAGGGCCTTAGAAGTCAACGCCCGAAGCATAAAATACAAAATAAGTGGAACAGTTTTTCCATCGTATAAAACGAATAATAGCAACCAGTGTGAAAGTTATGGTCATTTCTACGTTCCGGCAACCTAGGCTTCACCCCAGGGCGTTGTTCCAACAGATTGAATAGTTAGGGCCTTAGAAGTCAACGCCGGAAGCATAAAATGCAATAAAAATACACCAGTTTTTCCATCGTATAAAAGGATTAATTGCAAACAGTTTGAAAGTGATGGTCATTTCCACGTTCCGGGCAACCTAGGCTTCACTCTAGGGCGTTGCACCACGAGATCGAATAGTTAGTGCCTTAGAAGTCAACGCCAGAAGCATAAAATACAATATAAATACAACAGCTTTTCCATCGTATAAAACGTATAATAGCAACCAGTGTGAAAGTTATGGGCATTTCTACGTTCCGGGCAACCTAGGCTTCACTCTACGGCGTTGTTCCACCAGATCGAATAGTTAGTGCCTCAGAAGTCAACGACCGAAGCATAAAATACAAAATAAATAGAACAGTTTTTCCATTGTATAAAACGAATAATAGCAACCAGTGTGAAAGTTATGGTCATTTCTACGTTCGGGCAACCTGGGCTTCACTCTAGGGCGTTGCTCCACCAGATCAAACAGCTAGGGCCTTAGAAGTCAACGCCCGAAGCATAAAATACAAAATAAATAGAACAGTTTTTCCATCGTATAAAACGAATAATAGCAACCAGTGTGAAAGTTATGGTCATTTCTACATTCTGGGCAACTTAGGCTTCACTCTAGGGCGTTGCTCCACCAGATCGAATAGTTAGTGCCTTAGAAGTCAACGCCAGAAGCATAAGATACAAAATAAATACAACAGTTTTTCCATCGTGTAAAACGAATAATTGCTACCGGTGTGAAAGTTATGGTCATTTCAACGTTCCGGGCAACCTAGGCTTCACTCTATGGCGTTCTTCCACCACATTGAATAGCTACGGCCTCAGAAGTCAACGCCTGAAGCATAAAATACGATAAAAATACAACAGTCTTTCCATCCTATAACAGGAATAATTGCAACCCGTGTGGAAGTGATGGTCATTTGTACGTTCCAGGCAACCTAGGCTTCACTCTAGGGCGTTGCTCCAGCAGATCGAATAGTTAGTGCCTCAGAAGTCAACGCCAGAAGCATAAAATACAATATAAATACAACAGTTTTTCCAACGTATAAAACGAATAATTGCAACCAGTATGAAAGTTATGGTCATTTCTACGTTCCGGGCAACCTAGGCCTCACTCTAGGGCGTTGTTCCACCAGATTGAATAGTTAGGGCCTTAGAAGTCATCGCCGGAAGCATAAAATGCAATAAAAATACATCAGTTTTTACATCGTATAAAAGGATTAATTGCAAACAGTTTGAAAGTGATGGTCACTTCTACGTTCCGAACAACCTAGGCTTCACCCCAGGGCGCTGTTCCAACAGATTGAATAGTTAGGGCCTTAGAAGTCAACGCCAGAAGCATAAAATACAATATAAATACAACAGTTTTTCTATCACATAAAACGAGTAATTGCAACCAGTATGAAGGTTGTGGTCATTTCTACTTTCCGGGCAACCTAGGCTACACCCTAGGGCGTTGCTCCAACAGATTGAATAGTTAGGGCCTTAGAAGTGAATGGCCGAAGCATAAAATGCAATAAAAATGCAACAGTTTTTCCATCGTATAAAAGGATTAGTTGCAACCAGCTTGAAAGTGATGGTCATTTCTACGTTCCGGGCAACCTAGGCTTCACTCTAGGGCGTTGCTCCACCAGATCGAATAGTTAGCGCCTTAGAAGTCAACGCCCGAAGCATAAAATACAATAAAGATACAACAGTCTTTCCGTCCTATAACAGGAATGATTGCAACCCGTGTGAAAGTGATGGTCATTTGGACGTTCCAGGCAACCTAATCTTCACTCTAGGGCGTTGTTCCACCAGATCGAATTGTTAGGGCCTAAGAAGTCAACGCCAGAAGCATAAGATACAATATAAAGGTAACAGTTTTTCCATCGTATAGAACGAATAATAGCAACCAGTGTGAAAGTTATGGTCACTTCTACGTTCCGGGCAACCTAGGCTTCACTCTAGGGCGTTGCTACACCAGATCAAACAGTTAGGGCCTCAGAAGTTAACGACCGAAGCATAAAATACAAAATAAATAGAACAGTTTTTCCATTGTATAAAACGAATAATAGCAACCAGTGTGAAAGTTATGGTCATTTCTACGTTCGGGCAACCTGGGCTTCACTCTAGGGCGTTGCTCCAACAGATCAAACAGCTAGGGCCTTAGAAGTCAACGCCCGAAGCATAAAATACAATATAAATATAACAGTTATTCCATCGTATAGAACGAATAATAGCAACCAGTGTGAAAGTTAACGTCATTTCTACTTTCCGGGCAACCTAGGCTTCACCCTAGGGCGTTGCTCCAACAGATTGAATAGCTAGAACCTTAGAAGTCAATGCCCGAAGCATAAAATGCAATAAAAATACAACAGTTTTTCCATCATATAACAGGAATAATTGCAACCAGTTTGAAAGTGATGGTCATTCCTACGTTCCGGGCAACCTAGGCTTCACTCTAGGGCGGTGCTCCACCAGATCGAATAGTTAGGGCCTTAGCAGTCAACGACCGAAGCATAAAATACAAAATAAATAGAACAGTTTTTCCATTGTATAAAACGAATAATAGTAACCAGTGTGAAAGTTATGGTCATTTCTACGTTCGGGCAACCTGGGCTTCACTCTAGGGCGTTGCTCCACCAGACCAAACAGCTAGGGCCTTAGAAGTCAACGCCCGAAGCATAAAATACAATATAAATATAACAGTCTTTCCATCGTATAGAACGAATAATAGCAACCAGTGTGAAAGTTAACGTCATTTCTACTTTCCGGGCAACCTAGGCTTCACCCTAGGGTGTTGCTCCAACAGATTGAATAGTTAGGGCCTTAGAAGTCAACGCCCGATGCATAAAATACAATATAAATATAACAGTTTTTCCATCGTATAAAACGAATAATTTCAACCAGTGTGAATGTTATGGTCATTTCTACTTTCCGGGCAACCCAGGCTACACCATAGGGCGTTGCTCCAGCAGTTTGAATAGTTAGGGCCTTAGAAGTCAATGCCCGAAGCATAAAATGCAATAAAAATACAACAGTTTTTCCATCATATAACAGGAATAATTGCAACCAGTTTGAAAGTGATGGTCATTTCTACGTTCCGGGAAACCTCGGCTTCACTCTAGGGCGTTGCTCCGCCAGATCGAATAGTTAGTGCATTAGAAGTCAACGCCAGAAGCATAAAATACAATATAAATACAACAGTTTTTCCATCGTATAAAACGAATAATTGCAACCAGTATGAAAGTTAACGTCATTTCTACTTTCTGGGCAACCTAGGCTTCACCCTTGCGCGTTGCTCCAACAGATTGAATAGTTAGGGCCTTAGAAGTCAACGCCCGACGCATAAAATGCAATAAAAATGCAACAGTTTTTCCATCGTATAAAATGATTAATTGCAACCAGTTTGAAAGTGATGGTCATTTCTACGTTCCGGCCAACCTAGGCTTCACCCTAGGGCGTTGTTCCGCCAGATGGAGTAGTTAGGGCATAAGAAGTCAACCCCGACGCATAAAATGCAATAAAAATGCAACAGTTTTTCCATCGTATAAAAGGATTAATTGCAACCAGTTTGAAAGTGATGGTCATTTCTACGTTCCGGGAAACCTCGGCTTCACTCTAGGGCGTTGCTCCGCCAGATCGAATAGCTAGTGCATTAGAAGTCAACGCCAGATGCATAAAATACAATATAAATACAACAGATTTTCCATCGTATAAAACGAATAATTGCAACCAGTATGAAAGTTAACGTCATTTCTACTTTCCGGGCAACCTAGGCTTCACCCTTGCGCGTTGCTCCAACAGATTGAATAGTTAGGGCATTAGAAGTCAACGCCGGAAGCATAAAATGCAATAAAAATACAACAGTTTTTCCATCGTACAAAAGGGTTACTTGCAACCAGTTTGAAAGTGATGGTCATTTCTACGTTCCGGGCAACCTAGGCTTCACTCTAGGGCGTTGCTCCACCAGATCGAATAGTTGGGGCCTTAGAAGTCAACGCCAGAAGCATAAGATACAATATAAAGGTAACAGTTTTTCCATCGTATAGAACGAATAATAGCAACCAGTGTGAAAGTTATGGTCACTTCTACGTTCCGGGCAACCTAGGCTTCACTCTAGGGCGTTGCTCCACCAGATCAAACAGTTAGGGCCTTAGCAGTCAACGACCGAAGCATAAAATACAAAATAAATAGAACAGTTTTTCCATTGTATAAAACGAATAATAGCAACCAGTGTGAAAGTTATGGTCATTTCTACGTTCGGGCAACCTGGGCTTCACTCTAGGGCGTTGCTCCACCAGATCAAACAGCTGGGGCCTTAGAAGTCAACGCCCGAAGCATAAAATACAGTATAAATATAACAGTTTTTCCATCGTATAGCACGAATAATAGCAACCAGTGTGAAAGTTAACGTCATTTCTACTTTCCGGGCAGCCTAGACTTCACCCTAGGGCGTTGCTCCACCAGATCGAATAGCTAGGGCCTTAGAAGTCAACGCCCGAAGCATAAAATACAAAATAAATAGTACAGTTTTTCCATTGTATAAAACGTATAATTGCTACCGGTGTGAAAGTTATGGTCATTTCTTCGTTCCGGGCAACCTAGGCTTCACCCTAGGTCGTTGTTCCACCAGATGGAATAGTTAGGGCCTTAGAAGTCAACGCCCGAAGTATAAAATACAAAATAAATAGAACAGTTTTTCCATCGTATAAAACTAATAATTTCAACCAGTGTGAAGGTAATGGGTATTTCTACATTCCGGACAACCTAGGCTTCACCCTAGGGCGTTGCTCCACCACATCGAATAGCTACGGCCTTAGAAGTCAACGCCAGAAGCATAAAATACAATAAATATACAAGAGTTTTTCCATCGTATATCAGGAGTAATAGCAATCAGTGTGAAAGTTATGGTCATTTCTAAGTTCCGGGCAACCTAGGCTTCACCCTAGGGCGTCGCTCCAACAGATTGAATAGTTAGGGCCATAGAAGTCAACGCCCGACGCATAAAATGCAATAAAAATGCAACAGATTATCCATCGTATAAAAGGATTAATTGCAACCAGTTTGAAAGTGATGGTCATTTCTACGTTCCGGGCAACCTAGGCTTCACCCTAGGGCGTTGTTCCGCCAGATGGAGTAGTTAGGGCATAAGAAGTCAACCCCCGACGCATAAAATGCAATAAAAATGCAACAGTTTTTCCATCGTATAAAAGGATTAATTGCAACCAGTTTGAAAGTGATGGTCATTTCTACGTTCCGGGCAACCTAGGCTCATTCTAGGGCGTTGCTCCACCTGATCGAATAGATAGGGCCTTAGAAGTAAACGCCAGAATCATAAAATACAATGAAGATGCAACAGCTTTTCCATCGTAATAAACGAATAATTACAACCAGTGTGAATGTTATGGTCATTTCTACATTCCGAGCAACCTAGGCTTCACTCTAGGGCGTTGATCCAACAGATTGAATAGTTAGGGCCTTAGCAGTCAACGCCCGAAGCATAAAATACAATATAAATACAACAGCTTTTCCATCGTATAACAGGAATAATTGCAACCAGTGTGAATGTTATGGTCATTTCTACATTCCGAGCAACCTAGGCCTCACTCTATGGCGTTGATCCAACAGATTGAATAGTTAGGGCCTTAGCAGTCAACGCCCGAAGCATAAAATACAATATAAATACAACAGTTCTTCCATCATATAACAGGAATAATTGCAACCAGTTTGAAAGTGATGGTCATTTCTACGTTCCGGGCAACCTAGGCTTCACTCTAGGGCGTTGCTCCACCAGATCGAATAGTTAGTGCCTTAGAAGTCAACGCCAGAAGCATAAAATACAATATAAATACAACAGCTTTTCCAAAGTATAAAACGAATAATTGCAACCAGTATGAAAGTTATGGTCATTTCTACGTTCGGGGCAACCTAGGCTTCACTCTATGGCGTTCTTCCACTACATCGAATAGCAACGGCCTCAGAAGTCAACGCCCGAAGCATAAAATACAATATAAATATAACAGTTTTTCCATCGTATAGAACGAATAATAGCAACCAGTGTGAAAGTTAACGTCATTTCTACTTTCCGGGCAACCTAGGCCTCACCCTAGGGCGTTGTTCCAACAGATTGAATAGTTAGGGCCTTAGAAGTCAACGCCCGATGCATAAGATACAAAATAAATAGAACAGTTTTTCCATCGTGTAAAACGAATAATTGCTACCGGTGTGAAAATTATGGTCATTTCTACGTTCCGGTCAACCTAGGCTTCACCATAGGGCGTTACTCCACCAGATCGAATAGTTAGGGCCTAAGAAGTGAACCCCAGAAGCATAAAATACAATATAAATACAACAGTTTTTCCATCATAAAACACGAATAATTGCAACCAGTATGAAAGCTAGGGTCATTTCTACTTTACGGGCAACCTAGGCTACACCCTAGGGCGTTGCTCTTACAGATTGAATAGTTAGGGCCTTAGAAGTTAATGCCCGAAGCATAAAATGCAATAAAAATACAACAGTTTTTCCATCGTATAAAAGGATTAATTGCAACCAGTTTGAAAGTGATGGTCATTTCTACGTTCCGGGCAACCTAGGCTTCACTCTAGGGCGTTGCTCCACCAGATCGACCAGCTAGGGCCTTAGAAGTCAACGCCCGAAGCATAAAATACAAAATAAGTGGAACAGTTTTTCCATCGTATAAAACGAATAATAGCAACCAGTGTGAAAGTTATGGTCATTTCTACGTTCCGGCAACCTAGGCTTCACCCCAGGGCGTTGTTCCAACAGATTGAATAGTTAGGGCCTTAGAAGTCAACGCCGGAAGCATAAAATGCAATAAAAATACACCAGTTTTTCCATCGTATAAAAGGATTAATTGCAAACAGTTTGAAAGTGATGGTCATTTCCACGTTCCGGGCAACCTAGGCTTCACTCTAGGGCGTTGCACCACGAGATCGAATAGTTAGTGCCTTAGAAGTCAACGCCAGAAGCATAAAATACAATATAAATACAACAGTTTTTCCATCGTATAAAACGAATAATTGCTACCAGTATGGAAGTGATGGTCATTTCTACGTTCCGGGCAACCTAGGCTTCACCCTAGGGCGTTGCTCCAACAGATTGAATAGTTAGGGCCTTAGAAGTCAACGCCGGAAGCATAAAATGCAATAATAATACATCAGTTTTTCCATCGTATAAGAGGATTAATTGCAAACAGTTTGAAAGTGATGGTCACTTCTACGTTCCGGGCAACCTAGGCTTTACTCTAGGGCGTTGCTCCACCAGATCGAATAGTTAGTGCCTTAGAAGTCAACGCCAGAAGCATAAAATACAATATAAATACAACAGTTTTTCCATTGTATAAAACGAATAATTGCAACCAGTATGAAAGCTATGGTCATTTCTACTTTACGGGCAACCTAGGCTACACCCTAGGGCGTTGCTCCTACAGATTGAATAGTTAGGGCCTTAGAAGTCAATGCCCGAAGCATAAAATGCAATAAAAATACAACAGTTTTTCCATCATATAACAGGAGTATTTGCAACCAGTTTGAAAGTGATGGTAATTGCTACGTTCCGGGCAACTTAGGCTTCACTCTAGGGCGTTGCTCCACCAGATCGAATAGTTAGTGCCTTAGAAGTCAATGCCAGAAGCATAAAATACAATATAAATACAACAGTTTTTCCATCGTATAAAACGAATAATTGCAACCAGTATGAAAGATAACGTCATTTCTACTTTCCGGGCAACCTAGGCATCACCCTAGGGCGTTGCTCCAACAGATTGAATAGTTAGGGCCTTAGAAGTCAACGCCGGAAGCATAAAATGCTATAAAAATACAACAGTATTTCCATCGTATAAAAGGATTAATTGCAACCAGTTTGAAAGTGATGGTCATTTCTACGTTCCGGGCAACCTAGGCTTCACCCTAGGGCATTGTTCCACCAGATGGAATAGTTAGGGCATAAGAAGTCAACGCCAGAAGCATAAAATACGGTATAAATACAACAGCTTTTCCATCGTATAAAACGTATAATAGCAACCAGTGTGAAAGTTATGGGCATTTCTACGTTCCGGGCAACCTAGGCTTCACTCTACGGCGTTGTTCCACCAGATCGAATAGTTAGTGCCTCAGAAGTCAACGACCGAAGCATAAAATACAAAATAAATAGAACAGTTTTTCCATTGTATAAAACGAATAATAGCAACCAGTGTGAAAGTTATGGTCATTTCTACGTTCGGGCAACCTGGGCTTCACTCTAGGGCGTTGCTCCACCAGATCAAACAGCTAGGGCCTTAGAAGTCAACGCCCGAAGCATAAAATACAAAATAAATAGAACAGTTTTTCCATCGTATAAAACGAATAATAGCAACCAGTGTGAAAGTTATGGTCATTTCTACATTCTGGGCAACTTAGGCTTCACTCTAGGGCGTTGCTCCACCAGATCGAATAGTTAGTGCCTTAGAAGTCAACGCCAGAAGCATAAGATACAAAATAAATACAACAGTTTTTCCATCGTGTAAAACGAATAATTGCTACCGGTGTGAAAGTTATGGTCATTTCAACGTTCCGGGCAACCTAGGCTTCACTCTATGGCGTTCTTCCACCACATTGAATAGCTACGGCCTCAGAAGTCAACGCCTGAAGCATAAAATACGATAAAAATACAACAGTCTTTCCATCCTATAACAGGAATAATTGCAACCCGTGTGGAAGTGATGGTCATTTGTACGTTCCAGGCAACCTAGGCTTCACTCTAGGGCGTTGCTCCAGCAGATCGAATAGTTAGTGCCTCAGAAGTCAACGCCAGAAGCATAAAATACAATATAAATACAACAGTTTTTCCAACGTATAAAACGAATAATTGCAACCAGTATGAAAGTTATGGTCATTTCTACGTTCCGGGCAACCTAGGCCTCACTCTAGGGCGTTGTTCCACCAGATTGAATAGTTAGGGCCTTAGAAGTCAACGCCGGAAGCATAAAATGCAATAAAAATACATCAGTTTTTACATCGTATAAAAGGATTAATTGCAAACAGTTTGAAAGTGATGGTCACTTCTACGTTCCGAACAACCTAGGCTTCACCCCAGGGCGCTGTTCCAACAGATTGAATAGTTAGGGCCTTAGAAGTCAACGCCAGAAGCATAAAATACAATATAAATACAACAGTTTTTCTATCACATAAAACGAGTAATTGCAACCAGTATGAAGGTTGTGGTCATTTCTACTTTCCGGGCAACCTAGGCTACACCCTAGGGCGTTGCTCCAACAGATTGAATAGTTAGGGCCTTAGAAGTGAATGGCCGAAGCATAAAATACAATATAAATATAACAGTTTTTCCATCGTATAAAACGAATAATTTCAACCAGTGTGAATGTTATGGTCATTTCTACTTTCCGGGCAACCCAGGCTACACCATAGGGCGTTGCTCCAGCAGTTTGAATAGTTAGGGCCTTAGAAGTCAATGCCCGAAGCATAAAATGCAATAAAAATACAACAGTTTTTCCATCATATAACAGGAATAATTGCAACCAGTTTGAAAGTGATGGTCATTTCTACGTTCCGGGAAACCTCGGCTTCACTCTAGGGCGTTGCTCCGCCAGATCGAATAGTTAGTGCATTAGAAGTCAACGCCAGAAGCATAAAATACAATATAAATACAACAGTTTTTCCATCGTATAAAACGAATAATTGCAACCAGTATGAAAGTTAACGTCATTTCTACTTTCTGGGCAACCTAGGCTTCACCCTTGCGCGTTGCTCCAACAGATTGAATAGTTAGGGCCTTAGAAGTCAACGCCCGACGCATAAAATGCAATAAAAATGCAACAGTTTTTCCATCGTATAAAATGATTAATTGCAACCAGTTTGAAAGTGATGGTCATTTCTACGTTCCGGCCAACCTAGGCTTCACCCTAGGGCGTTGTTCCGCCAGATGGAGTAGTTAGGGCATAAGAAGTCAACCCCGACGCATAAAATGCAATAAAAATGCAACAGTTTTTCCATCGTATAAAAGGATTAATTGCAACCAGTTTGAAAGTGATGGTCATTTCTACGTTCCGGGAAACCTCGGCTTCACTCTAGGGCGTTGCTCCGCCAGATCGAATAGCTAGTGCATTAGAAGTCAACGCCAGATGCATAAAATACAATATAAATACAACAGATTTTCCATCGTATAAAACGAATAATTGCAACCAGTATGAAAGTTAACGTCATTTCTACTTTCCGGGCAACCTAGGCTTCACCCTTGCGCGTTGCTCCAACAGATTGAATAGTTAGGGCATTAGAAGTCAACGCCGGAAGCATAAAATGCAATAAAAATACAACAGTTTTTCCATCGTACAAAAGGGTTACTTGCAACCAGTTTGAAAGTGATGGTCATTTCTACGTTCCGGGCAACCTAGGCTTCACTCTAGGGCGTTGCTCCACCAGATCGAATAGTTGGGGCCTTAGAAGTCAACGCCAGAAGCATAAAATACAATAAAGATGCAACAGCTTTTCCATCGTATTAAACGAATAATTTCAACCAGTGTGAATGTTATTGTCATTTCTACATTCCGAGCAACCTAGGCATCACCCTAGGGCGTTGCTTCAACAGATTGAATATTTAGGGCCTTAGAAGTCAACGCCCGAAGCATAAAATACAAAATAAATAGAAGAGTTTTTCCATCGTATAAAACGAATAATTGCTACCGGTGTGAAAGTTATGGTCATTTATACGTTCCGGGCAACCTAGGCTTCACCATAGGGCGTTGTTCCACCAGATGGAATAGTTAGGGCATAAGAAGTCAACGCCAGAAGCATAAAATACAATATAAATACAACAGTTTTTCAATCGTATAGAACGAGTAATTGCAACCAGTACGAAAGTTAACGTCATTTCTACGTTCCGGACAACCTAGGCTTCACCCTAGGGCGTTGCTCCAACTGATTGAATAGTTAGGGCCTTAGAAGTCGTCGCCGGAAGCATAAAATGCAATAAAAATACATCAGTTTTTCCATCGTATAAAAGGATTAATTGCAAACAGTTTGAAAGTGATGGTCACTTCTACGTTCCGGGCAACCTAGGCTTTACTCTAGGGCGTTGCTGCACCATATCGAATAGTTAGTGCCTTAGAAGTCAACGCCAGAAGCATAAAATACGATAAAAATACAACAGTCTTTCCATCCTATAACAGGAGTAGTTGCAACCCGTGTGGAAGTGATGGTCATTTGTACGTTCCAGGCAACCTAGGCTTCACTCTAGGGCGTTGTTCCACCAGATAGAATTGTTAGGGCCTAAGAAGTCAACGCCAGAAGCATAAAATACAAAATAAATAGTACAGTTTTTCCATTGTATAAAACGTATAATTGCTACCGGTGTGAAAGTTATGGTCATTTCTACATCCCGGGCAACCTAGGCTTCACCCTAGGTCGTTGTTCCACCAGATGGAATAGTTAGGGCCTTAGAAGTGAACGCCAGCAGCATAAAATCCAATATAAATACAACAGTTTTTCCATCTTATAAAACGAATAATTGCAACCAGTATGAAAGTTATGGTCATTTCTACTTTCCGGGCAACCCAGGCTACACCATAGGGCGTTGCTCCAGCGGTTTGAATAGTTAGGGCCTTAGAAGTCAATGCCCGAAGCATAAAATGCAATAAAAGTACAACAGTTTTTCCATCATATAACAGGAATAATTGCAACCAGTTTGAAAGTGATGGTCATTTCTACGTTCCGGGATACCTCGGCTTCACTCTAGGGCGTTGCTCCGCCAGATCGAATAGCTAGTGCATTAGAAGTCAACGCCAGATGCATAAAATACAATATAAATACAACAGATTTTCCATCGTATAAAACGAATAATTGCAACCAGTATGAAAGTTAACGTCATTTCTACTTTCCGGGCAACCTAGGCTTCACCCTTGCGCGTTGCTCCAACAGATTGAATAGTTAGGGCCTTAGAAGTCAACGCCGGAAGCATAAAATGCAATAAAAATACGACAGTTTTTCCATCGTACAAAAGGATTACTTGCAACCAGTTTGAAAGTGATGGTCATTTCTACGTTCCGGGCAACCTAGGCTTCACTCTAGGGCGTTGCTCCACCAGATCGAATAGTTGGGGCCTTAGAAGTCAACGCCAGAAGCATAAAATACAATAAAGATGCAACAGCTTTTCCATCGTATTAAACGAATAATTTCAACCAGTGTGAATGTTATTGTCATTTCTACATTCCGAGCAACCTAGGCATCACCCTAGGGCGTTGCTTCAACAGATTGAATATTTAGGGCCTTAGAAGTCAACGCCGGAAGCATAAAATGCAATAAAAATACATCAGTTTTTTCCATCGTATAAAAGGATTAATTGCAAACAGTTTGAAAGTGATGGTCACTTCTACGTTCCGGGCAACCTAGGCTTTACTCTAGGGCGTTGCTGCACCATATCGAATAGTTAGTGCCTTAGAAGTCAACGCCAGAAGCATAAAATACGATAAAAATGCAACAGTCTTTCCATCCTATAACAGGAGTAGTTGCAACCCGTGTGGAAGTGATGGTCATTTGTACGTTCCAGGCAACCTAGGCTTCACTCTAGGGCGTTGTTCCAGCAGATAGAATTGTTAGGGCCTAAGAAGTCAACGCCAGAAGCATAAAATACAAAATAAATAGTACAGTTTTTCCATTGTATAAAACGTATAATTGCTACCGGTGTGAAAGTTATGGTCATTTCTACACCCCGGGCAACCTAGGCTTCACCCTAGGTCGTTGTTCCACCAGATGGAATAGTTAGGGCCTTAGAAGTGAACGCCAGCAGCATAGAATCCAATATAAATACAACAGTTTTTCCATCTTATAAAACGAATAATTGCAACCAGTATGAAAGTTATGGTCATTGCTACTTTCCGGGCAACCCAGGCTACACCATAGGGCGTTGCTCCAGCCGTTTGAATAGTTAGGGCCTTAGAAGTCAATGCCCGAAGCATAAAATGCAATAAAAATACAACAGTTTTTCCATCATATAACAGGAATAATTGCAACCAGTTTAAAAGTGATGGTCATTTCTACGTTCCGGGCAACCTAGGCTTCACCCTAGGGCGTTGTTCCGCCAGATGGAGTAGTTAGGGCCTTAGAAGTCAACGCCAGAAGCATAAAATACAATAAAGATGCAACAGCTTTTCCATCGTATTAAACGAATAATTTCAACCAGTGTGAATGTTATTGTCATTTCTACATTCCGAGCAACCTAGGCATCACCCTAGGGCGTTGCTTCAACAGATTGAATATTTAGGGCCTTAGAAGTCAACGCCCGAAGCATAAAATACAAAATAAATAGAAGAGTTTTTCCATCGTATAAAACGAATAATTGCTACCGGTGTGAAAGTTATGGTCATTTATACGTTCCGGGCAACCTAGGCTTTACCATAGGGCGTTGTTCCACCAGATGGAATAGTTAGGGCATAAGAAGTCAACGCCCGAAGCATAAAATGCAATAAAAATACAACAGTTTTTCCATCATATAACAGGAATAATTGCAACCAGTTTGAAAGTGATGGTCATTTCTACGTTCCGGGAAACCTCGGCTTCACTCTAGGGCGTTGCTCCGCCAGATCGAATAGTTAGTGCATTAGAAGTCAACGCCAGAAGCATAAAATACAATATAAATACAACAGTTTTTCCATCGTATAAAACGAATAATTGCAACCAGTATGAAAGTTAACGTCATTTCTACTTTCTGGGCAACCTAGGCTTCACCCTTGCGCGTTGCTCCAACAGATTGAATAGTTAGGGCCTTAGAAGTCAACGCCGGAAGCATAAAATGCAATAAAAATACAACAGTTTTTCCATCGTATAAAAGGATTAATTGCAACCAGTTTGAAAGTGATGGTCATTTCTACGTTCCGGGCAACCTAGGCTTCACTGTAGGGCGTTGCTCCACCAGATCGAATAGTTGGGGCCTTAGAAGTCAACCCCAGAAGCATAAAATACAATATAAATATAACAGTTTTTCCATCGTATAAAACGAATAATAGCAATCAGTGTGAAAGTTATGGTCATTTCTAAGTTCCGGGCAACCTAGGCTTCACCCTAGGGCGTCGCTCCAACAGATTGAATAGTTAGGGCCTTAGAAGTCAACGCCCGAAGCATAAAATACAAAATAAATAGAAGAGTTTTTCCATCGTATAAAACGAATAATTGCTACCGGTGTGAAGGTTATGGTCATTTATACGTTCCGGGCAACCTAGGCTTTACCATAGGGCGTTGTTCCACCAGATGGAATAGTTAGGGCATAAGAAGTCAACGCCAGAAGCATAAAATACAATATAAATACAACAGTTTTTCAATCGTATAGAACGAGTAATTGCAACCAGTACGAAAGTTAACGTCATTTCTACGTTCCGGACAACCTAGGCTTCACCCAAGGGCGTTGCTCCAACAGATTGAATAGTTAGGGCCTTAGAAGTCAACGCCGGAAGCATAAAATGCAATAAAAATACATCAGTTTTTCCATCGTATAAAAGGATTAATTGCAAACAGTTTGAAAGTGATGGTCACTTCTACGTTCCGGGCAACCTAGGCTTTACTCTAGGGCGTTGCTGCACCATATCGAATAGTTAGTGCCTTAGAAGTCAACGCCAGAAGCATAAAATACAATATAAACACAACAGTTTTTCCATCGTATAAAACGAATAATTGCTACCAGTTTGAAAGTGATGGTCATTTCTACGTTCCGGGCAACCTAGGCTTCACTCTAGAGCGTTGCTCCACCAGATCGAATAGTTGGGGCCTTAGAAGTCAACGCCAGAAGCATAAAATACAATAAAGATGCAACAGCTTTTCCATCGTATTAAACGAATAATTTCAACCAGTGTGAATGTTATTGTCATTTCTACATTCCGAGCAACCTAGGCAGCACCCTAGGGCGTTGCTTCAACAGATTGAATATTTAGGGCCTTAGAAGTCAACGCCCGAAGCATAAAATACAAAATAAATAGAAGAGTTTTTCCATCGTATAAAACGAATAATTGCTACCGGTGTGAAAGTTATGGTCATTTATACGTTCCGGGAAACCTAGGCTTTACCATAGGGCGTTGTTCCACCAGATGGAATAGTTAGGGCATAAGAAGTCAACGCCTGAAGCATAAAATACAATATAAATACAACAGTTTTTCAATCGTATAAAACGAGTAATTGCAACCAGTACGAAAGTTAACGTCATTTCTACGTTCCGGACAACCTAGGCTTCACCCTAGGGCGTTGCTCCAACAGATTGAATAGTTAGGGCCTTAGAAGTCAACGCCGGAAGCATAAAATGCAATAATAATACATCAGTTTTTCCATCGTATAAAAGGATAAATTGCAAACAGTTTGAAAGTGATGGTCACTTCTACGTTCCGGGCAACCTAGGCTTTACTCTAGGGCGTCGCTCCACCATATCGAATAGTTAGTGCCTTAGAAGTCAACGCCAGAAGCATAAAATACAATATAAACACAACAGTTTTTCCATCGTATAAAACGAATAATTGCTACCTGTATGGAAGTGATGGTCATTTCTACGTTCCGGGCAACCTAGGCCTCACTCTAGGCCGTTGTTCCACCAGATTGAATAGTTCGGGCCTAAGAAATCAACGGCAGAAGCATAAAATACAATATAAATATAACAGTTTTTTCATCATATAAAACGAATAATTTCAACCAGTGTGAATGTTATGGTCATTTGTACGTTCCAGGCAACCTAGGCTTCACTCTATGGCGTTCTTCCACCACACCGAATAGCTACGGCCACAGAAGTCAACGCCTGAAGCATAAAATACAATAAAAATACAACAGTCTTTCCATCCTATAACTGGAATAATTGCAACCCGTGTGGAAGTGATGGTCATTTGTACGTTCCAGGCAACCTAGGCTTCACTCTAGGGCGTTGATCCACCAGATCAAACAGTTAGTTCCTTAGAAGTCAACGCCCGAAGCAGAAAATTCAAAATAAATAGAACAGTTTTTCCGTCGTATAAAACGAATAATAACAACCAGTGTGAAAGTTATGGTCATTTCTACGTCCCGGCAACCTAGGCTTCACCCCAGGGCGTTGTTCCACCAGATCGAATAGTTAGGGCCTAAGAAGTGAACGCCAGAAGCATAAAATACAACATAAATACAACAGTTTTTCTATCATATAAAACGAGTAATTGCCACCAGTATGAAGGTTGTGGTCATTTCTACTTTCCGGGCAACCTAGGCTACACCCTAGGGCGTTGCTCCAACGGATTGAATAGTTAGGGCCTTAGAAGTGAATGGCCGAAGCATAAAATGCAATAAAAATGCAACAGTTTTTCCATCGTATAAAAGGATTAGTTGCAACCAGCTTGAAAGTGATGGTCATTTCTACGTTCCGGGCAACCTAGGCTTCACTCTAGGGCGTTGCTCCACCAGATCGAATAGTTAGGGCCTTAGGAGTCAACGCCAGAATCATAAAATACAATGAAGATGCAACAGCTTTTCCATCGTACTAAACGAATAATTTCAACCAGTGTGAATGTTATGGTCATTTCTACATTCCGATGAACCTAGGCTTCACTCTAGGGCGTTGATCCAACAGATTGAATAGTTAGGGCCTAAGAAGTGAACGCCAGCAGCATAAAATACAGTATAAATACAACAGTTCTTCCATCATATAAAACGAATAATTGCAACCAGTATGAAAGTTATGGTCATTTCTACGCTCCGGGCAACCCAGGCTTCACTCTATGGCGTTCTTCCACCACATCGACTAGCTACGGCCGCAGAAGTCAACGCCAGAAGCATAAAATACAATATAAACACAACAGTTTTTCCATCGTATAAAACGAATAATTGCTACCAGTATGGAAGTGATGGTCATTTCTGCGTTCCGGTCAACCTAGGCTTCACCATAGGGCGTTGTTCCACCAGATGGAATAGTTAGGGCATAAGATGTCAACGCCAGAATCATAAAATACGGTATAAATACAACAGCTTTTCCATCGTATAAAACGAATAATAGCAACCAGTGTGAAAGTTATGGGCATTTCTACGTTCCGGGCAACCTAGGCTTCACTCTACGGCGTTGTTCCACCAGATCGAATAGTTAGGGCCTAAGAAGTCAGCGCCAGAAGCATAAAATACAATATAAATATAACAGTTTTTCCATCGTATAAAACGAATAATAGCAACCAGTGTGAAAGTTATGGTCATTTCTACGTTCCGGGCAACCTAGGCTTCACCCTAGGGCGTTGCTCCAACAGATCGAATAGTTAGTGCCTTAGAAGTCAGCGGCCGAAGCATAAAATACAAAATAAATAGAACTGTTTTTCCATCGTATAAAACGACTAATTGCTACCGGTATGAAAGTTATTTCCATGTCTACGTTCCGGGCAACCTAGGCTTCACCCTCGGGCGTTGTTCCACCAGATGGAATAGTTAGGGCATAAGAAGTCAACGCCAGAAGCATAAAAGACGATATAAGTGCAACAGTTTTTCTATCATATATAACGAGTAATTGCAACCAGTATGAAAGTTGTGGTCATTTCTACTTTCCGGGCAACCTAGGCTACACCCTAGGGCGTTGCTTCAACAGATTGAATAGTTAGGGCCTTAGAAGTCAATGGCCGAAGCGTAAAATGCAACAAAAATACAACAGTTTTTCCATCGTATAAATGGATTAATTGCAACCAGCTTGAAAGTGATGGTCATTTCTACGTTCCGCGCAACCTAGGCTTCACTCTAGGGCGTTGCTCCACCAGATCGAATAGTTAGGGCCTTAGAAGTCAACGCCAGAATCATAAAATACAATGAAGGTGCAACAGCTTTTCCATCGTATTAAACGAATAATTTCAACCAGTGTGAATGTTATGGTCATTTCTACATTCCGAGCAACCTAGGCTTCACACTAGGGCGTTGATCCAACAGATTGAATAGTTAGGGCCTTAGCAGTCAACGCCCGAAGCAGAAAATACAATATAAATACAACAGTTTTTCCATCATATAACAGGAATAATTGCAACCAGTTTGAAAGTGATGGTCATTTCTACGTTCCGGGCAACCTAGGCTTCACTCTAGGGTGTTGCTCCACCAGATCGAATAGTTAGTGCCTCAGAAGTCATCGCCAGAAGCATAAAATACAATATAAATACAACAGTTTTTCCGACGTATAAAACGAATAATTGCAACCAGTATGAAAGTTATGGTCATTTCTACGTTTCGGGCAACCTAGGCTTCACTCTATGGCGTTCTTCCACTACATCGAATAGCAACGGCCTCAGAAGTCAACGCCTGAAGCATAAAATACAAAAAAAATACAACAGTCTTTCCGTCCTATGACAGGAATAATTGCAACCCGTGTGAAAGTGATGGTCATTTGTACATTCCAGGCAACCTAGGCTTCACTCTAGGGCGTTGTTCCACAAGATCGAATTGTTAGGGCCTAAGAAGTCAACGCCAGAAGCATAAGATACAATATAAATATAACAGTTTTTCCATCGTATAGAACGAATAATAGCACCCAGTGTGAAAGTTATGGTCACTTCTACGTTCCGGGCAACTTAGGCTTCACTCTAGGGCGTTGCTCCTCCAGATCAAACAGTTAGGGCCTTAGAAGTCAACGACCGAAGCATAAAATACAAAATAAATAGAACAGTTTTTACTTTGTATAAAACGAATAATAGCAACCAGTGTGAAAGTTATGGTCATTTCTACGTTCGGGCAACCTGGGCTTCACTCTAGGGCGTTGCTCCACCAGATCAAACAGCTAGGGCCTTAGAAGTCAACGCGCGAAGCATAAAATACAATATAAATATAACAGTTTTTCCATCGTGTAGAACGAATAATAGCAACCTGTGTTAAAATTAACGTCATTTCTACTTTCCGGGCAACATAGGCTTCACCCAAGGGCGTTGCTCCAACAGAGTGAATAGTTAGGGCCTTAGAAGTCAACGCCCGATGCATAAAATACAAAATAAATAGAACAGTTTTACCATCGTGTAAAACGAATAATTGCCACCGGTGTGAAAATTATGGTCATTTCTACGTTCCGGTCAACCTAGGCTTCACCATAGGGCGTTACTCCACCAGATCGAATAGTTAGGGTCTAAGAAGTCAATGCCAGAAGCATAAAATACAATATGAATACAACAGTTTTTCCATCGTATAAAACGAATAATTGCAACCAGTATGAAAGATAACGTCATTTCTACTTTCCGGGCAACCTAGGCATCACCTAGGGCGTTGCTCCAACAGATTGAATAGTTAGGGCCTTAGAAGTCAACGCCTGAAGCATAAACTACAATATAAATACAACAGTTTTTCAATCGTATAAAACGAGTAATTGCAACCAGTACGAAAGTTAACGTCATTTCTACGTTCCGGACAACCTAGGCTTCACCCTAGGGCGTTGCTCCAACAGATTGAATAGTTAGGGCCTTAGAAGTCAACGCCGGAAGCATAAAATGCAATAATAATACATCAGTTTTTCCATCGTATAAAAGGATAAATTGCAAACAGTTTGAAAGTGATGGTCACTTCTACGTTCCGGGCAACCTAGGCTTTACTCTAGGGCGTTGCTCCACCATATCGAATAGTTAGTGCCTTAGAAGTCAACGCCAGAAGCATAAAATACAATATAAACACAACAGTTTTTCCATCGTATAAAACGAATAATTGCTACAAGTATGGAAGTGATGGTCATTTCTACTTTCCGGGCAATCTAGGCTTCACTCTAGGGCGTTGTTCCACCAGATTGAATAGTTAGGGCCTAAGAAATCAACGCCAGAAGCATAAAATACAATATAAATATAACAGTTTTTCCATCGTATAAAACGAATAATTTCAACCAGTGTGAATGTTATGGTCATTTCTACATTCCGAGCAACCTAGGCTACACTCTAGGGCGTTGATCGTCCAGAGAGAATAGTTAGGGCCTTAGAAGTCAACGCCAGAAGCATAAAATTCAATAAAGATGCAACAGTTTTTCCATCGTATAGCAGGAATAATTGCAAACAGTGTGAAAGTACTGGTCATTTCTACGTTCCGGGTAACCCAGGCTTCACTCTAGGGCGTTGTTCCACCAGTTCGAACAGTTAGGGCATACGAAGGCAACGCCAGAAGCATAAAATGCAATATAAATACAACAGTTTTTCCATCATATAAAACGAATAATTGCAACCAGTATGAAAGGTATGGTCATTTCTACGTTCCGGGCAATCTAGGCTTCACTCTATGGCGTTCTTCCACCACATCGAATAGCAACGGCCTCAGAAGTCAACGCCTGAAGCATAAAATACGATAAAAATACAACAGTCTTTCCATCCTATAACAGGAATAGTTGCAACCCGTGTGGAAGTGATGGTCATTTGTACGTTCCAGGCAACCTAGGCTTCACTCTAGGGCGTTGTTCCACCAGATAGAATTGTTAGGGCCTAAGAAGTCAACGCCAGAAGCATAAGATACAATATAAATATAACAATTTTTCCATCGTATAGAACGAATAATAGCATCCAGTGTGAAGGTTATGGTCATTTCTACGTTCCGGGCAACCTAGGCTTCACTCTAGGGCGTTGCTCCACCAGATCAAACAGTTAGTTCCTTAGAAGTCAACGCCCGAAGCATAAAATACAAATTAAATATAACAGTTTTTCCATCGTATAAAACGAATAATAGCAACCAGTGTGAAAGTTATGGTTATTTCTACGTTCCGGGCAACCTAGGGTTCACCACAGGGCGTTGTTCCACCAGATCGAATAGTTAGGGCCTAAGAAGTGAACGCCAGCAGCATAAAATGCAATATAGATACAACAGTTTTACCATCATATAAAACGAATAATTGCAACCAGTATGAAAGTTATGGTCATTTCTACTTTCCGGGCAACCTAGGCTACATCATAGGGCGTTGCTCCAGCAGTTTGAATTGTTAGGGCCTTAGAAGTGAATGGCCGAAGCATAAAATGCAATAAAAATGCAACAGTTTTTCCATCGTATAAAAGGATTAGTTGCAACCAGCTTGAAAGTGATGGTCATTTCTACGTTCCGGGCAACCTAGGCTTCACTCTAGGGCGTTGCTCCACCAGATCGAATAGTTAGGGCCTTAGGAGTCAACGCCAGAATCATAAAATACAATGAAGATGCAACAGCTTTTCGATCGTATTAAATGAATAATTTCAACCAGTGTGAATGTTATGGTCATTTCTACATTCCGAGGAACCTAGGCTTCACTCTAGGGCGTTGATCCAACAGATTGAATAGTTAGGGCCTAAGAAGTGAACGCCAGCAGCATAAAATACAATATAAATACAACAGTTCTTCCATCATTTAAAACGAATAATTGCAACCAGTATGAAAGTTATGGTCATTTCTACGCTCCGGGCAACCCAGGCTTCACTCTATGGCGTTCTTCCACCACATCGAATAGCTACGGCCGCAGAAGTCAACGCCAGAAGCATAAAATACGGTATAAATACAACAGCTTTTCCATCATATAAAACGAATAATAGCAACCAGTGTGAAAGTTATGGGCATTTCTACGTTCCGGGCAACCTAGGCTTCACTCTACGGCGTTGTTCCACCAGATCGAATAGTTAGGGCCTAAGAAGTCAGCGCCAGAAGCATAAAATACAATATAAATATAACAGTTTTTCCATCGTATAAAAGGATTAGTTGCAACCAGCTTGAAAGTGATGGTCATTGCTACGTTCCGGGCAACCTAGGCTTCACTCTAGGGCGTTGCTCCACCAGATCGAATAGTTAGGGCCTTAGGAGTTAACGCCAGAATCATAAAATACAATGAAGATGCAACAGCTTTTCCATCGTATTAAACGAATGATTTCAACCAGTGTGAATGTTATGGTCATTTCTACATTCCGAGGAACCTAGGCTTCACTCTAGGGCGTTGATCCAACAGATTGAATAGTTAGGGCCTAAGAAGTGAACGCCAGCAGCATAAAATACAATATAAATACAACAGTTCTTCCATCATTTAAAACGAATAATTGCAACCAGTATGAAAGTTATGGTCATTTCTACGCTCCGGGCAACCCAGGCTTCACTCTATGGCGTTCTTCCACCACATCGAATAGCTACGGCCGCAGAAGTCAACGCCAGAAGCATAAAATACGGTATAAATACAACAGCTTTTCCATCATATAAAACGAATAATAGCAACCAGTGTGAAAGTTATGGGCATTTCTACGTTCCGGGCAACCTAGGCTTCACTCTACGGCGTTGTTCCACCAGATCGAATAGTTAGGGCATAAGAAGTCAGCGCCAGAAGCATAAAATACAATATAAATATAACAGTTTTTCCATCGTATAAAACGAATAATAGCAACCAGTGTGAAAGTTATGGTCATTTCTACGTTCCGTGCAACCTAGGCTTCACCCTAGGGCGTTGCTCCAACAGATCGAATAGTTAGTGCCTTAGAAGTCAGCGGCCGAAGCATAAAATACAAAATAAATAGAACTGTTTTTCCATCGTATAAAACGACTAATTGCTACCGGTATGAAAGTTATTTCCATGTCTACGTTCCGGGCAACCTAGGCTTCACCCTAGGGCGTTGTTCCACCAGATGGAATAGTTAGGGCATAAGAAGTCAACGCCAGAAGCATAAAAGACGATATAAGTACAACAGTTTTTCTATCATATATAACGAGTAATTGCAACCAGTATGAAAGTTGTGGTCATTTCTACTTTCCGGGCAAACTAGGCTACACCCTAGGGCGTTGCTTCAACAGCTTGAATAGTTAGGGCCTTAGAAGTCAATGGCCGAAGCGTAAAATGCAACAAAAATACAACAGTTTTTCCATCGTATAAATGGATTAATTGCAACCAGCTTGAAAGTGATGGTCATTTCTACGTTCCGGGCAACCTAGGCTTCACTTTAGGGCGTTTCTCCACCAGATCGAATAGTTAGGGCCTTATAAGTCAACGCCAGAATCATAAAATACAATGAAGGTGCAACAGCTTTTCCATCGTATTAAACGAATAATTTCAACCAGTGTGAATGTTATGGTCATTTCTACATTACGAGCAACCTAGGCTTCACTCTAGGGCGTTGATCCAACAGATTGAATAGTTAGGGCCTTAGCAGTCAACGCCCGAAGCAGAAAATACAATATAAATACAACAGTTTTTCCATCATATAACAGGAATAATTGCAACCAGTTTGAAAGTGATGGTCATTTCTACGTCCCGGGCAACCTAGGCTTCACTCTAGGGCGTTGCTCCACCAGATCGAATAGTTAGTGCCTCAGAAGTCAACGCCAGAAGCATAAAATACAATATAAATACAACAGTTTTTCCGACGTATAAAACGAATAATTGCAACCAGTATGAAAGTTATGGTCATTTCTACGTTTCGGGCAACCTAGGCTTCACTCTATGGCGTTCTTCCACTACATCGAATAGCAACGGCCTCAGAAGTCAACGCCTGAAGCATAAAATACAAAAAAAATACAACAGTCTTTCCGTCCTATAACTGGAATAATTGCAACCCGTGTGAAAGTGATGGTCATTTGTACATTCCAGGCAACCTAGGCTTCACTCTAGGGTGTTGTTCCACAAGATCGAATTGTTAGGGCCTAAGGAGTCAACGCCAGAAGCATAAGATACAATATAAATATAACAGTTTTTCCATCGTATAGAACAAATAATAGCACCCAGTGTGAAAGTTATGGTCACTTCTACGTTCCGGGCAACCTAGGCTTCACTCTAGGGCGTTGCTCCTCCAGATGAAACAGTTAGGGCCTTAGAAGTCAACGACCGAAGCATAAAATACAAAATAAATAGAACAGTTTTTACTTTGTATAAAACGAATAATAGCAACCAGTGTGAAAGTTATGGTCATTTCTACGTTCGGGCAACCTGGGCTTCACTCTAGGGCGTTGCACCACCAGATCAAACAGCTAGGGCCTTAGAAGTCAACGCGCGAAGCATAAAATACAATATAAATATAACAGTTTTTCCATCGTGTAGAACGAATAATAGCAACCAGTGTTAAAATTAACGTCATTTCTACTTTCCGGGCAACATAGGCTTCACCCTAGGGCGTTGCTCCAACAGATTGAATAGTTAGGGCCATAGAAGTCAACGCCCGATGCATAAAATACAAAATAAATAGAACAGTTTTACCATCGTGTAAAACGAATAATTGCTACCGGTGTGAAAATTATGGTCATTTCTACGTTCCGGTCAACCTAGGCTTCACCATAGGGCGTTACTCCACCAGATCGAATAGTTAGGGTCTAAGAAGTCAATGCCAGAAGCATAAAATACAATATAAATACAACAGTTTTTCCATCGTATAAAACGAATAATTGCAACCAGTATGAAAGATAACGTCATTTCTACTTTCCGGGCAACCTAGGCCTCACTCTAGGGCGTTGTTCCACCAGATTGAATAGTTAGGGCCTATGAAATCAACGCCAGAAGCATAAAATACAATATAAATATAACAGTTTTTCCATCGTATAAAACGAATAATTTCAACCAGTGTGAATGTTATGGTCATTTCTACATTCCGAGCAACCTAGGCTACACTCTAGGGCGTTGATCGTCCAGAGAGAATAGTTAGGGCCTTAGAAGTCAACGCCAGAAGCATAAAATTCAATAAAGATGCAACAGTTTTTCCATCGTATAGCAGGAATAATTGCAAACAGTTTGAAAGTTATGGGCATTTCTACGTTCCGGGCAACCTAGGCTTCAGTCTATGGCGTTGTTCCACCAGATCGAATAGTTAGGGCCTAAGAAGTCAGCGCCAGAAGCATAAAATACAATATAAATATAACAGTTTATTCCATCGTATAAAACGAATAATAGCAACCAGTGTGAAAGTTATGGTCATTTCTACGTTCCGGGCAACCTAGGCTTCACCCTAGGGCGTTGCTCCAACAGATCGAATAGTTAGTGCCTTAGAAGTCAGCGGCCGAAGCATAAAATACAAAATAAATAGAACTGTTTTTCCATCGTATAAAACGACTAATTGCTACCGGTATGAAAGTTATTTCCATGTCTACGTTCCGGGCCACCTAGGCTTCACCCTAGGGCGTTGTTCCACCAGATGGAATAGTTAGGGCATAAGAAGTCAACGCCAGAAGCATAAAAGACGATATAAGTACAACAGTTTTTCTATCATATAAAACGAGTAATTGCAACCAGTATGAAAGTTGTGGTCATTTCTACTTTCCGGGCAACCTAGGCTACACCCTAGGGCGTTGCTTCAACAGATTGAATAGTTAGGGCCTTAGAAGTCAATGGCCGAAGCGTAAAATGCAACAAAAATACAACAGTTTTTCCATCGTATAAAAGGATTAATTGCAACCAGTTTGAAAGTGATGGTCATTTCTACGTTCCGGGCAACCTAGGCTTCACTCAAGGGCGTTGCTCCACCAGATCGAAATGTTACGGCCTAAGAAGTCAACGCCAGAAGCATAAAATACGATATAAATACAAGAGCTTTTCCATCGTATAAAACGAATAATTGCAACCAGTGCGAAAGTTATAGTCATTTCTACGTTCCGGGCAACCTAGTCTTCACCCTAGGGCGTTGCTTCAACAGATTGAATATTTAGGGCCTTAGAAGTCAACGCCCGAAGCATAAAATACAAAATAAATAGAAGAGTTTTTCCATCGTATAAAACAAATAATTGCTACCGGTGTGAAAGTTATGGTCATTTATACGTTCCGGGCAACCTAGGCTTTACCATAGGGCGTTGTTCCACCAGATGGAATAGTTAGGGCAAAAGAAGTCAACGCCAGAAGCATAAAATACAATATAAATACAACAGTTTTTCAATCGTATAAAACGAGTAATTGCAACCAGTACGAAAGTTAACGTCATTTCTACGTTCCGGACAACCTAGGCTTCACCCTAGGGCGTTGCTCCAACAGATTGAATAGTTAGGGCCTTAGAAGTCAACGCCGGAAGCATAAAATGCAATAAAAATACATCAGTTTTTCCATCGTATAAAAGGATTAATTGCAAACAGTTTGAAAGTGATGGTCACTTCTACGTTCCGGGCAACCTAGGCTTCACCCTAGGCCGTTGCTCCAACAGATTGAATAGTTAGGGCCTTAGAAGTCAACGCCCGAAGCACAAAATTCAAAATAAATAGAACAGTTTTTCCATCGTATAAAACGAATAATAACAACCAGTGTGAAAGTTATGGTCATTTCTACGTTCCGGCAACCTAGGCTTCACCCCAGGGCGTTGTTCCACCAGATCGAATAGTTAGGGCCTTAGAAGTGAACGCCTGAAGCATAAAATACAACATAAATACAACAGTTTTTCTATCATATAAAACGAGTAGTTGCCACCAGTATGAAGGTTGTGGTCATTTCTACTTTCCGGGCAACCTAGGCTACACCCTAGGGCGTTGCTCCAACAGATTGAATAGTTAGGGCCTTAGAAGTGAATGGCCGAAGCATAAAATGCAATAAAAATGCAACAGTTTTTCCATCGTATAAAAGGATTAGTTGCAACCAGCTTGAAAGTGATGGTCATTTCTACGTTCCGTGCAACCTAGGCTTCACTCTAGGGCGTTGCTCCACCAGATCAAACAGTTAGTTCCTTAGAAGTCAACGCCCGAAGCACAAAATTCAAAATAAATAGAACAGTTTTTCCATCGTATAAAACGAATAATAACAACCAGTGTGAAAGTTATGGTCATTTCTACGTTCCGGCAACCTAGGCTTCACCCCAGGGCGTTGTTCCACCAGATCGAATAGTTAGGGCCTAAGAAGTGAACGCCAGCAGCATAAAATACAATATAAATACAACAGTTCTTCCATCATATAAAACGAATAATTGCAACCAGTATGAAAGTTATAGTCATTTCTACGTTCCGGGCAACCCAGGCTTCACTCTATGGCGTTCTTCCACCACATCGAATAGCTACGGCCACAGAAGTCAACGCCAGAAGCATAAAATACAATATAAACACAACAGTTTTTCCATCGTATAAAACGAATAATTGCTACCAGTATGGAAGTGATGGTCATTTCTGCGTTCCGGTCAACCTAGGCTTCACCATAGGGCGTTGATCCACCAGATGGAATAGTTAGGGCAGAAGATGTCAACGCCAGAATCATAAAATACGGTATAAATACAACAGCTTTTCCATCGTATAAAACGAATAATAGCAACCAGTGTGAAAGTTATGGGCATTTCTACGTTCCGGGCAACCTAGGCTTCACCCTAGGGCGTTGCTCCAACAGATCGAATAGTTAGTGACTTAGAAGTCAGCGGCCGAAGCATAAAATACAAAATAAATAGAACTGTTTTTCCATCGTATAAAACGACTAATTGCTACCGGTGTGAAAGTTATTTCCATGTCTACGTTCCGGGCAACCTAGGCTTCACCCTAGGGCGTTGTTCCACCAGATGGAATAGTTAGGGCATAAGAAGTCAACGCCAGAAGCATAAAAGACGATATAAGTACAACAGTTTTTCTATCATATAAAACGAGTAATTGCAACCAGTATGAAAGTTATGGTCATTTCTACGTTCCGGGCAACCTAGGCTTCACTCTATGGCGTTCTTCCACCACACCGAATACCTGCGGCCTCAGAAGTCAAAGCCTGAAGCATAAAATACAATCTAAATGCAACAGTTCTTCCGTCATATAAAACGAATAATTGCAACCAGTATGAAAGTTATGGTCATTTCTACGTTCCGGGCAACCTAGGCTTCACTCAATGGCGTTCTTCCACCACATCGAATAGCTACGGCCTCAGAAGTCAACGCCTAAAGCAGAAAATACAATAAAAAAAAACAGTCTTTACATCCCATAACAGGAATAATTGCAACCCTTGTGAAAGTGATGGTCATTTGTACGTTCCAGGCAACCTAGGCTTCACTCTAGGGCGTTGTTCCACCAGATCGAATTGTTAGGGCCTAAGAAGTCAACGCCAGAAGCATAAGATACAATATAAATATAACAGTTTTTCCATCGTATAGAACGAATAATAGCATCCAGTGTGAAAGTTATGGTCATTTCTACGTTCCTGGCATCCTAGGCTTCAGTCTTGGGCGTTGCTCCAACAGATCAAACAGTTAGTTCCTTATAAGTCAACGGCCGAAGCATAAAGTACAAAATAAATGGAACAGTTTTTCCATCGTATAAAACGAATAATAGCAACCAGTGTGAAAGTTACGATCATTTCTACGTTCCGCCAACCTAGGCTTCACCCCAGGGCGTTGTTCCAACAGATCGAATAGTTAGGGCCTAAGAAGTGAACGCCAGCAGCATAAAATACAATATAAATACAACAGTTCTTCCATCATATAAAACGAATAATTGCAACCAGTATGAAAGTTATGATCATTTCTACGTTCCGGGCAACCTAGGCTTCACTCTATGGCGTTCTTCCACCACATCGAATAGCTGCGGCCTCAGAAGTCAACGCCAGAATCATAAAATACAATGAAGATGCAACAGCTTTTCCATCGTATTAAACGAATAATTTCAACCAGTGTGAATTTTATGGCCATTTCTACATTCCGACTAACCTAGGCTTCACTCTAGGGCGTTGATCCAACAGATTGAATAGTTAGGGCCTTAGCAGTCAACGCCCGAAGCATAAAATACAATATAAGTACAACAGTTTTACCATCATGTAACAGGAATAATTGCAACCAGTTTAAAAGTGATGGTCATTTCTACGTTCCGGACAACCTAGGCTTCACTCTATGGCGTTCTTCCACCACATCGAATAGCTGCGGCCTCAGAAGTCAACGCCAGAATCATAAAATACAATGAAGATGCTACAGCTTTTCCATCGTATTAAACGAATAATTTCAACCAGTGTGAATTTTATGGCCATTTCTACATTCCGAGCAACCTAGGCTTCACTCTAGGGCGTTGATCCAACAGATTGAATAGTTAGGGCCTTAGCAGTCAACGCCCGAAGCATAAACTACAAAATAAATTGAACAGTTTTTCCATCGCATAAAACTAATAATTGCAACCAGTGTGAAAGTAATGGGCATTTCTACGTTCCTGGCAACCAAGGCTTCACTCTAGGGCGTCGCTCCACCACATTGGATAGCTACGGCTTTAGAAGTCAAAGCCAGAAGCATAAAATACAGTATAAATGCAACAGATTTTCCATTGTATAGCATGACCAATTGCAACCAGTGCGAAAGTAACGATCATTTCGACGTTTCGGGCATCCTAGACTTAACTCTGAGGCGTTGCTCCACCAGATCGAAGAGTTAGGGTCTAAGAAGTCAACACCGGAAGCATAAAATGCAATATAAATACAACAGCTTTTCCATCGTAGAAAACGACTAATTGCAACCTGTGTGAAGGTTATGGACATATCTACGTTCCGGGCAACCGTGGCTTCACTGTAGGGTGTTGCTCCACCAGATCGAATAGCTAGGGCCATAGAAGTCTACGCCCGAAGTATAAAATACAATAAAAATACAACCGTCTTTCCATCCTATAACAGGAATAATTGCAACCCTTGTGAAAGTGATGGTCATTTCAACGTTATAGGCAACCTAGGCTTCACTCTAGGGCGTTGTTCCACCAGATCGAATAGTTAGTGCCTTAGAAGTCAACAGCCGAAGCATAAAATTCAAAATAAATAGAACTGTTTTTCCATCGTATAAAACGAATAATTGCAACCAGTTTGAAAGTTAACGTCATTTCTACGTTCCGGGCAACCTAGGCTTCACTCTAGGGCGTTGATCCACCAGATCGAATAGTTAGGGCCTTAGAAGTCTACGCCAGAATCATAAAATACAATAAAGATGCAACAGATTTTCCATCGTATTAAACGAATAATTTCAACCAGTGTGAATGTTATGGTCATTTCTACATTCCGAGCAACCTAGGCTTCACTCTAGGGCGTTGATCCAACAGATTGAATAGTTAGGGCATTAGCAGTCAACGCCCGAAGCATAAAATACAATATAAATACAACAGTTTTTCCATCATATAACAGGAATAATTGCAACCAGTTTGAAGGCGATGGTCATTTCTGCGTTCCGGGCAACCTAGGCTTCACTCTAGAGCGTTGCTCCACCAGATCGAATAGTTAGTGCCTTAGAAGTCAACGCCAGAAGCATAAAATACAATATAAATACAACAGTTTTTCCATCGTATAGAACGAATAATTGCCACCGGTGTGAAAGTTATGGTCATTTCTACTTTCCGGGCAACCTAGGCTTCACCCTAGGGCGTTGCTCCAACAGATTGAATAGCTAGGGCCTTAGAAGTCAACGCCCGATGCATAAAACACAAAATTAATAGAACAGTTTTTCCATCGTGTAAAACGAATAATTGCCACCGGTGTGAAAGTTATGGTCATTTCTACGTTCCGGTCAACCTAGGCTTCACCATAGGGCGTTGTTCCACCAGACCGAATAGTTAGGGCCTAAGAAGTGAACACCAGATGCATAAAATACAATATAAATACAACAGTTTTTCCATCATACAAAACAAATAATTGCAACCAGTATGAAAGCTATGGTCATTTCTACTTTACGGGCAAGCTAGGCTACACCATAGGGCGTTGCTCTTACAGATTGAATAGTTAGGGCCTTAGAAGTTAATGCCCGAAGCATAAAATGCAATAAAAATACAACAGTTCTTCCTTCATATAACAGGAATATTTGCAACCAGTTTGAAAGTGATGGTAATTGCTACGTTCCGGGCAACTTAGACTTCACTCTAGGGCGTTGCTCCACCAGATCGAATAGTTAGTGCCTTAGAAGTCAACGCCAGAAGCATAAAATACAATATAAATACAACAGTTTTTCATCGTATAAAACGAATAATTGCAACCAGTATGAAAGTTAACGTCATTTCTACTTTCCGGGCAACCTAGGCTTCACTCTAGGGCGTTGATTCAACAGATTGAATAGTTAGGGCCTTAGAAGTCAACGCCCGATGCATAAAATACAAAATAAGTGGAACAGTTTTTCAATTGTGTAAAACGAATAATTGCTACCGGTGTGAAAGTTATGGTCATTTCTACGCTCCGGTCAACCTAGGATTCACCATAGGGCGTTATTCCACCAGATCGAATATTTAGGGCCTAAGAAGTGAACGCCAGAAGCATAAAATACAATATAAATACAACAGTTTTTCCATCATACAAAACGAATAATTACAACCAGTATGAAAGCTAGGGTCATTTCTACTTTACGGGCAACCTAGGCTACATATTTGGGCGTTGCTCTTACAGATTGAATAGTTAGGGCCTTAGAAGTTAATGCCCGAAGCATAAAATGCAATAAAAATACAACAGTTTTTCCATCATATAACAGGAATATTTGCAACCAGATTGAAAGTGATGGTAATTGCTACGTTCCGGGCAACTTATGCTTCACTCTAGGGCGTTGCTCCACCAGATCAAACAGTTAGTTCCTTAGAAGTCAACGCCAGAAGCATAAAATACAATATAAATACAACAGGTTTTCCATCGTATAAAACGAATAATTGCAACCAGTATGAATGTTATGGTCATTTCTACGTTCCGGGCAACCTAGGCTTCACTCTATGGCGTTCTTCCACTACATCGAATGGCAACGGCCTCAGAAGTCAACGCCTGAAGCATAAAATGCAATATAAATACAACAGTTTTTCCATCGTATAAAACGACTAAGTGCAACCAGTATGAAAGTTAACGTCATTTCTACTTTCCGGGCAACCCAGGCTTCACCCTAGGGCGTTGTTCCAACAGATTGAATAGTTAGGGCCTTAGAGGTCAACGCCGGATGCATAAAATGCTATAAAAATACAACAGTTTTTCCATCGTACAAAAGGATTAATTGCAACCAGTTTGAAAGTGATGGTCATATCTACGTTCCGGGCAACCTAGGCTTCACTCTAGGGCGTTGCTCCACCAGATCGAATAGTTAGGGCCTTGGAAGTCAACGCCAGAAGCATAAAATGCAATATAAGTACAACAGTTTTTCCATCGTATAAAATGAATAATTGCAAACATTGCGAAAGTAATGGTCATTCCACGTTCCGGGCAACCTAGGCGTCACTCTAGTGCGTTGCTCCACCACATCTAATTGCTACGGCCGTAGACGTCAACGACAGAAGCATAAAATACAATAAAGATGCAACAGCTTTTCCATCGTATAAAACGAATAATTGCACCCAGTGTGAAAGTTATTGTCATTTCTACTTTCTGCGCAACCTAGGCTTCACCCTAGGGCGTTGCTCCAACAGATTGAATAGTTAGGACCTTAGAAGTCAATGCCCGAAGCATAAAATGCAATAAAAATACAACAGTTTTTCCATCATATAACAGGAATAATTGCAACCAGTTTGAAAGTGATGGTCATTTCTACGTTCCGGGCAACCTAGGCTTCACTCGAGGGCGTTGCTCCACCAGATCGAATAGTTAGGGCCTTAGAAGTCAACGCCCGAAGCATAAAATGCAATAAAAATACAACAGTGTTTCCATCGTATAACAGGAATAATAGCAACCAGTTTGGAAGTGATGGCCTATTCTACGTTCCGCGCAACCTAGGCTTCACTCCAGGGCGTTGCTCCACCAGATCGAATAGTTACGGCCTAAGAAGACAACGCCAGAAGCATAAAATTCGATATAAATACAACAGCTTTTCCATCGTATAAAACGAACAATTGCAACCAGTGTGAAAGTTATGGTCATTGCTACGTTCCGGGCAACCTAGGCTTCACCCCAGGTCGTTGTTCCACCAGATCGAATAGTTACGGCCTAAGAAGTGAACGCCAGCAGCATAAAATACAATATAAATACAACAGTTCTTCCATCATATAAAACGAATAATTGCAACCAGTATGAAGGTTATGGTCATTTCTACGTTCCGGGAAACCCAGGCTTCACTCTATGGCGTTCTTCCACCACATCGAATAGCTACGGCCTCAGAAGTCAACGCCTGAAGCATAAAATGCAATAAAAATACAACAGCCTTTCCATCCTATAACAGGAATAATTGCAACCAGTTTGATAGTGATGGTCATTTCTACGTTCCGAGCAACCTAGGCTTCACTCTAGGGCGTTGTTCCACCAGTTCGAATTGTTAGGGCCTAAGAAGTCAACGCCAGAAGCATAAGATACAATATAAATATAACAGTTTTTCCATCGTATAGAACGAATAATAGCAACCAGTGTGAAAGTTATGGTCACTTCTACGTTCCGGGCAACCTAGGCCTCTCTCTAGGGCGTTGTTCCACCAGTTCGAATTGTTAGGGCCTAAGAAGTCAACGCCAGAAGCATAAGATACAATATAAATATAACAGTTTTTCCATCGTATAGAACGAATAATAGCATCCAGTGTGAAAGTTATGGTCATTTCTACGTTCCGGGCAACCTAGGCTTCACTCTAGGGCGTTGCTCCACCAGATCAAACAGTTAGTTCCTTAGAAGTCAACGCCCGAAGCATAAAATACAAAATAAATAGAACAATTTTTCCATCGTATAAAACGAATAATAGCAACCAGTGTGAAAGTTATGATCATTTCTACGTTCTGGCAACCTAGGCTTCACCCCAGGGCGTTGTTCCACCAGATCGAATAGTTAGGGCCTAAGAAGTGAACGCCAGCAGCATAAAATACAATATAAATACAACAGTTCTTCCATCATATAAAACGAATAATTGAAACCAGTATGAAAGTTATGGTCATTTCTACGTTCCGGGCAACCTAGGCCTCTCTCTAGCGCGTTGTTCCACCAGATTGAATAGTTAGGGCCTAAGAAATGAACGCCAGCAGCATAAAATACAATATAAATACAACAGTTCTTCCATCATATAAAACGAATAATTGCAACCAGTATGAAAGTTATGGTCATTTGTACGTTCCAGGCAACCTAGGCTTCACTCTAGGGCGTTGTTCCACCAGATCGAATTGTTAGGGCCTAAGAAGACAACGCCAGAAGCATAAGATACAATATAAATATAACAGTTTTTCCATCATATAAATCGAGTAATTGCAACCAGTATGAAAGTTGTGGTCATTTCTACTTTCCGGGCAACCTAGGCTACTCCCTAGGGCGTTGCTCCAACAGATCGAATAGTCAGTGCCTTAGAAGTCAACCGCGAAGCATAAAATACAAAATAAATAGAACTGTTTTTCCATCGTATAAAACGAATAATTGCAACCAGTATGAAAGTTAACGTCATTTCTACGTTCCGGGCAACCTAGGCTTCACTCTAGGGCGTTGCACCACCAGATCGAATAGTTAGGGCCTTAGAAGTCAACGCCAGAATCATAAAATACAATAAAGATGCAACGGCTTTTCCATCGTATTAAACGAATAATTTCAACCAGTGTGAATGTTATGGTCATTTCTACATTCCGAGCAACCTAGGCTTCACTCTAGGGCGTTGATCCACCAGATAGAATAGTTAGGGCCTTAGAAGTCAACGCCTGAAGCATAAAATACTTTAAAAGTACAACAGTCTTTCCGTCCTATAACAGGAATAAATGCAACCCGTGCGAAAGTGATGGTCATTTGTACGTTCCAGGCAACCTAGGCTTCACTCTAGGGCGTTGTTCCACCACATCGAATTGTTAGGGCCTAAGAAGTCAACGCGAGAAGCATAAGATACAATATAAATATAACAGTTTTTCCATCGTATAGAACGAATAATAGCAACCAGTGTGAAAGTTATGGTCACTTCTACGTTCCGGGCAACCTAGGCTTCACTCTAGGGCGTTGCTCCACCAGATCAAACAGTTAGGGCCTAAGAAGTGAACGCTAGAAGCATAAAATACAATATAATTACAACAGTTTTTCCATCATATAAAACGAGTAATTGCAACCAGTATGAAAGTTGTGGTCATTTCTACTTTCCGGGCAACCTAGGCTTCACTCTAGGGCGTTGCTCCACCAGATCGAATAGTTAGGGCCTTAGAAGTCTACGCCAGAATCATAAAATACAATAAAGATGCAACAGATTTTCCATCGTATTAAACGAATAATTTCAACCAGTGTGAATGTTATGGTCATTTCTACATTCCGAGCAACCTAGGCTTCACTCTAGGGCGTTGATCCAACAGATTGAATAGTTAGGGCATTAGCAGTCAACGCCCGAAGCATAAAATACAATATAAATACAACAGTTTTTCCATCATATAACAGGAATAATAGCAACCAGTGTGAAAGTTATAGTCATTTCTACGTTCCGGGCAAACTAGGCTTCACTCTACGGCGTTGCTCCACCAGATCAAACAGCTAGGGCCTTAGAAGTCAACGCCCGAAGCATAAAATACAATATAAATATAACAGTTTTTCCATCGTATAGAACGAATAATAGCAACCAGCGTGAAAGTTATCGTCATTTCTACTTTCCGGGCAACCTAGGCTTCACCCTAGGGCGTTGCTCCAACAGATTGAATAGCTAGGGCCTTAGAAGTCAACGCCCGATGCATAAAACACAAAATTAATAGAACAGTTTTTCCATCGTGTAAAACGAATAATTGCCACCGGTGTGAAAGTTATGGTCATTTCTACGTTCCGGTCAACCTAGGCTTCACCATAGGGCGTTGTTCCACCAGACCGAATAGTTAGGGCCTAAGAAGTGAACACCAGATGCATAAAATACAATATAAATACAACTGTTTTTCCATCATACAAAACAAATAATTGCAACCAGTATGAAAGCTATGGTCATTTCTACTTTACGGGCAAGCTAGGCTACACCATAGGGCGTTGCTCTTACAGATTGAATAGTTAGGGCCTTAGAAGTTAATGCCCGAAGCATAAAATGCAATAAAAATACAACAGTTTTTCCTTCATATAACAGGAATATTTGCAACCAGTTTGAAAGTGATGGTAATTGCTACGTTCCGGGCAACTTAGACTTCACTCTAGGGCGTTGCTCCACCAGATCGAATAGTTAGTGCCTTAGAAGTCAACGCCAGAAGCATAAAATACAATATAAATACAACAGTTTTTCATCGTATAAAACGAATAATTGCAACCAGTATGAAAGTTAACGTCATTTCTACTTTCCGGGCAACCTAGGCTTCACTCTAGGGCGTTGATTCAACAGATTGAATAGTTAGGGCCTTAGAAGTCAACGCCCGATGCATAAAATACAAAATAAGTGGAACAGTTTTTCAATCGTGTAAAACGAATAATTGCTACCGGTGTGAAAGTTATGGTCATTTCTACGCTCCGGTCAACCTAGGCTTCACCATAGGGCGTTATTCCACCAGATCGAATATTTAGGGCCTAAGAAGTGAACGCCAGAAGCATAAAATACAATATAAATACAACAGTTTTTCCATCATACAAAACGAATAATTACAACCAGTATGAAAGCTAGGGTCATTTCTACTTTACGGGCAACCTAGGCTACACATTTGGGCGTTGCTCTTACAGATTGAATAGTTAGGGCCTTAGAAGTTAATGCCCGAAGCATAAAATGCAATAAAAATACAACAGTTTTTCCATCATATAACAGGAATATTTGCAACCAGATTGAAAGTGATGGTAATTGCTACGTTCCGGGCAACCTATGCTTCACTCTAGGGCGTTGCTCCACCAGATCGAATAGTTAGTGCCTTAGAAGTCAACGCCAGAAGCATAAAATGCAATATAAATACAACAGTTTGTCCATCGTACAAAACGACTAAGTGCAACCAGTATGAAAGTTAACGTCATTTCTACGTTCCGGGCAACCTAGGCTTCACTCTAGGGCGTTGCTCCACCAGATCAAACAGTTAGGGCCTTAGAAGTCAACGCCCGAAGCATAAAATACAAAATAAATAAAACAGTCTTTCCATCCTATAACAGGAATAATTGCAACCAGTTTGAAGATGATGGTCATTTCTACGTTCCGGGCAGCCTAGGCTTCACTCTAGAGCGTTGCTCCAACAGATCGAATAGTTAGTGCCTTAGAAGTCAACGCCAGAAGCATAAAATACAATATAAATACAACAGGTTTTCCATCGTATAAAACGAATAATTGCAACCAGTATGAAAGTTATGGTCATTTCTACGTTCCGGGCAACCTAGGCTTCACTCTATGGCGTTCTTCCACTACATCGAATGGCAACGGCCTCAGAAGTCAACGCCTGAAGGATAAAATACAATAAAAATACAACAGTTTTTCCATCATATAACAGGAATAATTGCAACCAGTTTGAAAGTGATGGTCATTTCTACGTTCCGGGCAACCTACGCCTCTCTCTAGCGCGTTGTTCCACCAGATTGAATAGTTAGGGCCTAAGAAATGAACGCCAGCAGCATAAAATACAATTTTTAATACAACAGTTCTTCCATCATATAAAACGAATAATTGCAACCAGTATGAAAGTTATGGTCATTTGTACGTTCCAGGCTACCTAGGCTTCACTCTAGGGCGTTGTTCCACCAGATCGAATTGTTAGGGCCTAAGAAGACAACGCCAGAAGCATAAGATACAATATAAATATAACAGTTTTTCCATCGTATAGAACGAATAATAGCATCCACTGTGAAAGTTATGGCCATTTCTACGTTCCGGGCAACCTAGGCTTCACTCTAGGGCGTTGCTCCACCAGATCAAACAGTTAGGGCCTTAGAAGTCAACGCCCGAAGCATAAAATACAAAATAAATAGAACAGTTTTTCCATTGTATAAAACGAATAATTAGTACCTGTGTAAAAGTTATGGTCATTTCTACGTTCCGGGCAACCTAGGCTTCACCCTAGGGCGTTGTTCCACCAGACCGAATAGTTAGGGCCTAAGAAGTGAACGCCAGAAGCATAAAAAACAATATAAATACAACAGTTTTTCCATCATATAAATCGAGTAATTGCAACCAGTATGAAAGTTGTGGTCATTTCTACTTTCCGGGCAACCTAGGCTACACCCTAGGGCGTTGCTCCAACAGATCGAATAGTTAGTGCCTTAGAAGTCAACGCCAGAAGCATAAAATACAAAATAAATAGAACTGTTTTTCCATCGTATAAAACGAATAATTGCAACCAGTATGAAAGTTAACGTCATTTCTACGTTCCGGGCAACCCAGGCTTCACAATAGGGCGTTGTTCCAACAGATTGAATAGTTAGGGCCTTAGAAGTCAACGCCGGATGCATAAAATGCAATAAAAATACAACAGTTTTTCCATCGTATAAAAGGATTAATTGCAACCAGTTTGAAAGTGATGGTCATTTCTACGTTCCGGGCAACCTAGGCTTCACTCTAGGGCGTTGCTCCACCAGATCGAATAGTTAGGGCCTTAGAAGTCAACTCCAGAAGCATAAAATGCAATATAAGTACAACAGTTTTTCCATCGTATAAAATGAATAATTGCAAACATTGCGAAAGTAATGGTCATTCCACGTTCCGGGCAACCTAGGCGTCACTCTAGTGCGTTGCTCAACCACATCTAATTGCTACGGCCTTAGACGTCAACGACAGAAGCATAAAATACAATAAAGATGCAACAGCTTTTCCATCGTATAAAACGAATAATTGCACCCAGTGTGAAAGTTATTGTCATTTCTACTTTCTGCGCAACCTAGGCTTCACCCTAGGGCCTTGCTCCAACAGATTGAATAGTTAGGACCTTAGAAGTCAATGCCCGAAGCATAAAATGCAATAAAAATACAACAGTTTTTCCATCATATAACAGGAATAATTACAGCCAGTTTGAAAGTGATGGTCATTTCTACGTTCCGGGCAACCTAGGCTTCACTCGAGGGCGTTGCTCCGCCAGATCGAATAGTTAGGGCCTTAGAAGTCAACGCCCGAAGCATAAAATGCAATAAAAATACAACAGTGTTTCCATCATATAACAGGAATAATAGCAACCAGTTTGGAAGTGATGGCCTATTCTACGTTCCGCGCAACCTAGGCTTCACTCCAGGGCGTTGCTCCACCAGATCGAATAGTTACGACCTAAGAAGACAACGCCAGAAGCATAAAATTCGATATAAATACAACAGCTTTTCCATCGTATAAAACGAACAATTGCAACCAGTGTGAAAGTTATGGTCATTGCTACGTCCCGGGCAACCTAGGCTTCACCCCAGGTCGTTGTTCCACCAGATCGAATAGTTAGGGCCTAAGAAGTGAACGCCAGCAGCATAAAATACAATATAAATACAACAGTTCTTCCATCATATAAAACGAATAATTGCAACCAGTATGAAAGTTATGGTCATTTCTACGTTCCGGGAAACCCAGGCTTCACTCTATGGCGTTCTTCCACCACATCGAATAGCTACGGCCTCAGAAGTCAACGCCTGAAGCATAAAATACAATAAAAATACAACAGCCTTTGCATCCTATAACAGGAATAATTGCAACCAGTTTGATAGTGATGGTCATTTCTACGTTCCGAGCAACCTAGGCTTCACTCTAGGGCGTTGTTCCACCAGTTCGAATTGTTAGGGCCTAAGAAGTCAACGCCAGAAGCATAAGATACAATATAAATATAACAGTTTTTCCATCGTATAGAACGAATAATAGCATCCAGTGTGAAAGTTATGGTCATTTCTACGTTCCGGGCAACCTATGCTTCACTCCAGGGCGTTGCTCCACCAGATCAAACAGTTAGTTCCTTAGAAGTCAACCCCCGAAGCATAAAATACAAAATAAATAGATCAGTTTTTCCATCGTATAAAACGAATAATAGCAACCAGTGTGAAAGTTATGATCATTTCTACGTTCTGGCAACCTAGGCTTCACCCCAGGGCGTTGTTCCACCAGATCGAATAGTTAGAGCCTAATAAGTGAACGCCAGCAGCATAAAATACAATATAAATACAACAGTTCTTCCATCATATAAAACGAATAATTGCAACCAGTATGAAAGTTGTGGTCATTTCTACGTTCCGGCAACCTAGGCTTCACTCTATGGCGTTCTTCCACCACATCGAATAGTTGCGGCCTCAGAAGTCAACGCCTGAAGCATAAAATACAATAAAAATACAACAGTCTTTCCATCCTATAACAGGAATAATTGCAACCAGTTTGAAGATGATGGTCATTTCTACGTTCCGGGCAACCTAGGCTTCACTCTAGAGCGTTGCTCCACCAGATCGAATAGTTAGTGCCTTAGAAGTCTACGCCAGAAGCATAAAATACAATATAAATACAACAGGTTTTCCATCGTATAAAACGAATAATTGCAACCAGTATGAAAGTTATGGTCATTTCTACGTTCCGGGCAACCTAGGCTTCACTCTATGGCGTTCTTCCACTACATCGAATGGCAACGGCCTCAGAAGTCAACGCCTGAAGCATAAAATACAATAAAAATACAACAGTTTTTCCATTGTATAGCATGACCAATTGCAACCAGTGCGAAAGTAACGATCATTTCGATGTTTCGGGCATCCTAGACTTAACTCTGAGGCGCTGCTCCACCAGATCGAAGAGTTAGGGTCTAAGAAGTCAACATCGGAAGCATAAAATACAATATAAATACAACAGCTTTTCCATCGTAGAAAACGAATAATTGCAACCTGTGTGAAGGTTATGGTCATATCTACGTTCCGGGCAAGCTTGGCTTCACTGTAGGGTGTTGCTTCACCAGATCGAATAGGTAGGGCCATAGAAGTCTACGCCTGAAGCATAAAGTACAATAAATATACAATAGTTTTTCCATCGTATATCAGGAATAATAGCAGCCAGTGTGAAAGTGATGGTCATTTCTACGTTCCGCGCAACGTAGGCTTCACTCTAGGGCATTGTTCCACCAGATCGAACACTTAGGGTCTAAGAAGGCACCGCCAGAAGCATAAAATACAATATAAATATAACAGTTTTTCCATCGTGTAAAACGAATAATAGCAATCAGTGTGAAACTTATGGTCGTTTCTAAGTTCCAGGCAACCTAGGCTTCACCCTAGGGCGTTGCTCCAACAAATTGAATAGTTAGGGCCTTAGAAGTCAACGCCCGAAGCATAAAATACAAAATAAATAGAACAGTTTTTTCTTCGCATAAAACTAATAATTGCAACCAGTGTGAAAGTAATGGGCATTTCTACGTTCCGGGCAACCTAGGCTTCACTCTAGGGCGTCGCACCACCACGTCGAATAGCTACGGCTTTAGAAGTCAACGCCAGAAGCATAAAATACAGTATAGATACAACAAATTTTCCATTGTACAGCACGACCAATTGCAACCAGTGCGAAAGTAACGATCATTTCGACGTTTCCGTCATCCTAGACTTAACTCTGAGGCGTTGCTCCACCAGATCGAAGAGTTTGGGTCTAAGAAGTCAACACCGGAAGCATAAAATGCAATATAAATACAACAGCTTTTCCATCGTAGAAAACGAATAATTGCAACCTGCGTGAAGGTTATGGTCATATATACGTTCCGGGCAACCTTCGCTTCTCTGTAGGGTGTTACTCCACCAGATCGAATAGGTAGGGCCATAGAAGTCTACGCCCGAAGCATAAAATACGATAAATATACAAGAGTTTTTCCATCGTATATCAGGAATAATAGCAACCAGTGTGAAAGTTATGGTCATTTCTACGTTCCGGACAACCTAGGCTTCACTCTAGGGCGTTGCTCCACCAGATCGAATAGTTAGGGCCTAAGAAGTGAACGCCAGAAGCGTAAAATGCAATAATAATACAACAGTTTTTCCATCGTATAACAGGATTAATTGCAACCAGTTTGAAAGTGATGGTCATTTCTCCTTTCCGGGCAACCTAGGCTTCACTCTAGGTCGTTGCTCCACTAGGTCGAATAGCTAGGGCCTTAGAAGTCAACGCCAGAAGCATAAATTACAATATAAATACAACAGTTCTTCTATTGTATAAAACGAATAATTGCAACCAGTATGAAACTTATGGTCATTTCTAAGTTCCGGGCAACCTAGGCCTCACTCTAGCGCGTTGTTCCACCAGACTGAATAATTAGGGCCTAAGGAGTGAACGCCAGCAGCATAAAATACAATATAAATACAACAGTTCTTCCATCATATAAAACGAATAATTGCAACCAGTTTGAAAGTGATGGTCATTTCTACGTTCCGGGCAACCTAGGCTTCACTCGAGGGCGTTGCTCCACCAGATCGAATAGTTAGGGCCTTAGAAGTCAACGCCCGAAGCATAAAATGCAATAAAAATACAACAGTGTTTCCATCATATAACAGGAATAATAGCAACCAGTTTGGAAGTGATGGCCTATTCTACGTTCCGCGCAACCTAGGCTTCACTCCAGGGCGTTCTTCCACCACATCGAATAGTTGCGGCCTCAGAAGTCAATGCCTGAAGCATAAAATACAATAAAAATACAACAGTCTTTCCATCCTATAACAGGAATAATTGCAACCAGTTTGAAGATGATGGTCATTTCTACGTTCCGGGCAACCTAGGCTTCACGCCAGGCCGTTGTTCCACCAGATCGAATAGTTAGGGCCTAAGAAGTGAACGCCAGCAGCATAAAATACAATATAAATGCAACAGTTCTTCCATCATATAAAACGAATAATTGCAACCAGTATGAAAGTTATGGTCACTTCTACGTTCCGGGCAACCCAGGCTTCACTCTATGGCGTTCTCCCACCACATCGAATAGCTACGGCCTCAGAAGTCAAAGCCTGAAGCATAAAATACAATAAAAATACAACAGCCTTTCCATCCTATAACAGGAATAATTGCAACCAGTTTGATAGTGATGGTCATTTCTACGTTCCGGGGATCCTAGGCTTCACTCTAGGGCGTTGCTCCACCAGATCGAATAGTTAGTGCCTTAGAAGTCAACGCCAGAAACATAAAATACAATATAAACACAACAGTTTTTCCATCGTATAAAACGAATAATTGCTACCAGTATGGAAGTGATGCTCATTTCTACGTTCCGGGCAACCTAGGCCTCACCCTATGGCGTTGTTCCACCAGATTGAATAGTTAGGGCCTAAGAAATCAACGCCAGAAGCATAAAATACAATATAAATATAACAGTTTTTCCATCGTATAAAACGAATAATTTCAACCAGTGTGAATGTTATGGTCATTTCTACATTCGGAGCAACCTAGGCTTCACTCTAGGGCGTTGATCCACCAGATAGAATAGTTAGGGCCTTAGAAGTCAACACCAGAAGCATAAAATTCAATAAAGATGCAACAGTTTTTCCATCGTATAGCAGGAATAACTGCAAACAGTGTGAAAGTACTGGTCATTTCTACGTTCCGGGTAACCTAGGCTTCACTCTAGGGCGTTGTTCCACCAGATCGAACAGTTAGGGCCTAAGAAGTCAATGCCCGAAGCATAAAATACAATATAAATATAACAGTTTTTCCATCGAATAGAACGAATAATAGCAACCAGTGTGAAAGTTAACGTCATTTCTACTTTCCGAGCAACCTAGGCTTCACCCTACGGCGTTGCTCCAACAGATTGAATAGTTGGGGCCTTAGAAGTCAACGCTCGATGCATAAAATACAAAATAAATAGAACAGTTTTTCCATCGTGTAAAACGAATAATTGCTACCGGTGTGAAAGTTATGGTCATTTCTACGTTCCGGTCAACCTAGGCTTCACCATATGGCGTTATTCCACCAGATCGAATAGTTAGGGCCTAAGAAGTCAACGCCCGAAGCATAAAATACAAAATAAATAGAACAGTTTTTCCATGGTACAAAACGAACACTTGCTACCAGTGTAAAAGTTATGGTCATTTCTACGTTCCGGGCAACCTAGGCTTCACCCTAGGGCGTTGTTCCACCAGATCGAATAGTTAGGGCCTAAGAAGTGAACGCCAGAAGCATAAAATACAATATAAATACAACAGTTTTTCCATCATATAAAACGAGTAATTGCAACCAGTATGAAAGTTGTGGTCATTTCTACTTTCCGGGCAACCCAGGCTACACCCTAGGGCGTTGCTCCAACAGATCGAATAGTTAGTGCCTTAGAAGTCCACGGCCGAAGCATAAAATACAAAATAAATAGTACTGTTTTTCCGTCGTATAAAACGAATAATTGCAACCAGTATGAGAGTTAACGTCATTTCTACGTTCCGGGCAACCTAGGCTTCACACTAGGGCGTTGATCCACCAGATAGAATAGTTAGGGTCTTAGAAGTCAACGTCAGAAGCATAAAATTCAATAAGGATGCAACTGTTTTTCCATCGTATAGCAGGAATAACTGCAAACAGTGTGAAAGTACTGGTCAATTCTACGTTCCGGGTAACCTAGGCTTCACTCTAGGGCGTTGTTCCACCAGATCGAACAGTTAGGGCCTAAGAAGGCACCGCCAGAAGCATAAAATACAATATAAATATAACAGTTTTTCCATCGTATAAAACGAATAATAGCAACCAGTGTGTAAGTTATGGTCATTTCTACGTTCCGGCAACCTAGGCTTCAACCCAGGGCGTTGTTCCACCAGGTAGAATAGTTAGGGCCTAAGAAGTGAACGCCAGCAGCATAAAATACAATATAAATACAACAGTTCTTCCATCATATAAAACGAATAATTGCAACCAGTATGAAAGTTATGGTCATTTCTACGTTCCGCGCAACCTAGGCTTCACTCTATGGCGTTCTTCCACCACATCGAATAGCTGCGGCCTCAGAAGTCAACGCCTGAAGCATAAAATACAATAAAAATACAACAGTCTTTCCATCGTATAAAACGAATAATTGCTACCAGTATGGAAGTGATGGTCATTTCTACGTTCCGGGCAACCTAGGCCTCACTCTAGGGCGTTGTTCCACCAGATCGAACAGTTAGGGCCTAAGAAGGCACCGCCAGAAGCATAAAATACAATATAAATATAACAGTTTTGCCATCGTATAGAACGAATAATAGCATCCAGTGTGAAAGTTATGGTCATTTCTACGTTCCGGGCAACCTAGGCTTCACTCTAGGGCGTTGCTCCACCAGATCAAACAGTTAGTTCCTTAGAAGTCAACGCCCGGAGCATAAAATACAAAATAAATAGACCAGTTTTTCCATAGTATGAAACGAATAATAGCAACCAGTGTGAAAGTTATGATCATTTCTACGTTCGGGCAACCTAGGCTTCAACCCAGGGCGTTGTTCCACCAGATAGAATAGTTAGGGCCTAAGAAGTGAACGCCAGCAGCATAAAATACAATATAAATACAACAGTTCTTCCATCATATAAAACGTATAATTGCAACCAGTATGAAAGTTATGGTCATTTCTACGTTCCGCGCAACCTAGGCTTCACTCTATGGCGTTCTTCCACCACATCGAATAGCTGCGGCCTCAGAAGTCAACGCCTGAAGCATAAAATACAATAAAAATACAACAGTCTTTCCATCCTATAACAGGAATAATTGCAACCCTTGTGAAAGTGATGGTCATTTGTACGTTCCAGGCAACCTAGGCATCACTCTAGGGCGTTGTTCCACCAGATCGAATTGTTAGGGCCTTAGAAGTCAACGCCAGAAGCATAAGATGCAATATAAATATAACTGTTTTTCCATCGTATAGAACGAATAATAGCAACCAGTGTGAAAGTTATGGTCATTTCTACTTTCCGGGCAACCTAGGCTTCACGCCTAGGGCGTTGCTCCACCAGATCAAACAGTTAGGGCCTTAGATGTCAACGCCCGAAGCATAAAATACAAAATAAATAGAACAGTTTTTCCATGGTATAAAACGAACAATTGCTACCAGTGTAAAAGTTATTGTCATTTCTACGTTCCGGGCAACCTAGGCTTCACCCTAGGGCGTTGTTCCACCAGATCGAATAGTTAGGGCCTAAGAAGTGAACGCCAGAAGCATAAAATACAATATAAATACAACAGTTTTTCCATCATATAAAACGAGTAATTGCAACCAGTATGAAAGTTGTGGTCATTTCTACTTTCCGGGCAACCCAGGCTACACCCTAGGGCGTTGCTCCAACAGATCGAATAGTTAGTGCCTTAGAAGTCCACGGCCGAAGCATAAGATACAAAATAAATAGAACTGTTTTTCCGTCGTATAAAACGAATAATTGCAACCAGTATGAAAGTTAACGTCATTTCTACGTTCCGGGAAACCTAGGCTTCACTCTAGGGCGTTGCTCCACCAGATCGAATAGTTAGGGCCTTTGAAGTCGACGCCAGAATCATAAAATACAATAAAGATGCAACAGCTTTTCCATCGTATTAAACGAATAATAGCAACCAGTGTGAAAGTTATGATCATTTCTACGTTCCGGGCAACCTAGGCTTCACACTAGGGCGCTGCTCCAACAGATTGAATAGTTAGGGCCTTAGAAGTCAACGCCCGAAGCATAAAATGCAATAAAAATGCAACAGTTTTTCCATCGTATAAAAGGATTAATTGCAACCAGTTTGAAAGTGATGGTCATTTCTACGTTCCGCGCAACCTAGGCTTCACTCCAGGGCGTTGCTCCACCAGATCGAATAGTTACGGCCTAAGAAGTCAACGCCAGAAGCTTAAAATACGATATAAGTAAAACAGCTTTTCCGTCGTATAAAACGAATAATTGCAACCAGTATGAGAGTTAACGTCATTTCTACGTTCCGGGCAACCTAGGCTTCACACTAGGGCGTTGATCCACCAGATAGAATAGTTAGGGCCTTAGAAGTCAACGTCAGAAGCATAAAATTCAATAAGAATGCAACAGTTTTTCCATCGTATAGCAGGAATAACTGCAAACAGTGTGAAAGTACTGGTCATTTCTACGTTCCGGGCGACCTAGGCTTCACTCTATGGCGTTCTTCCACTACATCGAATAGCAGCGGCCTCAGAAGTCAACGCCTGAAGCATAAAATATAATAAAAATTCAACAGTCTTTGCGTCCTCTAACAGGAATAATTGCAACCCGTGTGAAAGTGATGGTCATTTCTACGTTCCGGGCGACCTAGGCTTCACTCTAGAGCGTTGCTCCACCGGATCGAATTGTTAGGGCCTAAGAAGTCAACGCCAGAAGCATAAGATACAATATAAATATAACAGTTTTTCCATCGTATAGAACGAATAATAGCAACCAGTGTGAAAGTTATGGTCATTTCTACTTTCCGGGCAACCTAGGCTTCACGCCTAGGGCGTTGCTCCACCAGATCAAACAGTTAGGGCCTTAGAAGTCAACGTCCGAAGCATAAAATACAAAATAAATAGAACAGTTTTTCCATGGTATAAAACGAACAATTGCTACCAGTGTAAAAGTTATGGTCATGTCTACGTTCCTGGCAACCTAGGCTTCACCCTAGGGCGTTGCTCCACCAGATCGAATAGTTAGGGCCTTAGAAGTAACGCCAGAATCATAAAATACAATAAAGATGCAACAGCTTTTCCATCGTATTAAACGAATAATTTCAACCAGTGTGAATGCTATGGTCATTTCTACATTCCGAGCAACCTAGGCTTCACTCTAGGGCGTTGATCCAACAGATTGAATAGTTAGGGCCTTAGCAGTCAACGCCCGAAGCATAAAATACAATATAAATACAACAGTCTTTCCATCATATAACAGGAATAATAGCAATCAGTTTGAAAGTGATTATCATTTCTACGTTCCGGGCAATCTAGGCTTCACTCTAGATCGTTGCTCCACCAGATCGAATAGTTAGTGCCTTTGAAGTCAACGCCAGAAGCATAAAATCCAATATAAGTACAACAGTTTTTCCATCGTATAAAACGGATAATTGCAACCAGTATGACAGTTATGGTCATTTCTACGTTCCGGGCAACCTAGGCTTCACTCTATGGCGTTCTTCCACTACATCGAATAGCAACGGGCCCAGAAGTCAACGCCTGAAGCATAAAATACAATAAAAATACAACAGTCTTTCCGTCCTATAACAGGAATAATTGCAACCCGTGTGAAAGTGATGGTCATTTGTACGTTCCAGGCAGCCTAGGCTTCACTCTAGGGCGTTGTTCCACCAGATCGAATTGTTAGGGCCTAAGAAGTCAACGCCAGAAGCATAAGATACAGTATAAATATAACATTTTTTCCATAGTATAAAACGAATAATGGCAACCAGTGTGAAAGTTATGATCATTTCTACGTTTCGGCAACCTAGGCTTCACCCCAGGGCGTTGTTCCACCAGATCGAATAGTTAGGGCCTAAGAAGTGAACGCCAGCAGCATAAAATACAATATAAATACAACAGTTTTTCATCGTATAAAACGAATAATTGCAACCAGTATGAAAGTTAACGTCATTTCTACTTTCCGGGCAACCTAGGCTTCACTCTAGGGCGTTGATTCAACAGATTGAATAGTTAGGGCCTTAGAAGTCAACGCCCGATGCATAAAATACAAAATAAGTAGAACAGTTTTTCAATCGTGTAAAACGAATAATTGCTACCGGTGTGAAAGTTATGGTCATTTCTACGCTCCGGTCAACCTAGGCTTCACCATAGGGCGTTATTCCACCAGATCGATTATTTAGGGCCTAAGAAGTGAACGCCAGAAGCATAAAATACAATATAAATACAACAGTTTTTCCATCATACAAAACGAATAATTGCAACCAGTATGAAAGCTAGGGTCATTTCTACTTTACGGGCAACCCAGGCTTCACAATAGGGCGTTGTTCCAACAGATTGAATAGTTAGGGCCTTAGAAGTCAACGCCGGATGCATAAAATGCAATAAAAATACAACAGTTTTTCCATCGTATAAAAGGATTAATTGCAACCAGTTTGAAAGTGATGGTCATTTCTACGTTCCGGGCAACCTAGGCTTCACTCTAGGGCGTTGCTCCACCAGATCGAATAGTTAGGGCCTTAGAAGTCAACGCCAGAAGCATAAAATGCAATATAAGTACAACAGTTTTTCCATCGTATAAAATGAATAATTGCAAACATTGCGAAAGTAATGGTCATTCCACGTTCCGGGCAACCTAGGCGTCACTCTAGTGCGTTGCTCAACCACATCTAATTGCTACGGCCTTAGACGTCAACGACAGAAGCATAAAATACAATAAAGATGCAACAGCTTTTCCATCGTATAAAACGAATAATTGCACCCAGTGTGAAAGTTATTGTCATTTCTACTTTCTGCGCAACCTAGGCTTCACCCTAGGGCGTTGCTCCAACAGATTGAATAGTTAGGACCTTAGAAGTCAATGCCCGAAGCATAAAATGCAATAAAGATGCAACAGCTTTTCCATCGTATTAAACGAATAATAGCAACCAGTGTGAAAGTTATGATCATTTCTACGTTCCGGGCAACCTAGGCTTCACACTAGGGCGTTGCTCCAACAGATTGAATAGTTAGGGCCTTAGAAGTCAACGCCCGAAGCATAAAATGCAATAAAAATGCAACAGTTTTTCCATCGTATAAAAGGATTAATTGCAACCAGTTTGAAAGTGATGGTCATTTCTACGTTCCGCGCAACCTAGGCTTCACTCCAGGGCGTTGCTCCACCAGATCGAATAGTTACGGCCTAAGAAGTCAACGCCAGAAGCTTAAAATACGATATAAATAAAACAGCTTTTCCGTCGTATAAAACGAATAATTGCAACCAGTATGAGAGTTAACGTCATTTCTACGTTCCGGGCAACCTAGGCTTCACACTAGGGCGTTGATCCACCAGATAGAATAGTTAGGGCCTTAGAAGTCAACGTCAGAAGCATAAAATTCAATAAGAATGCAACAGTTTTTCCATCGTATAGCAGGAATAACTGCAAACAGTGTGAAAGTACTGGTCATTTCTACGTTCCGGGCGACCTAGGCTTCACTCTATGGCGTTCTTCCACTACATCGAATAGCAGCGGCCTCAGAAGTCAACGCCTGAAGCATAAAATATAATAAAAATTCAACAGTCTTTGCGTCCTCTAACAGGAATAATTGCAACCCGTGTGAAAGTGATGGTCATTTCTACGTTCCGGGCGACCTAGGCTTCACTCTAGAGCGTTGCTCCACCGGATCGAATTGTTAGGGCCTAAGAAGTCAACGCCAGAAGCATAAGATACAATATAAATATAACAGTTTTTCCATCGTATAGAACGAATAATAGCAACCAGTGTGAAAGTTATGGTCATTTCTACTTTCCGGGCAACCTAGGCTTCACGCCTAGGGCGTTGCTCCACCAGATCAAACAGTTAGGGCCTTAGAAGTCAACGTCCGAAGCATAAAATACAAAATAAATAGAACAGTTTTTCCATGGTATAAAACGAACAATTGCTACCAGTGTAAAAGTTATGGTAATGTCTACGTTCCTGGCAACCTAGGCTTCACCCTAGGGCGTTGCTCCACCAGATCGAATAGTTAGGGCCTTAGAAGTAACGCCAGAATCATAAAATACAATAAAGATGCAACAGCTTTTCCATCGTATTAAACGAATAATTTCAACCAGTGTGAATGCTATGGTCATTTCTACATTCCGAGCAACCTAGGCTTCACTCTAGGGCGTTGATCCAACAGATTGAATAGTTAGGGCCTTAGCAGTCAACGCCCGAAGCATAAAATACAATATAAATACAACAGTCTTTCCATCATATAACAGGAATAATAGCAATCAGTTTGAAAGTGATTATCATTTCTACGTTCCGGGCAACCTAGGCTTCACTCTAGAGCGTTGCTCCACCAGATCGAATAGTTAGTGCCTTTGAAGTCAACGCCAGAAGCATAAAATCCAATATAAGTACAACAGTTTTTCCATCGTATAAAACGGATAATTGCAACCAGTATGACAGTTATGGTCATTTCTACGTTCCGGGCAACCTAGGCTTCACTCTATGGCGTTCTTCCACTACATCGAATAGCAACGGCCCCAGAAGTCAACGCCTGAAGCATAAAATACAATAAAAATACAACAGTCTTTCCGTCCTATAACAGGAATAATTGCAACCCGTGTGAAAGTGATGGTCATTTGTACGTTCCAGGCAGCCTAGGCTTCACTCTAGGGCGTTGTTCCACCAGATCGAATTGTTAGGGCCTAAGAAGTCAACGCCAGAAGCATAAGATACAGTATAAATATAACATTTTTTCCATAGTATAAAACGAATAATGGCAACCAGTGTGAAAGTTATGATCATTTCTACGTTTCGGCAACCTAGGCTTCACCCCAGGGCGTTGTTCCACCAGATCGAATAGTTAGGGCCTAAGAAGTGAACGCCAGCAGCATAAAATACAATATAAATACAACAGTTTTTCATCGTATAAAACGAATAATTGCAACCAGTATGAAAGTTAACGTCATTTCTACTTTCCGGGCAACCTAGGCTTCACTCTAGGGCGTTGATTCAACAGATTGAATAGTTAGGGCCTTAGAAGTCAACGCCCGATGCATAAAATACAAAATAAGTAGAACAGTTTTTCAATCGTGTAAAATGAATAATTGCTACCGGTGTGAAAGTGATGGTCATTTCTACGTTCCGGGCAACCTAGGCTTCACTCTAGGGCGTTGCTCCACCAGATCGAATAGTTAGGGCCTTAGAAGTCAACGCCAGAAGCATAAAATGCAATATAAGTACAACAGTTTTTCCATCGTATAAAATGAATAATTGCAAACATTGCGAAAGTAATGGTCATTCCACGTTCCGGGCAACCTAGGCGTCACTCTAGTGCGTTGCTCAACCACATCTAATTGCTACGGCCTTAGACGTCAACGACAGAAGCATAAAATACAATAAAGATGCAACAGCTTTTCCATCGTATAAAACGAATAATTGCACCCAGTGTGAAAGTTATTGTCATTTCTACTTTCTGCGCAACCTAGGCTTCACCCTAGGGCGTTGCTCCAACAGATTGAATAGTTAGGACCTTAGAAGTCAATGCCCGAAGCATAAAATGCAATAAAAATACAACAGTTTTTCCATCATATAACAGGAATAATTGCAGCCAGTTTGAAAGTGATGGTCATTTCTACGTTCCGGGCAACCTAGGCTTCACTCGAGGGCGTTGCTCCGCCAGATCGAATAGTTAGGGCCTTAGAAGTCAACGCCCGAAGCATAAAATGCAATAAAAATACAACAGTGTTTCCATCATATAACAGGAATAATAGCAACCAGTTTGGAAGTGATGGCCTATTCTACGTTCCGGGCAACCTAGGCTTCACTCTAGGGCGTTGCTCCACCAGATCAAACAGTTAGTTCCTTAGAAGTCAACCCCCGAAGCATAAAATACAAAATAAATAGATCAGTTTTTCCATCGTATAAAACGAATAATAGCAACCAGTGTGAAAGTTATGATCATTTCTACGTTCTGGCAACCTAGGCTTCACCCCAGGGCGTTGTTCCACCAGATCGAATAGTTAGGGCCAAATAAGTGAACGCCAGCAGCATAAAATACAATATAAATACAACAGTTCTTCCATCATATAAAACGAATAATTGCAACCAGTATGAAAGTTATCGTCATTTCTACGTTCCGGGAAACCCAGGCTTCACTCTATGGCGTTCTTCCACCACATCGAATAGCTACGGCCTCAGAAGTCAACGCCTGAAGCATAAAATACAATAAAAATACAACAGCCTTTCCATCCTATAACAGGAATAATTGCAACCAGTTTGATAGTGATGGTCATTTCTACGTTCCGAGCAACCTAGGCTTCACTCTAGGGCGTTGTTCCACCAGTTCGAATTGTTAGGGCCTAAGAAGTCAACGCCAGAAGCATAAGATACAATATAAATATAACAGTTTTTCCATCGTATAGAACGAATAATAGCATCCAGTGTGAAAGTTATGGTCATTTCTACGTTCCGGGCAACCTAGGCTTCACTCTAGGGCGTTGCTCCACCAGATCAAACAGTTAGTTCCTTAGAAGTCAACCCCCGAAGCATAAAATACAAAATAAATAGATCAGTTTTTCCATCGTATAAAACGAATAATAGCAACCCGTGTGAAAGTTATGATCATTTCTACGTTCTGGCAACCTAGGCTTCACCCCAGGGCGTTGTTCCACCAGATCGAATAGTTAGGGCCTAATAAGTGAACGCCAGCAGCATAAAATACAATATAAATACAACAGTTCTTCCATCATATAAAACGAATAATTGCAACCAGTATGAAAGTTGTGGTCATTTCTACGTTCCGGCAACCTAGGCTTCACTCTATGGCGTTCTTCCACCACATCGAATAGTTGCGGCCTCAGAAGTCAACGCCTGAAGCATAAAATACAATAAAAATACAACAGTCTTTCCATCCTATAACAGGAATAATTGAAACCAGTTTGAAGATGATGGTCATTTCTACGTTCCGGGCAACCTAGGCTTCACTCTAGAGCGTTGCTCCACCAGATCGAATAGTTAGTGCCTTAGAAGTCAACGCCAGAAGCATAAAATACAATATAAATACAACAGGTTTTCAATCGTATAAAACGAATAATTGCAACCAGTATGAAAGTTATGGTCATTTCTACGTTCCGGGCAACCTAGGCTTCACTCTTTGGCGTTCTTCCACTACATCGAATGGCAACGGCCTCAGAAGTCAACGCCTGAAGCATAAAATACAATAAAAATACAACAGTTTTTCCATTGTATAGCATGACCAATTGCAACCAGTGCGAAAGTAACGATCATTTCGATGGTTCGGGCATCCTAGACTTAACTCTGAGGCGCTGCTCCACCAGATCGAAGAGTTAGGGTCTAAGAAGTCAACATCGGAAGCATAAAATACAATATAAATACAACAGCTTTTCCATCGTAGAAAACGAATAATTGCAACCTGTGTGAAGGTTATGGTCATATCTACGTTCCGGGCAAGCTTGGCTTCACTGTAGGGTGTTGCTCCACCAGATCGAATAGGTAGGGCCATAGAAGTCTACACCCGAAGCATAAAATACAATAGATATACAATAGTTTTTCCATCGTATATCAGGAATAATAGCAACCAGTGTGAAAGTACTGGTCATTTCTACGTTCCGGGTAACCTAGGCTTCACTCTAGGGCGTTGTTCCACCAGATCGAACAGTTAGGGCCTAAGAAGTCAATGCCCGAAGCATAAAATACAATATAAATATAACAGTTTTTCCATCGTATAGAACGAATAATAGCAACCAGTGTGAAAGTTAACGTCATTTCTACTTTCCGGGCAACCTAGGCTTCACCCTACGGCGTTGCTCCAACAGATTGAATAGTTAGGGCCTTAGAAGTCAACGCTCGATGCATAAAATACAAAATAAATAGAACAGTTTTTCCATCGTGTAAAACGAATAATTGCTACCGGTGTGAAAGTTATGGTCATTTCTACGTTCCGGTCAACCTAGGCTTCACCATATGGCGTTATTCCACCAGATCGAATAGTTAGGGCCTAAGAAGTCAACGCCCGAAGCATAAAATACAAAATAAATAGAACAGTTTTTCCATGGTATAAAACGAACACTTGCTACCAGTGTAAAAGTTATGGTCATTTCTACGTTCCGGGCAACCTAGGCTTCACCCTAGGGCGTTGTTCCACCAGATCGAATAGTTAGGGCCTAAGAAGTGAACGCCAGAAGCATAAAATACAATATAAATACAACAGTTTTTCCATCATATAAAACGAGTAATTGCAACCAGTATGAAAGATGTGGTCATTTCTACTTTCCGGGCAACCCAGGCTACACCCTAGGGCGTTGCTCCAACAGATCGAATCGTTAGTGCCTTAGAAGTCCACGGCCGAAGCATAAAATACAAAATAAATAGTACTGTTTTTCCGTCGTATAAAACGAATAATTGCAACCAGTATGAGAGTTAACGTCATTTCTACGTTCCGGGCAACCTAGGCTTTACACTAGGACGTTGATCCACCAGATAGAATAGTTAGGGTCTTAGAAGTCAACGTCAGAAGCATAAAATTCAATAAGGATGCAACTGTTTTTCCATCGTATAGCAGGAATAACTGCAAACAGTGTGAAAGTACTGGTCAATTCTACGTTCCGGGTAACCTAGGCTTCACTCTAGGGCGTTGTTCCACCAGATCGAACAGTTAGGGCCTAAGAAGGCACCGCCAGAAGCATAAAATACAATATAAATATAACAGTTTTTCCATCGTATAAAACGAATAATAGCAACCAGTGTGTAAGTTATGGTCATTTCTACGTTCCGGCAACCTAGGCTTCAACCCAGGGCGTTGTTCCACCAGGTAGAATAGTTAGGGCCTAAGAAGTGAACGCCAGCAGCATAAAATACAATATAAATACAACAGTTCTTCCATCATATAAAACGAATAATTGCAACCAGTATGAAAGTTATGGTCATTTCTACGTTCCGCGCAACCTAGGCTTCACTCTATGGCGTTCTTCCACCACATCGAATAGCTGCGGCCTCAGAAGTCAACGCCTGAAGCATAAAATACAATAAAAATACAACAGTCTTTCCATCCTATAACAGGAATAATTGCAACCCTTGTGAAAGTGATTGTCATTTGTACGTTCCAGGCAACCTAGGCATCACTCTAGGGCGTTGTTCCACCAGATCGAATTGTTAGGGCCTTAGAAGTCAACGCCAGAAGCATAAGATGCAATATAAATATAACAGTTTTTCCATCGTATAGAACGAATAATAGCAACCAGTGTGAAAGTTGTGGTCATTTCTACTTTCCGGGCAAGCTAGGCTACACCCTAGGGCGTTGCTCCAACAGATCGAATAGTTAGTGCCTTAGAAGTCAACGGCCGAAGCATAAAATACAAAATAAATAGAACTGCTTTTCCATCGTATAAAACGAATAATTGCAACCAGTTTGAAAGTTAACGTCATTTCTACGTTCCGGGCAACCTAGGCTTCACCCTAGGGCGTTGTTCCACCAGATCGAATAGTTAGGGCCTAAGAAGTGAACGCCAGAAGCATAAAATACAATATAAATACAACAGTTTTTCCATCATATAAAACGAGTAATTGCAACCAGTATGAAAGTTGTGGTCATTTCTACTTTCCGGGCAACCCAGGCTACACCCTAGGGCGTTGCTCCAACAGATCGAATAGTTAGTGCCTTAGAAGTCCACGGCCGAAGCATAAAATACAAAATAAATAGAACTGTTTTTCCGTCGTACAAAACGAATAATTGCAACCAGTATGAAAGTTAACGTCATTTCTACGTTCCGGGCAACCTAGGCTTCACTCTAGGACGTTGCTCCACCAGATCGAATAGTTAGGGCCTTTGAAGTCGACGCCAGAATCATAAAATACAATAAAGATGCAACAGCTTTTCCATCGTATTAAACGAAGAATTTCAACCAGTGTGAATGTTATGGTCATTTCTACATTCCGAGTAACCTAGGCTTCACCCTAGGGCGTTGATCCAACTGATTGAATAGTTAGGGCCTTAGCAGTCAACGCCCGAAGCATAAAATACAATATAAATAAAACAGTTTTTCCATCATATAACAGGAATAATTGCAACCAGTTTGAAAGTGATGGTCATTTCTACGTTCCGGGCAACCTAGGCTTCACTCTAGAGCGTTGCTCCACCAGATCGAATAGTTAGTGCCTTAGAAGTCAACGCCAGAAGCATAAGATAGTATATAAATATAACAGTTTTTCCATCGTATAGAACGAATAAGAGCAACCAGTGTGGAAGTTATGGTCACTTCTACGTTCCGGGCAACCTAGTCTTCACACTAGGGCGTTGCTCCACCAGATCAAACAGTTAGGGCCTTAGAAGTCAACGCCCGAAGCATAAAATACAAAATAAATAGAACAGTTTTTCCATTGTATAAAACGAATAATAGCAACCAGTGTGAAAGTTATGATCATTTCTACGTTCCGGGCAACCTAGGCTTCACACTAGGGCGTTGCTCCAACAGATTGAATAGTTAGGGCCTTAGAAGTCAACGCCCGAAGCATAAAATGCAATAAAAATGCAACAGTTTTTCCATCGTATAAAAGGATTAATTGCAACCAGTTTGAAAGTGATGGTCATTTCTACGTTCCGCGCAACCTAGGCTTCACTCCAGGGCGCTGCTCCACCAGATCCAATAGTTACGGCCTAAGAAGTCAACGCCAGAAGCTTAAAATACGATATAAATAAAACAGCTTTTCCGTCGTATAAAACGAATAATTGCAACCAGTATGAGAGTTAACGTCATTTCTACGTTCCGGGCAACCTAGGCTTCACACTAGGGCGTTGATCCACCAGATAGAATAGTTAGGGCCTTAGAAGTCAACGTCAGAAGCATAAAATTCAATAAGAATGCAACAGTTTTTCCATCGTATAGCAGGAATAACTGCAAACAGTGTGAAAGTACTGGTCATTTCTACGTTCCGGGTAACCTAGGCTTCACTCTAGGGCGTTGTTCCACCAGATCGAACAGTTAGGGCCTAAGAAGGCACCGCCAGAAGCATAAAATACAATATAAATATAACAGTTTTGCCATCGTATAAAACGAATAATAGCAACCAGTGTGAAAGTTATGGTCATTTCTACGTTCCGGGCAACCTAGGCTTCACCCCAGGTAGTTGTTCCACCAGATCGGATAGTTAGGGCCTAAGAAGTGAACGCCAGGAGCATAAAATACAATATAAATACAACAGTTCTTCCACCATATAAAACGGATAATTGCAACCAGTATGAAGGTTATGGTCATTTCTACGTTCCCGGCAACCTAGGCTTCACCCTATGGCGTTCTTCCACCACATCGAATAGCTACGGCCTCAGAAGTCAACGCCTGAAGCATAGAATACAATAAAAATACAACAGTCTTTCCATCCTATAACTGGAATAATTGCAACCCGTGTGAAAGTGATGGTCATTTGTACGTTCCAGGCAACCTAGGCTTCACTTTAGGGCGTTGTTCCACCAGATCGAATAGTTAGTGCCTTAGAAGTCAACGCCAGAAGCATAAAACAGAATATAAACACAACAGTTTTTCCATCGTATAAAACGAATAATTGCTACCAGTATGGAAGTGATGGTCATTTCTACGTTCCGGGCAACCTAGGCCTCACTCTAGGGCGTTGTTCCACCAGATCGAACAGTTAGGGCCTAAGAAGGCACCGCCAGAAGCATAAAATACAATATAAATATAACAGTTTTGCCATCGTATAGAACGAATAATAGCATCCAGTGTGAAAGTTATGGTCATTTCTACGTTCCGGGCAACCTAGGCTTCACTCTAGGGCGTTGCTCCACCAGATCAAACAGTTAGTTCCTTAGAAGTCAACGCCCGAAGCATAAAATACAAAATAAATAGAACAGTTTTTCCATAGTATAAAACGAATAATGGCAACCAGTGTGTAAGTTATGATCATTTCTACGTTTCGGCAACCTAGGCTTCACCCCAGGGCGTTGTTCCACCAGATCGAATAGTTAGGGCCTAAGAAGTGAACGCCAGCAGCATAAAATACAATATAAATACAACAGATCTTCCATCATATAAAACGAATAATTGCAACCAGTATGAAAGTTATGGTCATTTCTACGTTCCGGGCAACCTAGGCTTCACTCTATGGCGTTCTTCCACCACATCGAATAGCTGCGGCCTCAGAAGTCAACGCCTGAAGCATAAAATACAATAAAAATACAACAGTCTTTCCATCCTATAACTGGAATAATTGCAACCCGTGTGAAAGTGATGGTCATTTATACGTTCCAGGCAACCTAGGCATCACTCTAGGGCGTTGTTCCACCAGATCGAATTGTTAGGGCCTAAGAAGTCAACGCCAGAAGCATAAGATACAATATAAATAGAACAGCTTTTCCATCGTATAAAACGAATAATTGCTACCGGTGTGAAAGTTATGGTCATTTCTACGTTCCGGGCAACCTAGGCTTCACCATAGGGCGTTGTTCCACCAGACGGAATAGTTAGGGCATAAGAAGTCATCGCCAGAAGCATAAAATAGAATATAAATACAACAGTTTTTCAATCGTATAAAACGAGTAATTGCAACCAGTATGAAAGTTAAAGTCATTTATACGTTCCGGGCAACCTAGGCTTCACCCTAGGGCGTTGCTCCAACAGATTGAATAGTTAGGGCCTTAGAAGTCAACGCTGGAAGCATAAAATGCAATAAAAATACAACAGTTTTTCCATCGTATAAAAGGATTAATTGCAACCAGTTTGAAAGTGATGGTCAATTCTACGTTCCGGGTAACCTAGTCTTAACTCTGTGGCGTTGCTCCACCAGATCGAAGAGTTAGGGTCTAAGAAGTCAACACCGGAAGCATAAAATACAATATAAATGCAACAGCTTTTCCATCGTAGAAAACGAATATTTGCAACCTTTGTGAATGTTATGGTCATATCTACGTTCCGGGCATACTGGGCTTCACTGTAGGGTGTTGCTCCACAAGATCGAATAGGTAGGGCCATAGAAGTCTACGCCCGAAGCAAATAATACAATAAATATACAAGAGTTTTTCCTTCCTATATCAGGAATAATTGCAACCAGTGTGAAAGTGATGGTCATTTCTACGTTCCGGGCAACGTAGGCTTCACTCTAGGGCGTTGTTCCTCCAGATCGAACACTTAGGGCCTAAGAAGGCACCGCCAGAAGCATAAAATACAATATAAATATAACAGTTTTTCCATCGTATAAAACGAATAATAGCAATCAGTGTGAAAGTTATGGTCATTTCTAAGTTCCGGGCAACCTAGGCTTCACCCTAGGGCGTTGCTCCAACAGATTGAATAGTTAGGGCCTTAGCAGTCAACGCCCGAAGCATAAAATACAATATAAATACAACAGTTTTTCCATCATATAACAGGAATAATTGCAACCAGTTTGAAAGTGATGGTCATTTCTACGTTCCGGGCAACCTAGGCTTCACTCTAGAGCGTTTCTCCACCAGATCGAATAGTTAGGGCCTAAGAAGTGAACGCCAGAAGCATAAAATACAATATAAATACAACAGTTTTTCCATCATATAAAACGAGTAATTGCAACCAGTATGAAAGTTGTGGTCATTTCTACTTTCCGGGCAACCCAGGCTACACCCTAGGGCGTTGCTCCAACAGATCGAATAGTTAGTGCCTTAGAAGTCCACGGCCGAAGCATAAAATACAAAATAAATAGAACTGTTTTTCCGTCGTACAAAACGAATAATTGCAACCAGTATGAAAGTTAACGTCATTTCTACGTTCCGGGCAACCTAGGCTTCACTCTAGGACGTTGCTCCACCAGATCGAATAGTTAGGGCCTTTGAAGTCGACGCCAGAATCATAAAATACAATAAAGATGCAACAGCTTTTCCATCGTATTAAACGAAGAATTTCAACCAGTGTGAATGTTATGGTCATTTCTACATTCCGAGTAACCTAGGCTTCACCCTAGGGCGTTGATCCAACTGATTGAATAGTTAGGGCCTTAGCAGTCAACGCCCGAAGCATAAAATACAATATAAATAAAACAGTTTTTCCATCATATAACAGGAATAATTGCAACCAGTTTGAAAGTGATGGTCATTTCTACGTTCCGGGCAACCTAGGCTTCACTCTAGAGCGTTGCTCCACCAGATCGAATAGTTAGTGCCTTAGAAGTCAACGCCAGAAGCATAAGATAGTATATAAATATAACAGTTTTTCCATCGTATAGAACGAATAAGAGCAACCAGTGTGGAAGTTATGGTCACTTCTACGTTCCGGGCAACCTAGTCTTCACACTAGGGCGTTGCTCCACCAGATCAAACAGTTAGGGCCTTAGAAGTCAACGCCCGAAGCATAAAATACAAAATAAATAGAACAGTTTTTCCATTGTATAAAACGAATAATAGCAACCAGTGTGAAAGTTATGATCATTTCTACGTTCCGGGCAACCTAGGCTTCACACTAGGGCGTTGCTCCAACAGATTGAATAGTTAGGGCCTTAGAAGTCAACGCCCGAAGCATAAAATGCAATAAAAATGCAACAGTTTTTCCATCGTATAAAAGGATTAATTGCAACCAGTTTGAAAGTGATGGTCATTTCTACGTTCCGCGCAACCTAGGCTTCACTCCAGGGCGCTGCTCCACCAGATCGAATAGTTACGGCCTAAGAAGTCAACGCCAGAAGCTTAAAATACGATATAAATAAAACAGCTTTTCCGTCGTATAAAACGAATAATTGCAACCAGTATGAGAGTTAACGTCATTTCTACGTTCCGGGCAACCTAGGCTTCACACTAGGGCGTTGATCCACCAGATAGAATAGTTAGGGCCTTAGAAGTCAACGTCAGAAGCATAAAATTCAATAAGAATGCAACAGTTTTTCCATCGTATAGCAGGAATAACTGCAAACAGTGTGAAAGTACTGGTCATTTCTACGTTCCGGGTAACCTAGGCTTCACTCTAGGGCGTTGTTCCACCAGATCGAACAGTTAGGGCCTAAGAAGGCACCGCCAGAAGCATAAAATACAATATAAATATAACAGTTTTGCCATCGTATAAAACGAATAATAGCAACCAGTGTGAAAGTTATGGTCATTTCTACGTTCCGGGCAACCTAGGCTTCACCCCAGGTAGTTGTTCCACCAGATCGGATAGTTAGGGCCTAAGAAGTGAACGCCAGGAGCATAAAATACAATATAAATACAACAGTTCTTCCATCATATAAAACGGATAATTGCAACCAGTATGAAGGTTATGGTCATTTCTACGTTCCCGGCAACCTAGGCTTCACCCTATGGCGTTCTTCCACCACATCGAATAGCTACGGCCTCAGAAGTCAACGCCTGAAGCATAGAATACAATAAAAATACAACAGTCTTTCCATCCTATAACTGGAATAATTGCAACCCGTGTGAAAGTGATGGTCATTTGTACGTTCCAGGCAACCTAGGCTTCACTTTAGGGCGTTGTTCCACCAGATCGAATAGTTAGTGCCTTAGAAGTCAACGCCAGAAGCATAAAACAGAATATAAACACAACAGTTTTTCCATCGTATAAAACGAATAATTGCTACCAGTATGGAAGTGATGGTCATTTCTACGTTCCGGGCAACCTAGGCCTCACTCTAGGGCGTTGTTCCACCAGATCGAACAGTTAGGGCCTAAGAAGGCACCGCCAGAAGCATAAAATACAATATAAATATAACAGTTTTGCCATCGTATAGAACGAATAATAGCATCCAGTGTGAAAGTTATGGTCATTTCTACGTTCCGGGCAACCTAGGCTTCACTCTAGGGCGTTGCTCCACCAGATCAAACAGTTAGTTCCTTAGAAGTCAACGCCCGAAGCATAAAATACAAAATAAATAGAACAGTTTTTCCATAGTATAAAACGAATAATGGCAACCACTGTGTAAGTTATGATCATTTCTACGTTTCGGCAACCTAGGCTTCACCCCAGGGCGTTGTTCCACCAGATCGAATAGTTAGGGCCTAAGAAGTGAACGCCAGCAGCATAAAATACAATATAAATACAACAGATCTTCCATCATATAAAACGAATAATTGCAACCAGTATGAAAGTTATGGTCATTTCTACGTTCCGGGCAACCTAGGCTTCACTCTATGGCGTTCTTCCACCACATCGAATAGCTGCGGCCTCAGAAGTCAACGCCTGAAGCATAAAATACAATAAAAATACAACAGTCTTTCCATCCTATAACTGGAATAATTGCAACCCGTGTGAAAGTGATGGTCATTTATACGTTCCAGGCAACCTAGGCATCACTCTAGGGCGTTGTTCCACCAGATCGAATTGTTAGGGCCTAAGAAGTCAACGCCAGAAGCATAAGATACAATATAAATAGAACAGCTTTTCCATCGTATAAAACGAATAATTGCTACCGGTGTGAAAGTTATGGTCATTTCTACGTTCCGGGCAACCTAGGCTTCACCATAGGGCGTTGTTCCACCAGACGGAATAGTTAGGGCATAAGAAGTCATCGCCAGAAGCATAAAATAGAATATAAATACAACAGTTTTTCAATCGTATAAAACGAGTAATTGCAACCAGTATGAAAGTTAAAGTCATTTATACGTTCCGGGCAACCTAGGCTTCACCCTAGGGCGTTGCTCCAACAGATTGAATAGTTAGGGCCTTAGAAGTCAACGCTGGAAGCATAAAATGCAATAAAAATACAACAGTTTTTCCATCGTATAAAAGGATTAATTGCAACCAGTTTGAAAGTGATGGTCACTTCTACGTTCCGGGTAACCTAGTCTTAACTCTGTGGCGTTGCTCCACCAGATCGAAGAGTTAGGGTCTAAGAAGTCAACACCGGAAGCATAAAATACAATATAAATGCAACAGCTTTTCCATCGTAGAAAACGAATATTTGCAACCTTTGTGAATGTTATGGTCATATCTACGTTCCGGGCATACTGGGCTTCACTGTAGGGTGTTGCTCCACAAGATCGAATAGGTAGGGCCATAGAAGTCTACGCCCGAAGCAAATAATACAATAAATATACAAGAGTTTTTCCTTCCTATATCAGGAATAATTGCAACCAGTGTGAAAGTGATGGTCATTTCTACGTTCCGGGCAACGTAGGCTTCACTCTAGGGCGTTGTTCCTCCAGATCGAACACTTAGGGCCTAAGAAGGCACCGCCAGAAGCATAAAATACAATATAAATATAACAGTTTTTCCATCGTATAAAACGAATAATAGCAATCAGTGTGAAAGTTATGGTCATTTCTAAGTTCCGGGCAACCTAGGCTTCACCCTAGGGCGTTGCTCCAACAGATTGAATAGTTAGGGCCTTAGCAGTCAACGCCCGAAGCATAAAATACAATATAAATACAACAGTTTTTCCATCATATAACTGGAATAATTGCAACCAGTTTGAAAGTGATGGTCATTTCTACGTTCTGGGCAACCTAGGTTTCACTCTAGCGCGTTACTCCACCAGATCGAATAGTTAGTGCCTTAGAAGTCAACGCCAGAAGCATAAAATACAATATAAACTCAACAGTTTTTCCATCGTATAAAACGAATAATTGCTACCAGTATGGAAGTGATGGTCATTTCTACGTTCCGGGCAATCTAGGCCTCACTCTAGGGCGTTGTTCCACCAGATTGAATAGTTAGGGCCTAAGAAATCAACGCCAGAAGCATAAAATACAATATAAATATAACAGTTTTTCCATCGTATAAAACGAATAATTTCAACCAGTGTGAATGTTATGGTCATTTCTACATTCGGAGCAACCTAGGCTTTACCCTAGGGCGTTGATCCACCAGATAGAATAGTTAGGGCCTTAGAAGTCAACGCCAGAAGCATAAAATTCAATAAAGATGCAACAGTTTTTCCATCGTATAGCAGGAATAACTGCAAACAGTGTGAAAGTACTGGTCATTTCTACGTTCCGGGTAACCCAGGCTTCACTCTAGGGCGCTGTTCCACCAGATCGAACAGTTAGGACCTAAGAAGGCAACGCCAGAAGCATAAAATACAAAATAAAAAGAACAGCCTTTCCATCGTATAAAACGAATAATAGCAACCAGTGTGAAAGTTATGATCATTTCTACGTTCCGGCAACCTAGGCTTCACCCCGGGGCGTTCTTCCACCAGATCGAATAGTTAGGACCTAAGATGTGAACGCCAGCAGAATAAAATACAATATAAGTACAACAGTTCTTCCATCATATAAAACGAATAATTGCAACCAGTATGAAGGTTATGGTCATTTCTACGTTCCGAGCAACCTAGGCTTCACTCTATGGCGTTCTTCCACCACATCGAATAGCTGCGGCCTCAGAAGTCAACGCCTGAAGCATAAGATACAAAATAAATAGAACTGTTTTTCCATCGTATAAAACGAATAATTGCAACCAGTATGAAAGTTAACGTCATTTCTACGTTCCGGGCAACCTAGGCTTCACACTAGGGCGTTGATCCACCAGATAGAATAGTTAGGGCCTTAGAAGTCAACGCCAGAAGCATAAAATTCAATAAAGATGCAACAGTTTTTCCATCGTATAGCAGGAATAACTGCAAACAGTGTGAAAGTACTGGTCATTTCTACGTTCCGGGTAACCTAGGCTTAACTCTAGGGCGTTGTTCCACCAGATCGAACAGCTAGGGCCTAAGAAGGCAACGCCAGAAGCATAAAATACAATATAAATATAACAGTTTTTCCATCGTATAAAACGAATAATAGCAACCAGTATGAAAGTTATGGTCATTTCTACGTTCCGGGCAACCTAGGCTTCACCCCAGGTAGTTGTTCCACCAGATCGAATAGTTAGGGCCTAAGAAGTGAACGCCAGCAGCATAAAATACAATATAAATACAACAGTTCTTCCATCATATAAAACGGATAATTGCAACCAGTATGAAAGTTATGGTCATTTTTACGTTCCGGGCAACCTAGGCATCACTCTATGGCGTTCTTCCACCACATCGAATAGCTACGGCCTCAGAAGTCAACGCCTGAAGCATAAAATGCAATAAAAATACAACAGTCTTTCCATCCTATAACTGGAATAATTGCAACCCGTGTGAAAGTGATGGTCATTTGTACGTTCCAGGCAACCTAGACTTCACTCTAGGGCGTTGTTCCTCCAGATCGAATTGTTAGGGCCTAAGAAGTCAACGCCAGAAGCATAAGATACAATATAAATATAACAGTTTTTCCATCGTATAGAACGAATAATAGCATCCAGTGTGAAAGTTATGGTCATTTCTACGTTCCGGGCAACCTAGGCTTCACTCTAGGGCGTTGCTCCACCAGATCAAACAGTTAGTTCCTTAGAAGTCAACGCCCGAAGCATAAAATACAAAATAAATACAACAGTTTTTCCATAGTATAATACGAATAATGGCAACCAGTGTGAAAGTTATGATCATTTCTACGTTCCGGCAACCTAGGCTTCACCCCAGGGCGTTGTTCCGCCAGATCGAATAGTTAGGGCCTAAGAAGTGAACGCCAGCAGCATAAAATACAATATAAATACAACAGATCTTCCATCATATAAAACGAATAATTGCAACCAGTATGAAAGTTATGGTCATTTCTACGTTCCGGGCAACCTAGGCTTCACTCTATGGAGTTCTTCCACCACATCGAATAGCTGCGGCCTCAGAAGTCAACGCCTGAAGCATAAAATACAATAAAAATACAACAGTCTTTCCATCCTATAACAGGAATAATTGCAACCCTTGTGAAAGTGATGGTCATTTGTTCGTTCCAGGCAACCTAGGCATCACTCTAGGGCGTTGTTCCACCAGATCGAATTGTTAGGGCCTAAGAAGTCAACGCAAGAAGCATAAGATGCAATATAAATATAACAGTTTTTCCATCGTATAGAACGAATAATTGCAACCAGTGTGAAAGTTATGGTCATTTCTACGTTCCGGGTAACCCAGGCTTCACTCTAGGGCGCTGTTCCACCAGATCGAACAGTTAGGACCTAAGAAGGCAACGCCAGAAGCATAAAATACAAAATAAAAAGAACAGCCTTTCCATCGTATAAAACGAATAATAGCAACCAGTGTGAAAGTTATGATCATTTCTACGTTCCGGCAACCTAGGCTTCACCCCGGGGCGTTGTTCCACCAGATCGAATAGTTAGGACCTAAGATGTTAACGCCAGCAGAATAAAATACAATATAAGTACAACAGTTCTTCCATCATATAAAACGAATAATTGCAACCAGTATGAAAGTTATGGTCATTTCTACGTTCCGGGCAACCTAGGCTTCACTCTATGGCGTTCTTCCACCACATCGAATAGCTGCGGCCTCAGAAGTCAACGCCTGAAGCATAAGATACAAAATAAATAGAACTGTTTTTCCATCGTATAAAACGAATAATTGCAGCCAGTATGAAAGTTAACGTCATTTCTACGTTCCGGGCAACCTAGGCTTCACACTAGGGCGTTGATCCACCAGATAGAATAGTTAGGGCCTTAGAAGTCAACGCCAGAAGCATAAAATTCAATAAAGATGCAACAGTTTTTCCATCGTATAGCAGGAATAACTGCAAACAGTGTGAAAGTACTGGTCATTTCTACGTTCCGGGTAACCTAGGCTTCACTCTAGGGCGTTGTTCCACCAGATCGAACAGTTAGGGCCTAAGAAGGCAACGCCAGAAGCATAAAATACAATATAAATATAACAGTTTTTCCATCGTATAAAACGAATAATAGCAACCAGTATGAAAGTTATGGTCATTTCTACGTTCCGGGCAAACTAGGCTTCACCCCAGGTAGTTGTTCCACCAGATCGAATAGTTAGGGCCTAAGAAGTGAACGCCAGCAGCATAAAATACAATATAAATACAACAGTTCTTCCATCATATAAAACGGATAATTGCAACCAGTATGAAAGTTATGGTCATTTTTACGTTCCGGGCAACCTAGGCATCACTCCATGGCGTTCTTCCACCACATCGAATAGCTACGGCCTCAGAAGTCAACGCCTGAAGCATAAAATGCAATAAAAATACAACAGTCTTTCCATCCTATAACTGGAATAATTGCAACCCGTGTGAAAGTGATGGTCATTTGTACGTTCCAGGCAACCTAGACTTCACTCTAGGGCGTTGTTCCACCAGATCGAATTGTTAGGGCCTAAGAAGTCAACGCCAGAAGCATAAGATACAATATAAATATAACAGTTTTTCCATCGTATAGAACGAATAATTGCAACCAGTGTGAAAGTTATGGTCATTCCTACTTTCCGGGCAACCTAGGCTTCACCCTAGGGCGTTGCTTCAACAGATTGAATAGTTAGGGCCTTAGAAGTCAACGCCAGAAGCATAAGATACAATATAAATATAACAGCTTTTCCATCGTATAAAACGAATAATTGCTACCGGTGTGAAAGTTATGGTCATTTCTACGTTCCGGGCAACCTAGGCTTCACCATAGGGCGTTGTTCCACCAGATGGAATAGTTAGGGCATAAGAAGTCAACGCCAGAAGCATAAAATAGAATATAAATACAACAGTTTTTCAATCGTATAAAACGAGTAATTGCAACCAGTATGAAAGTTAAAGTCATTTATACGTTCCGGGCAACCTAGGCTTCACCCTAGGGCGTTGCTCCAACAGATTGAATAGTTAGGGCCTTAGAAGTCAACGCCGGAAGCATAAAATGCAATAAAAATACAACAGTTTTTCCATCGTATAAAAGGATTAATTGCAACCAGTTTGAAAGTGATGGTCACTTCTACGTTCCGGGTAACCTAGGCTTCACTCTAGGGCGTTGCTCCACCAGATCGAATAGCTAGGGCCTTAGATGTCAACGCCAGAAGCATAAAATACAGTATAAATACAACAGTTTTTCCATTGTATAGCATGACTAATTGCAACCAGTGCGAAAGTAACGATCATTTCGACGTTTCGGGCATCCTAGTCTTTACTCTGTGGCGTTGCTCCACCAGATCGAAGAGTTAGGGTCTAAGAAGTCAACACCGGAAGCATAAAATACAATATAAATGCAACAGCTTTTCCATTGTAGAAAACGAATATTTGCAACCTTTGTGAAGGTTATGGTCATATCTACGTTCCGGGCATACTGGGCTTCACTGTAGGGTGTTGCTCCACAAGATCGAATAGGTAGGGCCATAGAAGTCTACGCCCGAAGCATATAATACAATAAATATACAAGAGTTTTTCCTTCCTATATCAGGAATAATTGCAACCAGTGTGAAAGTGATGGTCATTTCTACGTTCCGGGCAACGTAGGCTTCACTCTAGGGCGTTGTTCCTCCAGATCGAACACTTAGGGCCTAAGAAGGCACCGCCAGAAGCATAAAATACAATATAAATATAACAGTTTTTCCATCGTATAAGACGAATAATAGCAATCAGTGTGAAAGTTATGGTCATTTCTAAGTTCCGGGCAACCTAGGCTTCACCCTAGGGCGTTGCTCCAACAGATTGAATAGTTAGGGCCTTAGCAGTCAACGCCCGAAGCATAAAATACAATATAAATACAACAGTTTTTCCATCATATAACTGGAATAATTGCAACCAGTTTGAAAGTGATGGTCATTTCTACGTTCTGGGCAACCTAGGCTTCACTCTAGAGCGTTGCTCCACCCGATCGAATAGTTAGTGCCTTAGAAGTCAACGCCAGAAGCATAAAATACAATATAAATACAACAGTTTTTCCATCATATAAAACGAATAATTGCAACCAGTATGAAAGTTATGGTTATGTCTACGTTCCGGGCAACCCAGGCTTCACTCTATGGCGTTCTTCCACCACATCGAATAGCTACGGCCTCAGAAGTCAACGCCTGAAGCATAAAATACAATAAAAATACAACAGTCTTTCCATCCTATAACAGGAACAATTGCAACCAGTTTGAAAGTGATGGTCATTTCTACGTTCCGGGGAGCCTAGGTTTCACTCTAGGGCGTTACTCCACCAGATCGAATAGTTAGTGCCTTAGAAGTCAACGCCAGAAGCATAAAATACAATATAAACACAACAGTTTTTCCATCGTATAAAACGAATAATTGCTACCAGTATGGAAGTGATGGTCATTTCTACGTTCCGGGCAATCTAGGCCTCACTCTAGGGCGTTGTTCCACCAGATTGAATAGTTAGGGCCTAAGAAATCAACGCCAGAAGCATAAAATACAATATAAATATAACAGTTTTTCCATCGTATAAAACGAATAATTTCAACCAGTGTGAATGTTATGGTCATTTCTACATTCGGAGCAACCTAGGCTTTACCCTAGGGCGTTGATCCACCAGATAGAATAGTTAGGGCCTTAGAAGTCAACGCCAGAAGCATAAAATTCAATAAAGATGCAACAGTTTTTCCATCGTATAGCAGGAATAACTGCAAACAGTGTGAAAGTACTGGTCATTTCTACGTTCCGGGTAACCTAGGCTTCACTCTAGGGCGTTGTTCCACCAGATCGAACAGTTAGGGCCTAAGAAGGCAACGCCAGAAGCATAAAATACAATATAAATATAACAGTTTTTCCATCGTATAAAACGAATAATAGCAACCAGTATGAAAGTTATGGTCATTTCTACGTTCCGGGCAAACTAGGCTTCACCCCAGGTAGTTGTTCCACCAGATCGAATAGTTAGGGCCTAAGAAGTGAACGCCAGCAGCATAAAATACAATATAAATACAACAGTTCTTCCATCATATAAAACGGATAATTGCAACCAGTATGAAAGTTATGGTCATTTTTACGTTCCGGGCAACCTAGGCATCACTCCATGGCGTTCTTCCACCACATCGAATAGCTACGGCCTCAGAAGTCAACGCCTGAAGCATAAAATGCAATAAAAATACAACAGTCTTTCCATCCTATAACTGGAATAATTGCAACCCGTGTGAAAGTGATGGTCATTTGTACGTTCCAGGCAACCTAGACTTCACTCTAGGGCGTTGTTCCACCAGATCGAATTGTTAGGGCCTAAGAAGTCAACGCCAGAAGCATAAGATACAATATAAATATAACAGTTTTTCCATCGTATAGAACGAATAATTGCAACCAGTGTGAAAGTTATGGTCATTTCTACTTTCCGGGCAACCTAGGCTTCACCCTAGGGCGTTGCTTCAACAGATTGAATAGTTAGGGCCTTAGAAGTCAACGCCAGAAGCATAAGATACAATATAAATATAACAGCTTTTCCATCGTATAAAACGAATAATTGCTACCGGTGTGAAAGTTATGGTCATTTCTACGTTCCGGGCAACCTAGGCTTCACCATAGGGCGTTGTTCCACCAGATGGAATAGTTAGGGCATAAGAAGTCAACGCCAGAAGCATAAAATAGAATATAAATACAACAGTTTTTCAATCGTATAAAACGAGTAATTGCAACCAGTATGAAAGTTAAAGTCATTTATACGTTCCGGGCAACCTAGGCTTCACCCTAGGGCGTTGCTCCAACAGATTGAATAGTTAGGGCCTTAGAAGTCAACGCCGGAAGCATAAAATGCAATAAAAATACAACAGTTTTTCCATCGTATAAAAGGATTAATTGCAACCAGTTTGAAAGTGATGGTCACTTCTACGTTCCGGGTAACCTAGGCTTCACTCTAGGGCGTTGCTCCACCAGATCGAATAGCTAGGGCCTTAGATGTCAACGCCAGAAGCATAAAATACAGTATAAATACAACAGTTTTTCCATTGTATAGCATGACTAATTGCAACCAGTGCGAAAGTAACGATCATTTCGACGTTTCGGGCATCCTAGTCTTTACTCTGTGGCGTTGCTCCACCAGATCGAAGAGTTAGGGTCTAAGAAGTCAACACCGGAAGCATAAAATACAATATAAATGCAACAGCTTTTCCATTGTAGAAAACGAATATTTGCAACCTTTGTGAAGGTTATGGTCATATCTACGTTCCGGGCATACTGGGCTTCACTGTAGGGTGTTGCTCCACAAGATCGAATAGGTAGGGCCATAGAAGTCTACGCCCGAAGCATATAATACAATAAATATACAAGAGTTTTTCCTTCCTATATCAGGAATAATTGCAACCAGTGTGAAAGTGATGGTCATTTCTACGTTCCGGGCAACGTAGGCTTCACTCTAGGGCGTTGTTCCTCCAGATCGAACACTTAGGGCCTAAGAAGGCACCGCCAGAAGCATAAAATACAATATAAATATAACAGTTTTTCCATCGTATAAAACGAATAATAGCAATCAGTGTGAAAGTTATGGTCATTTCTAAGTTCCGGGCAACCTAGGCTTCACCCTAGGGCGTTGCTCCAACAGATTGAATAGTTAGGGCCTTAGCAGTCAACGCCCGAAGCATAAAATACAATATAAATACAACAGTTTTTCCATCATATAACTGGAATAATTGCAACCAGTTTGAAAGTGATGGTCATTTCTACGTTCTGGGCAACCTAGGCTTCACTCTAGAGCGTTGCTCCACCCGATCGAATAGTTAGTGCCTTAGAAGTCAACGCCAGAAGCATAAAATACAATATAAATACAACAGTTTTTCCATCATATAAAACGAATAATTGCAACCAGTATGAAAGTTATGGTTATGTCTACGTTCCGGGCAACCCAGGCTTCACTCTATGGCGTTCTTCCACCACATCGAATAGCTACGGCCTCAGAAGTCAACGCCTGAAGCATAAAATACAATAAAAATACAACAGTCTTTCCATCCTATAACAGGAACAATTGCAACCAGTTTGAAAGTGATGGTCATTTCTACGTTCCGGGGAGCCTAGGTTTCACTCTAGGGCGTTACTCCACCAGATCGAATAGTTAGTGCCTTAGAAGTCAACGCCAGAAGCATAAAATACAATATAAACACAACAGTTTTTCCATCGTATAAAACGAATAATTGCTACCAGTATGGAAGTGATGGTCATTTCTACGTTCCGGGCAATCTAGGCCTCACTCTAGGGCGTTGTTCCACCAGATTGAATAGTTAGGGCCTAAGAAATCAACGCCAGAAGCATAAAATACAATATAAATATAACAGTTTTTCCATCGTATAAAACGAATAATTTCAACCAGTGTGAATGTTATGGTCATTTCTACATTCGGAGCAACCTAGGCTTTACCCTAGGGCGTTGATCCACCAGATAGAATAGTTAGGGCCTTAGAAGTCAACGCCAGAAGCATAAAATTCAATAAAGATGCAACAGTTTTTCCATCGTATAGCAGGAATAACTGCAAACAGTGTGAAAGTACTGGTCATTTCTACGTTCCGGGTAACCCAGGCTTCACTCTAGGGCGCTGTTCCACCAGATCGAACAGTTAGGACCTAAGAAGGCAACGCCAGAAGCATAAAATACAAAATAAAAAGAACAGCCTTTCCATCGTATAAAACGAATAATAGCAACCAGTGTGAAAGTTATGATCATTTCTACGTTCCGGCAACCTAGGCTTCACCCCGGGGCGTTCTTCCACCAGATCGAATAGTTAGGACCTAAGATGTGAACGCCAGCAGAATAAAATACAATATAAGTACAACAGTTCTTCCATCATATAAAACGAATAATTGCAACCAGTATGAAAGTTATGGTCATTTCTACGTTCCGAGCAACCTAGGCTTCACTCTATGGCGTTCTTCCACCACATCGAATAGCTGCGGCCTCAGAAGTCAACGCCTGAAGCATAAGATACAAAATAAATAGAACTGTTTTTCCATCGTATAAAACGAATAATTGCAACCAGTATGAAAGTTAACGTCATTTCTACGTTCCGGGCAACCTAGGCTTCACACTAGGGCGTTGATCCACCAGATAGAATAGTTAGGGCCTTAGAAGTCAACGCCAGAAGCATAAAATTCAATAAAGATGCAACAGTTTTTCCATCGTATAGCAGGAATAACTGCAAACAGTGTGAAAGTACTGGCCATTTCTACGTTCCGGGTAACCTAGGCTTAACTCTAGGGCGTTGTTCCACCAGATCGAACAGCTAGGGCCTAAGAAGGCAACGCCAGAAGCATAAAATACAATATAAATATAACAGTTTTTCCATCGTATAAAACGAATAATAGCAACCAGTATGAAAGTTATGGTCATTTCTACGTTCCGGGCAACCTAGGCTTCACCCCAGGTAGTTGTTCCACCAGATCGAATAGTTAGGGCCTAAGAAGTGAACGCCAGCAGCATAAAATACAATATAAATACAACAGTTCTTCCATCATATAAAACGGATAATTGCAACCAGTATGAAAGTTATGGTCATTTTTACGTTCCGGGCAACCTAGGCATCACTCTATGGCGTTCTTCCACCACATCGAATAGCTACGGCCTCAGAAGTCAACGCCTGAAGCATAAAATGCAATAAAAATACAACAGTCTTTCCATCCTATAACTGGAATAATTGCAACCCGTGTGAAAGTGATGGTCATTTGTACGTTCCAGGCAACCTAGACTTCACTCTAGGGCGTTGTTCCACCAGATCGAATTGTTAGGGCCTAAGAAGTCAACGCCAGAAGCATAAGATACAATATAAATATAACAGTTTTTCCATCGTATAGAACGAATAATAGCATCCAGTGTGAAAGTTATGGTCATTTCTACGTTCCGGGCAACCTAGGCTTCACTCTAGGGCGTTGCTCCACCAGATCAAACAGTTAGTTCCTTAGAAGTCAACGCCCGAAGCATAAAATACAAAATAAATACAACAGTTTTTCCATAGTATAATACGAATAATGGCAACCAGTGTGAAAGTTATGATCATTTCTACGTTCCGGCAACCTAGGCTTCACCCCAGGGCGTTGTTCCACCAGATCGAATAGTTAGGGCCTAAGAAGTGAACGCCAGCAGCATAAAATACAATATAAATACAACAGATCTTCCATCATATAAAACGAATAATTGCAACCAGTATGAAAGTTATGGTCATTTCTACGTTCCGGGCAACCTAGGCTTCACTCTATGGAGTTCTTCCACCACATCGAATAGCTGCGGCCTCAGAAGTCAACGCCTGAAGCATAAAATACAATAAAAATACAACAGTCTTTCCATCCTATAACAGGAATAATTGCAACCCTTGTGAAAGTGATGGTCATTTGTTCGTTCCAGGCAACCTAGGCATCACTCTAGGGCGTTGTTCCACCAGATCGAATTGTTAGGGCCTAAGAAGTCAACGCAAGAAGCATAAGATGCAATATAAATATAACAGTTTTTCCATCGTATAGAACGAATAATTGCAACCAGTGTGAAAGTTATGGTCATTTCTACGTTCCGGGTAACCCAGGCTTCACTCTAGGGCGCTGTTCCACCAGATCGAACAGTTAGGACCTAAGAAGGCAACGCCAGAAGCATAAAATACAAAATAAAAAGAACAGCCTTTCCATCGTATAAAACGAATAATAGCAACCAGTGTGAAAGTTATGATCATTTCTACGTTCCGGCAACCTAGGCTTCACCCCGGGGCGTTGTTCCACCAGATCGAATAGTTAGGACCTAAGATGTTAACGCCAGCAGAATAAAATACAATATAAGTACAACAGTTCTTCCATCATATAAAACGAATAATTGCAACCAGTATGAAAGTTATGGTCATTTCTACGTTCCGGGCAACCTAGGCTTCACTCTATGGCGTTCTTCCACCACATCGAATAGCTGCGGCCTCAGAAGTCAACGCCTGAAGCATAAGATACAAAATAAATAGAACTGTTTTTCCATCGTATAAAACGAATAATTGCAGCCAGTATGAAAGTTAACGTCATTTCTACGTTCCGGGCAACCTAGGCTTCACACTAGGGCGTTGATCCACCAGATAGAATAGTTAGGGCCTTAGAAGTCAACGCCAGAAGCATAAAATTCAATAAAGATGCAACAGTTTTTCCATCGTATAGCAGGAATAACTGCAAACAGTGTGAAAGTACTGGTCATTTCTACGTTCCGGGTAACCTAGGCTTCACTCTAGGGCGTTGTTCCACCAGATCGAACAGTTAGGGCCTAAGAAGGCAACGCCAGAAGCATAAAATACAATATAAATATAACAGTTTTTCCATCGTATAAAACGAATAATAGCAACCAGTATGAAAGTTATGGTCATTTCTACGTTCCGGGAAAACTAGGCTTCACCCCAGGTAGTTGTTCCACCAGATCGAATAGTTAGGGCCTAAGAAGTGAACGCCAGCAGCATAAAATACAATATAAATACAACAGTTCTTCCATCATATAAAACGGATAATTGCAACCAGTATGAAAGTTATGGTCATTTTTACGTTCCGGGCAACCTAGGCATCACTCCATGGCGTTCTTCCACCACATCGAATAGCTACGGCCTCAGAAGTCAACGCCTGAAGCATAAAATGCAATAAAAATACAACAGTCTTTCCATCCTATAACTGGAATAATTGCAACCCGTGTGAAAGTGATGGTCATTTGTACGTTCCAGGCAACCTAGACTTCACTCTAGGGCGTTGTTCCACCAGATCGAATTGTTAGGGCCTAAGAAGTCAACGCCAGAAGCATAAGATACAATATAAATATAACAGTTTTTCCATCGTATAGAACGAATAATTGCAACCAGTGTGAAAGTTATGGTCATTTCTACTTTCCGGGCAACCTAGGCTTCACCCTAGGGCGTTGCTTCAACAGATTGAATAGTTAGGGCCTTAGAAGTCAACGCCCGAAGCATAAAATACAAAATAAATAGAACAGCTTTTCCATCGTCTAAAACGAATAATTGCTACCGGTGTGAAAGTTATGGTCATGTCTACGTTCCGGGCAACCTAGGCTTCACCATAGGGCGTTGTTCCACCAGATGGAATAGTTAGGGCATAAGAAGTCAACGCCAGAAGCATAAAATAGAATATAAATACAACAGTTTTTCAATCGTATAAAACGAGTAATTGCAACCAGTATGAAAGTTAAAGTCATTTATACGTTCCGGGCAACCTAGGCTTCACCCTAGGGCGTTGCTCCAACAGATTGAATAGTTAGGGCCTTAGAAGTCAACGCCGGAAGCATAAAATGCAATAAAAATACAACAGTTTTTCCATTGTATAAAAGGATTAATTGCAACCAGTTTGAAAGTGATGGTCACTTCTACGTTCCGGGTAACCTAGGCTTCACTCTAGGGCGTTGCTCCACCAGATCGAATAGCTAGGGCCTTAGAAGTCAACGCCAGAAGCATAAAATACAGTATAAATACAACAGTTTTTCAATTGTATAGCATGACTAATTGCAACCAGTGCGAAAGTAACGATCATTTCGACGTTTCGGGCATCCTAGTCTTAACTCTGTGGCGTTGCTCCACCAGATCGAAGAGTTAGGGTCTAAGAAGTCAACACCGAGGGCATAAAATACAATATAAATGCAACAGCTTTTCCATCGTATAAAACGAATAATTGCTACCAGTATGGAAGTGATGGTCATTTCTACGTTCCGGGCAACCTTGGCTTCACTCTATGGCATTCTTCCACCACATCGAATAGCTGCGGCCTCAGAAGTCAACGCCTGAAGCATAAAATACAATAAAAATACAACAGTCTTTCCATCCTATAACAGGAATAATTGCAACCCTTGTGAAAGTGATGGTCATTTCTACGTTCCAGGCAACCTAGGCATCACTCTAGGGCGTTGTTCCACCAGATCGAATTGTTAGGGCCTAAGAAGTCAACGCGAGAAGCATAAGATACAATATAAATATAATAGTTATTCCATCGTATAGAAAGAATAATAGCAACCAGTGTGAAAATTATGGTCATTTCTACATTCCGGCCAACATAGGCCTCACTCTAGGGCGTTGTTCCACCAGATTGAATAGTTAGGGCCTTAGAAGTCAACGCCAGAATCATAAAATACAATAAAGATGCAACAGCTTTTCCATCGTAATAAACGAATAATTTCAACCAGTGTGAATGTTATGGTCATTTCTACATTCCGAGCAACCTAGGCTTCACTCTAGGGCGTTGATCCAACAGATTGAATAGTTAGGGCCTTAGCAGTCAACGCCCGAAGCATAAAATACAATATAAATACAACAGTTTTTCCATCATATAACAGGAATAATTGCAACCAGTTTGAAAGTGATGGTCATTTCTACGTTCCGGGCAACCTAGGCTTCACTCTAGAGCGTTGCTCCACCAGATCGAATAGTTAGTGCCTTAGAAGTCAACGCCAGAAGCATAAAATACAATATAAACACAACAGTTTTTCCATCGTATAAAACGAATAATTTCTACCAGTATGGAAGTGATGGTCACTTCTACGTTCCGGGCAACCTAGGCCTCACTCTAGAGCGTTGTTCCACCAGATTGAATAGTTAGGGCCTAAGAAATCAACGCCAGAAGCATAAAATACAATATAAATATAACAGTTTTTCCATCGTATAAAACGAATAATTTCAACCAGTGTGAATGTTATGGTCATTTCTACATTCGGAGCAACCTAGGCTTCACTCTAGGGCGTCGATCCACCAGATAGAATAGTTAGGGCCTTAGAAGTCAACGCCAGAAGCATAAAATTCAATAAAGATGCAACAGTTTTTCCATCGTATAGCAGGAATAACTGCGAACAGTGTGAAAGTACTGGTCATTTCTACGTTCCGGGTAACCTAGGCTTCACTCTAGGGCCTTGTTCCTCCAGATCGAACAGTTAGGACCTAAGAAGGCAACGCCAGAAGCATAAAATACAAAATAAAAAGAACAGTCTTTCCATCGTATAAAACGAATAATAGCAACCAGTGTGAAAGTTATGATCATTTCTACGTTCCGGCAACCTAGGCTTCACCCCGGGGCGTTGTTCCATCAGATCGAATTGTTAGGACCTAAGATGTAAACGCCAGCAGAATAAAATACAATATAAGTACAACAGTTCTTCCATCATATAAAACGAATAATTGCAACCAGTATGAAAGTTATGGTCATTTCTACGTTCCGGGCAACCTAGGCTTCACTCTATGGCGTTCTTCCACCACATCGGATAGCTGCGGCCTCAGAAGTCAACGCCTGAAGCATAAAATACAAAATAAATAGAACTGTTTTTCCATCGTATAAAACGAATAATTGCAACCAGTATGAAAGTTAACGTCATTTCTACGTTCCGGGCAACCTAGGCTTCACTCTAGGGCGTTGCTGCACCAGATCGAATAGTTAGGGCATTAGAAGTCAACGCCAGAATCATAAAATACAATAAAGATGCAACAGCTTTTCCATCGTATTAAACGAATAATTTCAACCAGTGTGAATGTTATGGTCATTTCTACATTCCGAGCAGCCTAGGCTTCACTCTAGGGCGTTGATCCAACACATTGAATAGTTAGGGCCTTAGCAGTCAACGCCCGAAGCATAAAATACAATATAAATACAACAGTTTTTCCATCATATAACAGGAATAATTGCAACCAGTTTGAAAGTGATGGTCATTTCTACGTTCCGGGCAACCTAGGCGTCACTCTAGAGCGTTGCTCTACCAGATCGAATAGTTAGTGCCTTAGAAGTCAACGCCAGAAGCATAAAATACAATATAAATACAACAGTTTTTCCATCATATAAAACGAATAATTGCAACCAGTATGAAAGTTATGGTTATGTCTACGTTCCGGGCAACCCAGGCTTCACTCTATGGCGTTCTTCCACCACATCGAATAGCTACGGCCTCAGAAGTCAACGCCGGAAGCATAAAATACAATAAAAATACAACAGTCTTTCCATCCTATAAGAGGAACAATTGCAACCAGTTTGAAAGTGACGTTCATTTCTACGTTCCGGGGAACCTAGGCTTCACTCTAGGGCGTTACTCCACCAGATCGAATAGTTAGTGCGTTAGAAGTCAACGCCAGAAGCATAAAATACAATATAAACACAACAGTTTTTCCATGGTATAAAACGAATAATTGCTACCAGTATGGAAGTGATGGTCATTTCTACGTTCCGGGCAACCTAGGCCTCACTCTAGGGCGTTGTTCCACCAGATTGAATAGTTAGGGCCTAAGAAATCAACGCCAGAAGCATAAAATTCAATAAAGATGCAACAGTTTTTCCATCGTATAGCAGGAATAACTGCAAACAGTGTGAAAGTACTGGTCATTTCTACGTCCCGGGTAACCCAGGCTTCACTCTAGGGCGTTGTTCCACCAGATCGAACAGTTAGGACCTAAGAAGGCAACGCCAGAAGCATAAAATACAAAATAAAAAGAACAGCCTTTCCATCGTATAAAACGAATAATAGCAACCAGTGTGAAAGTTATGATCATTTCTACGTTCCGGCAACCTAGGCTTCACCCCGGGGCGTTGTTCCACCAGATCGAATAGTTAGGACCTAAGATGTGAACGCCAGCAGAATAAAATACAATATAAGTACAACAGTTCTTCCATCATATAAAACGAATAATTGCAACCAGTATGAAAGTTATGGTCATTTCTACGTTCCGGGCAACCTAGGCTTCACTCTATGGCGTTCTTCCACCACATCGCATAGCTGCGGTCTCAGAAGTCAACGCCTGAAGCATAAAATACAAAATAAATAGATCTGTTTTTCCATCGTATAAAACGAATAATAGCAACCAGTATGAAAGTTATGGTCATTTCTACGTTCCGGGCAACCTAGGCTTCACCCCAGGTAGTTGTTCCACCAGATCGAATAGTTAGGGCCTAAGAAGTGAACGCCAGCAGCATAAAATACAATATAAATACAACAGATCTTCCATCATATAAAACGAATAATTGCAACCAGTATGAAAGTTATGGTCATTTCTACGTTCCGGGCAACCTAGGCTTCACTCTATGGCGTTCTTCCACCACATCGAATAGCTGCGGCCTCAGAAGTCAACGCCTGAAGCATAAAATGCAATAAAAATACAACAGTCTTTCCATCCTATAACTGGAATAATTGCAACCCGTGTGAAAGTGATGGTCATTTGTACGTTCCAGGCAACCTAGACTTCACTCTAGGGCGTTGTTCCACCAGATCGAATTGTTAGGGCCTAAGAAGTCAACGCCAGAAGCATAAGATACAATATAAATATAACAGTTTTTCCATCGTATAGAACGAATAATTGCAACCAGTGTGAAAGTTATGGTCATTTCTACTTTCCGGGCAACCTAGGCTTCACCCTAGGGCGTTGCTTCAACAGATTGAATAGTTAGGGCCTTAGAAGTCAACGCCCGAAGCATAAAATACAAAATAAATAGAACAGCTTTTCCATCGTCTAAAACGAATAATTGCTACCGTTGTGAAAGTTATGGTCATTTCTACGTTCCGGGCAACCTAGGCTTCACCATAGGGCGTTGTTTCACCAGATGGAATAGTTAGGGCATAAGAAGTCAACGCCAGAAGCATAAAATAGAATATAAATACAACAGTTTTTCAATCGTATAAAACGAGTAATTGCAACCAGTATGAAAGTTAAAGTCATTTATACGTTCCGGGCAACCTAGGCTTCACCCTAGGGCGTTGCTCCAACAGATTGAATAGTTAGGGCCTTAGAAGTCAACGCCGGAAGCATAAAATGCAATAAAAATACAACAGTTTTTCCATCGTATAAAAGGATTAATTGCAACCAATTTGAAAGTGGTGGTCACTTCTACGTTCCGGGTAACCTAGGCTTCACTCTAGGGCGTTGCTCCACCAGATCGAATAGCTAGGGCCTTAGAAGTCAACGCCAGAAGCATAAAATACAGTATAAATACAACAGTTTTTCCATTGTATAGCATGACTAATTGCAACCAGTGCGAAAGTAACGATCATTTCGACGTTTCGGGCATCCTAGTCTTAACTCTGTGGCGTTGCTCCACCAGATCGAAGAGTTAGGGTCTAAGAAGTCAACACCGGAAGCATAAAATACAATATAAATGCAACAGCTTTTCCATCGTATAAAACGAATAATTGCTACCAGTATGGAAGTGATGGTCATTTCTACGTTCCGGGCAACCTTGGCTTCACTCTATGGCATTCTTCCACCACATCGAATAGCTGCGGCCTCAGAAGTCAACGCCTGAAGCATAAAATACAATAAAAATACAACAGTCTTTCCATCCTATAACAGGAATAATTGCAACCCTTGTGAAAGTGATGGTCATTTCTACGTTCCAGGCAACCTAGGCATCACTCTAGGGCGTTGTTCCACCAGATCGAATTGTTAGGGCCTAAGAAGTCAACGCGAGAAGCATAAGATACAATATAAATATAATAGTTATTCCATCGTATAGAAAGAATAATAGCAACCAGTGTGAAAATTATGGTCATTTCTACGTTCCGGCCAACATAGGCCTCACTCTAGGGCGTTGTTCCACCAGATTGAATAGTTAGGGCCTTAGAAGTCAACGCCAGAATCATAAAATACAATAAAGATGCAACAGCTTTTCCATCGTAATAAACGAATAATTTCAACCAGTGTGAATGTTATGGTCATTTCTACATTCCGAGCAACCTAGGCTTCACTCTAGGGCGTTGATCCAACAGATTGAATAGTTAGGGCCTTAGCAGTCAACGTCCGAAGCATAAAATACAATATAAATACAACAGTTTTTCCATCATATAACAGGAATAATTGCAACCAGTTTGAAAGTGATGGTCATTTCTACGTTCCGGGCAACCCAGGCTTCACTCTAGAGCGTTGCTCCACCAGATCGAATAGTTAGTGCCTTAGAAATCAGCGCAAGAAGCATAAAATACAATATAAATACAACAGTTTTTCCATCGTATAAAACGAATAATTGCAACCAGTATGAAAGTTATGGTCATTTCTACGTTCCGGGCAACCTAGGCTTCACTCTATGGCGTTCTTCCACTACATCGAAAAGCAACGGCCTCAGAAGTCAACGCCTGAAGCTTAAAATACAATAAAAATACAACAGTCTTTCCGTCCTATAACAGGAATAATTGCAACCCGTGTGAAAGTGATGGTCATTTCTACGTTCCGGGCAAACTAGGCTTCACTCTAGAGCGTTGCTCCACCAGACCGAATAGTTAGTGCCTTAGAAGTCAACGCCAGAAGCATAAAATACAATATAAATACAACAGTTTTTCCATCATATAAAACGAATAATTGCAACCAGTATGAAAGTTATGGTCATTTCTACGTTCCGGGCAACCTAGGCTTCACTCTATGGCGTTCTTCCACCACATCGAATAGCTGCGGCCTCAGAAGTCAACGCCTGAAGCATAAAATGCAATAAAAATACAACAGTCTTTCCATCCTATAACTGGAATAATTGCAACCCGTGTGAAAGTGATGGTCATTTGTACGTTCCAGGCAACCTAGACTTCACTCTAGGGCGTTGTTCCACCAGATCGAATTGTTAGGGCCTAAGAAGTCAACGCCAGAAGCATAAGATACAATATAAATATAACAGTTTTTCCATCGTATAGAACGAATAATTGCAACCAGTGTGAAAGTTATGGTCATTTCTACTTTCCGGGCAACCTAGGCTTCACCCTAGGGCGTTGCTTCAACAGATTGAATAGTTAGGGCCTTAGAAGTCAACGCCCGAAGCATAAAATACAAAATAAATAGAACAGCTTTTCCATCGTCTAAAACGAATAATTGCTACCGTTGTGAAAGTTATGGTCATTTCTACGTTCCGGGCAACCTAGGCTTCACCATAGGGCGTTGTTCCACCAGATGGAATAGTTAGGGCATAAGAAGTCAACGCCAGAAGCATAAAATAGAATATAAATACAACAGTTTTTCAATCGTATAAAACGAGTAATTGCAACCAGTATGAAAGTTAAAGTCATTTATACGTTCCGGGCAACCTAGGCTTCACCCTAGGGCGTTGCTCCAACAGATTGAATAGTTAGGGCCTTAGAAGTCAACGCCGGAAGCATAAAATGCAATAAAAATACAACAGTTTTTCCATCGTATAAAAGGATTAATTGCAACCAGTTTGAAAGTGATGGTCACTTCTACGTTCCGGGTAACCTAGGCTTCACTCTAGGGCGTTGCTCCACCAGATCGAATAGCTAGGGCCTTAGAAGTCAACGCCAGAAGCATAAAATACAGTATAAATACAACAGTTTTTCCATTGTATAGCATGACTAATTGCAACCAGTGCGAAAGTAACGATCATTTCGACGTTTCGGGCATCCTAGTCTTAACTCTGTGGCGTTGCTCCACCAGATCGAAGAGTTAGGGTCTAAGAAGTCAACACCGGAAGCATAAAATACAATATAAATGCAACAGCTTTTCCATCGTATAAAACGAATAATTGCTACCAGTATGGAAGTGATGGTCATTTCTACGTTCCGGGCAACCTTGGCTTCACTCTATGGCATTCTTCCACCACATCGAATAGCTGCGGCCTCAGAAGTCAACGCCTGAAGCATAAAATACAATAAAAATACAACAGTCTTTCCATCCTATAACAGGAATAATTGCAACCCTTGTGAAAGTGATGGTCATTTGTTCGTTCCAGGCAACCTAGGCATCACTCTAGGGCGTTGTTCCACCAGATCGAATTGTTAGGGCCTAAGAAGTCAACGCAAGAAGCATAAGATGCAATATAAATATAACAGTTTTTCCATCGTATAGAACGAATAATTGCAACCAGTGTGAAAGTTATGGTCATTTCTACGTTCCGGGTAACCCAGGCTTCACTCTAGGGCGCTGTTCCACCAGATCGAACAGTTAGGACCTAAGAAGGCAACGCCAGAAGCATAAAATACAAAATAAAAAGAACAGCCTTTCCATCGTATAAAACGAATAATAGCAACCAGTGTGAAAGTTATGATCATTTCTACGTTCCGGCAACCTAGGCTTCACCCCGGGGCGTTGTTCCACCAGATCGAATAGTTAGGACCTAAGATGTTAACGCCAGCAGAATAAAATACAATATAAGTACAACAGTTCTTCCATCATATAAAACGAATAATTGCAACCAGTATGAAAGTTATGGTCATTTCTACGTTCCGGGCAACCTAGGCTTCACTCTATGGCGTTCTTCCACCACATCGAATAGCTGCGGCCTCAGAAGTCAACGCCTGAAGCATAAGATACAAAATAAATAGAACTGTTTTTCCATCGTATAAAACGAATAATTGCAGCCAGTATGAAAGTTAACGTCATTTCTACGTTCCGGGCAACCTAGGCTTCACACTAGGGCGTTGATCCACCAGATAGAATAGTTAGGGCCTTAGAAGTCAACGCCAGAAGCATAAAATTCAATAAAGATGCAACAGTTTTTCCATCGTATAGCAGGAATAACTGCAAACAGTGTGAAAGTACTGGTCATTTCTACGTTCCGGGTAACCTAGGCTTCACTCTAGGGCGTTGTTCCACCAGATCGAACAGTTAGGGCCTAAGAAGGCAACGCCAGAAGCATAAAATACAATATAAATATAACAGTTTTTCCATCGTATAAAACGAATAATAGCAACCAGTATGAAAGTTATGGTCATTTCTACGTTCCGGGCAAACTAGGCTTCACCCCAGGTAGTTGTTCCACCAGATCGAATAGTTAGGGCCTAAGAAGTGAACGCCAGCAGCATAAAATACAATATAAATACAACAGTTCTTCCATCATATAAAACGGATAATTGCAACCAGTATGAAAGTTATGGTCATTTTTACGTTCCGGGCAACCTAGGCATCACTCCATGGCGTTCTTCCACCACATCGAATAGCTACGGCCTCAGAAGTCAACGCCTGAAGCATAAAATGCAATAAAAATACAACAGTCTTTCCATCCTATAACTGGAATAATTGCAACCCGTGTGAAAGTGATGGTCATTTGTACGTTCCAGGCAACCTAGACTTCACTCTAGGGCGTTGTTCCACCAGATCGAATTGTTAGGGCCTAAGAAGTCAACGCCAGAAGCATAAGATACAATATAAATATAACAGTTTTTCCATCGTATAGAACGAATAATTGCAACCAGTGTGAAAGTTATGGTCATTTCTACTTTCCGGGCAACCTAGGCTTCACCCTAGGGCGTTGCTTCAACAGATTGAATAGTTAGGGCCTTAGAAGTCAACGCCCGAAGCATAAAATACAAAATAAATAGAACAGCTTTTCCATCGTCTAAAACGAATAATTGCTACCGGTGTGAAAGTTATGGTCATGTCTACGTTCCGGGCAACCTAGGCTTCACCATAGGGCGTTGTTCCACCAGATGGAATAGTTAGGGCATAAGAAGTCAACGCCAGAAGCATAAAATAGAATATAAATACAACAGTTTTTCAATCGTATAAAACGAGTAATTGCAACCAGTATGAAAGTTAAAGTCATTTATACGTTCCGGGCAACCTAGGCTTCACCCTAGGGCGTTGCTCCAACAGATTGAATAGTTAGGGCCTTAGAAGTCAACGCCGGAAGCATAAAATGCAATAAAAATACAACAGTTTTTCCATTGTATAAAAGGATTAATTGCAACCAGTTTGAAAGTGATGGTCACTTCTACGTTCCGGGTAACCTAGGCTTCACTCTAGGGCGTTGCTCCACCAGATCGAATAGCTAGGGCCTTAGAAGTCAACGCCAGAAGCATAAAATACAGTATAAATACAACAGTTTTTCAATTGTATAGCATGACTAATTGCAACCAGTGCGAAAGTAACGATCATTTCGACGTTTCGGGCATCCTAGTCTTAACTCTGTGGCGTTGCTCCACCAGATCGAAGAGTTAGGGTCTAAGAAGTCAACACCGAGGGCATAAAATACAATATAAATGCAACAGCTTTTCCATCGTATAAAACGAATAATTGCTACCAGTATGGAAGTGATGGTCATTTCTACGTTCCGGGCAACCTTGGCTTCACTCTATGGCATTCTTCCACCACATCGAATAGCTGCGGCCTCAGAAGTCAACGCCTGAAGCATAAAATACAATAAAAATACAACAGTCTTTCCATCCTATAACAGGAATAATTGCAACCCTTGTGAAAGTGATGGTCATTTCTACGTTCCAGGCAACCTAGGCATCACTCTAGGGCGTTGTTCCACCAGATCGAATTGTTAGGGCCTAAGAAGTCAACGCGAGAAGCATAAGATACAATATAAATATAATAGTTATTCCATCGTATAGAAAGAATAATAGCAACCAGTGTGAAAATTATGGTCATTTCTACATTCCGGCCAACATAGGCCTCACTCTAGGGCGTTGTTCCACCAGATTGAATAGTTAGGGCCTTAGAAGTCAACGCCAGAATCATAAAATACAATAAAGATGCAACAGCTTTTCCATCGTAATAAACGAATAATTTCAACCAGTGTGAATGTTATGGTCATTTCTACATTCCGAGCAACCTAGGCTTCACTCTAGGGCGTTGATCCAACAGATTGAATAGTTAGGGCCTTAGCAGTCAACGCCCGAAGCATAAAATACAATATAAATACAACAGTTTTTCCATCATATAACAGGAATAATTGCAACCAGTTTGAAAGTGATGGTCATTTCTACGTTCCGGGCAACCTAGGCTTCACTCTAGAGCGTTGCTCCACCAGATCGAATAGTTAGTGCCTTAGAAGTCAACGCCAGAAGCATAAAATACAATATAAACACAACAGTTTTTCCATCGTATAAAACGAATAATTTCTACCAGTATGGAAGTGATGGTCACTTCTACGTTCCGGGCAACCTAGGCCTCACTCTAGAGCGTTGTTCCACCAGATTGAATAGTTAGGGCCTAAGAAATCAACGCCAGAAGCATAAAATACAATATAAATATAACAGTTTTTCCATCGTATAAAACGAATAATTTCAACCAGTGTGAATGTTATGGTCATTTCTACATTCGGAGCAACCTAGGCTTCACTCTAGGGCGTCGATCCACCAGATAGAATAGTTAGGGCCTTAGAAGTCAACGCCAGAAGCATAAAATTCAATAAAGATGCAACAGTTTTTCCATCGTATAGCAGGAATAACTGCGAACAGTGTGAAAGTACTGGTCATTTCTACGTTCCGGGTAACCTAGGCTTCACTCTAGGGCCTTGTTCCTCCAGATCGAACAGTTAGGACCTAAGAAGGCAACGCCAGAAGCATAAAATACAAAATAAAAAGAACAGTCTTTCCATCGTATAAAACGAATAATAGCAACCAGTGTGAAAGTTATGATCATTTCTACGTTCCGGCAACCTAGGCTTCACCCCGGGGCGTTGTTCCATCAGATCGAATTGTTAGGACCTAAGATGTGAACGCCAGCAGAATAAAATACAATATAAGTACAACAGTTCTTCCATCATATAAAACGAATAATTGCAACCAGTATGAAAGTTATGGTCATTTCTACGTTCCGGGCAACCTAGGCTTCACTCTATGGCGTTCTTCCACCACATCGGATAGCTGCGGCCTCAGAAGTCAACGCCTGAAGCATAAAATACAAAATAAATAGAACTGTTTTTCCATCGTATAAAACGAATAATTGCAACCAGTATGAAAGTTAACGTCATTTCTACGTTCCGGGCAACCTAGGCTTCACTCTAGGGCGTTGCTGCACCAGATCGAATAGTTAGGGCATTAGAAGTCAACGCCAGAATCATAAAATACAATAAAGATGCAACAGCTTTTCCATCGTATTAAACGAATAATTTCAACCAGTGTGAATGTTATGGTCATTTCTACATTCCGAGCAGCCTAGGCTTCACTCTAGGGCGTTGATCCAACACATTGAATAGTTAGGGCCTTAGCAGTCAACGCCCGAAGCATAAAATACAATATAAATACAACAGTTTTTCCATCATATAACAGGAATAATTGCAACCAGTTTGAAAGTGATGGTCATTTCTACGTTCCGGGCAACCTAGGCGTCACTCTAGAGCGTTGCTCTACCAGATCGAATAGTTAGTGCCTTAGAAGTCAACGCCAGAAGCATAAAATACAATATAAATACAACAGTTTTTCCATCATATAAAACGAATAATTGCAACCAGTATGAAAGTTATGGTTATGTCTACGTTCCGGGCAACCCAGGCTTCACTCTATGGCGTTCTTCCACCACATCGAATAGCTACGGCCTCAGAAGTCAACGCCGGAAGCATAAAATACAATAAAAATACAACAGTCTTTCCATCCTATAAGAGGAACAATTGCAACCAGTTTGAAAGTGACGTTCATTTCTACGTTCCGGGGAACCTAGGCTTCACTCTAGGGCGTTACTCCACCAGATCGAATAGTTAGTGCGTTAGAAGTCAACGCCAGAAGCATAAAATACAATATAAACACAACAGTTTTTCCATGGTATAAAACGAATAATTGCTACCAGTATGGAAGTGATGGTCATTTCTACGTTCCGGGCAACCTAGGCCTCACTCTAGGGCGTTGTTCCACCAGATTGAATAGTTAGGGCCTAAGAAATCAACGCCAGAAGCATAAAATTCAATAAAGATGCAACAGTTTTTCCATCGTATAGCAGGAATAACTGCAAACAGTGTGAAAGTACTGGTCATTTCTACGTCCCGGGTAACCCAGGCTTCACTCTAGGGCGTTGTTCCACCAGATCGAACAGTTAGGACCTAAGAAGGCAACGCCAGAAGCATAAAATACAAAATAAAAAGAACAGCCTTTCCATCGTATAAAACGAATAATAGCAACCAGTGTGAAAGTTATGATCATTTCTACGTTCCGGCAACCTAGGCTTCACCCCGGGGCGTTGTTCCACCAGATCGAATAGTTAGGACCTAAGATGTGAACGCCAGCAGAATAAAATACAATATAAGTACAACAGTTCTTCCATCATATAAAACGAATAATTGCAACCAGTATGAAAGTTATGGTCATTTCTACGTTCCGGGCAACCTAGGCTTCACTCTATGGCGTTCTTCCACCACATCGCATAGCTGCGGTCTCAGAAGTCAACGCCTGAAGCATAAAATACAAAATAAATAGATCTGTTTTTCCATCGTATAAAACGAATAATAGCAACCAGTATGAAAGTTATGGTCATTTCTACGTTCCGGGCAACCTAGGCTTCACCCCAGGTAGTTGTTCCACCAGATCGAATAGTTAGGGCCTAAGAAGTGAACGCCAGCAGCATAAAATACAATATAAATACAACAGATCTTCCATCATATAAAACGAATAATTGCAACCAGTATGAAAGTTATGGTCATTTCTACGTTCCGGGCAACCTAGGCTTCACTCTATGGCGTTCTTCCACCACATCGAATAGCTGCGGCCTCAGAAGTCAACGCCTGAAGCATAAAATGCAATAAAAATACAACAGTCTTTCCATCCTATAACTGGAATAATTGCAACCCGTGTGAAAGTGATGGTCATTTGTACGTTCCAGGCAACCTAGACTTCACTCTAGGGCGTTGTTCCACCAGATCGAATTGTTAGGGCCTAAGAAGTCAACGCCAGAAGCATAAGATACAATATAAATATAACAGTTTTTCCATCGTATAGAACGAATAATTGCAACCAGTGTGAAAGTTATGGTCATTTCTACTTTCCGGGCAACCTAGGCTTCACCCTAGGGCGTTGCTTCAACAGATTGAATAGTTAGGGCCTTAGAAGTCAACGCCCGAAGCATAAAATACAAAATAAATAGAACAGCTTTTCCATCGTCTAAAACGAATAATTGCTACCGTTGTGAAAGTTATGGTCATTTCTACGTTCCGGGCAACCTAGGCTTCACCATAGGGCGTTGTTTCACCAGATGGAATAGTTAGGGCATAAGAAGTCAACGCCAGAAGCATAAAATAGAATATAAATACAACAGTTTTTCAATCGTATAAAACGAGTAATTGCAACCAGTATGAAAGTTAAAGTCATTTATACGTTCCGGGCAACCTAGGCTTCACCCTAGGGCGTTGCTCCAACAGATTGAATAGTTAGGGCCTTAGAAGTCAACGCCGGAAGCATAAAATGCAATAAAAATACAACAGTTTTTCCATCGTATAAAAGGATTAATTGCAACCAGTTTGAAAGTGGTGGTCACTTCTACGTTCCGGGTAACCTAGGCTTCACTCTAGGGCGTTGCTCCACCAGATCGAATAGCTAGGGCCTTAGAAGTCAACGCCAGAAGCATAAAATACAGTATAAATACAACAGTTTTTCCATTGTATAGCATGACTAATTGCAACCAGTGCGAAAGTAACGATCATTTCGACGTTTCGGGCATCCTAGTCTTAACTCTGTGGCGTTGCTCCACCAGATCGAAGAGTTAGGGTCTAAGAAGTCAACACCGGAAGCATAAAATACAATATAAATGCAACAGCTTTTCCATCGTATAAAACGAATAATTGCTACCAGTATGGAAGTGATGGTCATTTCTACGTTCCGGGCAACCTTGGCTTCACTCTATGGCATTCTTCCACCACATCGAATAGCTGCGGCCTCAGAAGTCAACGCCTGAAGCATAAAATACAATAAAAATACAACAGTCTTTCCATCCTATAACAGGAATAATTGCAACCCTTGTGAAAGTGATGGTCATTTCTACGTTCCAGGCAACCTAGGCATCACTCTAGGGCGTTGTTCCACCAGATCGAATTGTTAGGGCCTAAGAAATCAACGCGAGAAGCATAAGATACAATATAAATATAATAGTTATTCCATCGTATAGAAAGAATAATAGCAACCAGTGTGAAAATTATGGTCATTTCTACGTTCCGGCCAACATAGGCCTCACTCTAGGGCGTTGTTCCACCAGATTGAATAGTTAGGGCCTTAGAAGTCAACGCCAGAATCATAAAATACAATAAAGATGCAACAGCTTTTCCATCGTAATAAACGAATAATTTCAACCAGTGTGAATGTTATGGTCATTTCTACATTCCGAGCAACCTAGGCTTCACTCTAGGGCGTTGATCCAACAGATTGAATAGTTAGGGCCTTAGCAGTCAACGTCCGAAGCATAAAATACAATATAAATACAACAGTTTTTCCATCATATAACAGGAATAATTGCAACCAGTTTGAAAGTGATGGTCATTTCTACGTTCCGGGCAACCCAGGCTTCACTCTAGAGCGTTGCTCCACCAGATCGAATAGTTAGTGCCTTAGAAATCAGCGCAAGAAGCATAAAATACAATATAAATACAACAGTTTTTCCATCGTATAAAACGAATAATTGCAACCAGTATGAAAGTTATGGTCATTTCTACGTTCCGGGCAACCTAGGCTTCACTCTATGGCGTTCTTCCACTACATCGAAAAGCAACGGCCTCAGAAGTCAACGCCTGAAGCTTAAAATACAATAAAAATACAACAGTCTTTCCGTCCTATAACAGGAATAATTGCAACCCGTGTGAAAGTGATGGTCATTTCTACGTTCCGGGCAAACTAGGCTTCACTCTAGAGCGTTGCTCCACCAGACCGAATAGTTAGTGCCTTAGAAGTCAACGCCAGAAGCATAAAATACAATATAAATACAACAGTTTTTCCATCATATAAAACGAATAATTGCAACCAGTATGAAAGTTATGGTCATTTCTACGTTCCGGGCAACCTAGGCTTCACTCTATGGCGTTCTTCCACCACATCGAATAGCTGCGGCCTCAGAAGTCAACGCCTGAAGCATAAAATGCAATAAAAATACAACAGTCTTTCCATCCTATAACTGGAATAATTGCAACCCGTGTGAAAGTGATGGTCATTTGTACGTTCCAGGCAACCTAGACTTCACTCTAGGGCGTTGTTCCACCAGATCGAATTGTTAGGGCCTAAGAAGTCAACGCCAGAAGCATAAGATACAATATAAATATAACAGTTTTTCCATCGTATAGAACGAATAATTGCAACCAGTGTGAAAGTTATGGTCATTTCTACTTTCCGGGCAACCTAGGCTTCACCCTAGGGCGTTGCTTCAACAGATTGAATAGTTAGGGCCTTAGAAGTCAACGCCCGAAGCATAAAATACAAAATAAATAGAACAGCTTTTCCATCGTCTAAAACGAATAATTGCTACCGTTGTGAAAGTTATGGTCATTTCTACGTTCCGGGCAACCTAGGCTTCACCATAGGGCGTTGTTCCACCAGATGGAATAGTTAGGGCATAAGAAGTCAACGCCAGAAGCATAAAATAGAATATAAATACAACAGTTTTTCAATCGTATAAAACGAGTAATTGCAACCAGTATGAAAGTTAAAGTCATTTATACGTTCCGGGCAACCTAGGCTTCACCCTAGGGCGTTGCTCCAACAGATTGAATAGTTAGGGCCTTAGAAGTCAACGCCGGAAGCATAAAATGCAATAAAAATACAACAGTTTTTCCATCGTATAAAAGGATTAATTGCAACCAGTTTGAAAGTGATGGTCACTTCTACGTTCCGGGTAACCTAGGCTTCACTCTAGGGCGTTGCTCCACCAGATCGAATAGCTAGGGCCTTAGAAGTCAACGCCAGAAGCATAAAATACAGTATAAATACAACAGTTTTTCCATTGTATAGCATGACTAATTGCAACCAGTGCGAAAGTAACGATCATTTCGACGTTTCGGGCATCCTAGTCTTAACTCTGTGGCGTTGCTCCACCAGATCGAAGAGTTAGGGTCTAAGAAGTCAACACCGGAAGCATAAAATACAATATAAATGCAACAGCTTTTCCATCGTATAAAACGAATAATTGCTACCAGTATGGAAGTGATGGTCATTTCTACGTTCCGGGCAACCTTGGCTTCACTCTATGGCATTCTTCCACCACATCGAATAGCTGCGGCCTCAGAAGTCAACGCCTGAAGCATAAAATACAATAAAAATACAACAGTCTTTCCATCCTATAACAGGAATAATTGCAACCCTTGTGAAAGTGATGGTCATTTCTACGTTCCAGGCAACCTAGGCATCACTCTAGGGCGTTGTTCCACCAGATCGAATTGTTAGGGCCTAAGAAGTCAACGCGAGAAGCATAAGATACAATATAAATATAATAGTTATTCCATCGTATAGAAAGAATAATAGCAACCAGTGTGAAAATTATGGTCATTTCTACGTTCCGGCCAACATAGGCCTCACTCTAGGGCGTTGTTCCACCAGATTGAATAGTTAGGGCCTTAGAAGTCAACGCCAGAATCATAAAATACAATAAAGATGCAACAGCTTTTCCATCGTAATAAACGAATAATTTCAACCAGTGTGAATGTTATGGTCATTTCTACATTCCGAGCAACCTAGGCTTCACTCTAGGGCGTTGATCCAACAGATTGAATAGTTAGGGCCTTAGCAGTCAACGTCCGAAGCATAAAATACAATATAAATACAACAGTTTTTCCATCATATAACAGGAATAATTGCAACCAGTTTGAAAGTGATGGTCATTTCTACGTTCCGGGCAACCCAGGCTTCACTCTAGAGCGTTGCTCCACCAGATCGAATAGTTAGTGCCTTAGAAATCAGCGCAAGAAGCATAAAATACAATATAAATACAACAGTTTTTCCATCGTATAAAACGAATAATTGCAACCAGTATGAAAGTTATGGTCATTTCTACGTTCCGGGCAACCTAGGCTTCACTCTATGGCGTTCTTCCACTACATCGAAAAGCAACGGCCTCAGAAGTCAACGCCTGAAGCTTAAAATACAATAAAAATACAACAGTCTTTCCGTCCTATAACAGGAATAATTGCAACCCGTGTGAAAGTGATGGTCATTTCTACGTTCCGGGCAAACTAGGCTTCACTCTAGAGCGTTGCTCCACCAGACCGAATAGTTAGTGCCTTAGAAGTCAACGCCAGAAGCATAAAATACAATATAAATACAACAGTTTTTCCATCATATAAAACGAATAATTGCAACCAGTATGAAAGTTATGGTCATGTCTACGTTCCGGGCAACCCAGGCTTCACTGTATGGCGTTCTTCCACCACATCGAATGGCTACGGCCTCAGATGTCAACGCCTGAAGCATAAAATACAATAAAAATACAACAGTCTTTCCATCCTATAACAGGAACAATTGCAACCAGTTTGAAAGTGATGGTCATTTCTACGTTCCGGGGAACCTAGGCTTCACTCTAGGGCGTTACTCCACCAGATCGAATAGTTAGTGCCTTAGAAGTCAACGCCAGAAGCATAAAATACAATATAAACACAACAGTTTTTCCATCGTATAAAACGAATAATTGCTACCAGTATGGAAGTGATGGTCACTTCTACGTTCCGGGCAACCTAGGCCTCACTCTAGAGCGTTGTTCCACCAGATTGAATAGTTAGGGCCTAAGAAATCAACGCCAGAAGCATAAAATACAATATAAATATAACAGTTTTTCCATCGTATAAAACGAATAATTTCAACCAGTGTGAATGTTATGGTCATTTCTACATTCGGAGCAACCTAGGCTTCACCCTAGGGCGCTGATCCACCAGATAGAATAGTTAGGGCCTTAGAAGTCAACGCCAGAAGCATAAAATTCAATAAAGATGCAACAGTTTTTCCATCGTATAGCAGGAATAACTGCAAACAGTGTGAAAGTACTGGTCATTTCTACGTCCCGGGTAACCCAGGCTTCACTCTAGGGCGTTGTTCCACCAGATCGAACAGTTAGGACCTAAGAAGGCAACGCCAGAAGCATAAAATACAAAATAAAAAGAACAGCCTTTCCATCGTATAAAACGAATAATAGCAACCAGTGTGAAAGTTATGATCATTTCTACGTTCCGGCAACCTAGGCTTCACCCCGGGGCGTTGTTCCACCAGATCGAATAGTTAGGTCCTAAGATGTGAACGCCAGCAGAATAAAATACAATATAAGTACAACAGTTCTTCCATCATATAAAACGAATAATTGCAACCAGTATGAAAGTTATGGTCATTTCTACGTTCCGGGCAACCTAGGCTTCACTCTATGGCGTTCTTCCACCACATCGCATAGCTGCGGTCTCAGAAGTCAACGCCTGAAGCATAAAATACAAAATAAATAGATCTGTTTTTCCATCGTATAAAACGAATAATTGCAACCAGTATGAAAGTTAACGTCATTTCTACGTTCCGGGCAACCTAGGCTTCACCCTAGGGCGTTGATCCACCAGATAGAATAGTTAGGGCCTTAGAAGTCAACGCCAGAAGCATAAAATTCAATAAAGATGCAACAGTTTTTCCATCGTATAGCAGGAATAACTGCAAACAGTGTGAAAGTACTGGTCATTTCTACGTTCCGGGTAACCTAGGCTTCACTCTAGGGCGTTGTCCCACCAGATCGAACAGTTAGGGCCTAAGAAGGCAACGCCAGAAGCATAAAATACAATATAAATATAACAGTTTTTCCATCGTATAAAACGAATAATAGCAACCAGTATGAAAGTTATGGTCATTTCTACGTTCCGGCAACCTAGGCTTCACCCCAGGTAGCTGTTCCACCAGATCGAATAGTTAGGGCCTAAGAAGTGAACGCCAGCAGCATAAAATACAATATAAATACAACAGTTCTTCCATCTTATAAAACGGATAATTGCAACCAGTATGAAAGTTATGGTCATTTTTACGTTCCGGGCAACCTAGGCTTCACTCTATGGCGTTCTTCCACCACATCGAATAGCTACGGCCTCAGAAGTCAACGCCTGAAGCATAAAATGCAATAAAAATACAACAGTCTTTCCATCCTATAACTGGAATAATTGCAACCCGTGTGAAAGTGATGGTCATTTGTACGTTCCAGGCAACCTAGACTTCACTCTAGGGCGTTGTTCCACCAGATCGAATTGTTAGGGCCTAAGAAGTCAACGCCAGAAGCATAAGATACAATATAAATATAACAGTTTTTCCATCGTATAGAACGAATAATAGCATCCAGTGTGAAAGTTATGGTCATTTCTACGTTCCGGGCAACCTAGGCTTCACTCTAGGGCGTTGCTCCACCAGATCAAACAGTTAGTTCCTTAGAAGTCAACGCCCGAAGCATAAAATACAAAATAAATAGAACAGTTTTTCCATAGTATAAAACGAATAATGGCAACCACTGTGAAAGTTATGATCATTTCTACGTTCCGGCAACCTAGGCTTCACCCCAGGACGTTGTTCCACCAGATCGAATAGTTAGGGCCTAAGAAGTGAACGCCAGCAGCATAAAATACAATATAAATACATCAGATCTTCCATCATATAAAACTAATAATTGCAACCAGTATGAAAGTTATGGTCATTTCTACGTTCCGGGCAACCTAGGCTTCACACTATGGCGTTCTTCCACCACATCGAATAGCTACGGCCTCAGAAGTCAACGCCTGAAGCATAAAATACAATAAAAATACAACAGTCTTTCCATCCTATAACAGGAACAATTGCAACCAGTTTGAAAGTGACGGTCATTTCTACGTTCCGGGGAACCTAGGCTTCACTCTAGGGCGTTACTCCACCAGATCGAATAGTTAGTGCCTTAGAAGTCAACGCCAGAGGCATAAAATACAATATAAACACAACAGTTTTTCCATCGTATAAAACGAATAATTGCTACCAGTATGGAAGTGATGGTCATTTCTACGTTCCGGGCAACCTAGGCCTCACTCTAGGGCGTTGTTCCACCAGATTGAATAGTTAGGGCCTAAGAAATCAACGCCAGAAGCATAAAATACAATATAAATATAACAGTTTTTCCATCGTATAAAACGAATAATTTCAACCAGTGTGAATGTTATGGTCATTTCTACATTCGGAGCAACCTAGGCTTCACCCTAGGGCGTTGATCCACCAGATAGAATAGTTAGGGCCTTAGAAGTCAACGCCAGAAGCATAAAATTCAATAAAGATGCAACAGTTTTTCCATCGTATAGCAGGAATAACTGCAAACAGTGTGAAAGTACTGGTCATTTCTACGTTCCGGGTAACCTAGGCTTCACTCTAGGGCGTTGTCCCACCAGATCGAACAGTTAGGGCCTAAGAAGGCAACGCCAGAAGCATAAAATACAATATAAATATAACAGTTTTTCCATCGTATAAAACGAATAATAGCAACCAGTATGAAAGTTATGGTCATTTCTACGTTCCGGCAACCTAGGCTTCACCCCAGGTAGTTGTTCCACCAGATCGAATAGTTAGGGCCTAAGAAGTGAACGCCAGCAGCATAAAATACAATATAAATACAACAGTTCTTCCATCTTATAAAACGGATAATTGCAACCAGTATGAAAGTTATGGTCATTTTTACGTTCCGGGCAACCTAGGCTTCACTCTATGGCGTTCTTCCACCACATCGAATAGCTACGGCCTCAGAAGTCAACGCCTGAAGCATAAAATGCAATAAAAATACAACAGTCTTTCCATCCTATAACTGGAATAATTGCAACCCGTGTGAAAGTGATGGTCATTTGTACGTTCCAGGCAACCTAGACTTCACTCTAGGGCGTTGTTCCACCAGATCGAATTGTTAGGGCCTAAGAAGTCAACGCCAGAAGCATAAGATACAATATAAATATAACAGTTTTTCCATCGTATAGAACGAATAATAGCATCCAGTGTGAAAGTTATGGTCATTTCTACGTTCCGGGCAACCTAGGCTTCACTCTAGGGCGTTGCTCCACCAGATCAAACAGTTAGTTCCTTAGAAGTCAACGCCCGAAGCATAAAATACAAAATAAATAGAACAGTTTTTCCATAGTATAAAACGAATAATGGCAACCACTGTGAAAGTTATGATCATTTCTACGTTCCGGCAACCTAGGCTTCACCCCAGGACGTTGTTCCACCAGATCGAATAGTTAGGGCCTAAGAAGTGAACGCCAGCAGCATAAAATACAATATAAATACATCAGATCTTCCATCATATAAAACTAATAATTGCAACCAGTATGAAAGTTATGGTCATTTCTACGTTCCGGGCAACCTAGGCTTCACACTATGGCGTTCTTCCACCACATCGAATAGCTACGGCCTCAGAAGTCAACGCCTGAAGCATAAAATACAATAAAAATACAACAGTCTTTCCATCCTATAACAGGAATAATTGCAACCAGTTTGAAAGTGATGGTCATTTCCACGTTCCGGGGAACCTAGGCTTCACTCTAGGGCGTTGCTCCACCAGATCGAATAGTTAGTGCCTTAGAAGTCAACGCCAGAAGCATAAAATAGAATATAAACACAACAGCTTTTCCATCGTATAAAATGAATAATTGCAAACATTGCGAAAGTGATGGTCATTTCTACGTTCCGGGCAACCTAGGCCTCACTCTAGGGCGTTGTTCCACCAGATTGAATAGTTAGGGCCTAAGAAATCAACGCCAGAAGCATAAAATACAATATAAATATAACAGTTTTTCCATCGTATAAAACGAATAATTTCAACCAGTGTGAATGTTATGGTCATTTCTACATTCGGAGCAACCTAGGCTTCACCCTAGGGCGTTGATCCACCAGATAGAATAGTTAGGGCCTTAGAAGTCAACGCCAGAAGCATAAAATTCAATAAAGATGCAACAGTTTTTCCATCGTATAGCAGGAATAACTGCAAACAGTGTGAAAGTACTGGTCATTTCTACGTTCCGGGTAACCTAGGCTTCACTCTAGGGCGTTGTCCCACCAGATCGAACAGTTAGGGCCTAAGAAGGCAACGCCAGAAGCATAAAATACAATATAAATATAACAGTTTTTCCATCGTATAAAACGAATAATAGCAACCAGTATGAAAGTTATGGTCATTTCTACGTTCCGGCAACCTAGGCTTCACCCCAGGTAGTTGTTCCACCAGATCGAATAGTTAGGGCCTAAGAAGTGAACGCCAGCAGCATAAAATACAATATAAATACAACAGTTCTTCCATCTTATAAAACGGATAATTGCAACCAGTATGAAAGTTATGGTCATTTTTACGTTCCGGGCAACCTAGGCTTCACTCTATGGCGTTCTTCCACCACATCGAATAGCTACGGCCTCAGAAGTCAACGCCTGAAGCATAAAATGCAATAAAAATACAACAGTCTTTCCATCCTATAACTGGAATAATTGCAACCCGTGTGAAAGTGATGGTCATTTGTACGTTCCAGGCAACCTAGACTTCACTCTAGGGCGTTGTTCCACCAGATCGAATTGTTAGGGCCTAAGAAGTCAACGCCAGAAGCATAAGATACAATATAAATATAACAGTTTTTCCATCGTATAGAACGAATAATAGCATCCAGTGTGAAAGTTATGGTCATTTCTACGTTCCGGGCAACCTAGGCTTCACTCTAGGGCGTTGCTCCACCAGATCAAACAGTTAGTTCCTTAGAAGTCAACGCCCGAAGCATAAAATACAAAATAAATAGAACAGTTTTTCCATAGTATAAAACGAATAATGGCAACCACTGTGAAAGTTATGATCATTTCTACGTTCCGGCAACCTAGGCTTCACCCCAGGACGTTGTTCCACCAGATCGAATAGTTAGGGCCTAAGAAGTGAACGCCAGCAGCATAAAATACAATATAAATACATCAGATCTTCCATCATATAAAACTAATAATTGCAACCAGTATGAAAGTTATGGTCATTTCTACGTTCCGGGCAACCTAGGCTTCACACTATGGCGTTCTTCCACCACATCGAATAGCTACGGCCTCAGAAGTCAACGCCTGAAGCATAAAATACAATAAAAATACAACAGTCTTTCCATCCTATAACAGGAATAATTGCAACCAGTTTGAAAGTGATGGTCATTTCCACGTTCCGGGGAACCTAGGCTTCACTCTAGGGCGTTGCTCCACCAGATCGAATAGTTAGTGCCTTAGAAGTCAACGCCAGAAGCATAAAATAGAATATAAACACAACAGCTTTTCCATCGTATAAAATGAATAATTGCAAACATTGCGAAAGTGATGGTCATTCCACGTTCCGGGCAACCTAGGCGTCACTGTAGTGCGTTGCTCCACCACATCTAATAGCTACGGCCTTAGACGTCAACGACAGAAGCATAAAATACAATAAGGATGCAACAGCTTTTCCATCGTATAAAACGAATAATTGCACCCAGTGTGAAAGTTATAGTCATTTCTACTTTCCGCGCAACCTAGGCTTCACACTAGGGCGATTCTCCAACAGATTGAATAGTTAGGACCTTAGAAGTCAATGCCCGAAGCATAAAATACAGTAAATATACAAGAGTTCTTCCATCATATAACAGGAATATTTGCAACCAGTTTGAAAGTGATGGTAATTGCTACGTTCCGGGCAACGTAGGCTTCACTCTAGGGCGTTGCTTTACCAGATCGAATAGTTAGTGCCTTAGAAGTCAACGCCAGAAGCATAAAACACAATATAAATACAACAGTTTATCATCGTATAAAACGAATAATTGCAACCAGTATGAAAGTTAACGTCATTTCTACCTTCCGGGCAACCTAGGCTTCACCCCAGGCGTTGCTCCAACAGATTGAATAGTTAGGGCCTTAGAAGTCAACGCCCGATGCATAAAATACAAAATAAATAGAACAGTTTTTCCATCGTGTAAAACGAATAATTGCCACCGGTGTGAAAGTTATGGTCATTTCTACGTTCCAGTCAACCTAGGCTTCACCATAGGGCGTTCTTCCACCAGATCGAATAGTTAGGGCCTAAGAAGTCAACGCCCGAAGCATAAAATACAAAATAAATAGAACCGTTTTTCCATGGTATAAAACGGACACTTGCTACCAGTGTAAAAATTATGGTCATTTCTACGTTCCGGACAACCTAGGCTTCACCCTAGGGCGTTGTTCCACCAGATCGAATAGTGAGGGCCTAAGAAGTGAACGCCAGAAGCATAAAATACAATATAAATACAACAGTTTTTCCATCATATAAAACGAGTAATTGCAACCAGTATGAAAGTTGTGGTCATTTCTACTTTCCGGGCAACCCAGGCTACACCCTAGGGCGTTGCTCCAACAGATCGAATAGTTAGTGCCTTAGAAGTCCACGGCCGAACCATAAAATACAAAATAAATAGAACTGTTTTTCCGTCGTATAAAACGAATAATTGCAACCAGTATGAAAATTAACGTCATTTCTACGTTCCGGGCAACCTAGGCTTCACACTAGGGCGTTGATCCACCAGATAGAATAGTTAGGGCCTTAGAAGTCAACGCCAGAAGCATAAAATTCAATAAGGATGCAACAGTTTTTCCATCGTATAGCAGGAATAACTGCAAACAGTGTGAAAGTACTGGTCATTTCTACGTTCCGGGTAACCTAGGCTTCACTCTAGGGCGTTGTTCCACCAGATCGAACAGTTAGGGCCTAAGAAGGCAACGCCAGAAGCATAAAATACAATATAAATATAACAGTTTTTCCATCGTATAAAACGAATAATTGCAACCAGTATGAAAGTTAACGTCATTTCTACTTTCGGGGCAACCTAGGCTTCACCCTAGGGCGTTGCTTCAACAGATTGAATAGTTAGGGCCTTAGAAGTCAACGCCCGAAGCATAAAATACAAAATAAATAGAACAGTTTTTCCATCGTATAAAACGAATAATTGCTACCGGTGTGAAAGTTATGGTCATTTCTACGTTCCGGGCAACCTAGGCTTCATCATAGGGCGTTGTTCCACCAGACGGAATAGTTAGGGCATAAGAAGTCAACGCCAGAAGCATAAAATACAATATAAATACAACAGTTTTTCAATCGTATAAAACGAGTAATTGCAACCAGTATGAAAGTTAACGTCATTTCTACGTTCCGTGCAACCAAGGCTTCACGCTACGGCGTTGCTCCAACAGACTGAATAGTTAGGGCCTTAGAAGTCAACGCCGGAAGCATAAAATGCAATAAAAATACAACAGTTTTTCCATCGTATAAAAGGATTAATTGCAACCTGTTTGAAAGTGATGGTCACTTCTACGTTCCGGACAACGTAGGCTTCACTCTAGGGCGTTGTTCCACCAGATCGAACACTTAGGGCCTAAGAAGGCACCGCCAGAAGCATAAAATACAATATAAATAGAACAGTTTTTCCATCGTATAAAACAAATAATTGCTACCGGTGTGAAGGGTATGGTCATTTCTACGTTCCGGGCAACCTAGGCTTCACCCTAGGGCGTTGTTCCACCAGATGGAGTAGTTAGGGCATAAGAAGTCAACGCCAGAAGCATAAAATACAAAATAAATAGAACAGTTTTTCCACCGTATAAAACGAATAATAGCAACCAGTGTGAAAGTTATGGTCATTTCTACGTTCCGAGCAACCTAGGCTTCACCCCAGGTAGTTGTTCCACCAGGTCGAATAGTTAGGGCCTAAGAAGTGAACGCCAGAAGCATAAAATATAATATAAATACAACAGTTTTTCCATCATATAAAACGTGTAATTGCAACCAGTATGAAAGTTGTGGTCATTTCTACTTTCCGGGCAACCCAGGCTACACCCTAGGGCGTTGCTCCAACAAATCGAATAGTTAGTTCCTTAGAAGTCAAAGCCCGAAGCATAAAATACAAAATAAATAGAACAGTTTTTCCGTAGTATAAAACGAGTAATAGCAACCAGTGTGAATGTTATGATTATTTGTACGTTCCCGCAACCTAGGCTTCACCCCAGGGCGTTGCTCCACCAGATCGAATAGTTAGTGCCTTAGAAGTCAACGCCAGAAGCATAAAATGCAATATAAATACAACAGTTTTTCCATCATATAAAACAAATAATTGCTACCGGTGTGAAGGTTATGGTCATTTCTACGTTCCGGGCAACCGAGGCTTCATCCTAGGGCGTTGTTCCACCAGATGGAGTAGTTAGGGCATAAGAAGTCAACGCCAGAAGCATAAAATACAAAATAAATAGAACAGTTTTTCCACCGTATAAAACTAATAATTGCAACCAGTGTGAAAGTAATGGGCATTTCTACGTTCCGGGCAACCTAGGCTTCTCGCTACGGGGTTGGACCAACAGGTGGAATAGTTAGGGCCTTAGAAGTCAACGCCCGAAGCATAAAATGCAATAAAAATACAACAGCTGTTCCATCGTATAACAGGAATAATTGCAACCAGTGTGAAAGTCATGGTCATTTCTACGTTCCGGGCAACCTAGGCTTCACTCTGGGGTGTTGCTCCACCAGATCGAATAGATAGAGCCTTAGACGTCAACGCCACAAGCATAAAATACAATAAAGATGCAACAGTTTATCCATCGTATAACAGGAATAATTGCAACCAGTGTGAAGGTAATGGTATGTCCTACGTTCCGAGCAAGCTTGGCTTCACCCTAGGGTGTTGCTAAACCAGATCGAATAGTTAGGGCCTTAGATGTCAACGTCCGATGCATAAAATACAAAATAAACAGAACAGATTTTCCATTGTATAAAACGAATAATTGCTACCAGTTTGAAAGTTATGGTAATTTCTACGTTCCGGGCAACCTTGGTTTCACTCTATGGCGTTGCTCCACCAGATCGCATAGCTAGGGACTTAGAAATCAGCGCCATAAGATTAAAATACAATATAAGTACAACAGTTTTTCAATCGTATAAAATGAATAATTGAAAACATTGTGAAAGTAATGGTCATTTCTACGTTCCAGGCAACCTAGGCGTCACTCTAGGGCGTTACTCCACCACATCTAATAGCTACGGCCTTAGAAGTCAACGCTAGAAGCATAAAATACAATAAAAATGCAACAGTTTTTCCATTGTATAGCATGAATAATTGCAACGGGTGTGAATGTTATGGTCATTTCTACGTTCCGGGCAACCTAGGCTTGACTGTAGGGTGTTGCTCTACCAGATCGAATAGGTAGGGCCAAAGAAGTCAATGCCCGAAGCATAAAATACAAAATAAGTAGAACAGTTTTTCCATTGTATATAACGAATAATTGCTACCAGTGTGAATGTTATGGTCATTTCAACGTTCCGGCAACCTAGGCTTCACCCTAGGGCGTTGTTCCACCAGATCGAATAGTTAGGGCCTAAGAAGTTAACGCCAGAAGCATAAAATACAATATAAATACAACAGTTTTTCCATCCTATGAAACGAATAATTGCGACCAGTACGTAAGTTATGGTCATTTCAACTTTCCGGACCACCTAGGCTTCTCGCTAGGGCGTTGGCCCAACAGATTGAATAGTTAGGGCCTTAGAAGTCGACGCCCGAAGCATAAAATACAAAACAAATAGAACAGTTTTTCCATCGTATAAAACGAATAATTGCTGCCGGTGTGAAAGTTATGGTCACTTCAACGTTCCGGGCAACCCAGGCTTCACCCTAGGTCGTTGTTCCACCAGATGGAATAGTTAGGGCATAAGAAGTCAACGCCAGAAGCATAAAATACGGTATAGATACAACACCTTGTCTATCGTATAAAACAAATAATTGCAACCAGTATGAAAGTTAACGTCATTTCTACCTTCCGGGCAACCTAGGCTTCACCCTAGGGCGTTGCTCCAACAGATTGAATAGTTAGGGCCTTAGAAGTCAACGCCCGATGCATAAAATACAAAATAAATAGAACAGTTTTTCCATCGTGTAAAACGAATAATTGCCACCGGTGTGAAAGTTATGGTCATTTCTACGTTCCAGTCAACCTAGGCTTCACCATAGGGCGTTCTTCCACCAGATCGAATAGTTAGGGCCTAAGAAGTCAACGCCCGAAGCATAAAATACAAAATAAATAGAACCGTTTTTCCATGGTATAAAACGGACACTTGCTACCAGTGTAAAAATTATGGTCATTTCTACGTTCCGGACAACCTAGGCTTCACCCTAGGGCGTTGTTCCACCAGATCGAATAGTGAGGGCCTAAGAAGTGAACGCCAGAAGCATAAAATACAATATAAATACAACAGTTTTTCCATCATATAAAACGAGTAATTGCAACCAGTATGAAAGTTGTGGTCATTTCTACTTTCCGGGCAACCCAGGCTACACCCTAGGGCGTTGCTCCAACAGATCGAATAGTTAGTGCCTTAGAAGTCCACGGCCGAAGCATAAAATAAAAAATAAATAGAACTGTTTTTCCGTCGTATAAAACGAATAATTGCAACCAGTATGAAATTTAACGTCATTTCTACGTTCCGGGCAACCTAGGCTTCACACTAGGGCGTTGATCCACCAGATAGAATAGTTAGGGCCTTAGAAGTCAACGCCAGAAGCATAAAATTCAATAAGGATGCAACAGTTTTTCCATCGTATAGCAGGAATAACTGCAAACAGTGTGAAAGTACTGGTCATTTCTACGTTCCGGGTAACCTAGGCTTCACTCTAGGGCGTTGTTCCACCAGATCGAACAGTTAGGGCCTAAGAAGGCAACGCCAGAAGCATAAAATACAATATAAATATAACAGTTTTTCCATCGTATAAAACGAATAATTGCAACCAGTATGAAAGTTAACGTCATTTCTACTTTCGGGGCAACCTAGGCTTCACCCTAGGGCGTTGCTTCAACAGATTGAATAGTTAGGGCCTTAGAAGTCAACGCCCGAAGCATAAAATACAAAATAAATAGAACAGTTTTTCCATCGTATAAAACGAATAATTGCTACCGGTGTGAAAGTTATGGTCATTTCTACGTTCCGGGCAACCTAGGCTTCATCATAGGGCGTTGTTCCACCAGACGGAATAGTTAGGGCATAAGAAGTCAACGCCAGAAGCATAAAATACAATATAAATACAACAGTTTTTCAATCGTATAAAACGAGTAATTGCAACCAGTATGAAAGTTAACGTCATTTCTACGTTCCGTGCAACCAAGGCTTCACGCTACGGCGTTGCTCCAACAGACTGAATAGTTAGGGCCTTAGAAGTCAACGCCGGAAGCATAAAATGCAATAAAAATACAACAGTTTTTCCATCGTATAAAAGGATTAATTGCAACCTGTTTGAAAGTGATGGTCACTTCTACGTTCCGGACAACGTAGGCTTCACTCTAGGGCGTTGTTCCACCAGATCGAACACTTAGGGCCTAAGAAGGCACCGCCAGAAGCATAAAATACAATATAAATAGAACAGTTTTTCCATCGTATAAAACAAATAATTGCTACCGGTGTGAAGGGTATGGTCATTTCTACGTTCCGGGCAACCTAGGCTTCACCCTAGGGCGTTGTTCCACCAGATGGAGTAGTTAGGGCATAAGAAGTCAACGCCAGAAGCATAAAATACAAAATAAATAGAACAGTTTTTCCACCGTATAAAACGAATAATAGCAACCAGTGTGAAAGTTATGGTCATTTCTACGTTCCGAGCAACCTAGGCTTCACCCCAGGTAGTTGTTCCACCAGGTCGAATAGTTAGGGCCTAAGAAGTGAACGCCAGAAGCATAAAATATAATATAAATACAACAGTTTTTCCATCATATAAAACGTGTAATTGCAACCAGTATGAAAGTTGTGGTCATTTCTACTTTCCGGGCAACCCAGGCTACACCCTAGGGCGTTGCTCCAACAAATCGAATAGTTAGTTCCTTAGAAGTCAAAGCCCGAAGCATAAAATACAAAATAAATAGAACAGTTTTTCCGTAGTATAAAACGAGTAATAGCAACCAGTGTGAATGTTATGATTATTTGTACGTTCCCGCAACCTAGGCTTCACCCCAGGGCGTTGCTCCACCAGATCGAATAGTTAGTGCCTTAGAAGTCAACGCCAGAAGCATAAAATGCAATATAAATACAACAGTTTTTCCATCATATAAAACAAATAATTGCTACCGGTGTGAAGGTTATGGTCATTTCTACGTTCCGGGCAACCTAGGCTTCATCCTAGGGCGTTGTTCCACCAGATGGAGTAGTTAGGGCATAAGAAGTCAACGCCAGAAGCATAAAATACAAAATAAATAGAACAGTTTTTCCACCGTATAAAACTAATAATTGCAACCAGTGTGAAAGTAATGGGCATTTCTACGTTCCGGGCAACCTAGGCTTCTCGCTACGGGGTTGGACCAACAGGTGGAATAGTTAGGGCCTTAGAAGTCAACGCCCGAAGCATAAAATGCAATAAAAATACAACAGCTGTTCCATCGTATAACAGGAATAATTGCAACCAGTGTGAAAGTCATGGTCATTTCTACGTTCCGGGCAACCTAGGCTTCACTCTGGGGTGTTGCTCCACCAGATCGAATAGATAGAGCCTTAGACGTCAACGCCACAAGCATAAAATACAATAAAGATGCAACAGTTTATCCATCGTATAACAGGAATAATTGCAACCAGTGTGAAGGTAATGGTATGTCCTACGTTCCGAGCAAGCTTGGCTTCACCCTAGGGTGTTGCTAAACCAGATCGAATAGTTAGGGCCTTAGATGTCAACGTCCGATGCATAAAATACAAAATAAACAGAACAGATTTTCCATTGTATAAAACGAATAATTGCTACCAGTTTGAAAGTTATGGTAATTTCTACGTTCCGGGCAACCTTGGTTTCACTCTATGGCGTTGCTCCACCAGATCGCACAGCTAGGGACTTAGAAATCAGCGCCATAAGATTAAAATACAATATAAGTACAACAGTTTTTCAATCGTATAAAATGAATAATTGAAAACATTGTGAAAGTAATGGTCATTTCTACGTTCCAGGCAACCTAGGCGTCACTCTAGGGCGTTACTCCACCACATCTAATAGCTACGGCCTTAGAAGTCAACGCTAGAAGCATAAAATACAATAAAAATGCAACAGTTTTTCCATTGTATAGCATGAATAATTGCAACGGGTGTGAATGTTATGGTCATTTCTACGTTCCGGGCAACCTAGGCTTGACTGTAGGGTGTTGCTCTACCAGATCGAATAGGTAGGGCCAAAGAAGTCAATGCCCGAAGCATAAAATACAAAATAAGTAGAACAGTTTTTCCATTGTATATAACGAATAATTGCTACCAGTGTGAATGTTATGGTCATTTCAACGTTCCGGCAACCTAGGCTTCACCCTAGGGCGTTGTTCCACCAGATCGAATAGTTAGGGCCTAAGAAGTTAACGCCAGAAGCATAAAATACAATATAAATACAACAGTTTTTCCATCCTATGAAACGAATAATTGCGACCAGTACGTAAGTTATGGTCATTTCAACTTTCCGGACCACCTAGGCTTCTCGCTAGGGCGTTGGCCCAACAGATTGAATAGTTAGGGCCTTAGAAGTCGACGCCCGAAGCATAAAATACAAAACAAATAGAACAGTTTTTCCATCGTATAAAACGAATAATTGCTGCCGGTGTGAAAGTTATGGTCACTTCAACGTTCCGGGCAACCCAGGCTTAACCCTAGGTCGTTGTTCCACCAGATGGAATAGTTAGGGCATAAGAAGTCAACGCCAGAAGCATAAAATACGGTATAGATACAACACCTTGTCTATCGTATAAAACAAATAATTGCAACCAGTATGAAAGGTATGGTCATTTCTACTTTCCGGGCAACCTAGGCTTCACCCTAGGGCGTTGCTCCACCACATCGAATAGCTACGGACTTAAAAGTCAACGCTAGAAGCATAAATTACAATAAAAATGCAACAGATTTTCCAACGTATAGCATGAATAATTGCAACCGGTGTGAATGTTATGGTCATTTCTACGTTCCGGGCAACCTAGGCTTCACTCTATGGCGTTTTTCCACCACATCGAATAGCTACTGCCTCAGAAGTCAACGCCTGAAGCATAAGATACAATATAAATATAACAGTTTTTCCATCGTATAGAACGAATAATAGCAACCAGTGTGAAAGTCATGGTCATTTCTACGTTCCGGGCAACCTAGGCTTGACTGTAGGGTGTTGCTCCACCAGATCGAATAGGTAGGGCCATAGAAGTTAACTCCCGAAGCATAAAATACAAAATAAATAGAACAGTTTTTCCATTGTGTAAAACGAATAATTGCTTCCAGTGTGAAAGTTATGTTCATTTCTACGTTCCGGGCAACCTAGGCTTGACTGTAGGGCGTTGCTCCACCAGATCGAATAGGTAGGGCCATAGAAGTCAACGCCCGAAGCATAAAATACAATATAAATATAACAGCTTTTCCATCGTGAAAAACGAATAATTGCAACCAGTATGAAAGTTATGGTCATTTCTACTTTCCGGGCAACCTAGGCTTCACCCTAGGGCGTTGTTCCAACAGATGGAATAGTTAGGGCCGTAGAAGTCAACGCCCGATGCATGAAATACAAAATAAATAGAACAGTTGTTCCATCGTATAAAATGAATAATTGGAAACATTGTGAAACTAATGGTCATTTCTACGTTCCAGGCAACGTAGGCGTCACTCTAGGGCGTTACTCCACCACATCTAATAGCTACGGCCTTAGCAGTCAACGCTAGAAGCATAAAATACAATATAGATACAACACCTTTTCCATCGTATAAAATGAATAATAGCAAACAGTGTGAAAGTAATGGTCATTTCTACGTTCCGGACAACCTAGGCTTCACTCTAGGGCGTCGCTCCACCACATCGAATAGCTACGGCCTTAGAAGTCAACGCTAGAAGCATAAATTACAATAAAAATGCAACTGATTTCCAACGTATAGCATGAGTAATTGCAACCGGTGTGAATGTTATGGTCATTTCTACGTTCCGGGCTACCTAGGCTTGACTGTAGGGTGTTGCTCCACCAGATCGAATAGGTCGGGCCATAGAGGTCAACGCCTGAAACATAAGATACAAAATAAATAGAACAGTTTTTCCATTGTATAAAACGAATAATTGCTTCCAGTGTGAAAGTTATGTTCGTTACTACGTTCCGGACAACCTAGGCTTGAATGTTGGGCGTTGCTCCACCAGATCGAATAGGTAGGGCCATAGAAGTTAACGCCCGAAGCATAAAATACAATAAAAATACAACAGTCTTTCCATCCTATAACAGCAATAATTGCAACCCGTGTGAAAGTGATGGTCATTTGTACGTTCCAGGCAACCCAGGCTTCTCTCTAGGGCGTTGTTCCACCAGATCGAATTGTTAGGGCCTAAGAAGTCAACGCCCGATGCATAAAATACAAAATAAATAGAACAGTTTTTCCATCGTATAAAACTAATAATTGCTACCGTTGTGAAAGTTATGGTCACTTCTACGTTCCGGGCAACCCAGGCTTCACCCTAGGGCGTTGTTCCACCAGATGGAATAGTTAGGGCATAAGAAGTCAACGCCAGAAGCATAAAATACGGTATAAATACTACAGCTTTTCCATCGTATAAAACAAATAATTGCAACCAGTATGAAAGGTATGGTCATTTCTACTTTCCGGGCAGCCTAGGCTTCACCCTAGGGCGTTGCTCCAACAGATTGAATAGTTAGGGCCATAGAAGTCAACGCCCGAAGCATAAAATACAAAATAAATAGAACAGTCTTTCCATCGTATAAAACTAATAATTGCAACCAGTGTGAAAGTAATGGGCGTTTCTGCGTTCCGGGCAACCTAGGCTTCACTCTAGGGCGTTGCTCCACCACATCGAATAACTACGGCCTTAGAAGTCAACGCCCGATGCATGAAATACAAAATAAATAGAACAGTTGTTCCATCGTATAAAATGAATAATTGGAAACATTGTGAAACTAATGGTCATTTCTACGTTCCAGGCAACGTAGGCGTCACTCTAGGGCGTTACTCCACCACATCTAATAGCTACGGCCTTAGCAGTCAACGCTAGAAGCATAAAATACAATATAGATACAACACCTTTTCCATCGTATAAAATGAATAATAGCAAACAGTGTGAAAGTAATGGTCATTTCTACGTTCCGGACAACCTAGGCTTCACTCTAGGGCGTCGCTCCACCACATCGAATAGCTACGGCCTTAGAAGTCAACGCTAGAAGCATACATTACAATAAAACTGCAACTGATTTCCAACGTATAGCATGAGTAATTGCAACCGGTGTGAATGTTATGGTCATTTCTACGTTCCGGGCTACCTAGGCTTGACTGTAGGGTGTTGCTCCACCAGATCGAATAGGTCGGGCCATAGAGGTCAACGCCTGAAGCTTAAGATACAAAATAAATAGAACAGTTTTTCCATTGTATAAAACGAATAATTGCTTCCAGTGTGAAAGTTATGTTCGTTACTACGTTCCGGACAACCTAGGCTTGAATGTTGGGCGTTGCTCCACCAGATCGAATAGGTAGGGCCATAGAAGTTAACGCCCGAAGCATAAAATACAATAAAAATACAACAGTCTTTCCATCCTATAACAGCAATAATTGCAACCCGTGTGAAAGTGATGGTCATTTGTACGTTCCAGGCAACCCAGGCTTCTCTCTAGGGCGTTGTTCCACCAGATCGAATTGTTAGGGCCTAAGAAGTCAACGCCCGATGCATAAAATACAAAATAAATAGAACAGTTTTTCCATCGTATAAAACTAATAATTGCTACCGTTGTGAAAGTTATGGTCACTTCTACGTTCCGGGCAACCCAGGCTTCACCCTAGGGCGTTGTTCCACCAGATGGAATAGTTAGGGCATAAGAAGTCAACGCCAGAAGCATAAAATACGGTATAAATACTACAGCTTTTCCATCGTATAAAACAAATAATTGCAACCAGTATGAAAGGTATGGTCATTTCTACTTTCCGGGCAGCCTAGGCTTCACCCTAGGGCGTTGCTCCAACAGATTGAATAGTTAGGGCCATAGAAGTCAACGCCCGAAGCATAAAATACAAAATAAATAGAACAGTCTTTCCATCGTATAAAACTAATAATTGCAACCAGTGTGAAAGTAATGGGCGTTTCTGCGTTCCGGGCAACCTAGGCTTCACTCTAGGGCGTTGCTCCACCACATCGAATAACTACGGCCTTAGAAGTCAACGCCAGAAGCATAAAATACAGTATAAATACAACAACTTTTCCATTGTATAGCATGACTAATTGCAACCAGTGCGAAAGTAACGATCGTTTCGACGTTTCGGGCATCCTAGTCTTAATTCTGAGGCGTTGCTCCACCAGATCGAAGAGTTAGGGTCTAAGAAGTCAACAACGGAAGCAAAAAATACAATTTAAATACAACAGCTTTTCCATCGTAGGAAACGAATAATTGCAACCTGTGTGAAGGTTATGGTCATATCTACGTTCCGGGCAACCTAGGCTTCACTGTAGGGTGTTGCTCCACCAGATCGAATAGGTAGGGCCACAGAAGTCTACGCCCGAAGCATAATATGCAATATAAATACAACAGTTTTTCCATCGTATAAAAGGATTAATTGCAACCAGTTTGAAAGTGATGATCATTTCTACGTTCCGGGCAACCTAGGCTTCACTCTAGGGCGTTGCTCCACCAGATCGAACACTTAGGGCCTAAGAAGTCAACACCGGAAGCATAAAATACAATATAAATATAACAGTTTTTCCATCGTATAAAACGAATAATAGCAACCAGTGTGAAAGTTCTGGTCATTTCTACGTTCCGGGTAACCTAGGCTTCACTCTAGGGCGTTGATCCACCAGATCGAATAGTTAGGGCCTTAGAAGTCAACGCCCGAAGCATAAAATACAATAAAAATACAACAGTCTTTCCATCCTATAACAGGAATAATTGCAACCGGTGTGAATGTGATGGTCATTTGTACGTTCCAGGCAACCTAGGCTTCACTCTATGGCGTTGTTCCACCAGATCGAATTGTTAGGGCCTAAGAAGTCAACGCCAGAAGCATAAGATACAATATAACTATAACAGTTTTTCCACCGTATAGAACGAATAATAGCAACCAGTGTGAAAGTTATGGTCATTTCTACGTTCCGGGCAACCTAGGCTTCACTCTAGGGCGATGCTCCACCAGATCAAACAGTTAGGGCCTTAGATGTCAACGCCAGAAGCATAAAATACAATAAAGGTGCAACAGTTTTTCCATCGTATAACAGGAATAACTGCAACCAGTGTGAAAGTACTGGTCATTTCTACGTTCCGGGCAACCTAGGCTTCACTCTAGGGCGTTGCTCCACCACAACTAATTGCTACGGCCTTAGAAGTCAACGACAGAAGCATAAAATACAATACAAATGCAACAGCTTTTCCATCGTATAACAGGAATAATTGCAACCAGTGTGAAAGTAAAGGTCATTTCTACGTTCCCGGCAACCTAGGCTTGACTGTAGGGTGTTGCTCCACCAGATCGAATAGCTATGGCCATAGAAGTCACGCCCGAAGCATAAAATACAAAATAAATAGAACAGTTTTTCCATTGTATGAAACGAATAATTGCAACCTGTGTGAAGTTTATGGTCATATCTACGTTCCGGGCAACCTAGGCTTCACTGTAGGGTGTTGCTCCACCAGATCGAATAGGTAAGGCCATAGAAGTCTACGCACGAAGCATAAAATGCAATATAAATACAACAGTTTTTCCATCGTATAAAAGGATTAATTGCAACCAGTTTGAAAGTGATGATCATTTCTACGTTCCGGGCAACCTAGGCTTCACTCTAGGGCGTTGCACCACCAGATCGAACACTTAGGGCCTAAGAAGGCACCGCCCGAAGCATAAAATGCAATATAAATACAACAGTTTTTCCATCGTCTAAAACGAATAATTGCTACCGGTGTGAAAGCTATGGTCATTTCTACGTACCGGGCAACCTAGGCATCACCATAGGGTGTTGTTCCACCAGATCGAATAGTTAGGGCCTATGAAGTCAACGCCCGAAGCATAAAATACAATAAAGATGCAACAGTTTTTCCATCGTATAAAACGAATAATTGAAACCAGTGTAAAAGTAATGGTCATTTCTACGTTCCGGGCAACCTAGGCTTCACCCCAGGGCGCTGCTCCACCAGATCGTATAGTTAGTGCCCTAGAAGTCAGCGCCAGAAGCATAAAATACAATATAAATACAACAGTTTTTCCATCGTATAAAACGAATAATTGCAACCAGTATGAAAGTTATGGTCATTTCTACTTTCCGGGCAACCTAGGCTTCACCCTAGGGCGTTCCTCCACCACATCGAAGAGATAGGGTCTAAGAAGTCAACACCGGAAGCATAAAATACAAAATAATTAGAACAGTTTTTCCATTGTATAAAAGAATAATTGCTACCAGTGTGAAAGTTATGTTCATTTCTACGTTTCTGACAACCTAGGCTTCACTGCAGTGTGTTGGTCCACCAAATCGAATAGGTAGGGCCATAGAAGTCAACTCCAGAAGCATAAAATACAATATAAATATAACAGCTTTTCCATCGTGAAAAACGAACAATTGCAACCAGTACGAAAGTTATGGTCATTTCTACGTTCCGGGCAACCTAGGTTTCACTCTAGGGCGTTGCTCCACCGGATCGAATAGTTAGGGCCTTAGAAGTCAACGCCCGAAGCATAAAATACAATAAAAATACAACAGTCTTTCCATCCTATAACAGGAATAATTGCAACCCGTGTGAAAGTGATGGTCATTTGTACGTTCCAGGCAACCTAGGCTTCACTCTAGGGCGTTGTTCCACCAGATCGAATTGTTAGGGCCTAAGAAGTCAACGCCAGAAGCATAAAATACAGTATAAATACAACAATTTTTCCATTGTACAGCATGACTAATTGCAACCAGTGCGAAAGTAACGATCATTTCGACGTTTCGGGCATCCTAGACTTAACTCTGAGGCGTTGCTCCACCAGATCGAAGAGATAGGGTCTAAGAAGTCAACAACGGAAGCATAAAATACAAAATAAATAGAACAGTTTTTCCACTGTATAAAACGAATAATTGCTACCAGTGTGAAAGTTATATTCATTTCTACGTTTCTGACAACCTAGGCTTCACTGCAGGGTGTTGGTCCACCAAATCGAATAGGTAGGGCCATAGAAGTCAACGCCAGAAGCATAAAATACAATATAAATATAACAGCTTTTCCATCGTGAAAAACGAATAATTGCAACCTGTATGAAAGTTATGGTCATTTCTACTTTCCGGGCAACCTAGGCTTCACCCTAGGGTGTTGCTCCACCAGATCGAATAGGTAGGGCCACAGAAGTCTACGCTCGAAGCATAATATGCAATATAAATACAACAGTTTTTCCATCGTATAAAACGAATAATAGCATCCAGTGTGAAAGTTCTGGTCATTTCTACGTTCCGGGTAACCTAGGCTTCACTCTAGGGCGTTGATCCACCAGATCGAATAGTTAGGGCCTTAGAAGTCAACGCCCGAAGCATAAAATACAATAAAAATACAACAGTCTTTCCATCCTATAACAGGAATAATTGCAACCCGTGTGAATGTGATGGTCATTTGTACGTTCCAGGCCACCTAGGCTTCACTCTATGGCGTTGTTCCACCAGATCGAATTGTTAGGGCCTAAGAAGTCAACGCCAGAAGCATAAGATACAATATAAATATAACAGTTTTTCCATCGTATAGAACGAATAATAGCAACCAGTGTGAAAGTTATGGTCATTTCTACGTTCCCGGCAACCTAGGCTTGACTGTAGGGTGTTGCTCCACCAGATCGAATAGGTAGGGCCATAGAAGTCAACGCCTGAAGCATAAGATACAAAATAAATAGAACAGTTTTTCCATTGTATAAAACGAATAATTGCTTCCAGTGTGAAAGTTATGTTCATTTCTACGTTCCGGACAACCTAGGCTTGAATGTAGGGCGTTGCTCCACCAGATCGAATAGGTAGGGCCATAGAAGTCAACGCCCGAAGCATAAAATACAATAAAAATACAACAGTCTTTCCATCCTATAACAGCAATAATTGCAACCCGTGTGAAAGTGATGGTCATTTGTACGTTCCAGGCAACCCAGGCTTCTCTCTAGGGCGTTGTTCCACCAGATCGAATTGTTAGGGCCTAAGAAGTCAGCGCCCGATGCATAAAATACAAAATAAATAGTGCAGTTTTTCCATCGTATAAAACTAATAATTGCTACCGGTGTGAAAGTTATGGTCATTTCTACGTTCCGGGCAACCCAGGCTTCACCCTAGGGCGTTGTTCCACCAGATGGAATAGTTAGGGCATAAGAAGTCAACGCCAGAAGCATAAAATACGGTATAAATGCTACAGCTTTTCCATCGTATAAAACAAATAATTGCAACCAGTATGAAAGGTATGGTCATTTCTACTTTCCGGGCAGCCTAGGCTTCACCCTAGGGCGTTGCTCCAACAGATTGAATAGTTAGGGCCTTAGAAGTCAACGCCCGAAGCATAAAATACAAAATAAATAGAACAGTTTTTCCATCGTATGAAACTAATAATTGCAACCAGTGTGAAAGTAATGGGCGTTTCTACGTTCCGGGCAACCTAGGCTTCACTCTAGGGCGTTGCTCCACCACATCGAATAGGTACGGCCTTAGAAGTCAACGCCAGAAGCATAAAATACAGTATAAATACAACAATTTTTCCTTTGTATAGCATGACTAATTGCAACCAGTGCGAATGTAACGATCGTTTCGACGTTTCGGGCATCCTAGACTTAACTCTGAGGCGTTGCTCCACCAGATCGAAGAGTTAGGGTCTAAGAAGTCAACACCGGAAGCAAAAAATACAATTTAAATACAACAGCTTTTCCATCGTAGAAAACGAATAATTGCAACCTGTGTGAAGGTTATGGTCATATCTACGTTCCGGGCAACCTAGGCTTCACTGTAGGGTGTTGCTCCACCAGATCAAACAGTTAGGGCCTTAGATGTCAACGCCAGAAGCATAAAATACAATAAAGGTGCAACAGTTTTTCCATCGTATAACAGGAATAACTGCAACCAGTGTGAAAGTACTGGTCATTTCTACGTTCCGGGCAACCTAGGCTTCACTCTAGGGCGTTGCTCCACCACAACTAATTGCTACGGCCTTAAAAGTCAACGACAGAAGCATAAAATACAATATAAATACAACAGCTTTTCCATCGTATAACAGGAATAATTGCAACCAGTGTGAAAGTAAAGGTCATTTCTACGTTCCGGACAACCTAGGCTTGACTGTAGGGTGTTGCTCCACCAGATCGAATAGCTATGGCGATAGAAGTCAACGCCCGAAGCATAAAATACAAAATAAATAGAACAGTTTTTCCATTGTATGAAACGAATAATTGCTACCGGTGTGAAAGTTATGGTCATTTCTACTTTCCGGGCAACCTAGGCTTCACCCTAGGGCGTTGCTCCACCACATCGAAGAGATAGGGTCTAAGAAGTCAACACCGGAAGCATAAAATACAAAATAAATAGAACAGTTTTTCCATTGTATAAAACGAATAATTGCTACCAGTGTGAAAGTTATGTTCATTTCTACGTTTCTGACAACCTAGGCTTCACTGCAGGGTGTTGGTCCACCAAATCGAATAGGTAGGGCCATAGAAGTCAACGCCAGAAGCATAAAATACAATATAAATATAACAGCTTTTCCATCGTGAAAAACGAATAATTGCAACCAGTATGAAAGTTATGGTCATTTCTACGTTCCGGGCAACCTAGGTTTCACTCTAGGGCGTTGCTCCACCGGATCGAATAGTTAGGGCCTTAGAAGTCAACGCCCGAAGCATAAAATACAATAAAAATACAACAGTCTTTCCATCCTATAACAGGAATAATTGCAACCCGTGTGAAAGTGATGGTCATTTGTACGTTCCAGGCAACCTAGGCTTCACTCTAGGGCGTTGTTCCACCAGATCGAATTGTTAGGGCCTAAGAAGTCAACGCCAGAAGCATAAAATACAGTATAAATACAACAATTTTTCCATTGTACAGCATGACTAATTGCAACCAGTGCGAAAGTAACGATCATTTCGACGTTTCGGGCATCCTAGACTTAACTCTGAGGCGTTGCTCCACCAGATCGAAGAGATAGGGTCTAAGAAGTCAACAACGGAAGCATAAAATACAAAATAAATAGAACAGTTTTTCCACTGTATAAAACGAATAATTGCTACCAGTGTGAAAGTTATATTCATTTCTACGTTTCTGACAACCTAGGCTTCACTGCAGGGTGTTGGTCCACCAAATCGAATAGGTAGGGCCATAGAAGTCAACGCCAGAAGCATAAAATACAATATAAATATAACAGCTTTTCCATCGCGAAAAACGAATAATTGCAACCAGTATGAAAGTTATGGTCATTTCTACTTTCCGGGCAACCTAGGCTTCACCCTAGGGCGTTGTTCCAACAGATGGAATAGTTAGGGCCGTAGAAGTCAACGCCCGAAGCATGAAATACAAAATAAATAGAACAGTTGTTCCATCGTATAAAACGAATAATTCCTACCAGTGTGAAAGTTATGGTAATTTCTACGTTCCGGGCAACCTAGGTTTCACTCTAGGGCGTTGCTCCACCAGATCGCATAGCTAGGGACTTAGAATTCAACGCCATAAGAATAAAATACAGTATAAGTACAACAGTTTTTCCATCGTATAAAATGAATAATTGGAAACATTGTGATAGTAATGGTCATTTCTAAGTTCCAGGCAACGTAGACGTCACTCTAGGGCGTTACTCCACCACATCTAATAGCTACGGCCTTAGCAGTCAACGCTAGAAGCATAAAATACAATATAGATACAACACCTCTTCCATCGTATAAAATGAATAATAGCAAACAGTGTGAAAGTAATGGTCATTTCTACGTTCCGGACAACCTAGGCTTCACTCTAGGGCGTCGCTCTACCACATCGAATAGCTACGGCCTTAGAAGTCAACGCTAGAAGCATAAATTACAATAAAAGTGCAACAGTTTTTCCAACGTATAGCATGAGTAATTGCAACCGGTGTGAATGTTATGGTCATTTCTACGTTCCGGGCTACCTAGGCTTGACTGTAGGGTGTTGTTCCAACAGATGGAATAGTTAGGGCCGTAGAAGTCAACGCCCGAAGCATGAAATACAAAATAAATAGAACAGTTGTTCCATCGTATAAAACGAATAATTCCTACCAGTGTGAAAGTTATGTTCATTTCTACGTTCCGGGCAACCTAGGCTTGACTGTAGGGTGTTGCTCCACCAGATCGAATAGGTAGGGCCATAGAAGTCAACGCCCGTAGCATAAAATACAAAATAAACACAACAGCCTTTACACCGTATAAAACGAGTAATTGCAACCTGTGTGAAGGTAATGGTCATATCCACGTTCCGGGCAACCTAGACTTCACTCTACGGCGTTGTTCCACCAGATCGAATTGTTAGGGCCTAAGAAGTCAACGCCCGAAGCATAAAATACGATATAAATATAACAGGATTTCCATCGTATAAAACGAATAATAGCAACCAGTGTGAAAGTGATGATCATTTCTACGTTCCGGGCAACCTAGGCTTCACTCTAGGGCATTGCTCCACCAGATCGTATAGTTCGGGCCTTAGAAGTCAACGCCAGAAGCATAAAATGCAATAAATATACAAGAGTTTTTCCATCGTATAACAGGAATAATTGCAACCAGTGTGAATGTGGTGGTCATTTCTTCGTTCCGGGCAACCTAGGCTTCACTCTAGGGCGTTGTTCCACCATATAGAATAGTTAGGGCTTAAGAAGTCAACGCCAGAAGCATAAAATACAATATAAATATAACAGGTTTTCCATCGTATAAAACGAATAATTGCAACCAGTGTGGAAGTTATGGTCATTTCTACGTTCCGGGCAACCTAGGCTTCACTCTAGGGCGGTGCTCCGCCAAATCGAATAGCTAGGGCCTTAGAAGTCAACGCCAGAAGCATAAAATACGATATAAATACAACAGCTTTACCATCGTATAAAAGGAATAATTGCAAACAGTGTGAAAGTAATGGTCATTTCTACGTTCCGGGCAACCCACGCTTCACTCTACGGCGTTGTTCCACCAGATCGAATAGTTAGGGCCTAAGAAGTCAACACCAGAAGAATAAAATACAGAATAAATACAACAGCCTTTACACCGTATAAAACGAATAATTGCAACCTGTGTGAAGGTTACCGTCATATCTACGTTCCGGGCAACCTAGGCTTCACTGTCGGGCGTTGCTCCACCAGATCGAAATGTTAGGGCCTAAGAAGTCAACGCCCGAAGCATAAAATACGATATAAATACAACAGCATTTCCATCGTATTAAATGAATAATTGCAAACAGTGTGATAGTAGTGGTCATTTCTACGTTCCGTGCAAACCAGGTTTCACTCCAGGTCGTTGCTCCACCAGATCGAATAGTTAGGTCCTTAGAAGTCAACGCCAGAAGCATAAAATACGATATAAATACAACAGCTTTTCCATCGTATAAAAGGAATAATTGCAAACAGTGTGAAAGTTATGGTCATTTCCACACTTCGAGCAACCTAGGCTGCACTCTAGGGCGTTGCTCCACCTGATCGAATAGTTAGGGCCTGAGAAGTCAACGCCAGAAGCATAAAGAACGATATAAATACAACAGCTTTTCCATGGTATAAAACGAATAATTGCAACCAGTGTGGAAGTTATGGTCATTTCTACGTTCCGGGCAACCTAGGCTTCACTCTAGGGCGGTGCTCCGCCAAATCGAATAGCTAGGACATTAGAAGTCAACGCCAGAAGCATAACATACGATATAAATACAACAGCTTTTCCATCGTATAAAAGGAATAATTGCAAACAGTGTGAAAGTAATGGTCATTTCCACGTTCCGGGCAACCTAGGCTTCACTCTAGGGCGTTGCTCCACCAGATCGAATAGCTAGCGACTTAGAATTCAACGCCAGAAGCATAAAATACGATAAAGATGCAACAGTTCTTCCATCGTATAAAACGAATAATTGCAATCAGTGTGAAAGTTATGGTCATTTCTACATTCCGAGCAACCTAGGCTTCACTCTAGGGCGTTGCTCCACCAGATCGAATAGTTAGGTCCTTAGAAATCAACGCCAGAAGCATAAAATACGATATAAACACAACAGCTGTTCCATCGTATAAAAGGAATAATTGCAAACAGTGTGAAAGTAATGGTCATTTCTACGTTCCGGGCAACCTAGGCTTCACTCTACGGCGTTGTTCCACCAGATCGAATAGTTAGGACCTAAGAAGTTAACGCCAGAAGAATAAAATACAATAAAAATACAACAGTCTTTCCATCCTATAAGAGGAATAATTGCAACCCGTGTGAAAGTGATGGTCATTTCTACGTTCCAGGCAACCTAGGCTCCACTCTAGGGCGTTGCTCCACCAGATCGAATAGCTAGCGACTTAGAAATCAACGCCATAAGAATAAAATACAATATAAGTACCACAGTTTTTCCATCGTATAAAATGAATAATTGCAACGTGTGTGAAAGTTATGGTCATTTCTGCATTTCGAGCAGCCTAGGCTTCACTCTAGGGCGTTGCTCCACCTGATCGAATAGTTAGGGCCTTAGAAGTCAACGCCCGAAGCATTAAATACAATAAAAATACAACAGACTTTCCATCCTATAACAGGAATAATTGCAACCCGTGTGAAAGTGATGGTCATTTCTACGTTCCAGGCAACCTAGGCTTCACTCTAGGGCGTTGCACCACCAGATCAAACAGTTAGGGCCTTAGAAGTCAACGCCAGAAGGATTAAATACAAAATAAATAGAACAGTTTTTCCATTGTATAAAACGAATAATTGCGACCAGTGTGAAAGTTATGGTCATTTCTACGTTCCGCGCAACCTGGGCTTTACTCTAGGGTGTTGTTCCACCAGATGGAATAGCTAGGGCCTAAGAAGTCAACGCCAGAAGCATAAAATACGATATAAATACAACAGCTTTTCCATTGTATAAAGCAAATAATTGCAACCAGTGTGAACGTTATGGTCATTTCTACGTTGCGGGCAACCTAGGCTTCACCCTAGGCCGTTGTTCCACCAGATCGAATAGTTAGGGCCTAAGAAGTGAACGAGAGAAGCATAAAATGCAATAAAAATGCAGCAGTTTTTCCATCGAATAGCAGGAATAACTTGCAAACAGTGTGATAGTAGTGGTCATTTCTACGTTCCGTGCAACCCAGGTTTCACTCCAGGGCGTTGCTCCACCAGATCGAATAGTTACGGCCTAAGAAGTCAACGCCAGAAGCATAAAATACGATAAAGATGAAACAGTTTTTCCATCGTGTAAAACGAATAATTGCAACCAGTGTGAAAGTTACGGTCATTTCTACATTCCGAGCAAACTAGGCCTCACTCTAGGGCGTTGCTCCACCAGATCGAATAGTTGGGTCCTTAGAAGTCAACGCCAGAAGCATAAAATACGATATAAATACAACAGCTTTTCCATCGTATAAAAGGAATAATTGCAAACAGCGTGAAAGTTATGGTCATTTCTACTTTCCGGGCAACCTACGCTTCCCCCTACGGCGTCGATCCACCAGATTGAATAGTCAGGGCCTAAGAAGTCAACGCCAGAAGCATAAAATACGATATAAATACAACAGTTTTTCCATCGTATAAAACGAATGATTGCAACCAGTGTGGAAGTTATGGTCATTTCTACATTTCGAGCAACCTAGGCTTCACTCTAGGGCGTTGCGCCACCTGATCGAATAGCTAGGGCCTTAGAAGTCCACGCCCGAAGCATTAAATACAAAATAAATAGAACAGCTTTTCCATCGTATAAAACTAATAATTGCAACGAGTGTGAAAGTTATGGTCATTTCTGCATTTCGAGCAACCTAGGCTTCACTCTAGGGTGTTGCTCCACCTGATCGAATAGTTAGGGCCTTAGAAGTCAACGCCCGAAGCATTAAATACAATAAAAATACAACAGTCTTTCCATCCTATAACAGGAATAATTGCAACCCGTGTGAAAGTGATGGTCATTTCTACGTTCCAGGCAACCTAGGCTCCACTCTAGGGCGTTGGTCCACCAGATCGAATAGCTAACGACTTAGAATTCAACGCCATAAGAATAAAATACAATATAAGTACCACAGTTTTTCCATCGTATAAAATGAATAATTGCAACGAGTGTGAAAGTTATGGTCATTTCTGCATTTCGAGCAACCTAGGCTTCACTCTAGGGCGTTGCTCCACCAGATCGAATAGTTAGGTCCTTAGAAGTCAACGCCAGGAGCATAAAATACGATATAAATAAACACCTTTTCCATCGTATAAAAGGAATAATTGCAAACAGTGTGGAAGTAATGGTCATTTCTACGTTCCGCGCAATCTGGGCTTTACCCTAGGGCGTTGTTCCACCAGATGGAATAGTTAGGGCCTAAGAAGTCAACGCCAGAAGCATAAAGAACGATATAAATACAAGAGCTTTTCCATCGTATAATACGGATAATTGCAACCAGTGTGAAAGTAATGGTCATTTCTACGTTCCGGGCAACCTAGGCTTCACTCTAGGACGTTGCTCCACCACATCAAACAGTTAGGGCCTTAGAAGTCAACGCCCGAAGCATAAAATACAAAATAAATAGAACAGTTTTTCCATTGTATTAAACGAATAATTTCTACCAGTGTAAAAGTTACGATCATTCCTACGTTCCCGGCAACCTAGGCTTCACCCTAGGGCGTTGTTCCACCAGATCGAATAGTTAGGGCCTAAGAAGTGAACGCCAGAAGCATAAAATACAATATAAATACAGCAGCTTTTCCATCGTATAAAAGGAATAATTGCAAACAGTGTGAAAGTAATGGTCATTTCTACGTTCCGGGCAACCTAGGCTTCACTCTAGGCCGTTGCTCCACCAGATCGAATAGCTAGGGACTTAGAATTCATCGCTAAAAGCATAAAATACAATTAAAATACAACAGTTTTTCCATCGCATAACAGGAATAATTGCAACCAGTGTGAAAGGAATGGTCATTTCTACGTTCCGGGCAACGTAGGTTTCACTCTAGGGCGTTGCTCCACCAGAGGGAATAGGTAGGGCCTTAGAAGAGAACGCCAGAGGCATAAAATACAATATAAATACAACAGCTCCTCCATCGTACAAAATGAATAATACCAAACAGTGTGAAAGTAATTGTTATTTCTACGTTCCGGGCAACCTAGGCTTCACCCTAGGTGGTTGCTCCACCAGATCAAATAGCTAGCGACTTAGAATTAAACGCCAGAAGCATAGAATACATTAAAAATACAACAGTTTTTCCATCGTATAACAGGAATAATTGCAACCAGTGTGATTGTAATGGTCATTTCGACGTTACGAGCAACCTAGGTTTCACTCTAGGGCGTTGCTCCACCAGGTCGAATAGTTAGGGCCTAAGAAGTCAATGCCAGAAGCATAAAATACTATATAAATATAACAGTTTTTCCATCGTATAAAACGAATAATAGCAACCAGTGTGAAAGTTGTGGTCATTTCTACGTTCCGGGCAACCCAGGCTTCACCCTAAGGCGTTGCACCAACAGATTGAATAGTTAGGGCCTCAGAAGTCAACGCCCGAAGTATAAAATACAAAATAAATAGAACAGTTTTTCCATTGTATAAAAGGAATAGTTGCTACCGGTGTGAAAGTTATGGTCATTTCTACGTTCCGGGCAACCTATGCTTCACTATAGGGCGGTGCTCTACCAGATTAAATAGTTAGTGCCTAAGAAGTCAACGCCAGAAGTATAAAATACAATTAAATACAACAGCTTTTCCATCGTATATAATGTATATTTGCAAACAGTCTGAAAGTAATGGTCATTTCCATGTTCCGGGCAACCTAGGCTTCACTCTAGGGCGTTGCTCCACCAGATCGAACAGTTAGGGCCTCAGTAGTCAACGCCCGAAGCATAAAATACAAAATAAATAAAACAGTTTTTCCATCGTATAAAACGAATCATTGCTACCAGTGTGAAAGCTATGGTCATTTCTACGTTCCGGGCAACCTAGGCTTCACTCTAGGGCGTTGCTCCACCAGGTCGAATAGTTCGGGCCTAAGAAGTCAACGCCAGTAGCATAAAATACGATATAAATAAAACAGCTTTTACATCGTATAAAACGAATAATAGCAACCAGTGTGAAAGTTATGGTCATTTCAACGTTCCGGGCAATCTAGGCTTCACTCTAGGGCGTTGCTCCACCAGATCAATCAGTTAGGGCCTTAGAAGTCAACGCCAGAAGCATAAAATACAATATAAATATAACAGTCTTTCCATCGTAAAAAACGAAAGATACCAACCAGTGTGAAAGTTATGGTCATTTCTACGTTCCGGGCAACCTAGGCTTCACTCTAGGGCGTTGCTCCACCAGATCGAATAGTTAGGGCCTCAGAAGGCAACGCCCGAAGCATAAAATACAAAATAAATAAAGCAGTTTTTCCAACGTATAAAACGAATAATTGCTACCAGTGTGAAAGCTATGGTCATTTCTACGTTCCGCGCAACCAGGGCTTTACCCTAGGGCGTTGTTCCACCAGATGGAATAGTTAGGGCCTAAGAAGTCAACGCCAGAAGCATAATATACGATATAAATACAACAGCTTTTCCATCGTATAAAACAAATAATTGCAGCCAGTGTGAAAGTTATGGTCATTTCTACGTTCCGGGCAACCTAGGCTTCCCTCTAGGGCGTTGCTCCACCAGGTCGGATAGTTACGGCCTAAGAAGTCAGCGCCAGAAGCATAAAATACGATAAAGATGCAACAGTTTTTCCATCGTATAAAACGAATAATTGCAACCATTGTGAAAGTGATGGTCATTTCTACATTCCGAGCAACCTAGTCTTCTCTCTAGGGCGTTGTTCCACCGGATCGAATAGTTAGGGCCTAAGAAGTGAACGCCAGAAGCATAAAATACGATATAAATACAACAGCTTTTCCATCGTATAAAAGGAATAATTGACACCAGTATGAAACTTATGGTCATTTCTACGTTCCGTGCAACCTAGGCTTCACTGTATGGCGCTCTTCCGCCACATCGAATAGCTACGGCCTCAGAAATCAACGCCAGAAATCTTAAAATACAATATAAATATAACAGTTTTTCCATCGTATAAAACGAATAATTGCTACCAGCGTGAAAGTTATGGTCATTTCTACTTTCCGGGCAACCTACGCTTCCCCCTACGACGTCAATCCACCAGATTGAATAGTCAGGCCCTAAAAAGTCAACGTCAGAAGCATAAAATACGATATAAATACAACAGTTTTTCCATCGTATAAAACGAATAATTGCAACCAGTGTGGAAGTTAAGGTCATTTCTACATATCGAGCAACCTAGGCTTCACTCTAGGGCGTTGCTCCACCTGATCGAATAGCTAGGGCCTTAGAAGTCCACGCCCGCAGCATTAAATACAAAATAAATAGAACAGCTTTTCCATCGTATAAAACTAATAATTGCAACCAGTGTGAAAGTTATGGTCATTTCTACGTTCCGGGCAACCTAGGCTTCACTGTATGGTGTTGTTCCACCACAACGAATAGCTACGGCCTCAGAAGTCAACGCCTGAAGTATAAAATACAATAAAACTACAACAGTCTTTCCATCCTATAACAGGAATAATTGCAACCCGTGTGAAAGTGATGGTCATTTCTACGTTCCAGGCAACCTAGGCTGCACTCTAGGGCGTTGCTCCACCAGATCGAGTAGATAGAGCCTTAGAAGTCAACACCCGAAGCATAAAATACAAAATAAATAAAACAGTTTTTCCATCGTATAAAACGAAAAATTGCAAACAGTGTGAAAGATATGGACATTTCTACGATCCGGGCTACCTTGGCTTCACTCTATGGCGTTCTTCCACCACATCGAATAGCAACGGGCTCAGAGGTCAACGCCAGAAACTTAAATACAATATAAATATAACAGTTTTTCCATCGTATAAAACGAATAATAGCAACCAGTGTGAAAGTTATGGTCATTTCTACGTTCCGGGCAACCTAGGCTTCACTCTACGGCGATGCTCCACCAGATCAAACAGTTAGGGCCTTAGAAGTCAACGCCCGAAGCATAAAATACAAAATAAATAGAACGGTCTTTCCATAGTATAAAACGAATAATTGCTGCCAGTGTAAAAGTTATGGTCATTTCTACGTTCCGGGCAACCTAGGCTTCACCCTAGCGCGTTGTACCAGCAGATCGAATAGTTAGGGCCTAAGAAGTGAACGCCAGAAGCATAAAATACAATATAAATACAACAGTTTTTCCATCGTATAAAACCAATAATTGCAACCAGTGTGAAAGTTGTGGTCATTTCTACATTTCGAACAACCTAGGCTTCACTCTAGGGCGTTGCTCCACCTGATCGAATAGTTAGGGCCTTAGAAGTCAACGCCAGAAGCATAAAATACAATATAAATACAACAGTTTTTCCACTATATAAAACGAATAATTGCAACCAGTATGAAAGTTATGGTCATTTCTACGTTCCGCGCAATCTTGGCTTTACCCTAGGGCGTTGTTCCACCAGATGGAATAGTTAGGGCCTAAGAAGTGAACGCCAGAAACATAAAATACAATATAAATACAACAGTTTTTCCATTGTAAAAATCGAATAATTGCAACCAGTGTGAAAGTTGTGGTCATTTCTACATTTCGAGCAACCTAGGCTTCACTCTAGGGCGTTGCTCCACCTGATCGAATAGTTAGGGCCTTAGAAGTCAACGACAGAAGCATAAAATACAATATAAATACAACAGTTTTTCCACCATATAAAACGAATAATTGCAACCAGTATGAAAGTTATGGTCATTTCTACGTTCCGCGCAATCTTGGCTTTACCCTAGGGCGTTGTTCCACCAGATGGAATAGTTAGGGCCTAAGAAGTCAACGCCAGAAGCATAAAATACGATATAAATACAACAGCTTTTCCATCGTATAAAACGAATAATTGCAACCAATGTGAAAGTTATGGTCATTTCTACACTTCGAGCAACCTAGGCTGCACTCTAGGGCGTTGCTCCACCTGATCGAATAGTTTGGGCCTTAGAAGTCAACGCCAGAATAATAAAATACAATATGAATACAACAGTTTTTCCACCATTTAAAACGAATAATTGCAACCAGTATGAAAGTTACGGTCATTTCTACTTTCCGGGCAACCTAGGCTTCACCCTAGGGCGTTGCTCCAACAGAGTGAATAGTTAGGGCCTAAGAAGTCAATGCCCGAAGCATAAAATGCAATAAAAATACAACAGTTTTTCCATCATATAACAGGAATAATTGCAACCAGTTTGAAAGTGATGGTCATTTCTACGTACCGGGCAACCTAGGCTTCTCTCTAGGGCGTTGCTCCACCAGATCGAATAGTCAGTGCCTTAGAAGTCAACGCCCGAAGCATAAAATACAAAATAAATAGAACAGTTTTTCCATCGTATAAAACGAATAATTGCTACCAGTGTGAATGTTATGGTCATTTCTACTTTCCGGGCCACCTACGCTTCCCCCTAGGGCGTTGATCCACCAGATTGAATAGCTAGGGCCTAAGAAGTCAACGCCAGAAGCATAAAATACGATATAAATACAACAGCTTTTCCATCGTATAAACCGAATAATTGCAACCAGTGTGAAAGTTATGGTCATTTCTACGTTCCGGGCAACCTAGGCTTCCCCCTAGGGCGTTGCTCCAACAGATTGCATAGTTTGGGCCTTAGAAGTTAATGCCCGAAGCATAACATGCAGTAAAAATACAACATTTTTTCCATCGTATAGCAGGAATAATTTGCAACCAGTGTGAAGGTTATGGTCGTATCTACGTTCCGGGCAACCTAGACATCACTGTAGGGCGTTGCTCCACCAGATCGAATAGTTTGGTCCTTAGAAGTCAACGCCAGAAGCATAAAATACGATATAAATACAACAGCTTTTCAATCGTATAAAAGGAATAATTGCAAACAGTGTGAAAGTAATGGTCATTCCTACGTTCCGGGCAACCTAGGCTTCTCTCTACGGCGTTGTTCACCCAGATCGAATAGTTAGGGCCTTAGAAGTCAACGCCCGAAGCATAAAATGCAATAACAGGATTAATTGCAAACAGTTTGAAAGTGATGGTCATTTCTACGTTCAGAGCAACCTAGGCTTCACTCTAGGGCGTTGCTCCACTAGATCGAATAGCTAGGGCCTTAGAAGTCAACGCCAGAGGCATAAAATACAATATAAATACAACAGCTTTTCCATCGTAAAAAACGAATAATTGCATCCAGTGTGAAAGTTATGGTTATTTGTACATTCCGAGCAACCTAGGCTTCACTCTAGGGCGTTGCTCCACCAGATCGAATAGTTAGGGCCTTAGAAGTCAACGCCCGAAGCATAAAATACAAAATAAATAGAACAGTTTTTCCATCGTGTAAAACGAATAATTGCTACCAGTGTGAAAGTTATGGTCATTTCTACTTTCCGGGCAACCTACGCTTCCCCCTATGGCGTCGATCCACCAGATTGAATAGTCAGGGCCTAAGAAGTCAACGCCAGAAGCATAAAATACAAAATAAATAAAACAGTTTTTCCATCGTATAAAACGAAAAATTGCAGACAGTGTGAAAGATATGGACATTCCTACGATCCGGGCTACCTAGGCTTCACTCTATGGCGTTCTTCCACCACACCGAATAGCAGCGGGCTCAGAAGTCAACGCCAGAAACTTAAATACAATATAAATATAACAGTTTTTCCATCGTATAATACGAATAATAGCAACCAGTGTGAAAGTTATGGTCATTTCTACGTTCCGGGCAACCTAGGCTTCACTCTACGGCGATGCTCCACCAGATCAAACAGTTAGGGACTTAGAAGTCAACGCCCGAAGCATAAAATACAAAATAAATAGAACAGCTTTTCCATCGTATAAAACGAATAATTGCTACCAGTGTGAAAGTTGTGGTCATTGCTACGTTCCGCGCATCCTACCCTTCACCATAGGGCGTTGCTCCACCAGATCGAATAGACACGGCCTTAGAAGTCAGCACCAGAAGCATAAAATACAATAAAGATGCAACAGCTTTCCATCGTTTAACAGGAATAACTGCAACCAGTGTGAATGTACTGGCCATTTCTACGTTCCGGATAACCTAGGTTTCACTCTAGGGCGTTGCTCTACCAGATCGAATAGCTAGGGACTTAGAATTCAACGCCAGAAGGATAAAATACAATATAAGTACAACAGTTATTCCATCGTATAAAACGAATAGTTGCAAACATTTTAAAAGTAATGGTCACTTCTACGTTCCGGGCAACCTAGGCGTCACTATAGGGCGTTGCTCCACCACATCTAAGAGCTACGGCCTTAGAAGTCAACGCCAGAGGCATAAAATACAATATAAATACAACAGCTTTTCCATCGTACAAAATGAATAATAGCAAACAGTGTGAAAGTAATTGTCATTTCTACGTTCCGGGCAACCTAGGCTTCACTCTACGTCGTTGCTCCACCTGATCAAATAGCTAGCGACATAGAATTAAACGCCAGAAGCATAGAATACAATAAAAATACATCAGTTTTTCCATCGTATAACAGGAATAATTGCAACCAGTGTGAATGTAATGGTCATTTCTACGTTCCGGGCAACCTAGGTTTCACTCTAGGGCGTTGGTCCACCAGGTCGAATAGTTAGGGCCTAAGAAGTCAACGCCAGAAGCATAAAATACGATATAAATAAAACAGCTTTTACATCGTATAAAACGAATAATAGCAACCAGTGTGAAAGTTATGGTCATTTCAACGTTCCGGGCAATCTAGGCTTCACTCTAGGGCGTTGCTCCACCAGATCAATCAGTTAGGGCCTTACAAGTCAGCGCCAGAAGCATAAAATACAATATTAATATAACAGTCTTTCCATCGTAAAAAACGAAAGATAGCAACAAGTGTGAAAGTTATGGTCATTTCTACGTTCCGGGCAACCTAGGCTTCACTCTAGGGCGTTGCTCCACCAGATCGAATAGTTAGGGCCTCAGAAGGCAACGCCCGAAGCATAAAATACAAAATAAATAAAACAGTTTTTCCATCGTATAAAACGAATAATTGCTACCAGTGTGAAAGCTATGGTCATTTCTATGTTCCGCGCAACCAGGGCTTTACCCTAGGGCGTTGTTCCACCAGATGGAATAGTTAGGGCCTAAGAAGTCAACGCCAGAAGCATAAAATACGATATAAATACAACAGCTTTTCCATCTTATAAAACAAATAATTGCAGCCAGTGTGAAAGTTATGGTCATTTCTACGTTCCGGGCAACCTAGGCTTCCCTCTAGGGCGTTGCTCCACCAGGTCGGATAGTTACGGCCTAAGAAGTCAACGCCAGAAGCATAAAATACGATAAAGATGCAACAGTTTTTCCATCGTATAAAACGAATAATTGCAACCAGTGTGAAAGTGATGGTCATTTCTACATTCCGAGCAACCTAGTCTTCACTCTAGGGCGTTGTTCCACCGGATCGAATAGTTAGGGCCTAAGAAGTGAACGCCAGAAGCATAAAATACGATATAAATACAACAGCTTTCCCATCGTATAAAAGGAATAATTGACACCAGTATGAAACTTATGGTCATTTCTACGTTCCGTGCAACCTAGGCTTCACTGTATGGCGCTCTTCCGCCACATCGAATAGCTACGGCCTCAGAAGTCAACGCCAGAAATCTTAAAATAAGATATAAATATAACAGTTTTTCCATCGTATAAAACGAATAATTGCTACCAGCGTGAAAGATATGGTCATTTCTACTTTCCGGGCGACCTACGCTTCCCCCTACGGCGTCGATCCACCAGATTGGATAGTCAGGCCCTAAGAAGTCAACGCCAGAAGCATAAAATACGATATAAATACAACAGTTTTTCCATCGTATAAAACGAATAATTGCAACCAGTGTGGAAGTTATGGTCATTTCTACATATCGAGCAACCTAGGCTTCACTCTAGGGCGTTGTTCCACCAGATGGAATAGTTAGGGCCTAAGAAGTCTACGCCAGAAGCATAAAATACGATATAAATACAACAGCTTTTCCATCGTATAAAACATATAATTGCAGCCAGTGTGAAAGATATGGACATTTCTACGATCCGGGCTACCTAGGCTTCACTCTATGGCGTTCTTCCACCACATCGAATAGCAACGGGCTCAGAGGTCAACGCCAGAAACTTAAATACAATATAAATATAACAGTTTTTCCATCGTATAAAACGAATAATAGCAACCAGTGTGAAAGTTATGGTCATTTCTACGTTCCGGGCAACCTAGGCTTCACTCTACGGCGATGCTAAACCAGATCAAACAGTTAGGGCCTTAGAAGTGAACGCCCGAAGCATAAAATACAAAATAAATAGAACGGTTTTTCCATAGTATAAAACGAATAATTGCTGCCAGTGTAAAAGCTATGGTCATTTCTACGTTCCGGGCAACCTAGGCTTCACCCTGGCACGTTGTACCAGCAGATCGAATAGTTAGGGCCTAAGAAGTGAACGCCAGAAGCATAAAATACGATATAAATACAACAGCTTTTACATCGTATAAAACGAATAATTGCAACCAGTGTGGAAGTTATGGTCATTTCTACGTTCCGGGGAACCTAGGCTTCACTCTAGGGCGTTGCTCGACCAGATCGAATAGCTAGGGCCTTAGAAGTCAACGCCAGAAGCATAAAATACGATATAAATACAACAGCTTTTCCATCGTATAAACCGAATAATTGCAACCAGTGTGAAAGTTATGGACATTTCTACGTTCCGGGCAACCTAGGCTTCCCCCTAGGGCGTTGCTCCAACAGATCGCATAGTTAGGGCCTTAGAAGTCAATGCCCGAAGCATAACATGCAGTAAAAATACAACAGCTTTTCCATCGTATAGCAGGAATAATTTGCAACCAGTGTGAAGGTTATGGTCGTGTCTACGTTCCGGACAACCTAGGCATCACTGTCGGGCGTTGCTCCAGCAGATCGAATAGTTTGGTCCTTAGAAGTCAACGCCAGAAGCATAAAATACGATATAAATACAACAGCTTTTCAATCGTATAAAAGGAATAATTGCAAACAGTGTGAAAGTAATGGTCATTCCTACGTTCCGGGCAACATAGGCTTCTCTCTACGGCGTTGTTCACCCAGATCGAATAGTTAGGGCCTAAGAAATCAACACCAGAAGAATAAAATACAAAATAAGTACAACAGCCTTTACACCGTATAAAACGAATAATTGCAACCTGTGTGAAGGTTATGGTCATATCTACGTTCCGGGCAACCTAGGCTTCACTGTAGGGCGTTGCTCCACCAGATCGAAATGTTAGGGCCTAAGAAGTCAACGCCCGAAGCATAAAATACAAAATAAATAGAACAGTTTTTCCATCGTATAAAACGAATAATTGCTACGAGTGTGAAAGTTATGGTCATTTGTACTTTCCGGGCAACCTACGCTTCCCCCTAGGGCATTGATCCACCAGATGGAATAGTTACGGCCTAAGAAGTCAACGCCAGAAGCATAAAATACGATATAAATTCAACAGCTTTTCCATCGTATAAAACGAATAATTGCAACCAGTGTGAAAGTTATGGTCATTTCTACGTTCCGGGCAGCCTAGGCTTCACTCTAGGGCGTTGCTCCACCAGACCGAATAGTTAGGTCCTTAGAAGTCAACGCCAGAAGCATAAAATGCAATAAAAATACAACAGTTTTTCCATCATATAACAGGAATAATTGCAACCAGTTTGAAAGTGATGGTCATTTCTTCGTACCGGGCAACCTAGGCTTCACTCTAGGGCGTTGCTCCACCAGATCGAATAGTTAGGGCCTTAGAAGTCAACGCCCGAAGCATAAAATACAAAATAAATAGAACAGTTTTTCCATCGTATAAAAAGAATAATTGCTACCAGTGTGAAAGTTATGGTCATTTCTACTTTCCGGGCAACCTACGCTTCCCCCTACGGCGTCGATCCACCAGATTGAATAGTCAGGGCCTAAGGAGTCAACGCCAGAAGCATAAAATACGATATAAGTACAACAGCTTTTCAATCCTATAAAGGGAATAATTGCAAACAGTGTGAAAGTAATGGTCATTCCTACGTTCCGGGCAACCTAGGCTTCTCTCTACGGCGTTGTTCACCCAGATCGAATAGTTAGGGCCTAAGAAATCAACACCAGAAGAATAAAATACAAAATAAGTACAACAGCCTTTACACCGTATAAAACGAATAATTGCAACCTGTGTGAAAGTTATGGTCATTTCTACATTCCGAGCAACCTAGGCTTCACTCTAGGGCGTTGCGCCACCTGATCGAATAGCTAGGGCCTTAGAAGTCCACGCCCGAAGCATTAAATACAAAATAAATAGAACAGCTTTTCCATCGTGTAAAACTAATAATTGCAACCAGTGTGAAAGTTATGGTCATTTCTACGTTCCGGGCAGCCTAGGCTTCACTGTATGGCGTTCTTCCACCACAACGAATAGCTACGGCCTCAGAAGTCAACGACTGAGCTATAAAATACAATAAAACTACAACAGTCTTTCCATCCTATAACAGGAATAATTGCAACCCGTGTGAAAGTGATGGTCATTTCTACGTTCCAGGCAACCTATGCTGCACTCTAGGGCGTTGCTCCACCAGATCGAGTAGTTAGAGCCTTAGAAGTCAACGCCCGAAGCATAAAATACAAAATAAATAAAACAGTTTTTCCATCGTATAAAACGAAAAATTGCAAACAGTGTGAAAGATATGGACATTCCTACGATCCGGGCTACCTAGGCTTCACTCTATGGCGTTCCTCCACCACACCGAATAACAGCGGGCTCAGAAGTCAACGCCAGAAACTTAAATACAATATAAATATAACAGTTTTTCCATCGTATAATACGAATAATAGCAACCAGTGTGAAAGTTATGGTCATTTCTACGTTCCGGGCAACCTAGGCTTCACTCTACGGCGATGCTCCACCAGATCAATCAGTTAGGGCCTTAGAAGTCAGCGCAAGAAGCATAAAATACAATATAAATACAACAGCTTTTCCATCGTACAAAATGAATAATAGCAAACAGTGTGAAAGTAATTGTCATTTCTACGTTCCGGGCAACCTAGGCTTCACTCTACGTCGTTGCTCCACCTGATCAAATAGCTAGCGACATAGAATTAAACGCCAGAAGCATAGAATACAATAAAAATACATCAGTTTTTCCATCGTATAACAGGAATAATTGCAACCAGTGTGAATGTAATGGTCATTTCTACGTTCCGGGCAACCTAGGTTTCACTCTAGGGCGTTGGTCCACCAGGTCGAATAGTTAGGGCCTAAGAAGTCAACGCCAGAAGCATAAAATACGATATAAATAAAACAGCTTTTACATCGTATAAAATGAATAATAGCAACCAGTGTGAAAGTTATGGTCATTTCAACGTTCCGGGCAATCTAGGCTTCACTCTAGGGCGTTGCTCCACCAGATCAATCAGTTAGGGCCTTAGAAGTCAGCGCAAGAAGCATAAAATACAATATTAATATAACAGTCTTTCCATCGTAAAAAACGAAAGATAGCAACCAGTGTGAAAGTTATGGTCATTTCTACGTTCCGGGCAACCTAGGCTTCACTCTAGGGCGTTGCTCCACCAGATCGAATAGTTAGGGCCTCAGAAGGCAACGCCCGAAGCATAAAATACAAAATAAATAAAACAGTTTTTCCATCGTATAAAACGAATAATTGCTACCAGTGTGAAAGCTATGGTCATTTCTATGTTCCGCGCAACCAGGGCTTTACCCTAGGGCGTTGTTCCACCAGATGGAATAGTTAGGGCCTAAGAAGTCAACGCCAGAAGCATAAAATACGATATAAATACAACAGCTTTTCCATCTTATAAAACAAATAATTGCAGCCAGTGTGAAAGTTATGGTCATTTCTACGTTCCGGGCAACCTAGGCTTCCCTCTAGGGCGTTGCTCCACCAGGTCGGATAGTTACGGCCTAAGAAGTCAACGCCAGAAGCATAAAATACGATAAAGATGCAACAGTTTTTCCATCGTATAAAACGAATAATTGCAACCAGTGTGAAAGTGATGGTCATTTCTACATTCCGAGCAACCTAGTCTTCACTCTAGTGCGTTGTTCCACCGGATCGAATAGTTAGGGCCTAAGAAGTGAACGCCAGAAGCATAAAATACGATATAAATACAACAGCTTTTCCATCGTATAAAAGGAATAATTGACACCAGTATGAAACTTATGGTCATTTCTACGTTCCGTGCAACCTAGGCTTCACTGTATGGCGCTCTTCCGCCACATCGAATAGCTACGGCCTCAGAAGTCAACGCCAGAAATCTTAAAATAAGATATAAATATAACAGTTTTTCCATCGTATAAAACGAATAATTGCTACCAGCGTGAAAGATATGGTCATTTCTACTTTCCGGGCAACCTACGCTTCCCCCTACGGCGTCGATCCACCAGATTGAATAGTCAGGCCCTAAGAAGTCAACGCCAGAAGCATAAAATACGATATAAATACAACAGTTTTTCCATCGTATAAAACGAATAATTGCAACCAGTGTGGAAGTTATGGTCATTTCTACATATCGAGCAACCTAGGCTTCACTCTAGGGCGTTGTTCCACCAGATGGAATAGTTAGGGCCGAAGAAGTCTACGCCAGAAGCATAAAATACGATATAAATACAACAGCTTTTCCATCGTATAAAACATATAATTGCAGCCAGTGTGAAAGATATGGACATTTCTACGATCCGGGCTACCTAGGCTTCACTCTATGGCGTTCTTCCACCACATCGAATAGCAACGGGCTCAGAGGTCAACGCCAGAAACTTAAATACAATATAAATATAACAGTTTTTCCATCGTATAAAACGAATAATAGCAACCAGTGTGAAAGTTATGGTCATTTCTACGTTCCGGGCAACCTAGGCTTCACTCTACGGCGATGCTAAACCAGATCAAACAGTTAGGGCCTTAGAAGTCAACGCCCGAAGCATAAAATACAAAATAAATAGAACGGTTTTTCCATAGTATAAAACGAATAATTGCTGCCAGTGTAAAAGCTATGGTCATTTCTACGTTCCGGGCAACCTAGGCTTCACCCTGGCACGTTGTACCAGCAGATCGAATAGTTAGGGCCTAAGAAGTGTACGCCAGAAGCATAAAATACGATATAAATACAACAGCTTTTACATCGTATAAAACGAATAATTGCAACCAGTGTGGAAGTTATGGTCATTTCTACGTTCCGGGGAACCTAGGCTTCACTCTAGGGCGTTGCTCGACCAGATCGAATAGCTAGGGCCTTAGAAGTCAACGCCAGAAGCATAAAATACGATATAAATACAACAGCTTTTCCATCGTATAAACCGAATAATTGCAACCAGTGTGAAAGTTATGGACATTTCTACGTTCCGGGCAACCTAGGCTTCCCCCTAGGGCGTTGCTCCAACAGATCGCATAGTTAGGGCCTTAGAAGTCAATGCCCGAAGCATAACATGCAGTAAAAATACAACAGCTTTTCCATCGTATAGCAGGAATAATTTGCAACCAGTGTGAAGGTTATGGTCGTGTCTACGTTCCGGACAACCTAGGCATCACTGTCGGGCGTTGCTCCAGCAGATCGAATAGTTTGGTCCTTAGAAGTCAACGCTAGAAGCATAAAATACGATATAAATACAACAGCTTTTCAATCGTATAAAGGGAATAATTGCAAACAGTGTGAAAGTAATGGTCATTCCTACGTTCCGGGCAACATAGGCTTCTCTCTACGGCGTTGTTCACCCAGATCGAATAGTTAGGGCCTAAGAAATCAACACCAGAAGAATAAAATACAAAATAAGTACAACAGCCTTTACACCGTATAAAACGAATAATTGCAACCTGTGTGAAGGTTATGGTCATATCTACGTTCCGGGCAACCTAGGCTTCACTGTAGGGCGTTGCTCCACCAGATCGAAATGTTAGGGCCTAAGAAGTCAACGCCCGAAGCATAAAATACGATATAAATACAACAGCTTTTGCATCGTATAAAACGAATAATTGCAACCAGTGTGAAAGCAATGGCCATTTCTACATTCCGATCAACCTAGGCTTTACTCTAGGGCTTTGCTCCAACAGGTTGAATAGTTAGGGCCTTAGAAGTCAACGCCCGAAGCATAAAATGCAATAAAAATACAACAGTTTTTCCATCGTATATCAAGATTAATTGCAACCAGTTTGAAAGTGATGGTCATTTCTACGTTCCGGGCAACCTAGGCTTCACTCTAGGGCGTTGCTCCACTAGATCGAATAGCTAGAGCCTTAGAAGTCAACGCCAGATGCATAAAATACGATATAAATACAACAGCTTTTCCATCGTATAAAAGGAATAATTGCAAACAGTGTGAAAGTAATGGTCATTTCTACGTTCCGGGCAACCTAGGCTTCACTCTAGGGCGTTGCTCCACTAGATCGAATAGCTAGGGCCTTAGAAGTCAACACCAGAGGCATAAAATACGATATAAATACAACAGCTTTTCCATCGTATCAAACGAATAATTGCAACCAGTGTGAAAGATATGGTCATTTCTACATTCCGAGGAACCTAGGCTTCACTCTAGGGCGTTGCTCCAACAGATTGAATAGTTAGGGCCTTAGAAGTCAACGCCCGAAGCATAAAATGCAATAAAAATACAACAGTTTTTCCATCGTATAACGGGATTAATTGCAAACAGTTTGAAAGTGATGGTCATTTCTACGTTCCGAGCAACCTAGGCTTCACTCTAGGGCGTTGCTCCACTAGATCGAATAGCTAGGGCCTTAGAAGTCAACGCCAGAGGCATAAAATACAATATAAATACAACAGCTTTTCCATCGTAAAAAAACGAATAATTGCAACCAGTGTGAAAGTTATGGTTATTTCTACATTTCGAGCAACCTAGGCTTCACTCTAGGGCGTTGCTCCACCAGATCGAATAGTTAGGGCCTTAGAAGTCAACGCCAGAAGCATAAAATACGATATAAATACAACAGCTTTTGCATCGTATAAAAGGAATAATTGCAAACAGTGTGAAAGTAATTGTTATTTCTACGTTCCGGGCAACCTAGGCCTCACTCCAGGGCGTTGCTCCAACAGATCAAACAGTTACGGCCTTAGAAGTTAGCGCCTGAAGCATAAAATGCAAAATAAAAAGAACAGTTTTTCGATTGTATAAAACGAATAATTGCAACCTGTGTGAAGGTTATGGTCATATCTACGTTCCGGGCAACCTAGGCTTCACCCTAGGGCGTTGTACCACCAGATCGAATAGTTAGGGCCTAAGAAGTGAACGCCAGAAGCATAAAATACAATATAAATACAGCAGTCTTTCCATCGTATAAAACGAATAATTGCAACCAGTGTGAAAGATATGGTCATTTCTACATTTCGAGCAACCTAGGCTTCACTCTAGGGCGTTGCTCCACCTGATCGAATAGTTAGGGCCTTAGAAGTCAACGCCAGAAGCATAAAATACAATATAAATACAACAGTTTTTCCACCATGTAAAACGAATAATTGCAACCAGTATGAAAGTTATCGTCATTTCTACGTTCCGCGCAACCTTGGCTTTACCCTAGGGCGTTGTTCCACCAGATGGACTAGTTAGGGCCTAAGAAGTCAACGCCATAAGCATAAAATACGATATAAATACAACAGTTTTTCCACCATATAAAACGAATAATTGCAACCAGTTTGAAAGTGATGGTCATTTCTACGTACAGGGCAACCTAGGCTTCACTCTAGGGCGTTGCTCCACCAGGTCGAATAGTTAGGGCGTTAGAAGTCAACGCCCGAAGCATAAAATACAAAATAAATAGAACAGTTTTTCCATCGTATAAAACGATTAATTGCTACGAGTGTGAAAGTTATGGTCATTTCTACTTTCCGGGCAACCTACGCTTCCCCCTAGGGCATTGATCCACCAGATGGAATAGTTAGGGCCTAAGAAGTCAACGCCAGAAGCATAAAATACGATATTAATACAACAGCTTTTCCATCGTATAAAACGAATAATTGCAACCAGTGTGAAAGCAATGGTCACTTCTACATTCCGATCAACCTAGGCTTTACTCTAGGGCGTTGCTCCAACAGGTTGAATAGTTAGGGCCTTAGAAGTCAACGCCCGAAGCATAAAATGCAATAAAAATACAACAGTTTTTCCATCGTATATCAGTATTAATTGCAACCAGTTTGAAAGTGATGGTCATTTCTACGTTCCGGGCAACCTAGGCTTCACTCTAGGGCGTTGCTCCACTAGATCGAATAGCTAGAGCCTTAGAAGTCAACGCCAGAAGCATAAAATACGATATAAATACAACAGCTTTTCCATCGTATAAAAGGAATAATTGCAAACAGTGTGAAAGTAATGATCATTTCTACGTTCCGGGCAACCTAGGCTTCACTCTAGGGCGTTGCTCCACTAGTTCGAATAGCTAGGGCCTTAGAAGTCAACACCAGAAGCATAAAATACGATATAAATACAACAGCTTTTCCATCGTATCAAACGAATCATTGCAACCAGTGTGAAAGTTATGGTCATTTCTACATTCCGAGCAACCTAGGCTTCACTCTAGGGCGTTGCTCCAACAGGTTGCATAGTTAGGGCCTTAGAAGTCAATGCCCGAAGCATAACATGCAGTAAAAATACAACAGCTTTTCCGTCGTATAGCAGGAATAATTTGCAACCAGTGTGAAGGTTATGGTCGTATCTACGTTCCGGGCAACCTAGGCGTCACTGTAGGGCGTTGCTCCACCAGATCGAATAGTTTGGTCCTTAGAAGTCAACGCCAGAAGCATAAAATACGATATAAATACAACAGCTTTTCAATCGTATAAAAGGAATAATTGCAAACAGTGTGAAAGTAATGGTCATTCCTACGTTCCGGGCAACATAGGCTTCTCTCTACGGCGTTGTTCACTCAGATCGAATAGTTAGGGCCTAAGAAATCAACACCAGAAGAATAAAATACAAAATAAGTACAACAGCCTTTACACCGTATAAAACGAATAATTGCAACCTGTGTGAAGGTTATGGTCATATCTACGTTCCGGGCAACCTAGGCTTCACTGTAGGGCGTTGCTCCACCAGATCGAAATGTTAGGGCCTAAGAAGTCAACGCCCGAAGCATAAAATACGATATAAATACAACAGCTTTTGCATCGTAGAAAACGAATAATTGCAACCAGTGTGAAAGCAATGGTCATTTCTACATTCCGATCAACCTAGGCTTTACTCTAGGGCGTTGCTCCAACAGGTTGAATAGTTAGGGCCTTAGAAGTCAACGCCCGAAGCATAAAATGCAATAAAAATACAACAGTTTTTCCATCGTATATCAGGATTAATTGCAACCAGTTTGAAAGTGATGGTCATTTCTACGTTCCGGGCAACCTAGGCTTCACTCTAGGGCGTTGCTCCACTAGATCGAATAGCTAGAGCCTTAGAAGTCAACGCCAGAAGCATAAAATACGATATAAATACAACAGCTTTTCCATCGTATAAAAGGAATAATTGCAAACAGTGTGAAAGTAATGGTCATTTCTACGTTCCGGGCAACCTAGGCTTCATTCTAGGGCGTTGCTCCACTAGATCGAATAGCTAGGGCCTTAGAAGTCAACGCCAGAAGCATAAAATACGATATAAATACAACAGCTTTTCCATCGTATAAACCGAATTATTGCAACCAGTGTGAAAGTTATGGTCATTTCTACATTCCGGGCAACCTAGGCTTCCCCCTAGGGCGTTGCTCCAACAGGTTGCATAGTTAGGGCCTTAGAAGTCAATGCCCGAAGCATAACATGCAGTAAAAATACAACAGCTTTTCCAACGTATAGCAGGAATAATTTGCAACCAGTGTGAAGGTTATGGTCGTATCTACGTTCCGGGCAACCTAGGCGTCACTGTAGGGCGTTGCTCCACCAGATCGAATAGTTTGGTCCTTAGAAGTCAACGCCAGAAGCATAAAATACGATATAAATACAACAGCTTTTCCATCGTAAAAAAGGAATAATTGCAAACAGTGTGAAAGTAATGGTCATTTCTACGTTCCGGGCAATCTAGGCTTCACTCTAGGGCGTTGCTCCACTAGATCGAATAGCTAGGGCCTTAGAAGTCAACACCAGAGGCATAAAATACGATATAAATACAACAGCTTTTCCATCGTATCAAACGAATAATTGCAACCAGTGTGAAAGATATGGTCATTTCTACATTCCGAGGAACCTAGGCTTCACTCTAGGGCGTTGCTCCAACAGATTGAATAGTTAGGGCCTTAGAAGTCAACGCCCGAAGCATAAAATGCAATAAAAATACAACAGTTTTTCCATCGTATAACGGGATTAATTGCAAACAGTTTGAAAGTGATGGTCATTTCTACGTTCCGAGCAACCTAGGCTTCACTCTAGGGCGTTGCTCCACTAGATCGAATAGCTAGGGCCTTAGAAGTCAACGCCAGAGGCATAAAATACAATATAAATACAACAGCTTTTCCATCGTAAAAAAACGAATAATTGCAACCAGTGTGAAAGTTATGGTTATTTCTACATTTCGAGCAACCTAGGCTTCACTCTAGGGCGTTGCTCCACCAGATCGAATAGTTAGGGCCTTAGAAGTCAACGCCAGAAGCATAAAATACGATATAAATACAACAGCTTTTGCATCGTATAAAAGGAATAATTGCAAACAGTGTGAAAGTAATTGTTATTTCTACGTTCCGGGCAATCTTGGCTTTACCATAGGGTGTTGTTCCACCAGATGGAATAGTTAGGGCCTAAGAAGTCAACGCCAGAAGCATAAAATACGATATAAATACAACAGTTTTTCCACCATATAAAACGAATAATTGCAACCAGTATGAAAGTTACGGTCATTTCTACTTTCCGGGCAACCTAGGGTTCACCCTAGGGCGTTGCTCCAACAGAGTGAATAGTTAGGGCCTTAGAAGTCAATGCCCGAAGCATAAAATGCAGTAAAAATACAACAGTTTTTCCATCATATAACAGGAATAATTGCAACCAGTTTGAAAGTGATGGTCATTTCTACGTACAGGGCAACCTAGGCTTCACTCTAGGACGTTGCTCCACCAGATCGAATAGTTAGGGCGTTAGAAGTCAACGCCCGAAGCATAAAATACAAAATAAATAGAACAGTTTTTCCATCGTATAAAACGATTAATTGCTACGAGTGTGAAAGTTATGGTCATTTCTACTTTCCGGGCAACCTACGCTTCCCCCTAGGGCATTGATCCACCAGATGGAATAGTTAGGGCCTAAGAAGTCAACGCCAGAAGCATAAAATACGATATAAATACATCAGCTTTTCCATCATATAAAACGAATAATGGTAACCAGTGTGAAAGATATGGTCATTTCTACGTTCCGGGCAACCTAGGCTTCCCCCTAGGGCGTTGCTCCAACAGATTGCATAGTTAGGGCCTTAGAAGTCAATGCCCGAAGCATAAAATGCAGCAAAAATACAACAGCTTTTCCATCGTATAGCAGGAATAATTTGCAACCAGTGTGAAGGCTATGGTCGTATCTACGTTCCGGGCAACCTGGACATCACTGTAGGGCGTTGCTCCACTAGATCGAATAGCTAGGGCCTTAGAAGTCAACGCCAGAGGCATAAAATACAATATAAATACAACAGCTTTTCCATCGTAAAAAACGAATAATTGCAACCAGTGTGAAAGTTATGGTTATTTCTACATTCCGAGCAACGTAGGCTTCACTCTAGGGCGTTGCTCCCCCCGATCGAATAGTTAGGGCCTTAGAAGTCAACGCCAGAAGCATAAAATACGATATAAATACAACAGCTTTTGCATCGTATAAAAGGAATAATTGCAAACAGTGTGAAAGTAATTGTTATTTCTACGTTCCGGGCAACCTAGGCCTCACTCTAGGGCGTTGCTCCAACAGATCAAAGAGTTAGGGCCTTAGAAGTCAACGCCCGAAGCATAAAATACAAAATAAAAAGAACAGTTTTTCGATTGTATAAAACGAATAATTGCTACCAGTGTGAAAGTTATGGTCATTTCTACTTTCCGGGCAACCTACGCTTCCCCCTAGGGCGTTGATCCACCAGATTGAATAGCTAGGGCCTAAGAAGTCAACGCCAGAAGCATAAAATACGATATAAATACAACAGCTTTTCCATCGTATAAACCGAATTATTGCAACCAGTGTGAAAGTTATGGTCATTTCTACATTCCGGGCAACCTAGGCTTCCCCCTAGGGCGTTGCTCCAACAGGTTGCATAGTTAGGGCCTTAGAAGTCAATGCCCGAAGCATAACATGCAGTAAAAATACAACAGCTTTTCCATCGTATAGCAGGAATAATTTGTAACCAGTGTGAAGGTTATGGTCGTATCTACGTTCCGGGCAACCTAGGCGTCACTGTAGGGCGTTGCTCCACCAGATCGAATAGTTTGGTCCTTAGAAGTCAACGCCAGAAGCATAAAATACGATATAAATACAACAGCTTTTCAATCGTATAAAAGGAATAATTGCAAACAGTGTGAAAGTAATGGTCATTCCTACGTTCCGGGCAACATAGGCTTCTCTCTACGGCGTTGTTCACTCAGATCGAATAGTTAGGGCCTAAGAAATCAACACCAGAAGAATAAAATACAAAATAAGTACAACAGCCTTTACACCGTATAAAACGAATAATTGCAACCTGTGTGAAGGTTATGGTCATATCTACGTTCCGGGCAACCTAGGCCTCACTCCAGGGCGTTGCTCCAACAGATCAAACAGTTAGGGCCTTAGAAGTTAGCGACCGAAGCATAAAATACAAAATAAAAAGAACAGTTTGTCGATTGTATAAAACGAATAATTGCTACCAGTGTAAAAGTTATGGTCATTTCTACGTTCCGGGCAACCCACGCTTCACCCTAGGGCGTTGTTCCACCAGATCGAATAGTTAGGGCCTAAGAAGTGAACGCCAGAAGCATAAAATACAATATAAATACAACAGTTTTTCCATCGTATAAAACGAATAATTGCAACCAGTGTGAAAGTTATGGTCATTTCTACATTCCGAGCATCCTAGGCTTCACTCTAGGGCGTTGCTCCACCAGACCGAATAGTTAGGTCCTTAGAAGTCAACGCCAGAAGCATAAAATACGATATAAATACAACAGCTTTTGCATTGTATAAAAGGAATAATTGCAAACAGTGGGAAAGTAATTGTTATTTCTACGTTCCGGGCAACCTAGGCCTCACTCCAGGGCGTTGCTCCAACAGATCAAACAGTTAGGGCCTTAGAAGTTAGCGCCCGAAGCATAAAATACAAAATAAAAAGAACAGTTTTTCGATTGTATAAAACGAATAATTGCAACCTGTGTGAAGGTTATGGTCATATCTACGTTCCGGGCAACCTAGGCTTCACCCTAGGGCGTTGTACCACCAGATCGAATAGTTAGGGCCTAAGAAGTGAACGCCAGAAGCATAAAATACAATATAAATACAGCAGTCTTTCCATCGTATAAAACGAATAATTGCAACCAGTGTGAAAGATATGGTCATTTCTACATTTCGAGCAACCTAGGCTTCACTCTAGGGCGTTGCTCCACCTGATCGAATAGTTAGGGCCTTAGAAGTCAACGCCAGAAGCATAAAATACAATATAAATACAACAGTTTTTCCACCATATAAAACGAATAATTGCAACCAGTGTGAAAGTTATGGTCATTTCTACATTCCGAGCAACCTAGGCTTCACTCTAGGGCGTTGCTCCAACAGATTGAATAGTTAGGGCCTTAGAAGTCAACGCCCGAAACATAAAATGCAATAAAAATACAACAGTTTTTCCATCGTATAACAGGATTAATTGCAAACAGTTTGAAAGTGATGGTCATTTCTACGTTCCGAGCAACCTAGGCTTCACTCTAGGGCGTTGCTCCACCAGACCGAATAGTTAGGTCCTTAGAAGTCAACGCCAGAAGCATAAAATACAATATAAATACAACAGTTTTTCCACCATATAAAACGAATAATTGCAACCAGTATGAAAGTTATCGTCATTTCTACGTTCCGCGCAATCTTGGCTTTACCCTAGGGCGTTGTTCCACCAGATGGAATAGTTAGGGCCTAAGAAATCAACGCCAGAGGCATAAAATACAATATAAATACAACAGCTTTTCCATCGTAAAAAACGAATAATTGCAACCAGTGTGAAAGTTATGGTTATTTCTACGTTCCGGGCAACCTAGGCCTCACTCTAGGGCGTTGCTCCAACAGATCAAACAGTTAGGGCCTTAGAAGTCAACGCCCGAAGCATAAAATACAAAATAAAAAGAACAGTTTTTCGATTGCATAAAACGAATAATTGCTACCAGTGTAAAAGTTATGGTCATTTCTACGTTCCGGGCAACCCAGGCTTCACCCTAGGGCGTTGTTCCACCAGATGGAATAGTTAGGGCCTAAGAAGTGAACGCCAGAAGCATAAAATACAATATAAATACAACAGTTTTTCCATCGTATAAAACGAATAATTGCAACCAGTGTGAAAGTTATGGTCATTTCTACATTCCGAGCAACCTAGGCTTCACTCTAGGGCGTTGCTCCACCAGACCGAATAGTTAGGTCCTTAGAAGTCAACGCCAGAAGCATAAAATACAATATAAATACAACAGTTTTTCCACCATATAAAACGAATAATTGCAACCAGTATGAAAGTTATCGTCATTTCTACGTTCCGCGCAATCTTGGCTTTACCCTAGGGCGTTGTTCCACCAGATGGAATAGTTAGGGCCTAAGAAATCAACGCCAGAAGCATAAAATACGATATAAATACAACAGTTTTTCCACCATATAAAACGAATAATTGCAACCAGTATGAAAGTTACGGTCATTTCTACTTTCCGGGCAACCTAGGGTTCACCCTAGGGCGTTGGTCCAACAGAGTGAATAGTTAGGGCCTTAGAAGTCAATGCCCGAAGCATAAAATGCAATAAAAATACAACAGTTTTTCCATCGTACAACAGGATTAATTGCAAACAGTTTGAAAGTGATGGTCATTTCTACGTTCCGAGCAACCTAGGCTTCACTCTAGGGCGTTGCTCCACTAGATCGAATAGCTAGGGCCTTAGAAGTCAACGGCAGAGGCATAAAATACAATGTAAATACAACAGCTTTTCCATCGTAAAAAACGAATAATTGCAACCAGTGTGAAAGTTATGGTTATTTCTGCATTCCGAGCAACGTAGGCTTCACTCTAGGGCGTTGCTCCAACAGATTGCATAGTTAGGGCCTTAGAAGTCAATGCCCGAAGCATAACATGCAGTAAAAATACAACAGCTTTTCCATCGCATAGCAGGAATAATTTGCAACCAGTGTGAAGGTTATGGTCGTATCTACGTTCCGGGCAACCTAGGCATCACTGTAGGGCGTTGCTCCACCAGATCGAATAGTTTGGTCCTTAGAAGTCAACGCCAGAAGCATAAAATACGATATAAATACAACAGCTTTTCAATCGTATAAAAGGAATAATTGCAAACAGTCTGAAAGTAATGGTCATTCCTACGTTCCGGGCAACATAGGCTTCTCTCTACGGCGTTGTTCACCCAGATCGAATAGTTAGGGCCTAAGAAATCAACACCAGAAGAATAAAATACAAAATAAGTACAACAGCCTTTACACCGTATAAAACGAATAATTGCAACCTGTGTGAAGGTTATGGTCATATCTACGTTCCGGGCAACCTAGGCTTCACTGTAGGGCGTTGCTCCACCAGATCGAAATGTTAGGGCCTAAGAAGTCAACGCCCGAAGCATAAAATACGATATAAATCCAACAGCTTTTGCATGGTATAAAACGAATAATTGCAACCAGTGTGAAAGCAATGGTTATTTCTACATTCCGAGCAACGTAGGCTTCACTCTAGGGCGTTGCTCCACCCGATCGAATAGTTAGGGCCTTAGAAGTCAACGCCAGAAGCATAAAATACGATATAAATACAACAGCTTTTCCATCGTATAAACCGAATTATTGCAACCAGTGTGAAAGTTATGGTCATTTCTACATTCCGGGCAACCTAGGCTTCCCCCTAGGCCGTTGCTCCAACAGATTGCATAGTTAGGGCCTTAGAAGTCAATGCCCGAAGCATAACATGCAGTAAAAATACAACAGCTTTTCCATCGTATAGCAGGAATAACTTGCAACCAGTGTGAAGGTTATGGTCGTATCTACGTTCCGGGCAACCTAGGCATCACTGTAGGGCGTTGCTCCACCAGATCGAATACTTTGGTCCTTAGAAGTCAACGCCAGAAGCATAAAATACGATATAAATACAACAGCTTTTCAATCGTATAAAAGGAATAATTGCAAACAGTGTGAAAGTAATGGTCATTCCTACGTTCCGGGCAACATAGGCTTCTCTCTACGGCGTTGTTCACCCAGATCGAATAGTTAGGGCCTAAGAAATCAACACCAGAAGAATAAAATACAAAATAAGTACAACAGCCTTTACACCGTATAAAACGAATAATTGCAAACAGTGTGAAAGTAATGGTCATTTCTACGTTCCGGGCAACCTAGGCTTCACTCTAGGGCGTTGCTCCACTAGATCGAATAGCTAGGGCCTTAGAAGTCAACACCAGAGGCATAAAATACGATGTAAATACAACAGCTTTTCCATCGTATCAAACGAATAATTGCAACCAGTGTGAAAGATATGGTCATTTCTACATTCCGAGGAACCTAGGCTTCACTCTAGGACGTTGCTCCAACAGATTGAATAGTTAGGGCCTTAGAAGTCAACGCCCGAAGCATAAAATGCAATAAAAATACAACGGTTTTTCCATCGTATAAAGGGATTAATTGCAAACAGTTTGAAAGTGATGGTCATTTCTACGTTCCGAGCAACCTAGGCTTCACTCTAGGGCGTTGCTCCACTAGATCGAATAGCTAGGGCCTTAGAAGTCAACGCCAGAGGCATAAAATACAATATAAATACAACAGCTTTTCCATCGTATCAAACGAATAATTGCAACCAGTGTGAAAGATATGGTCATTTCTACATTCCGAGGAACCTAGGCTTCACTCTAGGGCGTTGCTCCAACAGATTGAATAGTTAGGGCCTTAGAAGTCAACGCCCGAAGCATAAAATGCAATAAAAATACAACAGTTTTTCCATCGTATAACGGGATTAATTGCAAACAGTTTGAAAGTGATGGTCATTTCTACGTTCCGAGCAACCTAGGCTTCACTCTAGGGCGTTGCTCCACTAGATCGAATAGCTAGGGCCTTAGAAGTCAACGCCAGAGGCATAAAATACAATATAAATACAACAGCTTTTCCATCGTAAAAAACGAATAATTGCAACCAGTGTGAAAGTTATGGTTATTTCTACATTCCGAGCAACGTAGGCTTCACTCTAGGGCGTTGCTCCACCCGATCGAATAGTTAGGGCCTTAGAAGTCAACGCCAGAAGCATAAAATACGATATAAATACAACAGCTTTTGCATCGTATAAGAGGAGTAATTGCAAACAGTGTGAAAGTAATTGTTATTTCTACGTTCCGGGCAACCTAGGCCTCACTCTAGGGCGTTGCTCCAACAGATCAAAGAGTTAGGGCCTTAGAAGTCAACGCCCGAAGCATAAAATACAAAATAAAAAGAACAGTTTTTCGATTGTATAAAACGAATAATTGCTACCAGTGTGAAAGTTATGGTCATTTCTACTTTCCGGGCAACCTACGCTTCCCCCTAGGGCGTTGATCCACCAGATTGAATAGCTAGGGCCTAAGAAGTCAACGCCAGAAGCATAAAATACGATATAAATACAACAGCTTTTCCATCGTATAAACCGAATTATTGCAACCAGTGTGAAAGTTATGGTCATTTCTACATTCCGGGCAACCTAGGCTTCCCCCTAGGGCGTTGCTCCAACAGGTTGCATAGTTAGGGCCTTAGAAGTCAATGCCCGAAGCATAACATGCAGTAAAAATACAACAGCTTTTCCATCGTATAGCAGGAATAATTTGCAACCAGTGTGAAGGTTATGGTCGTATCTACGTTCCGGGCAACCTAGGCGTCACTGTAGGGCGTTGCTCCACCAGATCGAATAGTTTGGTCCTTAGAAGTCAACGCCAGAAGCATAAAATACGATATAAATACAACAGCTTTTCAATCGTATAACGGGATTAATTGCAAACAGTTTGAAAGTGATGGTCATTTCTACGTTCCGAGCAACCTAGGCTTCACTCTAGGGCGTTGCTCCACTAGATCGAATAGCTAGGGCCTTAGAAGTCAACGCCAGAGGCATAAAATACAATATAAATACAACAGCTTTTCCATCGTAAAAAACGAATAATTGCAACCAGTGTGAAAGTTATGGTTATTTCTACATTTCGAGCAACCTAGGCTTCACTCTAGGGCGTTGCTCCACCAGATCGAATAGTTAGGGCCTTAGAAGTCAACGCCAGAAGCATAAAATACGATATAAATACAACAGCTTTTGCATCGTATAAAAGGAATAATTGCAAACAGTGTGAAAGTAATTGTTATTTCTACGTTCCGGGCAACCTAGGCCTCACTCCAGGGCGTTGCTCCAACAGATCAAACAGTTAGGGCCTTAGAAGTTAGCGCCCGAAGCATAAAATACAAAATAAAAAGAACAGTTTTTCGATTGTATAAAACGAATAATTGCAACCTGTGTGAAGGTTATGGTCATATCTACGTTCCGTTCAACCTAGGCTTCACCCTAGGGCGTTGTACCACCAGATCGAATAGTTAGGGCCTAAGAAGTGAACGCCAGAAGCATAAAATACAATATAAATACAGCAGTCTTTCCATCGTATAAAACGAATAATTGCAACCAGTGTGAAAGATATGGTTATTTCTACATTTCGAGCAACCTAGGCTTCACTCTAGGGCGTTGCTCCACCTGATCGAATAGTTAGGGCCTTAGAAGTCAACGCCAGAAGCATAAAATACAATATAAATACAACAGTTTTTCCACCATATAAAACGAATAATTGCAACCAGTATGAAAGTTATCGTCATTTCTACGTTCCGCGCAATCTTGGCTTTACCATAGGGTGTTGTTCCACCAGATGGAATAGTTAGGGCCTAAGAAGTCAACGCCAGAAGCATAAAATACGATATAAATACAACAGTTTTTCCACCATATAAAACGAATAATTGCAACCAGTATGAAAGTTACGGTCATTTCTACTTTCCGGGCAACCTAGGGTTCACCCTAGGGCGTTGCTCCAACAGAGTGAATAGTTAGGGCCTTAGAAGTCAATGCCCGAAGCATAAAATGCAGTAAAAATACAACAGTTTTTCCATCATATAACAGGAATAATTGCAACCAGTTTGAAAGTGATGGTCATTTCTACGTACAGGGCAACCTAGGCTTCACTCTAGGGCGTTGCTCCACCAGATCGAATAGTTAGGGCGTTAGAAGTCAACGCCCGAAGCATAAAATACAAAATAAATAGAACAGTTTTTCCATCGTATAAAAGGAATAATTGCAAACAGTGTGAAAGTAATGGTCATTTCTACGTTCCGGGCAACCTAGGCTTCACTCTAGGGCGTTGCTCCACTAGATCGAATAGCTAGGGCCTTAGAAGTCAACACCAGAGGCATAAAATACGATATAAATACAACAGCTTTTCCATCGTATCAAACGAATAATTGCAACCAGTGTGAAAGTTATGGTTATTTCTACATTTCGAGCAACCTAGGCTTCACTCTAGGGCGTTGCTCCACCAGATCGAATAGTTAGGGCCTTAGAAGTCAACGCCAGAAGCATAAAATACGATATAAATACAACAGCTTTTGCATCGTATAAAAGGAATAATTGCAAACAGTGTGAGAGTAATTGTTATTTCTACGTTCCGGGCAACCTAGGCCTCACTCCAGGGCGTTGCTCCAACAGATCAAACAGTTAGGGCCTTAGAAGTTAGCGCCCGAAGCATAAAATACAAAATAAAAAGAACAGTTTGTCGATTGTATAAAACGAATAATTGCTACCAGTGTAAAAGTTATGGTCATTTCTACGTTCCGGGCAACCCAGGCTTCACCCTAGGGCTTTGTTCCACCAGATCGAATAGTTAGGGCCTAAGAAGTGAACGCCAGAAGCATAAAATACAATATAAATACAACAGCGTTTCCATCGTATAAAACGAATAATTGCAACCAGTGTGAAAGTTATGGTCATTTCTACATTCCGAGCATCCTAGGCTTCACTCTAGGGCGTTGCTCCACCAGACCGAATAGTTAGGTCCTTAGAAGTCAACGCCAGAAGCATAAAATACGATATAAATACAACAGCTTTTGCATTGTATAAAAGGAATAATTGCAAACAGTGGGAAAGTAATTGTTATTTCTACGTTCCGGGCAACCTAGGCCTCACTCCAGGGCGTTGCTCCAACAGATCAAACAGTTAGGGCCTTAGAAGTTAGCGCCCGAAGCATAAAATACAAAATAAAAAGAACAGTTTTTCGATTGTATAAAACGAATAATTGCAACCTGTGTGAAGGTTATGGTCATATCTACGTTCCGGGCAACCTAGGCTTCACCCTAGGGCGTTGTACCGCCAGATCGAATAGTTAGGGCCTAAGAAGTGAACGCCAGAAGCATAAAATACAATATAAATACAGCAGTCTTTCCATCGTATAAAACGAATAATTGCAACCAGTGTGAAAGATATGGTCATTTCTACATTTCGAGCAACCTAGGCTTCACTCTAGGGCGTTGCTCCACCTGATCGAATAGTTAGGGCCTTAGAAGTCAACGCCAGAAGCATAAAATACAATATAAATACAACAGTTTTTCCACCATATAAAACGAATAATTGCAACCAGTGTGAAAGTTATGGTCATTTCTACATTCCGAGCAACCTAGGCTTCACTCTAGGGCGTTGCTCCAACAGATTGAATAGTTAGGGCCTTAGAAGTCAACGCCCGAAACATAAAATGCAATAAAAATACAACAGTTTTTCCATCGTATAACAGGATTAATTGCAAACAGTTTGAAAGTGATGGTCATTTCTACGTTCCGAGCAACCTAGGCTTCACTCTAGGGCGTTGCTCCACTAGATCGAATAGCTAGGGCCTTAGAAGTCAACGCCAGAGGCATAAAATACAATATAAATACAACAGCTTTTCCATCGTAAAAAACGAATAATTGCAACCAGTGTGAAAGTTATGGTTATTTCTACGTTCCGGGCAACCTAGGCCTCACTCTAGGGCGTTGCTCCAACAGATCAAACAGTTAGGGCCTTAGAAGTCAACGCCCGAAGCATAAAATACAAAATAAAAAGAACAGTTTTTCGATTGTATAAAACGAATAATTGCTACCAGTGTAAAAGTTATGGTCATTTCTACGTTCCGGGCAACCCAGGCTTCACCCTAGGGCGTTGTTCCACCAGATGGAATAGTTAGGGCCTAAGAAGTGAACGCCAGAAGTATAAAATACAATATAAATACAACAGTTTTTCCATCGTATAAAACGAATAATTGCAACCAGTGTGAAAGTTATGGTCATTTCTACATTCCGAGCAACCTAGGCTTCACTCTAGGGCGTTGCTCCACCAGACCGAATAGTTAGGTCCTTAGAAGTCAACGCCAGAAGCATAAAATACAATATAAATACAACAGTTTTTCCACCATATAAAACGAATAATTGCAACCAGTATGAAAGTTATCGTCATTTCTACGTTCCGCGCAATCTTGGCTTTACCCTAGGGCGTTGTTCCACCAGATGGAATAGTTAGGGCCTAAGAAATCAACGCCAGAAGCATAAAATACGATATAAATACAACAGTTTTTCCACCATATAAAACGAATAATTGCAACCAGTATGAAAGTTACGGTCATTTCTACTTTCCGGGCAACCTAGGGTTCACCCTAGGGCGTTGGTCCAACAGAGTGAATAGTTAGGGCCTTAGAAGTCAATGCCCGAAGCATAAAATGCAATAAAAATACAACAGTTTTTCCATCGTACAACAGGATTAATTGCAAACAGTTTGAAAGTGATGGTCATTTCTACGTTCCGAGCAACCTAGGCTTCACTCTAGGGCGTTGCTCCACTAGATCGAATAGCTCGGGCCTTAGAAGTCAACGGCAGAGGCATAAAATACAATGTAAATACAACAGCTTTTCCATCGTAAAAAACGAATAATTGCAACCAGTGTGAAAGTTATGGTTATTTCTACATTCCGAGCAACGTAGGCTTCACTCTAGGGCGTTGCTCCAACAGATTGCATAGTTAGGGCCTTAGAAGTCAATGCCCGAAGCATAACATGCAGTAAAAATACAACAGCTTTTCCATCGCATAGCAGGAATAATTTGCAACCAGTGTGAAGGTTATGGTCGTATCTACGTTCCGGGCAACCTAGGCATCACTGTAGGGCGTTGCTCCACCAGATCGAATAGTTTGGTCCTTAGAAGTCAACGCCAGAAGCATAAAATACGATATAAATACAACAGCTTTTCAATCGTATAAAAGGAATAATTGCAAACAGTCTGAAAGTAATGGTCATTCCTACGTTCCGGGCAACATAGGCTTCTCTCTACGGCGTTGTTCACCCAGATCGAATAGTTAGGGCCTAAGAAATCAACACCAGAAGAATAAAATACAAAATAAGTACAACAGCCTTTACACCGTATAAAACGAATAATTGCAACCTGTGTGAAGGTTATGGTCATATCTACGTTCCGGGCAACCTAGGCTTCACTGTAGGGCGTTGCTCCACCAGATCGAAATGTTAGGGCCTAAGAAGTCTACGCCCGAAGCATAAAATACGATATAAATCCAACAGCTTTTGCATGGTATAAAACGAATAATTGCAACCAGTGTGAAAGCAATGGTTATTTCTACATTCCGAGCAACGTAGGCTTCACTCTAGGGCGTTGCTCCACCCGATCGAATAGTTAGGGCCTTAGAAGTCAACGCCAGAAGCATAAAATACGATATAAATACAACAGCTTTTCCATCGTATAAACCGAATTATTGCAACCAGTGTGAAAGTTATGGTCATTTCTACATTCCGGGCAACCTAGGCTTCCCCCTAGGGCGTTGCTCCAACAGATTGCATAGTTAGGGCCTTAGAAGTCAATGCCCGAAGCATAACATGCAGTAAAAATACAACAGCTTTTCCATCGTATAGCAGGAATAACTTGCAACCAGTGTGAAGGTTATGGTCGTATCTACGTTCCGGGCAACCTAGGCATCACTGTAGGGCGTTGCTCCACCAGATCGAATACTTTGGTCCTTAGAAGTCAACGCCAGAAGCATAAAATACGATATAAATACAACAGCTTTTCAATCGTATAAAAGGAATAATTGCAAACAGTGTGAAAGTAATGGTCATTCCTACGTTCCGGGCAACATAGGCTTCTCTCTACGGCGTTGTTCACCCAGATCGAATAGTTAGGGCCTAAGAAATCAACACCAGAAGAATAAAATACAAAATAAGTACAACAGCCTTTACACCGTATAAAACGAATAATTGCAACCTGTGTGAAGGTTATGGTCATATCTACGTTCCGGGCAACCTAGGCTTCACTGTAGGGCGTTGCTCCACCAGATCGAAATGTTAGTGCATAAGAAGTCAACGCCCGAAGCATAAAATACGATATAAATCCAACAGCTTTTGCATCGTATAAAACGAATAATTGCAACCAGTGTGAAAGCAATGGTCATTTCTACATTCCGATCAACCTAGGCTTTACTCTAGGGCGTTGCTCCAACAGGTTGAATAGTTAGGGCCTTAGAAGTCAACGCCCGAAGCATAAAATGCAATAAAAATACAACAGTTTTTCCATCGTATATCAGGATTAATTGCAACCAGTTTGAAAGTGATGGTCATTTCTACGTTCCGCGCAATCTTGGCTTTACCCTAGGGCGTTGTTCCACCAGATGGAATAGTTAGGGCCTAAGAAATCAACGCCAGAAGCATAAAATACAATATAAATACAACAGTTTTTCCACCATATAAAACGAATAATTGCAACCAGTATGAAAGTTACGGTCATTTCTACTTTCCGGGCAACCTAGGGTTCACCCTAGGGCGTTGCTCCAACAGAGTGAATAGTTAGGGCCTTAGAAGTCAATGCCCGAAGCATAAAATGCAGTAAAAATACAACAGTTTTTCCATCATATAACAGGAATAATTGCAACCAGTTTGAAAGTGATGGTCATTTCTACGTACACGGCAACCTAGGCTTCACTCTAGGGCGTTGCTCCACCAGATCGAATAGTTAGGGCGTTAGAAGTCAACGCCCGAAGCATAAAATACAAAATAAATAGAACAGTTTTTCCATCGTATAAAAGGAATAATTGCAAACAGTGTGAAAGTAATGGTCATTTCTACGTTCCGGGCAACCTAGGCTTCACTCTAGGGCGTTGCTCCACTAGATCGAATAGCTAGGGCCTTAGAAGTCAACACCAGAGGCATAAAATACGATATAAATACAACAGCTTTTCCATCGTATCAAACGAATAATTGCAACCAGTGTGAAAGTTATGGTTATTTCTACATTTCGAGCAACCTAGGCTTCACTCTAGGGCGTTGCTCCACCAGATCGAATAGTTAGGGCCTTAGAAGTCAACGCCAGAAGCATAAAATACGATATAAATACAACAGCTTTTGCATCGTATAAAAGGAATAATTGCAAACAGTGTGAGAGTAATTGTTATTTCTACGTTCCGGGCAACCTAGGCCTCACTCCAGGGCGTTGCTCCAACAGATCAAACAGTTAGGGCCTTAGAAGTTAGCGCCCGAAGCATAAAATACAAAATAAAAAGAACAGTTTGTCGATTGTATAAAACGAATAATTGCTACCAGTGTAAAAGTTATGGTCATTTCTACGTTCCGGGCAACCCAGGCTTCACCCTAGGGCTTTGTTCCACCAGATCGAATAGTTAGGGCCTAAGAAGTGAACGCCAGAAGCATAAAATACAATATAAATACAACAGCGTTTCCATCGTATAAAACGAATAATTGCAACCAGTGTGAAAGTTATGGTCATTTCTACATTCCGAGCATCCTAGGCTTCACTCTAGGGCGTTGCTCCACCAGACCGAATAGTTAGGTCCTTAGAAGTCAACGCCAGAAGCATAAAATACGATATAAATACAACAGCTTTTGCATTGTATAAAAGGAATAATTGCAAACAGTGGGAAAGTAATTGTTATTTCTACGTTCCGGGCAACCTAGGCCTCACTCCAGGGCGTTGCTCCAACAGATCAAACAGTTAGGGCCTTAGAAGTTAGCGCCCGAAGCATAAAATACAAAATAAAAAGAACAGTTTTTCGATTGTATAAAACGAATAATTGCAACCTGTGTGAAGGTTATGGTCATATCTACGTTCCGGGCAACCTAGGCTTCACCCTAGGGCGTTGTACCACCAGATCGAATAGTTAGGGCCTAAGAAGTGAACGCCAGAAGCATAAAATACAATATAAATACAGCAGTCTTTCCATCGTATAAAACGAATAATTGCAACCAGTGTGAAAGATATGGTCATTTCTACATTTCGAGCAACCTAGGCTTCACTCTAGGGCGTTGCTCCACCTGATCGAATAGTTAGGGCCTTAGAAGTCAACGCCAGAAGCATAAAATACAATATAAATACAACAGTTTTTCCACCATATAAAACGAATAACTGCAACCAGTGTGAAAGTTATGGTCATTTCTACATTCCGAGCAACCTAGGCTTCACTCTAGGGCGTTGCTCCAACAGATTGAATAGTTAGGGCCTTAGAAGTCAACGCCCGAAACATAAAATGCAATAAAAATACAACAGTTTTTCCATCGTATAACAGGATTAATTGCAAACAGTTTGAAAGTGATGGTCATTTCTACGTTCCGAGCAACCTAGGCTTCACTCTAGGGCGTTGCTCCACTAGATCGAATAGCTAGGGCCTTAGAAGTCAACGCCAGAGGCATAAAATACAATATAAATACAACAGCTTTTCCATCGTAAAAAACGAATAATTGCAACCAGTGTGAAAGTTATGGTTATTTCTACGTTCCGGGCAACCTAGGCCTCACTCTAGGGCGTTGCTCCAACAGATCAAACAGTTAGGGCCTTAGAAGTCAACGCCCGAAGCATAAAATACAAAATAAAAAGAACAGTTTTTCGATTGTATAAAACGAATAATTGCTACCAGTGTAAAAGTTATGGTCATTTCTACGTTCCGGGCAACCCAGGCTTCACCCTAGGGCGTTGTTCCACCAGATGGAATAGCTAGGGCCTAAGAAGTCAACGCCAGAAGCATAAAATACGATATAAATACAACAGCTTTTCCATCGTATAAACCGAATTATTGCAACCAGTGTGAAAGTGATGGTCATTTCTACGTTCCGAGCAACCTAGGCTTCACTCTAGGGCGTTGCTCCACTAGATCGAATAGCTAGGGCCTTAGAAGTCAACGGCAGAGGCATAAAATACAATGTAAATACAACAGCTTTTCCATCGTAAAAAACGAATAATTGCAACCAGTGTGAAAGTTATGGTTATTTCTACATTCCGAGCAACGTAGGCTTCACTCTAGGGCGTTGCTCCAACAGATTGCATAGTTAGGGCCTTAGAAGTCAATGCCCGAAGCATAACATGCAGTAAAAATACAACAGCTTTTCCATCGCATAGCAGGAATAATTTGCAACCAGTGTGAAGGTTATGGTCGTATCTACGTTCCGAGCAACCTAGGCTTCACTCTAGGGCGTTGCTCCACTAGATCGAATAGCTAGGGCCTTAGAAGTCAACGCCAGAGGCATAAAATACAATATAAATACAACAGCTTTTCCATCGTAAAAAACGAATAATTGCAACCAGTGTGAAAGTTATGGTTATTTCTACATTCCGAGCAACGTAGGCTTCACTCTAGGGCGTTGCTCCACCCGATCGAATAGTTAGGGCCTTAGAAGTCAACGCCAGAAGCATAAAATACGATGTAAATACAACAGCTTTTGCATCGTATAAAAGGAGTAATTGCAAACAGTGTGAAAGTAATTGTTATTTCTACGTTCCGGGCAACCTAGGCCTCACTCTAGGGCGTTGCTCCAACAGATCAAAGAGTTAGGGCCTTAGAAGTCAACGCCCGAAGCATAAAATACAAAATAAAAAGAACAGTTTTTCGATTGTATAAAACGAATAATTGCTACCAGTGTGAAAGTTATGGTCATTTCTACTTTCCGGGCAACCTACGCTTCCCCCTAGGGCGTTGATCCACCAGATTGAATAGCTAGGGCCTAAGAAGTCAACGCCAGAAGCATAAAATACGATATAAATACAACAGCTTTTCCATCGTATAAACCGAATTATTGCAACCAGTGTGAAAGTTATGGTCATTTCTACATTCCGGGCAACCTAGGCTTCCCCCTAGGGCGTTGCTCCAACAGATTGCATAGTTAGGGCCTTAGAAGTCAATGCACGAAGCATAACATGCAGTAAAAATACAACAGCTTTTCCATCGTATAGCAGGAATAATTTGCAACCAGTGTGAAGGTTATGGTCGTATCTACGTTCCGGGCAACCTAGGCATCACTGTAGGGCGATGCTCCACCAGATCGAATAGTTTGGTCCTTAGAAGTCAACGCCAGAAGCATAAAATACGATATAAATACAACAGCTTTTCAATCGTATAAAAGGAATAATTGCAAACAGTGTGAAAGTAATGGTCATTCCTACGTTCCGGGCAACATAGGCTTCTCTCTACGGCGTTGTTCACCCAGATCGAATAGTTAGGCCCTAAGAAATCAACACCAGAAGAATAAAATACAAAATAAGTACAACAGCCTTTACACCGTATAAAACGAATAATTGCAACCTGTGTGAAGGTTATGGTCATATCTACGTTCCGGGCAACCTAGGCTTCACTGTAGGGCGTTGCTCCACCAGATCGAAATGTTAGGGCCTAAGAAGTCAACGCCCGAAGCATAAAATACGATATAAATCCAACAGCTTTTGCATGGTATAAAACGAATAATTGCAACCAGTGTGAAAGCAATGGTTATTTCTACATTCCGAGCAACGTAGGCTTCACTCTAGGGCGTTGCTCCACCCGATCGAATAGTTAGGGCCTTAGAAGTCAACGCCAGAAGCATAAAATACGATATAAATACAACAGCTTTTCCATCGTATAAACCGAATTATTGCAACCAGTGTGAAAGTTATGGTCATTTCTACATTCCGGGCAACCTAGGCTTCCCCCTAGGGCGTTGCTCCAACAGATTGCATAGTTAGGGCCTTAGAAGTCAATGCCCGAAGCATAACATGCAGTAAAAATACAACAGCTTTTCCATCGTATAGCAGGAATAACTTGCAACCAGTGTGAAGGTTATGGTCGTATCTACGTTCCGGGCAACCTAGGCATCACTGTAGGGCGTTGCTCCACCAGATCGAATACTTTGGTCCTTAGAAGTCAACGCCAGAAGCATAAAATACGATATAAATACAACAGCTTTTCAATCGTATAAAAGGAATAATTGCAAACAGTGTGAAAGTAATGGTCATTCCTACGTTCCGGGCAACATAGGCTTCTCTCTACGGCGTTGTTCACCCAGATCGAATAGTTAGGGCCTAAGAAATCAACACCAGAAGAATAAAATACAAAATAAGTACAACAGCCTTTACACCGTATAAAACGAATAATTGCAAACAGTGTGAAAGTAATGGTCATTTCTACGTTCCGGGCAACCTAGGCTTCACTCTAGGGCGTTGCTCCACTAGATCGAATAGCTAGGGCCTTAGAAGTCAACACCAGAGGCATAAAATACGATGTAAATACAACAGCTTTTCCATCGTATCAAACGAATAATTGCAACCAGTGTGAAAGATATGGTCATTTCTACATTCCGAGGAACCTAGGCTTCACTCTAGGACGTTGCTCCAACAGATTGAATAGTTAGGGCCTTAGAAGTCAACGCCCGAAGCATAAAATGCAATAAAAATACAACAGTTTTTCCATCGTATAACGGGATTAATTGCAAACAGTTTGAAAGTGATGGTCATTTCTACGTTCCGAGCAACCTAGGTTTCACTCTAGGGCGTTGCTCCACTAGATCGAATAGCTAGGGCCTTAGAAGTCAACGCCAGAGGCATAAAATACAATATAAATACAACAGCTTTTCCATCGTATCAAACGAATAATTGCAACCAGTGTGAAAGATATGGTCATTTCTACATTCCGAGGAACCTAGGCTTCACTCTAGGGCGTTGCTCCAACAGATTGAATAGTTAGGGCCTTAGAAGTCAACGCCCGAAGCATAAAATGCAATAAAAATACAACAGTTTTTCCATCGTATAACGGGATTAATTGCAAACAGTTTGAAAGTGATGGTCATTTCTACGTTCCGAGCAACCTAGGCTTCACTCTAGGGCGTTGCTCCACTAGATCGAATAGCTAGGGCCTTAGAAGTCAACGCCAGAGGCATAAAATACAATATAAATACAACAGCTTTTCCATCGTAAAAAACGAATAATTGCAACCAGTGTGAAAGTTATGGTTATTTCTACATTCCGAGCAACGTAGGCTTCACTCTAGGGCGTTGCTCCACCCGATCGAATAGTTAGGGCCTTAGAAGTCAACTCCAGAAGCATAAAATACGATGTAAATACAACAGCTTTTGCATCGTATAAAAGGAGTAATTGCAAACAGTGTGAAAGTAATTGTTATTTCTACGTTCCGGGCAACCTAGGCCTCACTCTAGGGCGTTGCTCCAACAGATCAAAGAGTTAGGGCCTTAGAAGTCAACGCCCGAAGCATAAAATACAAAATAAAAAGAACAGTTTTTCGATTGTATAAAACGAATAATTGCTACCAGTGTGAAAGTTATGGTCATTTCTACTTTCCGGGCAACCTACGCTTCCCCCTAGGGCGTTGATCCACCAGATTGAATAGCTAGGGCCTAAGAAGTCAACGCCAGAAGCATAAAATACGATATAAATACAACAGCTTTTCCATCGTATAAACCGAATTATTGCAACCAGTGTGAAAGTTATGGTCATTTCTACATTCCGGGCAACCTAGGCTTCCCCCTAGGGCGTTGCTCCAACAGATTGCATAGTTAGGGCCTTAGAAGTCAATGCACGAAGCATAACATGCAGTAAAAATACAACAGCTTTTCCATCGTATAGCAGGAATAATTTGCAACCAGTGTGAAGGTTATGGTCGTATCTACGTTCCGGGCAACCTAGGCATCACTGTAGGGCGATGCTCCACCAGATCGAATAGTTTGGTCCTTAGAAGTCAACGCCAGAAGCATAAAATACGATATAAATACAACAGCTTTTCAATCGTATAAAAGGAATAATTGCAAACAGTGTGAAAGTAATGGTCATTCCTATGTTCCGGGCAACATAGGCTTCTCTCTACGGCGTTGTTCACCCAGATCGAATAGTTAGGCCCTAAGAAATCAACACCAGAAGAATAAAATACAAAATAAGTACAACAGCCTTTACACCGTATAAAACGAATAATTGCAACCTGTGTGAAGGTTATGGTCATATCTACGTTCCGGGCAACCTAGGCTTCACTGTAGGGCGTTGCTCCACCAGATCGAAATGTTAGGGCCTAAGAAGTCAACGCCCGAAGCATAAAATACGATATAAATCCAACAGCTTTTGCATGGTATAAAACGAATAATTGCAACCAGTGTGAAAGCAATGGTTATTTCTACATTCCGAGCAACGTAGGCTTCACTCTAGGGCGTTGCTCCACCCGATCGAATAGTTAGGGCCTTAGAAGTCAACGCCAGAAGCATAAAATACGATATAAATACAACAGCTTTTCCATCGTATAAACCGAATTATTGCAACCAGTGTGAAAGTTATGGTCATTTCTACATTCCGGGCAACCTAGGCTTCCCCCTAGGGCGTTGCTCCAACAGATTGCATAGTTAGGGCCTTAGAAGTCAATGCCCGAAGCATAACATGCAGTAAAAATACAACAGCTTTTCCATCGTATAGCAGGAATAACTTGCAACCAGTGTGAAGGTTATGGTCGTATCTACGTTCCGGGCAACCTAGGCATCACTGTAGGGCGTTGCTCCACCAGATCGAATACTTTGGTCCTTAGAAGTCAACGCCAGAAGCATAAAATACGATATAAATACAACAGCTTTTCAATCGTATAAAAGGAATAATTGCAAACAGTGTGAAAGTAATGGTCATTCCTACGTTCCGGGCAACATAGGCTTCTCTCTACGGCGTTGTTCACCCAGATCGAATAGTTAGGGCCTAAGAAATCAACACCAGAAGAATAAAATACAAAATAAGTACAACAGCCTTTACACCGTATAAAACGAATAATTGCAAACAGTGTGAAAGTAATGGTCATTTCTACGTTCCGGGCAACCTAGGCTTCACTCTAGGGCGTTGCTCCACTAGATCGAATAGCTAGGGCCTTAGAAGTCAACGCCAGAGGCATAAAATGCAATAAAAATACAACAGTTTTTCCATCGTATAACGGGATTAATTGCAAACAGTTTGAAAGTGATGGTCATTTCTACGTTCCGAGCAACCTAGGCTTCACTCTAGGGCGTTGCTCCACTAGATCGAATAGCTAGGGCCTTAGAAGTCAACGCCAGAGGCATAAAATACAATATAAATACAACAGCTTTTCCATCGTATCAAACGAATAATTGCAACCAGTGTGAAAGATATGGTCATTTCTACATTCCGAGGAACCTAGGCTTCACTCTAGGGCGTTGCTCCAACAGATTGAATAGTTAGGGCCTTAGAAGTCAACGCCCGAAGCATAAAATGCAATAAAAATACAACAGTTTTTCCATCGTATAACGGGATTAATTGCAAACAGTTTGAAAGTGATGGTCATTTCTACGTTCCGAGCAACCTAGGCTTCACTCTAGGGCGTTGCTCCACTAGATCGAATAGCTAGGGCCTTAGAAGTCAACGCCAGAGGCATAAAATACAATATAAATACAACAGCTTTTCCATCGTAAAAAACGAATAATTGCAACCAGTGTGAAAGTTATGGTTATTTCTACATTCCGAGCAACGTAGGCTTCACTCTAGGGCGTTGCTCCACCCGATCGAATAGTTAGGGCCTTAGAAGTCAACGCCAGAAGCATAAAATACGATATAAATACAACAGCTTTTGCATCGTATAAGAGGAGTAATTGCAAACAGTGTGAAAGTAATTGTTATTTCTACGTTCCGGGCAACCTAGGCCTCACTCTAGGGCGTTGCCCCAACAGATCAAAGAGTTAGGGCCTTAGAAGTCAACGCCCGAAGCATAAAATACAAAATAAAAAGAACAGTTTTTCGATTGTATAAAACGAATAATTGCTACCAGTGTAAAAGTTATGGTCATTTCTACGTTCCGGGCAACCCAGGCTTCACCCTAGGGCGTTGTTCCACCAGATGGAATAGTTAGGGCCTAAGAAGTGAACGCCAGAAGTATAAAATACAATATAAATACAACAGTTTTTCCATCGTATAAAACGAATAATTGCAACCAGTGTGAAAGTTATGGTCATTTCTACATTCCGAGCAACCTAGGCTTCACTCTAGGGCGTTGCTCCACCAGACCGAATAGTTAGGTCCTTAGAAGTCAACGCCAGAAGCATAAAATACAATATAAATACAACAGTTTTTCCACCATATAAAACGAATAATTGCAACCAGTATGAAAGTTATCGTCATTTCTACGTTCCGCGCAATCTTGGCTTTACCCTAGGGCGTTGTTCCACCAGATGGAATAGTTAGGGCCTAAGAAATCAACGCCAGAAGCATAAAATACGATATAAATACAACAGTTTTTCCACCATATAAAACGAATAATTGCAACCAGTATGAAAGTTACGGTCATTTCTACTTTCCGGGCAACCTAGGGTTCACCCTAGGGCGTTGGTCCAACAGAGTGAATAGTTAGGGCCTTAGAAGTCAATGCCCGAAGCATAAAATGCAATAAAAATACAACAGTTTTTCCATCGTACAACAGGATTAATTGCAAACAGTTTGAAAGTGATGGTCATTTCTACGTTCCGAGCAACCTAGGCTTCACTCTAGGGCGTTGCTCCACTAGATCGAATAGCTAGGGCCTTAGAAGTCAACGGCAGAGGCATAAAATACAATGTAAATACAACAGCTTTTCCATCGTAAAAAACGAATAATTGCAACCAGTGTGAAAGTTATGGTTATTTCTACATTCCGAGCAACGTAGGCTTCACTCTAGGGCGTTGCTCCAACAGATTGCATAGTTAGGGCCTTAGAAGTCAATGCCCGAAGCATAACATGCAGTAAAAATACAACAGCTTTTCCATCGCATAGCAGGAATAATTTGCAACCAGTGTGAAGGTTATGGTCGTATCTACGTTCCGAGCAACCTAGGCTTCACTCTAGGGCGTTGCTCCACTAGATCGAATAGCTAGGGCCTTAGAAGTCAACGCCAGAGGCATAAAATACAATATAAATACAACAGCTTTTCCATCGTAAAAAACGAATAATTGCAACCAGTGTGAAAGTTATGGTTATTTCTACATTCCGAGCAACGTAGGCTTCACTCTAGGGCGTTGCTCCACCCGATCGAATAGTTAGGGCCTTAGAAGTCAACGCCAGAAGCATAAAATACGATGTAAATACAACAGCTTTTGCATCGTATAAAAGGAGTAATTGCAAACAGTGTGAAAGTAATTGTTATTTCTACGTTCCGGGCAACCTAGGCCTCACTCTAGGGCGTTGCTCCAACAGATCAAAGAGTTAGGGCCTTAGAAGTCAACGCCCGAAGCATAAAATACAAAATAAAAAGAACAGTTTTTCGATTGTATAAAACGAATAATTGCTACCAGTGTGAAAGTTATGGTCATTTCTACTTTCCGGGCAACCTACGCTTCCCCCTAGGGCGTTGATCCACCAGATTGAATAGCTAGGGCCTAAGAAGTCAACGCCAGAAGCATAAAATACGATATAAATACAACAGCTTTTCCATCGTATAAACCGAATTATTGCAACCAGTGTGAAAGTTATGGTCATTTCTACATTCCGGGCAACCTAGGCTTCCCCCTAGGGCGTTGCTCCAACAGATTGCATAGTTAGGGCCTTAGAAGTCAATGCACGAAGCATAACATGCAGTAAAAATACAACAGCTTTTCCATCGTATAGCAGGAATAATTTGCAACCAGTGTGAAGGTTATGGTCGTATCTACGTTCCGGGCAACCTAGGCATCACTGTAGGGCGATGCTCCACCAGATCGAATAGTTTGGTCCTTAGAAGTCAACGCCAGAAGCATAAAATACGATATAAATACAACAGCTTTTCAATCGTATAAAAGGAATAATTGCAAACAGTGTGAAAGTAATGGTCATTCCTACGTTCCGGGCAACATAGGCTTCTCTCTACGGCGTTGTTCACCCAGATCGAATAGTTAGGCCCTAAGAAATCAACACCAGAAGAATAAAATACAAAATAAGTACAACAGCCTTTACACCGTATAAAACGAATAATTGCAACCTGTGTGAAGGTTATGGTCATATCTACGTTCCGGGCAACCTAGGCTTCACTGTAGGGCGTTGCTCCACCAGATCGAAATGTTAGGGCCTAAGAAGTCAACGCCCGAAGCATAAAATACGATATAAATCCAACAGCTTTTGCATGGTATAAAACGAATAATTGCAACCAGTGTGAAAGCAATGGTTATTTCTACATTCCGAGCAACGTAGGCTTCACTCTAGGGCGTTGCTCCACCCGATCGAATAGTTAGGGCCTTAGAAGTCAACGCCAGAAGCATAAAATACGATATAAATACAACAGCTTTTCCATCGTATAAACCGAATTATTGCAACCAGTGTGAAAGTTATGGTCATTTCTACATTCCGGGCAACCTAGGCTTCCCCCTAGGGCGTTGCTCCAACAGATTGCATAGTTAGGGCCTTAGAAGTCAATGCCCGAAGCATAACATGCAGTAAAAATACAACAGCTTTTCCATCGTATAGCAGGAATAACTTGCAACCAGTGTGAAGGTTATGGTCGTATCTACGTTCCGGGCAACCTAGGCATCACTGTAGGGCGTTGCTCCACCAGATCGAATACTTTGGTCCTTAGAAGTCAACGCCAGAAGCATAAAATACGATATAAATACAACAGCTTTTCAATCGTATAAAAGGAATAATTGCAAACAGTGTGAAAGTAATGGTCATTCCTACGTTCCGGGCAACATAGGCTTCTCTCTACGGCGTTGTTCACCCAGATCGAATAGTTAGGGCCTAAGAAATCAACACCAGAAGAATAAAATACAAAATAAGTACAACAGCCTTTACACCGTATAAAACGAATAATTGCAAACAGTGTGAAAGTAATGGTCATTTCTACGTTCCGGGCAACCTAGGCTTCACTCTAGGGCGTTGCTCCACTAGATCGAATAGCTAGGGCCTTAGAAGTCAACACCAGAGGCATAAAATACGATGTAAATACAACAGCTTTTCCATCGTATCAAACGAATAATTGCAACCAGTGTGAAAGATATGGTCATTTCTACATTCCGAGGAACCTAGGCTTCACTCTAGGACGTTGCTCCAACAGATTGAATAGTTAGGGCCTTAGAAGTCAACGCCCGAAGCATAAAATGCAATAAAAATACAACAGTTTTTCCATCGTATAACGGGATTAATTGCAAACAGTTTGAAAGTGATGGTCATTTCTACGTTCCGAGCAACCTAGGCTTCACTCTAGGGCGTTGCTCCACTAGATCGAATAGCTAGGGCCTTAGAAGTCAACGCCAGAGGCATAAAATACAATATAAATACAACAGCTTTTCCATCGTATCAAACGAATAATTGCAACCAGTGTGAAAGATATGGTCATTTCTACATTCCGAGGAACCTAGGCTTCACTCTAGGGCGTTGCTCCAACAGATTGAATAGTTAGGGCCTTAGAAGTCAACGCCCGAAGCATAAAATGCAATAAAAATACAACAGTTTTTCCATCGTATAACGGGATTAATTGCAAACAGTTTGAATGTGATGGTCATTTCTACGTTCCGAGCAACCTAGGCTTCACTCTAGGGCGTTGCTCCACTAGATCGAATAGCTAGGGCCTTAGAAGTCAACGCCAGAGGCATAAAATACAATATAAATACAACAGCTTTTCCATCGTAAAAAACGAATAATTGCAACCAGTGTGAAAGTTATGGTTATTTCTACATTCCGAGCAACGTAGGCTTCACTCTAGGGCGTTGCTCCACCCGATCGAATAGTTAGGGCCTTAGAAGTCAACTCCAGAAGCATAAAATACGATGTAAATACAACAGCTTTTGCATCGTATAAAAGGAGTAATTGCAAACAGTGTGAAAGTAATTGTTATTTCTACGTTCCGGGCAACCTAGGCCTCACTCTAGGGCGTTGCTCCAACAGATCAAAGAGTTAGGGCCTTAGAAGTCAACGCCCGAAGCATAAAATACAAAATAAAAAGAACAGTTTTTCGATTGTATAAAACGAATAATTGCTACCAGTGTGAAAGTTATGGTCATTTCTACTTTCCGGGCAACCTACGCTTCCCCCTAGGGCGTTGATCCACCAGATTGAATAGCTAGGGCCTAAGAAGTCAACGCCAGAAGCATAAAATACGATATAAATACAACAGCTTTTCCATCGTATAAACCGAATTATTGCAACCAGTGTGAAAGTTATGGTCATTTCTACATTCCGGGCAACCTAGGCTTCCCCCTAGGGCGTTGCTCCAACAGATTGCATAGTTAGGGCCTTAGAAGTCAATGCACGAAGCATAACATGCAGTAAAAATACAACAGCTTTTCCATCGTATAGCAGGAATAATTTGCAACCAGTGTGAAGGTTATGGTCGTATCTACGTTCCGGGCAACCTAGGCATCACTGTAGGGCGATGCTCCACCAGATCGAATAGTTTGGTCCTTAGAAGTCAACGCCAGAAGCATAAAATACGATATAAATACAACAGCTTTTCAATCGTATAAAAGGAATAATTGCAAACAGTGTGAAAGTAATGGTCATTCCTATGTTCCGGGCAACATAGGCTTCTCTCTACGGCGTTGTTCACCCAGATCGAATAGTTAGGCCCTAAGAAATCAACACCAGAAGAATAAAATACAAAATAAGTACAACAGCCTTTACACCGTATAAAACGAATAATTGCAACCTGTGTGAAGGTTATGGTCATATCTACGTTCCGGGCAACCTAGGCTTCACTGTAGGGCGTTGCTCCACCAGATCGAAATGTTAGGGCCTAAGAAGTCAACGCCCGAAGCATAAAATACGATATAAATCCAACAGCTTTTGCATGGTATAAAACGAATAATTGCAACCAGTGTGAAAGCAATGGTTATTTCTACATTCCGAGCAACGTAGGCTTCACTCTAGGGCGTTGCTCCACCCGATCGAATAGTTAGGGCCTTAGAAGTCAACGCCAGAAGCATAAAATACGATATAAATACAACAGCTTTTCCATCGTATAAACCGAATTATTGCAACCAGTGTGAAAGTTATGGTCATTTCTACATTCCGGGCAACCTAGGCTTCCCCCTAGGGCGTTGCTCCAACAGATTGCATAGTTAGGGCCTTAGAAGTCAATGCCCGAAGCATAACATGCAGTAAAAATACAACAGCTTTTCCATCGTATAGCAGGAATAACTTGCAACCAGTGTGAAGGTTATGGTCGTATCTACGTTCCGGGCAACCTAGGCATCACTGTAGGGCGTTGCTCCACCAGATCGAATACTTTGGTCCTTAGAAGTCAACGCCAGAAGCATAAAATACGATATAAATACAACAGCTTTTCAATCGTATAAAAGGAATAATTGCAAACAGTGTGAAAGTAATGGTCATTCCTACGTTCCGGGCAACATAGGCTTCTCTCTACGGCGTTGTTCACCCAGATCGAATAGTTAGGGCCTAAGAAATCAACACCAGAAGAATAAAATACAAAATAAGTACAACAGCCTTTACACCGTATAAAACGAATAATTGCAAACAGTGTGAAAGTAATGGTCATTTCTACGTTCCGGGCAACCTAGGCTTCACTCTAGGGCGTTGCTCCACTAGATCGAATAGCTAGGGCCTTAGAAGTCAACGCCAGAGGCATAAAATGCAATAAAAATACAACAGTTTTTCCATCGTATAACGGGATTAATTGCAAACAGTTTGAAAGTGATGGTCATTTCTACGTTCCGAGCAACCTAGGCTTCACTCTAGGGCGTTGCTCCACTAGATCGAATAGCTAGGGCCTTAGAAGTCAACGCCAGAGGCATAAAATACAATATAAATACAACAGCTTTTCCATCGTATCAAACGAATAATTGCAACCAGTGTGAAAGATATGGTCATTTCTACATTCCGAGGAACCTAGGCTTCACTCTAGGGCGTTGCTCCAACAGATTGAATAGTTAGGGCCTTAGAAGTCAACGCCCGAAGCATAAAATGCAATAAAAATACAACAGTTTTTCCATCGTATAACGGGATTAATTGCAAACAGTTTGAAAGTGATGGTCATTTCTACGTTCCGAGCAACCTAGGCTTCACTCTAGGGCGTTGCTCCACTAGATCGAATAGCTAGGGCCTTAGAAGTCAACGCCAGAGGCATAAAATACAATATAAATACAACAGCTTTTCCATCGTAAAAAACGAATAATTGCAACCAGTGTGAAAGTTATGGTTATTTCTACATTCCGAGCAACGTAGGCTTCACTCTAGGGCGTTGCTCCACCCGATCGAATAGTTAGGGCCTTAGAAGTCAACGCCAGAAGCATAAAATACGATATAAATACAACAGCTTTTGCATCGTATAAGAGGAGTAATTGCAAACAGTGTGAAAGTAATTGTTATTTCTACGTTCCGGGCAACCTAGGCCTCACTCTAGGGCGTTGCCCCAACAGATCAAAGAGTTAGGGCCTTAGAAGTCAACGCCCGAAGCATAAAATACAAAATAAAAAGAACAGTTTTTCGATTGTATAAAACGAATAATTGCTACCAGTGTGAAAGTTATGGTCATTTCTACTTTCCGGGCAACCTACGCTTCCCCCTAGGGCGTTGATCCACCAGATTGAATAGCTAGGGCCTAAGAAGTCAACGCCAGAAGCATAAAATACGATATAAATACAACAGCTTTTCCATCGTATAAACCGAATTATTGCAACCAGTGTGAAAGTTATGGTCATTTCTACATTCCGGGCAACCTAGGCTTCCCCCTAGGGCGTTGCTCCAACAGGTTGCATAGTTAGGGCCTTAGAAGTCAATGCCCGAAGCATAACATGCAGTAAAAATACAACAGCTTTTCCATCGTATAGCAGGAATAATTTGCAACCAGTGTGAAGGTTATGGTCGTATCTACGTTCCGGGCAACCTAGGCGTCACTGTAGGGCGTTGCTCCACCAGATCGAATAGTTTGGTCCTTAGAAGTCAACGCCAGAAGCATAAAATACGATATAAATACAACAGCTTTTCAATCGTATAAAAGGAATAATTGCAAACAGTGTGAAAGTAATGGTCATTCCTACGTTCCGGGCAACATAGGCTTCTCTCTACGGCGTTGTTCACCCAGATCGAATAGTTAGGGCCTAAGAAATCAACACCAGAAGAATAAAATACAAAATAAGTACAACAGCCTTTACACCGTATAAAACGAATAATTGCAACCTGTGTGAAGGTTATGGTCATATCTACGTTCCGGGCAACCTAGGCTTCACTGTAGGGCGTTGCTCCACTAGATCGAATAGCTAGGGCCTTAGAAGTCAACGCCAGAGGCATAAAATACAATATAAATACAACAGCTTTTCCATCGTAAAAAAGGAATAATTGCAAACAGTGTGAAAGTAATGGTCATTTCTACGTTCCGGGCAATCTAGGCTTCACTCTAGGGCGTTGCTCCACTAGATCGAATAGCTAGGGCCTTAGAAGTCAACACCAGAGGCATAAAATACGATATAAATACAACAGCTTTTCCATCGTATCAAACGAATAATTGCAACCAGTGTGAAAGATATGGTCATTTCTACATTCCGAGGAGCCTAGGCTTCACTCTAGGGCGTTGCTCCAACAGATTGAATAGTTAGGGCCTTAGAAGTCAACGCCCGAAGCATAAAATGCAATAAAAATACAACAGTTTTTCCATCGTATAACGGGATTAATTGCAAACAGTTTGAAAGTGATGGTCATTTCTACGTTCCGAGCAACCTAGGCTTCACTCTAGGGCGTTGCTCCACTAGATCGAATAGCTAGGGCCTTAGAAGTCAACGCCAGAGGCATAAAATACAATATAAATACAACAGCTTTTCCATCGTAAAAAACGAATAATTGCAACCAGTGTGAAAGTTATGGTTATTTCTACATTTCGAGCAACCTAGGCTTCACTCTAGGGCGTTGCTCCACCAGATCGAATAGTTAGGGCCTTAGAAGTCAACGCCAGAAGCATAAAATACGATATAAATACAACAGCTTTTGCATCGTATAAAAGGAATAATTGCAAACAGTGTGAACGTAATTGTTATTTCTACGTTCCGGGCAACCTAGGCCTCACTCCAGGGCGTTGCTCCAACAGATCAAACAGTTAGGGCCTTAGAAGTTAGCGCCCGAAGCATAAAATACAAAATAAAAAGAACAGTTTTTCGATTGTATAAAACGAATAATTGCAACCTGTGTGAAGGTTATGGTCATATCTACGTTCCGTTCAACCTAGGCTTCACCCTAGGGCGTTGTACCACCAGATCGAATAGTTAGGGCCTAAGAAGTGAACGCCAGAAGCATAAAATACAATATAAATACAGCAGTCTTTCCATCGTATAAAACGAATAATTGCAACCAGTGTGAAAGATATGGTTATTTCTACATTTCGAGCAACCTAGGCTTCACTCTAGGGCGTTGCTCCACCTGATCGAATAGTTAGGGCCTTAGAAGTCAACGCCAGAAGCATAAAATACAATATAAATACAACAGTTTTTCCACCATATAAAACGAATAATTGCAACCAGTATGAAAGTTATCGTCATTTCTACGTTCCGCGCAATCTTGGCTTTACCATAGGGTGTTGTTCCACCAGATGGAATAGTTAGGGCCTAAGAAGTCAACGCCAGAAGCATAAAATACGATATAAATACAACAGTTTTTCCACCATATAAAACGAATAATTGCAACCAGTATGAAAGTTACGGTCATTTCTACTTTCCGGGCAACCTAGGGTTCACCCTAGGGCGTTGCTCCAACAGAGTGAATAGTTAGGGCCTTAGAAGTCAATGCCCGAAGCATAAAATGCAGTAAAAATACAACAGTTTTTCCATCATATAACAGGAATAATTGCAACCAGTTTGAAAGTGATGGTCATTTCTACGTACAGGGCAACCTAGGCTTCACTCTAGGGCGTTGCTCCACCAGATCGAATAGTTAGGGCGTTAGAAGTCAACGCCCGAAGCATAAAATACAAAATAAATAGAACAGTTTTTCCATCGTATAAAAGGAATAATTGCAAACAGTGTGAAAGTAATGGTCATTTCTACGTTCCGGGCAACCTAGGCTTCACTCTAGGGCGTCGCTCCACTAGATCGAATAGCTAGGGCCTTAGAAGTCAACACCAGAGGCATAAAATACGATATAAATACAACAGCTTTTCCATCGTATCAAACGAATAATTGCAACCAGTGTGAAAGTTATGGTTATTTCTACATTTCGAGCAACCTAGGCTTCACTCTAGGGCGTTGCTCCACCAGATCGAATAGTTAGGGCCTTAGAAGTCAACGCCAGAAGCATAAAATACGATATAAATACAACAGCTTTTGCATCGTATAAAAGGAATAATTGCAAACAGTGTGAGAGTAATTGTTATTTCTACGTTCCGGGCAACCTAGGCCTCACTCCAGGGCGTTGCTCCAACAGATCAAACAGTTAGGGCCTTAGAAGTTAGCGCCCGAAGCATAAAATACAAAATAAAAAGAACAGTTTGTCGATTGTATAAAACGAATAATTGCTACCAGTGTAAAAGTTATGGTCATTTCTACGTTCCGGGCAACCCAGGCTTCACCCTAGGGCTTTGTTCCACCAGATCGAATAGTTAGGGCCTAAGAAGTGAACGCCAGAAGCATAAAATACAATATAAATACAACAGCTTTTCCATCGTATAAAACGAATAATTGCAACCAGTGTGAAAGTTATGGTCATTTCTACATTCCGAGCATCCTAGGCTTCACTCTAGGGCGTTGCTCCACCAGACCGAATAGTTAGGTCCTTAGAAGTCAACGCCAGAAGCATAAAATACGATATAAATACAACAGCTTTTGCATTGTATAAAAGGAATAATTGCAAACAGTGGGAAAGTAATTGTTATTTCTACGTTCCGGGCAACCTAGGCCTCACTCCAGGGCGTTGCTCCAACAGATCAAACAGTTAGGGCCTTAGAAGTTAGCGCCCGAAGCATAAAATACAAAATAAAAAGAACAGTTTTTCGATTGTATAAAACGAATAATTGCAAACTGTGTGAAGGTTATGGTCATATCTACGTTCCGGGCAACCTAGGCTTCACCCTAGGGCGTTGTACCACCAGATCGAATAGTTAGGGCCTAAGAAGTGAACGCCAGAAGCATAAAATACAATATAAATACAGCAGTCTTTCCAGCGTATAAAACGAATAATTGCAACCAGTGTGAAAGATATGGTCATTTCTACATTTCGAGCAACCTAGGCTTCACTCTAGGGCGTTGCTCCACCTGATCGAATAGTTAGGGCCTTAGAAGTCAACGCCAGAAGCATAAAATACAATATAAATACAACAGTTTTTCCACCATATAAAACGAATAATTGCAACCAGTGTGAAAGTTATGGTCATTTCTACATTCCGAGCAACCTAGGCTTCACTCTAGGGCGTTGCTCCAACAGATTGAATAGTTAGGGCCTTAGAAGTCAACGCCCGAAACATAAAATGCAATAAAAATACAACAGTTTTTCCATCGTATAACAGGATTAATTGCAAACAGTTTGAAAGTGATGGTCATTTCTACGTTCCGAGCAACCTAGGCTTCACTCTAGGGCGTTGCTCCACTAGATCGAATAGCTAGGGCCTTAGAAGTCAACGCCAGAGGCATAAAATACAATATAAATACAACAGCTTTTCCATCGTAAAAAACGAATAATTGCAACCAGTGTGAAAGTTATGGTTATTTCTACGTTCCGGGCAACCTAGGCCTCACTCTAGGGCGTTGCTCCAACAGATCAAACAGTTAGGGCCTTAGAAGTCAACGCCCGAAGCATAAAATACAAAATAAAAAGAACAGTTTTTCGATTGTATAAAACGAATAATTGCTACCAGTGTAAAAGTTATGGTCATTTCTACGTTCCGGGCAACCCAGGCTTCACCCTAGGGCGTTGTTCCACCAGATGGAATAGTTAGGGCCTAAGAAGTGAACGCCAGAAGCATAAAATACAATATAAATACAACAGTTTTTCCATCGTATAAAACGAATAATTGCAACCAGTGTGAAAGTTATGGTCATTTCTACATTCCGAGCAACCTAGGCTTCACTCTAGGGCGTTGCTCCACCAGACCGAATAGTTAGGTCCTTAGAAGTCAACGCCAGAAGCATAAAATACAATATAAATACAACAGTTTTTCCACCATATAAAACGAATAATTGCAACCAGTATGAAAGTTATCGTCATTTCTACGTTCCGCGCAATCTTGGCTTTACCCTAGGGCGTTGTTCCACCAGATGGAATAGTTAGGGCCTAAGAAATCAACGCCAGAAGCATAAAATACGATATAAATACAACAGTTTTTCCACCATATAAAACGAATAATTGCAACCAGTATGAAAGTTACGGTCATTTCTACTTTCCGGGCAACCTAGGGTTCACCCTAGGGCGTTGGTCCAACAGAGTGAATAGTTAGGGCCTTAGAAGTCAATGCCCGAAGCATAAAATGCAATAAAAATACAACAGTTTTTCCATCGTACAACAGGATTAATTGCAAACAGTTTGAAAGTGATGGTCATTTCTACGTTCCGAGCAACCTAGGCTTCACTCTAGGGCGTTGCTCCACTAGATCGAATAGCTAGGGCCTTAGAAGTCAACGGCAGAGGCATAAAATACAATGTAAATACAACAGCTTTTCCATCGTAAAAAACGAATAATTGCAACCAGTGTGAAAGTTATGGTTATTTCTACATTCCGAGCAACGTAGGCTTCACTCTAGGGCGTTGCTCCAACAGATTGCATAGTTAGGGCCTTAGAAGTCAATGCCCGAAGCATAACATGCAGTAAAAATACAACAGCTTTTCCATCGCATAGCAGGAATAATTTGCAACCAGTGTGAAGGTTATGGTCGTATCTACGTTCCGGGCAACCTAGGCATCACTGTAGGGCGTTGCTCCACCAGATCGAATAGTTTGGTCCTTAGAAGTCAACGCCAGAAGCATAAAATACGATATAAATACAACAGCTTTTCAATCGTATAAAAGGAATAATTGCAAACAGTCTGAAAGTAATGGTCATTCCTACGTTCCGGGCAACATAGGCTTCTCTCTACGGCGTTGTTCACCCAGATCGAATAGTTAGGGCCTAAGAAATCAACACCAGAAGAATAAAATACAAAATAAGTACAACAGCCTTTACACCGTATAAAACGAATAATTGCAACCTGTGTGAAGGTTATGGTCATATCTACGTTCCGGGCAACCTAGGCTTCACTGTAGGGCGTTGCTCCACCAGATCGAAATGTTAGGGCCTAAGAAGTCAACGCCCGAAGCATAAAATACGATATAAATCCAACAGCTTTTGCATGGTATAAAACGAATAATTGCAACCAGTGTGAAAGCAATGGTTATTTCTACATTCCGAGCAACGTAGGCTTCACTCTAGGGCGTTGCTCCACCCGATCGAATAGTTAGGGCCTTAGAAGTCAACGCCAGAAGCATAAAATACGATATAAATACAACAGCTTTTCCATCGTATAAACCGAATTATTGCAACCAGTGTGAAAGTTATGGTCATTTCTACATTCCGGGCAACCTAGGCTTCCCCCTAGGGCGTTGCTCCAACAGATTGCATAGTTAGGGCCTTAGAAGTCAATGCCCGAAGCATAACATGCAGTAAAAATACAACAGCTTTTCCATCGTATAGCAGGAATAACTTGCAACCAGTGTGAAGGTTATGGTCGTATCTACGTTCCGGGCAACCTAGGCATCACTGTAGGGCGTTGCTCCACCAGATCGAATACTTTGGTCCTTAGAAGTCAACGCCAGAAGCATAAAATACGATATAAATACAACAGCTTTTCAATCGTATAAAAGGAATAATTGCAAACAGTGTGAAAGTAATGGTCATTCCTACGTTCCGGGCAACATAGGCTTCTCTCTACGGCGTTGTTCACCCAGATCGAATAGTTAGGGCCTAAGAAATCAACACCAGAAGAATAAAATACAAAATAAGTACAACAGCCTTTACACCGTATAAAACGAATAATTGCAACCTGTGTGAAGGTTATGGTCATATCTACGTTCCGGGCAACCTAGGCTTCACTGTAGGGCGTTGCTCCACCAGATCGAAATGTTAGGGCCTAAGAAGTCAACGCCCGAAGCATAAAATACGATATAAATACAACAGCTTTTGCATCGTATAAAACGAATAATTGCAACCAGTGTGAAAGCAATGGTCATTTCTACATTCCGATCAACCTAGGCTTTACTCTAGGGCGTTGCTCCAACAGGTTGAATAGTTAGGGCCTTAGAAGTCAACGCCCGAAGCATAAAATGCAATAAAAATACAACAGTTTTTCCATCGTATATCAGGATTAATTGCAACCAGTTGAAAGTTATGGTCATTTCTACATTCCGAGCAACCTAGGCTTCACTCTAGGGCGTTGCTCCACCAGACCGAATAGTTAGGTCCTTAGAAGTCAACGCCAGAAGCATAAAATACAATATAAATACAACAGTTTTTCCACCATATAAAACGAATAATTGCAACCAGTATGAAAGTTATCGTCATTTCTACGTTCCGCGCAATCTTGGCTTTACCCTAGGGCGTTGTTCCACCAGATGGAATAGTTAGGGCCTAAGAAATCAACGCCAGAAGCATAAAATACGATATAAATACAACAGTTTTTCCACCATATAAAACGAATAATTGCAACCAGTATGAAAGTTACGGTCATTTCTACTTTCCGGGCAACCTAGGGTTCACCCTAGGGCGTTGGTCCAACAGAGTGAATAGTTAGGGCCTTAGAAGTCAATGCCCGAAGCATAAAATGCAATAAAAATACAACAGTTTTTCCATCGTACAACAGGATTAATTGCAAACAGTTTGAAAGTGATGGTCATTTCTACGTTCCGAGCAACCTAGGCTTCACTCTAGGGCGTTGCTCCACTAGATCGAATAGCTAGGGCCTTAGAAGTCAACGCCAGAGGCATAAAATACAATATAAATACAACAGCTTGTCCATCGTAAAAAACGAATAATTGCAACCAGTGTGAAAGTTATGGTTATTTCTACATTCCGAGCAACGTAGGCTTCACTCTAGGGCGTTGCTCCACCCGATCGAATAGTTAGGGCCTTAGAAGTCAACGCCAGAAGCATAAAATACGATGTAAATACAACAGCTTTTGCATCGTATAAAAGGAGTAATTGCAAACAGTGTGAAAGTAATTGTTATTTCTACGTTCCGGGCAACCTAGGCCTCACTCTAGGGCGTTGCTCCAACAGATCAAAGAGTTAGGGCCTTAGAAGTCAACGCCCGAAGCATAAAATACAAAATAAAAAGAACAGTTTTTCGATTGTATAAAACGAATAATTGCTACCAGTGTGAAAGTTATGGTCATTTCTACTTTCCGGGCAACCTACGCTTCCCCCTAGGGCGTTGATCCACCAGATTGAATAGCTAGGGCCTAAGAAGTCAACGCCAGAAGCATAAAATACGATATAAATACAACAGCTTTTCCATCGTATAAACCGAATTATTGCAACCAGTGTGAAAGTTATGGTCATTTCTACATTCCGGGCAACCTAGGCTTCCCCCTAGGGCGTTGCTCCAACAGATTGCATAGTTAGGGCCTTAGAAGTCAATGCACGAAGCATAACATGCAGTAAAAATACAACAGCTTTTCCATCGTATAGCAGGAATAATTTGCAACCAGTGTGAAGGTTATGGTCGTATCTACGTTCCGGGCAACCTAGGCATCACTGTAGGGCGATGCTCCACCAGATCGAATAGTTTGGTCCTTAGAAGTCAACGCCAGAAGCATAAAATACGATATAAATACAACAGCTTTTCAATCGTATAAAAGGAATAATTGCAAACAGTGTGAAAGTAATGGTCATTCCTACGTTCCGGGCAACATAGGCTTCTCTCTACGGCGTTGTTCACCCAGATCGAATAGTTAGGCCCTAAGAAATCAACACCAGAAGAATAAAATACAAAATAAGTACAACAGCCTTTACACCGTATAAAACGAATAATTGCAACCTGTGTGAAGGTTATGGTCATATCTACGTTCCGGGCAACCTAGGCTTCACTGTAGGGCGTTGCTCCACCAGATCGAAATGTTAGGGCCTAAGAAGTCAACGCCCGAAGCATAAAATACGATATAAATACAACAGCTTTTGCATCGTATAAAACGAATAATTGCAACCAGTGTGAAAGCAATGGTCATTTCTACATTCCGATCAACCTAGGCTTTACTCTAGGGCGTTGCTCCAACAGGTTGAATAGTTAGGGCCTTAGAAGTCAACGCCCGAAGCATAAAATGCAATAAAAATACAACAGTTTTTCCATCGTATATCAGGATTAATTGCAACCAGTTTGAAAGTGATGGTCATTTCTACGTTCCGGGCAACCTAGGCTTCACTCTAGGGCGTTGCTCCACTAGATCGAATAGCTAGGGCCTTAGAAGTCAACGCCAGAAGCATAAAATACGATATAAATACAACAGCTTTTTCATCGTATAAAAGGAATAATTGCAAACAGTATGAAAGTAATGGTCATTTCTACGTTCCGGGCAACCTAGGCTTCACTCTTGGGCGTTGCTCCACTAGATCGAATAGCTAGGGCCTTAGAAGTCAACGCCAGAAGCATAAAATACGATATTAATACAACAGCTTTTCCATCGTATCAAACGAATAATTGCAACCAGTGTGAAAGTTATGGTCATTTCTACACTCCGAGCAACCTAGGCTTCACTCTAGGGCGTTGCTCCAACAGATTGAATAGTTAGGGCCTTAGAAGTCAACGCCCGAAGCATAAAATGCAATAAAAATACAACAGTTTTTCCATCGTATAACAGGATTAATTGCAAACAGTTTGAAAGTGATGGTCATTTCTACGTTCCGAGCAACCTAGGCTTCGCTCTAGGGCGTTGGTCCACAAGATCGAATAGCTAGGTCCTTAGAAGTCAACGCCAGAGGCATAAAATACAATATAAATATAACAGCTTTTCCATCGTAAAAAACGAATAATTGCAACCAGTGTGAAAGTTATGGTTATTTCTACATTCCGAGCAACCTAGGCTTCACTCTAGGGCGTTGCTCCACCAGATCGAATAGTTAGGGCCTTAGAAGTCAACGCCAGAAGCATAAAATACGATATAAATACAACAGCTTTTGCATCGTATAAAAGGAATAATTGCAAACAGTGTGAAAGTAATTGTTATTTCTACGTTCCGGGCAACCTAGGCCTCACTCTGGGGCGTTGCTCCAACAGATCAAACAGTTAGGGCCTTAGAAGTCAACGCCCGAAGCATAAAATACAAAATAAAAAGAACAGTTTTTCGATTGTATAAAACGAATAATTGCTACCAGTGTAAAAGTTATGGTCATTTCTACGTTCCGGGCAACCCAGGCTTCACCCTAGGGCGTTGTTCCACCAGATCGAATAGTTAGGGCCTAAGAAGTGAACGCCAGAAGCATAAAATACAATATAAATACAACAGTTTTTCCATCGTATAAAACGAATAATTGCAACCAGTGTGAAAGTTATGGTCATTTCTACATTCCGAGCAACCTAGGCTTCTCTCTAGGGCGTTGCTCCACCAGACCGAATAGTTAGGTCCTTAGAAGTCAACGCCAGAAGCATAAAATACGATATAAATACAGCAGCTTTTCCATCGTATAAAAGGAATAATTGCAAACAGTGTGAAATTAATGGTCATTTCTACGTTCCGGGCAACCTAGGCTTCACTCTACGGCGTTGTTCCACCAGATCGAATAGTTAGGGCCTAAGAAATCAACATCAGAAGAATAAAATACAAAATAAGTACAACAGCCTTTACACCGTATAAAACGAATAATTGCAACCTGTGAGAAGGTTATGGTCATATCTACGTTCCGGGCAACCTAGGCTTCACCCTAGGGCGTTGTACCACCAGATCGAATAGTTAGGGCCTAAGAAGTGAACGCCAGAAGCATAAAATACAGTATAAATACAACAGTTTTTCCATCGTATAAAACGAATAATTGCAACCAGTGTGAAAGTTATGGTCATTTCTACATTCCGATCAACCTAGGCTTTACTCTATGGCGTTGCTCCAACAGGTTGAATAGTTAGGGCCTTAGAAGTCAACGCCCGAAGCATAAAATGCAATAAAAATACAACAGTTTTTCCATCGTATATCACGATTAATTGCAACCAGTTTGAAAGTGATGGTCATTTCTACGTTCCGGGCAACCTAGGCTTCACTCTAGGGCGTTGCTCCACTAGATCGAATAGCTAGGGCCTTAGAAGTCAACGCCAGAAGCATAAAATACGATATAAATACAACAGCTTTTTCATCGTATAAAAGGAACAATTGCAAACAGTATGAAAGTAATGGTCATTTCTACGTTCCGGGCAACCTAGGCTTCACTCTAGGGCGTTGCTCCACTAGATCGAATAGCTAGGGCCTTAGAAGTCAACGCCAGAAGCATAAAATACGATATAAATACAACAGCTTTTCCATCGTATAGCAGGACTAATTTGCAACCAGTGTGAAGGTTATGGTCGTATCTACGTTCCGGGCAACCTGGGCATCACTGTAGGGCGTTGCTCCACCAGATCGAATAGTTAGGTCCTTAGAAGTCAACGCCAGAAGCATAAAATACGATATAAATACAACAGCTTTTCAATCGTATAAAAGGAATAATTGCAAACAGTGTGAAAGTAGTGGTCATTCCTACGTTCCGGGCAACATAGGTTTCTCTCTACGGCGTTGTTCACCCAGATCGAATAGTTGGGGCCTAAGAAATCAACACCAGAAGAATAAAATACAAAATAAGTACAACAGCCTTTACACCGTATAAAACGAATAATTGCAACCTGTGTGAAGGTTATGGTCATATCTACGTTCCGGGCAACCTAGGCTTCACTGTAGGGCGTTGCTCCACCAGATCGAAATTTTAGGGCCTAAGAAGTCAACGCCCGAAGCATAAAATACGATATAAATACAACAGTTTTTCCATCGTATAAAACGAATAATTGCAACCAGTGTGAAAGTTATGGTCATTTCTACATTCCGATCAACCTAGGCTTTACTCTAGGGCGTTGCTCCAACAGGTTGAATAGTTAGGGCCTTAGAAGTCAACGCCCGAAGCATAAAATTCAATAAAAATACAACAGTTTTTCCATCGTATATCAGGATTAATTGCAACCAGTTTGAAAGTGATGGTCATTTCTACGTTCCGGGCAACCTAGGCTTGACTCTAGGGCGTTGCTCCACTAGATCGAATAGCTAGGGCCTTAGAAGTCAACGCCAGAAGCATAAAATACGATATAAATACAACAGCTTTTTCATCGTATAAAAGGAATAATTGCAAACAGTATGAAAGTAATGGTCATTTCTACGTTCCGGGCAACCTAGGCTTCACTCTTGGGCGTTGCTCCACTAGATCGAATAGCTAGGGCCTTAGAAGTCAACGCCAGAAGCATAAAATACGATATTAATACAACAGCTTTTCCATCGTATCAAACGAATAATTGCAACCAGTGTGAAAGTTATGGTCATTTCTACACTCCGAGCAACCTAGGCTTCACTCTAGGGCGTTGCTCCAACAGATTGAATAGTTAGGGCCTTAGAAGTCAACGCCCGAAGCATAAAATGCAATAAAAATACAACAGTTTTTCCATCGTATAACAGGATTAATTGCAAACAGTTTGAAAGTGATGGTCATTTCTACGTTCCGAGCAACCTAGGCTTCACTCTAGGGCGTTGGTCCACAAGATCGAATAGCTAGGTCCTTAGAAGTCAACGCCAGAGGCATAAAATACAATATAAATATAACAGCTTTTCCATCGTAAAAAACGAATAATTGCAACCAGTGTGAAAGTTATGGTTATTTCTACATTCCGAGCAACCTAGGCTTCACTCTAGGGCGTTGCTCCACCAGATCGAATAGTTAGGGCCTTAGAAGTCAACGCCAGAAGCATAAAATACGATATAAATACAACAGCTTTTGCATCGTATAAAAGGAATAATTGCAAACAGTGTGAAAGTAATTGTTATTTCTACGTTCCGGGCAACCTAGGCCTCACTCTGGGGCGTTGCTCCAACAGATCAAACAGTTAGGGCCTTAGAAGTCAACGCCCGAAGCATAAAATACAAAATAAAAAGAACAGTTTTTCGATTGTATAAAACGAATAATTGCTACCAGTGTAAAAGTTATGGTCATTTCTACGTTCCGGGCAACCCAGGCTTCACCCTAGGGCGTTGTTCCACCAGATCGAATAGTTAGGGCCTAAGAAGTGAACGCCAGAAGCATAAAATACAATATAAATACAACAGTTTTTCCATCGTATAAAACGAATAATTGCAACCAGTGTGAAAGTTATGGTCATTTCTACATTCCGAGCAACCTAGGCTTCTCTCTAGGGCGTTGCTCCACCAGACCGAATAGTTAGGTCCTTAGAAGTCAACGCCAGAAGCATAAAATACGATATAAATACAGCAGCTTTTCCATCGTATAAAAGGAATAATTGCAAACAGTGTGAAATTAATGGTCATTTCTACGTTCCGGGCAACCTAGGCTTCACTCTACGGCGTTGTTCCACCAGATCGAATAGTTAGGGCCTAAGAAATCAACACCAGAAGAATAAAATACAAAATAAGTACAACAGCCTTTACACCGTATAAAACGAATAATTGCAACCTGTGAGAAGGTTATGGTCATATCTACGTTCCGGGCAACCTAGGCTTCACCCTAGGGCGTTGTACCACCAGATCGAATAGTTAGGGCCTAAGAAGTGAACGCCAGAAGCATAAAATACAGTATAAATACAACAGTTTTTCCATCGTATAAAACGAATAATTGCAACCAGTGTGAAAGTTATGGTCATTTCTACATTCCGATCAACCTAGGCTTTACTCTATGGCGTTGCTCCAACAGGTTGAATAGTTAGGGCCTTAGAAGTCAACGCCCGAAGCATAAAATGCAATAAAAATACAACAGTTTTTCCATCGTATATCACGATTAATTGCAACCAGTTTGAAAGTGATGGTCATTTCTACGTTCCGGGCAACCTAGGCTTCACTCTAGGGCGTTGCTCCACTAGATCGAATAGCTAGGGCCTTAGAAGTCAACGCCAGAAGCATAAAATTCGATATAAATACAACAGCTTTTTCATCGTATAAAAGGAATAATTGCAAACACTATGAAAGTAATGGTCATTTCTACGTTCCGGGCAACCTAGGCTTCACTCTAGGGCGTTGCTCCACCAGATCGAATAGTTAGGGCCTAAGAAGTGAACGCCAGAAGCATAAAATACAATATAAATACAACAGTTTTTCCATCGTATAAAACGAATAATTGCAACCAGTGTGAAAGTTATGGTCATTTCTACATTCCGAGCAACCTAGGCTTCACTCTAGGGCGTTGATCCACCAGACCGAATAGTTAGGTCCTTAGAAGTCAACGCCAGAAGCATAAAATACGATATAAATACAGCAGCTTTTCCATCGTATAAAAGGAATAATTGCAAACAGTGTGAAAGTAATGGTCATTTCTACGTTCCGGGCAACCTAGGCTTCACTCTACGGCGTTGTTCCACCAGATCGAATAGTTAGGGCCTAAGAAATCAACACCAGAAGAATAAAATACAAAATAAGTACAACAGCCTTTACACCGTATAAAACGAATAATTGCAACCTGTGTGAAGGTTATGGTCATATCTACGTTCAGGGAAACCTAGGCTTCACCCTAGGGCGTTGTACCACCAGATCGAATAGTTAGGGCCTAAGAAGTCAACGCCAGAAGCATAAAATACGATATAAATACATCAGCTTTTCCATCATATAAAACGAATAATGGTAACCAGTGTGAAAGTTGTGGTCATTTCTACGTTCCGGGCAACCTAGGCTTCCCCCTAGGGCGTTGCTCCAACAGATTGCATAGTTAGGGCCTTAGAAGTCAATGCCCGAAGCATAAAATGCAGTAAAAATACAACAGTTTTTCCATCGTATAGCAGGACTAATTTGCAACCAGTGTGAAGGTTATGGTCGTATCTACGTTCCGGGCAACCTGGGCATCACTGTAGGGCGTTGCTCCACCAGATCGAATAGTTAGGTCCTTAGAAGTCAACGCCAGAAGCATAAAATACGATATAAATACAACAGCTTTTCAATCGTATAAAAGGAATAATTGCAAACAGTGTGAAAGTAGTGGTCATTCCTACGTTCCGGGCAACATAGGTTTCTCTCTACGGCGTTGTTCACCCAGATCGAATAGTTGGGGCCTGAGAAATCTAGGGCAACCTAGGCTTCACTCTAGGGCGTTGCTCCACTAGATCGAATAGCTAGGGCCTTAGAAGTCAACGCCAGAAGCATAAAATACGATATAAATACAACAGCTTTTTCATCGTATAAAAGGAATAATTGCAAACAGTATGAAACTAATGGTCATTTCTACGTTCCGGGCAACCTAGGCTTCACTCTTGGGCGTTGCTCCACTAGATCGAATAGCTAGGGCCTTAGAAGTCAACGCCAGAAGCATAAAATACGATATTAATACAACAGCTTTTCCATCGTATCAAACGAATAATTGCAGCTTTTGCATCGTATAAAAGGAATAATTGCAAACAGTGTGAAAGTAATTGATATTTCTACGTTCCGGGCAACCTAGGCCTCACTCTGGGGCGTTGCTCCAACAGATCAAACAGTTAGGGCCTTAGAAGTCAACGCCCGAAGCATAAAATACAAAATAAAAGGAACAGTTTTTCGATTGTATAAAACGAATAATTGCTACCAGTGTAAAAGTTATGGTCATTTCTACGTTCCGGGCAACCCAGGCTTCACCCTAGGGCGTTGTTCCACCAGATCGAATAGTTAGGGCCTAAGAAGTGAACGCCAGAAGCATAAAATACAATATAAATACAACAGTTTTTCCATCGTATAAAACGAATAATTGCAACCAGTGTGAAAGTTATGGTCATTTCTACATTCCGAGCAACCTAGGCTTCACTCTAGGGCGTTGCTCCACCAGACCGAATAGTTAGGTCCTTAGAAGTCAACGCCAGAAGCATAAAATACGATATAAATACAGCAGCTTTACCATCGTATAAAAGGAATAATTGCAAACAGTGTGAAATTAATGGTCATTTCTACGTTCCGGGCAACATAGGTTTCTCTCTACGGCGTCGTTCACCCAGATCGAATAGTTAGGGCCTAAGAAATCAACACCAGAAGAATAAAATACAAAATAAGTACAACAGCCTTTACACCGTATAAAACGAATAATTGCAACCTGTGTGAAGGTTATGGTCATATCTACGTTCCGGGCAACCTAGGCTTCACTGTAGGGCGTTGCTCCACCAGGTCGAAATTTTAGGGCCTAAGAAGTCAACGCCCGAAGCATAAAATACGATATAAATTCAACAGCTTTTCCATCGTATAAAATGAATAATTGCAAACAGTGTGAATGTTATGGTCATTTCTACGTTCCGGGCAACTTAGGCTTCATCCTAGGGCGTTGTTCCACCAGATCGAATAGTTAGGGCCTAAGAAGTGAACGCCAGAAGCATAAAATACCATATAAATACAACAGTTTTTCCATCGTATAAAACGAATAATTGCAACCAGTGTGAAAGTTATGGTCATTTCTACATTCCGATCAACCTAGGCTTTACTCTAGGGCGTTGCTCCAACAGGTTGAATAGTTAGGGCCTTAGAAGTCAACGCCCGAAGCATAAAATGCAATAAAAATACAACAGTTTTTCCATCGTATATCAGGATTAATTGCAACCAGTTTGAAAGTGATGGTCATTTCTACGTTCCGGGCAACCTAGGCTTCACTTTAGGGCGTTGCTCCACTCGATCGAATAGCTAGGGCCTTAGAAGTCAACGCCAGAAGCATAAAATACGATATAAATACAACAGCTTTTTCATCGTATAAAAGGAATAATTGCAAACAGTATGAAAGTAATGGTCATTTCTACGTTCCGGGCAACCTAGGCTTCACTCTTGGGCGTTGCTCCACTAGATCGAATAGCTAGGGCCTTAGAAGTCAACGCCAGAGGCATAAAATACAATATAAATACAACAGCTTTTCCATCGTAAACAACGAATAATTGCAACCAGTGTGAAAGTTATGGTTATTTCTACATTCCGAGCAACCTAGGCTTCACTCTAGGGCGTTGCTCCACCAGATCGAATAGTTAGGGCCTTAGAAGTCAACGCCAGAAGCATAAAATACGATATAAATACAACAGCTTTTGCATCGTATAAAAGGAATAATTGCACACAGTGTGAAAGTAATTGTTATTTCTACGTTCCGGGCAACCTAGGCCTCACTCTGGGGCGTTGCTCCAACAGATCAAACAGTTAGGGCCTTAGAAGTCAACGCCCGAAGCATAAAATACAAAATAAAAGGAACAGTTTTTCGATTGTATAAAACGAATAATTGCTACCAGTGTAAAAGTTATGGTCATTTCTACGTTCCGGGCAACCCAGGCTTCACCCTAGGGCGTTGTTCCACCAGATCGAATAGTTAGGGCCTAAGAAGTGAACGCCAGAAGCATAAAATACAATATAAATACAACAGTTTTTCCATCGTATAAAACGAATAATTGCAACCAGTGTGAAAGTTATGGTCATTTCTACATTCCGAGCAACCTAGGCTTCACTCTAGGGCGTTGCTCCACCAGACCGAATAGTTAGGTCCTTAGAAGTCAACGCCAGAAGCATAAAATACGATATAAATACAGCAGCTTTTCAATCGTATAAAAGGAATAATTGCAAACAGTGTGAAAGTAATGGTCATTTCTACGTTCCGGGCAACCTAGGCTTCACTCTACGGCGTTGTTCCACCAGATCGAATAGTTAGGGCCTAAGAAATCAACACCAGAAGAATAAAATACAAAATAAGTACAACAGCCTTTACACCGTATAAAACGAATAATTACAACCTGTGTGAAGGTTATGGTCATATCTACGTTCCGGGCAACCTAGGCTTCACCCTAGGGCGTTGTACCACCAGATCGAATCGTTAGGGCCTAAGAAGTCAACGCCAGAAGCATAAAATACGATATAAATACATCAGCTTTTCCATCATATAAAACGAATAATGGTAACCAGTGTGAAAGTTGTGGTAATTTCTACGTTGCGAGCAACCTAGGCTTCACTCTAGGGCGTTGCTCCACTAGATCGAATAGCTAGGGCCTTAGAAGTCAACGCCAGAGGCATAAAATACAATATAAATACAACAGCTTTTCCATCGTAAACAACGAATAATTGCAACCAGTGTGAAAGTTATGGTTATTTCTACATTCCGAGCAACCTAGGCTTCACTCTAGGGCGTTGCTCCACCAGATCGAATAGTTAGGTCCTTAGAAGTCAACGCCAGAAGCATAAAATACGATATAAATACAACAGCTTTTGCATCGTATAAAAGGAATAATTGCACACAGTGTGAAAGTAATTGTTATTTCTACGTTCCGGGCAACCTAGGCCTCACTCTGGGGCGTTGCTCCAACAGATCAAACAGTTAGGGCCTTAGAAGTCAACGCCCGAAGCATAAAATACAAAATAAAAGGAACAGTTTTTCGATTGTATAAAACGAATAATTGCTACCAGTGTAAAAGTTATGGTCATTTCTACGTTCCGGGCAACCCAGGCTTCACCCTAGGGCGTTGTTCCACCAGATCGAATAGTTAGGGCCTAAGAAGTGAACGCCAGAAGCATAAAATACAATATAAATACAACAGTTTTTCCATCGTATAAAACGAATAATTGCAACCAGTGTGAAAGTTATGGTCATTTCTACATTCCGAGCAACCTAGGCTTCACTCTAGGGCGTTGCTCCACCAGACCGAATAGTTAGGTCCTTAGAAGTCAACGCCAGAAGCATAAAATACGATATAAATACAGCAGCTTTTCCATCGTATAAAAGGAATAATTGCAAACAGTGTGAAAGTAATGGTCATTTCTACGTTCCGGGCAACCTAGGCTTCACTCTACGGCGTCGTTCCACCAGATCGAATAGTTAGGGCCTAAGAAATCAACACCAGAAGAATAAAATACAAAATAAGTACAACAGCCTTTACACCGTATAAAACGAATAATTACAACCTGTGTGAAGGTTATGGTCATATCTACGTTCCGGGCAACCTAGGCTTCACCCTAGGGCGTTGTACCACCAGATCGAATCGTTAGGGCCTAAGAAGTCAACGCCAGAAGCATAAAATACGATATAAATACATCAGCTTTTCCATCATATAAAACGAATAATGGTAACCAGTGTGAAAGTTGTGGTCATTTCTACGTTCCGGGCAACCTAGGCTTCACTCTAGGGCGTTGCTCCACCAGATCGAATAGTTAGGGCCTTAGAAGTCAACGCCAGAAGCATAAAATACGATATAAATACAACAGCTTTTGCATCGTATAAAAGGAATAATTGCAAACAGTGTGAAAGTAATTGTTATTTCTACGTTCCGGGCAACCTAGGCCTCACTCTGGGGCGTTGCTCCAACAGATCAAACAGTTAGGGCCTTAGAAGTCAACGCCCGAAGCATAAGATACGAAATAAAAAGAACAGTTTTTCGATTGTATAAAACGAATAATTGCTACCAGTGTAAAAGTTATGGTCATTTCTACGTTCCGGGCAACCCAGGCTTCACCCTAGGGCGTTGTTCCACCAGATCGAATAGTTAGGGCCTAAGAAGTGAACGCAAGAAGCATAAAATACAATATAAATACAACAGTTTTTCCATCGTATAAAACGAATAATTGCAACCAGTTTGAAAGTTATGGTCATTTCTACATTCCGAGCAACCTAGGCTTCACTCTAGGGCGTTGCTCCACCAGACCGAATAGTTAGGTCCTTAGAAGTCAACGCCAGAAGCATAAAATACGATATAAATACAGCAGCTTTTCCATCGTATAAAAGGAATAATTGCAAACAGTGTGAAAGTAATGGTCATTTCTACGTTCCTGGCAACCTAGGCTTCACTCTACGGCGTTGTTCCACCAGATCGAATAGTTAGGGCCTAAGAAATCAACACCAGAAGAATAAAATACAAAATAAGTACAACAGCCTTTACACCGTATAAAACGAATAATTGCAACCTGTGAGAAGGTTATGGTCATATTTACGTTCCGGGCAACCTAGGCTTCACCCTAGGGCGTTGTACCACCAGATCGTATAGTTAGGGCCTAAGAAGTGAACGCCAGAAGCATAAAATACAGTATAAATACAACAGTTTTTCCATCGTATAAAACGAATAATTGCAACCAGTGTGAAAGATATGGTCATTTCTACATTTCGAGCAACCTAGGCTTCACTCTAGGGCGTTGCTCCACCTGATCGAATAGTTAGGGCCTTAGAAGTCAACGCCAGAAGCATAAAATACAATATAAATACAACAGTTTTTCCACCATATAAAACGAATAAATGCAACCAGTATGAAAGTTATCGTCATTTCTACGTTCCGCGCAATCTTGGCTTTACCCTAGGTCGTTGTTCCACCAGATGGAATAGTTAGGGCCTAAGAAGTCAACGCCAGAAGCATAAAGTACAATATAAATACAACAGTTTTTCTACCATATAAAACGAATAATTGCAACCAGTATGAAAGTTATCGTCATTTCTACGTTCCGCGCAATCTTGGCTTTACCCTAGGGCGTTGTTCCACCAGATGGAATAGTTAGGGCCTATGAAGTCAACGCCAGAAGCATAAAATACGATATAAATACAGCAGCTTTTCCATCGTATAAAAGGAATAATTGCAAACAGTGTGAAAGTAATGGTCATTTCTACGTTCCGGGCAACCTAGGCTTCACTCTTGGGCGTTGCTCCACTAGATCGAATAGCTAGGGCCTTAGACGTCAACGCCAGAAGCATAAAATACGATATTAATACAACAGCTTTTCCATCGTATCAAACGAATAATTGCAACCAGTGTGAAAGTTATGGTCATGTCTACATTCCGAGCAACCTAGGCTTCACTTTAGGGCGTTGCTCCAACAGATTGAATAGTTAGGGCCTTAGAAGTCAACGCCCGAAGCATAAAATGCAATAAAAATACAACAGTTTGTCCATCGTAGAACAGGAATAATTGCAACCAGTGTGAAAGTTATGGTCATTTCTACGTTCCGGGCAACCCAGGCTTCACCCTAGGGCGTTGTTCCACCAGATCGAATAGTTAGGGCCTAAGAAGTGAACGCCAGAAGAATAAAATACAAAATAAGTACAACAGCCTTTACACCGTATAAAACGAATAATTACAACCTGTGTGAAGGTTATGGTCATATCTACGTTCCGGGCAACCTAGGCTTCACCCTAGGGCGTTGTACCACCAGATCGAATCGTTAGGGCCTAAGAAGTCAACGCCAGAAGCATAAAATACGATATAAATACATCAGCTTTTCCATCATATAAAACGAATAATGGTAACCAGTGTGAAAGTTGTGGTCATTTCTACGTTCCGGGCAACCTAGGCTTCACTCTAGGGCGTTTCTCCACCAGATCGAATAGTTAGGGCCTTAGAAGTCAACGCCAGAAGCATAAAATACGATATAAATACAACAGCTTTTGCATCGTATAAAAGGAATAATTGCAAACAGTGTGAAAGTAATTGTTATTTCTACGTTCCGGGCAACCTAGGCCTCACTCTGGGGCGTTGCTCCAACAGATGAAACAGTTAGGGCCTTAGAAGTCAACGCCCGAAGCATAAGATACGAAATAAAAAGAACAGTTTTTCGATTGTATAAAACGAGTAATTGCTACCAGTGTAAAAGTTATGGTCATTTCTACGTTCCGGGCAACCCAGGCTTCACCCTAGGGCGTTGTTCCACCAGATCGAATAGTTAGGGCCTAAGAAGTGAACGCCAGAAGCATAAAATACAATATAAATACAACAGTTTTTCCATCGTATAAAACGAATAATTGCAACCAGTGTGAAAGTTATGGTCATTTCTACATTCCGAGCAACCTAGGCTTCACTCTAGGGCGTTGCTCCACCAGACCGAATAGTTAGGTCCTTAGAAGTCAACGCCAGAAGCATAAAATACGATATAAATACAGCAGCTTTTCCATCGTATAAAAGGAATAATTGCAAACAGTGTGAAAGTAATGGTCATTTCTACGTTCCGGGCAACCTAGGCTTCACTCTACGGCGTTGTTCCACCAGATCGAATAGTTAGGGCCTAAGAAATCAACACCAGAAGAATAAAATACAAAATAAGTACAACAGCCTTTACACCGTATAAAACGAATAATTGCAACCTGTGAGAAGGTTATGGTCATATTTACGTTCCGGGCAACCTAGGCTTCACCCTAGGGCGTTGTACCACCAGATCGTATAGTTAGGGCCTAAGAAGTGAACGCCAGAAGCATAAAATACAGTATAAATACAACAGTTTTTCCATCGTATAAAACGAATAATTGCAACCAGTGTGAAAGATATGGTCATTTCTACATTTCGAGCAACCTAGGCTTCACTCTAGGGCGTTGCTCCACCTGATCGAATAGTTAGGGCCTTAGAAGTCAACGCCAGAAGCATAAAATACAATATAAATACAACAGTTTTTCCACCATATAAAACGAATAATTGCAACCAGTATGAAAGTTATCGTCATTTCTACGTTCCGCGCAATCTTGGCTTTACCCTAGGGCGTTGTTCCACCAGATGGAATAGTTAGGGCCTAAGAAGTCAACGCCAGAAGCATAAAGTACAATATAAATACAACAGTTTTTCTACCATATAAAACGAATAATTGCAACCAGTATGAAAGTTATCGTCATTTCTACGTTCCGCGCAATCTTGGCTTTACCCTAGGGCGTTGTTCCACCAGATGGAATAGTTAGGGCCTAAGAAGTCAACGCCAGAAGCATAAAGTACAATATAAATACAACAGTTTTTCCACAATATAAAACGAATAATTGCAACCAGTGTGAAGGTTATGGTCATTTCAACGTTCCGGGCAACCTAGGCTTCACTCTAGGGCGTTGCTCCAACAGATTGAATAGTTAGGGCCTTAGAAGTCAACGCCCGAAGCATAAAATGCAATAAAAATACAACAGTTTTTCCATCGTATAACAGGATTAATTGCAAACAGTTTGAAAGTGATGGTCATTTCTACGTGCCGAGCAACCTAGGCTTCACTCTTGGGCGTTGCTCCACTAGATCGAATAGCTAGGGCCTTAGAAGTCAACGCCAGAGGCATAAAATACAATATAAATACAACAGCTTTTCCATCGTAAACAACGAATAATTGCAACCAGTGTGAAAGTTATGGTTATTTCTACATTCCGAGCAACCTAGGCTTCACTCTAGGGCGTTGCTCCACCAGATCGAATAGTTAGGGCCTTAGAAGTCAACGCCAGAAGCATAAAATACGATATAAATACAACAGCTTTTGCATCGTATAAAAGGAATAATTGCAAACAGTGTGAAAGTAATTGTTATTTCTACGTTCCGGGCAACCTAGGCCTCACTCTGGGGCGTTGCTCCAACAGATCAAACAGTTAGGGCCTTAGAAGTCAACGCCCGAAGCATAAAATACAAAATAAAAAGAACAGTTTTTCGATTGTATAAAACGAATAATTGCTACCAGTGTAAAAGTTATGGTCATTTCTACGTTCCGGGCAACCCAGGCTTCACCCTAGGGCGCTGTTCCACCAGATCGAATAGTTAGGGCCTAAGAAGTGAACGCCAGAAGCATAAAATACAATATAAATACAACAGTTTTTCCATCGTATAAAACGAATAATTGCAACCAGTGTGAAAGTTATGGTCATTTCTACATTCCAAGCAACCTAGGCTTCACTCTAGGGCGTTGCTCCACCAGACCGAATAGTTAGGTCCTTAGAAGTCAACGCCAGAAGCATAAAATACGATATAAATACAACAGCTTTTCCATCGTATAAAAGGAATAATTGCAAACAGTGTGAAAGTAATGGTCATTTCTACGTTCCGGGCAACCTAGGCTTCACTCTACGGCGTTGTTCCACCAGATCGAATAGTTAGGGCCTAAGAAATCAACGCCAGAAGCATAAAATACAATACAAACACAACAGTTTTTCCACCATATAAAACGAATAATTGCAACCAGTATGAAAGTTACGGTCATTTCTACTTTCCGGGCAACCTAGGCTTCACCCTAGGGCGTTGCTCCAACAGAGTGAATTGTTAGGGCCTTAGAAGTCAAAGCCCGAAGCATAAAATGCAATAAAAATACAACAGTTTTTCCATCATATAACAAGAATAATTGCAATCAGTTTCAAAGTGACGGTCATTTCTACGTACAGGGCAACCTAGGCTTCACTCTAGGGCGTTGCTCCACCAGATCGAATAGTTAGGGCGTCAGAAGTCAACGCCCGAAGCATAAAATACAAAATAAATAGAACAGTTTTTCCATCGTATAAAACGAATAATTGCTACGAGTGTGAAAGTTATGGTCATTTCTACTTTCCGGGCAACCTACGCTTCCCCCTAGGGCGTTGATCCACCAGATGGAATAGTTAGGGCCTAAGAAGTCAACGCCAGAAGCATAAAATACGATATAAATACAACAGCTTTTCCATCGGATACAAGGAATAATTGCAAACAGTGTGAAAGTAATGGTCATTTCTACGTTCCGCGCAATCTTGGCTTTACCCTAGTGCGTTGTTCCACCAGATGGAATAGTTAGGGCCTAAGAAGTCAACGCCAGAAGCATAAAATACGATATAAATACAACAGCTTTTTCATCGTATAAAACGAATAATTGCAACCAGTATGAAAGTTACGGTCATTTCTACTTTCCGGGCAACCTAGGCTTCACCCTAGGGCGTTGCTCCAACAGCGTGAATTGTTAGGGCCTTAGAAGTCAAAGCCCGAAGCATAAAATGCAAAATAAATAGAACAGTTTTTCCATTGTATAAAACGAATAACTGCAACCAGTGTGAAAGTACTGGTCATTTCTACGTTCCGGGTAATCTAGGCTCCACTCTAGTGCGTTGATCCACCAAATCGAATAGTTAGGGCCTTAGAAGCCAACGCCCGAAGCATAAAATACAATATAAGTACAACAGTTTTTCCATCGTATAAAATGAATGATTGCGAACATTGTGAAAGTAATGGTCATTTCTACGTGCCTGGCAACCTACGCGTCACTCTAGGGCGTTGCTGCTCCACATCTGATAGCTACGGGCTTAGAAGCTAACGCTGGAAGCATAAAATACAATATAATTACAACAGTTTTTCCATCGTATAAAATGAATAATTGCAGACATTGTGAAAGTAATGGTCACTTCTACGTTCCGGTCAACCTAGGCGTCACTCTTATGCGTTGCTCCACCACATCTAATAGCTACGGCCTTAGAAGCTAACGCCGGAAGCATAAAATACAATATAATTACAACAGTTTTTCCATCGTATAAATTGAATAATTGCAGACATTGTGAAAGTAATGGTCATTTCTACGTTCCGGTCAACCTAGGCGTCACTCTAATGCGTTGCTCCACCACATCTAATAGCTACGGCCTTAGAAGTCAACGCCAGGAGCATAAAATACAATATAAATACAACAGCATTTCCATCGTATAAAATGAATAATTGCAAACAGTGTGAAAGTAATGGTCATGTCTACGTTCCGGGTAACCTAGGTTTCACTCTAGGGCGTTGCTCCACCAGATAGAATAGCTAGGGACTTAGAATTCATCGCCAGAAGAATAAAATACAATATAAGTACAACAGTTTTTCCATCGTATAAAATGAATATTTGCAAACATTGTGAAAGTAATGATCATTTCTACGTTCCGGGCAACCCATGCGACACTATAGGGCGTTGCTCCACCACATCTAATAGCTACGGCCTTCAAAGTCAACGCCAGAAGCATAAAATACGATATAAATACAACAGCTTTTCCATCGTATAAAACGAATAATGGTAACCAGTGTGAAAGTTATGGTCATTTCTACGTTCCTGGCAACCTAGGCTTCACCCTAGGGCGTTGTTTCACCAGATGGAATAGTTAGGGCCTAAGAAGTCAACGCCAGAAGCATAAAATACGATATAATTTCAACAGCTTTTCCATCGTATAAAACGAATAATGGTAACCAGTGTGAAAGTTGTGGTCATTTCTACGTTCCGGTCAACCGAGGCTTCAGTCTAGGACGTTGCTCCACCAGATGGAATAGTTAGGGCCTATGAAGTCAACGCCAGAAGCATAAAATACAATAAAGGTGCAATAGTTTTTCCATCGTATAACGGAAATAATTGCAACCAGTGTGAAGGTATTGGTATGTTCTACGTTCCGGGCAACCTAGGCATCACTCTAGGGCGGTGCTCCACCAGATCAAATAGTTACGGCCTAAGAAGTCAACGCCAGAAGCATAAATTACAATATAGGTACAACAGCTTTTCCATCGTATATAATGTATATTAGCAACCAGTGTGAAAGTTTTGGTCATTTCTACTTCCCGGGCAACCTAGGCTTCACTCTAGGGCGTTGCTACACCAGATCGAATAGTGAGGGCCTTAGAAGACAACGCCCGAAGCATAAGATGCAAAATACATAGAACAGTTTTTCCATTGTATAAAACGAATAACTGCAACCAGTGTGAAAGTACTGGTCATTTCTGCGTTCCGGGCAACCTAGGCTTCACCATAGGGCGTTGTTCCACCAGATGGAATAGTTAGGGCCTAAGAAGTCAACGCCAGAAGCATAAACTACAAAATAAATACAACAGTCTTTCCATCGTATAAAACGAATAATTGCAACCTGTGTGATGGTTATGGACATATCTACGTACCGGCAATCTAGGCTTCACTGTAGGGCGTTGCTCCACCAAATCGAATAGTTAGGGCCTTAGAAGTCAACGCCCGACGCATAAAATACAATATAAGTACAACAGTTTTTCCATCGTATAAAATGAGTGATTGCGAACATTGTGAAAGTAATGGTCATTTCTACGTGCCTGGCAACCTACGCGTCACTCTAGGGCGTTGCTACTCCACATCTGATAGCTACGGCCTTAGACGCTAACGCCGGAAGCATAAAATACAATATAAATACAACAGCTTTGCCATCGTATAAAATGAATAATTGCAAACAGTGTGAAGGTAATGATCATTTCTACGTTCCGAGCAACCTAGGCTTCACTCTAGGGCGTTGCTCCACCAGATCGAATAGTTAGGGCCTTAGAAGTCAACGCCAGAAGCATAAAATACGATATAAATACAACAGCTTTTCCATCGTATAAAAGGAATAATTGCAAACAGTGTGAAAGTAATGGTCATTTCTACGTTCCGGGCAACCTAGGCTTCACTCTACGGCGTTGTTCCACCAGATCGAACAGTTAGGGCCTCAGAAATCAACGCCAGAAGCATAAAATACAATATAAATACAACAGTTTTTCCACCATATAAAACGAATAATTGCAACCAGTATGAAAGTTATGGTCATTTCTACGTTCCGCGCAATCTTGGCTTTACCCTAGTGCGTTGTTCCACCAGATGGAATAGTTAGGGCCTAAGAAGTCAACGCCAGAAGCATAAAATACGATATAAATACAACAGCTTTTTCATCGTATAAAACGAATAATTGCAACCAATGTGATAGTTATGGTCATTTCTACACTTCGAGCAACCTAGGCTTCACTCTAGGGCGTTGCTCCACCTGATCGAATAGTTAGGGCCTTAGAAGTCAACGCCAGAAGCATAAAATATGATATAAATACAACAGCTTTTCCATCGGATACAAGGAATAATTGCAAACAGTGTGAAAGTAATGGTCATTTCTACGTTCCGGGCAACCTAGGCTTCACTCCAGGGTGTTGCTCCACCAGGTGGAATTGCTAGGGACTTAGAATTCAATGCCAGAAGCATAAAATGCAATATAAATTTAACAGCTTTTCCATCGTATAAAAGGAATAATAGCAACCAGTGTGAAAGTTATGGTCATTTCTACGTTCCGGGCAACCTAGGCTTCACTCTACGGCGTTGTTCCACCAGATCGAATAGTTAGGGCCTAAGAAATCAACGCCAGAAGCATAAAATACAATATAAATACAACAGTTTTTCCACCATATAAAACGAATAATTGCAACCAGTATGAAAGTTATGGTCATTTCTACGTTCCGCGCAATGTTGGCTTTGCCCTAGTGCGTTGTTCCACCAGATGGAATAGTTAGGGCCTAAGAAGTCAACGCCAGAAGCATAAAATACGATATAAATACAACAGCTTTTCCATCGTATAAAACGAATAATTGCAACCAATGTGAAAGTTATGGTCATTTCTACACTTCGAGCAACCTAGGCTTCACTCTAGGGCGTTGCTCCACCTGATCGAATAGTTAGGGCCTTAGAAGTCAACGCCAGAATAATAAAATACAATATAAATACAACAGTTTTTCCACCATATAAAACGAATAATTGCAACCAGTATGAAAGTTACGGTCATTTCTACTTTCCGGGCAACCTAGGCTTCACCCTAGGGCGTTGCTCCAACAGAGTGAATTGTTAGGGCCTTAGAAGTCAAAGCCCGAAGCATAAAATGCAAAATAAATAGAACAGTTTTTCTATTGTATAAAACGAATAATTGCTACCAGTGTAAAAGTTATGGTCATTTCTACGTTCCGGGAAACCTAGGCTTCACCCTAGGGCGTTGTTCCACCAGATCGAATAGTTAGGGCCTAAGAAGTGAACGCCAGAAGCATAAAATACAATAAAAATACAACAGTTTTTCCATCGTATAAAACGAATAATTGCAACCAGTGTGAAAGTTATGGTCATTTCTACATTCCGAGCAACCTAGGCTTCACTCTAGGGCGTTGCTCCAACAGATTGAATAGTTAGGGCCTTAGAAGTCAACGCCCGAAGCATAAAATGCAATTAAAGTACTACAGTTTTTCCATCGTAAAAAACGAATAATTGCAACCAGTGTGAAAGTAATGGTCATTTCTACGTTCCGGGCAACCTAGGCTTCACTCTACGGCGTTGTTCCACCAGATCGAATAGTTAGGGCCTAAGAAATCAACGCCAGAAGCATAAAATACAATATAAATACAACAGTTTTTCCACCATATAAAACGAATAATTGCAACCAGTATGAAAGTTATGGTCATTTCTACGTTCCGCGCAATCTTGGCTTTACCCTAGTGCGTTGTTCCACCAGATGGAATAGTTAGGGCCTAAGAAGTCAACGTCAGAAGCATAAAATACGATATAAATACAACAGCTTTTCCATCGTATAAAACGAATAATTGCAACCAATGTGAAAGTTATGGTCATTTCTACACTTCGAGCAACCTAGGCTTCACTCTAGGGCGTTGCTATACCTGATCGAATAGTTAGGGCCTTAGAAGTCAACGCCAGAAGCATAAAATACGATATAAATACAACAGCTTTTCCATCGGATACAAGGAATAATTGCAAACAGTGTGAAAGTAATGGTCATTTCTACGTTCCGCGCAATCTTGGCTTTACCCTAGTGCGTTGTTCCACCAGATGGAATAGTTAGGGCCTAAGAAGTCAACGCCAGAAGCATAAAATACGATATAAATACAACAGCTTTTTCATCGTATAAAACGAATAATTGCAACCAATGTGATAGTTATGGTCATTTCTACACTTCGAGCAACCTAGGCTTCACTCTAGGGCGTTGCTCCACCTGATCGAATAGTTAGGGCCTTAGAAGTCAACGCCAGAAGCATAAAATACGATATAAATACAACAGCTTTTCCATCGGATACAAGGAATAATTGCAAACAGTGTGAAAGTAATGGTCATTTCTACGTTCCGGGCAACCTAGGCTTCACTCCAGGGTGTTGCTCCACCAGGTGGAATTGCTAGGGTCTTAGAATTCAATGCCAGAAGCATAAAATGCAATATAAATTTAACAGCTTTTCCATCGTATAAAAGGAATAATAGCAACCAGTGTGAAAGTCATGGTCATTTCTACTTTCCGGGCAACCTACGCTTCCCCCTAGGGCGTTGATCCTCCAGATGGAATAGTTAGGGCCTAAGAAGTCAACGCCAGAAGCATAAAATAGGATATAAATTCAACAGCTTTTCCATCGTATAAAACGAATAATTGCAACCAGTGTGAAAGTTATGGTCATTTCTACGTTCCGGGCAACCTACGCTTCCCCCTAGGGCGTTTATCCTCCAGATGGAATAGTTAGGTCCTTAGAAGTCAACGCGAGAAGCATAAAATACGATATAAATACAACAGCTTTTCCATCGTATAAAAGGAATAATTGCAAACAGTGTGAAAGTAATGGTCATTTCTACGTTCCGGGCAACCTAGGCTTCACTCTACGGCGTTGTTCCACCAGATCGAACAGTTAGGGCCTCAGAAATCAACGCCAGAAGCATAAAATACAATATAAATACAACAGTTTTTCCACCATATAAAACGAATAATTGCAACCAGTATGAAAGTTATGGTCATTTCTACGTTCCGCGCAATCTTGGCTTTACCCTAGTGCGTTGTTCCACCAGATGGAATAGTTAGGGCCTAAGAAGTCAACGCCAGAAGCATAAAATACGATATAAATACAACAGCTTTTCCATCGTATAAAAGGAATAATTGCAAACAGTGTGAAAGTAATGGTCATTTCTACGTTCCGCGCAATCTTGGCTTTGCCCTAGTGCGTTGTTCCACCAGATGGAATAGTTAGGGCCTAAGAAGTCAACGCCAGAAGCATTAAATACGATATAAATACAACAGCTTTTCCATCGTTTAAAAGGAATAATTGCAAACAGTGTGAAAGTAATGGTCATTTCTACGTTCCGGGCAACCTAGGCTTCACTCTACGGCGTTGTTCCACCAGATCGAATAGTTAGGGCCTAAGAAATCAACGCCAGAAGCATAAAATACAATATAAATACAACAGTTTTTCCACCATATAAAACGAATAATTGCAACCAGTATGAAAGTTATGGTCATTTCTACGTTCCGCGCAATCTTGGCTTTACCCTAGTGCGTTGTTCCACCAGATGGAATAGTTAGGGCCTAAGAAGTCAACGTCAGAAGCATAAAATACGATATAAATACAACAGCTTTTCCATCGTATAAAACGAATAATTGCAACCAATGTGAAAGTTATGGTCATTTCTACACTTCGAGCAACCTAGGCTTCACTCTAGGGCGTTGCTATACCTGATCGAATAGTTAGGGCCTTAGAAGTCAACGCCAGAAGCATAAAATACGATATAAATACAACAGCTTTTCCTTCGGATACAAGGAATAATTGCAAACAGTGTGAAAGTAATGGTCATTTCTACGTTCCGCGCAATCTTGGCTTTACCCTAGTGCGTTGTTCCACCAGATGGAATAGTTAGGGCCTAAGAAGTCAACGCCAGAAGCATAAAATACGATATAAATACAACAGCTTTTTCATCGTATAAAACGAATAATTGCAACCAATGTGATAGTTATGGTCATTTCTACACTTCGAGCAACCTAGGCTTCACTCTAGGGCGTTGCTCCACCTGATCGAATAGTTAGGGCCTTAGAAGTCAACGCCAGAAGCATAAAATACGATATAAATACAACAGCTTTTCCATCGGATACAAGGAATAATTGCAAACAGTGTGAAAGTAATGGTCATTTCTACGTTCCGGGCAACCTAGGCTTCACTCCAGGGTGTTGCTCCACCAGGTGGAATTGCTAGGGTCTTAGAATTCAATGCCAGAAGCATAAAATGCAATATAAATTTAACAGCTTTTCCATCGTATAAAAGGAATAATAGCAACCAGTGTGAAAGTCATGGTCATTTCTACTTTCCGGGCAACCTACGCTTCCCCCTAGGGCGTTGATCCTCCAGATGGAATAGTTAGGGCCTAAGAAGTCAACGCCAGTAGCATAAAATAGGATATAAATTCAACAGCTTTTCCATCGTATAAAACGAATAATTGCAACCAGTGTGAAAGTTATGGTCATTTCTACGTTCCGGGCAACCTAGGCTTCCCCCTAGGGCGTTGCTCCAACAGATTGCATAGTTGGGGTCTTAGAAGTCAATGCCCGAAGCATAAAATGCAGTAAAAATGCAACAGCTTTTCCATCGTATAGCAGGAATAATTTGCAACCAGTGTGAAGGTTATGGTCGTATCTACGTTCCGGGCAACCTAGGCATCACTGTAGGGCGTTGCTCCACCAGATCGAATAGTTAGGTCCTGAGAAGTCAACGCCAGAAGCATAAAATACGATATAAATACAACAGCTTTTCCATCGTATAAAAGGAATAATTGCAAACAGTGTGAAAGTAATGGTCATTTCTACGTTCCGGGCAACCTAGGCTTCACTCTACGGCGTTGTTCCACCAGATCGAACAGTTAGGGCCTCAGAAATCAACGCCAGAAGCATAAAATACAATATAAATACAACAGTTTTTCCACCATATAAAACGAATAATTGCAACCAGTATGAAAGTTATGGTCATTTCTACGTTCCGCGCAATCTTGGCTTTACCCTAGTGCGTTGTTCCACCAGATGGAATAGTTAGGGCCTAAGAAGTCAACGCCAGAAGCATAAAATACGATATAAATACAACAGCTTTTTCATCGTATAAAACGAATAATTGCAACCAATGTGATAGTTATGGTCATTTCTACACTTCGAGCAACCTAGGCTTCACTCTAGGGCGTTGCTCCACCTGATCGAATAGTTAGGGCCTTAGAAGTCAACGCCAGAAGCATAAAATATGATATAAATACAACAGCTTTTCCATCGGATACAAGGAATAATTGCAAACAGTGTGAAAGTAATGGTCATTTCTACGTTCCGGGCAACCTAGGCTTCACTCCAGGGTGTTGCTCCACAAGGTGGAATTGCTAGGGACTTAGAATTCAATGCCAGAAGCATAAAATGCAATATAAATTTAACAGCTTTTCCATCGTATAAAAGGAATAATAGCAACCAGTGTGAAAGTTATGGTCATTTCTACGTTCCGGGCAACCTAGGCTTCACTCTACGGCGTTGTTCCACCAGATCGAATAGTTAGGGCCTAAGAAATCAACGCCAGAAGCATAAAATACAATATAAATACAACAGCTTTTCCATCGTATAAAACGAATAATTGCAACCAATGTGAAAGTTATGGTCATTTCTACACTTCGAGCAACCTAGGCTTCACTCTAGGGCGTTGCTCCACCTGATCGAATAGTTAGGGCCTTAGAAGTCAACGCCAGAATAATAAAATACAATATAAATACAACAGTATTTCCACCATATAAAACGAATAATTGCAACCAGTATGAAAGTTACGGTCATTTCTACTTTCCGGGCAACCTAGGCTTCACCCTAGGGCGTTGCTCCAACAGAGTGAATTGTTAGGGCCTTAGAAGTCAAAGCCCGAAGCATAAAATGCAAAATAAATAGAACAGTTTTTCCATTGTATAAAACGAATAACTGCAACCAGTGTGAAAGTACTGGTCATTTCTACGTTCCGGGTAATCTAGGCTCCACTCTAGTGCGTTGCTCCACCAAATCGAATAGTTAGGGCCTTAGAAGCCAACGCCCGAAGCATAAAATACAATATAAGTACAACAGTTTTTCCATCGTATAAAATGAATGATTGCGAACATTGTGAAAGTAATGGTCATTTCTACGTGCCTGGCAACCTACGCGTCACTCTAGGGCGTTGCTGCTCCACATCTGATAGCTACGGGCTTAGAAGCTAACGCTGGAAGCATAAAATACAATATAATTACAACAGTTTTTCCATCGTATAAAATGAATAATTGCAGACATTGTGAAAGTAATGGTCATTTCTACGTTCCGGTCAACCTAGGCGTCACTCTAATGCGTTGCTCCACCACATCTAATAGCTACGGCCTTAGAAGCTAACGCCGGAAGCATAAAATACAATATAATTACAACAGTTTTTCCATCGTATAAAATGAATAATTGCAGACATTGTGAAAGTAATGGTCATTTCTACGTTCCGGTCAACCTAGGCGTCACTCTAATGCGTTGCTCCACCACATCTAATAGCTACGGCCTTAGAAGTCAACGCCAGGAGCATAAAATACAATATAAATACAACAGCATTTCCATCGTATAAAATGAATAATTGCAAACAGTGTGAAAGTAATGGTCATGTCTACGTTCCGGGTAACCTAGGTTTCACTCTAGGGCGTTGCTCCACAAGGTGGAATTGCTAGGGACTTAGAATTCAATGCCAGAAGCATAAAATGCAATATAAATTTAACAGCTTTTCCATCGTATAAAAGGAATAATAGCAACCAGTGTGAAAGTTATGGTCATTTCTACGTTCCGGGCAACCTAGGCTTCACTCTACGGCGTTGTTCCACCAGATCGAATAGTTAGGGCCTAAGAAATCAACGCCAGAAGCATAAAATACAATATAAATACAACAGCTTTTCCATCGTATAAAACGAATAATTGCAACCAATGTGAAAGTTATGGTCATTTCTACACTTCGAGCAACCTAGGCTTCACTCTAGGGCGTTGCTCCACCTGATCGAATAGTTAGGGCCTTAGAAGTCAACGCCAGAATAATAAAATACAATATAAATACAACAGTATTTCCACCATATAAAACGAATAATTGCAACCAGTATGAAAGTTACGGTCATTTCTACTTTCCGGGCAACCTAGGCTTCACCCTAGGGCGTTGCTCCAACAGAGTGAATTGTTAGGGCCTTAGAAGTCAAAGCCCGAAGCATAAAATGCAAAATAAATAGAACAGTTTTTCCATTGTATAAAACGAATAACTGCAACCAGTGTGAAAGTACTGGTCATTTCTACGTTCCGGGTAATCTAGGCTCCACTCTAGTGCGTTGCTCCACCAAATCGAATAGTTAGGGCCTTAGAAGCCAACGCCCGAAGCATAAAATACAATATAAGTACAACAGTTTTTCCATCGTATAAAATGAATGATTGCGAACATTGTGAAAGTAATGGTCATTTCTACGTGCCTGGCAACCTACGCGTCACTCTAGGGCGTTGCTGCTCCACATCTGATAGCTACGGGCTTAGAAGCTAACGCTGGAAGCATAAAATACAATATAATTACAACAGTTTTTCCATCGTATAAAATGAATAATTGCAGACATTGTGAAAGTAATGGTCATTTCTACGTTCCGGTCAACCTAGGCGTCACTCTAATGCGTTGCTCCACCACATCTAATAGCTACGGCCTTAGAAGCTAACGCCGGAAGCATAAAATACAATATAATTACAACAGTTTTTCCATCGTATAAAATGAATAATTGCAGACATTGTGAAAGTAATGGTCATTTCTACGTTCCGGTCAACCTAGGCGTCACTCTAATGCGTTGCTCCACCACATCTAATAGCTACGGCCTTAGAAGTCAACGCCAGGAGCATAAAATACAATATAAATACAACAGCATTTCCATCGTATAAAATGAATAATTGCAAACAGTGTGAAAGTAATGGTCATGTCTACGTTCCGGGTAACCTAGGTTTCACTCTAGGGCGTTGCTCCACCAGATAGAATAGCTAGGGACTTAGAATTCATCGCCAGAAGAATAAAATACAATATAAGTACAACAGTTTTTCCACCGTATAGAATGAATATTTGCAAACATTGTGAAAGTAATGGTCATTTCTACGTTCCGGGCAACCCATGCGACACTCTAGGGCGTTGCTCCACCACATCTAGTAGCTACGGCCTTCAAAGTCAACGCCAGAAGCATAAAATACGATATAAATACAACAGCTTTTCCATCGTATAAAACGAATAATGGTAACCAGTGTGAAAGTTATGGTCATTTCTACGTTCCTGGCAACCTAGGCTTCACCCTAGGGCGTTGTTTCACCAGATGGAATAGTTAGGGCCTAAGAAGTCAACGCCAGAAGCATAAAATACGATATAATTTCAACAGCTTTTCCATCGTATAAAACGAATAATGGTAACCAGTGTGAAAGTTGTGGTCATTTCTACGTTCCGGTCAACCGAGGCTTCAGTCTAGGACGTTGCTCCACCAGATGGAATAGTTAGGGCCTATGAAGTCAACGCCAGAAGCATAAAATACAATAAAGGTGCAATAGTTTTTCCATCGTATAACGGAAATAATTGCAACCAGTGTGAAGGTAATGGTATGTTCTACGTTCCGGGCAACCTAGGCATCACTCTAGGGCGGTGCTCCACCAGATCAAATAGTTACGGCCTAAGAAGTCAACGCCAGAAGCATAAATTACAATATAGGTACAACAGCTTTTCCATCGTATATAATGTATATTAGCAACCAGTGTGAAAGTTTTGGTCATTTCTACTTCCCGGGCAACCTAGGCTTCACTCTAGGGCGTTGCTACACCAGATCGAATAGTGAGGGCCTTAGAAGTCAACGCCCGAAGCATAAGATGCAAAATACATAGAACAGTTTTTCCATTGTATAAAACGAATAACTGCAACCAGTGTGAAAGTACTGGTCATTTCTGCGTTCCGGGCAACCTAGGCTTCACCATAGGGCGTTGTTCCACCAGATGGAATAGTTAGGGCCTAAGAAGTCAACGCCAGAAGCATAAACTACAAAATAAATACAACAGTCTTTCCATCGTATAAAACGAATAATTGCAACCTGTGTGATGGTTATGGACATATCTACGTACCGGCAATCTAGGCTTCACTGTAGGGCGTTGCTCCACCAAATCGAATAGTTAGGGCCTTAGAAGTCAACGCCCGACGCATAAAATACAATATAAGTACAACAGTTTTTCCATCGTATAAAATGAGTGATTGCGAACATTGTGAAAGTAATGGTCATTTCTACGTGCCTGGCAACCTACGCGTCACTCTAGGGCGTTGCTACTCCACATCTGATAGCTACGGCCTTAGACGCTAACGCCGGAAGCATAAAATACAATATAAATACAACAGCTTTGCCATCGTATAAAATGAATAATTGCAAACAGTGAAGGTAATGATCATTTCTACGTTCCGAGCAACCTAGGCTTCACTCTAGGGCGTTGCTCCACCAGATCGAATAGTTAGGGCCTTAGAAGTCAACGCCAGAAGCATAAAATAGAATAAAGATGCAACAGTTTTTCCATCGTATAACAGGAATAATTGCAAACAGTGTGAAGGTAATGGTATGTTCTACGTTCCGGGCAAACTAGGCTTCACGCTAGGGTGTTGCTCCACCAGATGGAATAGCTAGGGCCTTAGAAGTCAACGCCCGAAGCATAAAATGCAAAATAAATAGAACAGTTTTTCCTTTGTATAAAACGAATAACTGCAACCAGTGTGAAAGTACTGGCCATTTCCACGTTCCGGGTAACCTAGGTTTCACTCTAGGGCGTTGCTCCACCAGATCGAATAGCTAGGGGCTTAGAATTCAACGCCAGAAGGATAAAATACAATATAAGTACAACAGTCTTTCCATCGTATAAAATGAATAATTGCAGACATTATGAAAGTAATGGTCTTTTCTACGTTCCGGTCAACCTAGGCGTCACTCTAATGCGTTGCTCCACCACATCTAATAGCTACGGCCTTAGAAGTCAACGCCAGGAGCATAAAATACAACATAAATACAACAGCTTTTCCATCGTATAAAATGAATAATTGCAAACAGTGTGAAAGTAATGGTCATGTCTACGTTCCGGGTAACCTAGGTTTTACTCTAGGGCGTTGCTCGACCAGATAGAATAGCTAGGGTCTTAGAATTCAACGCCAGAAGAATAAAATACTATATAAGTACAACAGTTTTTCCATCGTATAAAATGAATATTTGCAAACATTGTGAAAGTAATGGTCATTTCTACGTTCCGGGCAACCCATACGACACTCTAGGGCGTTGCTCCACCACATCCAATAGCTACGGCCTTCAGAGTCAACGCCAGAAGCATAAAATGCGATATAAATACAACAGCTTTTCCATCATATAAAACGAATAATGGTAACCAGTGTGAAAGTTATGGTCATTTCTACGTTCCGGACAGCCTAGGCTTCACTCTAGGGTGTTGCTCCACCAGATGGAATTGCTAGGGACTTAGAATCCAATGCCAGAAGCATAAAATGCAATATAAATTTAACAGCTTTTCCATCGTATAAAAGGAATAATAGCAACCAGTGTGAAAGTTATGGTCATTTCAACGTTCCGGGCAACCTAGGCTTCACCCTAGGGCGTTGTTCCATTAGATGGAATAGTTAGGGCGTAAGAAGTCAACGCCAGAAGCATAAAATACGATATAAATACAACAGCTTTTCCATCGTATAAAACGAATAATTGCAACCAATGTGAAAGTTATGGTCATTTCTACACTTCGAGCAACCTAGGCTTCACTCTAGGGCGTTGCTCCACCTGATCGAATAGTTAGGGCCTTAGAAGTCAACGCCAGAAGCATAAAATACGATATAAATACAACAGCTTTTCCATCGGATACAAGGAATAATTGCAAACAGTGTGAAAGTAATGGTCATTTCTACGTTCCGCGCAATCTTGGCTTTACCCTAGTGCGTTGTTCCACCAGATGGAATAGTTAGGGCCTAAGAAGTCAACGCCAGAAGCATAAAATACGATATAAATACAACAGCTTTTTCATCGTATAAAACGAATAATTGCAACCAATGTGATAGTTATGGTCATTTCTACACTTCGAGCAACCTAGGCTTCACTCTAGGGCGTTGCTCCACCTGATCGAATAGTTAGGGCCTTAGAAGTCAACGCCAGAAGCATAAAATATGATATAAATACAACAGCTTTTCCATCGGATACAAGGAATAATTGCAAACAGTGTGAAAGTAATGGTCATTTCTATGTTCCAGGCAACCTAGGCTTCACTCCAGGGTGTTGCTCCACCAGGTGGAATTGCTAGGGACTTAGAATTCAATGCCAGAAGCATAAAATGCAATATAAATTTAACAGCTTTTCCATCGTATAAAAGGAATAATAGCAACCAGTGTGAAAGTTATGGTCATTTCTACGTTCCGGGCAACCTAGGCTTCACTCTACGGCGTTGTTCCACCAGATCGAATAGTTAGGGCCTAAGAAATCAACGCCAGAAGCATAAAATACAATATAAGTACAACAGTTTTTCCATCGTATAAAATGAATGATTGCGAACATTGTGACAGTAATGGTCATTTCTACGTGCCTGGCAACCTACGCGTCACTCTAGGGCGTTGCTGCTCCACATCTGATAGCTACGGCCTTAGAAGCTAACGCTGGAAGCATAAAATACAATATAATTACAACAGTTTTTCCATCGTATAAAATGAATAATTGCAGACATTGTGAAAGTAATGGTCATTTCTACGTTCCGGTCAACCTAGGCGTCACTCTAATGCGTTGCTCCACCACATCTCATAGCTACGGCCTTAGAAGCTAACGCCGGAAGCATAAAATACAATATAATTACAACAGTTTTTCCATCATATAAAATGAATAATTGCAGACATTGTGAAAGTAATGGTCATTTCTACGTTCCGGTCAACCTAGGCGTCACTCTAATGCGTTGCTCCACCACATCTAATAGCTACGGCCTTAGAAGTCAACGCCAGGAGCATAAAATACAATATAAATACAACAGCATTTCCATCGTATAAAATGAATAATTGCAAACAGTGTGAAAGTAATGGTCATGTCTACGTTCCGGGTAACCTAGGTTTCACTCTAGGGCGTTGCTCCACCAGATAGAATAGCTAGGGACTTAGAATTCATCGCCAGAAGAATAAAATACAATATAAGTACAACAGTTTTTCCATCGTATAAAATGAATATTTGCAAACATTGTGAAAGTAATGGTCATTTCTACGTTCCGGGCAACCCATGCGACACTCTAGGGCGTTGCTCCACCACATCTAATAGCTACGGCCTTCAAAGTCAACGCCAGAAGCATAAAATACGATATAAATACAACAGTTTTTCCATCGTATAAAACGAATAATGGTAACCAGTGTGAAAGTTATGGTCATTTCTACGTTCCTGTCAACCTAGGCTTCACCCTAGGGCGTTGTTTCACCAGATGGAATAGTTAGGGCCTAAGAAGTCAACGCCAGAAGCATAAAATACGATATAATTTCGACAGCTTTTCCATCGTATAAAACGAATAATGGTAACCAGTGTGAAAGTTATGGTCATTTCTACGTTCCGGTCAGCCTAGGCTTCACTCTAGGGTGTTGCTCCACCAGATGGAATTGCTAGGGACTTAGAATCCAATGCCAGAAGCATAAAATGCAATATAAATTTAACAGCTTTTCCATCGTATAAAAGGAATAATAGCAACCAGTGTGAAAGTTATGGTCATTTCAACGTTCCGGGCAACCTAGGCTTCACCCTAGGGCGTTGTTCCATCAGATGGAATAGTTAGGGCGTAAGAAGTCAACGCCAGAAGCATAAAATACGATATAAATACAACAGCTTTTCCATCGTATAAAACGAATAATTGCAACCAGTGTGAAAGTTGTGGTCATTTCTACGTTCCGGTCAACCTAGCCTTCAGTCTAGGACGTTGCTCCACCAGATGGAATAGTTAGGGTCTATGAAGTCAACGCCAGAAGCATAAAATACAATAAAGGAGCAATAGTTTTTCCAACGTATAACAGGAATAATTGCAAACAGTGTGAAGGTAATGGTATGTTCTACGTTCCGGGCAACCTAGGCTTCACTCTAGGGCGGTGCTCCACCAGATCAAATAGTTACGGCCTAAGAAGTCAACGCCAGAAGCATAAATTACAATATAGGTACAACAGCTTTTCCATCGTATATAATGTATATTAGCAACCAGTGTGAAAGTTATGGTCATTTCTACTTCCCGGGCAACCTAGGCTTCACTCTAGGGCGTTGCTCCATCAGATCGAATAGTGAGGGCCTTAGAAGTCAACGCCCGAAGCATAAAATGCAAAATAAATAGAACAGTTTTTCCATTGTATAAAACGAATAACTGCAACCAGTGTGAAAGTACTGGTCATTTCCACGTTCCGGGCAATCTAGGCTTCACTGTAGGGCGTTGCTCCACCAAGTCGAATAGTTAGGGCCTTAGAAGTCAACGCCCGAAACATAAAATACAATATAAGTACAACAGTTTTTCCATCGTATAAAATGAATGATTGCGAACATTGTGAAAGTAATGGTCATTTCTACGTGCCTGGCAACCTACGCGTCACTCTAGGGCGTTGCTGCTCCACATCTGATAGCTACGGCCTTAGAAGCTAACGCCGGAAGCATAAAATACAATATAATTACAACAGTTTTTCCATCGTATAAAATGAATAATTGCAGACATTGTGAAAGTAATGGTCATTTCTACGTTCCGGTCAACCTAGGCGTCACTCTAATGCGTTGCTCCACCATATCTAATAGCTACGGCCTTAGAAGCTAACGCCGGAAGCATAAAATACAATATAATTACAACAGTTTTTCCATCGTATAAAATGAATAATTGCAGACATTGTGAAAGTAATGGTCATTTCTACGTTCCGGTCAACCTAGGCGTCACTCTAATGCGTTGCTCCACCACATCTAATAGCTACGGCCTTAGAAGTCAACGCCAGGAGCATAAAATACAATATAAATACAACAGCATTTTCATCGTATAAAATGAATAATTGCAAACAGTGTGAAAGTAATGGTCATGTCTACGTTCCGGGTAACCTAGGTTTCACTCTAGGGCGGTGCTCCACCAGATCAAATAGTTACGGCCTAAGAAGTCAACGCCAGAAGCATAAATTACAATATAGGTACAACAGCTTTTCCATCGTATATAATGTATATTAGCAACCAGTGTGAAAGTTATGGTCATTTCTACTTCCCGGGCAACCTAGTCTTCACTCTAGGGCGTTGCACCACCAGATCGAATAGTGAGGGCCTTAGAAGTCAACGCCCGAAGCATAAAATGCAAAATAAATAGAACAGTTTTTCCATTGTATAAAACGAATAACTGCAACCAGTGTGAAAGTACTGGTCATTTCCACGTTCCGGGTAACCTAGGTTTCACTCTAGGGCGTTGCTCCACCAGATCGAATAGCTAGGGGCTTAGAATTCAACGCCAGAAGGATAAAATACAATATAAGTACAACAGTCTTTCCATCGTATAAAATGAATGATTGCAGACATTGTGAAAGTAATGGCCATTTCTACGTTCCGGGCAACCCATACGACACTCTAGGGCGTTGTTCCACCACATCCAATAGCTACGGCCTTCAGAGTCAACGCCAGAAGCATAAAATACGATATAAATACAACAGCTTTTCCATCATATAAAACGAATAATGGTAACCAGTGTGAAAGTTATGGTCATTTCTACGTTCCGGTCAACCTAGGTTTCACTCCAGGGCGTTGCTCCACCAGATCGAATAGCTAGGTCCTTAGAAGTCAACGCCAGAAGCATAAAATACGATATAAATAGAACAGCTTTTCCATCGTATAAAAGGAATAATAGCAACCAGTGTGATAGTTATGGTCATTTCTACGTTCCGGGCAACCTAGGCTTCACTCTAGGGCGTTGCTCCACCAGATCAAACAGTTAGGGCCTTAGATGTCAACGGCCGAAGCATAAAATACAAAATCAATAGAACGGTTTTTCCATTGTATAAAACGAATAATTGCTACCAGTGTAAAAGTTATGGTCTTTTCTACGTTCCGGGCAACCTAGGCTTCACACTAGGGCGTTGTTCCATCAGATGGAATAGTTAGGGCCTAAGAAGTCAACGCCAGAAGCATAAAATACGATATAAATACAACAGCTTTTCCATCGTATAAAACGAATAATTGCAACCAGTGTGAAAGATGTGATCATTTCTACGTTCCGGTCAACCTAGGCTTCAGTCTAGGACGTTGCTCCACCAGATGGAATAGTTAGGGCCTATGAAGTCAACGCCAGAAGCATAAATAACAATATAGGTACAACAGCTTTTCCATCGTATATAATGTATATTAGCAACCAGTGTGAAAGTTATGGTCATTTCTACTTCCCGGGCAACCTAGGCTTCACTCTATGGCGTTGCTCCAACAGATCGAATAGTGAGGGCCTTAGAAGTCAACGCCCGAAGCATAAAATGCAAAATAAATAGAACAGTTTTTCCATTTTATAAAACGAATAACTGCAACCAGTGTGAAAGTACTGGTCATTTCCACGTTCCGGGTAACCTAGGTTTCACTCTAGGGCGTTGCTCCACCAGATCGAATAGCTAGGGGCTTAGAATTCAACGCCACAAGGATAAAATACAATATAAGTACAACAGTCTTTCCATCGTATAAAATGAATAATTGCAGACATTGTGAAAGTAATGGTCATTTCTACGTTCCGGTCAACCTAGGCGTCACCCTAGGGCGTTCTTCCATCAGATGGAATAGTTAGGGCGTAAGAAGTCAACGCCAGAAGCATAAAATACGATATAAATACAACAGCTTTTCCATCGTATAAAACGAATAATTGCAACCAGTGTGAAAGTTGTGGTCATGTCTACGTTCCGGGTAACCTAGGTTTTACTCTAGGGCGTTGCTCGACCAGATAGAATTGCTAGGGACTTAGAATTCAACGCCAGAAGAATAAAATACAATATAAGTACAACAGTTTTTCCATCGTATAAAATGAATATTTGCAAACATTGTGAAAGTAATGGTCATTTCTACGTTCCGGGCAACCCATACGACACTCTAGGGCGTTGCTCCACCACATCCAATAAATACGGCCTTCAGAGTCAACGCCAGAAGCATAAAATACGATATAAATACAACAGCTTTTCCATCATATAAAAACGAATAATGGTAACCAGTGTGAAAGTTATGGTCATTTCTACGTTCCGGTCAACCTAGGCTTCACTCTAGGACGTTGATCCACCAGATCGAATAGTATGGGCCTATGAAGTCAACGCCAGAAGCATAAAATACAATAAAGGTGCAACAGTTTTTCCATCGTATAGCAGGAATAATTGCAACCAGTGTGAAGGTAATGGTATGTTCTACGTTCCGGGCAACCTAGGCTTCACTCTAGGGCGGTGCTCCACCAGATGGAATAGTTAGGGCCTATGAAGTCAACGCCAGAAGCATAAAATACAATAAAGGTGCAATAGTTTTTCCATCGTATAACAGAAATAATTGCAACCAGTGTGAAGGTAATGGTATGTTCTACGTTCCGGGCAACCTAGGCATCACTCTAGGGCGGTGCTCCACCAGATCAAATAGTTACGGCCTAAGAAGTCAACGCCAGAAGCATAAATTACAATATAGGTACAACAGCTTTTCCATCGTATATAATGTATATTAGCAACCAGTGTGAAAGTTTTGGTCATTTCTACTTCACGGGCAACCTAGGCTTCACTCTAGGGCGTTGCTACACCACATCGAATAGTGAGGGCCTTAGAAGTCAACGCCCGAAGCATAAGATGCAAAATACATAGAACAGTTTTTCCATTGTATAAAACGAATAACTGCAACCAGTGTGAAAGTACTGGTCATTTCTGCGTTCCGGGCAACCTAGGCTTCACCATAGGGCGTTGTTCCACCAGATGGAATAGTTAGGGCCTAAGAAGTCAACGCCAGAAGCATAAACTACAAAATAAATACAACAGTCTTTCCATCGTATAAAACGAATAATTGCAACCTGTGTGATGGTTATGGACATATCTACGTTCCGGCAATCTAGGCTTCACTGTAGGGCGTTGCTCCACCAAATCGAATAGTTAGGGCCTTAGAAGTCAACGCCCGACGCATAAAATACAATATAAGTACAACAGTTTTTCCATCGTATAAAATGAGTGATTGCGAACATTGTGAAAGTAATGGTCATTTCTACGTGCCTGGCAACCTACGCGTCACTCTAGGGCGTTGCTACTCCACATCTGATAGCTACGGCCTTAGACGCTAACGCCGGAAGCATAAAATACAATATAAATACAACAGCTTTGCCATCGTATTAAATGAATAATTGCAAACAGTGTGAAGGTAATGATCATTTCTACGTTCCGAGCAACCTAGGCTTCACTCTAGGGCGTTGCTCCACCAGATCGAATAGTTAGGGCCTTAGAAGTCAACGCCAGAAGCATAAAATAGAATAAAGATGCAACAGTTTTTCCATCGTATAACAGGAATAATTGCAAACAGTGTGAAGGTAATGGTATGTTCTACGTTCCGGGCAAACTAGGCTTCACGCTAGGGTGTCGCTCCACCAGATGGAATAGCTAGGGCCTTAGAAGTCAACGCCCGAAGCATAAAATGCAAAATAAATAGAACAGTTTTTCCTTTGTATAAAACGAATAACTGCAACCAGTGTGAACGTACTGGTCATTTCCACGTTCCGGGTAACCTAGGTTTCACTCTAGGGCGTTGCTCCACCAGATCGAATAGCTAGGGGCTTAGAATTCAACGCCAGAAGGATAAAATACAATATAAGTACAACAGTTTTTCCATCGTATAAAATGAATATTTGCAAACATTGTGAAAGTAATGGTCATTTCTACGTTCCGGGCAACCCATACGACACTCTAGGGCGTTGCTCCACCACATCCAATAGCGACGGCCTTCAGAGTCAACGCCAGAAGCATAAAATACGATATAAATACAACAGCTTTTCCATCATATAAAACGAATAATGGTAACCAGTGTGAAAGCTATGGTCATTTCTACGTTCCGGTCAGCCTAGGCTTCACTCTAGGGTGTTGCTCCACCAGATGGAATTGCTAGGGACTTAGAATCCAATGCCAGAAGCATAAAATGCAATATAAATTTAACAGCTTTTCCATCGTATAAAAGGAATAATAGCAACCAGTGTGAAAGTTATGGTCATTTCAACGTTCCGGGCAACCTAGGCTTCACCCTAGGGCGTTGTTCCATCAGATGGAATAGTTAGGGCGTAAGAAGTCAACGCCAGAAGCATAAAATACGATATAAATACAACAGCTTTTCCATCGTATAAAACGAATAATTGCAACCAGTGTGAAAGTTGTGGTCATTTCTACGTTCCGGTCAACCTAGGCTTCAGTCTAGGACGTTGCTCCACCAGATGGAATAGTTAGGGTCTATGAAGTCAACGCCAGAAGCATAAAATACAATAAAGGAGCAATAGTTTTTCCATCGTATAACAGGAATAATTGCAAACAGTGTGAAGGTAATGGTATGTTCTACGTTCCGGGCAACCTAGGCTTCACTCTAGGGCGGTGCTCCACCAGATCAAATAGTTACGGCCTAAGAAGTCAACGCCAGAAGCATAAATAACAATATAGGTACAACAGCTTTTCCATCGTATATAATGTATATTAGCAACCAGTGTGAAAGTTATGGTCATTTCTACTTCCCGGGCAACCTAGGCTTCACTCTATGGCGTTGCTCCAACAGATCGAATAGTGAGGGCCTTAGAAGTCAACGCCCGAAGCATAAAATGCAAAATAAATAGAACAGTTTTTCCATTTTATAAAACGAATAACTGCAACCAGTGTGAAAGTACTGGTCATTTCCACGTTCCGGGTAACCTAGGTTTCACTCTAGGGCGTTGCTCCACCAGATCGAATAGCTAGGGGCTTAGAATTCAACGCCACAAGGATAAAATACAATATAAGTACAACAGTCTTTCCATCGTATAAAATGAATAATTGCAGACATTGTGAAAGTAATGGTCATTTCTACGTTCCGGTCAACCTAGGCGTCACCCTAGGGCGTTCTTCCATCAGATGGAATAGTTAGGGCGTAAGAAGTCAACGCCAGAAGCATAAAATACGATATAAATACAACAGCTTTTCCATCGTATAAAACGAATAATTGCAACCAGTGTGAAAGTTGTGGTCATGTCTACGTTCCGGGTAACCTAGGTTTTACTCTAGGGCGTTGCTCGACCAGATAGAATTGCTAGGGACTTAGAATTCAACGCCAGAAGAATAAAATACAATATAAGTACAACAGTTTTTCCATCGTATAAAATGAATATTTGCAAACATTGTGAAAGTAATGGTCATTTCTACGTTCCGGGCAACCCATACGACACTCTAGGGCGTTGCTCCACCACATCCAATAAATACGGCCTTCAGAGTCAACGCCAGAAGCATAAAATACGATATAAATACAACAGCTTTTCCATCATATAAAAACGAATAATGGTAACCAGTGTGAAAGTTATGGTCATTTCTACGTTCCGGTCAACCTAGGCTTCACTCTAGGACGTTGATCCACCAGATCGAATAGTATGGGCCTATGAAGTCAACGCCAGAAGCATAAAATACAATAAAGGTGCAACAGTTTTTCCATCGTATAGCAGGAATAATTGCAACCAGTGTGAAGGTAATGGTATGTTCTACGTTCCGGGCAACCTAGGCTTCACTCTAGGGCGGTGCTCCACCAGATGGAATAGTTAGGGCCTATGAAGTCAACGCCAGAAGCATAAAATACAATAAAGGTGCAATAGTTTTTCCATCGTATAACAGAAATAATTGCAACCAGTGTGAAGGTAATGGTATGTTCTACGTTCCGGGCAACCTAGGCATCACTCTAGGGCGGTGCTCCACCAGATCAAATAGTTACGGCCTAAGAAGTCAACGCCAGAAGCATAAATTACAATATAGGTACAACAGCTTTTCCATCGTATATAATGTATATTAGCAACCAGTGTGAAAGTTTTGGTCATTTCTACTTCACGGGCAACCTAGGCTTCACTCTAGGGCGTTGCTACACCAGATCGAATAGTGAGGGCCTTAGAAGTCAACGCCCGAAGCATAAGATGCAAAATACATAGAACAGTTTTTCCATTGTATAAAACGAATAACTGCAACCAGTGTGAAAGTACTGGTCATTTCTGCGTTCCGGGCAACCTAGGCTTCACCATAGGGCGTTGTTCCACCAGATGGAATAGTTAGGGCCTAAGAAGTCAACGCCAGAAGCATAAACTACAAAATAAATACAACAGTCTTTCCATCGTATAAAACGAATAATTGCAACCTGTGTGATGGTTATGGACATATCTACGTTCCGGCAATCTAGGCTTCACTGTAGGGCGTTGCTCCACCAAATCGAATAGTTAGGGCCTTAGAAGTCAACGCCCGACGCATAAAATACAATATAAGTACAACAGTTTTTCCATCGTATAAAATGAGTGATTGCGAACATTGTGAAAGTAATGGTCATTTCTACGTGCCTGGCAACCTACGCGTCACTCTAGGGCGTTGCTACTCCACATCTGATAGCTACGGCCTTAGACGCTAACGCCGGAAGCATAAAATACAATATAAATACAACAGCTTTGCCATCGTATTAAATGAATAATTGCAAACAGTGTGAAGGTAATGATCATTTCTACGTTCCGAGCAACCTAGGCTTCACTCTAGGGCGTTGCTCCACCAGATCGAATAGTTAGGGCCTTAGAAGTCAACGCCAGAAGCATAAAATAGAATAAAGATGCAACAGTTTTTCCATCGTATAACAGGAATAATTGCAAACAGTGTGAAGGTAATGGTATGTTCTACGTTCCGGGCAAACTAGGCTTCACGCTAGGGTGTCGCTCCACCAGATGGAATAGCTAGGGCCTTAGAAGTCAACGCCCGAAGCATAAAATGCAAAATAAATAGAACAGTTTTTCCTTTGTATAAAACGAATAACTGCAACCAGTGTGAACGTACTGGTCATTTCCACGTTCCGGGTAACCTAGGTTTCACTCTAGGGCGTTGCTCCACCAGATCGAATAGCTAGGGGCTTAGAATTCAACGCCAGAAGGATAAAATACAATATAAGTACAACAGTTTTTCCATCGTATAAAATGAATATTTGCAAACATTGTGAAAGTAATGGTCATTTCTACGTTCCGGGCAACCCATACGACACTCTAGGGCGTTGCTCCACCACATCCAATAGCGACGGCCTTCAGAGTCAACGCCAGAAGCATAAAATACGATATAAATACAACAGCTTTTCCATCATATAAAACGAATAATGGTAACCAGTGTGAAAGCTATGGTCATTTCTACGTTCCGGTCAGCCTAGGCTTCACTCTAGGGTGTTGCTCCACCAGATGGAATTGCTAGGGACTTAGAATCCAATGCCAGAAGCATAAAATGCAATATAAATTTAACAGCTTTTCCATCGTATAAAAGGAATAATAGCAACCAGTGTGAAAGTTATGGTCATTTCAACGTTCCGGGCAACCTAGGCTTCACCCTAGGGCGTTGTTCCATCAGATGGAATAGTTAGGGCGTAAGAAGTCAACGCCAGAAGCATAAAATACGATATAAATACAACAGCTTTTCCATCGTATAAAACGAATAATTGCAACCAGTGTGAAAGTTGTGGTCATTTCTACGTTCCGGTCAACCTAGGCTTCAGTCTAGGACGTTGCTCCACCAGATGGAATAGTTAGGGTCTATGAAGTCAACGCCAGAAGCATAAAATACAATAAAGGAGCAATAGTTTTTCCATCGTATAACAGGAATAATTGCAAACAGTGTGAAGGTAATGGTATGTTCTACGTTCCGGGCAACCTAGGCTTCACTCTAGGGCGGTGCTCCACCAGATCAAATAGTTACGGCCTAAGAAGTCAACGCCAGAAGCATAAATTACAATATAGGTACAACAGCTTTTCCATCGTATATAATGTATATTAGCAACCAGTGTGAAAGTTATGGTCATTTCTACTTCCCGGGCAACCTAGGCTTCACTCTAGGGCGTTGCTCCATCAGATCGAATAGTGAGGGCCTTAGAAGTCAACGCCCGAAGCATAAAATGCAAAATAAATAGAACAGTTTTTCCATTGTATAAAACGAATAACTGCAACCAGTGTGAAAGTACTGGTCATTTCCACGTTCCGGGCAATCTAGGCTTCACTGTAGGGCGTTGCTCCACCAAGTCGAATAGTTATGGCCTTAGAAGTCAACGCCCGAAACATAAAATACAATATAAGTACAACAGTTTTTCCATCGTATAAAATGAATGGTTGCGAACATTGTGAAAGTAATGGTCATTTCTACGTGCCTGGCAACCTACGCGTCACTCTAGGGCGTTGCTGCTCCACATCTGATAGCTACGGCCTTAGAAGCTAACGCCGGAAGCATAAAATACAATATAATTACAACAGTTTTTCCATCGTATAAAATGAATAATTGCAGACATTGAGAAAGTAATGGTCATTTCTACGTTCCGGTCAACCTAGGCGTCACTCTAATGCGTTGCTCCACCACATCTAATAGCTACGGCCTTAGAAGCTAACGCCGGAAGCATAAAATACAATATAATTACAACAGTTTTTCCATCGTATAAAATGAATAATTGCAGACATTGTGAAAGTAATGGTCATTTCTACGTTCCGGTCAACCTAGGCGTCACTCTAATGCGTTGCTCCACCACATCTAATAGCTACGGCCTTAGAAGTCAACGCCAGGAGCATAAAATACAATATAAATACAACAGCATTTTCATCGCATAAAATGAATAATTGCAAACAGTGTGAAAGTAATGGTCATGTCTACGTTCCGGGTAACCTAGGTTTCACTCTAGGGCGGTGCTCCACCAGATCAAATAGTTACGGCCTAAGAAGTCAACGCCAGAAGCATAAATTACAGTATAGGTACAACAGCTTTTCCATCGTATATAATGTATATTAGCAACCAGTGTGAAAGTTATGGTCATTTCTACTTCCCGGGCAACCTAGGCTTCACTCTAGGGCGTTGCTCCACCAGATCGAATAGTGAGGGCCTTAGAAGTCAACGCCCGAAGCATAAAATGCAAAATAAATAGAACAGTTTTTCCATTGTATAAAACGAATAACTGCAACCAGTGTGAAAGTACTGGTCATTTCCACGTTCCGGGTAACCTAGGTTTCACTCTAGGGCGTTGCTCCACCAGATCGAATAGCTAGGGGCTTAGAATTCAACGCCAGAAGGATAAAATACAATATAAGTACAACAGTTTTTCCATCGTATAAAATGAATATTTGCAAACATTGTGAAAGTAATGGTCATTTCTACGTTCCGGGCAACCCATACGACACTCTAGGGCGTTGCTCCACCACATCCAATAGCGACGGCCTTCAGAGTCAACGCCAGAAGCATAAAATACGATATAAATACAACAGCTTTTCCATCATATAAAACGAATAATGGTAACCAGTGTGAAAGCTATGGTCATTTCTACGTTCCGGTCAGCCTAGGCTTCACTCTAGGGTGTTGCTCCACCAGATGGAATTGCTAGGGACTTAGAATCCAATGCCAGAAGCATAAAATGCAATATAAATTTAACAGCTTTTCCATCGTATAAAAGGAATAATAGCAACCAGTGTGAAAGTTATGGTCATTTCAACGTTCCGGGCAACCTAGGCTTCACCCTAGGGCGTTGTTCCATCAGATGGAATAGTTAGGGCGTAAGAAGTCAACGCCAGAAGCATAAAATACGATATAAATACAACAGCTTTTCCATCGTATAAAACGAATAATTGCAACCAGTGTGAAAGTTGTGGTCATTTCTACGTTCCGGTCAACCTAGGCTTCAGTCTAGGACGTTGCTCCACCAGATGGAATAGTTAGGGTCTATGAAGTCAACGCCAGAAGCATAAAATACAATAAAGGAGCAATAGTTTTTCCATCGTATAACAGGAATAATTGCAAACAGTGTGAAGGTAATGGTATGTTCTACGTTCCGGGCAACCTAGGCTTCACTCTAGGGCGGTGCTCCACCAGATCAAATAGTTACGGCCTAAGAAGTCAACGCCAGAAGCATAAATTACAATATAGGTACAACAGCTTTTCCATCGTATATAATGTATATTAGCAACCAGTGTGAAAGTTATGGTCATTTCTACTTCCCGGGCAACCTAGGCTTCACTCTAGGGCGTTGCTCCATCAGATCGAATAGTGAGGGCCTTAGAAGTCAACGCCCGAAGCATAAAATGCAAAATAAATAGAACAGTTTTTCCATTGTATAAAACGAATAACTGCAACCAGTGTGAAAGTACTGGTCATTTCCACGTTCCGGGCAATCTAGGCTTCACTGTAGGGCGTTGCTCCACCAAGTCGAATAGTTATGGCCTTAGAAGTCAACGCCCGAAACATAAAATACAATATAAGTACAACAGTTTTTCCATCGTATAAAATGAATGGTTGCGAACATTGTGAAAGTAATGGTCATTTCTACGTGCCTGGCAACATACGCGTCACTCTAGGGCGTTGCTGCTCCACATCTGATAGCTACGGCCTTAGAAGCTAACGCCGGAAGCATAAAATACAATATAATTACAACAGTTTTTCCATCGTATAAAATGAATAATTGCAGACATTGAGAAAGTAATGGTCATTTCTACGTTCCGGTCAACCTAGGCGTCACTCTAATGCGTTGCTCCACCACATCTAATAGCTACGGCCTTAGAAGCTAACGCCGGAAGCATAAAATACAATATAATTACAACAGTTTTTCCATCGTATAAAATGAATAATTGCAGACATTGTGAAAGTAATGGTCATTTCTACGTTCCGGTCAACCTAGGCGTCACTCTAATGCGTTGCTCCACCACATCTAATAGCTACGGCCTTAGAAGTCAACGCCAGGAGCATAAAATACAATATAAATACAACAGCATTTTCATCGCATAAAATGAATAATTGCAAACAGTGTGAAAGTAATGGTCATGTCTACGTTCCGGGTAACCTAGGTTTCACTCTAGGGCGGTGCTCCACCAGATCAAATAGTTACGGCCTAAGAAGTCAACGCCAGAAGCATAAATTACAGTATAGGTACAACAGCTTTTCCATCGTATATAATGTATATTAGCAACCAGTGTGAAAGTTATGGTCATTTCTACTTCCCGGGCAACCTAGGCTTCACTCTAGGGCGTTGCTCCACCAGATCGAATAGTGAGGGCCTTAGAAGTCAACGCCCGAAGCATAAAATGCAAAATAAATAGAACAGTTTTTCCATTGTATAAAACGAATAACTGCAACCAGTGTGAAAGTACTGGTCATTTCCACGTTCCGGGTAACCTAGGTTTCACTCTAGGGCGTTGCTCCACCAGATCGAATAGCTAGGGGCTTAGAATTCAACGCCAGAAGGATAAAATACAATATAAGTACAACAGTCTTTCCATCGTATAAAATGAATAATTGCAGACATTGTGAAAGTAATGGCCATTTCTACGTTCCGGGCAACCCATACGACACTCTAGGGCGTTGCTCCACCACATCCAATAGCTACGGCCTTCAGAGTCAACGCCAGAAGCATAAAATACGATATAAATACAACAGCTTTTCCATCATATAAAACGAATAATGGTAACCAGTGTGAAAGTTATGGTCATTTCTACGTTCCGGTCAACCTAGGCTTCACTCTAGGACGTTGATCCACCAGATCGAATAGTATGGGCCTATGAAGTCAACGCCAGAAGCATAAAATACAATAAAGGTGCAACAGTTTTTCCATCGTATAGCAGGAATAATTGCAACCAGTGTGAAGGTAATGGTATGTTCTACGTTCCGGGTAACCTAGGTTTCACTCTAGGGCGTTGCTCCACCAGATCGAATAGCTAGGTCCTTAGAAGTCAACGCCAGAAGCATAAAATACGATATAAATAGAACAGCTTTTCCATCGTATAAAAGGAATAATAGCAACCAGTGTGATAGTTATGGTCATTTCTACGTTCCGGGCAACATAGGCTTCACTCTAGGGCGTTGCTCCACCAGATCAAACAGTTAGGGCCTTAGATGTCAACACCAGAAGCATAAAATACAATAAAGGTGCAACAGTTTTTCCATCGTATAACAGGAATAACTGCAACCAGTGTGAAAGTACTGGTCATTTCTACGTTCCGGCCAACCTAGGCTTCAATCTAGGGCGTTGCTCCACCAGATCAAACAGTTAGGGCCTTAGAAGTCAACGGCCGAAGCATAAAATACAAAATAAATAGAACGGTTTTTCCATTGTATAAAACGAATGATTGCTACCAGTGTAAAAGTTATGGTCTTTTCTACGTTCCGGGCAACCTAGGCTTCACATTAGGGCATTGCTCCTCCAGATCAATCAGTTAGGGCCTTAGAAGTCAACGCCCGAAGCATAAAATGCAAAATAAATAGAACAGTTTTTCCATTGTATAAAACGAATAATTGCTACCAGTGTAAAAGTTATGGTCATTTCTACGTTCCGGGCAACCTAGGCTTCACCCTAGGGCGTTGTTCCACCAGATCGAATAGTTAGGGCCTAAGAAGTGAACGCCAGAAGCATAAAATACAATATAAATACAACAGTTTATCCATCATATAAAACGAATGATAGCAACCAGTGTGAAAGTTATGGTCATTTCTACGTTCCGGGCAACCTAGGCTTCACTCTAGGCCGTTGTTCCACCAGATCGAATAGTTAGGGCCTAAGAAGTGAACGCCAGAAGCATAAAATACAATATAAATACAACAGTTTTTCCATCATATAAAACGAATGATAACAACCAGTGTGAAAGTTATGGTCATTTCTACGTGCCGGGCAACCTAGGCTTCACTCTAGGGCGTTGCTCCACCAGATCGAATAGCTAGGGCCTTAGAAGTCAACGCCCGAAGCATAAACTACAAAATAAATACAACAGTCTTTCAATCGTATAAAACGAATAATTGCAACCTGTGTGAAGGTTATGGTCATATCTACGTTCCGGACAAACTAGGCTTCACTGTAGGGTGTTGCTCCACCAGATCGAATAGGTAGGGCCATAGAAGTCAACGCCCGAAGCATAAAATACGATAAATATACGAGAGTTTTTCCATCCTATAACAGGAATAATTGCAACCAGTGTGAAAGTGATGGTCATTTCTACGTTCCAGGCAACCTTGGTTTCACTCTAGGGCGTTGTACCACCAGATCAAATAGTTATGGCCTAAGAAGTCAACGCCAGGGGCATAAAATACAACATAAATACAACAGTCTTTCCATCGTATATAATGTATATTTGCAAACATTGTGAAAGTAATGGTCATTTCTACGTACCGGGCAACCTGGGCTCCACTCTAGGGCGTTGCTCCACCAAATCGAATAGCTAGGGCCTTAGATGTCAAAGCCAGAAGCATAAAATACGATATAAATAGAACAGCTTTTCCATCGTATAAAAGGAATAAATGCAAACAGTGTGAAAGTAATGGTCATTTCTACGTTCCGCGCAACCTAGGCTTCACGCTAAGGCGTTGTTCCACCAGATCGAATAGTTAGGGCCTAGGTAGTCAACACGAGAATAATAAAATACAAAATAAACACAACAGCCTTTACACCCTATAAAACGTGTAATTGCAACCTGTGTGAAGGTTAGGGTCATATCTACGTTCCGGGCAACATAGGCTTCACTGTAGAGCGTTCCTCCACCAGATCGAAATGTTAGGGCCTAAGAAGTCAACGCCCGAAGCATAAAATACGATATAAATACAACAGCATTGCCATCGTATAAAATGAATAATTGCAAACAGTGTGAAATTAATGGACATTTCTACGTACCGGGCAACCTAGGCCCCACTCTAGGGCGTTGCTCCACCAAATCGAATAGCTAGGGCCTTAGAAGTCAAAGCCAGAAGCATAAAATACAATATAGATACAAAAGTTTTTCCATCGTATAACAGGAATAACTGCAAACAGTATGTAAGTACTGGTTATTTCTACGTTCCTGGAAACCTAGGTTTCACTCTAGGTCGTTGCTCCACCATATCGAATAGCTAGGGACTTAGAATTCAACGCCATAAGAATAAAATACAATATAAGTACAACAGTTTTACATCGTATAAAATTAATAATTGCAACCAGTGTGAAAGTTATGGTCATTTCTACATTTCGAGCAACCTAGGTTTCACTCTGGGGCGTTGCTCCCCCTGATCGAATAGTTAGGGCCTTAGAAGTCAACGCCAGAAGCATAAAATACAATAAAGATGCAACAGTTTTTCCATCGTATAACAGGAATAACTGCAAACAGTGTGAAAGTACTGGTCATTTCTACGTTCCGGGTAACCTAGGTTTCGCTCTAGGGCGTTGCTCCACCAGATCGAATAGCTAGGGACTTAGAATTCAACGCCATAAGAATAAAATACAATATAAATATAACAGTTTTTCCATCGTATAAAACGAATATTAGCAACCAGAGTGAAAGTTATGGTCATTTCAACGTTCCGGGCAATCTAGGCTTCACCCTAGGGCGTTGTTCCATCAGACAGCATAGTTAGGGCCTAAGAAGTCAACGCCAGAAGCATAAAATACGATACAAATACAAAAGCTTTTCCATCGTATAAAACGAATAATAGAAACCAGTGTGAAAGTTATGGTCATTTCTACTTCCCGCGCAACCTAGGCTTGACTCTAGGGCGTTGCTCCACCAGATCGAATAGTTAGGGCCTTAGAAGTCAACGCCCGAAGCATAAAATGCAATATACATAGAACAGTTTTTCCATTGTATAAAACGAATAACTGCAACCAGTGTGAAGGTACTGGTCATCTCTGCGTTCCGGGCAACCTAGGCTTCACCCTAGGGCGCTGTTCCACCAGATGGAATAGCTAGGGCCTAAGAAGTCAACGCCAGAAGCATAAAATACGATATAAATGGAACAGCTTTTCCATCGTATAAAAGGAATAATAGCAACCAGTGTGATAGTTATGGTCATTTCTACGTTCCGGGCAACCTAGGCTTCACTCTAGGGCGTTGCTCCACCAGATCAAACAGTTAGGACCTTAGATGTCAACACCAGAAGCATAAAATACAATAAAGGTGCAACAGTTTTTCCATCGTATAACAGGAATAACTGCAACCAGTGTGAATGTACTGGTCATTTCTACGTTCCGCGTAACCTAGGTTTCACTCTAGGGCGTTGCTCCACGAGATCGAATAGTTAGGGCCTAAGAAGTGAACGCCAGGAGCATAAAATACAACATAAATACAACAGCTTCTCCATCGTATAAAATGAATAATTGCAAACAGTGTGAAAGTAATGGTCATGTCTACGTTCCGGGTAACCTAGGTTTTACTCTAGGGCGTTGCTCGACCAGATAGAATAGCTAGGGACTTAGTATTCAACGCCAGGAGAATAAAATACAATATAAGTACAACAGTTTTTCCATCGTATAAAATGAATATTTGCAAACATTGTGAAAGTAATGGTCATTTCTACGTTCCGGGCAACCCATACGACACTCTAGGGCGTTGCTCCACCACATCCAATAGCTACGGCCTTCAGAGTCAACGCCAGAAGCATAAAATACGATATAAATACAACAGCTTTTCCATCATATAAAACGAATAATGGTAACCAGTGTGAAAGTTATGGTCATTTCTACGTTCCGGTCAGCCTAGGCTTCACTCTGGGACGTTGATCCACCAGATCGAATAGTATGGGCCTATGAAGTCAACGCCAGAAGCATAAAATACAATAAAGGTGCAACAGTTTTTCCATCGTATAGCAGGAATAATTGCAACCAGTGTGAAGGTAATGGTATGTTCTACGTTCCGGGCAACCTAGGCTTCACTCTAGGGCGGTGCTCCACCAGATCAAATAGCTAGGGCCTAAGAAGTCAACGCCAGAAGCATAAATTACAATATAAGTACAACAGCTTTTACATCGTATATAATGTATATTTGCAAACAGTGTGGAAGTAATGGTCACTTCTACGTTCCGGGCAACCTAGGCTTCACTCTAGGGTGTTGCTCCACCAGATGGAATTGCTAGGGACTTAGAATCCAATGCAAGAAGCATAAAATGCAATATAAATTTAACAGCTTTTCCATCGTATAAAAGGAATAATAGCAACCAGTGTGAAAGTTATGGTCATTTCAACGTTCCGGGCAACCTAGGCTTCACCCTAGGGCGTTGTTCCATCAGATGGAATAGTTAGGGCCTAAGAAGTCAACGCCAGAAGCATAAAATACGATATAAATACAACAGCTTTTCCATCGTATAAAACGAATAATTGCAACCAGTGTGAAAGATGTGATCATTTCTACGTTCCGGTCAACCTAGGCTTCAGTCTAGGACGTTGCTCCACCAGATGGAATAGTTAGGGCCTATGAAGTCAACGCCAGAAGCATAAAATACAATAAAGGTGCAATAGTTGTTCCATCGTATAACAGGAATAATTGCAACCAGTGTGAAGGTAATGGCATGTTCTACGTTCCGGGCAACCTAGGCTTCACTCTAGGGCGGTGCTCCACCAGATCAAATAGTTACGGCCTAAGAAGTCAACGCCAGAAGCATAAATTACAATATAGGTACAACAGCTTTTCCATCGTATATAATGTATATTAGCAACCAGTGTGAAAGTTATGGTCATTTCTACTTCCCGGGCAACCTAGGCTTCACTCTAGGGCGTTGCTCCACCAGATCGAATAGTGAGGGCCTTAGAAGTCAACGCCCGAAGCACAAAATGCAAAATAAATAGAACAGTTTTTCCATTGTATAAAACGAATAACTGCAACCAGTGTGAAAGTACTGGTCATTTCCACGTTCCGGGTAACCTAGGTTTCACTCTAGGGCGTTGCTCCACCAGATCGAATAGCTAGGGGCTTAGAATTCAACGCCAGAAGGATAAAATACAATATAAGTACAACTGTCTTTCCATCGTATAAAATGAATAATTGCAGACATTGTGAAAGTAATGGTCATTTCTACGTTCCGGTCAACCTAGGCGTCACTCTAATGCGTTGTTCCACCACATCTAATAGCTACGGCCTTAGAAGTCAACGCCAGGAGCATAAAATACAATATAAATACAACAGCTTTTCCATCGTATAAAATGAATAATTGCAAACAGTGTGAAAGTAATGGTCATGTCTACGTTCCGGGTAACCTAGGTTTTACTCTAGGGCGTTGCTCGACCAGATAGAATTGCTAGGGACTTAGAATTCAACGCCAGAAGAATAAAATACAATATAAGTACAACAGTTTTTCCATCGTATAAAATGAATATTTGCAAACATTGTGAAAGTAATGGTCATTTCTACGTTCCGGACAACCCATACGACACTCTAGGGCGTTGCTCCACCACATCCAATAGCTACGGCCTTCAGAGTCAACGCCAGAAGCATAAAATACGATATAAATACAACAGCTTTTCCATCATATAAAACGAATAATGGTAACCAGTGTGAAAGTTATGGTCATTTCTACGTTCCGGTCAACCTAGGCTTCACTCTAGGACGTTGATCCACCAGATCGAATAGTATGGGCCTATGAAGTCAACGCCAGAAGCATAAAATACAATAAAGATGCAACAGTTTTTCCATCGTATAGCAGGAATAATTGCAACCAGTGTGAAGGTAATGGTATGTTCTACGTTCCGGGCAACCTAGGCTTCACTCTAGGGCGGTGCTCCACCAGATCAAATAGTTAGGGCCTAAGAAGTCAACGCCAGAAGCATAAATTACAATATAAGTACAACAGCTTTTACATCGTATATAATGTATATTTGCAAACAGTGTGGAAGTAATGGTCACTTCCACGTTCCGGGCAACCTAGGCTTCACTCTAGGGTGTTGCTCCACCAGATGGAATTGCTAGGGACTTAGAATCCAATGCCAGAAGCATAAAATGCAATATAAATACAACAGCTTTTCCATCGTATAAAACGAATAATTGCAACCAGTGTGAAAGTTATGGTCATTTCTACGTTCCGGGCAACCTAGGCTTCACCCTAGGGCGTTGTTCCATCAGACAGCATAGTTAGGGCCTAAGAAGTCAACGCCAGAAGCATAAAATACGATATAAATACAACAGCTTTTCCATCGTATAAAACGAATAATAGAAACCAGTGTGAAAGTTATGGTCATTTCTACTTCCCGCGCAACCTAGGCTTGACTCTAGGGCGCTGCTCCACCAGATCGAATAGTTAGGGCCTTAGAAGTCAACGCCCGAAGCATAAAATGCAATATACATAGAACAGTTTTTCCATTGTATAAAACGAATAACTGCAACCAGTGTGAAGGTACTGGTCATCTCTGCGTTCCGGGCAACCTAGGCTTCACCCTAGGGCGCTGTTCCACCAGATGGAATAGCTAGGGCCTAAGAAGTCAACGCCAGAAGCATAAAATACAATATAAATACAACAGTTTTTCCATCATATGAAACGAATAATTGCAACCAGTATGAAAGTGATGGTCATTTCTACGTACCGGGCAACCTAGGCTTCACTCTAGGGCGTTGCTCCACCAGATCGAATAGTTAGGGCCTTAGAAGTCAACGCCAGAAGCATAAACTACAATAAAGATACAACAGTTTTTCCATCGTATAACAGGAATAACTGCAAACAGTGTGAAGGTACTGGTCATTTCTACGTTCCGGGTAACCTAGGTTTCACTCTAGGGCGTTGCTCCACGAGATCGAAAAGCTAGGGACTTAGAATTCAACGCCAGAAGAATAAAATACAATATAAGTACAACAGTTTTGCCATCGTATAAAATGAATATTTGCAAACATTGTCATAGTAATGGTCATTTCTACGTTTCGGGCAACCTATGCGACACTCTACGGCGTTGCTCCACCACATCTAATAGCTACGGCCTTAAAATTCAACGCGAGACGAATAAAATGCAATATAAATACAACAGCTTTTCCATCGTATAAAATGAATAATTGCAAACAGTGTGAAAGTAATGGTCATTTCTACGTTCCTGGCAACCTAGTCTTCACTCTAGGGCGTTGCTCCACCAGATCGGATAGTTGAGGGCCTTAGTAGTCAACGCCAGAAGCATAAAATGCGATATAAATAGAACAGTTTTTCCATCATATAAAACGAGTGATAGCAACCAGTGTGGAAGTTATGGTCACTTCTACGTTCCGGGCAACCTAGGCTTCAGTTTAGGGCGTTGCTCCATCAGATCACATAGTTAGGGCCTAAGAAGTCAACGCCAGAAGCATAAAATGCAACATAAATACAACAGATTTTCCATCGTATATAATGTATATTTGCAAACAGTGTGAAAGTAATGGACATTTTTACGTACCGGGCAACCTAGGCCCCACTCTAGGGCGTTGCTCCTCCAAATGGAATAGCTAGGGCCTTAGAAGTCAACGCCAGAAGCATAAAATACAATATAGATGCAAAAGTTTTTCCATCGTATAACAGGAATAACTGCAAACAGTATGAATGTACTGGTCATTTCTACGTTCCGGGAAACCTAGGTTTCACTCTAGGTCGTTGCTCCACCATATCGAATAGCTAGGGACTTAGAATTCAACGCCATAAGAATAAAATACAATATAAGTACAACAGTTTTCCATCGTATAAAATGAATAATTGCAACCAGTGTGAAAGTTATGGTCATTCCTACATTCCGAGCAACCTAGGCTTCACCGTAGGGCGCTGCTCCACCAGATCGAATAGCTAGGTCCTTAGAAGTCAACGCCAGAAGCATAAAATACGATATAAATAGAACAGCTTTTCCATCGTATAAAAGGAATAATAGCAACCAGTGTGATAGTTATGGTCATTTCTACGTTCCGGGCAACCTAGGCTTCACTCTAGGGCGTTGCTCCACCAGATCAAACAGTTAGGACCTTAGATGTCAACACCAGAAGCATAAAATACAATAAAGGTGCAACAGTTTTTCCATCGTATAACAGGAATAACTGCAACCAGTGTGAATGTACTGGTCATTTCTACGTTCCGCGTAACCTAGGTTTCACTCTAGGGCGTTGCTCCACGAGATCGAATAGTTAGGGCCTAAGAAGTGAACGCCAGGAGAATAAAATACAATATAAGTACAACAGTTTTTCCATCGTATAAAATGAATATTTGCAAACATTGTGAAAGTAATGGTCATTTCTACGTTCCGGGCAACCCATACGACACTCTAGGGCGTTGCTCCACCACATCCAATAGCTACGGCCTTCAGAGTCAACGCCAGAAGCATAAAATACGATATAAATACAACAGCTTTTCCATCATATAAAACGAATAATGGTAACCAGTGTGAAAGTTATGGTCATTTCTACGTTCCGGTCAGCCTAGGCTTCACTCTAGGACGTTGATCCACCAGATCGAATAGTATGGGCCTATGAAGTCAACGCCAGAAGCATAAAATACAATAAAGGTGCAACAGTTTTTCCATCGTATAGCAGGAATAATTGCAACCAGTGTGAAGGTAATGGTATGTTCTACGTTCCGGGCAACCTAGGCTTCACTCTAGGGCGGTGCTCCACCAGATCAAATAGCTAGGGCCTAAGAAGTCAACGCCAGAAGCATAAATTACAATATAAGTACAACAGCTTTTACATCGTATATAATGTATATTTGCAAACAGTGTGGAAGTAATGGTCACTTCTACGTTCCGGGCAACCTAGGCTTCACTCTAGGGTGTTGCTCCACCAGATGGAAATGCTAGGGACTTAGAATCCAATGCAAGAAGCATAAAATGCAATATAAATTTAACAGCTTTTCCATCGTATAAAAGGAATAATAGCAACCAGTGTGAAAGTTATGGTCATTTCAACGTTCCGGGCAACCTAGGCTTCACCCTAGGGCGTTGTTCCATCAGATGGAATAGTTAGGGCCTAAGAAGTCAACTCCAGAAGCATAAAATACGATATAAATACAACAGCTTTTCCATCGTATATAATGTATATTAGCAACCAGTGTGAAAGTTATGGTCATTTCTACTTCCCGGGCAACCTAGGCTTCACTCTAGGGCGTTGCTCCACCAGATCGAATAGTGAGGGCCTTAGAAGTCAACGCCCGAAGCATAAAATGCAAAATAAATAGAACAGTTTTTCCATTGTATAAAACGAATAACTGCCACCATTGTGAAAGTACTGGTCATTTGCACGTTCCGGGTAACCTAGGTTTCACTCTAGGGCGTTGCTCCACCAGATCGAATAGCTAGGGGCTTAGAATTCAACGCCAGAAGGATAAAATACAATATAAGTACAACTGTCTTTCCATCGTATAAAATGAATAATTGCAGACATTGTGAAAGTAATGGTCATTTCTACGTTCCGGTCAACCTAGGCGTCACTCTAATGCGTTGCTCCACCACATCTAATAGCTACGGCCTTAGAAGTCAACGCCAGGAGCATAAAATACAATATAAATACAACAGCTTTTCCATCGTATAAAATGAATAGTTGCAAACAGTGTGAAAGTAATGGTCATGTCTACGTTCCGGGTAACCTAGGTTTTACTCTAGGGCGTTGCTCGACCAGATAGAATTGCTAGGGACTTAGAATTCAACGCCAGAAGAATAAAATACAATATAAGTACAACAGTTTTTCCATCGTATAAAATGAATATTTGCAAACATTGTGAAAGTAATGGTCATTTCTACGTTCCGGACAACCCATACGACACTCTAGGGCGTTGCTCCACCACATCCAATAGCTACGGCCTTCAGAGTCAACGCCAGAAGCATAAAATACGATATAAATACAACAGCTTTTCCATAATATAAAACGAATAATGGTAACCAGTGTGAAAGTTATGGTCATTTCTACGTTCCGGTCAACCTAGGCTTCACTCTAGGACGCTGATCCACCAGATCGAATAGTATGGGCCTATGAAGTCAACGCCAGAAGCATAAAATACAATAAAGGTGCAACAGTTTTTCCATCGTATAGCAGGAATAATTGCAACCAGTGTGAAGGTAATGGTATGTTCTACGTTCCGGGCAACCTAGGCTTCACTCTAGGGCGGTGCTCCACCAGATCAAATAGTTAGGGCCTGAGAAGTCAACGCCAGAAGCATAAATTACAATATAAGTACAACAGCTTTTACATCGTATATAATGTATATTTGCAAACAGTGTGGAAGTAATGGTCACTTCTACGTTCCGGGCAACCTAGGCTTCACTCTAGGGTGTTGCTCCACCAGATGGAATTGCTAGGGACTTAGAATCCAATGCCAGAAGCATAAAATGCAATATAAATACAACAGCTTTTCCATCGTATAAAACGAATAATTGCAACCAGTGTGAAAGTTATGGTCATTTCTACGTTCCGGGCAACCTAGGCTTCACCCTAGGGCGTTGCTCCAACAGATTGAATAGTTAGGGCCTAAGAAGTCAACGCCAGAAGCATAAAATACGATATAAATACAACAGCTTTTCCATCGTATAAAACGAATAATTGCAACCTGTGTGAAAGTTATGGTCATTTCTACGTTCCGGGCAACCTAGGCTTCACCCTAGGACGTTCCTCCAACAGATTGAATAGTTAGGGCCTTAGAAGTCAATGCCCGAAGCATAAAATGCAATAAAAATACAACAGTTTTTCCATCGTAGAGCAGGAATAATTTGCAACCAGTCTGATAGTAGTGGTCATTTCTACGTTCCGGGCAACCTAGGTTTCACTCCAGGGCGTTGCTCCACCAGATCAAACAGATAGGGCCTTAGATGTCAACACCAGAAGCATAAAATACAATAAAGGTGCAACAGTTTTTCCATCGTATAACAGGAATAACTGCAACCAGTGTGAAAGTACTGGTCATTTCTACGTGCCGGGCAACCTAGGCTTCACTCTAGGGCGTTGCTCCACCAGATCGAATAGCTAGGGCCTTAGAAGTCAACGCCCGAAGCATAAACTACAAAATAAATACAACAGTCTTTCAATCGTATAAAACGAATAATTGCAACCTGTGTGAAGGTTATGGTCATATCTACGTTCCGGACAAACTAGGCTTCACTGTAGGGTGTTGCTCCACCAGATCGAATAGGTAGGGCCATAGAAGTCAACGCCCGAAGCATAAAATACGATAAATATACGAGAGTTTTTCCATCGTATAACAGGAATAATTGCAACCAGTGTGAAAGTGATGGTCATTTCTACGTTCCAGGCAACCTTGGTTCCACTCTAGGGCGTTGTACCACCAGATCAAATAGTTATGGCCTAAGAAGTCAACGCCAGGGGCATAAAATACAACATAAATACAACAGACTTTCCATCGTATATAATGTATATTTGCAAACATTGTGAAAGTAATGGTCATTTCTACGTACCTGGCAACCTGGGCTCCACTCTAGGGCGTTGCTCCACCAAATCGAATAGCTAGGGCCTTAGATGTCAAAGCCAGAAGCATAAAATACGATATAAATAGAACAGCTTTTCCATCGTATAAAAGGAATAAATGCAAACAGTGTGAAGGTAATGGTCATTTCTACGTTCCGCGCAACCTAGGCTTCACGCTAAGGCGTTGTTCCACCAGATCGAATAGTTAGGGCCTAAGAAGTCAACACGAGAATAATAAAATACAAAATAAACACAACAGCCTTTACACCCTATAAAACCAGTAATTGCAACCTGTGTGAAGGATAGGGTCATATCTACGTTCCGGGCAACATAGGCTTCACTGTAGAGCGTTCCTCCACCAGATCGAAATGTTAGGGCCTAAGAAGTCAACGCCCGAAGCATAAAATACGATATAAATCCAACAGCATTGCCATCGTATAAAATGAATAATTGCAAACAGTGTGAAATTAATGGACATTTCTACGTACCGGGCAACCTAGGCCCCACTCTAGGGAGTTGCTCCACCAAATCGAATAGCTAGGGCCTTAGAAGTCAACGCCAGAAGCATAAAATACAATATAGATACAAAAGTTTTTCCATCGTATAACAGGAATAACTGCAAACAGTATGAAAGTACTGGTTATTTCTACGTTCCTGGAAACCTAGGTTTCACTCTAGGTCGTTGCTCCACCATATCGAATAGCTAGGGACTTAGAATTCAACGCCATAAGAATAAAATACAATATAAGTACAACAGTTTTACATCGTATAAAATGAATAATTGCAACCAGTGTGAAAGTTATGGTCATTTCTACATTTCGAGCAACCTAGGTTTCACTCTGGGGCGTTGCTACACCTGATCGAGTAGTTAGGGGCTTAGAAGTCAACGCCAGAAGCATAAAATACAATAAAGATGCAACAGTTTTTCCATCGTATAACAGGAATAACTGCAAACAGTGTGAAAGTACTGGTCATTTCTACGTTCCGGGTAACCTAGGTTTCACTCTAGGGCGTTGCTCCACCAGATCAAATAGGTAGGGACATAGAATTCAACGCCATAAGTATAAAATACAATAGAAATATAACAGTTTTTCCATCTTATAAAACGAATATTAGCAACCAGTGTCAAAGTTATGGTCATTTCAACGTTCCGGGCAATCTAGGCTTCACTCTAGGGCGTTGCTCCTCTAGATCAATCTGTTAGGGCCTTAGAAGTCAACGCCCGAAGCATAAAATGCAAAATAAATAGAACAGTTTTTCCATTGTATAACACGAATAAATGCTAGCAGTGTAAAAGTTATGGTCATTTCTACGTTCCGGGCAACCTAGGCTTCACCCTAGGGCGTTGTTCCACCAGATCGAATAGTTAGGGCCTAAGAAGTGAACGCCAGAAGCATAAAATACAATATAAATACAACAGTTTTTCCATCATATAGAACGAATGATAGCAACCAGTATGGAAGTTATGGTCTCTTCTACGTTTCGGGCAACCTAGGCTTCACTCTAGGGCGTTGCTCCACCAGATCAAATAGTTAGGCCCCAAGAAGTCAACGCCAGAAGCATAAAATGCAACATAAATACAACAGATTTTCCATCGTATATAATGTATATTTGCAAACAGTGTGAAAGTAATGGACATTTCTACGTACCGGGCAACCTAGGCCCCACTCTAGGGCGTTGCTCCACCAAATCGGATAGCTAGGGCCTTAGAAGTCAACGCCGGAAGCATAAAATACAATATAGGTGCAAAAGTTTTTCCATCGTATAACAGGAATAACTGCAAACAGTATGAAAGTACAGGTCATTTCTACGTTCCGGGTAACCTAGGTTTCACTCTAGGGCGTTGCTCCACCTGATCGAATAGTTAGGGCCTTGGAAGTCAACGCCAGAAGCATAAAATACAATAAAGATGCAACAGTTTTTCCATCGTATAACAGGAATAACTGCAAACAGTGTGAAAGTACTGGTCATTTCTACGTTCCGGGTAACCTAGGTTTCGCTGTAGGGCGTTGCTCCACCAGATCGAATAGCTAGGGACTTAGAATTCAACGCCATAAGAATAAAATACAATATAAATATAACAGTTTTTCCATCGTATAAAACGAATATTAGCAACCAGAGTGAAAGTTATGGTCATTTCAACGTTCCGGGCAATCTAGGCTTCACCCTAGGGCGTTGTTCCATCAGATAGCATAGTTAGGGCCTAAGAAGTCAACGCCAGAAGCATAAAATACGATATAAATGCAACAGCTTTTCCATCGTATAAAACGAATAATTGCAACCAGTGTAAAAGTTATGGATATTCCTACGTTCCGGGCAACCTAGGCTTCACCCTAGGGCGTTGCTCCAACAGATTGAATAGTTGGGGCCTAAGAAGTCAACGCCAGAAGCATAAAATACGACATAAATACAACAGTTTTTCCATCATATGAAACGAATAATTGCAACCAGTATGAAAGTGATGGTCATTTCTACGTACCGGGCAACCTAGGCTTCACTTTAGGGCGTTGCTCCACCAGATCGAATAGTTAGGGCCTTAGAAGTCAACGCCAGAAGCATAAGCTACAATAAAGATACAACAGTTTTTCCATCGTATAACAGGAATAACTGCAAACAGTGTGAAGGTACTGGTCATTTCTACGTTCCGGGTAACCTAGGTTTCACTCTAGGGCGTTGCTCCACGAGATCGAAAAGCTAGGGACTTAGAATTCAACGCCAGAAGAATAAAATACGATATAAGTACAACAGTTTTGCCATCGTATAAAATGAATATTTGCAAACATTGTCATAGTAATGGTCATTTCTACGTTTCGGGCAACCTATGCGACACTCTACGGCGTTGCTCCACCACATCTAATAGCTGCGGCCTTAAAATTCAACGCGAGACGAATAAAATGCAATATAAATACAACAGCTTTTCCAACGTATAAAATGAATAATTGCAAACAGTGTGAAAGTAATGGTCATTTCTACGTTCCGGGCAACCTAGTCTTCACTCTAGGGCGTTGCTCCACCAGATCGGATAGTTGAGGGCCTTAGTAGTCAACGCCAGAAGCATAAAATACGATATAAATAGAACAGTTTTTCCATCATATAAAACGAGTGATAGCAACCAGTGTGGAAGTTATGGTCACTTCTACGTTCCGGGCAACCTAGGCTTCAGTTTAGGGCGTTGCTCCACCAGATCACATAGTTAGGGCCTAAGAAGTGAACGCCAGAAGCATAAAATACAATATAATTACAACAGTTTATTCATCATATAAAACGAATGATAGCAACCAGTGTGAAAGTTATGGTCATTTCTACGTTCCGGGCAACCTAGGCTGCACTCTAGGCCGTTGTTCCACCAGATCGAATAGTTAGGGCCTAAGAAGTGAACGCCAGAAGCATAAAATACAATATAAATACAACAGTTTTTCCATCATATAAAACGAATGATAACAACCAGTGTGAAAGTTATGGTCATTTCTACGTGCCGGGCAACCTAGGCTTCACTCTAGTGCGTTGCTCCACCAGATCACATAGCTAGAGCCTAAGAAGTCAACGCCAGAAGCATAAAATGCAACATAAATACAACAGATTTTTCATCGTATATAATGTATATTTGCAAACAGTGTGAAAGTAATGGACATTTCTACGTACCGGGCGACCTAGGCCCCACTCTAGGGCGTTGCTCCACCAAATCGAATAGCTAGGGCCTTAGAAGTCAACGCCAGAAGCATAAAATACAATATAGATGCAAAAGCTTTTCCATCGTATAACAGGAATAACTGCAAACAGTATTAAAGTACTGGTTATTTCTACGTTCCGGGAAACCTAGGTTTCACTCTAGGTCGTTGCTCCACCATATCGAATAGCTAGGGACTTAGAATTCAACGCCATAAGTATAAAATACAATAGAAATATAACAGTTTTTCCATCGTATAAAACGAATATTAGCAACCAGTGTGAAAGTTATGGTCATTTCAACGTTCCGGGCAATCTAGGCTTCACCCTAGGGCGTTGTTCCATCAGATGGAATAGTTAGGGCCTAAGAAGTCAACGCCAGAAGCATAAAATACGATATAAATACAACAGCTTTTCCATCGTATAAAACGAATAATTGCAGCCAGTGTGAAAGTTATGGTCATTTCTACGTTCCGGGCAACCTAGGCTTCACCCTAGGGCGTTGCTCCAACAGATTGAATAGTTAGGGCCTAAGATGTCATCGCCAGAAGCATAAAATACGATATAAATACAACAGCTTTTCCATCGTATAAAACGAATAATTGCAACCTGTGTGAGAGTTATGGTCATTTCTACGTTCCGGGCAACCTAGGCTTCACTCTATGTCGTTCTGCCACCACATCGAATAGCTACGGCCACAGAAGTCAATGCCTGAAGTATAAAATACAATAAAAATACAACAGTCTTTCCATCCCATAACAGGAATAATTGCAACCCGTGTGAAAGTGATGGTCATTTCTACGTTCCGGGCAACCTATGCTTCGCTCTAGGGCGTTGCTCCTCCGGATCGAATAGTTGAGGGCCTTAGAAGTCAACGCCCGAATCATAAAAGGCAATAAAAATACAACAGTTTTTCCATCGTATAACAGGATTAATTGCAACCAGTTTGAAAGTGATGGTCATTTCTACGTTCCGGGCAACGTATGTTTCACTCTAGGGCGTTGCCCCACGAGATCGAAAAGCTAGGGACTTAGCATTCAACGCTAGAAGAATAAAATACAATATAAGTACAACAGTTTTTCCATCGTATAAAATGAATATTTGAATGCATTGTGAAAGTAATGGTCATTTCTACTTTCCGGGCAACCTATGCGACACTCTAGAGCGTTGCTCCACCACATCTAATAGCTACGGCCTTAAAAGTCATCGCCAGAAGAATAAAATGCAATATATATACAACAGCTTTTCCATCGTATAAAATGAATAATTGCAAACAGTGTGAAAGTAATGGTCATTTGTACGTTCCGGGCAACCTAGGCTTCACTCTAGTGCGTTGCTCCACCAGATCGAATAGTTGAGGGCCTTAGAAGTCAACGCCAGAAGCATAAAGTACGATATAAATACAACAGCTTTTCCATCGTATATAATGTATATTTGCAAACAGTGTGGAAGTAATGGTCATTTCTACTTCCCGGGCAACCTGGGCTTCACTCTAGGGCGTTGCTCCACCGGATCGAATAGTTAGGTCCTTAGAAGTCAACGCCCGAAGCATAAAATGCAAAATAAATAGAACAGTTGTTCCATTGTATAAAACGAATAACTGCAACCAGTGTGAAAGTACTGGACATTTCTACGTTCCGGGCAACCTAGGCTTCACTCTAGGGCGTTGCTCCACCAGATCGAATAGCTAGCGCCTTAGAAGTCAACGCCCGAAGCATAAAATACAAAAAAATAGAACAGTTTTTCCATGTGTAAAACGAATAATTGCTACCAGTGTGAACGTTATGGTCATATCTACGTTCCGGGCAACCTAGGCTTGACCCTAGGGCGTTGTTCCACCAGATGGAATAGTTAGGGCCTAAGAAGTCAACGCCAGAAGCATAAAATACGATACAAATACAACAGCTTTTCCATCGTAGAAAACGAATAACTGCAACCAGTGTGAAAGTACTGGTCATTTCTACGTGCCGGGCAACCTAGGCTTCACTCTAGGGCGTTGCTCCACCAGATCAAACAGTTAGGGCCTTAGATGTCAACGCCACATGCACAAAATACAATGAAGGTGCAACAGTTTTTCCATCGTATAACAGAAATAACTGCAACCAGTGTGAAAGTACTGGTCATTTCTACGTTCCGGGTAACCTAGGTTTCACTCTAGGGCGTTGGCCCACCAGATAGAATAGCTAGGGACTTATAATTCAACGCCAGAAGAATAAAATACAATACAAGTACAACAGCTTTTCCATCGTATAAAATGTATATTTGCAAAAATTGTGAAAGTAATGGTCATTTCTACGTTCCGGGCAACCTATGCGACACTCAAGGGCGTTGCTCCACCACATCTAATAGCTACGGACTTAGGAGTCAACGCTAGATGCATAAAATACGATATAAATACAACAGCTTTTCCATCGTATAAAGCGAATAATGGCAACCAGTGTGAAAGTTATGGTCATTTCTACGTTCCAGTCAACCTAAGCTACACTCAAGGACGTTGCTCCACCAGATCGAATAGTTAGGGCCTATGAGGTCAACGCCAGAAGCATAAAATACAATAAAGGTGCAACAGTTTTTCCATCGTGTAACAGGAATAATGGCAACCAGTGTGATTGTTATGGTCATTTCTACTTCGCGGGCAACCTAGGCTTCACTCTAGGGCGTTGCTCCACCAGATCGAATAGTTAGGGCCTTAGAAGTCAGAGCCCGAAGCATAAAATGCAAAATAAATAGAACAGTTTTTCCATTGTATCAAACGAATAACTGCAACCAGTGTGAAAGTACTGGTCATTTCTACGTTCCGGGCAACCTAGGCTTCACTCTAGGGCGTTGCTCGACCAGATCGAATAGCTAGGGACTTAGAATTCAACGCCAGAAGGATAAAATACAATATAAGTACAACAGTTTTTCCATCGCATAAAATGAATAATTGCAGACATTGTGAAAGTAATGGTCATTTCTACGTTCCGGTCAACCTAGGCGTCACTCTAGGGCGTTGCTCCACCACATCTAATAGCTACGGCCTTAGAAGTCAACGCCAGGAGCATAAAATACAATATAAATACAACATCTTTTCGATCGTATAAAATGAATAATTGCAAACAGTGTGAAAGTAATGGTCATTTCTACGTTCCCGAAAACCTAGGCGTCACTCTAGGGCGTTGCTCCACCATATCTAGTAGCTACGGCCTTAGAAGTCAACGCCAGAAGCACAAAATACAATAAAAATGCAGCAGTCTTTCCATCGTATAGCATGACTAATTGCAACCAGTGCGAAAGTAATGCTCATATCGACATTTCGGGCATCCTAGACTTAACTCTGAGGCGTTGCTCCACCAGATCGAAGAGTTAGGGCCATAGAAGTCAACGCCAGGAGCATAAACTACAAAATAAATACAACTGTCTTTCCATCGTATAAAACGAATAATTGCAACCTTTGTGATGGTTATGGACATATCTACGTTCCGGGCAACCTAGGCTTCACTGTAGGGCGGTGCTCCACCAAATCTAATAGTTAGGGCCTTAGAAGTCAACGCCCGAAGCATAAAATACAATATAAGTACAACAGTTTTTCCATCGTATAAAATGAGTGATGGCGAACATTGTGAAAGTAATGGTCATTTCTACGTTCCGGGCAACCTAGGCTTGACCCTAGGGCGTTGTTACACCAGATGGAATAGTTAGGGCCAAAGTAGTCAACACCAGAAGCATAAAATACGATACAAATACAACAGCTTTTCCATCGTAGAAAACGAATTATGGCAGACATTGTGAAAGTAATGGCCGTTTCTACGTTCCGAGAAACCTAGGCTTCACTCTAGGGCGTTGCTCCACCAGATCGAATAGTTAGGGCCTTAGAAGTGAACGCCAGAAGCATAAAATACAATAAAGATGCAACAGTTTTTCCACCATACAACAGGAATAACTGCAAACAGTGTGAAAGTACTGGTCAATTCTACTTCCCGGGCAACCTAGGCTTCACTCTAGGGCGTTCCTCCACCATATCGCATAGTTAGGGCCTTAGAAGTCAGCGCCCGAAGCATAAAATGCAAAATAAATAGAACAGTTGTTCCATTGTATAAAACGAATAACTGCAACCAGTGTGAAAGTACTGGTCATTTCTACGTTCCGGCAACCTAGGCTCCACCCTAGGGCGTTGTTCCACCAGATCGAATAGTTAGGGCCTAAGAAGTCAACGCCAGAAGCATAAAATACGATATAAATACAACAGCTTTTCCATCGTACAAAACGAATAATGGTAACCAGTGTGAAAGTTATGGTCATTTCTACGTTCCGGTCAACATAGGCTTCACTCTAGGACGTTGTCCACCAGATCGAATAGTTAGGGCCTATGAAGTCAACGCCAGAAGCATAAAATACGACACAAATACAACAGCGTTTCCATGGTAGAAGACGGATAATGGCAACCAGTGTGAAAGTTATGGTCATTTCTACGTTTCGAGCAACCTAGGCTTTACTCTAGGCCGTTGCTCCACCAGATCGAATAGTTAGGGCCTTAGAAGTCAACGCCAGAAGCATAAAATACAATAAAGATGCAACAGTTTTTCCATCATACAACAAGAATAACTGCAAACAATGTGAAAGTACAGGTCATTTCTACGTTCCGGGTAACCTAGGTTTCACTCTAGGGCGTTGCTCCGCCAGATCGAATAGCTAGGGCCTTCGAAGTCAACGCCCGAAGCATAAAATGCAAAATAAATACAACAGTTGTTCCATTGTATAAAACGAATAACTGCAACTAGGGTGAAAGTACTGGTCATTTCTACGTTCCGGGCAACCTAGGCTTCACTCTAGGGCGTTGTTCCACCAGATGGAATGGTTAGGGCCTAAGAAGTCAACGCCAGAAGCATAAAATACGATATAAATACAACAGTTTTTCCATCGTATAAAATGAATGATTGCAGACATTGTGAAAGTAATGGTCATTTCTACGTTCCGGTCAACCTAGGCGTCACTCTAGGGCGTTGCTCCACCACATCTAATAGCTACGGCCTTAGAAGTCAACGCCTGGAGCATAAAATACAATAAAAATGCAGCAGTTTTTCCATCGTATAGCATGACTAATTGCAACCAGTGCGAAAGTAATGCTCATATCGACATTTCGGGCATCCTAGACTTAACTCTGAGGCGTTGCTCCACCAGATCGAAGAGTTAGGCCCTTAGAAATCAACGCGAGGAGCATAAACTACAAAATAAATACAACAGTCTTTCCATCGTATAAAACGAATAATTGCAACCGGTGTGAAAGTACTGGTCATTTCTACGTTCCGGGCAACCTAGGCTTGACCCTAGGGCGTTGTCCCACCGGATGGAATAGTTAGGGCCTAAGAAGTCAACGCCCGAAGCATAAAATGCAAAATAAATAGAACAGTTTTTCATTGTATAAAACGAATAACTGCAACCGGTGTGAAAGTACTGGTCATTTCTACGTTCCGGGCAACCTAGGCTTCACTCTAGGGCGTTGCTCCACCAGATCGAATAGTTAGGGCCTTAGAAGTCAACGCCAGAAGCATAAAATACAATAAAGATGCAACAGTTTTTCCGTCATACTACAGGAATAACTGCAAACAGTGTGAAAGTACTGGTCATTTCTACTTCCCGGGAAACCTAGGCTTCACTCTAGGGCGTTGCTCCACCAGATCGAATAGTTAGGGCCTTAGAAGTCAGCGCCCGAAGCATAAAATGCAAAATAAATAGAACAGTTTTTCATTGTATAAAACGAATAACTGCAACCGGTGTGAAAGTACTGGTCATTTCTACGTTCCGGGCAACCTAGGCTTCACTCAAGGGCGTTGCTCCACCAGATCGAATAGTTAGGGCCTTAGAAGTCACCGCCAGAAGCATAAAATGCAATAAAGATGCAACAGTTTTTCCATCGTACGACAGGAATAACTGCAAACAGGGTGAAAGTACTGGTCATTTCTACGTTCCGGGTAACCTAGGTTTCACTATTGGGCGTTGCTCCACCAGATCGAATAGCTAGGGCCTTAGAAGTTAACGCCTGAAGCATAAAATACAAGAAAATAGAACAGTTTTTCCATGTGTAAAACGAATAATTGCTACCAGTGTGAACGTTATGGTCATTTCTACGTTCCGGGCAACCTAGGCTTCACTCTAGGGCGTTGCTCCACCAGATCGAATAGTTAGGGCCTAAGAAGTCAACGCCAGAAGCATAAAATACGAAATAAATACAACAGCTTTTACATCGTATAAAACGAATAATTGCAACCAGTGTGAGAGTTCTGGTCATTTCGACGTTCCGGGCAACCTAGGCTACACTCCAGGGTGATGCTCCACCAGATCGAATAGTTAGGGCCTTAGGAGTCAACGCCAGGAGCATAAGATACAATAAAAATACAACAGTCTTTTCATCGTATTACAGGAATAATTGCAATAAACGTGAAAGTAATGATCATTTCGGCGTTTCGGGCATCCTAGACTTAACTCTGATGCATTGCTCCTCCAGATCGAATAGTTGGGGCCTAAGAAGTCAATGCCAGAAGCATAAAATACAATATAAATACAACATCTTTGGCATCGACTAAATTAATAATTGCAAACAGTGTGAAAGATATGGTCATTTCTACGTTCCGGGCAACCTAGGCTTCATTCTAGGGCGTTGGTCCACCAGATCAAACAGTTAGGGCCTTAGAAGTCAACGCCCGAAACATAAAATACAAAATAAATCGAACAGGTTTTCCATTGTATAAAACGAATAATTGCTACCAGTGTGAAAGTTCTGGTCATTTCGACGTTCCGGGCAACCTAGGCTCCACTCCAGGGTGTTGCTCCACCAGATCGAATAGTTAGGGCCTTAGAAGTCAACGCCAGGAGCATAAGATACAATAAAAATACAACTGTCTTTTCATCGTATATAATGTATATTTGCAAACAGTGTGGAAGTAACGGTCATTTCTACTTCCCGGGCAACCTGGGCTTCACTCTAGGGCGTTGCTCCACCGGATCGAATAGTTAGGTCCTTAGAAGTCAACGCCAGAAGCATAAAATACAGTAAAGGTGCAACAGTTTTTCCATCGTATAACAGGAATAATTGCATCCAGTGTGAAGGTAATGGCATGTTCTACGTTCCGGGCAACCTAGGCTTCACTCTAGGGCAGTGCTCCACCAGATCAAATAGTTAGGGCCTAAGAAGTCAACGCCAGTACCATAAATTACAATATAAGTACAACAGATTTTCCATCGTATATAATGTATATTTGCAAACAGTGTGGAAGTAATGGTCATTTCTACTTCCCGGGCAACCTGGGCTTCACTCTAGGGCGTTGCTCCACCGGATCGAATAGTTAGGTCCTTAGAAGTCAACGCCCGAAGCATAAAACGCAAAATAAATAGAACAGTTGTTCCATTGTATAAAACGAATAACTGCAACCAGTGTGAAAGTACTGGACATTTCAACGTTCCGGGCAACCTAGGCTTCACTCTAGGGCGTTGCTCCACCAGGTCGAATAGTTAGGGCCTTAGAAGTCAACGCCCGAAGCATAAAATGCAAAATAAATAGAACAGTTTTTCCGCTGTATAAAACGAACAACTGCAACCAGTGTGAAAGTACTGGTCATTTCTACGTTCCGGGTAATCTAGGCTTCACTCTAGTGCGTTGCTCCACCAAATCGAATAGTTAGGGCCTTAGAAGCCAACGCCCGAAGCATAAAATACAATATAAGTACAACAGTTTTTCCATCGTATAAAATGAATGATTGCGAACATTGTGAAAGTAATGGTCATTTCTACGTTCCGGGCAACCTAGGCTTGACCCTAGGGCGTTGTTCCACCGGATGGAATAGTTAGGGCCTAAGAATTCAACGCCAGAAGCATTAAATACGATACAAATACAACAGCTTTTCCATCGTAGGAAACGAATAATTGCAGGCATTGTGAAAGTAATGGTCGTTTCTACGTTCCGAGCAACCTAGGCTTCACTCTAGGGCGTTGCTCCACCAGATCGAATAGTTAGGGCCTTAGAAGTCAACGCCAGAAGCATAAAATACAATAAAGATGCATCAGTTTTTCCATCATACAACAGGAATAACTGCAAACAGTGTGAAAGTACTGGTCATTTCTACTTCCCGGGAAACCTAGGCTTCACTCTAGGGCGTTGCTCCACCAGATCGAATAGTTAGGGCCTTAGAAGTCAGCGCCCGAAGCATAAAATGCAAAATAAATAGAACAGTTTTTCATTGTATAAAACGAATAACTGCAACCGGTGTGAAAGTACTGGTCATTTCTACGTTCCGGGCAACCTAGGCTTCACTCAAGGGCGTTGCTCCACCAGATCGAATAGTTAGGGCCTTAGAAGTCAACGCCAGAAGCATAAAATACAATAAAGATGCAACAGTTTTTCCATCGTACAACAGGGATAACTGCAAACATTGTGAAAGTACTGGTCATTTCTACGTTCCGGGTACCCTAGGTTCCACTATTGGTCGTTGCTCCACCAGATCGAATAGCTAGGGCCTTAGAAGTTAACGCCTGAAGCATAAAATACAAAAAAATAGAACAGTTTTTCCATGTGTAAAACGAATAATTGCTACCAGTGTGAACGTTATGGTCATTTCTACGTTCCGGGCAACCTAGGCTTCACTCTAGGGCGTTGCTCCACCAGATCGAATAGTTAGGGCCTTAGAAGTCAACGCCAGAAGCATAAAATACAATAAAGATGCAACAGTTTTTCCGTCATACAACAGGAATAACTGCAAACAGTGTGAAAGTACTGGTCATTTCTACTTCCCGGGAAACCTAGGCTTCACTCTAGGGCGTTGCTCCACCAGATCGAATAGTTAGGGCCTTAGAAGTCAGCGCCCGAAGCATAAAATGCAAAATAAATAGAACAGTTTTTCATTGTATAAAACGAGTAACTGCAACCGGTGTGAAAGTACTGGTCATTTCTACGTTCCGGGCAACCTAGGCTTCACCCTACGGCGTTGTTCCACCAGATCGAATAGTTAGGGCCTAAGAAGTGAACGCCAGAAGCATAAAATACAATATAAATACAACAGTTTTTTCACCGTATAAAACGAATAATTGCAACCAGTATGAAAGTTATGGTCATTTCTACTTTCCGGGCAACCTAGACCTCACTCTAGGGCGTTGCCCCACCAGATCGAACAGTTAGGGCCTTAGAAGTCAACGCCCGAAGCATAAAATACAAAATAAATATTACAGTTTTTCAATCGTATAAAACGAATAATTTCTACCAGTGTGGAAGTTATGGGCATTTCTACTTTCCGGGCAACCTAGGCTTCACCCTAGGGAGTTGTTCCACCAGATGGAATAGTTAGGGCCTAAGAAGTCAACGCCAGAAGCATAAAACACGATATAAATACAACAGTTTTTCCATCGTATAAAACGAATAATTGCAACCAGTGTGAAAGTAATGGTCATTTCTACGTTCCGAGCAACCTAGGCTTCACTCTAGGGAGTTGCACCACCAGATCGAATAGTTAGGGCCTTAGAAGTCAACGCCCGAAGCATAAAATACAAAATATATAGGACAGTCTTTCCATCGTATAAAACGAATAATTGCTACCAGTTTGAAAGTTATGGTCATTTCTACTTTCCAGGCAACCTAGGCGTCACCCTAGGGCGTTGTTCCACCAGATGGAATAGTTAGGGCCTAAGAAGTCAACGCCAGAAGCATAAAATACGATATAAATACGGCAGCTTTTCCATCGTATAAAACGAATAATTGCAACCAGTGTGATAGTTATGCTCATTTCTACGTTCCGGGCAACCTAGGCTTCACCCTAGGGCGCTGCTCCAACAGACCGAATAGCTAGGGCCTTAAAAGGCAATGCCCGAAGCATAAAATGCAATAAAAATACAACAGTTTTTCCATCGTATAACAGGAATAATTGCAACCAGTGTGAAAGTAATGGTCATTCCTACGTTCCGGGCAACCTAGGTTTCACCCCAGGGCGTTGCTCCACCAGATCGAATAGTTAGGTCATAAGAAGTCAACGCCAGAAGCATAAAATACGATATAAATACAACAGCTTTTCCATCGTATAAAACGAATAATTGCAACCAGTGCGAAAGTTATGGTCATTCCTACGTTCCGGGCTACCTAGGCTTCACCCTAGGGCGTTGCTCCAACAGATTGAATAGTTAGGGCCTTAAAAGTCAATGCCCGAAGCATAAAATGCAATAAAAATACAACAGTTTTTCCATCGTATAACAGGAATAATTGCAACCAGTGTGAAAGTAATGGTCATTCCTACGTTCCGGGCAACCTAGGTTTCACTCCAGGGCGTTGCTCCACCAGATCGAATAGTTAAGTCATAAGAAGTCAACGCCAGAAGCATAAAATACGATATAAATACAACAGCTTTTCCATCGTATAAAACGAATAATTGCAACCAGTGTGGAAGTAATGGTCATTTCTACGTTCCGAGCGACCTAGGCGTCACTCTAGGGCGTTGCTCCACCAGATCGAATAGCTAGGGACTTAGAATTCATCGCTAAAAGCATAAAGTAGAATCAAAATACAACAGTTTTTCCAGCGTATAACAGGAATAATTGCAACCAGTGTGAAAGGAATGGTCATTTCTACGTTCCGGGCAACCTAGGTTTCACTCTAGGGCGTTGCTCCACCAGGTCGAATAGTTAGGGCCTAAGAAGTCAACGCCAGAAGAATAAAATACGATATAAATACAACAGTCTTTTCATCGTATTACAGGAATAATTGCAATAAGCGTGAAAGTAATGATCATTTCGGCGTTTCGGGCATCCTAGACTTAACTCTGATGCATTGCTCCTCCAGATCGAATAGTTGGGGCCTAAGAAGTCAATGCCAGAAGCATAAAATACAATATAAATACAACAGCTTTGGCATCGAATAAATTAATAATTGCAAACAGTGTGAAAGATATGGTCATTTCTACGTTCCGGGCAACCTAGGCTCATTCTAGGGCGTTGGTCCACCAGATCGAATAGTTAGGGCCTAAGAAGTCAACACCAGAAGAATAAAATACAAAATAAATACAACAGCCTTTACACAGTATAAAACGAATAATTGCAACCTGTGTGAAGGTTATGGTCATATCTACGTTCCGGTCAACCTAGGCTTCACTGTAGGTTGTTGTTCCACCAGATAGAATAGGTAAGGCCATACAAGTCAACGCCCGAAGCATAAAATACAATAAATATACAAGAGTTTTTCCATCGTATAACAGGAATAATTGCAACCAGTGTGAAAGTGATGGACATTTCTACGTTCCGGGCAACCTAGGCTTCACTCTAGGGCGTTGTTCCACCAGATCGAAATGTTAGGGCCTAAGAAGTCAATGCAAGAAGCATAATATACAATATAAATATAACAGCTTTTCCATCGTATAAAACGAATAATGGTAACCAGTGTGAAAGTTATGGTCATTTCTACGTTCCGGTCAACATAGGCTTCACTCTAGGACGTTGTCCACCAGATCGAATAGTTAGGGCCTATGAAGTCAACGCCAGAAGCATAAAATACGACACAAATACAACAGCGTTTCCATGGTAGAAGACGGATAATGGCAACCAGTGTGAAAGTTATGGTCATTTCTACGTTCCGAGCAACCTAGGCTTTACTCTAGGCCGTTGCTCCACCAGATCGAATAGTTAGGGCCTTAGAAGTCAACGCCAGAAGCATAAAATACAATAAAGATGCAACAGTTTTTCCATCATACAACAAGAATAACTGCAAACAATGTGAAAGTACAGGTCATTTCTACGTTCCGGGTAACCTAGGTTTCACTCTAGGGCGTTGCTCCGCCAGATCGAATAGCTAGGGCCTTCGAAGTCAACGCCCGAAGCATAAAATGCAAAATAAATACAACAGTTGTTCCATTGTATAAAACGAATAACTGCAACCAGGGTGAAAGTACTGGTCATTTCTACGTTCCGGGCAACCTAGGCTTCACTCTAGGGCGTTGTTCCACCAGATGGAATGGTTAGGGCCTAAGAAGTCAACGCCAGAAGCATAAAATACGATATAAATACAACAGTTTTTCCATCGTATAAAATGAATGATTGCAGACATTGTGAAAGTAATGGTCATTTCTACGTTCCGGTCAACCTAGGCGTCACTCTAGGGCGTTGCTCCACCACATCTAATAGCTACGGCCTTAGAAGTCAACGCCAGGAGCATAAAATACAATAAAAATGCAGCAGTTTTTCCATCGTATAGCATGACTAATTGCAACCAGTGCGAAAGTAATGCTCATATCGACATTTCGGGCATCCTAGACTTAACTCTGAGGCGTTGCTCCACCAGATCGAAGAGTTAGGCCCTTAGAAATCAACGCGAGGAGCATAAACTACAAAATAAATACAACAGTCTTTCCATCGTATAAAACGAATAATTGCAACCGGTGTGAAAGTACTGGTCATTTCTACGTTCCGGGCAACCTAGGCTTGACCCTAGGGCGTTGTCCCACCGGATGGAATAGTTAGGGCCTAAGAAGTCAACGCCCGAAGCATAAAATGCAAAATAAATAGAACAGTTTTTCATTGTATAAAACGAATAACTGCAACCGGTGTGAAAGTACTGGTCATTTCTACGTTCCGGGCAACCTAGGCTTCACTCTAGGGCGTTGCTCCACCAGATCGAATAGTTAGGGCCTTAGAAGTCAACGCCAGAAGCATAAAATACAATAAAGATGCAACAGTTTTTCCGTCATACTACAGGAATAACTGCAAACAGTGTGAAAGTACTGGTCATTTCTACTTCCCGGGAAACCTAGGCTTCACTCTAGGGCGTTGCTCCACCAGATCGAATAGTTAGGGCCTTAGAAGTCAGCGCCCGAAGCATAAAATGCAAAATAAATAGAACAGTTTTTCATTGTATAAAACGAATAACTGCAACCGGTGTGAAAGTACTGGTCATTTCTACGTTCCGGGCAACCTAGGCTTCACTCAAGAGCGTTGCTCCACCAGATCGAATAGTTAGGGCCTTAGAAGTCACCGCCAGAAGCATAAAATGCAATAAAGATGCAACAGTTTTTCCATCGTACGACAGGAATAACTGCAAACAGGGTGAAAGTACTGGTCATTTCTACGTTCCGGGTAACCTAGGTTTCACTATTGGGCGTTGCTCCACCAGATCGAATAGCTAGGGCCTTAGAAGTTAACGCCTGAAGCATAAAATACAAGAAAATAGAACAGTTTTTCCATGTGTAAAACGAATAATTGCTACCAGTGTGAACGTTATGGTCATTTCTACGTTCCGGGCAACCTAGGCTTCACTCTAGGGCGTTGCTCCACCAGATCGAATAGTTAGGGCCTAAGAAGTCAACGCCAGAAGCATAAAATACGAAATAAATACAACAGCTTTTACATCGTATAAAACGAATAATTGCAACCAGTGTGAGAGTTCTGGTCATTTCGACGTTCCGGGCAACCTAGGCTACACTCCAGGGTGATGCTCCACCAGATCGAATAGTTAGGGCCTTAGGAGTCAACGCCAGGAGCATAAGATACAATAAAAATACAACAGTCTTTTCATCGTATTACAGGAATAATTGCAATAAACGTGAAAGTAATGATCATTTCGGCGTTTCGGGCATCCTAGACTTAACTCTGATGCATTGCTCCTCCAGATCGAATAGTTGGGGCCTAAGAAGTCAATGCCAGAAGCATAAAATACAATATAAATACAACATCTTTGGCATCGACTAAATTAATAATTGCAAACAGTGTGAAAGATATGGTCATTTCTACGTTCCGGGCAACCTAGGCTTCATTCTAGGGCGTTGGTCCACCAGATCAAACAGTTAGGGCCTTAGAAGTCAACGCCCGAAACATAAAATACAAAATAAATCGAACAGGTTTTCCATTGTATAAAACGAATAATTGCTACCAGTGTGAAAGTTCTGGTCATTTCGACGTTCCGGGCAACCTAGGCTCCACTCCAGGGTGTTGCTCCACCAGATCGAATAGTTAGGGCCTTAGAAGTCAACGCCAGGATCATAAGATACAATAAAAATACAACTGTCTTTTCATCGTATATAATGTATATTTGCAAACAGTGTGGAAGTAACGGTCATTTCTACTTCGCGGGCAACCTGGGCTTCACTCTAGGGCGTTGCTCCACCGGATCGAATAGTTAGGTCCTTAGAAGTCAACGCCAGAAGCATAAAATACAGTAAAGGTGCAACAGTTTTTCCATCGTATAACAGGAATAATTGCATCCAGTGTGAAGGTAATGGCATGTTCTACGTTCCGGGCAACCTAGGCTTCACTCTAGGGCAGTGCTCCACCAGATCAAATAGTTAGGGCCTAAGAAGTCAACGCCAGTACCATAAATTACAATATAAGTACAACAGATTTTCCATCGTATATAATGTATATTTGCAAACAGTGTGGAAGTAATGGTCATTTCTACTTCCCGGGCAACCTGGGCTTCACTCTAGGGCGTTGCTCCACCGGATCGAATAGTTAGGTCCTTAGAAGTCAACGCCCGAAGCATAAAACGCAAAATAAATAGAACAGTTGTTCCATTGTATAAAACGAATAACTGCAACCAGTGTGAAAGTACTGGACATTTCAACGTTCCGGGCAACCTAGGCTTCACTCTAGGGCGTTGCTCCACCAGATCGAATAGTTAGGGCCTTAGAAGTCAACGCCCGAAGCATAAAATGCAAAATAAATAGAACAGTTTTTCCGCTGTATAAAACGAATAACTGCAACCAGTGTGAAAGTACTGGTCATTTCTACGTTCCGGGTAATCTAGGCTTCACTCTAGTGCGTTGCTCCACCAAATCGAATAGTTAGGGCCTTAGAAGCCAACGCCCGAAGCATAAAATACAATATAAGTACAACAGTTTTTCCATCGTATAAAATGAATGATTGCGAACATTGTGAAAGTAATGGTCATTTCTACGTTCCGGGCAACCTAGGCTTGACCCTAGGGCGTTGTTCCACCGGATGGAATAGTTAGGGCCTAAGAATTCAACGCCAGAAGCATTAAATACGATACAAATACAACAGCTTTTCCATCGTAGGAAACGAATAATTGCAGGCATTGTGAAAGTAATGGTCGTTTCTACGTTCCGAGCAACCTAGGCTTCACTCTAGGGCGTTGCTCCACCAGATCGAATAGTTAGGGCCTTAGAAGTCAACGCCAGAAGCATAAAATACAATAAAGATGCATCAGTTTTTCCATCATACAACAGGAATAACTGCAAACAGTGTGAAAGTACTGGTCATTTCTACTTCCCGGGAAACCTAGGCTTCACTCTAGGGCGTTGCTCCACCAGATCGAATAGTTAGGGCCTTAGAAGTCAGCGCCCGAAGCATAAAATGCAAAATAAATAGAACAGTTTTTCATTGTATAAAACGAATAACTGCAACCGGTGTGAAAGTACTGGTCATTTCTACGTTCCGGGCAACCTAGGCTTCACTCAAGGGCGTTGCTCCACCAGATCGAATAGTTAGGGCCTTAGAAGTCAACGCCAGAAGCATAAAATACAATAAAGATGCAACAGTTTTTCCATCGTACAACAGGGATAACTGCAAACATTGTGAAAGTACTGGTCATTTCTACGTTCCGGGTACCCTAGGTTCCACTATTGGTCGTTGCTCCACCAGATCGAATAGCTAGGGCCTTAGAAGTTAACGCCTGAAGCATAAAATACAAAAAAATAGAACAGTTTTTCCATGTGTAAAACGAATAATTGCTACCAGTGTGAACGTTATGGTCATTTCTACGTTCCGGGCAACCTAGGCTTCACTCTAGGGCGTTGCTCCACCAGATCGAATAGTTAGGGCCTTAGAAGTCAACGCCAGAAGCATAAAATACAATAAAGATGCAACAGTTTTTCCGTCATACAACAGGAATAACTGCAAACAGTGTGAAAGTACTGGTCATTTCTACTTCCCGGGAAACCTAGGCTTCACTCTAGGGCGTTGCTCCACCAGATCGAATAGTTAGGGCCTTAGAAGTCAGCGCCCGAAGCATAAAATGCAAATTAAATAGAACAGTTTTTCATTGTATAAAACGAGTAACTGCAACCGGTGTGAAAGTACTGGTCATTTCTACGTTCCGGGCAACCTAGGCTTCACCCAAGGGCTTTGCTCCACCAGATCGAATAGTTAGGGCCTTACAAGTCAACGCCAGAAGCATAAAATACAATAAAGATGCAACAGTTTTTCCAACGTACGACAGGAGTAACTGTAAACAGTGTGAAAGTACTGGTCATTTCTACGTTCCGGGTAACCTAGGTTTCACTCTAGGGCGTTGTTCCACCAGATGGAATAGTTAGGGCCTAAGAAGTCAACGCCAGAAGCATAAAATACGATACAAATACAACAGCTTTTCCATCGTAGAAAACGAATAACTGCAACCAGTGTGAAAGTACTGGTCATTTCTACGTTCCGGGCAACCTAGGCTTCACTCTAGGGCGTTGCTCCACCAGATCGAATAGTTAGGGCCTTAGAAGTCAACGCCAGAAGCATAAAATACAATAAAGATGCAACGGTTTTTCCATCGTACAACAGGAATAACTGCAAACAGTGTGAAAGTACTGGTCATTTCTACGTTCCGGGTAACCTAGGTTTCACTCTAGGGCGTTGCTCCACCAGATCGAATAGCAAGCGCCTTAGAAGTCAACGCCCGAAGCATAAAGTACAAAAAAATAGAACAGTTTTTCCATGTGTAAAACGAATAATTGCTACCAGTGTGAACGTTATGGTCACTTCTACGTTCCGGGCAACCTAGGCTTGACCCTAGGGCGTTGTTCCACCAGATGGAATAGTTAGGGCCTAAGAAGTCAACGCCAGAAGCATAAAATACGATACAAATACAACAGCTTTTCCATCGTAGAAAACGAATAATGGCAACCAGTGTGAAAGTTATGGTGATTTGTACGTTCCGACCAACCTAGGCTACACTCTAGGGCCTTGCTCCACCAGATCGAACCGTTAGGGCCTTAGATGTCAACGCCACATGCATAAAATACAATAAAGGTGCAACAGTTTTTCCATCGTATAACAGGAATAACTGCAACCAGTGTGAAAGTACTGGTCATTTCTACGTTCCGGGTAACCTAGGTTTCACTCTAGGGCGTTGGTCCACCAGATAGAATAGCTAGGGACTTATAATTCAACGCCAGAAGTATAAAATACAATACAAGTACAACAGTTTTTCCATCGTATAAAATGTATATTTGCAAAAATTGTGAAAGTAATGGTCATTTCTACGTTCCGGTCAACCTGGGCGTCACTCTAGGGCGTTGCTCCACCACATCTAATAGCTACGGCCTTAGAAGTCAACGCCAGGAGCATAAAATACAATAAAAATGCAGCAGTTTTTCCATCGTATAGCATGACTAATTGCAACCAGTGCGAAAGTAATGCTCATATCGACATTTCGGGCATCCTAGACTTAACTCTCAGGCGTTGCTCCACCAGATCGTATAGTTAGGGCCTTAGAAGTCAGCGCCCGAAGCATAAAATGCAACATAAATAGAACAGTTTTTCCATTGTATAAAACGAATAACTGCAACCAGTGTGAAAGTACTGGTCATTTCTACGTTCCGGGCAACCTCGGCTTCACTCTGGGGCGTTGCTCCACCAGATCGAATAGTTAGGGCCTTAGAAGTCAACGCCAGAAGCATAAAATACAATAAAGATGCTACAGTTTTTCCGTCATACAACAGGAATAACTGCAAACAGTGTGAAAGTACTGGTCATTTCTACTTCCCGGGAAACCTAGGCTTCACTCTAGGGCGTTGCTCCACCAGATCGAATAGTTAGGGCCTTAGAAGTCAGCGCCCGAAGCATAAAATGCAAAATAAATAGAACAGTTTTTCATTGTATAAAACGAATAACTGCAACCGGTGTGAAAGTACTGGTCATTTCTACGTTCCGGGCAACCTAGGCTTCACTCAAGGGCGTTGCTCCACCAGATCGAATAGTTAGGGCCTTAGAAGTCAACGCCAGAAGCATAAAATACAATAAAGATGCAACGGTTTTTCCATCGTACAACAGGAATAACTGCAAACAGTGTGAAAGTACTGGTCATTTCTACGTTCCGGGTAACCTAGGTTTCACTATAGGGCGTTGCTCCACCAGATCGAATAGCAAGCGCCTTAGAAGTCAACGCCCGAAGCATAAAGTACAAAAAAATAGAACAGTTTTTCCATGTGTAAAACGAATAATTGCTACCAGTGTGAACGTTATGGTCACTTCTACGTTCCGGGCAACCTAGGCTTGACCCTAGGGCGTTGTTCCACCAGATGGAATAGTTAGGGCCTAACAAGTCAACGCCAGAAGCATAAAATACGATACAAATACAACAGCTTTTCCATCGTAGAAAACGAATAATGGCAACCAGTGTGAAAGTTATGGTGATTTCTACGTTCCGACCAACCTAGGCTTCACTCTAGGGCCTTGCTCCACCAGATCGAACAGTTAGGGCCTTAGATGTCAACGCCACATGCATAAAATACGATAAAGGTGCAACAGTTTTTCGATCGTATAACAGGAATAACTGCAACCAGTGTGAAAGTACTGGTCATTTCTACGTTCCGGGTAACCTAGGTTTCACTCTAGGGCGTTGGTCCACCAGATAGAATAGCTAGGGACTTATAATTCAACGCCAGAAGTATAAAATTCAATACAAGTACAACAGTTTTTCCATCGTATAAAATGTATATTTGCAAAAATTGTGAAAGTAATGGTCATTTCTACGTTCCGGTCAACCTAGGCGTCACTCTAGGGCGTTGCTCCACCACATCTAATAGCTACGGCCTTAGAAGTCAACGCCAGGAGCATAAAATACAATAAAAATGCAGCAGTTTTTCCATCGTATAGCATGACTAATTGCAACCAGTGCGAAAGTAATGCTCATATCGACATTTCGGGCATCCTAGACTTAACTCTGAGGCGTTGCTCCACCAGATCGTATAGTTAGGGCCTTAGAAGTCAGCGCCCGAAGCATAAAATGCAACATAAATAGAACAGTTTTTCCATTGTATAAAACGAATAACTGCAACCAGTGTGAAAGTACTGGTCATTTCTACGTTCCGGGCAACCTCGGCTTCACTCTGGGGCGTTGGTCTACCAGATCGAATAGTTAGGGTCTTAGAAGTCAACGCCCGAAGCATAAAATACAAAAAAATAGAACAGTTTTTCCATCGTATAAAACGAATAATAGCAGCCAGTGTGAAAGTTATGGTCATTTCTACTTCCCGGGCAACCTGGGCTTCACTCTAGGGCGTTGTTCCACCAGATCGAATAGTTAGGGCCTTAGAAGTCAACGCCCGAAGCATAAAATGCAAAATAAATAGAACAGTTTTTCCACTGTATAAAACGAATAACTGCAACCAGTGTGAAAGTACTGGTCATTTCTACGTTCCGGGTAATCTAGGCTTCACTCTAGTGCGTTGCTCCACCAGATCGAATAGCTAGGGACTTAGAATTCAACGCCAGAAGGATAAAATACAATATAAGTTCAACAGTTTTTCTATCGTATAAAATGAATAATTGCAAACAGTGTGATAGTAATGGTCATTTCTACGTTCCGGGTAACCTAGGCGTCACTCTAGGGCGTTGCTCCACCAGATCGAATAGTTAGGGCCTTAGAAGTCAGCGCCCGAAGCATAAAATGCAAAATAAATAGAACAGTTTTTCTATTGTATCAAACGAATAACTGCAACCAGTGTGAAAGTACTGGTCATTTCTACGTCCCGGGTAATCTAGGCTTCACTCTAGTACGTTGCTCCACCAGATCGAACAGTTAGGGCCTTAGATGTCAACGCCACATGCATAAAATACAATGAAGGTGCAACAGTTTTTCCATCGTATACCAGAAATAACTGCAACCAGTGTGAAAGTACTGGTCATTTCTACGTTCCGGGTAACCTAGGTTTCACTCTAGGGCGTTGGTCCACCAGATAGAATAGCTAGAGACTTATAATTCAACGCCAGAAGAATAAAATACAATACAAGTACAACAGTTTTTCCATCGTATAAAATGTATATTTGCAAAAATTGTGAAAGTAATGTTCATTTCTACGTTCCGGGCAACCTATGCGACACTCAAGGGCGTTGCTCCACCACATCTAATAGCTACGGCCTTAGGAGTCAACGCCAGATGCATAAAATACGATATAAATACAACAGCTTTTCCATCGTATAAAACGAATAATGGCAACCAGTGTGAAAGTTATGGTCATTTCTACGTTCCAGTCAACCTAGGCTACACTCAAGGACGATGCTCCACCAGATCGAATAGTTAGGGCCTATGAGGTCAACGCCAGAAGCATAAAATACAATAAAGGTGCAACAGTTTTTCCATCGTGTAACAGGAATAATGGCAACCAGTGTGATTGTTATGGTCATTTCTACTTCGCGGGCAACCTAGGCTTCACTCTAGGGCGTTGCTCCACCAGATCGAATAGTTAGGGCCTTAGAAGTAAGAGCCCGAAGCATAAAATGCAAAATAAATAGAACAGTTTTTCCATTGTATCAAACGAGTAACTGCAACCAGTGTGAAAGTACTGGTCATTTCTACGTTCCGGGCAACCTAGGCTTCACTCTAGGGCGTTGCTCGACCAGATCGAATAGTTAGGGCCTTAGAAGTCAACGCCAGGAGCATAAAATACAATATAAATACAACATCTTTTCCATCGTATAAAATGAATAATTGCAAACAGTGTAAAAGTAATGGTCATTTCTATGTTCCGGTCAACCTAGGCGTCACTCTAGGGCGTTGCTCCACCACATCTAATAGCTACGGCCTTAGAAGTCAACGCCAGGAGCATAAAATACAATATATATACAACATCTTTTCCATCGCATAAAATGAATAATTGCAGACATTGTGAAAGTAATGGTCATTTCTACGTTCCGGTCAACCTAGGCGTCACTCTAGGGCGTTGCTCCACCACATCTAATAGCTACGGCCTTAGAAGTCAACGCCAGGAGCATAAAATACAATATAAATACAACATCTTTTCCATCGTATAAAATGAATAATTGCAACCAGTGTGAAAGTTATGGTCATTTCTACGTTCCGGGCAACCTAGGCTTCACCCTAGGCCGTTGTTCCACCAGATCGAATAGTTAGGTCCTAAGAAGTGAACGCCAGAAGCATAAAATGCAATAAAAATATAACAGTTTTTCCATCGTATAGCAGGAATAATTTGCAACCAGTGTGATAGTAGTGGTCATCTCCGTTCCGAGCAACCCAGGTTTCACTCCAGGGCGTTGCTCCACCAGATCGAATAGTTACGGCCTAAGAAGTCAACGCCAGAAGCATAAAATACGATGAAGTTGCAACAGTTTTTCCATCGTATAAAACGAATAATTGCAATCAGTGTGAAAGTTATGGTCATTTCTACATTCCGAGCAACCTTGGCTTCACTCTAGGGCGTTGATCCACCAGATCGAACAGTTAGGTCCTTAGAAGTCAACGCCAGAAGCATAAAATACGATATAAATACAACAGCTTTTCCATCGTATAAAAGGAATAATTGCAAACAGTGAGAAAGTAATGGTCATTTCTACGTTCGGGCAACCTAGGCTTCACTCTACGGCGTTGTTCCACCAGATCGAATAGTTAGCGCCTAAGAAGTCAACACCTGAAGAATAAAATACAAAATAAATACAACAGCCTTTACACAGTATAAAACGAATAATTGCAACCTGTGTGAAGGTTATGGTCATATCTACGTTCCGGTCAACCTAGGCTTCACTGTAGGTTGTTGTTCCACCAGATAGAATAGGTAAGGCCATAGAAGTCAACGCCCGAAGCATAAAATCCAATAAATATACAAGAGTTTTTCCATCGTATAACAGGAATAATTGCAACCAGTGTGAAAGTGATGGACATTTCTACGTTCCGGGCAACCTAGGCTTCACTCTAGGGCGTTGTTCCACCAGACCGAAATGTTAGGGCCTAAGAAGTCAACGCAAGAAGCATAATATACAATATAAATATAACAGCTTTTCCATCGTATAAAACGAATAATAGCAATCAGTGTGAAAGTTATGGTCATTTCTAGGTTCCGGGCTACCTAGGCTTCACCCTAGGGCGTTGCTCCAACAGATTGAGTAGTTAGGGCCTTAAAAGTCAATGCCCGAAGCATAAAATGCAATAAAAATACAACAGTTTTTCCATCATATAACAGGAATAATTGCAACCAGTGTGATAGTTATGCTCATTTCTACGTTCCGGGCAAGCTAGGCTTCACCCTAGGGCGCTGCTCCAACAGATTGAATAGCTAGGGCCTTAAAAGTCAATGCCCGAAGCATAAAATGCAATAAAAATACATCAGTTTTTCCATCGTATAACAGGAATAATTGCAACCACTGTGAAAGTAATGGTCATTCCTACGTTCCGAGCAACCTAGGCGTCACTCTAGGGCGTTGCTCCACCAGATCGAATAGCTAGGGACTTAGAATTCATCGCTAAAAGCATAAAATAGGATCAAAATACAACAGTTTTTCCATCGTATAACAGGAATCATTGTAACCAGTGTGAAAGGAATGGTCATTTCTACGTTCCGGGCAACCTAGGCTTCACTCTAGGGCGTTGCTCCACCAGCTCGAATTGTTAGGGCCTAAGAAGTCAAAGCCAGAAGCATAAAATACGATATAAACACAACAGCTTTTCCATCGTATAAAACGTGTAATTGCAACCAGTGTGAAAGTTATGGTCATTTCTACGTTCCGGGCTACCTAGGCTTCACCCTACGGCGTTGTTCCACCAGATCGAATAGTTAGGGCCTAAGAAGTGAACGACAGAAGCATAAAATACAATATAAATACAACAGTTTTTTCAATGTATAAAACGAATAATTGCAACCAGTATGAAAGTTATGGTCATTTCTACTTTCCGGGCAACATAGACCTCACTCTAGGGCGTTGCCCCACCAGATCGAACAGTTAGGGCCTTAGAAGTCAACGCCCGAAGCATAAAATACAAAATAAATAGTACAGTTTTTCAATCGCATAAAACGAATAATTTCTACCAGTGTGGAAGTTATGGGCATATCTACTTTCCGGGCAACCTAGGCTTCACCCTAGGGAGTTGTTCCTCCAGATGGAATAGTTAGGGCCTAAGAAGTCAACGCCAGAAGCATAAAACACGATATAAATACAACAGTTTTTCCATCGTATAAAACGAATAATCGCAAGCAGTATGAAAGTTATGGTCATTTCTACTTTCCGAGCAACCTAGGCTTCACCCTAGGGAGTTGCACCACCAGATCGAACAGTTAGGGCCTTAGAAGTCAACGCCCGAAGCATAAAATACAAAATATATAGAACAGTTTTTCCATCGTATAAAACGAATAATTGCTACCAGTGTGAAAGTTATGGTCATTTCTACTTTCCAGGCAACCTAGGCGTCACCCTAGGGCGTTGTTCCACCAGATGGAATAGTTAGGGCCTAAGAAGTCAACGCCAGAAGCATAAAATACGATATAAATACGGCAGCTTTTCCATCGTATAAAACGAATAATTGCAACCAGTGTGATAGTTATGCTCATTTCTACGTTCCGGGCAAGCTAGGCTTCACCCTAGGGCGCTGCTCCAACAGATTGAATAGCTAGGGCCTTAAAAGTCAATGCCCGAAGCATAAAATGCAATAAAAATACATCAGTTTTTCCATCGTATAACAGGAATAATTGCAACCAGTGTGAAAGTAATGGTCATTCCTACGTTCCGAGCAACCTAGGCGTCACTCTAGGGCGTTGCTCCACCAGATCGAATAGCTAGGGACTTAGAATTCATCGCTAAAAGCATAAAATAGGATCAAAATACAACAGTTTTTCCATCGTATAACAGGAATAATTGTAACCAGTGTGAAAGGAATGGTCACTTCTACGTTCCGGGCAACGTAGGTTTCACTCTAGGGCGTCGATCCACCAGAGGGAATAGTTAGGGCCCAAGAAGTCAACGCCAGAGGCATAAAATACGATATAAATACAACAGCTTTTCCATCGTATAAAACGAATAATTGCAACCAGTGTGAAAGTAATGGTCATTTCTACGTTCCGAGCAACCTAGGCTTCACTCTAGGGAGTTGCACCACCAGATCGAATAGTTAGGGCCTTAGAAGTCAACGCCCGAAGCATAAAATACAAAATATATAGAACAGTCTTTCCATCGTATAAAACGAATAATTGCTACCAGTTTGAAAGTTATGGTCATTTCTACTTCCCAGGCAACCTAGGCGTCACCCTAGGGCGTTGTTCCACCAGATGGAATAGTTAGGGCCTAAGAAGTCAACGCCAGAAGCATAAAATACGATATAAATACGGCAGCTTTTCCATCGTATAAAACGAATAATTGCAACCAGTGTGATAGTTATGCTCATTTCTACGTTCCGGGCAACCTAGGCTTCACTCTAGGGCGCTGCTCCAACAGACCGAATAGCTAGGGCCTTAAAAGTCAATGCCCGAAGCATAAAATGCAATAAAAATACAACAGGTTTTCCATCGTATAACAGGAATAATTGCAACCAGTGTGAAAGTAATGGTCATTCCTACGTTCCGGGCAACCTAGGTTTCACTCCAAGGCGTTGCTCCAGCAGATCGAATAGTTAGGTCATAAGAAGTCAACGCCAGAAGCGTAAAATACGATATAAATACAACAGCTTTACCATCGTATAAAACGAATAATTGCAACCAGTGCGAAAGTTATGGTCAGTTCTACGTTCCGGGCTACCTAGGCTTCACCCTAGGGCGTTGCTCCAACAGATTGAATAGTTAGGGCCTTAAAAGTCAATGCCCGAAGCATAAAATGCAATAAAAATACAACAGTTTTTCCATCGTATAACAGGAATAATTGCAACCAGTGTGAAAGTAATGGTCATTCCTACGTTCCGGGCAACCTAGGTTTCACTCCAGGGCGTTGCTCCACCAGATCGAATAGTTAAGTCATAAGAAGTCAACGCCAGAAGCATAAAATACGATATAAATACAACAGCTTTTCCATCGTATAAAACGAATAATTGCAACCAGTGTGAAAGTAATGGTCATTTCTACGTTCCGAGCGACCTAGGCGTCACTCTAGGGCGTTGCTCCACCAGATCGAATAGCTAGGGACTTAGAATTCATCGCTAAAAGCATAAAGTAGAATCAAAATACAACAGTTTTTCCAGCGTATAACAGGAATAATTGCAACCAGTGTGAAAGGAATGGTCATTTCTACGTTCCGGGCAACCTAGGTTTCACTCTAGGGCGTTGCTCCACCAGGTCGAATAGTTAGGGCCTAAGAAGTCAACGCCAGAAGCATAAAATACGATATAAATACAACAGTCTTTTCATCGTATTACAGGAATAATTGCAATAAGCGTGAAAGTAATGATCATTTCGGCGTTTCGGGCATCCTAGACTTAACTCTGATGCATTGCTCCTCCAGATCGAATAGTTGGGGCCTAAGAAGTCAATGCCAGAAGCATAAAATACAATATAAATACAACAGCTTTGGCATCGTATAAATTAATAATTGCAAACAGTGTGAAAGATATGGTCATTTCTACGTTCCGGGCAACCTAGGCTCATTCTAGGGCGTTGGTCCACCAGATCAAACAGTCAGGGCCTTAGAAGTCAACGCCCGAAACATAAAATACAAAATAAATCGAACAGGTTTTCCATTGTATAAAACTATTAATTGCTACCAGTGTGAAAGTTCTGGTCATTTCGACGTTCCGGGCAACCTAGGCTTCACCCTAGGCAGTTGTTCCACCAGATGGAATAGTTAGGGCCTAAGAAGTCAACGCCAGAAGCATAAAACACGATATAAATACAACAGTTTTTCCTTCGTATAAAACGAATAATCGCAAGCAGTATGAAAGTTATGGTCATTTCTACTTTCCAAGCAACCTAGGCTTCACGCTAGGGAGTTGCACCACCAGATCGAATAGTTAGGGCCTTAGAAGCCAACGCCCGAAGCATAAAATACAAAATATACAGAACAGTTTTTCCATCGTATAAAACGAATAATTGCTACCAGTGTGAAAGTTATGGTCATTTCTACTTTCCAGGCAACATAGGCGTCACCCTAGGGCGTTGTTCCACCAGATGGAATAGTTAGGGCCTAAGAAGTCAACGCCAGAAGCATAAAATGCAATATAAATACAACAGCTTTTCCATCGTACAAAATGAATAATAGCAAACAGTGTGAAAGTAATTGTCATTTCTACGTCCCGGGCAACCTAGGCTTCACTCTAGGTCGTTGCTCCACCAGATCAAATAGCTAGCGACTTAGAATTAAACGCCAGAAGCATAGAATACAATAAAAATACAACAGTTTTTCCATCGTATAACAGGAATAATTGCAACCAGTGTGAATGTAATGGTCATTTCTGCGTTCCGGGCAACCTAGGTTTCACTCTAGGGCGTTGCTCCACCAGGTCGAGTAGTTAGGGCCTAAGAAGTCAACGCCAGAAGCATAAAATACGATATAAATACGGCAGCTTTTCCATCGTATAAAACGAATAATTGCAACCAGTGTGATAGTTATGCTCATCTCTACGTTCCAGGAAACCTAGGCTTCACCCTAGGGCGTTGCTCCAACAGATTGAATAGTTAGGGCCTTAAAAGTCAATGCCCGAAGCATAAAATGCAATAAAAAAACAACAGTTTTTCCATCATATAACAGGAATAATTGCAACCAGTTTGAAAGTGATGGTCATTTCTACGTTCCGGGCAACCTAGGCTTCACTCTAGGGCGTTGCTCCACCAGCTCGAATTGTTAGGGCCTAAGAAGTCAAAGCCAGAAGCATAAAATACGATATAAACACAACAGCTTTTCCATCGTATAAAACGTGTAATTGCAACCAGTGTGAAAGTTATGGTCATTTCTACGTTCCGGGCTACCTAGGCTTCACCCTACGGCGTTGTTCCACCAGATCGAATAGTTAGGGCCTAAGAAGTGAACGCCAGAAGCATAAAATACAATATAAATACAACAGTTTTTTCAATGTATAAAACGAATAATTGCAACCAGTATGAAAGTTATGGTCATTTCTACTTTCCGGGCAACATAGACCTCACTCTAGGGCGTTGCCCCACCAGATCGAACAGTTAGGGCCTTAGAAGTCAACGCCCGAAGCATAAAATACAAAATAAATAGTACAGTTTTTCAATCGCATAAAACGAATAATTTCTACCAGTGTGGAAGTTATGGGCATTTCTACTTTCCGGGCAACCTAGGCTTCACCCTAGGGAGTTGTTCCACCAGATGGAATAGTTAGGGCCTAAGAAGTCAACGCCAGAAGCATAAAACACGATATAAATACAACAGTTTTTCCATCGTATAAAACGAATAATCGCAAGCAGTATGAAAGTTATGGTCATTTCTACTTTCCGAGCAACCTAGGCTTCACCCTAGGGAGTTGCACCACCAGATCGAACAGTTAGGGCCTTAGAAGTCAACGCCCGAAGCATAAAATACAAAATATATAGAACAGTTTTTCCATCGTATAAAACGAATAATTGCTACCAGTGTGAAAGTTATGGTCATTTCTACTTTCCAGGCAACCTAGGCGTCACCCTAGGGCGTTGTTCCACCAGATGGAATAGTTAGGGCCAAAGAAGTCAACGCCAGAAGCATAAAATACGATATAAATACGGCAGCTTTTCCATCGTATAAAACGAATAATTGCAACCAGTGTGATAGTTATGCTCATTTCTACGTTCCGGGCAACCTAGGCTTCACCCTAGGGCGCTGCTCCAACAGATTGAATAGCTAGGGCCTTAAAAGTCAATGCCCGAAGCATAAAATGCAATAAAAATACAACAGTTTTTCCATCGTATAACAGGAATAATTGCAACCAGTGTGAAAGTGATGGTCATTCCTACGTTGCGAGCAACCTAGGCGTCACTCTAGGGCGTTGCTCCACCAGATCGAGTAGCTAGGGACTTAGAATTCATCGCTAAAAGCATAAAATAGAATCAAAATACAACAGTTTTTCAATCGTATAGCAGGAATAATTGCAACCAGTGTGAAAGGAATGGTCATTTCTACGTTCCGGGCAACGTAGGTTTCACTCTAGGGCGTCGATCCACCAGAGGGAATAGTTAGGGCCTAAGAAGTCAACGCCAGAAGCATAAAATACGATATAAATACAACAGCTTTTCCATCGTATAAAACGAATAATTGCAACCAGTGTGAAAGTAATGGTCATTTCTACGTTCCGAGCAACCTAGGCTTCACTCTAGGGAGTTGCACCACCAGATCGAATAGTTAGGGCCTTAGAAGTCAACGCCCGAAGCATAAAATACAAAATATATAGAACAGTTTTTCCATCGTATAAAACGAATAATTGCTACCAGTGTGAAAGCTATGGGCATTTCTACGTTCCGGGCAACCTAGGCTTCACCCTAGGGCGCTGCTCCAACAGATTGAATAGTTAGGGCCTTAAAAGTCAATGCCCGAAGCATAAAATGCAATAAAAATACAACAGTTTTTCCATCATATAACAGGAATAATTGCAACCAGTTTGAAAGTGATGGTCATTTCTACGTTCCGGGCAACCTAGGCTTCACTCTAGGGCGTTGCTCTACCAGCTCGAATTGTTAGGGCCTAAGAAGTCAATGCCAGAAGCATAAAATACGATATAAACACAACAGCTTTTCCATCGTATAAAACGTGTAATTGCAACCAGTGTGAAAGTTATGGTCATTTCTACGTTCCGGGCTACCTAGGCTTCACCCTACGGCGTTGTTCCACCAGATCGAATAGTTAGGGCCTAAGAAGTGAACGCCAGAAGCATAAAATACAATATAAATACAACAGTTTTTTCAATGTATAAAACGAATAATTGCAACCAGTATGAAAGTTATGGTCATTTCTACTTTCCGGGCAACCTAGACCTCACTCTAGGGCGTTGCCCCACCAGATCGAACAGTTAGGGCCTTAGAAGTCAACGCCCGAAGCATAAAATACGAAATAAATAGTACAGTTTTTCAATCGTATAAAACGAATAATTTCTAACAGTGTGGAAGTTATGGGCATTTCTACTTTCCGGGCAACCTAGGCTTCACCCTAGGGAGTTGTTCCACCAGATGGAATAGTTAGGGCCTAAGAAGTCAACCCCAGAAGCATAAAACACGATATAAATACAACAGTTTTTCCATCGTATAAAACGAATAATCGCAAGCAGTATGAAAGTTATGGTCATTTCTACTTTCCGAGCAACCTAGGCTTCACCCTAGGGAGTTGCACCACCAGATCGAACAGTTAGGGCCTTAGAAGTCAACGCCCGAAGCATAAAATACAAAATATATAGAACAGTTTTTCCATCGTATAAAACGAATAATTGCTACCAGTGTGAAAGTTATGGTCATTTCTACTTTCCAGGCAACCTAGGCGTCACCCTAGGGCGTTGTTCCACCAGATGGAATAGTTAGGGCCTAAGAAGTCAACGCCAGAAGCATAAAATACGATATAAATACGGCAGCTTTTCCATCGTATAAAACGAATAATTGCAACCAGTGTGATAGTTATGCTCATTTCTACGTTCCGGGCAACCTAGGCTTCACCCTAGGGCGCTGCTCCAACAGATTGAATAGCTAGGGCCTTAAAAGTCAATGCCCGAAGCATAAAATGCAATAAAAATACAACAGCTTTTCCATCGTACAAAATGAATAATAGCAAACAGTGTGAAAGTGATTGTCATTTCTACGTTCCGGGCAACCTAGGCTTCACTCTAGGTCGTTGCTCCACCAGATCAAATAGCTAGCGACTTAGAATTAAACGCCAGAAGCATAGAATACAATAAAAATACAACAGTTTTTCCATCGTATAACAGGAATAATTGCAACCAGTGTGAATGTAATGGTCATTTCTGCGTTCCGAGCACCCTAGGTTTCACTCTAGGGCGTTGCTCCACCAGGTCAAGTAGTTAGGGCCTAAGAAGTCAACGCCAGAAGCATAAAATACTATATAAATACGGCAGCTTTTCCATCGTATAAAACGAATAATTGCAACCAGTGTGAAAGTAATGGTCATTTCTACGTTCCGAGCAACCTAGGCGTCACTCTAGGGCGTTGCTCCACCAGATTGAATAGCTAGGGACTTAGAATTCATCGCTAAAAGCATAAAATAGAATAAAAATACAACAGTTTTTCCATCGCATAACAGGAATAATTGCAACCAGTGTGAAAGGAATGGTCATTTCTGCGTTCCGGGCACCGTAGGTTTCACTCTAGGGCGTTGATCCACCAGAGGGAATAGTTAGGGCCTAAGAAGTCAACGCCAGAAGCATAAAATAAATACAACAGCTTTTCAATCGTATAAAACGAATAATTGCAACCAGTGTGAAAGTTATGGATATTTCTCCATTCAGGCCAACCTAGGCTTCACCCTAGGGCGTTGCTCCACCAGATCGAATAGTTAGGGCCTTAGAAGTCAACGCCAGAAGCATAAAATACAATAAAAATACAACAGTTTTTCCATCGTATAACAGGAATAATTGCAACCAGTTTGAAAGTGATGGTCATTTCTACGTTCCGGGCAACCTAGGCTTCACTCTAGGGCGTTGCTCCACCAGCTCGAATTGTTAGGGCCTAAGAAGTCAATGCCAGAACCATAAAATACGATATAAACACAACAGCTTTTCCATCGTATAAAACGTGTAATTGCAACCAGTGTGAAAGTTATGGTCATTTCTACGTTCCGGGCTACCTAGGCTTCACCCTACGGCGTTGTTCCACCAGATCGAATAGTTAGGGCCTAAGAAGTGAACGCCAGAAGCATAAAATACAATATAAATACAACAGTTTTTTCAATGTATAAAACGAATAATTGCAAGCAGTATGAAAGTTATGGTCATTTCTACTTTCCGGGCAACCTAGACCTCACTCTAGGGCGTTGCCCCACCAGATCGAACAGTTAGGGCCTTAGAAGTCAACGCCCGAAGCATAAAATACGAAATAAATAGTACAGTTTTTCAATCGTATAAAACGAATAATTTCTACCAGTGTGGAAGTTATGGGCATTTCTACTTTCCGGGCAACCTAGGCTTCACCCTAGGGAGTTGTTCCACCAGATGGAATAGTTAGGGCCTAAGAAGTCAACGCCAGAAGCATAAAAGACGATATAAATACAACAGTTTTTCCATCGTATAAAACGAATAATTGCAACCAGTGTGATAGTTATGCTCATCTCTACGTTCCAGGAAACCTAGGCTTCACCCTAGGGCGTTGCTCCAACAGATTGAATAGTTAGGGCCTTAAAAGTCAATGCCCGAAGCATAAAATGCAATAAAAAAACAACAGTTTTTCCATCATATAACAGGAATAATTGCAACCAGTTTGAAAGTGATGGTCATTTCTACGTTCCGGGCAACCTAGGCTTCACTCTAGGGCGTTGCTCCACCAGCTCGAATTGTTAGGGCCTAAGAAGTCAAAGCCAGAAGCATAAAATACGATATAAACACAACAGCTTTTCCATCGTATAAAACGTGTAATTGCAACCAGTGTGAAAGTTATGGTCATTTCTACGTTCCGGGCTACCTAGGCTTCACCCTACGGCGTTGTTCCACCAGATCGAATAGTTAGGGCCTAAGAAGTGAACGCCAGAAGCATAAAATACAATATAAATACAACAGTTTTTTCAATGTATAAAACGAATAATTGCAACCAGTATGAAAGTTATGGTCATTTCTACTTTCCGGGCAACATAGACCTCACTCTAGGGCGTTGCCCCACCAGATCGAACAGTTAGGGCCTTAGAAGTCAACGCCCGAAGCATAAAATACAAAATAAATAGTACAGTTTTTCAATCGCATAAAACGAATAATTTCTACCAGTGTGGAAGTTATGGGCATTTCTACTTTCCGGGCAACCTAGGCTTCACCCTAGGGAGTTGTTCCACCAGATGGAATAGTTAGGGCCTAAGAAGTCAACGCCAGAAGCATAAAACACGATATAAATACAACAGTTTTTCCATCGTATAAAACGAATAATCGCAAGCAGTATGAAAGTTATGGTCATTTCTACTTTCCGAGCAACCTAGGCTTCACCCTAGGGAGTTGCACCACCAGATCGAACAGTTAGGGCCTTAGAAGTCAACGCCCGAAGCATAAAATACAAAATATATAGAACAGTTTTTCCATCGTATAAAACGAATAATTGCTACCAGTGTGAAAGTTATGGTCATTTCTACTTTCCAGGCAACCTAGGCGTCACCCTAGGGCGTTGTTCCACCAGATGGAATAGTTAGGGCCAAAGAAGTCAACGCCAGAAGCATAAAATACGATATAAATACGGCAGCTTTTCCATCGTATAAAACGAATAATTGCAACCAGTGTGATAGTTATGCTCATTTCTACGTTCCGGGCAACCTAGGCTTCACCCTAGGGCGCTGCTCCAACAGATTGAATAGCTAGGGCCTTAAAAGTCAATGCCCGAAGCATAAAATGCAATAAAAATACAACAGTTTTTCCATCGTATAACAGGAATAATTGCAACCAGTGTGAAAGTGATGGTCATTCCTACGTTGCGAGCAACCTAGGCGTCACTCTAGGGCGTTGCTCCACCAGATCGAGTAGCTAGGGACTTAGAATTCATCGCTAAAAGCATAAAATAGAATCAAAATACAACAGTTTTTCAATCGTATAGCAGGAATAATTGCAACCAGTGTGAAAGGAATGGTCATTTCTACGTTCCGGGCAACGTAGGTTTCACTCTAGGGCGTCGATCCACCAGAGGGAATAGTTAGGGCCTAAGAAGTCAACGCCAGAAGCATAAAATACGATATAAATACAACAGCTTTTCCATCGTATAAAACGAATAATTGCAACCAGTGTGAAAGTAATGGTCATTTCTACGTTCCGAGCAACCTAGGCTTCACTCTAGGGAGTTGCACCACCAGATCGAATAGTTAGGGCCTTAGAAGTCAACGCCCGAAGCATAAAATACAAAATATATAGAACAGTTTTTCCATCGTATAAAACGAATAATTGCTACCAGTGTGAAAGCTATGGGCATTTCTACGTTCCGGGCAACCTAGGCTTCACCCTAGGGCGCTGCTCCAACAGATTGAATAGTTAGGGCCTTAAAAGTCAATGCCCGAAGCATAAAATGCAATAAAAATACAACAGTTTTTCCATCATATAACAGGAATAATTGCAACCAGTTTGAAAGTGATGGTCATTTCTACGTTCCGGGCAACCTAGGCTTCACTCTAGGGCGTTGCTCTACCAGCTCGAATTGTTAGGGCCTAAGAAGTCAATGCCAGAAGCATAAAATACGATATAAACACAACAGCTTTTCCATCGTATAAAACGTGTAATTGCAACCAGTGTGAAAGTTATGGTCATTTCTACGTTCCGGGCTACCTAGGCTTCACCCTACGGCGTTGTTCCACCAGATCGAATAGTTAGGGCCTAAGAAGTGAACGCCAGAAGCATAAAATACAATATAAATACAACAGTTTTTTCAATGTATAAAACGAATAATTGCAACCAGTATGAAAGTTATGGTCATTTCTACTTTCCGGGCAACCTAGACCTCACTCTAGGGCGTTGCCCCACCAGATCGAACAGTTAGGGCCTTAGAAGTCAACGCCCGAAGCATAAAATACGAAATAAATAGTACAGTTTTTCAATCGTATAAAACGAATAATTTCTAACAGTGTGGAAGTTATGGGCATTTCTACTTTCCGGGCAACCTAGGCTTCACCCTAGGGAGTTGTTCCACCAGATGGAATAGTTAGGGCCTAAGAAGTCAACCCCAGAAGCATAAAACACGATATAAATACAACAGTTTTTCCATCGTATAAAACGAATAATCGCAAGCAGTATGAAAGTTATGGTCATTTCTACTTTCCGAGCAACCTAGGCTTCACCCTAGGGAGTTGCACCACCAGATCGAACAGTTAGGGCCTTAGAAGTCAACGCCCGAAGCATAAAATACAAAATATATAGAACAGTTTTTCCATCGTATAAAACGAATAATTGCTACCAGTGTGAAAGTTATGGTCATTTCTACTTTCCAGGCAACCTAGGCGTCACCCTAGGGCGTTGTTCCACCAGATGGAATAGTTAGGGCCTAAGAAGTCAACGCCAGAAGCATAAAATACGATATAAATACGGCAGCTTTTCCATCGTATAAAACGAATAATTGCAACCAGTGTGATAGTTATGCTCATTTCTACGTTCCGGGCAACCTAGGCTTCACCCTAGGGCGCTGCTCCAACAGATTGAATAGCTAGGGCCTTAAAAGTCAATGCCCGAAGCATAAAATGCAATAAAAATACAACAGCTTTTCCATCGTACAAAATGAATAATAGCAAACAGTGTGAAAGTGATTGTCATTTCTACGTTCCGGGCAACCTAGGCTTCACTCTAGGTCGTTGCTCCACCAGATCAAATAGCTAGCGACTTAGAATTAAACGCCAGAAGCATAGAATACAATAAAAATACAACAGTTTTTCCATCGTATAACAGGAATAATTGCAACCAGTGTGAATGTAATGGTCATTTCTGCGTTCCGAGCACCCTAGGTTTCACTCTAGGGCGTTGCTCCACCAGGTCAAGTAGTTAGGGCCTAAGAAGTCAACGCCAGAAGCATAAAATACTATATAAATACGGCAGCTTTTCCATCGTATAAAACGAATAATTGCAACCAGTGTGAAAGTAATGGTCATTTCTACGTTCCGAGCAACCTAGGCGTCACTCTAGGGCGTTGCTCCACCAGATTGAATAGCTAGGGACTTAGAATTCATCGCTAAAAGCATAAAATAGAATAAAAATACAACAGTTTTTCCATCGCATAACAGGAATAATTGCAACCAGTGTGAAAGGAATGGTCATTTCTGCGTTCCGGGCACCGTAGGTTTCACTCTAGGGCGTTGATCCACCAGAGGGAATAGTTAGGGCCTAAGAAGTCAACGCCAGAAGCATAAAATAAATACAACAGCTTTTCAATCGTATAAAACGAATAATTGCAACCAGTGTGAAAGTTATGGATATTTCTCCATTCAGGCCAACCTAGGCTTCACCCTAGGGCGTTGCTCCACCAGATCGAATAGTTAGGGCCTTAGAAGTCAACGCCAGAAGCATAAAATACAATAAAAATACAACAGTTTTTCCATCGTATAACAGGAATAATTGCAACCAGTTTGAAAGTGATGGTCATTTCTACGTTCCGGGCAACCTAGGCTTCACTCTAGGGCGTTGCTCCACCAGCTCGAATTGTTAGGGCCTAAGAAGTCAATGCCAGAACCATAAAATACGATATAAACACAACAGCTTTTCCATCGTATAAAACGTGTAATTGCAACCAGTGTGAAAGTTATGGTCATTTCTACGTTCCGGGCTACCTAGGCTTCACCCTACGGCGTTGTTCCACCAGATCGAATAGTTAGGGCCTAAGAAGTGAACGCCAGAAGCATAAAATACAATATAAATACAACAGTTTTTTCAATGTATAAAACGAATAATTGCAAGCAGTATGAAAGTTATGGTCATTTCTACTTTCCGGGCAACCTAGACCTCACTCTAGGGCGTTGCCCCACCAGATCGAACAGTTAGGGCCTTAGAAGTCAACGCCCGAAGCATAAAATACGAAATAAATAGTACAGTTTTTCAATCGTATAAAACGAATAATTTCTACCAGTGTGGAAGTTATGGGCATTTCTACTTTCCGGGCAACCTAGGCTTCACCCTAGGGAGTTGTTCCACCAGATGGAATAGTTAGGGCCTAAGAAGTCAACGCCAGAAGCATAAAAGACGATATAAATACAACAGTTTTTCCATCGTATAAAACGAATAATCGCAAGCAGTATGAAAGTTATGGTCATTTCTACTTTCCGAGCAACCTAGGCTTCACCCTAGGGAGTTGCACCACCAGATCGAACAGTTAGGGCCTTAGAAGTCAACGCCCGAAGCATAAAATACAAAATATATAGAACAGTTTTTCCATCGTATAAAACGAATAATTGCTACCAGTGTGAAAGTTATGGTCATTTCTACTTTCCAGGCAACCTAGGCGTCACCCTAGGGCGTTGTTCCACCAGATGGAATAGTTAGGGCCTAAGAAGTCAACGCCAGAAGCATAAAATACGATATAAATACGGCAGCTTTTCCATCGTATAAAACGAATAATTGCAACCAGTGTGATAGTTACGCTCATTTCTACGTTCCGGGCAACCTAAGCTTCACCCTAGGGCGCTGCTCCAACAGATTGAATAGCTAGGGCCTTAAAAGTCAATGCCCGAAGCATAAAATGCAATAAAAATACATCAGTTTTTCCATCGTATAACAGGAATAATTGCAACCAGTGTGAAAGTGATGGTCATTCCTACGTTCCGAGCAACCTAGGCGTCACTCTAGGGCGTTGCTCCACCAGATCGAATAGCTAGGGACTTAGAATTCATCGCTAAAAGCATAAAATAGAATCAAAATACAACAGTTTTTCAATCGTATAGCAGGAATAATTGCAACCAGTGTGAAAGGAATTTTCATTTCTACGTTCCGGGCAACGTAGGTTTCACTCTAGGGCGTCGATCCACCAGAGGGAATAGTTAGGGCCTAAGAAGTCAACGCCAGAAGCATAAAATACGATATAAATACAACAGCTTTTCCATCGTATAAAACGAATAATTGCAACCAGTGTGAAAGTAATGGTCATTTCTACGTTCCGAGCAACCTAGGCTTCACTCTAGGGAGTTGCACCACCAGATCGAATAGTTAGGGCCTTAGAAGTCAACGCCCGAAGCATAAAATACAAAATATATAGAACAGTTTTTCCATCGTATAAAACGAATAATTGCTACCAGTGTGAAAGTTATGGGCATTTCTACTTTCCAGGCAACCTAGGCGTCACCCTAGGGCGTTGTTCCACCAGATGGAATAGTTAGGGCCTAAGAAGTCACCGCCAGAAGCATAAAATACGATATAAATACGGCAGCTTTTCCATCGTATAAAACGAATAATTGCAACCAGTGTGATAGTTATGCTCATTTCTACATTCCGGGCAACCTAGGCTTCACCCTAGGGCGCTGCTCCAACAGATTGAATAGTTAGGGCCTTAAAAGTCAATGCCCGAAGCATAAAATGCAATAAAAATACAACAGTTTTTCCATCATATAACAGGAATAATTGCAACCAGTTTGAAAGTGATGGTCATTTCTGCGTTCCGGGCAACCTAGGCTTCACTCTAGGGCGTTGCTCCACCAGCTCGAATTGTTAGGGCCTAAGAAGTCAAAGCCAGATGCATAAAATACGATATAAACACAACAGCTTTTCCATCGTATAAAACGTGTAATTGCAACCAGTGTGAAAGTTATGGTCATTTCTACGTTCCGGGCTACCTAGGCTTCACCCTACGGCGTTGTTCCACCAGATCGAATAGTTAGGGCCTAAGAAGTGAACGCCAGAAGCATAAAATACAATATAAATACAACAGTTTTTTCAATGTATAAAACGAATAATTGCAACCAGTATGAAAGTTATGGTCATTTCTACTTTCCGGGCAACCTAGACCTCACTCTAGGGCGTTGCCCCACCAGATCGAACAGTTAGGGCCTTAGAAGTCAACGCCCGAAGCATAAAATAGGAAATAAATAGTACAGTTTTTCAATCGTATAAAACGAATAATTTCTACCAGTGTGGAAGTTATGGGCATTTCTACTTTCCGGGCAACCTAGGCTTCACCCTAGGGAGTTGTTCCACCAGATGGAATAGTTAGGGCCTAAGAAGTCAACGCCAGAAGCATAAAACACGATATAAATACAACAGTTTTTCCATCGTATAAAACGAATAATCGCAAGCAGTATGAAAGTTATGGTCATTTCTACTTTCCGAGCAACCTAGGCTTCACCCTAGGGAGTTGCACCACCAGATCGAACAGTTAGGGCCTTAGAAGTCAACGCCCGAAGCATAAAATACAAAATATATAGAACAGTTTTTCCATCGTATAAAACGAATAATTGCTACCAGTGTGAAAGTTATGGTCATTTCTACTTTCCAGGCAACCTAGGCGTCACCCTAGGGCGTTGTTCCACCAGATGGAATAGTTAGGGCCTAAGAAGTCAACGCCAGAAGCATAAAATACGATATAAATACGGCAGCTTTTCCATCGTATAAAACGAATAATTGCAACCAGTGTGATAGTTATGCTCATTTCTACGTTCCGGGCAACCTAGGCTTCACCCTAGGGCGCTGCTCCAACAGATTGAATAGCTAGGGCCTTAAAAGTCAATGCCCGCAGCATAAAATGCAATAAAAATACAACAGTTTTTCCATCGTATAACAGGAATAATTGCAACCAGTGTGAAAGTGATGGTCATTCCTACGTTCCGAGCAACCTAGGCGTCACTCTAGGGCGTTGCTCCACCAGATCGAATAGCTAGGGACTTAGAATTCATCGCTAAAAGCATAAAATAGAATCAAAATACAACAGTTTTTCAATCGTATAGCAGGAATAATTGCAACCAGTGTGAAAGGAATGGTCATTTCTACGTTCCGGGCAACGTAGGTTTCACTCTAGGGCGTCGATCCACCAGAGGGAATAGTTAGGGCCTAAGAAGTCAACGCCAGAAGCATAAAATACGATATAAATACAACAGCTTTTCCATCGTATAAAACGAATAATTGCAACCAGTGTGAAAGTAATGGTCATTTCTACGTTCCGAGCAACCTAGGCTTCACTCTAGGGAGTTGCACCACCAGATCGAATAGTTAGGGCCTTAGAAGTCAACGCCCGAAGCATAAAATACAAAATATATAGAACAGTTTTTCCATCGTATAAAACGAATAATTGCTACCAGTGTGAAAGTTATGGGCATTTCTACTTTCCAGGCAACCTAGGCGTCACCCTAGGGCGTTGTTCCACCAGATGGAATAGTTAGGGCCTAAGAAGTCACCGCCAGAAGCATAAAATACGATATAAATACGGCAGCTTTTCCATCGTATAAAACGAATAATTGCAACCAGTGTGATAGTTATGCTCATTTCTACATTCCGGGCAACCTAGGCTTCACCCTAGGGCGCTGCTCCAACAGATTGAATAGTTAGGGCCTTAAAAGTCAATGCCCGAAGCATAAAATGCAATAAAAATACAACAGTTTTTCCATCATATAACAGGAATAATTGCAACCAGTTTGAAAGTGATGGTCATTTCTACGTTCCGGGCAACCTAGGCTTCACTCTAGGGCGTTGCTCCACCAGCTCGAATTGTTAGGGCCTAAGAAGTCAAAGCCAGATGCATAAAATACGATATAAACACAACAGCTTTTCCATCGTATAAAACGTGTAATTGCAACCAGTGTGAAAGTTATGGTCATTTCTACGTTCCGGGCTACCTAGGCTTCACCCTACGGCGTTGTTCCACCAGATCGAATAGTTAGGGCCTAAGAAGTGAACGCCAGAAGCATAAAATACAATATAAATACAACAGTTTTTTCAATGTATAAAACGAATAATTGCAACCAGTATGAAAGTTATGGTCATTTCTACTTTCCGGGCAACCTAGACCTCACTCTAGGGCGTTGCCCCACCAGATCGAACAGTTAGGGCCTTAGAAGTCAACGCCCGAAGCATAAAATAGGAAATAAATAGTACAGTTTTTGAATCGTATAAAACGAATAATTTCTACCAGTGTGGAAGTTATGGGCATTTCTACTTTCCGGGCAACCTAGGCTTCACCCTAGGGAGTTGTTCCACCAGATGGAATAGTTAGGGCCTAAGAAGTCAACGCCAGAAGCATAAAACACGATATAAATACAACAGTTTTTCCATCGTATAAAACGAATAATCGCAAGCAGTATGAAAGTTATGGTCATTTCTACTTTCCGAGCAACCTAGGCTTCACCCTAGGGAGTTGCACCACCAGATCGAACAGTTAGGGCCTTAGAAGTCAACGCCCGAAGCATAAAATACAAAATATATAGAACAGTTTTTCCATCGTATAAAACGAATAATTGCTACCAGTGTGAAAGTTATGGTCATTTCTACTTTCCAGGCAACCTAGGCGTCACCCTAGGGCGTTGTTCCACCAGATGGAATAGTTAGGGCCTAAGAAGTCAACGCCAGAAGCATAAAATACGATATAAATACGGCAGCTTTTCCATCGTATAAAACGAATAATTGCAACCAGTGTGATAGTTATGCTCATTTCTACGTTCCGGGCAACCTAGGCTTCACCCTAGGGCGCTGCTCCAACAGATTGAATAGCTAGGGCCTTAAAAGTCAATGCCCGCAGCATAAAATGCAATAAAAATACAACAGTTTTTCCATCGTATAACAGGAATAATTGCAACCAGTGTGAAAGTGATGGTCATTCCTACGTTCCGAGCAACCTAGGCGTCACTCTAGGGCGTTGCTCCACCAGATCGAATAGCTAGGGACTTAGAATTCATCGCTAAAAGCATAAAATAGAATCAAAATACAACAGTTTTTCAATCGTATAGCAGGAATAATTGCAACCAGTGTGAAAGGAATGGTCATTTCTACGTTCCGGGCAACGTAGGTTTCACTCTAGGGCGTCGATCCACCAGAGGGAATAGTTAGGGCCTAAGAAGTCAACGCCCGATGCATAAAATACAAAATATATAGAACAGTTTTTCCATCGTATAAAACGAATAATTGCTACCAGTGTGAAAGTTATGGGCATTTCTACTTTCCAGGCAACCTAGGCGTCACCCTAGGGCGTTGTTCCACCAGATGGAATAGTTAGGGCCTAAGAAGTCACCGCCAGAAGCATAAAATACGATATAAATACGGCAGCTTTTCCATCGTATAAAACGAATAATTGCAACCAGTGTGATAGTTATGCTCATTTCTACGTTCCGGGCAACCTAGGCTTCACCCTAGGGCGCTGCTCCAACAGATTGAATAGTTAGGGCCTTAAAAGTCAATGCCCGAAGCATAAAATGCAATAAAAATACAACAGTTTTTCCATCATATAAAAGGAATAATTGCAACCAGTTTGAAAGTGATGGTCATTTCTACGTTCCGGGCAACCTAGGCTTCACTCTAGGGCGTTGCTCCACCAGCTCGAATTGTTAGGGCCTAAGACGTCAATGCCAGAAGCATAAAATACGATATAAACACAACAGCTTTTCCATCGTATAAAACGTGTAATTGCAACCAGTGTGAAAGTTATGGTCATTTCTACGTTCCGGGCTACCTAGGCTTCACCCTACGGCGTTGTTCCACCAGATCGAATAGTTAGGGCCTAAGAAGTGAACGCCAGAAGCATAAAATACAATATAAATACAACAGTTTTTCAATGTATAAAACGAATAATTGCAACCAGTATGAAAGTTATGGTCATTTCTACTTTCCGGGCAACCTAGACCTCACTCTAGGGCGTTGCCCCACCAGATCGAACAGTTAGGGCCTTGGAAGTCAACGCCCGAAGCATAAAATACGAAATAAATAGTACAGTTTTTCAATCGTATAAAACGAATAATTTCTACCAGTGTGGAAGTTATGGGCATTTCTACATTCCGGGCAACCTAGGCTTCACCCTAGGGAGTTGTTCCACCAGATGGAATAGTTAGGGCCTAAGAAGTCAACGCCAGAAGCATAAAACACGATCTAAATACAACAGTTTTTCCATCGTATAAAACGAATAATCGCAAGCAGTATGAAAGTTATGGTCATTTCTACTTTCCGAGCAACCTAGGCTTCACCCTAGGGAGTTGCACCACCAGATCGAACAGTTAGGGCCTTAGAAGTCAACGCCCGAAGCATAAAATACAAAATATATAGAACAGTTTTTCCATCGTATAAAACGAATAATTGCAACCAGTGTGATAGTTATGCTCATTTCTACGTTCCGGGCAACCTAGGCTTCACCCTAGGGCGCTGCTCCAACAGATTGAATAGCTAGGGCCTTAAAAGTCAATGCCCGCAGCATAAAATGCAATAAAAATACAACAGTTTTTCCATCGTATAACAGGAATAATTGCAACCAGTGTGAAAGTGATGGTCATTCCTACGTTCCGAGCAACCTAGGCGTCACTCTAGGGCGTTGCTCCACCAGATCGAATAGCTAGGGACTTAGAATTCATCGCTAAAAGCATAAAATAGAATCAAAATACAACAGTTTTTCAATCGTATAGCAGGAATAATTGCAACCAGTGTGAAAGGAATGGACATTTCTACGTTCCGGGCAACGTAGGTTTCACTCTAGGGCGTCGATCCACCAGAGGGAATAGTTAGGGCCTAAGAAGTCAACGCCAGAAGCATAAAATACGATATAAATACAACAGCTTTTCCATCGTATAAAACGAATAATAGCAACCAGTGTGAAAGTAATGGTCATTTCTACGTTCCGAGCAACCTAGGCTTCACTCTAGGGAGTTGCACCACCAGATCGAATAGTTAGGGCCTTAGAAGTCAACGCCCGAAGCATAAAATACAAAATATATAGAACAGTTTTTCCATCGTATAAAACGAATAATTGCTACCAGTGTGAAAGTTATGGGCATTTCTACTTTCCAGGCAACCTAGGCGTCACCCTAGGGCGTTGTTCCACCAGATGGAATAGTTAGGGCCTAAGAAGTCACCGCCAGAAGCATAAAATACGATATAAATACGGCAGCTTTTCCATCGTATAAAACGTGTAATTGCAACCAGTGTGAAAGTTATGGTCATTTCTACGTTCCGGGCTACCTAGGCTTCACCCTACGGCGTTGTTCCACCAGATCGAATAGTTAGGGCCTAAGAAGTGAACGCCAGAAGCATAAAATACAATATAAATACAACAGTTTTTTCAATGTATAAAACGAATAATTGCAAGCAGTATGAAAGTTATGGTCATTTCTACTTTCCGGGCAACCTAGACCTCACTCTAGGGCGTTGCCCCACCAGATCGAACAGTTAGGGCCTTAGAAGTCAACGCCCGAAGCATAAAGTACGAAATAAATAGTACAGTTTTTCAATCGTATAAAACGAATAATTTCTACCAGTGTGGAAGTTATGGGCATTTCTACTTTCCGGGCAACCTAGGCTTCACCCTAGGGAGTTGTTCCACCAGATGGAATAGTTAGGGCCTAAGAAGTCAACGCCAGAAGCATAAAACACGATATAAATACAACAGTTTTTCCATCGTATAAAACGAATAATCGCAAGCAGTATGAAAGTTATGGTCATTTCTACTTTCCGAGCAACCTAGGCTTCACCCTAGGGAGTTGCACCACCAGATCGAACAGTTAGGGCCTTAGAAGTCAACGCCCGAAGCATAAAATACAAAATATATAGAACAGTTTTTCCATCGTATAAAACGAATAATTGCTACCAGTGTGAAAGTTATGGTCATTTCTACTTTCCAGGCAACCTAGGCGTCACCCTAGGGCGTTGTTCCACCAGATGGAATAGTTAGGGCCTAAGAAGTCAACGCCAGAAGCATAAAATACGATATAAATACGGCAGCTTTTCCATCGTATAAAACGAATAATTGCAACCAGTGTGATAGTTATGCTCATTTCTACGTTCCGGGCAACCTAAGCTTCACCCTAGGGCGCTGCTCCAACAGATTGAATAGCTAGGGCCTTAAAAGTCAATGCCCGAAGCATAAAATGCAATAAAAATACATCAGTTTTTCCATCGTATAACAGGAATAATTGCAACCAGTGTGAAAGTGATGGTCATTCCTACGTTCCGAGCAACCTAGGCGTCACTCTAGGGCGTTGCTCCACCAGATCGAATAGCTAGGGACTTAGAATTCATCGCTAAAAGCATAAAATAGAATCAAAATACAACAGTTTTTCAATCGTATAGCAGGAATAATTGCAACCAGTGTGAAAGGAATTTTCATTTCTACGTTCCGGGCAACGTAGGTTTCACTCTAGGGCGTCGATCCACCAGAGGGAATAGTTAGGGCCTAAGAAGTCAACGCCAGAAGCATAAAATACGATATAAATACAACAGCTTGTCCATCGTATAAAACGAATAATTGCAACCAGTGTGAAAGTAATGGTCATTTCTACGTTCCGAGCAACCTAGGCTTCACTCTAGGGAGTTGCACCACCAGATCGAATAGTTAGGGCCTTAGAAGTCAACGCCCGAAGCATAAAATACAAAATATATAGAACAGTTTTTCCATCGTATAAAACGAATAATTGCTACCAGTGTGAAAGTTATGGGCATTTCTACTTTCCAGGCAACCTAGGCGTCACCCTAGGGCGTTGTTCCACCAGATGGAATAGTTAGGGCCTAAGAAGTCACCGCCAGAGGCATAAAACACGATATAAATACGGCAGCTTTTCCATCGTATAAAACGAATAATTGCAACCAGTGTGATAGTTATGCTCATTTCTACATTCCGGGCAACCTAGGCTTCACCCTAGGGCGCTGCTCCAACAGATTGAATAGTTAGGGCCTTAAAAGTCAATGCCCGAAGCATAAAATGCAATAAAAATACAACAGTTTTTCCATCATATAACAGGAATAATTGCAACCAGTTTGAAAGTGATGGTCATTTCTACGTTCCGGGCAACCTAGGCTTCACTCTAGGGCGTTGCTCCACCAGCTCGAATTGTTAGGGCCTAAGAAGTCAAAGCCAGATGCATAAAATACGATATAAACACAACAGCTTTTCCATCGTATAAAACGTGTAATTGCAACCAGTGTGAAAGTTATGGTCATTTCTACGTTCCGGGCTACCTAGGCTTCACCCTACGGCGTTGTTCCACCAGATCGAATAGTTAGGGCCTAAGAAGTGAACGCCAGAAGCATAAAATACAATATAAATACAACAGTTTTTTCAATGTATAAAACGAATAATTGCAACCAGTATGAAAGTTATGGTCATTTCTACTTTCCGGGCAACCTAGACCTCACTCTAGGGCGTTGCCCCACCAGATCGAACAGTTAGGGCCTTAGAAGTCAACGCCCGAAGCATAAAATAGGAAATAAATAGTACAGTTTTTCAATCGTATAAAACGAATAATTTCTACCAGTGTGGAAGTTATGGGCATTTCTACTTTCCGGGCAACCTAGGCTTCACCCTAGGGAGTTGTTCCACCAGATGGAATAGTTAGGGCCTAAGAAGTCAACGCCAGAAGCATAAAACACGATATAAATACAACAGTTTTTCCATCGTATAAAACGAATAATCGCAAGCAGTATGAAAGTTATGGTCATTTCTACTTTCCGAGCAACCTAGGCTTCACCCTAGGGAGTTGCACCACCAGATCGAACAGTTAGGGCCTTAGAAGTCAACGCCCGAAGCATAAAATACAAAATATATAGAACAGTTTTTCCATCGTATAAAACGAATAATTGCTACCAGTGTGAAAGTTATGGTCATTTCTACTTTCCAGGCAACCTAGGCGTCACCCTAGGGCGTTGTTCCACCAGATGGAATAGTTAGGGCCTAAGAAGTCAACGCCAGAAGCATAAAATACGATATAAATACGGCAGCTTTTCCATCGTATAAAACGAATAATTGCAACCAGTGTGATAGTTATGCTCATTTCTACGTTCCGGGCAACCTAGGCTTCACCCTAGGGCGCTGCTCCAACAGATTGAATAGCTAGGGCCTTAAAAGTCAATGCCCGCAGCATAAAATGCAATAAAAATACAACAGTTTTTCCATCGTATAACAGGAATAATTGCAACCAGTGTGAAAGTGATGGTCATTCCTACGTTCCGAGCAACCTAGGCGTCACTCTAGGGCGTTGCTCCACCAGATCGAATAGCTAGGGACTTAGAATTCATCGCTAAAAGCATAAAATAGAATCAAAATACAACAGTTTTTCAATCGTATAGCAGGAATAATTGCAACCAGTGTGAAAGGAATGGTCATTTCTACGTTCCGGGCAACGTAGGTTTCACTCTAGGGCGTCGATCCACCAGAGGGAATAGTTAGGGCCTAAGAAGTCAACGCCCGAAGCATAAAATACAAAATATATACAACAGTTTTTCCATCGTATAAAACGAATAATTGCTACCAGTGTGAAAGTTATGGGCATTTCTACTTTCCAGGCAACCTAGGCGTCACCCTAGGGCGTTGTTCCACCAGATGGAATAGTTAGGGCCTAAGAAGTCACCGCCAGAAGCATAAAATACGATATAAATACGGCAGCTTTTCCATCGTATAAAACGAATAATTGCAACCAGTGTGATAGTTATGCTCATTTCTACGTTCCGGGCAACCTAGGCTTCACCCTAGGGCGCTGCTCCAACAGATTGAATAGTTAGGGCCTTAAAAGTCAATGCCCGAAGCATAAAATGCAATAAAAATACAACAGTTTTTCCATCATATAACAGGAATAATTGCAACCAGTTTGAAAGTGATGGTCATTTCTACGTTCCGGGCAACCTAGGCTTCACTCTAGGGCGTTGCTCCACCAGCTCGAATTGTTAGGGCCTAAGAAGTCAATGCCAGAAGCATAAAATACGATATAAACACAACAGCTTTTCCATCGTATAAAACGTGTAATTGCAACCAGTGTGAAAGTTATGGTCATTTCTACGTTCCGGGCTACCTAGGCTTCACCCTACGGCGTTGTTCCACCAGATCGAATAGTTAGGGCCTAAGAAGTGAACGCCAGAAGCATAAAATACAATATAAATACAACAGTTTTTCAATGTATAAAACGAATAATTGCAACCAGTATGAAAGTTATGGTCATTTCTACTTTCCGGGCAACCTAGACCTCACTCTAGGGCGTTGCCCCACCAGATCGAACAGTTAGGGCCTTAGAAGTCAACGCCCGAAGCATAAAATACGAAATAAATAGTACAGTTTTTCAATCGTATAAAACGAATAATTTCTACCAGTGTGGAAGTTATGGGCATTTCTACATTCCGGGCAACCTAGGCTTCACCCTAGGGAGTTGTTCCACCAGATGGAATAGTTAGGGCCTAAGAAGTCAACGCCAGAAGCATAAAACACGATATAAATACAACAGTTTTTCCATCGTATAAAACGAATAATCGCAAGCAGTATGAAAGTTATGGTCATTTCTACTTTCCGAGCAACCTAGGCTTCACCCTAGGGAGTTGCACCACCAGATCGAACAGTTAGGGCCTTAGAAGTCAACGCCCGAAGCATAAAATACAAAATATATAGAACAGTTTTTCCATCGTATAAAACGAATAATTGCAACCAGTGTGATAGTTATGCTCATTTCTACGTTCCGGGCAACCTAGGCTTCACCCTAGGGCGCTGCTCCAACAGATTGAATAGCTAGGGCCTTAAAAGTCAATGCCCGCAGCATAAAATGCAATAAAAATACAACAGTTTTTCCATCGTATAACAGGAATAATTGCAACCAGTGTGAAAGTGATGGTCATTCCTACGTTCCGAGCAACCTAGGCGTCACTCTAGGGCGTTGCTCCACCAGATCGAATAGCTAGGGACTTAGAATTCATCGCTAAAAGCATAAAATAGAATCAAAGTACAACAGTTTTTCAATCGTATAGCAGGAATAATTGCAACCAGTGTGAAAGGAATGGACATTTCTACGTTCCGGGCAACGTAGGTTTCACTCTAGGGCGTCGATCCACCAGAGGGAATAGTTAGGGCCTAAGAAGTCAACGCCAGAAGCATAAAATACAATATAAATACAACAGTTTTTTCAATGTATAAAACGAATAATTGCAAGCAGTATGAAAGTTATGGTCATTTCTACTTTCCGGGCAACCTAGACCTCACTCTAGGGCGTTGCCCCACCAGATCGAACAGTTAGGGCCTTAGAAGTCAACGCCCGAAGCATAAAATACGAAATAAATAGTACAGTTTTTCAATCGTATAAAACGAATAATTTCTACCAGTGTGGAAGTTATGGGCATTTCTACTTTCCGGGCAACCTAGGCTTCACCCTAGGGAGTTGTTCCACCAGATGGAATAGTTAGGGCCTAAGAATTCAACGCCAGAAGCATAAAACACGATATAAATACAACAGTTTTTCCATCGTATAAAACGAATAATCGCAAGCAGTATGAAAGTTATGGTCATTTCTACTTTCCGAGCAACCTAGGCTTCACCCTAGGGAGTTGCACCACCAGATCGAACAGTTAGGGCCTTAGAAGTCAACGCCCGAAGCATAAAATACAAAATATATAGAACAGTTTTTCCATCGTATAAAACGAATAATTGCTACCAGTGTGAAAGTTATGGTCATTTCTACTTTCCAGGCAACCTAGGCGTCACCCTAGGGCGTTGTTCCACCAGATGGAATAGTTAGGGCCTAAGAAGTCAACGCCAGAAGCATAAAATACGATATAAATACGGCAGCTTTTCCATCGTATAAAACGAATAATTGCAACCAGTGTGATAGTTATGCTCATTTCTACGTTCCGGGCAACCTAAGCTTCACCCTAGGGCGCTGCTCCAACAGATTGAATAGCTAGGGCCTTAAAAGTCAATGCCTGAAGCATAAAATGCAATAAAAATACATCAGTTTTTCCATCGTATAACAGGAATAATTGCAACCAGTTTGAAAGTGATGGTCATTTCTACGTTCCGGGCAACCTAGGCTTCACTCTAGGGCGTTGCTCCACCAGCTCGAATTGTTAGGGCCTAAGAAGTCAATGCCAGAAGCATAAAATACGATATAAACACAACAGCTTTTCCATCGTATAAAACGTGTAATTGCAACCAGTGTGAAAGTTATGGTCATTTCTACGTTCCGGGCTACCTAGGCTTCACCCTACGGCGTTGTTCCACCAGATCGAATAGTTAGGGCCTAAGAAGTGAACGCCAGAAGCATAAAATACAATATAAATACAACAGTTTTTCAATGTATAAAACGAATAATTGCAACCAGTATGAAAGTTATGGTCATTTCTACTTTCCGGGCAACCTAGACCTCACTCTAGGGCGTTGCCCCACCAGATCGAACAGTTAGGGCCTTAGAAGTCAACGCCCGAAGCATAAAATACGAAATAAATAGTACAGTTTTTCAATCGTATAAAACGAATAATTTCTACCAGTGTGGAAGTTATGGGCATTTCTACATTCCGGGCAACCTAGGCTTCACCCTAGGGAGTTGTTCCACCAGATGGAATAGTTAGGGCCTAAGAAGTCAACGCCAGAAGCATAAAACACGATATAAATACAACAGTTTTTCCATCGTATAAAACGAATAATCGCAAGCAGTATGAAAGTTATGGTCATTTCTACTTTCCGAGCAACCTAGGCTTCACCCTAGGGAGTTGCACCACCAGATCGAACAGTTAGGGCCTTAGAAGTCAACGCCCGAAGCATAAAATACAAAATATATAGAACAGTTTTTCCATCGTATAAAACGAATAATTGCAACCAGTGTGATAGTTATGCTCATTTCTACGTTCCGGGCAACCTAGGCTTCACCCTAGGGCGCTGCTCCAACAGATTGAATAGCTAGGGCCTTAAAAGTCAATGCCCGCAGCATAAAATGCAATAAAAATACAACAGTTTTTCCATCGTATAACAGGAATAATTGCAACCAGTGTGAAAGTGATGGTCATTCCTACGTTCCGAGCAACCTAGGCGTCACTCTAGGGCGTTGCTCCACCAGATCGAATAGCTAGGGACTTAGAATTCATCGCTAAAAGCATAAAATAGAATCAAAATACAACAGTTTTTCAATCGTATAGCAGGAATAATTGCAACCAGTGTGAAAGGAATGGACATTTCTACGTTCCGGGCAACGTAGGTTTCACTCTAGGGCGTCGATCCACCAGAGGGAATAGTTAGGGCCTAAGAAGTCAACGCCAGAAGCATAAAATACAATATAAATACAACAGTTTTTTCAATGTATAAAACGAATAATTGCAAGCAGTATGAAAGTTATGGTCATTTCTACTTTCCGGGCAACCTAGACCTCACTCTAGGGCGTTGCCCCACCAGATCGAACAGTTAGGGCCTTAGAAGTCAACGCCCGAAGCATAAAATACGAAATAAATAGTACAGTTTTTCAATCGTATAAAACGAATAATTTCTACCAGTGTGGAAGTTATGGGCATTTCTACTTTCCGGGCAACCTAGGCTTCACCCTAGGGAGTTGTTCCACCAGATGGAATAGTTAGGGCCTAAGAATTCAACGCCAGAAGCATAAAACACGATATAAATACAACAGTTTTTCCATCGTATAAAACGAATAATCGCAAGCAGTATGAAAGTTATGGTCATTTCTACTTTCCGAGCAACCTAGGCTTCACCCTAGGGAGTTGCACCACCAGATCGAACAGTTAGGGCCTTAGAAGTCAACGCCCGAAGCATAAAATACAAAATATATAGAACAGTTTTTCCATCGTATAAAACGAATAATTGCTACCAGTGTGAAAGTTATGGTCATTTCTACTTTCCAGGCAACCTAGGCGTCACCCTAGGGCGTTGTTCCACCAGATGGAATAGTTAGGGCCTAAGAAGTCAACGCCAGAAGCATAAAATACGATATAAATACGGCAGCTTTTCCATCGTATAAAACGAATAATTGCAACCAGTGTGATAGTTATGCTCATTTCTACGTTCCGGGCAACCTAAGCTTCACCCTAGGGCGCTGCTCCAACAGATTGAATAGCTAGGGCCTTAAAAGTCAATGCCCGAAGCATAAAATGCAATAAAAATACATCAGTTTTTCCATCGTATAACAGGAATAATTGCAACCAGTGTGAAAGTGATGGTCATTCCTACGTTCCGAGCAACCTAGGCGTCACTCTAGGGCGTTGCTCCACCAGATCGAATAGCTAGGGACTTAGAATTCATCGCTAAAAGCATAAAATAGAATCAAAATACAACAGTTTTTCAATCGTATAGCAGGAATAATTGCAACCAGTGTGAAAGGAATTTTCATTTCTACGTTCCGGGCAACGTAGGTTTCACTCTAGGGCGTCGATCCACCAGAGGGAATAGTTAGGGCCTAAGAAGTCAACGCCAGAAGCATAAAATACGATATAAATACAACAGCTTTTCCATCGTATAAAACGAATAATTGCAACCAGTGTGAAAGTAATGGTCATTTCTACGTTCCGAGCAACCTAGGCTTCACTCTAGGGAGTTGCACCACCAGATCGAATAGTTAGGGCCTTAGAAGTCAACGCCCGAAGCATAAAATACAAAATATATAGAACAGTTTTTCCATCGTATAAAACGAATAATTGCTACCAGTGTGAAAGTTATGGGCATTTCTACTTTCCAGGCAACCTAGGCGTCACCCTAGGGCGTTGTTCCACCAGATGGAATAGTTAGGGCCTAAGAAGTCACCGCCAGAAGCATAAAATACGATATAAATACGGCAGCTTTTCCATCGTATAAAACGAATAATTGCAACCAGTGTGATAGTTATGCTCATTTCTACATTCCGGGCAACCTAGGCTTCACCCTAGGGCGCTGCTCCAACAGATTGAATAGTTAGGGCCTTAAAAGTCAATGCCCGAAGCATAAAATGCAATAAAAATACAACAGTTTTTCCATCATATAACAGGAATAATTGCAACCAGTTTGAAAGTGATGGTCATTTCTACGTTCCGGGCAACCTAGGCTTCACTCTAGGGCGTTGCTCCACCAGCTCGAATTGTTAGGGCCTAAGAAGTCAAAGCCAGATGCATAAAATACGATATAAACACAACAGCTTTTCCATCGTATAAAACGTGTAATTGCAACCAGTGTGAAAGTTATGGTCATTTCTACGTTCCGGGCTACCTAGGCTTCACCCTACGGCGTTGTTCCACCAGATCGAATAGTTAGGGCCTAAGAAGTGAACGCCAGAAGCATAAAATACAATATAAATACAACAGTTTTTTCAATGTATAAAACGAATAATTGCAACCAGTATGAAAGTTATGGTCATTTCTACTTTCCGGGCAACCTAGACCTCACTCTAGGGCGTTGCCCCACCAGATCGAACAGTTAGGGCCTTAGAAGTCAACGCCCGAAGCATAAAATACGAAATAAATAGTACAGTTTATCAATCGTATAAAACGAATAATTTCTACCAGTGTGGAAGTTATGGGCATTTCTACTTTCCGGGCAACCTAGGCTTCACCCTAGGGAGTTGTTCCACCAGATGGAATAGTTAGGGCCTAAGAAGTCAACGCCAGAAGCATAAAACACGATATAAATACAACAGTTTTTCCATCGTATAAAACGAATAATCGCAAGCAGTATGAAAGTTATGGTCATTTCTACTTTCCGAGCAACCTAGGCTTCACCCTAGGGAGTTGCACCACCAGATCGAACAGTTAGGGCCTTAGAAGTCAACGCCCGAAGCATAAAATACAAAATATATAGAACAGTTTTTCCATCGTATAAAACGAATAATTGCTACCAGTGTGAAAGTTATGGTCATTTCTACTTTCCAGGCAACCTAGGCGTCACCCTAGGGCGTTGTTCCACCAGATGGAATAGTTAGGGCCTAAGAAGTCAACGCCAGAAGCATAAAATACGATATAAATACGGCAGCTTTTCCATCGTATAAAACGAATAATTGCAACCAGTGTGATAGTTATGCTCATTTCTACGTTCCGGGCAACCTAGGCTTCACCCTAGGGCGCTGCTCCAACAGATTGAATAGCTAGGGCCTTAAAAGTCAATGCCCGCAGCATAAAATGCAATAAAAATACAACAGTTTTTCCATCGTATAACAGGAATAATTGCAACCAGTGTGAAAGTGATGGTCATTCCTACGTTCCGAGCAACCTAGGCGTCACTCTAGGGCGTTGCTCCACCAGATCGAATAGCTAGGGACTTAGAATTCATCGCTAAAAGCATAAAATAGAATCAAAATACAACAGTTTTTCAATCGTATAGCAGGAATAATTGCAACCAGTGTGAAAGGAATGGTCATTTCTACGTTCCGGGCAACGTAGGTTTCACTCTAGGGCGTCGATCCACCAGAGGGAATAGTTAGGGCCTAAGAAGTCAACGCCCGAAGCATAAAATACAAAATATATAGAACAGTTTTTCCATCGTATAAAACGAATAATTGCTACCAGTGTGAAAGTTATGGGCATTTCTACTTTCCAGGCAACCTAGGCGTCACCCTAGGGCGTTGTTCCACCAGATGGAATAGTTAGGGCCTAAGAAGTCACCGCCAGAAGCATAAAATACGATATAAATACGGCAGCTTTTCCATCGTATAAAACGAATAATTGCAACCAGTGTGATAGTTATGCTCATTTCTACGTTCCGGGCAACCTAGGCTTCACCCTAGGGCGCTGCTCCAACAGATTGAATAGTTAGGGCCTTAAAAGTCAATGCCCGAAGCATAAAATGCAATAAAAATACAACAGTTTTTCCATCATATAACAGGAATAATTGCAACCAGTTTGAAAGTGATGGTCATTTCTACGTTCCGGGCAACCTAGGCTTCACTCTAGGGCGTTGCTCCACCAGCTCGAATTGTTAGGGCCTAAGAAGTCAATGCCAGAAGCATAAAATACGATATAAACACAACAGCTTTTCCATCGTATAAAACGTGTAATTGCAACCAGTGTGAAAGTTATGGTCATTTCTACGTTCCGGGCTACCTAGGCTTCACCCTACGGCGTTGTTCCACCAGATCGAATAGTTAGGGCCTAAGAAGTGAACGCCAGAAGCATAAAATACAATATAAATACAACAGTTTTTCAATGTATAAAACGAATAATTGCAACCAGTATGAAAGTTATGGTCATTTCTACTTTCCGGGCAACCTAGACCTCACTCTAGGGCGTTGCCCCACCAGATCGAACAGTTAGGGCCTTAGAAGTCAACGCCCGAAGCATAAAATACGAAATAAATAGTACAGTTTTTCAATCGTATAAAACGAATAATTTCTACCAGTGAGGAAGTTATGGGCATTTCTACATTCCGGGCAACCTAGGCTTCACCCTAGGGAGTTGTTCCACCAGATGGAATAGTTAGGGCCTAAGAAGTCAACGCCAGAAGCATAAAACACGATATAAATACAACAGTTTTTCCATCGTATAAAACGAATAATCGCAAGCAGTATGAAAGTTATGGTCATTTCTACTTTCCGAGCAACCTAGGCTTCACCCTAGGGAGTTGCACCACCAGATCGAACAGTTAGGGCCTTAGAAGTCAACGCCCGAAGCATAAAATACAAAATATATAGAACAGTTTTTCCATCGTATAAAACGAATAATTGCAACCAGTGTGATAGTTATGCTCATTTCTACGTTCCGGGCAACCTAGGCTTCACCTTAGGGCGCTGCTCCAACAGATTGAATAGCTAGGGCCTTAAAAGTCAATGCCCGCAGCATAAAATGCAATAAAAATACAACAGTTTTTCCATCGTATAACAGGAATAATTGCAACCAGTGTGAAAGTGATGGTCATTCCTACGTTCCGAGCAACCTAGGCGTCACTCTAGGGCGTTGCTCCACCAGATCGAATAGCTAGGGACTTAGAATTCATCGCTAAAAGCATAAAATAGAATCAAAATACAACAGTTTTTCAATCGTATAGCAGGAATAATTGCAACCAGTGTGAAAGGAATGGACATTTCTACGTTCCGGGCAACGTAGGTTTCACTCTAGGGCGTCGATCCACCAGAGGGAATAGTTAGGGCCTAAGAAGTCAACGCCAGAAGCATAAAATACGATATAAATACAACAGCTTTTCCATCGTATAAAACGAATAATAGCAACCAGTGTGAAAGTAATGGTCATTTCTACGTTCCGAGCAACCTAGGCTTCACTCTAGGGAGTTGCACCACCAGATCGAATAGTTAGGGCCTTAGAAGTCAACGCCCGAAGCATAAAATACAAAATATATAGAACAGTTTTTCCATCGTATAAAACGAATAATTGCTACCAGTGTGAAAGTTATGGGCATTTCTACTTTCCAGGCAACCTAGGCGTCACCCTAGGGCGTTGTTCCACCAGATGGAATAGTTAGGGCCTAAGAAGTCACCGCCAGAAGCATAAAATACGATATAAATACGGCAGCTTTTCCATCGTATAAAACGAATAATTGCAACCAGTGTGATAGTTATGCTCATTTCTACGTTCCGGGCAACCTAGGCTTCACCCTAGGGCGCTGCTCCAACAGATTGAATAGTTAGGGCCTTAAAAGTCAATGCCCGAAGCATAAAATGCAATAAAAATACAACAGTTTTTCCATCATATAACAGGAATAATTGCAACCAGTTTGAAAGTGATGGTCATTTCGACGTTCCGGGCAACCTAGGCTTCACTCTAGGGCGTTGCTCCACCAGCTCGAATTGTTAGGGCCTAAGAAGTCAATGCCAGAAGCATAAAATACGATATAAACACAACAGCTTTTCCATCGTATAAAACGTGTAATTGCAACCAGTGTGAAAGTTATGGTCATTTCTACGTTCCGGGCTACCTAGGCTTCACCCTACGGCGTTGTTCCACCAGATCGAATAGTTAGGGCCTAAGAAGTGAACGCCAGAAGCATAAAATACAATATAAATACAACAGTTTTTTCAATGTATAAAACGAATAATTGCAACCAGTATGAAAGTTATGGTCATTTCTACTTTCCGGGCAACCTAGACCTCACTCTAGGGCGTTGCCCCACCAGATCGAACAGTTAGGGCCTAAGAAGCCAACGCCAGAAGCATAAAACACGATATAAATACAGCAGTTTTTCCATCGTATAAAACGAATAATCGCAAGCAGTATGAAAGTTATGGTCATTTCTACTTTCCGAGCAACCTAGGCTTCACCCTAGGGAGTTGCACCACCAGATCGAACAGTTAGGGCCTTAGAAGTCAACGCCCGAAGCATAAAATACAAAATATATAGAACAGTTTTTCCATCGTATAAAACGAATAATTGCTACCAGTGTGAAAGTTATGGTCATTTCTACTTTCCAGGCAACCTAGGCGTCACCCTAGGGCGTTGTTCCACCAGATGGAATAGTTAGGGCCTAAGAAGTCAACACCAGAAGCATAAAATACGATATAAATACGGCAGCTTTTCCATCGTATAAAACGAATAATTGCAACCAGTGTGATAGTTATGCTCATTTCTACGTTCCGGGCAACCTAAGCTTCACCCTAGGGCGCTGCTCCAACAGATTGAATAGCTAGGGCCTTAAAAGTCAATGCCCGAAGCATAAAATGCAATAAAAATACATCAGTTTTTCCATCGTATAACAGGAATAATTGCAACCAGTGTGAAAGTGATGGTCATTCCTACGTTCCGAGCAACCTAGGCGTCACTCTAGGGCGTTGCTCCACCAGATCGAATAGCTAGGGACTTAGAATTCATCGCTAAAAGCATAAAATAGAATCAAAATACAACAGTTTTTCAATCGTATAGCAGGAATAATTGCAACCAGTGTGAAAGGAATGGTCATTTCTACGTTCCGGGCAACGTAGGTTTCACTCTAGGGCGTCGATCCACCACAGGGAATAGTTAGGGCCTAAGAAGTCAACGCCAGAAGCATAAAATACGATATAAATACAACAGCTTTTCCATCGTATAAAACGAATAATTGCAACCAGTGTGAAAGTAATGGTCATTTCTACGTTCCGAGCAACCTAGGCTTCACTCTAGCGAGTTGCACCACCAGATCGAATAGTTAGGGCCTTAGAAGTCAACGCCCGAAGCATAAAATACAAAATATATAGAACAGTTTTTCCATCGTATAAAACGAATAATTGCTACCAGTGTGAAAGTTATGGGCATTTCTACTTTCCAGGCAACCTAGGCGTCACCCTAGGGCGTTGTTCCACCAGATGGAATAGTTAGGGCCTAAGAAGTCACCGCCAGAAGCATAAAATACGATATAAATACGGCAGCTTTTCCATCGTATAAAACGAATAATTGCAACCAGTGTGATAGTTATGCTCATTTCTACGTTCCGGGCAACCTGGGCTTCACCCTAGGGCGCTGCTCCAACAGATTGAATAGCTAGGGCCTTAAAAGTCAATGCCCGAAGCATAAAATGCAATAAAAATACAACAGCTTTTCCATCGTACAAAATGAATAATAGCAAACAGTGTGAAAGTGATTGTCATTTCTACGTTCCGGGCAACCTAGGCTTCACTCTAGGTCGTTGCTCCACCAGATCAAATAGCTAGCGACTTAGAATTAAACGCCAGAAGCATAGAATACAATAAAAATACAACAGTTTTTCCATCGTATAACAGGAATAATTGCAACCAGTGTGAATGTAATGGTCATTTCTGCGTTCCGAGCACCCTAGGTTTCACTCTAGGGCGTTGCTCCACCAGGTCAAGTAGTTAGGGCCTAAGAAGTCAACGCCAGAAGCATAAAATACTATATAAATACGGCAGCTTTTCCATCGTATAAAACGAATAATTGCAACCAGTGTGAAAGTAATGGTCATTTCTACGTTCCGAGCAACCTAGGCGTCACTCTAGGGCGTTGCTCCACCAGATTGAATAGCTAGGGACTTAGAATTCATCGCTAAAAGCATAAAATAGAATAAAAATACAACAGTTTTTCCATCGCATAACAGGAATAATTGCAACCAGTGTGAAAGGAATGGTCATTTCTGCGTTCCGGGCACCGTAGGTTTCACTCTAGGGCGTTGATCCACCAGAGGGAATAGTTAGGGCCTAAGAAGTCAACGCCAGAAGCATAAAATACAATATAAATACAACAGCTTTTCAATCGTATAAAACGAATAATTGCAACCAGTGTGAAAGTTATGGACATTTCTCCATTCCGGCCAACCTAGGCTTCACCCTAGGGCGTTGCTCCACCAGATCGAATAGTTCGGGCCTTAGAAGTCAACGCCAGAAGCATAAAATACAATAAAGATGCAACAGTTTTTCCATCGTTTTACCGGAATAACTGCAACCAGTGTGAATGTACTGGTCATTTCTACGTTCCGGATGACCTAGGCTTCACTCCAGGGCGTTGTTCCACCACATCGAACAGTTAGGGCCTAAGAAGGCAACGCCAGAAGTATAAAATACCATGTAAATATAACAGCTTTTCCATCGTATAAATCGAATGATAGCAACCAGTGTGAAAGTTATGGTCATTTCTACGTCCCGAGCAAGCTAGGCGTCACTCTAGGGCGTTGCTCCACCAGATCGAATAGCTAGGGACTTAGTGATTCATCGCTAAAAGCATAAAATACAATTAAAATACAACAGTTTTTCCATTGTTTTACAGGAATAACTGCAACCAGTGTGAATGTACTGGTCATTTCTACGTTCCGGTTAACCTAGGCTTCACTCTAGGGCGTTGTTCCACCAGATCGAACAGTTAGGGCCTAGGAAGTCAACGCCAGAAGCATAAAATACAATATAAATATAACAGTCTTTCCATCGTATAAAACGAATGATAGCAACCAGTGTGAAAGTTATGGTCATTTCTACGTTCCGGGCAACCTAGGCTTCACTCTAGGGCGTTGCTCCACCGCATCTAATAGCTACGGCCTTAGAAGTCAACGCCAGAGGCATAAAAAACAATGTAAATACAACAGCTTTTCCATCGTACAAAATGAATAATACCAAACAGTGTGAAAGTAATTGTCATTTCTACGTTCCGGGTTACCTAGGCTTTACTCTAGGTCGCTGCTCCACCAGATCAAATAGCTAGCGACTTAGAATTAAACGCCAGAAGCATAGAATACAATAAATATACAACAGTTTTTCCATCGCATAACAGGAATAATTGCAACCAGTGTGAATGTAATGGTCATTTCTGCGTTCCGGGCAACCTAGGTTTCACTCTAGGGCGTTGCTCCACCAGGTCGAGTAGTTAGGGCCTAAGAAGTCAACGCCAGAAGCATAAAACACGATATAAATACAACAGTTTTTCCTTCGTATAAAACGAATAATCGCAAGCAGTATGAAAGTTATGGTCATTTCTCCTTTCCAAGCAACCTAGGCTTCACGCTAGGGAGTTGCACCACCAGATCGAATAGTTAGGGCCTTAGAAGTCAACGCCCGAAGCATAAAATACAAAATATATAGAACAGTTTTTCCATCGTATAAAACGAATAATTGCTACCAGTGTGAAAGTTATGGTCATTTCTACTTTCCAGGCAACCTAGGCGTCACCCTAGGGCGTTGTTCCACCAGATGGAATAGTTAGGGCCTAAGAAGTCAACGCCAGAAGCATAAAATACGATATAAATACGGCAGCTTTTCCATCGTATAAAACGAATAATTGCAACCAGTGTGATAGTTATGCTCATTTCTACGTTCCGGGCAACCTAGGCTTCACCCTAGGGCGCTGCTCCAACAGATTGAATAGCTAGGGCCTTAAAAGTCAATGCCCGAAGCATAAAATGCAATAAAAATACAACAGTTTTTCCATCGTATAACAGGAATAATTGCAACCAGTGTGAAAGTGATGGTCATTCCTACGTTCCGAGCAACCTAGGCGTCACTCTAGGGCGTTGCTCCACCAGATCGAATAGCTAGGGACTTAGAATTCATCGCTAAAAGCATAAAATAGAATCAAAATACAACAGTTTTTCAATCGTATAGCAGGAATAATTGCAACCAGTGTGAAAGGAATTTTCATTTCTACGTTCCGGGCAACGTTGGTTTCACTCTAGGGCGTCGATCCACCAGAGGGAATAGTTAGGGCCTAAGAAGTCAACGCCAGAAGCATAAAATACGATATAAATACAACAGCTTTTCCATCGTATAAAACGAATAATTGCAACCAGTGTGAAAGTAATGGTCATTTCTACGTTCCGAGCAACCTAGGCTTCACTCTAGGGAGTTGCACCACCAGATCGAATAGTTAGGGCCTTAGAAGTCAACGCCCGAAGCATAAAATACAAAATATATAGAACAGTTTTTCCATCGTATAAAACGAATAATTGCTACCAGTGTGAAAGTTATGGGCATTTCTACTTTCCAGGCAACCTAGGCGTCACCCTAGGGCGTTGTTCCACCAGATGGAATAGTTAGGGCCTAAGAAGTCACCGCCAGAAGCATAAAATACGATATAAATACGGCAGCTTTTCCATCGTATAAAACGAATAATTGCAACCAGTGTGATAGTTATGCTCATTTCTACGTTCCGGGCAACCTAGGCTTCACCCTAGGGCGCTGCTCCAACAGATTGAATAGTTAGGGCCTTAAAAGTCAATGCCCGAAGCATAAAATGCAATAAAAATACAACAGTTTTTCCATCATATAACAGGAATAATTGCAACCAGTTTGAAAGTGATGGTCATTTCTACGTTCCGGGCAACCTAGGCTTCACTCTAGGGCGTTGCTCCACCAGCTCGAATTGTTAGGGCCTAAGAAGTCAAAGCCAGAAGCATAAAATACGATATAAACACAACAGCTTTTCCATCGTATAAAACGTGTAATTGCAACCAGTGTGAAAGTTATGGTCATTTCTACGTTCCGGGCTACCTAGGCTTCACCCTACGGCGTTGTTCTACCAGATCGAATAGTTAGGGCCTAAGAAGTGAACGCCAGAAGCATAAAGTACAATATAAATACAACAGTTTTTTCAATGTATAAAACGAATAATTGCAACCAGTATGAAAGTTATGGTCATTTCTACTTTCCGGGCAACCTAGACCTCACTCTAGGGCGTTGCCCCACCAGATCGAACAGTTAGGGCCTTAGAAGTCAACGCCCGAAGCATAAAATACGAAATAAATAGTACAGTTTTTCAATCGTATAAAACGAATAATTTCTACCAGTGTGGAAGTTATGGGCATTTCTACTTTCCGGGCAACCTAGGCTTCACCCTAGGGAGTTGTTCCACCAGATGGAATAGTTAGGGCCTAAGAAGTCAACGCCAGAAGCATAAAACACGATATAAATACAACAGTTTTTCCATCGTATAAAACGAATAATCGCAAGCAGTATGAAAGTTATGGTCATTTCTACATTCCGAGCAACCTAGGCTTCACCCTAGGGAGTTGCACCACCAGATCGAACAGTTAGGGCCTTAGAAGTCAACGCCCGAAGCATAAAATACAAAATATATAGAACAGTTTTTCCATCGTATAAAACGAATAATTGCTACCAGTGTGAAAGTTATGGTCATTTCTACTTTCCAGGCAACCTAGGCGTCACCCTAGGGCGTTGTTCCACCAGATGGAATAGTTAGGGCCTAAGAAGTCAACGCCAGAAGCATAAAATACGATATAAATACGGCAGCTTTTCCATCGTATAAAACGAATAATTGCAACCAGTGTGATAGTTATGCTCATTTCTACGTTCCGGGCAACCTAGGCTTCACCCTAGGGCGCTGCTCCAACAGATTGAATAGCTAGGGCCTTAAAAGTCAATGCCCGCAGCATAAAATGCAATAAAAATACAACAGTTTTTCCATCGTATAACAGGAATAATTGCAACCAGTGTGAAAGTGATGGTCATTCCTACGTTCCGAGCAACCTAGGCGTCACTCTAGGGCGTTGCTCCACCAGATCGAATAGCTAGGGACTTAGAATTCATCGCTAAAAGCATAAAATAGAATCAAAATACAACAGTTTTTCAATCGTATAGCAGGAATAATTGCAACCAGTGTGAAAGGAATGGTCATTTCTACGTTCCGGGCAACGTAGGTTTCACTCTAGGGCGTCGATCCACCAGAGGGAATAGTTAGGGCCTAAGAAGTCAACGCCAGAAGCATAAAATACGATATAAATACAACAGCTTTTCCATCGTATAAAACGTGTAATTGCAACCAGTGTGAAAGTTATGGTCATTTCTACGTTCCGGGCTACCTAGGCTTCACCCTACGGCGTTGTTCTACCAGATCGAATAGTTAGGGCCTAAGAAGTGAACGCCAGAAGCATAAAGTACAATATAAATACAACAGTTTTTTCAATGTATAAAACGAATAATTGCAACCAGTATGAAAGTTATGGTCATTTCTACTTTCCGGGCAACCTAGACCTCACTCTAGGGCGTTGCCCCACCAGATCGAACAGTTAGGGCCTTAGAAGTCAACGCCCGAAGCATAAAATACGAAATAAATAGTACAGTTTTTCAATCGTATAAAACGAATAATTTCTACCAGTGTGGAAGTTATGGGCATTTCTACTTTCCGGGCAACCTAGGCTTCACCCTAGGGAGTTGTTCCACCAGATGGAATAGTTAGGGCCTAAGAAGTCAACGCCAGAAGCATAAAACACGATATAAATACAACAGTTTTTCCATCGTATAAAACGAATAATCGCAAGCAGTATGAAAGTTATGGTCATTTCTACATTCCGAGCAACCTAGGCTTCACCCTAGGGAGTTGCACCACCAGATCGAACAGTTAGGGCCTTAGAAGTCAACGCCCGAAGCATAAAATACAAAATATATAGAACAGTTTTTCCATCGTATAAAACGAATAATTGCTACCAGTGTGAAAGTTATGGTCATTTCTACTTTCCAGGCAACCTAGGCGTCACCCTAGGGCACTGCTCCAACAGATTGAATAGCTAGGGCCTTAAAAGTCAATGCCCGAAGCATAAAATGCAATAAAAATACAACAGCTTTTGCATCGTACAAAATGAATAATAGCAAACAGTGTGAAAGTGATTGTCATTTCTACGTTCCGGGCAACCTAGGCTTCACTCTAGGTCGTTGCTCCACCAGATCAAATAGCTAGCGACTTAGAATTAAACGCCAGAAGCATAGAATACAATAAAAATACAACAGTTTTTCCATCGTATAACAGGAATAATTGCAACCAGTGTGAATGTAATGGCCATTTCTGCGTTCCGAGCACCCTAGGTTTCACTCTAGGGCGTTGCTCCACCAGGTCAAGTAGTTAGGGCCTAAGAAGTCAACGCCAGAAGCATAAAATACTATATAAATACGGCAGCTTTTCCATCGTATAGAACGAATAATTGCAACCAGTGTGAAAGTAATGGTCATTTCTACGTTCCGAGCAACCTAGGCGTCACTCTAGGGCGTTGCTCCACCAGATTGAATAGCTAGGGACTTAGAATTCATCGCTAAAAGCATAAAATAGAATAAAAATACAACAGTTTTTCCATCGCATAACAGGAATAATTGCAACCAGTGTGAAAGGAATGGTCATTTCTGCGTTCCGGGCACCGTAGGTTTCACTCTAGGGCGTTGATCCACCAGAGGGAATAGTTAGGGCCTAAGAAGTCAACGCCAGAAGCATAAAATACAATATAAATACAACAGCTTTTCAATCGTATAAAACGAATAATTGCAACCAGTGTGAAAGTTATGGACATTTCTCCATTCCGGCCAACCTAGGCTTCACCCTAGGGCGTTGCTCCACCAGATCGAATAGTTAGGGCCTTAGAAGTCAACGCCAGAAGCATAAAATACAATAAAGATGCAACAGTTTTTCCATCGTTTTACAGGAATAACTGCAACCAGTGTGAATGTACTGGTCATTTCTACGTTCCGGATGACCTAGGCTTCACTCCAGGGCGTTGTTCCACCACATCGAACAGTTAGGGCCTAAGAAGGCAACGCCAGAAGTATAAAATACCATGTAAATATAACAGCTTTTCCATCGTATAAATCGAATGATAGCAACCAGTGTGAAAGTTATGGTCATTTCTACGTCCCGAGCAAGCTAGGCGTCACTCTAGGGCGTTGCTCCACCAGATCGAATAGCTAGGGACTTAGTGATTCATCGCTAAAAGCATAAAATACAATTAAAATACAACAGTTTTTCCATTGTTTTACAGGAATAACTGCAACCAGTGTGAATGTACTGGTCATTTCTACGTTCCGGTTAACCTAGGCTTCACTCTAGGTCGTTGCTCCACCAGATCAAATAGCTAGCGACTTAGAATTAAACGCCAGAAGCATAGAATACAATAAAAATACAACAGTTTTTCCATCGTATAACAGGAATAATTTCAACCAGTGTTAATGTAATGGTCATTTCTACGTTCCGGGCAACCTAGGTTTCACTCTAGGGCGTTCCTCCAACAGGTCGAATAGTTAGGGCCTAAGAAGTCAACGCCAGAAGCATAAAATACGAAATAAATACAACAGCTTTTACATCGTATAAAACGAATAATTGCAACCAGTGTGAGAGTTCTGGTCATTTCGACGTTCCGGGCAACCTAGGCTACACTCCAGGGTGATGCTCCACCAGATCGAATAGTAAGGGCCTTAGGAGTCAACGCCAGGAGCATAAGATACAATAAAAATACAACAGTCTTTTCATCGTATTACAGGAATAATTGCAATAAGCGTGAAAGGAATGATCATTTCGGCGTTTCGGGCATCCTAGACTTAACCCTGATGCATTGCTCCTCCAGATCGAATAGTTGGGGCCTAAGAAGTCAATGCCAGAAGCATAAAATACAATATAAATACAACAGCTTTGGCATCGAATAAATTAATAACTGCAACCAGTCTGAATGTAATGGTCATTTCTACGTTCCGGGCAACCTAGATTTCACTCTAGGGCGTTGCTCCACCAGCTCGAATTGTTAGGGCCTAAGAAGTCAAAGCCAGAAGCATAAAATACGATATAAATACAACAGCTTTTCCATCGTATAAAACGAATAATTGCAACCAGTGTGAAAGTTGTGGTCATTTCTACGTTCCGGGCTACCTAGGCTTCACTCTAGGGCGTTGTTCCACCAGATCGAACAGTTAGGGCCTAAGAAGTCAACGCCAGAATTATAAAATACCATGTAAATATAACAGTTTTTCCATCGTACAAATCGAATGATAGCAACCAGTGTGAAAGTTATGGTCATTTCCACTTTCCGGGCAACCTAGGCTTCACCCTAGGGTGTAGCTCCCACAGATTGAATAGTTAGGGCCTTAGAAGTCAATGCCCGAAGCATAAAATGCAATAAAAATACAACAGTTTTTCCATCGTATAACAGGAATAATTGCAACCAGTGTGAAAGTAATGGTCATTCCTACGTTGCGGGCAACCTAGGTTTCACTCCAGGGCGTTGCTCCACCAGATCGAATAGTTAAGTCATAAGAAGTCAACGCCAGAAGCATAAAATACGATATAAATACAACAGCTTTTCCATCGTATAAAACGAATAATTGCAACCAGTGTGAAAGTAATGGTCATTTCTACGTTCCGAGCAACCTAGGCGTCACTCTAGGGCGTTGCTCCACCACATCTAATAGCTACGGCCTTAGAAGGCAACGCCAGAGGCATAAAATACAATATAAATACAACAGCTTTTCCATCGTACAAAATGAATAATAGCAAACAGTGTGAAAGTAATTGTCATTTCTACGTTCCGGGCAACCTAGGCTTCACTCTAGGTCGTTGCTCCACCAGATCAAATAGCTAGCGACTTAGAATTAAACGCCAGAAGCATAGAATACAATAAAAATACAACAGTTTTTACATCGTATAACAGGAATAATTGCAACCAGTGTGAATGTAATGGTCATTTCTGCGTTCCGGGCAACCTAGGTTTCACTCTAGGGCGTTGCTCCACCAGGTCGAGTAGTTAGGGCCTAAGAAGTCAACGCCAGAAGCATAAAATACGATATAAATACGGCAGCTTTTCCATCTTATAAAACGAATAATTGCAACCAGTGTGAACGTAATGGTCATTTCTACGTCCCGAGCAACCTAGGCGTCACTCTAGGGCGTTGCTCCTCCAGATCGAATAGCTAGGGACTTAGAACTCATCGCTAAAAGCATAAAATAGAATCAAAATACAACAGTTTTTCCATCGTATAACAGGAATAATTGCAACCAGTGTGAAAGGAATGGTCATTTCTACGTTCCGGGCAACGTAGGTTTCACTCTAGGTCGTTGATCCACCAGAGGGAATAGTTAGGGCCTAAGAAGTCAACGCCAGAAGCATAAAATACAATATAAATACAACAGCTTTTCAATCGTATAAAACGAATAATTGCAACCAGTGTGAAAGTTATGGACATTTCTCCATTCCGGCAAACCTAGGCTTCACCCTAGGGCGTTGCTCCACCAGATCGAATACTTAGGGCCTTAGAAGTCAACGCCAGAAGCATAAAATACAATAAAGATGCAACAGTTTTTCCATCGTTTTACAGGAATAACTGCAACCAGTGTGAATGTACTGGTCATTCCTACGTTGCGGACAACCTAGGTTTCACTCCAGGGCGTTGCTCCACCAGATCGAACATTTAGGGCCTAAGAAGTCAACGCCAGAAGCATAAAATACGATACAAATATAACAGCTTTTCCATCGTATAAAACGAATAATTGCAACCAGTGTGAACGTAATGGTCATTTCTACGTTCCGAGCAACCTGGGCGTCACTCTAGGGCGTTGCTCCACCAGATCGAATAGCTAGGGACTTAGAACTCATCGCTAAAAGCATAAAATAGAATCAAAATACAACAGTTTTTCCATCGTATAACAGGAATAATTGCAACCAGTGTGAAAGGAATGGTCATTTCTACGTTCCGGGCAACGTTGGTTTCACTCTAGGTCGTTGATCCACCAGAGGGAATAGTTAGATCCTAAGAAGTCAACGCCAGAAGCATAAAATACAATATAAATACAACAGTTTTTCCATCGTATAACAGGAATAATTGCAACCAGTGTGAAAGTAATGGCCATTTCTACGTTCGGGCCAACCTAGGCTTCACTCTAGGGCGTTGCTCCACCAGATCGAATAGTTACGGCCTTAGAAGTCAGCGCCAGAAGCATAAAATACAATAAAGGTGCAACAGTTTTTCCATCGTTTAAGAGGAATAACTGTAACCAGTGTGAATGTACTGGTCATTTCTACGTTCCGGATAACCTAGGTTTCACTCTAGGGCGTTGCTCTACCAGATCGAATAGCTAGGGACTTAGAATTCAACGCCAGAAGGATAAAATACAATATAAGTACAACAGTTATTCCATCGTATAAAATGTATAGTTGCAAACATTGTAAATGTAATGGTCATTTCTACGTTCCGGGCAACCTAGGCGTCACTCTAGGGCGTTGCTCCACCACATCTAATAGCTACGGCCTTAGAAGGCAACGCCAGAGGCATAAAATACAATATAAATACAACAGCTTTTCCATCGTACAAAATGAATAATAGCAAACAGTGTGAAAGAAATTGTCATTTCTACGTTCCGGGCAACCTAGGCTTCACTCTAGGTCGTTGCTTAACCAGATCAAATAGCTAGCGAGTTAGAATTAAACGCCAGAAGCATAGAATACATTAAAAATACAACAGTTTTTACATCGTATAACAGGAATAATTGCAACCAGTGTGAATGTAATGGTCATTTCTGCGTTCCGGGCAACCTAGGTTTCACTCTAGGGCGTTGCTCCACCAGGTCGAGTAGTTAGGGCATAAGAAGTCAACGCCAGAAGCATAAAATACGATATAAATACGGCACCTTTTCCATCGTATAAAACGAATAATTGCAACCAGTGTGATAGTTATGCTCATTTCTACGTTCCGGCAAACCTAGTCTTCACCCTAGGGCGTTGCTCCAACAGATTGAATAGTTAGGGCCTTAAAAGTCAATGCCCGAAGCATAAAATGCAATAAAAATACAACAGTTTTTCCATCGTATAACAGGAATAATTGCAACCAGTGTGAAAGTAATGGTCATTCCTACGTTGCGGGCAACCTAGGTTTCACTCCAGGGCGTTGCTCCACCAGATCGAATAGTTAAGTCATAAGAAGTCAACGCCAGAAGCATAAAATACGATATAAATACAACAGCTTTTCCATCGTATAAAACGAATAATTGCAACCAGTGTGAAAGTAATGGTCATTTCTACGTTCCGAGCAACCTAGGCGTCACTCTAGGGCGTTGCTCCACCACATCTAATAGCTACGGCCTTAGAAGGCAACGCCAGAGGCATAAAATACAATATAAATACAACAGCTTTTCCATCGTACAAAATGAATAATAGCAAACAGTGTGAAAGTAATTGTCATTTCTACGTTCCGGGCAACCTAGGCTTCACTCTAGGTCGTTGCTCCACCAGATCAAATAGCTAGCGACTTAGAATTAAACGCCAGAAGCATAGAATACAATAAAAATACAACAGTTTTTACATCGTATAACAGGAATAATTGCAACCATTGTGAATGTAATGGTCATTTCTGCGTTCCGGGCAACCTAGGTTTCACTCTAGGGCGTTGCTCCACCAGGTCGAGTAGTTAGGGCCTAAGAAGTCAACGCCAGAAGCATAAAATACGATATAAATACGGCAGCTTTTCCATCGTATAAAACGAATAATTGCAACCAGTGTGAACGTAATGGTCATTTCTACGTCCCGAGCAACCTAGGCGTCACTCTAGGGCGTTGCTCCACCAGATCGAATAGCTAGGGACTTAGAACTCATCGCTAAAAGCATAAAATAGAATCAAAATACAACAGTTTTTCCATCGTATAACAGGAATAATTGCAACCAGTGTGAAAGGAATGGTCATTTCTACGTTCCGGGCAACGTAGGTTTCACTCTAGGTCGTTGATCCACCAGAGGGAATAGTTAGGGCCTAAGAAGTCAACGCCAGAAGCATAAAATACAATATAAATACAACAGCTTTTCAATCGTATAAAACGAATAATTGCAACCAGTGTGAAAGTTATGGACATTTCTCCATTCCGGCAAACCTAGGCTTCACCCTAGGGCGTTGCTCCACCAGATCGAATACTTAGGGCCTTAGAAGTCAACGCCAGAAGCATAAAATACAATAAAGATGCAACAGTTTTTCCATCGTTTTACAGGAATAACTGCAACCAGTGTGAATGTACTGGTCATTCCTACGTTGCGGACAACCTAGGTTTCACTCCAGGGCGTTGCTCCACCAGATCGAACATTTAGGGCCTAAGAAGTCAACGCCAGGAGCATAAAATACGATACAAATATAACAGCTTTTCCATCGTATAAAACGAATAATTGCAACCAGTGTGAACGTAATGGTCATTTCTACGTTCCGAGCAACCTGGGCGTCACTCTAGGGCGTTGCTCCACCAGATCGAATAGCTAGGGACTTAGAACTCATCGCTAAAAGCATAAAATAGAATCAAAATACAACAGTTTTTCCATCGTATAACAGGAATAATTGCAACCAGTGTGAAAGGAATGGTCATTTCTACGTTCCGGGCAACGTTGGTTTCACTCTAGATCGTTGATCCACCAGAGGGAATAGTTAGATCCTAAGAAGTCAACGCCAGAAGCATAAAATACAATATAAATACAACAGTTTTTCCATCGTATAACAGGAATAATTGCAACCAGTGTGAAAGTAATGGCCATTTCTACGTTCGGGCCAACCTAGGCTTCACTCTAGGGCGTTGCTCCACCAGATCGAATAGTTAGGGCCTTAGAAGTCAATGCCCGAAGCATAAAATGCAATAAAAATACAACAGTTTTTCCATCGCATAACAGGAATAATTGCAACCAGTGTGAAAGTAATGATCATTCCTACGTTCCGGGCAACCTAGGCTTCACACTAGGGCGTCGCTCCATCAGATCGAATAGTTAGAGCTTTAGAAGTCGACGCCAGAAGCATAAAATACAATAAAGATGCAGCTGTTTTTCCATCGTATATCAGGAATAATTGCAACAAGCGTGAAGGTAATGGTCATTTCTACGTTCCGGGCAACCTAGGCTTCACCTTACCGCGTTGTTCCACCAGATCGAATAGTTAGGGCCTGAGAAGTGAACGCCAGAAGCATAAAATACAATATAAATACAACAGTTTTTTCATCGTATAAAACGAATAATTGAAACCAGTATGAAAGTTATGGTCATTTCTACTATCCGGGCAACCTAGGCTTCACCCTAGGGAGCTCTACCACCAGATCGAATAGTTAGGGCCTTAGAAGTCAACGCCCGAAGCATAAAATACAAAATATATAGAACTGTTTTTCCATCGTATAACAGGAATAATTGCAACCAGTGTGAAAGTAATGGTCATTCCTACGTTCCGGGCAACCTAGGTTTCACTCCAGGGCGTTGCTCCACCAGATCGAATAGTTAGGTCATAAGAAGTCAACGCCAGAAGCATAAAATACGATATAAATACAACAGCTTTTCCACCGTATAAAACGAATAATTGCAACCAGTGTGAAGGTAATGGTCATTTCTACGTTCCGAGCAACCTAGGCGTCACTCTAGGGCGTTGCTCCACCAGATCGAATAGCTAGGGACTTAGAATTCATCGCTAAAAGCATAAAATAGAATCAAAATACAACAGTTTTTCCATCGTATAACAGGAATAATTGCAACCAGTGTGAAAGTAATGGTCATTTCTACGTTCCGGGCAACGTAGGTTTCTCTCTAGGGCGTTGATCCACCAGAGGGAATAGATAGGGCCTAAGAAGTCAACGCCAGAAGCATAAAATACAAAATAAATACACCAGCTTTTCAATCGTATAAAACGAATAATTGCAACCAGTGTGAAAGTTATGGACATTTCTACATTCCGGCCAACCTAGGCTTCACCCTAGGGCGTTGCTCCACCAGATCGAATAGTTAGGGCATTAGAAGTCAACGCCAGAAGCATAAAATACAATAAAGATGCAACAGTTTTTCCATCGTATAACAGGAATAATTGCAACCAGTGTGAAAGTAATGGTCATTCCTACGTTCCGGGCAACCTAGGTTTCACTCCAGGGCGTTGCTCCACCAGATCGAATAGCTAGGTCATAAGAAGTCAACGCCAGAAGCATAAAATACGATATAAATACAACAGCTTTTCCATCGTATAAAACGAATAATTGCAACCAGTGTGAAGGTAATGGTCATTTCTGCGTTCCGAGCAACCTAGGCGTCACTCTAGGGCGTTGTTCCACCATAACGAATAGTTAGGGCCTAAGAAGTCAACACCAGAAGAATAAAATACGATATAAATACAACAGCTTTACACCAAATAAAACGAATAATTGCAACCTGTGTGAAGGTTATGGTCATATCTACGTTCCGGGCAACCTAGGCTTCACTGTCGGGCGTTGCTCCACCAGATCGAAATGTTAGGACCTAAGAAGTCAACGCCCGAAGCATAAAATACGATCTAAATACAACAGCATTTCCATCGTATTAAATGAATAATTGCAAACAGTGTGAAAGTAGTGGTCATTTCTACGTTCCGGGCAACCTAGGCTTCACTCTAGGGCGGTGCTCCACCAGATCAAATAGTTAGGGCCTAAGAAGTCAACGCCAGAAGCATAAATTACAATATAAACACAATAGCTTTTCCATCGTATAAAACGAATAATAGCAACCAGTGTGAAAGTTATGGTCATTTCTACGTTCCGGTCAAGCTAGGCTTCACTCTAGGGCGTTGCTCCACCAGATCGAATAGTTAGGGCCTTAGAAGTCAACGCCCGAAGCATAAAATGCAAAATAAGTAGAGCAGTTTTTCCATTGTATAAAACGAATAACTGTAACCGGTGTGAAAGTACTGATCATTTCTACGTTCCGGGTAACCTAGGTTTCACCTTAGGTCATTGCTCCACCAGATCGAATAGCTAGGGACTTAGAATTCAACGCCAGAAGGATAAAATGCAATATAAATACAACAGTTTTTCCATCGTATAAAACGAATAATTGCAGACATTGTGAAAGTAATGGTCATTTATACGTTCCGGGCAACCTAGGCGTCACCCTAGGGCGTTGCTCTATAAGTACAACAGTTTTTCCGTCGTATAAAATGAATGATTGCGAACATTGTGAAAGTAATGGTCATTTCTATGTTCCTGGCCAGCTACGCGTCACTCTAGGGCGTTGCTGCTCCACATCTGATAGCTACGGCCTTAGAAGTTAACGCCGGAAGCATAAAATACAATATAAATACAACAGCTTTGCCATCGCATAAAATGAATAATTGCAAACAGTGTGAAGGTAATGGTCATTTCTACGTTCCGGGCAACCTAGGCTTCACTCTGGGTCGTTGCTCCACCAGATCGAACAGCTAGGGACTTAGAATTAAACGCCAGAAGCATAAAATACAATAAAGATGCAACAGTTTTTCCATCGTATAACAGGAATAACTGCAACCAGTGTGAATGTAATGGTCATTTCTACGTTCCGGGAAACCTAGATTTCACTCTACAGCGTTGCTCCACCAGCTCGAATTGTTAGGGCCTAAGAAGTCAAAGCCAGAAGCATAAAATACGGTATAAATACAACAGCTTTTCCATCGTATAAAACGAATAATTGCAACCAGTGTGAAAGTTATGGCCATTTCTACGTTCCGGGCTACCTAGGCTTCACTCTTTGGCGTCGCTACATCAGATCGAATAGTTAGAGCCTTAGAAGTCGACGCCAGAAGCATAAAATACAATAAAGATGCAACTGTTTTTCCATCGTATAACAGGAATAATTGCAACAAGCGTGAAGGTAATGGTCATTTCTACGTTCCGGGCAACCTAGGCTTCACCTTACCGCGTTGTTCCATCAGATCGAATAGTTAGGGCCTGAGAAGTGAACGCCAGAAGCATAAAATACAATATAAATACAACAGTTTTTTCATCGTATAAAACGAATAATTGCAACCAGTATGAAAGTTATGGTCTTTTCTACTTTCCGGGCAACCTAGGCTTCACCCCAGGGCGTAGCTCCCACAGATTGAATAGTTAGGGCCTTAGAAGTCAATGCCCGAAGCATAAAATGCATTAATAATACAACAGTTTTTCCATCATATAACAGGAATAATTGCAACCAGTTTGAAAGTGATGGTCATTTCTACGTTCCGGGCAACCTAGGCTTCACTCTAGGGCGTTGCTCCACCAGATCGAACAGCTAGGGCCTTAGAAGTCAACGCCCGAAGCATAAAATACAAAACAAATAGTACAGTTTTTCAATCGCATAAAACGAACAATTTCTACCAGTGTGGAAGTTATGGGCATTTCTACTTTCCGGGCAACCTAGGCTTCACCCTAGGGCGTTGTTCCACCAGATGGAATAGTTAGGGCCTAAGAAGTCAACGCCAGAAGCATAACACACGATATAAATACAACAGCTTTGGCATCGAATAAATTAATAATTGCAGACAGTGTGAAAGATATGGTCATTTCTACGTTCCGGGCAACCTAGCCTTCATTCTAGGGCGTTGGTCCACCAGATCAAAATGTTAGGGCCTTAGAAGTCAACGCCCGAAACATAAAATACAAAATAAATCGAACAGGTTCTCCATTGTATAAAACGAATAATTGCTACCAGTGTGAAAGTTATGGTCATTTCTACGTTCCGGGCAACCTAGGCTTCACCCTAGGGCGTTGCTCCAACAGATCGAATAGCTGGGCCTTAGAAGTCAACGCACGAAGCATAAAATACAAAATAAATAGAACAGTTTTTCCATCGTATAAAACGAATAATTGCTACCAGTGTGAAAGTTATGGTCATTGCTACGTTCCGCGCAACCTACCCTTCACCCTAGGGCGTTGGTCCACCAGATCGAATAGTGACGGCCTTAATAGTCAGCGCCAGAAGCATAAAATACAATAAAGATGCAACAGTTTTTCCATTGTTTAACAGGAATAACTGCAACCAGTGTGAATGTACTGGTCATTTCTACGTTCCGGATAACCTAGGTTTCACTCTAGGGCGTTGCTCTACCAGATCGAATAGCTAGGGACTTAGAATTCAACGCCAGAAGGATAAAATACAATATAAGTACAACAGTTATTCCATCGTATAAAACGAATAATTGCAACCAGTGTGAAAGTTATGGTCATTTCTACATTCCGAGCAGCCTAGGCTTCACTCTAGGGCGTTGCTCCACCAGATCGAATAGTTAGGTTCTTAGAAGTCAACGCCAGAAGCATAAAATACGATATAAATACAACAGCTTTTCCATCGTATAAAAGGAATAATTGCAAACAGTGTGAAAGTAATGGTCATTTCTACGTTCCGGTCAACCTAGGCTTCACTGTGGGGCGTTGCTCCACCAGATCGAAATGTTAGAGCCTAAGAAGTCTACGCCCGAAGCATAAAATACGATATAAATACAACAGCATTTCCATCGTATTAAATGAATAATTGCAAACAGTGTGAAAGTAGTGGTCATTTCTACGTTCCGGGCAACCTAGGCTACACTGTATGGCGTTCTTCCACCACATCGAATAGCTACGGCCTCATAAGTCCACGCCTGAAGTATAAAATACAATAAAAATACAACAGTCTTTTCATCGTATAACAGGAATAATTGCAACAAGCGTGAAAGTATTGATCATTTCTGCTTTTCGGGCATCCTGGACTTAACTCTGAGGCATTGCTCCACCAGATCGAATATTGAGGGCCTTAGAAGTCAACGCCAGAAGCATAAAATACAATATAAATACAACAGTTTTTCCATCGTATAAAACGAATAATTGCAACCAGTATGCAACTTATGGTCATTTCTACATTCCGAGCAACCTAGGCTTCACTCTGGAGCGTTGCTCCACAAGATCGAATAGTTAGGTCCTTAGAAGTCAACGCCATAAGCATAAAATACGATATAAATACAACAGCTGTTCCATCGTATAAAAGGAATAATTGCAAACAGTGTGAAAGTAATGGTCATTTCTACGTTCCGGGCAACCTAGGCTTCACTCTACGGCGTTGTTCCACCAGATCGAATAGTTAGGGCCTAAGAAGTCAACACCAGAAGAATAAAATACAATATAAATATAACAGTTTTTCCATCGTATAGAACGAATAATAGCAACCAGTATGAAAGTTATGGTCATTTCTACGTTCCAGGCAACCAAGGCTTCACTCTATGGCGTTCTTCCACCACATCGAATAGCTACGGCCTCAGAAGTCAACGCCTGAAGCATAAAATACAATAAAAATACAACAGTTTTTCCATCGTATAAAAGGATTAATTGCAACCAGTTTGAAAGTGATGGTCATTTCTACGTTCCGGCAACCTAGGCTTCACCCCAGGTCGTTGTTCCACCAGATCGAATAGTTAGGGCCTAAGAAGTGAACGTCAGCAGCATAAAATACAATATAAATACAACAGTTCTTCCATCATATAAAACGAATAGTTGCAACCAGTATGAAAGTTATGGTAATTTCTACGTTCCGGGCAAACCAGGCTTCACTCTATGGCGTTCTTCCACCACATCGAATAGCTACGGCCACAGAAGTCAACGCCGGAAGCATAAAATGCAATATAAACACAACAGTTTTTCCATCGTATAAAAGGATTAATTGCAACCAGTTTGAAAGTGATGGCAATTTCTACGTTCCGGGCAACCTAGGCTTCACCCTAGGTCGTTGTTCCACCAGATGGAATAGTTAGGGCCTTAGAAGTCAACGCCCGAAGTATAAAATACAAAGTAAATAGAACAGTTTTTCCATCGTATAAAACTAATAATTTCAACCAGTGTGAAAGTAATGGACATTTCTACGTTCCGGGCAACCTAGGCTTCACTCTAGGGCGTTGCTCCACCACATCGAATAGCTACGGCCTTAGAAGTCAACGCCAGAAGCATAAAATACAGTATAAATACAACAGTTTTTCCATTGTATAGCATAACCAATTGCAACCAGTGCGAAAGTAACGATCATTTCGACGTTCCGGGCGTCCTAGACTCAACTCTGAGGCGTTGCTCCACCAGATCGAAGAGTTAGGGTCTAAGAAGTCAACACCGGAAGCATAAAATACAATATAAAAACAACAGCTTTTCCATCGTATAAAACGAATAATAGCAGCCAGTGTGAAAGTTATGCTCATTTCTACGTTCCGGGCAACCTAGGCTTCACTGTAGGTCGTTGCTCCACCAGATCAAACAGTTAGGGACTTAGAAGCCAACGCCCGAAGCATTAAATTCAAAATAAATAGAACAGTTTTTCCATCGTATAAAACGAATAATTGCAACCAGTGTGAAAGTTATGGTTATTTCTACGTTCCGGGCAACCTAGGCTTCACCCCATGTCGTTGCTCCACCAGATCGAATAGTTAGGGCCCAAGAAGTGAACGCCAGCAGCATAAAATACAATATAAATACAACAGTTCTTCCATCCTATAACAGGAATAATTGTAAACAGTGTGAAAGTACTGGACATCTCTGCGTTCCGGGTGACCTAGGCTTCACTCTAGGGCGTTGTTCCACCAGATCGAACAGTTAGGGCCTAAGAAGGCAACGCCAGAAGCATAAAATACGATATAAATACAACAGTTTTTCAATCGTATAAAACGAGTAATTGCAACCAGTACGAAAGTTAACGTCATTTCTACGTTCCGGACAACCTAGGCTTCACCCTAGGGCGTTGCTCCAACAGATTGAATAGTTAGGGCCTTAGAAGTCAACGCCGGAAGCATAAAATGCAATAAAAATACATCAGTCTTTCCATCGTATAAAAGGATTAATTGCAACCAGTTTGAAAGTGATGGTCACTTCTACGCTCCGGGCAACCTAGGCTTTACTCTAGGGCGTTGCTCCACCAGATCGAATAGTTAGTGCCTTAGAAGTCAACGCCAGAAGCATAAAATACAATATAAACACAACAGTTTTTCCATCGTATAAAACGAATAATTGCTACCAGTAAGGAAGTGATGGTCATTTCTACTTTCCGGGCAACCTGGGCTACACCCTAGGGCGTTGCTCCAACAGATTGAATAGTTAGGGCCTTAGAAGTGAATGGCCGAAGCATAAAATGCAATAAAAATACAACAGTTTTTCCATCGTATAAAAGGATTAATTGCAACCAGCTTGAAAGTGATGGTCATTTCTACGTTCCGGGCAACCTAGGCTTCACTCTAGGGCGTTGCTCAACCAGATCGAATAGTTAGGGCCTTAGAAGTCAACGCCAGAATCATAAAATACAATGAAGATGCAACAGCTTTTCTATCGTATTAAACGAATAATTTCAACCAGTGTGAATGTTATGGTCATTTCTACATTCCGAGCAACCTAGGCTTCACTCTAGGGCGTTGCTTCAACAGATTGAGTAGTTAGGGCCTTAGAAGTCAACGCCCGATGCATAAAATACAATATATATAGAACAGTTTTTCCATCGTGTAAAACGAATAATTGCAACCGGTGCGAAAATTATGGTCATTTCTACGTTCCGGTCAACCTAGGCTTCACCATAGGGCGTTACTCCACCAGATCGAATAGTTAGGGCCTAAGAAGCGAACGCCAGAAGCATAAAATACAATATAAATACAACAGTTTTTCCACCATACAAAACGAATAATTGCAACCAGTATGAAAGCTACGGTCATTTCTACTTTACGGGCAACCTAGGCTACACCCTAGGGCGTTGCTCTTACAGATTGAATAGTTAGGGCCTTATAAGTTAATGCCCGGAGCATAAAATGCAATAAAAATACAACAGTTTTTCCATCGTATAAAAGTATTAATTGCAACCAGTTTGAAAGTGACGGCCATTTCTACGTACCGGGCAACCTAGGCTTCACTCTAGGGCGTTGCTCCACCAGGTCGAATAGTTAGGGCCTTAGAAGTCAACGCCAGAAGCATAAAATACAATATAAGTACAACAGTTTTTCCATCGTATAAAATGAACAATTGCAAACATTGCGAAAGTAATGGTCATTCCACGTTCCGGGCGACCTAGGCGTCACTCTAGTGCGTTGCTCCACCACATCTAATAGCTACGGCCTTAGACGTCAACGACAGATGCATAAAATGCAATAAAGATGCAACAGCTTTTCCATCGTATAAAACGAATAATTGCACCCAGTGTGAAAGTTATTGTCATTTCTACTTTCCGCGCAACCTAGGCTTCACCCTAGGGCGTTGCTCCAACAGATTGAATAGTTAGGACCTTAGAAGTCAATGCCCGAAGCATAAAATGCAATAAAAATACAACAGTTTTTCCATCATATAACAGGAATAATTGCAACCAGTTTGAAAGTGATGGTCATTTCTACGTTGCGCGCAACCTAGGCTTCACCCCAGGTCGTTGTTCCACCAGATCGAATTGTTAGGGCCTTAGAAGTCAACGCCCGAAGCATAAAATGCAATAAGAATACAACAGTGTTTCCATCATATAACAGGAATAATTGCAACCAGTTTGAAAGTGATGTCCAATTCTACGTTCCGCGCAACCTAGGTTTTACTCCAGGGTGTTGCTCCACTAGATCGAAAAGTTACGGCCTAAGAAGTGAACGCCAGCAGCATAAAGTACAATATAAATACAACAGTTCTTCCATCATATAAAACGAATAATTGCAACCAGTATGAAAGTTATGGTCATTTCTACGTTCCGGGCAACCTAGGCTTCACTCTATGGCGTTCTTCCACCACATCGAATAGCTACGCCCTCAGAAGTCAACGCCTGAAGCATAAAATACAATAAAAATACAACAGTCTTTCCATCCTATAACAGGAATAATTGCAACCAGTTTGAAAGTGATGTCCAATTCTACGTTCCGCGCAACCTAGGTTTTACTCCAGGGCGTTGCTCCACCAGATCGAAATGTTACGGCCTAAGAAGTCAACGCCAGAAGCATAAAATACGATATAAATACAACAGCTTTTCCATCGTATAAAACGAATAATTGCACCCAGTGTGAAAGTTATTGTCATTTCTACTTTCCGCGCAACCTAGGCTTCACCCTAGGGCGTTGCTCCAACAGATTGAATAGTTAGGACATTAGAAGTCAATGCCCGAAGCATAAAATGCAATAAAAATAGAACAGTTTTTCCATTATATAACAGGAATAATTGCAACCAGTTTGAAAGTGATGGTCATTTCTACGTTCCAGGCAACCTAGGTTTTACTCCAGGGCGTTGCTCCACCAGTTCGAAAAGTTACGGCCTAAGAAGTGAACGCCAGCAGCATAAAGTACAATATAAATACAACAGTTCTTCCATCATATAAAACGAATAATTGCAACCAGTATGAAAGTTCTGGTCATTTCTACGTTCCGGGCAACCTAGGCTTCACTCTATAGCGTTCTTCCACCACATCGAATAGCTACGGCCTCAGAAGTCAACGCCTGAAGCATAAAATACAATAAAAATACAAGAGTTTTTCCATCGTATAAAAGGATTAATTGCAACCAGTTTGAAAGTGATGGTCATTTCTACGTTCGGGGCAACCTAGGCTTCACCCCAGGTCGTTGTTCCACCAGATCGAATAGTTAGGGCCTAAGAAGTGAACGCCTGCAGCATAAAATACAATATAAATACGACAGTTCTTCCATCATATAAAACGAATAATTGCAACCAGTATGAAAGTTATGGTAATTTCTACGTTCCGGGCAACCCAGGCTTCACCCCAGGTCGTTGTTCCACCAGATCGAATAGTTAGTGCCTTAGAAGTCAACGGCCGAAGCATAAGATACAATATAAATATAACAGTTTTTCCATCGTATAGAACGAATAATAGCAACCAGTGTGAAAGTTATGGTCACTTCTACGTTCCGGGCAACCTAGGCTTCACACTAGGGCGTTGATCCACCTGATAGAATAGTTAGGGCCTTAGAAGTCAACGCCAGAAGCATAAAATTCAATAAAGATGCAACAGTTTTTCCATCGTATAGCAGGACTAACTGCAAACAGTGTGAAAGTACTGGACATCTCTACGTTCCGGGTGACCTAGGCTTCACTCTAGGGCGTTGTTCCACCAGATCGAACAGTTAGGGCCTAAGAAGGCAACGCCAGAAGCATAAAATACGATATAAATACAACAGTTTTTCAATCGTATAAAACGAGTAATTGCAACCAGTACGAAAGTTAACGTCATTTCTACGTTCCGGACAACCTAGGCTTCACCCTAGGGCGTTGCTCCAACAGATTGAATAGTTAGGGCCTTAGAAGTCAACGCCGGATGCATAAAATGCAATAAAAATACATCAGTTTTTCCATCGTATAAAAGGATTAATTGCAACCAGTTTGAAAGTGATGGTCATTTCTACTTTCCGCGCAACCTAGGCTTCACTCTAGGGCGTTGCTCCAACAGATTGAATAGTTAGGACCTTAGAAGTCAATGCCCGAAGCATAAAATGCAATAAAAATACAACAGCGTTTCCATCATATAACAGGAATAATTGCACCAGTTTGAAAGTGATGGTCATTTCTACGTTGCGCGCAACCTAGGATTCACCCCAGGTCGTTGTTCCACCAGATCGAATAGTTAGGGCCTTAGAAGTCAACGCCCGAAGCATAAAATGCAATAAAAATACAACAGTGTTTCCATCATATAACAGGAATAATTGCAACCAGTTTGAAAGTGATGTCCAATTCTACGTTCCGCGCAACCTAGGTTTTACTCCAGGGCGTTGCTCCGCCAGATCGAAAAGTTACGGCCTAAGAAGTGAACGCCAGCAGCATAAAGTACAATATAAATACAACTGTTCTCCCATGATATAAAACGAATAATTGCAACCAGTATGGAAGTTATGGTCATTTCTACGTTCCGGGCAACCAAGGCTTCACTCTATGGCGTTCTTCCACCACATCGAATAGCTACGGCCTCAGAAGTCAACGCCTGAAGCATAAAATACAATAAAAATACAACAGTTTTTCCATCGTAGAAAAGGATTAATTGCAACCAGTTTGAAAGTGATGGTCATTTCTACGTTCCGGGCAACCTAGGCTTCACCCCAGGTCGTTGTTCCACCAGATCGAATAGTTAGGGCCTAAGAAGTGAACGACAGCAGCATAAAATACAATATAAATACAACAGTTCTTCCATCATATAAAACGAATAATTGCAACCAGTATGAAAGTTATGGTAATTTCTACGTTCCGGGCAAACCAGGCTTCACTCTATGGCGTTCTTCCACCACATCGAATAGCTACGGCCACAGAAGTCAACGCCAGAAGCATAAAATGCAATATAAACACAACAGTTTTTCCATCGTATAAAAGGATTAATTGCAACCAGTTTGAAAGTGATGGCAATTTCTACGTTCCGGGCAACCTAGGCTTCACCCTAGGTCGTTGTTCCACCAGATGGAATAGTTAGGGCCTTAGAAGTCAACGCCCGAAGTATAAAATACAAAATAAATAGAACAGTTTTTCCATCGTATAAAACTAATAATTTCAACCAGTGTGAAAGTAATGGACATTTCTACGTTCCGGGCAACCTAGGCTTCACTCTAGGGCGTTGCTCCACCACATCGAATAGCTACGGCCTTAGAAGTCAACGCCAGAAGCATAAAATACAGTATAAATACAACAGTTTTTCCATTGTATAGCATAACCAATTACAACCAGTGCGAAAGTAACGATCATTTCGACGTTCCGGGCGTCCTAGACTCAACTCTGAGGCGTTGCTCCACCAGTTCGAAGAGTTAGGGTCTAAGAAGTCAACACCGGAAGCATAAAATACAATATAAAAACAACAGCTTTTCCATCGTATAAAACGAATAATAGCAGCCAGTGTGAAAGTTATGATCATTTCTACGTTCCGGGCAACCTAGGCTTCACTGTAGGTCGTTGCTCCACCAGATCAAACAGTTAGGGACTTAGAAGCCAACGCCCGAAGCATTAAATTCAAAATAAATAGAACAGTTTTTCCATCGTATAAAACGAATAATTGCAACCAGTGTGAAAGTTATGGTTATTTCTACGTTCCGGGCAACCTAGGCTTCACCCCAGGTCGTTGCTCCACCAGATCGAATAGTTAGGGCCCAAGAAGTGAACGCCAGCAGCATAAAATACAATATAAATACAACAGTTCTTCCATCCTATAACAGGAATAATTGCAAACAGTGTGAAAGTACTGGACATCTCTACGTTCCGGGTGACCTAGGCTTCACTCTAGGGCGTTGTTCCACCAGATCGAACAGTTAGGGCCTAAGAAGGCAACGCCAGAAGCATAAAATACGATATAAATACAACAGTTTTTCAATCGTATAAAACGAGTAATTGCAACCAGTACGAAAGTTAACGTCATTTCTACGTTCCGGACAACCTAGGCTTCACCCTAGGGCGTTGCTCCAACAGATTGAATAGTTAGGGCCTTAGAAGTCAACGCCGGAAGCATAAAATGCAATAAAAATACATCAGTCTTTCCATCGTATAAAAGGATTAATTCCAACCAGTTTGAAAGTGATGGTCACTTCTACGCTCCGGGCAACCTAGGCTTTACTCTAGGGCGTTGCTCCACCAGATCGAATAGTTAGTGCCTTAGAAGTCAACGCCAGAAGCATAAAATACAATATAAACACAACAGTTTTTCCATCGTATAAAACGAATAATTGCTACCAGTAAGGAAGTGATGGTCATTTCTACGTCCCGGGCAACCTAGGCCTCACTCTAGGGCGTCGTTCCACCAGATTGAATAGTTAGGGCCTAAGAAATCAACGCCAGAAGCATAAAATACAATATAAATATAACAGTTTTTCCATCGTATAAAATGAACAATTGCAAACATTGCGAAAGTAATGGTCATTCCACGTTCCGGGCGACCTAGGCGTCACTCTAGTGCGTTGCTCCACCACATCTAATAGCTACGGCCTTAGACGTCAACGACAGATGCATAAAATGCAATAAAGATGCAACAGCTTTTCCATCGTATAAAACGAATAATTGCACCCAGTGTGAAAGTTATTGTCATTTCTACTTTCCGCGCAACCTAGGCTTCACCCTAGGGCGTTGCTCCAACAGATTGAATAGTTAGGACCTTAGAAGTCAATGCCCGAAGCATAAAATGCAATAAAAATACAACAGTTTTTCCATCATATAACAGGAATAATTGCAACCAGTTTGAAAGTGATGGTCATTTCTACGTTGCGCGCAACCTAGGCTTCACCCCAGGTCGTTGTTCCACCAGATCGAATTGTTAGGGCCTTAGAAGTCAACGCCCGAAGCATAAAATGCAATAAGAATACAACAGTGTTTCCATCATATAACAGGAATAATTGCAACCAGTTTGAAAGTGATGTCCAATTCTACGTTCCGCGCAACCTAGGTTTTACTCCAGGGCGTTGCTCCACTAGATCGAAAAGTTACGGCCTAAGAAGTGAACGCCAGCAGCATAAAGTACAATATAAATACAACAGTTCTTCCATCATATAAAACGAATAATTGCAACCAGTATGAAAGTTATGGTCATTTCTACGTTCCGGGCAACCTAGGCTTCGCTCTATGGCGTTCTTCCACCACATCGAATAGCTACGCCCTCAGAAGTCAACGCCTGAAGCATAAAATACAATAAAAATACAACAGTCTTTCCATCCTATAACAGGAATAATTGCAACCAGTTTGAAAGTGATGTCCAATTCTACGTTCCGCGCAACCTAGGTTTTACTCGAGGGCGTTGCTCCACCAGATCGGAAAGTTACGGCCTAAGAAGTCAACGCCAGAAGCATAAAATACGATATAAATACAACAGCTTTTCCATCGTATAAAACGAATAATTGCACCCAGTGTGAAAGTTATTGTCATTTCTACTTTCCGCGCAACCTAGGCTTCACCCTAGGGCGTTGCTCCAACAGATTGAATAGTTAGGACCTTAGAAGTCAATGCCCGAAGCATAAAATGCAATAAAAATAGAACAGTTTTTCCATTATATAACAGGAATAATTGCAACCAGTTTGAAAGTGATGGTAATTGCTACGTTCCGGGCAACTTAGGCTTCACGCTAGGGCGTTGCTTCAACAGATTGAATATTTAGGGCCTTAGAAGTCAACGCCCGAAGCATAAAATACAATAAATATACAAGAGTTTTTCCATCGTATATCAGGAATAATTGCAACCAGTGTGAAAGTGATGGTCATTTCTACGTTCCAGGCAACGTAGGCTTCACTCTAGGGCGTTGTTCCTACAGATAGAATAGTTAGTGCCTAAGAAGGCACCGCCAGAAGCATACAATACAATATAAATATAAGTTTTTCCAAGGTATAAAACGAATAATAGCAATGAGTGTGAACGTTATGGTCATTTCTAAGTTCCGCGCAACCTAGGCTTCACCCTAGGGCGTCGCTCCAACAGATTGAATAGTTAGGGCCTTAGAAGTCAACGCCCGACACATAGAATGCAATAAAAATGCAACAGTTTTTCCATCGTATAAAAGGATTAATTGCAACCAGTTTGAAAGTGATGGTCATTTCTACGTTCCGGGCAACCTAGGCTTCACCCTAGGGCGTTGTTCCACCAGATGGAATAGTCAGGGCATAAGAAGTCAACGCCAGAAGCATAAAATACGGTATAAATACAACAGCTTTTCCATCGCATAAAACGAATAATAGCAACCAGTGTGAAAGTTATGGGCATTTCTACGTTCCGGGCAACCTAGGCTTCACTCTACGGCGTTGTTCCACCAGATCGAATAGTTAGGGCCTAAGAAGTCAGCGCCAGAAGCATAAAATACAATATAAATATAACAGTTTTTCCATCGTATAAAACGAATAATAGCAACCAGTGTGAAAGTTATGGTCATTCCTACGTTCCGGGCAACCTAGGCCTCACTCTACGGCGTTGTTCCACCAGATCGAATAGTTAGGGCCTAAGAAGTCAACGCCAGAAGCATAAGATACAAAATAAATAGAACAGTTTTTCCATTGTATAAAACGAATAATAGCAACCAGTGTGAAAGTTATGGTCATTTCTACGTTCGGGCAACCTGGGCTTCACTCTAGGGCGTTGCTCCACCAGATCAAACAGCTGGGGCCTTTGAAGTCAACGCCCGAAGCATAAAATACAATATAAATATAACAGTTTTTCCATCGTATAGAACGAATAATCGCAATCAGTGTGAAAGTTAACGTCATTTCTACTTTCCGGGCAACCTAGGCTTCACCCTAGGGCGTTGCTCCACTAGATCAAACAGTTATGGCCTTAGAAGTCAACGACCGAAGCATAAAATACAAAATAAATAGAACAGTTTTTCCATCGTATAAAACGAATAATTGCAACCAGTATGGAAGTGATGGTCATTTCTACGTTCCAGGCAACGTAGGCTTCACTCTAGGGCGTTGTTCCAACAGATCGAGTAGTTAGTGCCTAAGAAGGCACCGCCAGAAGCATACAATACAATATAAATATAAGTTTTTCCAAGGTATAAAACGAATAATAGCAATGAGTGTGAACGTTATGGTCATTTCTAAGTTCCGCGCAACCTAGGCTTCACCCTAGGGCGTCGCTCCAACAGATTGAATAGTTAGGGCCTTAGAAGTCAACGCCCGACACATAGAATGCAATAAAAATGCAACAGTTTTTCCATCGTATAAAAGGATTAATTGCAACCAGTTTGAAAGTGATGGTCATTTCTACGTTCCGGGCAACCTAGGCTTCACCCTAGGGCGTTGTTCCACCAGATGGAATAGTCAGGGCATAAGAAGTCAACGCCAGAAGCATAAAATACGGTATAAATACAACAGCTTTTCCATCGCATAAAACGAATAATAGCAACCAGTGTGAAAGTTATGGGCATTTCTACGTTCCGGGCAACCTAGGCTTCACTCTACGGCGTTGTTCCACCAGATCGAATAGTTAGGGCCTAAGAAGTCAGCGCCAGAAGCATAAAATACAATATAAATATAACAGTTTTTCCATCGTATAAAACGAATAATAGCAACCAGTGTGAAAGTTATGGTCATTCCTACGTTCCGGGCAACCTAGGCCTCACTCTACGGCGTTGTTCCACCAGATCGAATAGTTAGGGCCTAAGAAGTCAACGCCAGAAGCATAAGATACAATATAAATATAACAGCTTTTCCATCGTATAGAACGAATAAGAGCAACCAGTGTGAAAGTTATGGTCACTTCTACGTTCCGCGCAACCTAGGCTTCACTCTAGGGCGTTGCTCCACTAGATCAAACAGTTAGGGCCTTAGAAGTCAACGACCGAAGCATAAAATACAAAATAAATAGAACAGTTTTTCCATTGTATAAAACGAATAATAGCAACCAGTGTGAAAGTTATGGTCATTTCTACGTTCGGGCAACCTGGGCTTCACTCTAGGGCGTTGCTCCACCAGATCAAACAGCTAGGGCCTTTGAAGTCAACGCCCGAAGCATAAAATACAATATAAATATAACAGTTTTTCCATCGTATAGAACGAATAATCGCAATCAGTGTGAAAGTTAACGTCATTTCTACTTTCCGGGCAACCTAGGCTTCACCCTAGGGCGTTGCTCCACTAGATCAAACAGTTATGGCCTTAGAAGTCAACGACCGAAGCATAAAATACAAAATAAATAGAACAGTTTTTCCATCGTATAAAACGAATAATTGCAACCAGTATGGAAGTGATGGTCATTTCTACGTTCCAGGCAACGTAGGCTTCACTCTAGGGCGTTGTTCCAACAGATCGAGTAGTTAGTGCCTAAGAAGGCACCGCCAGAACCATACAATACGATATAAATATAACAGTTTTTCCATGGTATAAAACGAATAATAGCTATGAGTGTGAACGTTATGGTCATTTCTAAGTTCCGCGCAACCTAGGCTTCACCCTAGGGCGTCGCTCCAACAGATTGAATAGTTAGGGCCAAAGAAGTCAACGCCCGGCGCATAGAATGCAATAAAAATGCAACAGTTTTTCCATCGTATAAAAGGATTAATAGCAACCAGTTTGAAAGTGATGGTCATTTCTACGTTCCGGGCAACCTAGGCTTCACCCTAGGGCGTTGTTCCACCAGATGGAATAGTTAGGGCATAAGAAGTCAACGCCAGAAGCATAAAAGACGATATAAGTACAACAGTTTTTCCATCGTATAAAATGTATAATTGCAAACATTGCGAAAGTAATGGTCATTTCTACGTTCCGGGCAACCTAGGCGTCACTCTAGTGCGTTGCTCCACCACATCTAGTAGCTACGGCCTTAGACGTCAACGACAGAAGCATAAAATACAATATAAATACAACAGTTTTTCCATCATATAAAACGAATAATTGTAACCAGTATGAAAGCTATGGTCATTTCTACTTTACGGACAACCTAGGCTACACCCTAGGGCATTGCTCCTACAGATTGAATAGTTAGCGCCTTAGAAGTCAATGCCCGAAGCATAAAATGCAATAAAAATACAACAGTTTTTCCATCATATAACAGGAGTATTTGCAACCAGTTTGAAGGTGATGGTAATTGCTACGTTCCGGGCAACTTAGGCTTCACTCTAGGGCGTTGCTTCAACAGATTGAATATTTAGGGCCTTAGAGGTCAACGCCCGAAGCATAAAATACAAAATAGATAGAACAGTTTTTCCATCGTATAAAACGAATAATTGCTACCGGTGTGAAAGTTATGGTCATTTCTACGTTCCGGGCAACCTAGGCTTTACCATAGGGCGTTGTTCCACCAGATGGAATAGTTAGGGCATAAGAAGTCAACGCCAGAAGCATAAAATACAATATAAATACAACAGTTTTTCAATCGTATAAAACGAGTAATTGCAACCAGTACGAAAGTTAACGTCATTTCTACGTTCCGGACAACCTAGGCTTCACCCTAGGGCGTTGCTCCAACAGATTGAATAGTTAGGGCCTTAGAGGTCAACGCCGGAAGCATAAAATGCAATAAAAATACATCAGTTTTTCCATCGTATCAAAGGATTAATTGCAAACAGTTTGAAAGTGATGGTCACTTCTACGTTCCGGGCAACCTAGGCTTTACTCTAGGGCGTTGCTCCACCAGATCGAATAGTTAGTGCCTTAGAAGTCAACGCCAGAAGCATAAAATACAATATAAACACAACAGTTTTTCCATCGTATAAAACGAATAATTGCAACCCGTATGGATGTGATGGTCATTTCTACGTTCCGGGCAACCTAGGCTTCACTCTAGGGCGTTGTTCCAACAGATCGAATAGTTAGTGCCTATGAAGGCACCGCCAGAACCATACAATACAATATAAATATAACAGTTTTTCCATGGTATAAAACGAATAATAGCAATGAGTGTGAACGTTATGGTCATTTCTAAGTTCCGCGCAACCTAGGCTTCACCCTAGGGCGTCGCTCCAACAGATTGAATAGTTAGGGCCAAAGAAGTCAACGCCCGACGCATAGAATGCAATAAAAATGCAACAGTTTTTCCATCGTATAAAAGGACTAATTGCAACCAGTTTGAAAGTGATGGTCATTTCTACGTTCCGGGCAACCTACGCTTCACCCTAGGGCGTTGTTCCACCAGGTGGAATAGTTAGGGCATAAGAAGTCAACGCCAGAAGCATAAAAGACGATATAAGTACAACAGTTTTTCCATCGTATAAAATGTATAATTGCAAACATTGCGAAAGTAATGGTCATTTCTACGTTCCGGGCAACCTAGGCGTCACTCTAGTGCGTTGCTCCACCACATCTAGTAGCTACGGCCTTAGACGTCAACGACAGAAGCATAAAATACAATATAAATACAACAGTTTTTCCATCATATAAAACGAATAATTGTAACCAGTATGAAAGCTATGGTCATTTCTACTTTACAGGCAACCTAGGCTACACCCTAGGCCGTTGCTCCTACAGATTGAATAGTTAGCGCCTTAGAAGTCAATGCCCGAAGCATAAAATGCAATAAAAATACAACAGTTTTTCCATCATATAACAGGAGAATTTGCAACCAGTTTGAAAGTGATGGTAATTGCTACGTTCCGGGCAACTTAGGCTTCACTCTAGGGCGTTGCTTCAAAAGATTGAATATTTAGGGCCTTAGAGGTCAACGCCCGAAGCATAAAATACAAAATAAATAGAACAGTTTTTCCATCGTATAAAACGAATAATTGCTACCGGTGTGAAAGTTATGGTCATTTCTACGTTCCGGGCAACCTAGGCTTTACCATAGGGCGTTGTTCCACCAGATGGAATAGTTAGGGCATAAGAAGTCAACGCCAGAAGCATAAAATACAATATAAACACAACAGTTTTTCCATCGTATAAAACGAATAATTGCAACCCGTATGGATGTGATGGTCATTTCTACGTTCCGGTCAACCCAGGCTTCACCATAGGGCGTTGCTCCACCAGATCGAATAGTTAGGTCCTTAGAAGTCAACGCCAGAATCATAAAATACAATGAAGATGCAACAGCTTTTCCATCGTATTAAACGAATAATTACAACCAGTGTGAATGTTATGGTCATTTCTACATTCCGAGCAACCTAGGCTTCGCTCTAGGGCGTTGATTCAACAGATTGAATAGTTAGGGCCTTAGCAGTCAACGCCCGAAGAATAAAATACAATAAAAATACAACAGTTTTTCCATCATATAACAGGAATAATTGCAACCAGTTTGAAAGTGATGGTCATTTCTACGTTCCGTGCAACCTAGGATTCACTCTAGGGCGGTGCTCCACCAGATCGAATAGTTAGGGCCTTACAAGTCAACGCCCGAAGCATAAAATGCAATAAAAATACAACAGTGTTTCCATCATATAACAGGAATAATTGCAACCAGTTTGAAAGTGATGTCCAATTCTACGTTCCGCGCAACCTAGGTTTTACTCCAGCGCGTTGCTCCACCAGATCGAAAAGTTACGGCCTAAGAAGTCAACGCCAGAAGCATAAAATACGATATAAATACAACAGCTTTTCCATCGTATAAAACGAATAATTGCACCCAGTGTGAAAGTTATTGTCATTTCTACTTTCCGCGCAACCTAGGCTTCACCCTAGGGCGGTGCTCCACCAGATCGAATAGTTAGGGCCTTACAAGTCAACGCCCGAAGCATAAAATGCAATAAAAATACAACAGTTTTTCCATCATATAACAGGAATAATTGCAACCAGTTTGAAAGTGATGGTCATTTCTACGTTCCGTGCAACCTAGGATTCACTCTAGGGCGTTGTTCCACCAGATCGAATTGTTAGGGCCTAAGAAGTCAACGCCAGAAGCATAAGATACAATATAAATATAACAGTTTTTCCATCGTATAGAACGAATAATAGCAACCAGTGTGAAAGTTATGGTCACTTCTACGTTCCGGGGAGCCTAGGCTTCACTCTAGGGCGTTGCTCCACCAGATCAAACAGTTAGGGCCTTAGAAGTCAACGACCGAAGCATAAAATACAAAATAAATAGAACAGTTTTTCATTGTATAAAACGAATAATAGCAACCAGTGTGAAAGTTATGGTCATTTCTACGTTCGGGCAACCTGGGCTTCACTCTAGGGCGTTGTTCCAACAGATCAAACAGCTAGGGCCTTAGAAGTCAACGCCCGAAGCATAAAATACAATATAAATATAACAGTTTTTCCATCGTATAGAACGAATAATCGCAACCAGTGTGAAAGTTAACGTCATTTCTACTTTCCGTCTAACCTAGGCTTCACCCTAGGGCGTTGCTCTAACAGATTGAATAGTTAGGGCCTTAGAAGTCAACGCCCGGTGCATAAAATACAAAATAAATAGAACAGTTTTTCCATCGTATAAAAGGATTAATTGCAACCAGTTTGAAAGTGATGGTCATTTCTACGTTCCAGGCAACCTAGGCTTCACTCTAGGGCGTTGCTCCACCAGATCAAATAGGTAGGGCCTTAGAAGTCAACGCCAGAAGCATAAAATACAATATAAGTACAACAGTTTTTCCATCGTATAAAATGAATAATTGCAAACATTGCGAAAGTAATGGTCATTCCACGTTCCGGGCAACCTAGGCGTCACTCTAGTGCGTTGCTCCACCACATATAATAGCTACGGCCTTAGACGTCAACGACAGATGCATAAAATACAATAAAGATGCAACATCTTTTCCATCGTATAAAACGAATAATTGCACCCAGTGTGAAAGTTATTGTCATTTCTACTTTCCGCGCAACCTAGGCTTCACCCTAGGGCGTTGCTCCAACAGATTGAATAGTTAGGACCTTAGAAGTCAATGACCGAAGCATAAAATGCAATAAAAATACAACAGTGTTTCCATCATATAACAGGAATAATTGCATCCAGTTTAAAAGTGATGTCCAATTCTACGTTCCGCGCAACCTAGGTTTTACTCCAGGGCGTTGCTCCACCAGATGGAATAGTTAGGGCATAAGAAGTCAACGCCAGAAGCATAAAATACAATATAAATACAACAGTTTTTCAATCGTATAAAACGAGTAATTGCAACCAGTACGAAAGTGATGGTCATTTCTACGTTGCGCGAAGCCTAGGCTTCACCCCAGGTCGTTGTTCCACCAGATCGAATAGTTAGGGCCTTAGAAGTCAACGCCCGAAGCATAAAATGCAATAAAAATACAACAGAGTTTCCATCATATAACAGGAATAATTAGAACCAGTTTTAAAGTGATGTCCAATTCTACGTTCCGCACAACCTAGGTTTTACTTCAGGGCGTTGCTCCACCAGATCGAAAAGTTACGGCCTAAGAAGTGAACGCCAGCAGCATAAAGTACAATATAAATACAACAGTTCTTCCATCATATAAAACGAATAATTGCAACCAGTATGAAAGTTATGGTCATTTCTACGTTCCGGGCAACCTAGGCTTCACTCTATGGCGTTCTTCCACCACATCGAATAGCTACGCCCTCAGAAGTCAACGCCTGAAGCATAAAATACAATAAAAATACAACAGTCTTTCCATCCTATAACAGGAATAATTGCAACCCGTGTTGAAGTGATGGTCATTTGTACGTTCCAGGCAACCTAGGCTTCACCCTAGGGCGTTGTTCCACCAGATCAAACAGCTAGGGCCTTAGAAGTCAACGCCCGAAGCATAAAATACAATATAAATATAACAGTTTTTCCATCGTATAGAACGAATAATCGCAACCAGTGTGAAAGTTAACGTCATTTCTACTTTCCGGGCAACCTAGGCTTCACTCTAGGGCGCTGATCCAACAGATTGAATAGTTAGGGCCTAAGAAGTCAACGCCCGAAGCATAAAATACAATATAAATACAACAGTTTTTCCATCATATAACAGGAATAATTGCAACCATTTTGAAAGTAATGGTCATTTCTACGTTCCGGGCAACCTAGGCTTCACTCTAGGGCGTTGCTCCACGAGATCGAATAGTTAGGGCCTAAGAAATCAACGGCAGAAGCATAAAATACAATATAAATATAACTGTTTTTCCATCGTGTAAAACGAATAATTTCAACCAGTGTGAATGTTATGGTCATTTCTACATTCCGAGGAACCTAGGCTTCAGTCTAGGTCGTTGATCCACCAGATAGAATAGTGAGGGCCTTAGAAGTCAACGCCAGAAGCATAAAATTCAATAAAGATGCAACAGCTTTTCCATCATATAAAACGAATAATTGCAACCAGTATGAAAGCTATGGTCATTTCTACTTTACGGGCAACCTAGGCTACACCCTAGGGCGTTGTTCCAACAGATTGAATAGTTAGGGCCTTTGAAGTCAATGCCCGTAGCATAAAACGCATTAAAATAAAACAGTTTTTCCATCATATAACAGAAATATTTGCAACCATTTTGAAAGTGATGGTCACTTCTACGTTCCGGGCAACCTAGGCTTCACTCTAGGGTGCTGTTCCAACAGATCGAACACTTAGGGCCTAAGAAGGCACCGCCAGAAGCATAAAATACAATATAAATATAACAGTTTTTCCATCGTATAAAACGAATAATAGCAATCAGTGTGAAAGTTATGGTCATTTCTAAGCTCCGGGCAACCTAGGCTTCACCCTAGGGCGTCGCTCAAAAAGATTGAATAGTTAGGGCCTTAGAAGTCAACGCCCGACGCATAAAATGCAAAAAAATGCAACAGTTTTTCCATCGTATAAAAGGATTAATTGCAACCAATTTGAAAGTGATGGTCATTTCTACGTTCCGGGCAACCTAGGCTTCACCCTAGGGCGTTGTTCCGCCAGATGGAGTAGTTAGGGCATAAGAAGTCAACGTCCGACGCATAAAATGCAATAAAAATGCAACAGTTTTTCCATCGGATAAAAGTATTAATTGCAACCAGTTTGAAAGTGATGGTCATTTCTACGTTCCGGGCAACCTAGGCTTCACCATAGGGCGTTGTTCCACCAGATGGAATAGTTAGGGCATAAGAAGTCAACGCCAGAAGCATAAAATACGGTATAAATACAACAGCTTTTCCATCGTATAAAACGTATAATAGCAACCAGTGTGAAAGTTATGGGCATTTCTACGTTCCGGGCAACCTAGGCCTCACTCTACGGCGGTGTTCCACCAGATCGAATAGTTAGGGCCTAAGAAGTCAACGCCAGAAGCATAAGATACAATATAAATATAACAGTTTTTCCATCGTATAGAACGAATAATAGCAACCAGTGTGAAAGTTATGGTCACTTCTACGTTCCGCGCAACCTAGGCTTCATTCTAGGGCGTTGCTCCACTAGATCAAACAGTTAGGGCCTTAGAAGTCAACGACCGAAGCATAAAATACAAAATAAACAGAATAGTTTTTCCATTGTATAAAACGAATAATAGCAACCAGTGTGAAAGCTATGGTCATTTCTACGTTCGGGCAACCTGGGCTTCACTCTAGGGCGTTGCTCCACCAGATGAAACAGCTAGGGCCTTAGAAGTCAACGCCCGAAGCATAAAATACAATATAAATATAACAGTTTTTCCATCGTATAGAACGAATAATCGCAACCAGTGTGAAAGTTAACGTCATTTCTACTTTCCGGGCAACCTAGGCTTCACTCTAGGGCGTTGCTCCAACAGATCAAACAGCTAGGGCCTTAGAAGCCAATGCCCGAAGCATAAAATACAATATAAATATAACAGTTTTTCCATCATATAACAGGAATAATTGCAACCAGTTTGAAAGTGATGGTCATTTCTACGTTCCGTGCAACCTAGGATTCACTCTAGGGCGGTGCTCCACCAGATCGAATAGTTAGGGCCTTACAAGTCAACGGCCGAAGCATAAAATGCAATAAAAATACAACAGTGTTTCCATCATATAACAGGAATAATTGCAACCAGTTTGAAAGTGATGTCCAATTCTACGTTCCGCGCAACCTAGGTTTTACTCCAGGGCGTTGCTCCACCTGATCGAAAAGTTACGGCCTAAGAAGTCAACGCCAGAAGCATAAAATACGATATAAATACAACAGCTTTTCCATCGTATAAAACGAATAATTGCACCCAGTGTGAAAGTTATTGTCATTTCTACTTTCCGAAGACCTAGGCTTCACCCTAGGGCGTTGCTCCAACAGATTGAATAGTTAGGACCTTAGAAGTCAATGCCCGAAGCATAAAATGCAATAAACATTGAACAGTTTTTCCATCATATAACAGGAATAATTGCAACCAGTTTGAAAGTGATGGTCATTCCTACGTTCCAGGCAACCTAGGCTTCACTCTAGGGCGTTGTTCCACCAGATCGAATTGTTAGGGCCTAAGAAGTCAACGCCAGAAGCATAAAATGCAATAAAAATAGAACAGTTTTTCCATCATATAGAACGAATAATTGCAACCAGTATGAAAGTTATGATCATTTCTACTTTCCGGGGCAACCTAGGCTTCACACTAGGGCCTTGCTTCAACAGATTGAATATTTAGGGCCTTAGAAGTCAACGCCCGAAGCATAAAATACAAAATAAATAGAACAGATTTTCCATCGTATAAAACGAATAATTGCTACCGGTGTGAAAGTTATGGTCACTTCTACGTTCCGGGCAACCTAGGCTTTACCATAGGGCGTTGTTCCACCAGATGGAATAGTTAGGGCATAAGAAGTCAACGCCAGAAGCATAAAATACAATATAAATACAACAGTTTTTCAATCGTATAAAACGAGTAATTGCAACCAGTACGAAAGTTAACGTCATTTCTACGTTCCGGACAACCTAGGCTTCACCCTAGGGCGTTGCTCCAACAGATTGAATAGTTAGGGCCTTAGAAGTCAACGCCGGAAGCATAAAATGCAATAAAAATACATCAGTTTTTCCATCGTATAAAAGGATTAATTGCAACCAGTTTGAAAGTGATGGTCACCTCTACGTTCCGGGCAACCTAGGCTTTACTCTAGGGCGCTGCTCCACCAGATCGAATAGTTAGTGCCTTAGAAGTCAAGGCCAGAAGCTTAAAATACAATATAAACACAACAGTTTTTCCATGGTATAAAACGAATAATTGCTACCAGTATGGAAGTGATGGTCATTTCTACGTTCCGGGCAACCTAGGCCTCACTCTAGGGCGTTGTTCCACCAGATTGAATAGTTAGGGCCTAAGAAATCAACGCCAGAAACATAAAATACAATATAAATGTAACAGCTTTTCCATCGTATAAAACGAATAATTTCAACCAGTGTGAATGTTATGGTCATTTCTACATTCCGAGCAACCTAGGCTTCACTCTAGGGCGTTGATCCAACAGATTGAATAGTTAGGGCCTTAGCAGTCAACGCCCGAAGCATCAAATACAATATAAATACAACAGTTTTTCCATCATATAACAGGAATAATTGCAACCAGTTTGAAAGTGATGGTCATTTCTACGTTCCGGGAAACCTATGCTTCACTCTAGGGCGCTGCTCCACCAGATCGAATAGTTAGTGCCTCAGAAGTCAACGCCAGAAGCATAAAATACAATATAAATACAACAGTTTTTCCAACGTATAAAACGAATAATAGCAACCAGTGTGAGAGTTATGGTCATTTCTACGTTCCGGGCAACCTAGGCTTCACTCTAGGGCGTTGCTCCAACAGATCAAACAGCTAGGGCCTTAGAAGCCAATGCCCGAAGCATAAAATACAATATAAATATAACAGTTTTTCCATCGTATAGAACGAATAATAGCAACCAGTGTGAAAGTTATCGTCATTTCTACTTTCCGGGCAACCTAGGCTTCACCCTACGGCGTTGCTCCAACAGATTGAGTAGTTAGAGCCTTAGAGGTCAACGCCCGATGCATAAAATACAAAATAAAAAGAACAGATTTTCCATCGTGTAAAACGAATAATTGCTACCCGTGTGAAAATTATGGTCATATCTACGTTCCGGTCAACCTAGGCCTCACCATAGGGCGTTACTCCACCAGATCGAATAGTTAGGGCCTAAGAAGTGAACGCCAGAAGCATAAAATACAATATAAATACAACAGTTTTTCCATCATACAAAACGAATAATTGCAACCAGTATGAAAGCTAGGGTCATTTCTACTTTACGGGCAACCTGGGCTACACCATAGGGCGTTGCTTTTACAGATTGAATAGTTGGGGCCTTTGAAGTTAATGCCCGAAGCATAAAATGCAATAAAAATACAACAGTTTTTCCATCATATAACAGGAATATTTGCAACCAGTTTGAAAGTGATGGTAATTGCTACGTTCCGGGCAACTTAGGCTTCACTCTAGGGCGTTGCTCCACCAGATCGGATAGTTAGTGCCTTAGAAGTCAACGCCAGAAGCATAAAATACAAAATAAATAGAACAGTTTTTCCATCGTATAAAACGAATAATAGCAACCAGTTTGAAAGTTATGGTCATTTCTACGTTCCGGCAACCTAGGCTTCACCCCAGGGCGTTGTTCCACCAGATCGAATAGTTAGGGCCTAAGAAGTGAACGCCAGAAGCATAAAATACAATATAAATATAACAGTTTTTCCATCGTATAGAACGAGTAATAGCAACCAGTGTGAAAGTTATGGTCACTTCTACGTTTCGGGCAACCTAGGCTTCACTCTAGGGCGTTGCTCCTCCAGATAAAACAGTTAGGGCCTTGGAAGTCAACGCCCGAAGCATAAAATACAAAATAAATAGAACAGTTTTTCCATTGTATAAAACGAATAATAGCAACCAGTGTGAGAGTTATGGTCATTTCTACGTTCCGGGCAACCTAGGCTTCACTCTAGGGCGTTGCTCCAACAGATCAAACAGCTAGGACCTTAGAAGTCAATGCCCGAAGCATAAAATACAATATAAATATAACAGTTTTTCCATCGTATAGAACGAATAATAGCAACCAGTGTGAAAGTTAACGTCATTTCTACTTTCCGGGCAACCTAGGCTTCACCCTAGGGCGTTGCTCCAACAGATTGAGTAGTTAGAGCCTTAGAGGTCAACGCCCGATGCATAAAATACAAAATAAAAAGAACAGATTTTCCATCGTGTAAAACGAATAATTGCTACCCGTGTGAAAATTATGGTCATATCTACGTTCCGGTCAACCTAGGCCTCACCATAGGGCGTTACTCCACCAGATCGAATAGTTAGGGCCTAAGAAGTGAACGCCAGAAGCATAAAATACAATATAAATACAACAGTTTTTCCATCATACAAAACGAATAACTGCAACCAGTATGAAAGCTAGGGTCATTTCTACTTTACGGGCAACCTGGGCTACACCATAGGGCGTTGCTTTTACAGATTGAATAGTTGGGGCCTTTGAAGTTAATGCCCGAAGCATAAAATGCAATAAAAATACAACAGTTTTTCCATCATATAACAGGAATATTTGCAACCAGTTTGAAAGTGATGGTAATTGCTACGTTCCGGGCAACTTAGGCTTCACTCTAGGGCGTTGCTCCACCAGATCGAATAGTTAGTGCCTTAGAAGTCAACGCCAGAAGCATAAAATACAAAATAAATAGAACAGTTTTTCCATCGTATAAAACGAATAATAGCAACCAGTTTGAAAGTTATGGTCATTTCTACGTTCCGGCAACCTAGGCTTCACCCCAGGGCGTTGTTCCACCAGATCGAATAGTTAGGGCCTAAGAAGTGAACGCCAGAAGCATAAAATACAATATAAATATAACAGTTTTTCCATCGTATAGAACGAGTAATAGCAACCAGTGTGAAAGTTATGGTCACTTCTACGTTTCGGGCAACCTAGGCTTCACTCTAGGGCGTTGCTCCTCCAGATAAAACAGTTAGGGCCTTGGAAGTCAACGCCCGAAGCATAAAATACAAAATAAATAGAACAGTTTTTCCATTGTATAAAACGAATAATAGCAACCAGTGTGAGAGTTATGGTCATTTCTACGTTCGGGGCAACCTAGGCTTCACTCTAGGGCGTTGCTCCAACAGATCAAACAGCTAGGACCTTAGAAGTCAATGCCCGAAGCATAAAATACAATATAAATATAACAGTTTTTCCATCGTATAGAACGAATAATAGCAACCAGTGTGAAAGTTAACGTCATTTCTACTTTCCGGGCAACCTAGGCTTCACCCTAGGGCGTTGCTCCAACAGATTGAGTAGTTAGAGCCTTAGAGGTCAACGCCCGATGCATAAAATACAAAATAAAAAGAACAGATTTTCCATCGTGTAAAACGAATAATTGCTACCCGTGTGAAAATTATGGTCATATCTACGTTCCGGTCAACCTAGGCCTCACCATAGGGCGTTACTCCACCAGATCGAATAGTTAGGGCCTAAGAAGTGAACGCCAGAAGCATAAAATACAATATAAATAGAACAGTTTTTCCATCATACAAAACGAATAACTGCAACCAGTATGAAAGCTAGGGTCATTTCTACTTTACGGGCAACCTGGGCTACACCATAGGGCGTTGCTCTTACAGATTGAATAGTTGGGGCCTTAGAAGTTAATGCCCGAAGCATAAAATGCAATAAAAATACAACAGTTTTTCCATCATATAACAGGAATATTTGCAACCAGTTTGAAAGTGATGGTAATTGCTACGTTCCGGGCAACTTAGGCTTCACTCTAGGGCGTTGCTCCACCAGATCGAATAGTTAGTGCCTTAGAAGTCAACGCCTGAAGCATAAAATACAAAATAAATAGAACAGTTTTTCCATCGTATAAAACGAATAATAGCAACCAGTGTGAAAGTTATGGTCATTTCTACGTTCCGGCAACATAGGCTTCACCCCAGGGCGTTGTTCCACCAGATCGAATAGTTAGGGCCTAAGAAGTGAACGCCAGAAGCATAAAATACAATATAAATACAACAGTTTTTCTATCTTATAAACGAGTAATTGCAACCAGTATGAAAGTTGTGGTCATTTCTACTTTCCGGGCAACCTAGGCTTTACTCTAGGGCGTTGCTCCACCAGATCGAATAGTTAGTGCCTTAGAAGTCAAGGCCAGAAGCATAAAATACAATATAAACACAACAGTTTTTCCATGGTATAAAACGAATAATTGCTACCAGTATGGAAGTGATGGTCATTTCTACGTTCCGGGCAACCTAGGCCTCACTCTAGGGCGTTGTTCCACCAGATTGAATAGTTAGGGCCTAAGAAATCAACGCCAGAAACATAAAATACAATATAAATGTAACAGCTTTTCCATCGTATAAAACGAATAATTTCAACCAGTGTGAATGTTATGGTCATTTCTACATTCCGAGCAACCTAGGCTTCACTCTAGGGCGTTGATCCAACAGATTAAATAGTTAGGGCCTTAGCAGTCAACGCCCGAAGCATAAAATACAATATAAATACAACAGTTTTTCCATCATATGACAGGAATAATTACAACCAGTTTGAAAGTGATGGTCATTTCTACGTTCCGGGCAACCTATGCTTCACTCTAGGGCGTTGCTCCACCAGATCGAATAGTTAGTGCCTCAGAAGTCAACGCCAGAAGCATAAAATACAATATAAATACAACAGTTTTTCCAACGTATAAAACGAATAATTGCAAACAGTATGAGAGTTATGGTCATTTCCACGTTCCGGGCAACCTAGGCTTCACTCTATGGCGTTCTTCCACTACATCGAATAGCAACGGCCTCTGAAGTCAACACCTGAAGCATAAAATACAATAAAAATGCAACAGTCATTCCGTCCTATAACAGGAATAATTGCAACCCGTGTGAAAGTGATGGTCATTTGTACGTTCCAGGCAACCTAGGCTTCACTCTAGGGCGTTGCTCCACCAGATCAAACAGTTAGGTCCTTAGAAGTCAACGACCGAAGCACAAAATACAAAATAAATAGAACAGTTTTTCCATTGTATAAAACGAATAATAGCAACCAGTGTGAAAGTTATGGTCATTTCTATGTTCGGGCAACCTGGGCTTCACTCTAGGGCGTTGCTCCACCAGATCAAACAGCTAGGGCCTTAGAAGTCAACGCCCGAAGCATAAAATACAATATAAATATAACAGTTTTTCCATCGTATAGAACGAGTAATAGCAACCAGTGTGAAAGTTATGGTCACTTCTACGTTTCGGGCAACGTAGGCTTCACTCTAGGGCGTTGCTCCTCCAGATAAAACAGTTAGGGCCTTGGAAGTCAACGCCCGAAGCATAAAATACAAAATAAATAGAACAGTTTTTCCATTGTATAAAACGAATAATAGCAACCAGTGTGAGAGTTATGGTCATTTCTACGTTCCGGGCAACCTAGGCTTCACTCTAGGGCGTTGCTCCAACAGATCAAACAGCTAGGACCTTAGAAGTCAATGCCCGAAGCATAAAATACAATATAAATATAACAGTTTTTCCATCGTATAGAACGAATAATAGCAACCAGTGTGAAAGTTAACGTCATTTCTACTTTCCGGGCAACCTAGGCTTCACCCTAGGGCGTTGCTCCAACAGATTGAGTAGTTAGAGCCTTAGAGGTCAACGCCCGATGCATAAAATACAAAATAAAAAGAACAGATTTTCCATCGTGTAAAACGAATAATTGCTACCCGTGTGAAAATTATGGTCATATCTACGTTCCGGTCAACCTAGGCTTCAATCTATGGTGTTCTTCCACTACATCGAATAGCAACGGCCTCAGAAGTCTACGCCTGAAGCATAAAATACAATAAAAATACAACAGTCTTTCCGTCCTATAACAGGAACAATTGCAACCCTTGTGAAAGTGATGGTCATTTGTACGTTCCAGGCAACCTAGGCTTCACTCTAGGGCGTTGTTCCACCAGATCGAATTGTTAGGGCCTAAGAAGTCAACGCCAGAAGCATAAGGTACAATATAAATATAACAGTTTTTCCATCGTATAGAACGAATAATAGCAACCAGTGTGAAAGTTATGGTCACTTCTACGTTCCGGGCAACCTAGGCTTCACTCTAGGGCGTTGCTCCACCAGATCAAACAGTTAGGGCCTTAGAGGTCAACGCCCGAAGCATAAAATACAAAGTAAATAGAACAGTTTTTCCATTGTATAAAACGAATAATAGCAAGCAGTGTGAAAGTTATGGTCATTTCTACGTTCCGGGCAACCTAGGCTTCACGCTAGGGCGTTGCTCCAACAGATTGAATAGTTAGGGCCTTAGAAGCCAACGCCGGAAGCATAAAATGCAATAAAAATAGAACAGCTTTTCCATCGTACAAAAGGATTAATTGCAACCAGTTTGAAAGTGATGGTCATTTCTACGTTCCGGGCAACCTAGGCTTCACTCTAGGGCGTTGCTCCACCAGATCGAATAACTATGGCCTTAGAAGTCTACGCCCGAAGCATGAAATACAATATAAATACAACTGTCTTTCCATCGTATAAAACGAATAATTGCAACCAGTATGAAAGTTATGGTCATTTCTACTTTCCGGGCAACCTAGGCTTCACCCTAGGGCGTTGCTTCAACAGATTGAATAGTTTGGGCCTTAGAAGTCAACACCAGAAGCATAAAATACAAAATAAATAGAACAGTTTTTCCACCGAATGAAACGATTAATTGCTACCGGTGTGAAAGTTATGGTCATTTCTACGTTCCGGGCAACCTAGGCCTCACTCTAGGGCGTTGTTCCACCAGATTGAATAGTTAGGGCCTAAGAAATCAACGCCAGAAACATAAAATACAATATAAATGTAACAGCTTTTCCATCGTATAAAACGAATAATTTCAACCAGTGTGAATGTTATGGTCATTTCTACATTCCGAGCAACCTAGGCTTCACTCTAGGGCGTTGATCCAACAGATTGAATAGTTAGGGCCTTAGCAGTCAACGCCCGAAGCATAAAATACAAAGTAAATAGAACAGTTTTTCCATTGTATAAAACGAATAATAGCAAGCAGTGTGAAAGTTATGGTCATTTCTACGTTCCGGGCAACCTAGGCTTCACGCTAGGGCGTTGCTCCAACAGATTGAATAGTTAGGGCCTTAGAAGCCAACGCCGGAAGCATAAAATGCAATAAAAATAGAACAGCTTTTCCATCGTACAAAAGGATTAATTGCAACCAGTTTGAAAGTGATGGTCATTTCTACGTTCCGGGCAACCTAGGCTTCAATCTAGGGCGTTGCTCCACCAGATCGAATAACTAGGGCCTTAGAAGTCTACGCCCGAAGCATGAAATACAATATAAATACAACTGTCTTTCCATCGTATAAAACGAATAATTGCAACCAGTATGAAAGTTATGGTCATTTCTACTTTCCGGGCAACCTAGGCTTCACCCTAGGGCGTTGCTTCAACAGATTGAATAGTTTGGGCCTTAGAAGTCAACACCAGAAGCATAAAATACAAAATAAATAGAACAGTTTTTCCACCGTATGAAACGATTAATTGCTACCGGTGTGAAAGTTATGGTCATTTCTACGTTCCGGGCAACCTAGGCTTCACCATAGGGCGTTGTTCCACCAGATGGAATAGTTAGGGCATAAGAAGTCAACGCCAGAAGCATAAAATACAATATAAATACAACAGTTTTTCAATCGTATAAAACGAGTAATTGCAACCAGTATGAAAGTTAACGTCATTTCTACGTTCCGAGCAACCTAGGCTTCACCCTAGGGCGTCGCTCCAACAGATTGAATAGTTAGGGCCTTAGAAGTCAACGCCCGACGCATAAAATGCAATAAAACTGCAACAGTTTTTCCATCGTATAAAAGGATTAATTGCAACCAGTTTGAAAGTGATGGTCACGTCTACGTTCCGGGCAACCTAGGCTTCACTCTAGGGCGTTGCTCCACCAGATCCAATAGCTCGGGCCTTAGAAGTCAACGCCCGAAGCATAAAATACAAAATAAATAGTACAGTTTTTCCATTGTATAAAACGTATAATTGCTACCGGTGTGAAAGTTAACGTCATTTCTACGTTTCGGGCAACCTAGGCTTCACTCTATGGCGTTGTTCCACCAGATCGAATTGTTAGGGCCTAAGAAGTCAACGCCAGAAGCATAAGATACAATATAAATATAACAGTTTTTCCATCGTATAGAACGAATAATACTAACCAGTGTGAAAGTTATGGTCACTTCTACGTTCCGGGCAACCTAGGCTTCACACTAGGGCGTTGATCCACCTGATAGAATAGTTAGGGCCTTAGAAGTCAACGCCAGAAGCATAAAATTCAATAAAGATGCAACAGTTTTTCCATCGTATAGCAGGACTAACTGCAAACAGTGTGAAAGTACTGGACATCTCTACGTTCCGGGTAACCTAGGCTTCACTCTAGGGCGTTGTTCCACCAGATCGGACAGTTAGGGCCTAAGAAGGCAACGCCAGAAGCATAAAATACGATATAAATACAACAGTTTTTCAATCGTATAAAACGAGTAATTGCAACCAGTACGAAAGTTAACGTCATTTCTACGTTCCGGACAACCTAGGCTTCACCCTAGGGCGTTGCTCCAACAGATTAAATAGTTAGGGCCTTAGAAGTCAACGCCGGAAGCATAAAATGCAATAAAAATACATCAGTTTTTCCATCGTATAAAAAGATTAATTGCAACCAGTTTGAAAGTGATGGTCACTTCTACGTTACGGGCAACCTAGGCTTCACCCTAGGGCGTTGCTCCAACAGATTGAATAGTTAGGGCCTTAGAAGTCAATGCCGGAAGCATAAAATGCAATAAAAATACATCAGTTTTTCCATCGTATAAAAGGATTAATTGCAACCAGTTTGAAAGTGATGGTCACTTCTACGTTCCGGGCAACCTAGGCTTTACTCTAGGGCGTTGCTCCACCAGATCGAATAGTTAGTGCCTTAGAAGTCAACGCCAGAAGCATAAAATACAATATAAACACAACAGTTTTTCCATCGTATAAAACGAATAATTGCTACCAGTAAGGAAGTGATGGTCATATCTACGTTTCGGGCAACCTAGGCTTCACTCTAGGGCGTTGTTCCACCAGATCGAATTGTTAGGGCCTAAGAAGTCAACGCCAGAAGCATAAGATACAATATAAATATAACAGTTTTTCCATCGTATAGAACGAATAATAGTAACCAGTGTGAAAGTTATGGTCACTTCTACGTTCCGGGCAACCTAGGCTTCACACTAGGGCGTTGCTCTTACAGATTGAATAGTTAGGGCCTTAGAAGTTAATGCCCGAAGCATAAAATGCAATAAAAATACAACAGTTTTTCCATCGTATTAAAGGATTAATTGCTACCAGTATGGAAGTGATGGTCATTTCTACGTTCCGGGCAACCTAGGCCTCACTCTAGGGCGTTGTTCCACCAGATTGAATAGTTAGGGCCTAAGAAATCAACGCCAGAAACATAAAATACAATATAAATGTAACAGCTTTTCCATCGTATAAAACGAATAATTTCAACCAGTGTGAATGTTATGGTCATTTCTACATTCCGAGCAACCTAGGCTTCACTCTAGGGCGTTGATCCAACAGATTGAATAGTTAGGGCCTTAGCAGTCAACGCCCGAAGCATAAAATACAATATAAATACAACAGTTTTTCCATCATATAACAGGAATAATTGCAACCAGTTTGAAAGTGATGGTCATTTCTACGTTCCGGGAAACCTATGCTTCACTCTAGGGCGCTGCTCCACCAGATCGAATAGTTAGTGCCTCAGAAGTCAACGCCAGAAGCTTAAAATACAATATAAATACAACAGTTTTTCCAACGTATAAAACGAATAATTGCAAACAGTATGAGAGTTATGGTCATTTCCACGTTCCGGGCAACCTAGGCTTCACTCTATGGCGTTCTTCCACTACATCGAATAGCAACGGCCTCTGAAGTCAACACCTGAAGCATAAAATACAATAAAAATGCAACAGTCATTCCGTCCTATAACAGGAATAATTGCAACCCGTGTGAAAGTGATGGTCATTTGTACGTTCCAGGCAACCTAGGCTTCACTCTAGGGCGTTGCTCCACCAGATCAAACAGTTAGGTCCTTAGAAGTCAACGACCGAAGCACAAAATACAAAATAAATAGAACAGTTTTTCCATTGTATAAAACGAATAATAGCAACCAGTGTGAAAGTTATGGTCATTTCTATGTTCGGGCAACCTGGGCTTCACTCTAGGGCGTTGCTCCTCCAGATAAAACAGTTAGGGCCTTGGAAGTCAACGCCCGAGGCATAAAATACAAAATAAATAGAACAGTTTTTCCATTGTATAAAACAAATAATAGCAACCAGTGTGAGAGTTATGGTCATTTCTACGTTCCGGGCAACCTAGGCTTCACTCTAGGGCGTTGCTCCAACAGATCAAACAGCTAGGGCCTTAGAAGCCAATGCCCGAAGCATAAAATACAATATAAATATAACAGTTTTTCCATCGTATAGAACGAATAATAGCAACCAGTGTGAAAGTTATCGACATTTCTACTTTCCGGGCAACCTAGGCTTCACCCTACGGCGTTGCTCCAACAGATAGAGTAGTTAGAGCCTTAGAGGTCAACGCCCGATGCATAAAATACAAAATAAAAAGAACAGATTTTCCATCGTGTAAAACGAATAATTGCTACCCGTGTGAAAATTATGGTCATATCTACGTTCCGGTCAACCTAGGCCTCACCATAGGGCGTTACTCCACCAGATCGAATAGTTAGGGCCTAAGAAGTGAACGCCAGAAGCATAAAATACAATATAAATACAACAGTTTTTCCATCATACAAAACGAATAATTGCAACCAGTATGAAAGCTAGGGTCATTTCTACTTTACGGGCAACCTGGGCTACACCATAGGGCGTTGCTCTTACTGATTGAATAGTTGGGGCCTTAGAAGTTAATGCCCGAAGCATAAAATGCAATAAAAATACAACAGTTTTTCCATCATATAACAGGAATATTTGCAACCAGTTTGAAAGTGATGGTAATTGCTACGTTCCGGGCAACTTAGGCTTCACTCTAGGGCGTTGCTCCACCAGATCGAATAGTTAGTGCCTTAGAAGTCAACGCCAGAAGCATAAAATACAAAATAAATAGAACAGTTTTTCCATCGTATAAAACGAATAATAGCAACCAGTTTGAAAGTTATGGTCATTTCTACGTTCCGGCAACCTAGGCTTCACCCCAGGGCGTTGTTCCACCAGATCGAATAGTTAGGGCCTAAGAAGTGAACGCCAGAAGCATAAAATACAATATAAATACAACAGTTTTTCTATCATATAAACGAGTAATTGCAACCATTATGAAAGTTGTGGTCATTTCTACTTTCCGGGCAACCTAGGCTACACCCTAGGGCGTTGCTCCAAAAGATTGAATAGTTAGGGCCTTAGAAGTCAATGGCCGAAGCACAAAATGCAATAAAAATACAACAGTTTTTCCATCGTATAAAAGGATTAATTGCAACCTGCTTGAAAGTGATGTTCATTTCTACGTTCCGGGCAACCTAGGCTTTACCATAGGGCGTTGTTCCACCAGATGGAATAGTTAGGGCATAAGAAGTCAACGCCAGAAGCATAAAATACAATATAAACACAACAGTTTTTCCATGGTATAAAACGAATAATTGCTACCAGTATGGAAGTGATGGTCATTTCTACGTTCCGGGCAACCTAGGCCTCACTCTAGGACGTTGTTCCACCAGATTGAATAGTTAGGGCCTAAGAAATCAACGCCAGAAACATAAAATACAATATAAATGTAACAGCTTTTCCATCGTATAAAACGAATAATTTCAACCAGTGTGAATGTTATGGTCATTTCTACATTCCGAGCAACCTAGGCTTCACTCTAGGGCGTTGATCCAACAGATTGAATAGTTAGGGCCTTAGCAGTCAACGCCCGAAGCATAAAATACAATATAAATACAACAGTTTTTCCATCATATAACAGGAATAATTGCAACCAGTTTGAAAGTGATGGTCATTTCTACGTTCCGGGCAACCTATGCTTCCCTCTAGGGCGTTGCTCCACCAGATCGAATAGTTAGTGCCTCAGAAGTCAACGCCAGAAGCATAAAATACAATATAAATACAACAGTTTTTCCAACGTATAAAACGAATAATTGCAAACAGTATGAGAGTTATGGTCATTTCCACGTTCCGGGCAACCTAGGCTTCACTCTAGGGCGTTGCTCCACCAGATCAAACAGTTAGGGCCTTAGAAGTCAACGCCCGAAGCATAAAATACAAAGTAAATAGAACAGTTTTTCCATTGTATAAAACGAATAATAGCAAGCAGTGTGAAAGTTATGGTCATTTCTACGTTCCGGGCAACCTAGGCTTCACGCTAGGGCGTTGCTCCAACAGATTGAATAGTTAGGGCCTTAGAAGCCAACGCCGGAAGCATAAAATGCAATAAAAATAGAACAGCTTTTCCATCGTACAAAAGGATTAATTGCAACCAGTTTGAAAGTGATGGTCATTTCTACGTTCCGGGCAACCTAGGCTTCACTCTAGGGCGTTGCTCCACCAGATCGAATAACTAGGGCCTTAGAAGTCTACGCCCGAAGCATGAAATACAATATAAATACAACTGTCTTTCCATCGTATAAAACGAATAATTGCAACCAGTATGAAAGTTATGGTCATTTCTACTTTCCGGGCAACCTAGGCTTCACCCTAGGGCGTTGCTTCAACAGATTGAATAGTTTGGGCCTTAGAAGTCAACACCAGAAGCATAAAATACAAAATAAATAGAACAGTTTTTCCACCGTATGAAACGATTAATTGCTACCGGTGTGAAAGTTATGGTCATTTCTACGTTCCGGGCAACCTAGGCTTCACCATAGGGCGTTGTTCCACCAGATGGAATAGTTAGGGCATAAGAAGTCAACGCCAGAAGCATAAAATACAATATAAATACAACAGTTTTTCAATCGTATAAAACGAGTAATTGCAACCAGTATGAAAGTTAACGTCATTTCTACGTTCCGAGCAACCTAGGCTTCACCCTAGGGCGTCGCTCCAACAGATTGAATAGTTAGGGCCTTAGAAGTCAACGCCCGACGCATAAAATGCAATAAAAATGCAACAGTTTTTCCATCGTATAAAAGGATTAATTGCAACCAGTTTGAAAGTGATGGTCACGTCTACGTTCCGGGCAACCTAGGCTTCACTCTAGGGCGTTGCTCCACCAGATCCAATAGCTCGGTCCTTAGAAGTCAACGCCCGAAGCATAAAATACAAAATAAATAGTACAGTTTTTCCATTGTATAAAACGTATAATTGCTACCGGTGTGAAAGTTAACGTCATTTCTACGTTTCGGGCAACCTAGGCTTCACTCTATGGCGTTGTTCCACCAGATCGAATTGTTAGGGCCTAAGAAGTCAACGCCAGAAGCATAAGATACAATATAAATATAACAGTTTTTCCATCGTATAGAACGAATAATAGTAACCAGTGTGAAAGTTATGGTCACTTCTACGTTCCGGGCAACCTAGGCTTCACACTAGGGCGTTGATCCACCTGATAGAATAGTTAGGGCCTTAGAAGTCAACGCCAGAAGCATAAAATTCAATAAAGATGCAACAGTTTTTCCATCGTATAGCAGGACTAACTGCAAACAGTGTGAAAGTACTGGACATCTCTACGTTCCGGGTAACCTAGGCTTCACTCTAGGGCGTTGTTCCACCAGATCGGACAGTTAGGGCCTAAGAAGGCAACGCCAGAAGCATAAAATACGATATAAATACAACAGTTTTTCAATCGTATAAAACGAGTAATTGCAACCAGTACGAAAGTTAACGTCATTTCTACGTTCCGGACAACCTAGGCTTCACCCTAGGGCGTTGCTCCAACAGATTGAATAGTTAGGGCCTTAGAAGTCAACGCCGGAAGCATAAAATGCAATAAAAATACATCAGTTTTTCCATCGTATAAAAGGATTAATTGCAACCAGTTTGAAAGTGATGGTCACTTCTACGTTACGGGCAACCTAGGCTTCACCCTAGGGCGTTGCTCCAACAGATTGAATAGTTAGGGCCTTAGAAGTCAATGCCGGAAGCATAAAATGCAATAAAAATACATCAGTTTTTCCATCGTATAAAAGGATTAATTGCAACCAGTTTGAAAGTGATGGTCACTTCTACGTTCCGGGCAACCTAGGCTTTACTCTAGGGCGTTGCTCCACCAGATCGAATAGTTAGTGCCTTAGAAGTCAACGCCAGAAGCATAAAATACAATATAAACACAACAGTTTTTCCATCGTATAAAACGAATAATTGCTACCAGTAAGGAAGTGATGGTCATATCTACGTTTCGGGCAACCTAGGCTTCACTCTAGGGCGTTGTTCCACCAGATCGAATTGTTAGGGCCTAAGAAGTCAACGCCAGAAGCATAAGATACAATATAAATATAACAGTTTTTCCATCGTATAGAACGAATAATAGTAACCAGTGTGAAAGTTATGGTCACTTCTACGTTCCGGGCAACCTAGGCTTCACACTAGGGCGTTGCTCTTACAGATTGAATAGTTAGGGCCTTAGAAGTTAATGCCCGAAGCATAAAATGCAATAAAAATACAACAGTTTTTCCATCGTATTAAAGGATTAATTGCTACCAGTATGGAAGTGATGGTCATTTCTACGTTCCGGGCAACCTAGGCCTCACTCTAGGGCGTTGTTCCACCAGATTGAATAGTTAGGGCCTAAGAAATCAACGCCAGAAACATAAAATACAATATAAATGTAACAGCTTTTCCATCGTATAAAACGAATAATTTCAACCAGTGTGAATGTTATGGTCATTTCTACATTCCGAGCAACCTAGGCTTCACTCTAGGGCGTTGATCCAACAGATTGAATAGTTAGGGCCTTAGCAGTCAACGCCCGAAGCATAAAATACAATATAAATACAACAGTTTTTCCATCATATAACAGGAATAATTGCAACCAGTTTGAAAGTGATGGTCATTTCTACGTTCCGGGAAACCTATGCTTCACTCTAGGGCGCTGCTCCACCAGATCGAATAGTAAGTGCCTCAGAAGTCAACGCCAGAAGCTTAAAATACAATATAAATACAACAGTTTTTCCAACGTATAAAACGAATAATTGCAAACAGTATGAGAGTTATGGTCATTTCCACGTTCCGGGCAACCTAGGCTTCACTCTATGGCGTTCTTCCACTACATCGAATAGCAACGGCCTCTGAAGTCAACACCTGAAGCATAAAATACAATAAAAATGCAACAGTCATTCCGTCCTATAACAGGAATAATTGCAACCCGTGTGAAAGTGATGGTCATTTGTACGTTCCAGGCAACCTAGGCTTCACTCTAGGGCGTTGCTCCACCAGATCAAACAGTTAGGTCCTTAGAAGTCAACGACCGAAGCACAAAATACAAAATAAATAGAACAGTTTTTCCATTGTATAAAACGAATAATAGCAACCAGTGTGAAAGTTATGGTCATTTCTATGTTCGGGCAACCTGGGCTTCACTCGAGGGCGTTGCTCCTCCAGATAAAACAGTTAGGGCCTTGGAAGTCAACGTCCGAGGCATAAAATACAAAATAAATAGAACAGTTTTTCCATTGTATAAAACGAATAATAGCAACCAGTGTGAGAGTTATGGTCATTTCTACGTTCCGGGCAACCTAGGCTTCACTCTAGGGCGTTGCTCCAACAGATCAAACAGCTAGGGCCTTAGAAGCCAATGCCCGAAGCATAAAATACAATATAAATATAACAGTTTTTCCATCGTATAGAACGAATAATAGCAACCAGTGTGAAAGTTATCGACATTTCTACTTTCCGGGCAACCTAGGCTTCACCCTACGGCGTTGCTCCAACAGATAGAGTAGTTAGAGCCTTAGAGGTCAACGCCCGATGCATAAAATACAAAATAAAAAGAACAGATTTTCCATCGTGTAAAACGAATAATTGCTACCCGTGTGAAAATTATGGTCATATCTACGTTCCGGTCAACCTAGGCCTCACCATAGGGCGTTACTCCACCAGATCGAATAGTTAGGGCCTAAGAAGTGAACGCCAGAAGCATAAAATACAATATAAATACAACAGTTTTTCCATCATACAAAACGAATAATTGCAACCAGTATGAAAGCTAGGGTCATTTCTACTTTACGGGCAACCTGGGCTACACCATAGGGCGTTGCTCTTACTGATTGAATAGTTGGGGCCTTAGAAGTTAATGCCCGAAGCATAAAATGCAATAAAAATACAACAGTTTTTCCATCATATAACAGGAATATTTGCAACCAGTTTGAAAGTGATGGTAATTGCTACGTTCCGGGCAACTTAGGCTTCACTCTAGGGCGTTGCTCCACCAGATCGAATAGTTAGTGCCTTAGAAGTCAACGCCAGAAGCATAAAATACAAAATAAATAGAACAGTTTTTCCATCGTATAAAACGAATAATAGCAACCAGTTTGAAAGTTATGGTCATTTCTACGTTCCGGCAACCTAGGCTTCACCCCAGGGCGTTGTTCCACCAGATCGAATAGTTAGGGCCTAAGAAGTGAACGCCAGAAGCATAAAATACAATATAAATACAACAGTTTTTCTATCATATAAACGAGTAATTGCAACCATTATGAAAGTTGTGGTCATTTCTACTTTCCGGGCAACCTAGGCTACACCCTAGGGCGTTGCTCCAAAAGATTGAATAGTTAGGGCCTTAGAAGTCAATGGCCGAAGCATAAAATGCAATAAAAATACAACAGTTTTTCCATCGTATAAAAGGATTAATTGCAACCCGCTTGAAAGTGATGTTCATTTCTACGTTCCGGGCAACCTAGGCTTTACCATAGGGCGTTGTTCCACCAGATGGAATAGTTAGGGCATAAGAAGTCAACGCCAGAAGCATAAAATACAATATAAACACAACAGTTTTTCCATGGTATAAAACGAATAATTGCTACCAGTATGGAAGTGATGGTCATTTCTACGTTCCGGGCAACCTAGGCCTCACTCTAGGACGTTGTTCCACCAGATTGAATAGTTAGGGCCTAAGAAATCAACGCCAGAAACATAAAATACAATATAAATGTAACAGCTTTTCCATCGTATAAAACGAATAATTTCAACCAGTGTGAATGTTATGGTCATTTCTACATTCCGAGCAACCTAGGCTTCACTCTAGGGCGTTGATCCAACAGATTGAATAGTTAGGGCCTTAGCAGTCAACGCCCGAAGCATAAAATACAATATAAATACAACAGTTTTTCCATCATATAACAGGAATAATTGCAACCAGTTTGAAAGTGATGGTCATTTCTACGTTCCGGGCAACCTATGCTTCCCTCTAGGGCGTTGCTCCACCAGATCGAATAGTTAGTGCCTCAGAAGTCAACGCCAGAAGCATAAAATACAATATAAATACAACAGTTTTTCCAACGTATAAAACGAATAATTGCAAACAGTATGAGAGTTATGGTCATTTCCACGTTCCGGGCAACCTAGGCTTCACTCTATGGCGTTCTTCCACTACATCGAATAGCAACGGCCTCTGAAGTCAACACCTGAAGCATAAAATACAAAAAAAATGCAACAGTCATTCCGTCCTATAACAGGAATAATTGCAACCCGTGTGAAAGTGATGGTCATTTGTACGTTCCAGGCAACCTAGGCTTCACTCTAGGGCGTTGCTCCACCAGATCAAACAGTTAGGTCCTTAGAAGTCAACGACCGAAGCACAAAATACAAAATAAATAGAACAGTTTTTCCATTGTATAAAACGAATAATAGCAACCAGTGTGAAAGTTATGGTCATTTCTATGTTCGGGCAACCTGGGCTTCACTCTAGGGCGTTGCTCCACCAGATCAAACAGCTAGGGCCTTAGAAGTCAACGCCCGAAGCATAAAATACAATATAAATATAACAGTTTTTCCATCGTATAGAACGAGTAATAGCAACCAGTGTGAAAGTTATGGTCACTTCTACGTTTCGGGCAACGTAGGCTTCACTCTAGGGCGTTGCTCCTCCAGATAAAACAGTTAGGGCCTTGGAAGTCAACGCCCGAAGCATAAAATACAAAATAAATAGAACAGTTTTTCCATTGTATAAAACGAATAATAGCAACCAGTGTGAGAGTTATGGTCATTTCTACGTTCCGGGCAACCTAGGCTTCACTCTAGGGCGTTGCTCCAACAGATCAAACAGCTAGGACCTTAGAAGTCAATGCCCGAAGCATAAAATACAATATAAATATAACAGTTTTTCCATCGTATAGAACGAATAATAGCAACCAGTGTGAAAGTTAACGTCATTTCTACTTTCCGGGCAACCTAGGCTTCACGCTAGGGCGTTGCTCCAACAGATTGAATAGTTAGGGCCTTAGAAGCCAACGCCGGAAGCATAAAATGCAATAAAAATAGAACAGCTTTTCCATCGTACAAAAGGATTAATTGCAACCAGTTTGAAAGTGATGGTCATTTCTACGTTCCGGGCAACCTAGGCTTCACTCTAGGGCGTTGCTCCACCAGATCGAATAACTAGGGCCTTAGAAGTCTACGCCCGAAGCATGAAATACAATATAAATACAACTGTCTTTCCATCGTATAAAACGAATAATTGCAACCAGTATGAAAGTTATGGTCATTTCTACTTTCCGGGCAACCTAGGCTTCACCCTAGGGCGTTGCTTCAACAGATTGAATAGTTTGGGCCTTAGAAGTCAACACCAGAAGCATAAAATACAAAATAAATAGAACAGTTTTTCCACCGTATGAAACGATTAATTGCTACCGGTGTGAAAGTTATGGTCATTTCTACGTTCCGGGCAACCTAGGCTTCACCATAGGGCGTTGTTCCACCAGATGGAATAGTTAGGGCATAAGAAGTCAACGCCAGAAGCATAAAATACAATATAAATACAACAGTTTTTCAATCGTATAAAACGAGTAATTGCAACCAGTATGAAAGTTAACGTCATTTCTACGTTCCGAGAAACCTAGGCTTCACCCTAGGGCGTCGCTCCAACAGATTGAATAGTTAGGGCCTTAGAAGTCAACGCCCGACGCATAAAATGCAATAAAAATGCAACAGTTTTTCCATCGTATAAAAGGATTAATTGCAACCAGTTTGAAAGTGATGGTCACGTCTACGTTCCGGGCAACCTAGGCTTCACTCTAGGGCGTTGCTCCACCAGATCCAATAGCTCGGGCCTTAGAAGTCAACGCCCGAAGCATAAAATACAAAATAAATAGTACAGTTTTTCCATTGTATAAAACGTATAATTGCTACCGGTGTGAAAGTTAACGACATTTCTACGTTTCGGGCAACCTAGGCTTCACTCTATGGCGTTGTTCCACCAGATCGAATTGTTAGGGCCTAAGAAGTCAACGCCAGAAGCATAAGATACAATATAAATATAACAGTTTTTCCATCGTATAGAACGAATAATAGTAACCAGTGTGAAAGTTATGGTCACTTCTACGTTCCGGGCAACCTAGGCTTCACACTAGGGCGTTGATCCACCTGATAGAATAGTTAGGGCCTTAGAAGTCAACGCCAGAAGCATAAAATTCAATAAAGATGCAACAGTTTTTCCATCGTATAGCAGGACTAACTGCAAACAGTGTGAAAGTACTGGACATCTCTACGTTCCGGGTAACCTAGGCTTCACTCTAGGGCGTTGTTCCACCAGATCGGACAGTTAGGGCCTAAGAAGGCAACGCCAGAAGCATAAAATACGATATAAATACAACAGTTTTTCAATCGTATAAAACGAGTAATTGCAACCAGTACGAAAGTTAACGTCATTTCTACGTTCCGGACAACCTAGGCTTCACCCTAGGGCGTTGCTCCAACAGATTGAATAGTTAGGGCCTTAGAAGTCAACGCCGGAAGCATAAAATGCAATAAAAATACATCAGTTTTTCCATCGTATAAAAGGATTAATTGCAACCAGTTTGAAAGTGATGGTCACTTCTACGTTCCGGGCAACCTAGGCTTCACCCTAGGGCGTTGCTCCAACAGATTGAATAGTTAGGGCCTTAGACGTCAATGCCGGAAGCATAAAATGCAATAAAAATACATCAGTTTTTCCATCGTATAAAAGGATTAATTGCAACCAGTTTGAAAGTGATGGTCACTTCTACGTTCCGGGCAACCTAGGCTTTACTCTAGGGCGTTGCTCCACCAGACCGAATAGTTAGTGCCTTAGAAGTCAACGCCAGAAGCATAAAATACAATATAAACACAACAGTTTTTCCATCGTATAAAACGAATAATTGCTACCAGTAAGGAAGTGATGGTCATATCTACGTTTCGGGCAACCTAGGCTTCACTCTAGGGCGTTGTTCCACCAGATCGAATTGTTAGGGCCTAAGAAGTCAACGCCAGAAGCATAAGATACAATATAAATATAACAGTTTTTCCATCGTATAGAACGAATAATAGTAACCAGTGTGAAAGTTATGGTCACTTCTACGTTCCGGGCAACCTAGGCTTCACACTAGGGCGTTGCTCTTACAGATTGAATAGTTAGGGCCTTAGAAGTTAATGCCCGAAGCATAAAATGCAATAAAAATACAACAGTTTTTCCATCGTATTAAAGGATTAATTGCTACCAGTATGGAAGTGATGGTCATTTCTACGTTCCGGGCAACCTAGGCCTCACTCTAGGGCGTTGTTCCACCAGATTGAATAGTTAGGGCCTAAGAAATCAACGCCAGAAACATAAAATACAATATAAATGTAACAGCTTTTCCATCGTATAAAACGAATAATTTCAACCAGTGTGAATGTTATGGTCATTTCTACATTCCGAGCAACCTAGGCTTCACTCTAGGGCGTTGAGCCAACAGATTGAATAGTTAGGGCCTTAGCAGTCAACGCCCGAAGCATAAAATACAATATAAATACAACAGTTTTTCCATCATATAACAGGAATAATTGCAACCAGTTTGAAAGTGATGGTCATTTCTACGTTCCGGGAAACCTATGCTTCACTCTAGGGCGCTGCTCCACCAGATCGAATAGTTAGTGCCTCAGAAGTCAACGCCAGAAGCTTAAAATACAATATAAATACAACAGTTTTTCCAACGTATAAAACGAATAATTGCAAACAGTATGAGAGTTATGGTCATTTCCACGTTCCGGGCAACCTAGGCTTCACTCTATGGCGTTCTTCCACTACATCGAATAGCAACGGCCTCTGAAGTCAACACCTGAAGCATAAAATACAATAAAAATGCAACAGTCATTCCGTCCTATAACAGGAATAATTGCAACCCGTGTGAAAGTGATGGTCATTTGTACGTTCCAGGCAACCTAGGCTTCACTCTAGGGCGTTGCTCCACCAGATCAAACAGTTAGGTCCTTAGAAGTCAACGACCGAAGCACAAAATACAAAATAAATAGAACAGTTTTTCCATTGTATAAAACGAATAATAGCAACCAGTGTGAAAGTTATGGTCATTTCTATGTTCGGGCAACCTGGGCTTCACTCTAGGGCGTTGCTCCTCCAGATAAAACAGTTAGGGCCTTGGAAGTCAACGCCCGAGGCATAAAATACAAAATAAATAGAACAGTTTTTCCATTGTATAAAACGAATAATAGCAACCAGTGTGAGAGTTATGGTCATTTCTACGTTCCGGGCAACCTAGGCTTCACTCTAGGGCGTTGCTCCAACAGATCAAACAGCTAGGGCCTTAGAAGCCAATGCCCGAAGCATAAAATACAATATAAATATAACAGTTTTTCCATCGTATAGAACGAATAATAGCAACCAGTGTGAAAGTTATCGACATTTCTACTTTCCGGGCAACCTAGGCTTCACCCTACGGCGTTGCTCCAACAGATAGAGTAGTTAGAGCCTTAGAGGTCAACGCCCGATGCATAAAATACAAAATAAAAAGAACAGATTTTCCATCGTGTAAAACGAATAATTGCTACCCGTGTGAAAATTATGGTCATATCTACGTTCCGGTCAACCTAGGCCTCACCATAGGGCGTTACTCCACCAGATCGAATAGTTAGGGCCTAAGAAGTGAACGCCAGAAGCATAAAATACAATATAAATACAACAGTTTTTCCATCATACAAAACGAATAATTGCAACCAGTATGAAAGCTAGGGTCATTTCTACTTTACGGGCAACCTGGGCTACACCATAGGGCGTTGCTCTTACTGATTGAATAGTTGGGGCCTTAGAAGTTAATGCCCGAAGCATAAAATGCAATAAAAATACAACAGTTTTTCCATCATATAACAGGAATATTTGCAACCAGTTTGAAAGTGATGGTAATTGCTACGTTCCGGGCAACTTAGGCTTCACTGTAGGGCGTTGCTCCACCAGATCGAATAGTTAGTGCCTTAGAAGTCAACGCCAGAAGCATAAAATACAAAATAAATAGAACAGTTTTTCCATCGTATAAAACGAATAATAGCAACCAGTTTGAAAGTTATGGTCATTTCTACGTTCCGGCAACCTAGGCTTCACCCCAGGGCGTTGTTCCACCAGATCGAATAGTTAGGGCCTAAGAAGTGAACGCCAGAAGCATAAAATACAATATAAATACAACAGTTTTTCTATCATATAAACGAGTAATTGCAACCATTATGAAAGTTGTGGTCATTTCTACTTTCCGGGCAACCTAGGCTACACCCTAGGGCGTTGCTCCAAAAGATTGAATAGTTAGGGCCTTAGAAGTCAATGGCCGAAGCATAAAATGCAATAAAAATACAACAGTTTTTCCATCGTATAAAAGGATTAATTGCAACCCGCTTGAAAGTGATGTTCATTTCTACGTTCCGGGCAACCTAGGCTTTACCATAGGGCGTTGTTCCACCAGATGGAATAGTTAGGGCATAAGAAGTCAACGCCAGAAGCATAAAATACAATATAAACACAACAGTTTTTCCATGGTATAAAACGAATAATTGCTACCAGTATGGAAGTGATGGTCATTTCTACGTTCCGGGCAACCTAGGCCTCACTCTAGGACGTTGTTCCACCAGATTGAATAGTTAGGGCCTAAGAAATCAACGCCAGAAACATAAAATACAATATAAATGTAACAGCTTTTCCATCGTATAAAACGAATAATTTCAACCAGTGTGAATGTTATGGTCATTTCTACATTCCGAGCAACCTAGGCTTCACTCTAGGGCGTTGCTCCAACAGATTGAATAGTTAGGGCCTTAGAAGTCAACGACCGAAGCACAAAATACAAAATAAATAGAACAGTTTTTCCATTGTATAAAACGAATAATAGCAACCAGTGTGAAAGTTATGGTCATTTCTATGTTCGGGCAACCTGGGCTTCACTCTAGGGCGTTGGTCCACCAGATCAAACAGCTAGGGCCTTAGAAGTCAACGCCCGAAGCATAAAATACAATATAAATATAACAGTTTTTCCATCGTATAGAACGAGTAATAGCAACCAGTGTGAAAGTTATGGTCACTTCTACGTTTCGGGCAACCTAGGCTTCACTCTAGGGCGTTGCTCCTCCAGATAAAACAGTTAGGGCCTTGGAAGTCAACGCCCGAAGCATAAAATACAAAATAAATAGAACAGTTTTTCCATTGTATAAAACGAATAATAGCAACCAGTGTGAGAGTTATGGTCATTTCTACGTTCCGGGCAACCTAGGCTTCACTCTAGGGCGTTGCTCCAACAGATCAAACAGCTAGGACCTTAGAAGTCAATGCCCGAAGCATAAAATACAATATAAATATAACAGTTTTTCCATCGTATAGAACGAATAATAGCAACCAGTGTGAAAGTTAACGTCATTTCTACTTTCCGGGCAACCTAGGCTTCACCCTAGGGCGTTGCTCCAACAGATTGAGTAGTTAGAGCCTTAGATGTCAACGCCCGATGCATAAAATACAAAATAAAAAGAACAGATTTTCCATCGTGTATAACGAATAATTGCTACCCGTGTGAAAATTATGGTCATTTCTACGTTCCGGGCAACCTATGCTTCACTCTAGGGCGTTGCTCCACCAGATCGAATAGTTAGTGCCTCAGAAGTCAACGCCAGAAGCATAAAATACAATATAAATACAACAGTTTTTCCAACGTATAAAACGTATAATTGCAAACAGTATGAGAGTTATGGTCATTTCCACGTTCCGGGCAACCTAGGCTTCACTCTATGGCGTTCTTCCACTACATCGAATAGCAACGGCCTCTGAAGTCAACACCTGAAGCATAAAATACAATAAAAATGCAACAGTCATTCCGTCCTATGACAGGAATAATTGCAACCCGTGTGAAAGTGATGGTCATTTGTACGTTCCAGGCAACCTAGGCTTCACTCTAGGGCGTTGCTCCACCAGATCAAACAGTTAGGTCCTTAGAAGTCAACGACCGAAGCACAAAATACAAAATAAATAGAACAGTTTTTCCATTGTATAAAACGAATAATAGCAACCAGTGTGAAAGTTATGGTCATTTCTATGTTCGGGCAACCTGGGCTTCACTCTAGGGCGTTGCTCCACAAGATCAAACTGCTAGGGCCTTAGAAGTCAACGCCCGAAGCATAAAATACAATATAAATATAACAGTTTTTCCATCGTATAGAACGAGTAATAGCAACCAGTGTGAAAGTTATGGTCACTTCTACGTTTCGGGCAACGTAGGCTTCACTCTAGGGCGTTGCTCCTCCAGATAAAACAGTTAGGGCCTTGGAAGTCAACGCCCGAAGCATAAAATACAAAATAAATAGAACAGTTTTTCCATTGTATAAAACGAATAATAGCAACCAGTGTGAGAGTTATGGTCATTTCTACGTTCCGGGCAACCTAGGCTTCACTCTAGGGCGTTGCTCCAACAGATCAAACAGCTAGGACCTTAGAAGTCAATGCCCGAAGCATAAAATACAATATAAATATAACAGTTTTTCCATCGTATAGAACGAATAATAGCAACCAGTGTGAAAGTTAACGTCATTTCTACTTTCCGGGCAACCTAGGCTTCACCCTAGGGCGTTGCTCCAACAGATTGAGTAGTTAGAGCCTTAGAGGTCAACGCCCGATGCATAAAATACAAAATAAAAAGAACAGATTTTCCATCGTGTAAAACGAATAATTGCTACCCGTGTGAAAATTATGGTCATATCTACGTTCCGGTCAACCTAGGCTTCAATCTATGGTGTTCTTCCACTACATCGAATAGCAACGGCCTCAGAAGTCTACGCCTGAAGCATAAAATACAATAAAAATACAACAGTCTTTCCGTCCTATAACAGGAACAATTGCAACCCTTGTGAAAGTGATGGTCATTTGTACGTTCCAGGCAACCTAGGCTTCACTCCAGGGCGTTGTTCCACCAGATCGAATTGTTAGGGCCTAAGAAGTCAACGCCAGAAGCATAAGATACAATATAAATATAACAGTTTTTCCATCGTATAGAACGAATAATAGCAACCAGTGTGAAAGTTATGGTCACTTCTACGTTCCGGGCAACCTAGGCTTCACTCTAGGGCGTTGCTCCACCAGATCAAACAGTTAGGGCCTTAGAAGTCAACGCCCGAAGCATAAAATACAAAGTAAATAGAACAGTTTTTCCATTGTATAAAACGAATAATAGCAACCAGTGTGAAAGTTATGGTCATTTCTACGTTCCGGGCAACCTAGGCTTCACGCTAGGGCGTTGCTCCAACAGATTGAATAGTTAGGGCCTTAGAAGCCAACGCCGGAAGCATAAAATGCAATAAAAATAGAACAGCTTTTCCATCGTACAAAAGGATTAATTGCAACCAGTTTGAAAGTGATGGTCATTTCTACGTTCCGGGCAACCTAGGCTTCACTCTAGGGCGTTGCTCCACCAGATCGAATAACTAGGGCCTTAGAAGTCAACGCCAGAAGCATAAAATTCAATAAAGATGCAACAGTTTTTCCATCGTATAGCAGGACTAACTGCAAACAGTGTGAAAGTACTGGACATCTCTACGTTCCGGGTAACCTAGGCTTTACTCTAGGGCGTTGTTCCACCAGGTCGGACAGTTAGGGCCTAAGAAGGCAACGCCAGAAGCATAAAATACGATATAAATACAACAGTTTTTCAATCGTATAAAACGAGTAATTGCAGCCAGTACGAAAGTTAACGTCATTTCTACGTTCCGGACAACCTAGGCTTCACCCTAGGGCGTTGCTCCAACAGATTGAATAGTTAGGGCCTTAGAAGTCAACGCCGGGAGCATAAAATGCAATAAAAATACATCAGTTTTTCCATCGTATAAAAGGATTAATTGCAACCAGTTTGAAAGTGATGGTCACTTCTACGTTCCGGGCAACCTAGGCTTCACCCTAGGGCGTTGCTCCAACAGATTGAATAGTTAGGGCCTTAGAAGTCAATGCCGGAAGCATAAAATGCAATAAAAATACATCAGTTTTTCCATCGTATAAAAGGATTAATTGCAACCAGTTTGAAAGTGATGGTCACTTCTGCGTTCCGAGCAACCTAGGCTTTACTCTAGGGCGTTGCTCCACCAGATCGAATAGCTAGTGCCTTAGAAGTCAACGCCAGAAGCATAAAATACAATATAAACACAACAGTTTTTCCATCGTATAAAACGAATGATTGCTACCAGTAAGGAAGTGATGGTCATATCTACGTTTCGGGCAACCTAGGCTTCACTCTAGGGCGTTGTTCCACCAGATCGAATTGTTAGGGCCTAAGAAGTCAACGCCAGAAGCATAAGATACAATATAAATATAACAGTTTTTCCATCGTATAGAACGAATAATAGCAACCAGTGTGAAAGTTATGGTCACTTCTACGTTCCGGGCAACCTAGGCTTCACACTAGGGCGTTGATCCACCTGATAGAATAGTTAGGGCCTTAGAAGTCAACGCCAGAAGCATAAAATTCAATAAAGATGCAACAGTTTTTCCATCGTATAGCAGGACTAACTGCAAACAGTGTGAAAGTACTGGACATCTCTACGTTCCGGGTAACCTAGGCTTCACTCTAGGGCGTTGTTCCACCAGATCGAACAGTTAGGGCCTAAGAAGGCAACGCCAGAAGCATAAAATACGATATAAATACAACAGTTTTTCAATCGTATAAAACGAGTAATTGCAACAAGTACGAAAGTTAACGTCATTTCTACGTTCCGGACAACCTAGGCTTCACCCTAGGGCGTGGCTCCAACAGATTGAATAGTTAGGGCCTTAGAAGTCAACGCCGGAAGCATAAAATGCAATAAAAATACATCAGTTTTTCCATCGTATAAAAGGATTAATTGCAACCAGTTTGAAAGTGATGGTCACTTCTACGTTCCGGGCAACCTAGGCTTTACTCTAGGGCGCTGCTCGACCAGATCGAATAGTTAGTGCTTTAGAAGTCAACGCCAGAAGCATAAAATACAATATAAACACAACAGTTTTTCCATCGTATAAAACGAATAATTGCTACCGGTAAGGAAGTGATGGCCATTTCTACGTTCCGGGCAACCTAGGCTTCACTCTATGGCATTCTTCCACCACATCGAATAGCTACGGCCTCAGAAGTCAACGCCTGACGCATAAAATACGATATAAATACAACAGCTTTTCCATCGTATAAAACCAATAATTGCACCCAGTGTGAAAGTTATTGTCATTTCTACTTTCCGAAGACCTAGGCTTCACCCTAGGGCGTTGCTCCAACAGATTGAATAGTTAGGACCTTAGAAGTCAATGCCCGAAGCATAAAATGCAATAAACATTGAACAGTTTTTCCATCATATAACAGGAATAATTGCAACCAGTTTGAAAGTGATGGTCATTTCTACGTTCCAGGCAACCTAGGCTTCACTCTAGGGCGTTGTTCCACCAGATCGAATTGTTAGGGCCTAAGAAGTCAACGCCAGAAGCATAAGATACAATATAAATATAACAGTTTTTCCATCGTATAGAACGAATAATAGCAACCAGTGTGAAAGTTATGGTCATTTCTACGTTCGAGCACCCTGGGCATCACTCTAGGGCGTTGTTCCAACAGATCAAACATCTAGGGCCTCAGAAGTCAACGCCCGAAGCATAAAATACAATATAAATATAACAGTTTTTCCATCGTATAGAACGAATAATCGCAACCAGTGTGAAAGTTATGGTCATTTCTACGTTCCGGGCAACCTAGGCTTTACCATAGGGCGTTGTTCCACCAGATGGAATAGTTAGGGCATAAGAAGTCAACGCCAGAAGCATAAAATACAATATAAACGCAACAGTTTTTCCATCGTATAAAACGAATAATTGCAACCCGTATGGATGTGATGGTCATTTCTACGTTCCGGTCAACCCAGGCTTCACCATAGGGCGTTGCTCCACCAGATCGAATAGTTAGGTCCTTAGAAGTCAACGCCAGAATCATAAAATACAATGAAGATGCAACAGCTTTTCCATCGCATTAAACGAATAATTACAACCAGTGTGAATGTTATGGTCATTTCTACATTCCGAGCAACCTAGGCTTCGCTCTAGGGCGTTGATCCAACAGATTGAATAGTTAGGGCCTTAGCAGTCAACGCCCGAAGCATAAAATACAATAAAAATACAACAGTTTTTCCATCATATAACAGGAATAATTGCAACCAGTTTGAAAGTGATGGTCATTTCTACGTTCCGTGCAACCTAGGATTCACTCTAGGGCGGTGCTCCACCAGATCGAATAGTTAGGGCCTTACAAGTCAACGCCCGAAGCATAAAATGCAATAAAAATACAACAGTGTTTCCATCATATAACAGGAATAATTGCAACCAGTTTGAAAGTGATGTCCAATTCTACGTTCCGCGCAACCTAGGTCTTACTCCAGGGCGTTGCTCCACCAGATCGAAAAGTTACGGCCTAAGAAGTCAACGCCAGAAGCATAAAATACGATATAAATACAACAGCTTTTCCATCGTATAAAACGAATAATTGCACCCAGTGTGAAAGTTATTGTCATTTCTACTTTCCGCGACACCTAGGCTTCACCCTACGGCGTTGCTCCAACAGATTGAATAGTTAGGACCTTAGAAGTCAATGCCCGAAGCATAAAATGCAATAAAAATAGAACAGTTTTTCCATCATATAACAGGAATGATTGCAACCAGTTTGAAAGTGATGGTCATTTCTACGTTCGAGGCAACCTAGGCTTCACTCTAGGGCGTTGTTCCACCAGATCGAATTGTTAGGGCCTAAGAAGTCAACGCCAGAAGCATAAGATACAATATAAATATAACAGTTTTTCCATCGTATAGAACGAATAATAGCAACCAGTGTGAAAGTTATGGTCACTTCTACGTTCGGGCAACCTGGGCTTCACTCTAGGGCGTTGTTCCAACAGATCAAACAGCTAGGGCCTTAGAAGTCAACGCCCGAAGCATAAAATACAATATAAATATAACAGTTTTTCCATCGTATAGAACGAATAATCGCAACCAGTGTGAAAGTTAACGTCATTTCTACTTTCCGTGCAACCTAGGCTTCACCCTAGGGCGTTGCTCCAACAGATTGAATAGTTAGGGCCTTAGAAGTCAACGCCTGGTGCATAAAATACAAAATAAATAGAACAGTTTTTCCAGCGTATAAAAGGATTAATTGCAACCAGTTTGAAAGTGATGGTCATTTCTACGTTCCAGGCAACCTAGGCTTCACTCTAGGGCGTTGCTCCACCAGATCAAATAGGTAGGGCCTTAGAAGTCAACGCCAGAAGCATAAAATACAATATAAGTACAACAGTTTTTCCATCGTATAAAATGAATAATTGCAAACATTGCGAAAGTAATGGTCATTCCACGTTCCGGGCAACCTAGGCGTCACTCTAGTGCGTTGCTCCACCACATATAATAGCTACGGCCTTAGACGTCAACGACAGATGCATAAAATACAATAAAGATGCAACATCTTTTCCATCGTATAAAACGAATAATTGCACCCAGTGTGAAAGTTATTGTCACTTCTACTTTCCGCGCAACCTAGGCTTCACCCTAGGGCGTTGCTCCAACAGATTGAATAGTTAGGACCTTAGAAGTCAATGCCCAAAGCATAAAATGCAATAAAAATACAACAGTGTTTCCATCATATAACAGGAATAATTGCATCCAGTTTGAAAGTGATGTCCAATTCTACGTTCCGCGCAACCTAGGTTTTACTCCAGGGCGTTGCTCCACCAGGTGGAATAGTTAGGGCATAAGAAGTCAACGCCAGAAGCATAAAATACAATATAAATACAACAGTTTTTCAATAGTATAAAACGAGTAATTGCAACCAGTACGAAAGTGATGGTCATTTCCACGTTGCGCGCAGCCTAGGCTTCACCCCAGGTCGTTGTTCCACCAGATCGAATAGTTAGGGCCTTAGAAGTCAACGCCCGAAGCATAAAATGCAATAAAAATACAACAGAGTCTCCATCATATAACAGGAATAATTAGAACCAGTTTTAAAGTGATGTCCAATTCTACGTTCCGCGCAACCTAGGTTTTACTCCAGGGCGTTGCTCCACCAGATCGAAAAGTTACGGCCTAAGAAGTGAACGCCAGCAGCATAAAGTACAATATAAATACAACAGTTCTTCCATCATATAAAACGAATAATTGCAACCAGTATGAAAGTTATGGTCATTTCTACGTTCCGGGCAACCTAGGCTTCACTCTATGGCGTTCTTCCACCACATCGAATAGCTACGCCCTCAGAAGTCAACGCCTGAAGCATAAAATAAAATAAAAATACAACAGTCTTTCCATCCTATAACAGGAATAATTGCAACCCGTGTTGAAGTGATGGTCATTTGTACGTTCCAGGCAACCTAGGCTTCACCCTAGGGCGTTGTTCCACCAGATCAAACAGCTAGGGCCTTAGAAGTCAACGCCCGAAGCATAAAATACAATATAAATATAACAGTTTTTCCATCGTATAGAACGAATAATCGCAACCAGTGTGAAAGTTAACGTCATTTCTACTTTCCGGGCAACCTAGGCTTCACTCTAGGGCGCTGATCCAACAGATTGAATAGTTAGGGCCTAAGAAGTCAACGCCCGAAGCATAAAATACAATATAAATACAACAGTTTTTCCATCATATAACAGGAATAATTGCAACCATTTTGAAAGTAATGGTCATTTCTACGTTCCGGGCAACCTAGGCTTCACTCTAGGGCGTTGCTCCACGAGATCGAATAGTTAGTGCTTTAGAAGTCAACGCCAGAAGCATAAAGTACAATATCAATACAACAGTTATTCCATCGTATAAAACGAATAATTGCTACCAGTATGGAAGTGATGGTCATTTCTACGTTCCGGGCAACCTAGGCCTCACTCTAGGGCGTTGTTCCTCCAGATTGAATAGTTAGGGCCTAAGAAATCAACGGCAGAAGCATAAAATACAATATAAATATAACTGTTTTTCCATCGTGTAAAACGAATAATTTCAACCAGTGTGAATGTTATGGTCATTTCTACATTCCGAGGAACCTAGGCTTCAGTCTAGGTCGTTGATCCACCAGATAGAATAGTGAGGGCCTTAGAAGTCAACGTCAGAAGCATAAAATTCAATAAAGATGCAACAGCTTTTCCATCATATAAAACGAATAATTGCAACCAGTATGAAAGCTATGGTCATTTCTACTTTACGGGCAACCTAGGCTACACCCTAGGGCGTTGTTCCAACAGATTGAATAGTTAGGGCCTTTGAAGTCAATGCCCGTAGCATAAAATGCATTAAAATAAAACAGTTTTTCCATCATATAACAGAAATATTTGCAACCATTTTGAAAGTGATGGTCACTTCTACGTTCCGGGCAACCTAGGCTTCACTCTAGGGTGCTGTTCCAACAGATCGAACACTTAGGGCCTAAGAAGGCACCGCCAGAAGCATAAAATACAATATAAATATAACAGTTTTTCCATCGTATAAAACGAATAATAGCAATCAGTGTGAAAGTTATGGTCATTTCTAAGCTCCGGGCAACCTAGGCTTCACCCTAGGGCGTCGCTCCAAAAGATTGAATAGGTAGGGCCTTAGAAGTCAACGCCCGACGCATAAAATGCAAAAAAATGCAACAGTTTTTCCATCGTATAAAAGGATTAATTGCAACCAATTTGAAAGTGATGGTCATTTCTACGTTCCGGGCAACCTAGGCTTCACCCTAGGGCGTTGTTCCGCCAGATGGAGTAGTTAGGGCATAAGAAGTCAACGTCCGACGCATAAAATGCAATAAAAATGCAACAGTTTTTCCATCGGATAAAAGTATTAATTGCAACCAGTTTGAAAGTGATGGTCATTTCTACGTTCCGGGCAACCTAGGCTTCACCGTAGGGCGTTGTTCCACCAGATGGAATAGTTAGGGCATAAGAAGTCAACGCCAGAAGCATAAAATACGGTATAAATACAACAGCTTTTCCATCGTATAAAACGTACAATAGCAACCAGTGTGAAAGTTATGGGCAATTCTACGTTCCGGGCAACCTAGGCCTCACTCTACGGCGGTGTTCCACCTGATCGAATAGTTAGGGCGTAAGACGTCAACGCCAGAAGCATAAGATACAATATAAATATAACAGTTTTTCCATCGTATAGAACGAATAATAGCAACCAGTGTGAAAGTTATGGTCACTTCTACGTTCCGCGCAACCTAGGCTTCATTCTAGGGCGTTGCTCCACTAGATCAAACAGTTAGGGCCTTAGAAGTCAACGACCGAAGCATAAAATACAAAATAAATAGAATAGTTTTTCCATTGTATAAAACGAATAATAGCAACCAGTGTGAAAGCTATGGTCATTTCTACGTTCGGGCAACCTGGGCTTCACTCTAGGGCGTTGCTCCACCAGATGAAACAGCTAGGGCCTTAGAAGTCAACGCCCGAAGCATAAAATACAATATAAATATAACAGTTTTTCCATCGTATAGAACGAATAATCGCAACCAGTGTGAAAGTTAACGTCATTTCTACTTTCCGGGCAACCTAGGCTTCACTCTTGGGCGTTGCTCCAACAGATCAAACAGCTAGGGCCTTAGAAGCCAATGCCCGAAGCATAAAATACAATATAAATATAACAGTTTTTCCATCATATAACAGGAATAATTGCAACCAGTTTGAAAGTGATGGTCATTTCTACGTTCCGTGCAACCTAGGATTCACTCTAGGGCGGTGCTCCACCAGATCGAATAGTTAGGGCCTTACAAGTCAACGGCCGAAGCATAAAATGCAATAAAAATACAACAGTGTTTCCATCATATAACAGGAATAATTGCAACCAGTTTGAAAGTGATGTCCAATTCTACGTTCCGCGCAACCTAGGTTTTACTCCAGGGCGTTGCTCCACCTGATCGAAAAGTTACGGCCTAAGAAGTCAACGCCAGAAGCATAAAATACGATATAAATACAACAGCTTTTCCATCGTATAAAACGAATAATTGCACCCAGTGTGAAAGTTATTGTCATTTCTACTTTCCGAAGACCTAGGCTTCACCCTAGGGCGTTGCTCCAACAGATTGAATAGTTAGGGCCTTAGAAGTCAACGCCCGGTGCATAAAATACAAAATAAATAGAACAGTTTTTCCATCGTGTAAAACGAATAATTGCTACCGGTGTGAAAATTATGGTCATTTCTACGTTCCGGTCAACCCAGGCTTCACCATAGGGCGTTACTCCACCAGATCGAATAGTTACGGCCTAAGAAGTGAACGCCAGAAGCATAAAATACAATATAAATACAACAGTTTTTCCATCATACAAAACGAATAATTGCAACCAGTATGAAAGCTAGGGTCATTTCTACTTTACGGGCAACCTAGGCTACACCCTAGGGCGTTGCTCTTACAGATTGAATAGTTAGGGCCTTAGAAGTTAATGCCCGAAGCATAAAATGCAATAAAAATACAACAGTTTTTCCATCGTATAAAAGGATTAATTGCAACCACTTTGAAAGTGATGGTCATTTCTACGTTCCGGGCAACCTAGGCTTCACTCTAGGGCGTTGCTCCACCAGATCGAATAGTTAGGGCCTTAGAAGTCAACGCCAGAAGCATAAAATACAATATAAGTACAACAGTTTTTCCATCGTATAAAATGAATAATTGCAAACATTGCGAAAGTAATGGTCATTCCACGTTCCGGGCAACCTAGGCGTCACTCTAGTGCGTTGCTCCACCACATATAATAGCTACGGCCTTAGACGTCAACGACAGATGCATAAAATACAATAAAGATGCAACATCTTTTCCATCGTATAAAACGAATAATTGCACCCAGTGTGAAAGTTATTGTCATTTCTACTTTCCGCGCAACCTAGGCTTCACCCTAGGGCGTTGCTCCAACAGATTGAATAGTTAGGACCTTAGAAGTCAATGCCCGAAGCATAAAATGCAATAAAAATACAACAGTGTTTCCATCATATAACAGGAATAATTGCATCCAGGTTGAAAGTGATGTCCAATTCTACGTTCCGCGCAACCTAGGTTTTACTCCAGTGCGTTGCTCCACCAGGTGGAATAGTTAGGGCATAAGAAGTCAACGCCAGAAGCATAAAATACAATATAAATACAACAGTTTTTCAATAGTATAAAACGAGTAATTGCAACCAGTACGAAAGTGATGGTCATTTCCACGTTGCGCGCAGCCTAGGCTTCACCCCAGGTCGTTGTTCCACCAGATCGAATAGTTAGGGCCTTAGAAGTCAACGCCCGAAGCATAAAATGCAATAAAAATACAACAGAGTCTCCATCATATAACAGGAATAATTAGAACCAGTTTTAAACTGATGTCCAATTCTACGTTCCGCGCAACCTAGGTTTTACTCCAGGGCGTTGCTCCACCAGATCGAAAAGTTACGGCCTAAGAAGTGAACGCCAGCTGCATAAAGTACAATATAAATACAACAGTTCTTCCATCATATAAAACGAATAATTGCAACCAGTATGAAAGTTATGGTCATTTCTACGTTCCGGGCAACCTAGGCTTCACTCTATGGCGTTCTTCCACCACATCGAATAGCTACGCCCTCAGAAGTCAACGCCTGAAGCATAAAATACAATAAAAATACAACAGTCTTTCCATCCTATAACAGGAATAATTGCAACCCGTGTTGAAGTGATGGTCATTTGTACGTTCCAGGCAACCTAGGCTTCACCCTAGGGCGTTGTTCCACCAGATCAAACAGCTAGGGCCTTAGAAGTCAACGCCCGAAGCATAAAATACAATATAAATATAACAGTTTTTCCATCGTATAGAACGAATAATCGCAACCAGTGTGAAAGTTAACGTCATTTCTACTTTCCGGGCAACCTAGGCTTCACTCTAGGGCGCTGATCCAACAGATTGAATAGTTAGGGCCTAAGAAGTCAACGCCCGAAGCATAAAATACAATATAAATATAACTGTTTTTCCATCGTGTAAAACGAATAATTTCAACCAGTGTGAATGTTATGGTCATTTCTACATTCCGAGGAACCTAGGCTTCAGTCTAGGTCGTTGATCCACCAGATAGAATAGTGAGGGCCTTAGAAGTCAACGCCAGAAGCATAAAATTCAATAAAGATGCAACAGCTTTTCCATCATATAAAACGAATAATTGCAACCAGTATGAAAGCTATGGTCATTTCTACTTTACGGGCAACCTAGGCTACACCCTAGGGCGTTGTTCCAACAGATTGAATAGTTAGGGCCTTTGAAGTCATTGCCCGTAGCATAAAATGCATTAAAATAAAACAGTTTTTCCATCATATAACAGAAATATTTGCAACCATTTTGAAAGTGATGGTCACTTCTACGTTCCGGGCAACCTAGGCTTCACTCTAGGGTGCTGTTCCAACAGATCGAACACTTAGGGCCTAAGAAGGCACCGCCAGAAGCATAAAATACAATATAAATATAACAGTTTTTCCATCGTATAAAACGAATAATAGCAATCAGTGTGAAAGTTATGGTCATTTCTAAGCTCCGGGCAACCTAGGCTTCACCCTAGGGCGTCGCTCCAAAAGATTGAATAGTTAGGGCCTTAGAAGTCAATGCCCGAAGCACAAAATGCAATAAAAATAGAACAGTTTTTCCATCATATAACAGGAATGATTGCAACCAGTTTGAAAGTGATGGTCATTTCTACGTTCGAGGCAACCTAGGCTTCACTCTAGGGCGTTGTTCCACCAGATCGAATTGTTAGGGCCTAAGAAGTCAACGCCAGAAGCATAAGATACAATATAAATATAACAGTTTTTCCATCGTATAGAACGAATAATAGCAACCAGTGTGAAAGTTATGGTCACTTCTACGTCCCGGGGAGCCTAGGCTTCACTCTAGGGCGTTGCTCCACCAGATCAAACAGTTAGGGCCTTAGAAGTCAACGACCGAAGCATAAAATACAAAATAAATAGAACAGTTTTTCATTGTGTAAAACGAATAATAGCAACCAGTGTGAAAGTTATGGTCATTTCTACGTTCGGGCAACCTGGGCTTCACTCTAGGGCGTTGTTCCAACAGATCAAACAGCTAGGGCCTTAGAAGTCAACGCCCGAAGCATAAAATACAATATAAATATAACAGTTTTTCCATCGTATAGAACGAATAATCGCAACCAGTGTGAAAGTTAACGTCATTTCTACTTTCCGTGCAACCTAGGCTTCACCCTAGGGCGTTGCTCCAACAGATTGAATAGTTAGGGCCTTAGAAGTCAACGCCTGGTGCATAAAATACAAAATAAATAGAACAGTTTTTCCAGCGTATAAAAGGATTAATTGCAAACATTGCGAAAGTAATGGTCATTCCACGTTCCGGGCAACCTAGGCGTCACTCTAGTGCGTTGCTCCACCACATATAATAGCTACGGCCTTAGACATCAACGACAGATGCATAAAATACAATAAAGATGCAACATCTTTTCCATCGTATAAAACGAATAATTGCACCCAGTGTGAAAGTTATTGTCATTTCTACTTTCCGCGCAACCTAGGCTTCACCCTAGGGCGTTGCTCCAACAGATTGAATAGTTAGGACCTTAGAAGTCAATGCCCGAAGCATAAAATGCAATAAAAATACAACAGTGTTTCCATCATATAACAGGAATAATTGCATCCAGGTTGAAAGTGATGTCCAATTCTACGTTCCGCGCAACCTAGGTTTTACTCCAGTGCGTTGCTCCACCAGGTGGAATAGTTAGGGCATAAGAAGTCAACGCCAGAAGCATAAAATACAATATAAATACAACAGTTTTTCAATAGTATAAAACGAGTAATTGCAACCAGTACGAAAGTGATGGTCATTTCCACGTTGCGCGCAGCCTAGGCTTCACCCCAGGTCGTTGTTCCACCAGATCGAATAGTTAGGGCCTTAGAAGTCAACGCCCGAAGCATAAAATGCAATAAAAATACAACAGAGTCTCCATCATATAACAGGAATAATTAGAACCAGTTTTAAACTGATGTCCAATTCTACGTTCCGCGCAACCTAGGTTTTACTCCAGGGCGTTGCTCCACCAGATCGAAAAGTTACGGCCTAAGAAGTGAACGCCAGCAGCATAAAGTACAATATAAATACAACAGTTCTTCCATCATATAAAACGAATAATTGCAACCAGTATGAAAGTTATGGTCATTTCTACGTTCCGGGCAACCTAGGCTTCACTCTATGGCGTTCTTCCACCACATCGAATAGCTACGCCCTCAGAAGTCAACGCCTGAAGCATAAAATACAATAAAAATACAACAGTCTTTCCATCCTATAACAGGAATAATTGCAACCCGTGTTGAAGTGATGGTCATTTGTACGTTCCAGGCAACCTAGGCTTCACCCTAGGGCGTTGTTCCACCAGATCAAACAGCTAGGGCCTTAGAAGTCAACGCCCGAAGCATAAAATACAATATAAATATAACAGTTTTTCCATCGTATAGAACGAATAATCGCAACCAGTGTGAAAGTTAACGTCATTTCTACTTTCCGGGCAACCTAGGCTTCACTCTAGGGCGCTGATCCAACAGATTGAATAGTTAGGGCCTAAGAAGTCAACGCCCGAAGCATAAAATACAATATAAATATAACTGTTTTTCCATCGTGTAAAACGAATAATTTCAACCAGTGTGAATGTTATGGTCATTTCTACATTCCGAGCAACCTAGGCTTCACTCTAGGGCGTTGATCCAACAGATTGAATAGTTAGGGCCTTAGCAGTCAACGCCCGAAGCATAAAATACAATATAAATACAACAGTTTTTCCATCATATAACAGGAATAATTGCAACCAGTTTGAAAGTGATGGTCATTTCTACGTTCCGGGCAACCTAGGCTTCACTCTATGGCGTTCTTCCACTACATCGAATAGCAACGGCCTCTGAAGTCAACACCTGAAGCATAAAATACAAAAAAAATGCAACCGTCATTCCGTCCTATAACAGAAATAATTGCAACCCGTGTGAAAGTGATGGTCATTTGTACGTTCCAGGCAACCTAGGCTTCACTCTAGGGCGTTGCTCCACCAGATCAAACAGTTAGGTCCTTAGAAGTCAACGACCGAAGCACAAAATACAAAATAAATAGAACAGTTTTTCCATTGTATAAAACGAATAATAGCAACCAGTGTGAAAGTTATGGTCATTTCTATGTTCGGGCAACCTGGGCTTCACTCTAGGGCGTTGCTCCACCAGATCAAACAGCTAGGGCCTTAGAAGTCAACGCCCGAAGCATAAAATACAATATAAATATAACAGTTTTTCCATCGTATAGAACGAGTAATAGCAACCAGTGTGAAAGTTATGGTCACTTCTACGTTTCGGGCAACCTAGGCTTCACTCTAGGGCGTTGCTCCTCCAGACAAAACAGTTAGGGCCTTGGAAGTCAACGCCCGAAGCATAAAATACAAAATAAATAGAACAGTTTTTCCATTGTATAAAACGAATAATAGCAACCAGTGTGAGAGTTATGGTCATTTCTACGTTCCGGGCAACCTAGGCTTCACTCTAGGGCGTTGCTCCAACAGATCAAACAGCTAGGACCTTAGAAGTCAATGCCCGAAGCATAAAATACAATATAAATATGACAGTTTTTCCATCGTATAGAACGAATAATAGCAACCAGTGTGAAAGTTAACGTCATTTCTACTTTCCGGGCAACCTAGGCTTCACCCTAGGGCGTTGCTCCAACAGATTGAGTAGTTAGAGCCTTAGAGGTCAACGCCCGATGCATAAAATAAAAAATAAAAAGAACAGATTTTCCATCGTGTAAAACGAATAATTGCTACCCGTGTGAAAATTATGGTCATATCTACGTTCCGGTCAACCTAGGCCTCACCATAGGGCGTTACTCCACCAGATCGAATAGTTAGGGCCTAAGAAGTGAACGCCAGAAGCATAAAATACAATATAAATACAACAGTTTTTCCATCATACAAAACGAATAACTGCAACCAGTATGAAAGCTAGGGTCATTTCTACTTTACGGGCAACCTGGGCTACACCATAGGGCGTTGCTCTTACAGATTGAATAGTTGGGGCCTTAGAAGTTAATGCCCGAAGCATAAAATGCAATAAAAATACAACAGTTTTTCCGTCATATAACAGGAATATTTGCAACCAGTTTGAAAGTGATGGTAATTGCTACGTTCCGGGCAACTTAGGCTTCACTCTAGGGCGTTGCTCCACCAGATCGAATAGTTAGTGCCTTAGAAGTCAACGCCAGAAGCATAAAATACAAAATAAATAGAACAGTTTTTCCATCGTATAAAACGAATAATAGCAACCAGTGTGAAAGTTATGGTCATTTCTACGTTCCGGCAACCTAGGCTTCACCCCAGGGCGTTGTTCCACCAGATCGAATAGTTAGGGCCTAAGAAGTGAACGCCAGAAGCATAAAATACAATATAAATACAACAGTTTTTCTATCTTATAAACGAGTAATTGCAACCAGTATGAAAGTTGTGGTCATTTCTACTTTCCGGGCAACCTAGGCTTTACTCTAGGGCGTTGCTCCACCAGATCGAATAGTTAGTGCCTTAGAAGTCAAGGCCAGAAGCATAAAATACAATATAAACACAACAGTTTTTCCATGGTATAAAACGAATAATTGCTACCAGTATGGAAGTGATGGTCATTTCTACGTTCCGGGCAACCTAGGCCTCACTCTAGGGCGTTGTTCCACCAGATTGAATAGTTAGGGCCTAAGAAATCAACGCCAGAAACATAAAATACAATATAAATGTAACAGCTTTTCCATCGTATAAAACGAATAATTTCAACCAGTGTGAATGTTATGGTCATTTCTACATTCCGAGCAACCTAGGCTTCACTCTAGGGCGTTGATCCAACAGATTGAATAGTTAGGGCCTTAGCAGTCAACGCCCGAAGCATAAAATACAATATAAATACAACAGTTTTTCCATCATATAACAGGAATAATTGCAACCAGTTTGAAAGTGATGGTCATTTCTACGTTCCGGGCAACCTATGCTTCACTCTAGGGCGTTGCTCCACCAGATCGAATAGTTAGTGCCTCAGAAGTCAACGCCAGAAGCATAAAATACAATATAAATACAACAGTTTTTCCAACGTATAAAACGAATAATTGCAAACAGTATGAGAGTTATGGTCATTTCCACGTTCCGGGCAACCTAGGCTTCACTCTATGGCGTTCTTCCACTACATCGAATAGCAACGGCCTCTGAAGTCAACACCTGAAGCATAAAATACAAAAAAAATGCAACAGTCATTCCGTCCTATAACAGGAATAATTGCAACCCGTGTGAAAGTGATGGTCATTTGTACGTTCCAGGCAACCTAGGCTTCACTCTAGGGCGTTGCTCCACCAGATCAAACAGTTAGGTCCTTAGAAGTCAACGACCGAAGCACAAAATACAAAATAAATAGAACAGTTTTTCCATTGTATAAAACGAATAATAGCAACCAGTGTGAAAGTTATGGTCATTTCTATGTTCGGGCAACCTGGGCTTCACTCTAGGGCGTTGCTCCACCAGATCAAACAGCTAGGGCCTTAGAAGTCAACGCCCGAAGCATAAGATACAATATAAATATAACAGTTTTTCCATCGTATAGAACGAGTAATAGCAACCAGTGTGAAAGTTATGGTCACTTCTACGTTTCGGGCAACCTAGGCTTCACTCTAGGGCGTTGCTCCTCCAGATAAAACAGTTAGGGCCTTGGAAGTCAACGCCCGAAGCATAAAATACAAAATAAATAGAACAGTTTTTCCATTGTATAAAACGAATAATAGCAACCAGTGTGAGAGTTATGGTCATTTCTACGTTCCGGGCAACCTAGGCTTCACTCTAGGGCGTTGCTCCACCAGATCAAACAGCTAGGGCCTTAGAAGTCAACGCCCGAAGCATAAAATACAATATAAATATGACAGTTTTTCCATCGTATAGAACGAATAATAGCAACCAGTGTGAAAGTTAACGTCATTTCTACTTTCCGGGCAACCTAGGCTTCACCCTAGGGCGTTGCTCCAACAGATTGAGTAGTTAGAGCCTTAGAGGTCAACGCCCGATGCATAAAATACAAAATAAAAAGAACAGATTTTCCATCGTGTAAAACGAATAATTGCTACCCGTGTGAAAATTATGGTCATATCTACGTTCCGGTCAACCTAGGCTTCAATCTATGGTGTTCTTCCACTACATCAAATAGCAACGGCCTCAGAAGTCTACGCCTGAAGCATAAAATACAATAAAAATACAACAGTCTTTCCGTCCTATAACAGGAACAATTGCAACCCTTGTGAAAGTGATGGTCATTTGTACGTTCCAGGCAACCTAGGCTTCACTCTAGGGCGTTGTTCCACCAGATCGAATTGTTAGGGCCTAAGAAGTCAACGCCCGAAGCATAAGATACAATATAAATATAACAGTTTTTCCATCGTATAGAACGAATAATAGCAACCAGTGTGAAAGTTATGGTCACTTCTACGTTTCGGGAACCTAGCCTTCACTCTAGGGCGTTGCTCCACCAGATCAAACAGTTAGGGCCTTAGAAGTCAACGCCCGAAGCATAAAATACAAAGTAAATAGAACAGTTTTTCCATTGTATAAAACGAATAATAGCAACCAGTGTGAAAGTTATGGTCATTTCTACGTTCCGGGCAACCTAGGCTTCACGCTAGGGCGTTGCTCCAACAGATTGAATAGTTGGGGCCTTAGAAGCCAACGCCGGAAGCATAAAATGCAATAAAAATAGAACAGCTTTTCCATCGTACAAAAGGATTAATTGCAACCAGTTTGAAAGTGATGGTCATTTCTACGTTCCGGGCAACCTAGGCTTCACTCTAGGGCGTTGCTCCACCAGATCGAATAACTAGGGCCTTAGAAGTCTACGCCCGAAGCATGAAATACAATATAAATACAACTGTCTTTCCATCGTATAAAACGAATAATTGCAACCAGTATGAAAGTTATGGTCATTTCTACTTTCCGGGCAACCTAGGCTTCACCCTAGGGCGTTGCTTCAACAGATTGAATAGTTTGGGCCTTAGAAGTCAACACCAGAAGCATAAAATACAAAATAAATAGAACAGTTTTTCCACCGTATGAAACGATTAATTGCTACCGGTGTGAAAGTTATGGTCATTTCTACGTTCCGGGCAACCTAGGCTTCACCATAGGGCGTTGTTCCACCAGATGGAATAGTTAGGGCATAAGAAGTCAACGCCAGAAGCATAAAATACAATATAAATACAACAGTTTTTCAATCGTATAAAACGAGTAATTGCAACCAGTATGAAAGTTAACGTCATTTCTACGTTCCGAGCAACCTAGGCTTCACCCTAGGGCGTCGCTCCAACAGATTGAATAGTTAGGGCCTTAGAAGTCAACGCCCGACGCATAAAATGCAATAAAAATGCAACAGTTTTTCCATCGTATAAAAGGATTAATTGCAACCAGTTTGAAAGTGATGGTCACGTCTACGTTCCGGGCAACCTAGGCTTCACTCTAGGGCGTTGCTCCACCAGATCCAATAGCTCGGGCCTTAGAAGTCAACGCCCGAAGCATAAAATACAAAATAAATAGAACAGTTTTTCCACCGTATGAAACGATTAATTGCTACCGGTGTGAAAGTTATGGTCATTTCTACGTTCCGGGCAACCTAGGCTTCACTCTAGGGCGTTGTTCCACCAGATCGAATTGTTAGGGCCTAAGAAGTCAACGCCAGAAGCATAAGATACAGTATAAATATAACAGTTTTTCCATCGTATAGAACGAATAATAGTAACCAGTGTGAAAGTTATGGTCACTTCTACGTTCCGGGCAACCTAGGCTTCACACTAGGGCGTTGATCCACCTGATAGAATAGTTAGGGCCTTAGAAGTCAACGCCAGAAGCATAAAATTCAATAAAGATGCAACAGTTTTTCCATCGTATAGCAGGACTAACTGCAAACAGTGTGAAAGTACTGGACATCTCTACGTTCCGGGTAACCTAGGCTTCACTCTAGGGCGTTGTTCCACCAGGTCGGACAGTTAGGGCCTAAGAAGGCAACGCCAGAAGCATAAAATACGATATAAATACAACAGTTTTTCAATCGTGTAAAACGAGTAATTGCAACCAGTACGAAAGTTAACGTCATTTCTACGTTCCGGACAACCTAGGCTTCACCCTAGGGCGTTGCTCCAACAGATTGAATAGTTAGGGCCTTAGAAGTCAACGCCGGAAGCATAAAATGCAATAAAAATACATCAGTTTTTCCATCGTATAAAAGGATTAATTGCAACCAGTTTGAAAGTGATGGTCACTTCTACGGTCCGGGCAACCTAGGCTTCACCCTAGGGCGTTGCTCTAACAGATTGAATAGTTAGGGCCTTAGAAGTCAATGCCGGAAGCATAAAATGCAATAAAAATACATCAGTTTTTCCATCGTATAAAAGGATTAATTGCAACCAGTTTGAAAGTGATGGTCACTTCTGCGTTCCGGGCAACCTAGGCTTTACTCTAGGGCGTTGCTCCACCAGATCGAATAGTTAGTGCCTTAGAAGTCAACGCCAGAAGCATAAAATACAATATAAACACAACAGTTTTTCCATCGTATAAAACGAATAATTGCTACCAGTAAGGAAGTGATGGTCATATCTACGTTTCGGGCAACCTAGGCTTCACTCTAGGGCGTTGTTCCACCAGATCGAATTGTTAGGGCCTAAGAAGTCAACGCCAGAAGCATAAGATACAATATAAATATAACAGTTTTTCCATCGTATAGAACGAATAATAGCAACCAGTGTGAAAGTTATGGTCACTTCTACGTTCCGGGCAACCTAGGCTTCACACTAGGGCGTTGATCCACCTGATAGAATAGTTAGGGCCTTAGAAGTCAACGCCAGAAGCATAAAATTCAATAAAGATGCAACAGTTTTTCCATCGTATAGCAGGACTAACTGCAAACAGTGTGAAAGTACTGGACATCTCTACGTTCCGGGTAACCTAGGCTTCACTCTAGGGCGTTGTTCCACCAGATCGAACAGTTAGGGCCTAAGAAGGCAACGCCAGAAGCATAAAATACGATATAAATACAACAGTTTTTCAATCGTATAAAACGAGTAATTGCAACAAGTACGAAAGTGAACGTCATTTCTACGTTCCGGACAACCTAGGCTTCACCCTAGGGCGTGGCTCCAACAGATTGAATAGTTAGGGCCTTAGAAGTCAACGCCGGAAGCATAAAATGCAATAAAAATACATCAGTTTTTCCATCGTATAAAAGGATTAATTGCAACCAGTTTGAAAGTGATGGTCACTTCTACGTTCCGGGCAACCTAGGCTTTACTCTAGGGCGCTGCTCGACCAGATCGAATAGTTAGTGCTTTAGAAGTCAACGCCAGAAGCATAAGATACAATATAAACACAACAGTTTTTCCATCGTATAAAACGAATAATTGCTACCGGTAAGGAAGTGATGGCCATTTCTACGTTCCGGGCAACCTAGGCTTCACTCTATGGCATTCTTCCACCACATCGAATAGCTACGGCCTCAGAAGTCAACGCCTGACGCATAAAATACGATATAAATACAACAGCTTTTCCATCGTATAAAACGAATAATTGCACCCAGTGTGAAAGTTATTGTCATTTCTACTTTCCGAAGACCTAGGCTTCACACTAGGGCGTTGCTCCAACAGATTGAATAGTTAGGACCTTAGAAGTCAATGCCCGAAGCATAAAATGCAATAAACATTGAACAGTTTTTCCATCATATAACAGGAATAATTGCAACCAGTTTGAAAGTGATGGTCATTTCTACGTTCCAGGCAACCTAGGCTTCACTCTAGGGCGTTGTTCCACCAGATCGAATTGTTAGGGCCTAAGAAGTCAACGCCAGAAGCATAAGATACAATATAAATATAACAGTTTTTCCATCGTATAGAACGAATAATAGCAACCAGTGTGAAAGTTATGGTCATTTCTACGTTCGAGCACCCTGGGCATCACTCTAGGGCGTTGTTCCAACAGATCAAACATCTAGGGCCTCAGAAGTCAACGCCCGAAGCATAAAATACAATATAAATATAACAGTTTTTCCATCGTATAGAACGAATAATCGCAACCAGTGTGAAAGTTAACGTCATTTCTACTTTCCGGGCAACCTAGCCTTCACCCTAGGGCGTTGCTCCAACAGATTGAATAGTTAGGGCCTTAGAAGTCAACGCCCGGTGCATAAAATACAAAATAAATAGAACAGTTTTTCCATCGTGTAAAACGAATAATTGCTACCGGTGTGAAAATTATGGTCATTTCTACGTTCCGGTCAACCCAGGCTTCACCATAGGGCGTTACTCCACCAGATCGAATAGTTACGGCCTAAGAAGTGAACGCCAGAAGCATAAAATACAATATAAATACAACAGTTTTTCCATCATACAAAACGAATAATTGCAACCAGTATGAAAGCTAGGGTCATTTCTACTTTACGGGCAACCTAGGCTACACCCTAGGGCGTTGCTCTTACAGATTGAATAGTTAGGGCCTTAGAAGTTAATGCCCGAAGCATAAAATGCAATAAAAATACAACAGTTTTTCCATCGTATAAAAGGATTAATTGCAACCAGTTTGAAAGTGATGGTCATTTCTACGTCCCGGGCAACCTAGGCTTCACTCTAGGGCGTTGCTCCACCAGATCGAATAGTTAGGGCCTTAGAAGTCAACGCCAGAAGCATAAAATACAATATAAGTACAACAGTTTTTCCATCATATAACAGGAATAATTGCAACCAGTTTGAAAGTGAAGGTCATTTCTACGTTTCGGGCAACCTAGGATTCACTCTAGGGTGGTGCTCCACCAGATCGAATAGTTAGGGCCTTACAAGTCAACGCCCGAAGCATAAAATGCAATAAAAATACAACAGTGTTTCCATCATATAACAGGAATAATTGCAACCAGTTTGAAAGTGATGTCCAATTCTACGTTCCGCGCAACCTAGGTTTTACTCCAGGGCGTTGCTCCACCAGATCGAAAAGTTACGGCCTAAGAAGTCAACGCCAGAAGCATAAAATACGATATAAATACAACAGCTTTTCCATCGTATAAAACGAATAATTGCACCCAGTGTGAAAGTTATTGTCATTTCTACTTTCCGCGCAACCTAGGCTTCACCCTAGGGCGTTGCTCCAACAGATTGAAAAGTTAGGACCTTAGAAGTCAATGCCCGAAGCATAAAATGCAATAAAAATAGAACAGTTTTTCCATCATATAGAACGAATAATTGCAACCAGTATGAAAGTTATGATCATTTCTACTTTCCGGGGCAACCTAGGCTGCACACTAGGGCCTTGCTTCAACAGATTGAATATTTAGGGCCTTAGAAGTCAACGCCCGAAGCATAAAATACAAAATAAATAGAACAGATTTTCCATCGAATAAAACGAATAATTGCTACCGGTGTGAAAGTTATGGTCACTTCTACGTTCCGGGCAACCTAGGCTTTACCATAGGGCGTTGTTCCACCAGATGGAATAGTTAGGGCATAAGAAGTCAACGCCAGAAGCATAAAATACAATATAAATACAACAGTTTTTCAATCGTAGAAAACGAGTAATTACGACCAGTACGAAAGTTAACGTCATTTCTACGTTCCGGACAACCTAGGCTTCACCCTAGGGCGTTGCTCTAACAGATTGAACAGTTAGGGCCTTAGAAGTCAACGCCGGAAGCATAAAATGCAATAAAAATACATCAGTTTTTCCATCGTATAAAAGGATTAATTGCAAACAGTTTGAAAGTGATGGTCACTTCTACGTTCCGGGCAACCTAGGCTTTACCCTAGGGCGTTGCTCCACCAGATAGAATAGTTAGGGCCTTAGAAGTCAACGCCAGAAGCATAAAATACAATATAAATATAACAGTTTTTCCATTGTATAAAACGAATAATTTCAACCAGTGTGAATGTTATGGTCATTTCTACATTCAGAGCAACCTAGGCTACACTCTAGGGCGTTGATCCACCAGATAGAATAGTTAGGGCCTTAGAAGTCAACGCCAGAAGCATAAAATTCAATAAAGATGCAACAGTTTTTCAATCGTATAGCAGGAATAATTGCAAACAGTGTGAAAGTACTGGTCATTCCTACGTTCCGGGTAACCTAGGCTTCACTCTAGGGCGTTGTTCCACCAGATCGAACAGTTAGGTCCTAAGAAGGCAACACCAGAAGCATAAAATACAATATAAATATAACAGTTTTTCCATCGTATAAAACGAATAATAGCAACCAGTGTGAAAGTTATGGTCATTTCTACGTTCCGGGCAACCTAGGCTTCACCCCAGGTCGTTGTTCCACCAGAACGAATAGTTAGGTCCTAAGAAGTGAACGCCAGCAGCATAAAATACAATATAAATACAACAGTTCTTCCGTCATATAAAACGAATAATTGCAACCAGTATGAAAGTTATGGTCATTTCTACGTTCCGGGCAACCTAGGCTTCACTCTATGGCGTTCTTCCACCACATCGAATAGCTACGGCCTCAGAAGTCAACGCCTGAAGCATAAAATACAATAAGAATACAATAGTCTTTCCATCCTATAACAGGAATAATTGCAACCCGTGTGGAAGTGATGGTCATTTGTACGTTCCAGGCAACCTAGGCTTCACTCTAGGGCGTTGTTCCACCAGATCGAATTGTTAGGGCCTAAGAAGTAAACGCCAGAAGCATAAGATACAATATAAATATAACAGTTTTTCCATCGTATAGGACGAATAATAGCATTCAGTGTGAAAGTTATGGTCATTTCTACGTTCCGGGCAACCTAGGCTTCACTCTAGGGCGTTGCTCCACCAGATCAAACAGTTAGTTCCCTGGAAGTCAACGCCCGAAGCATAAAATACAAAATAAATAGAACAGTTTTTCCATCGTATAAAACGAATAATAGCAACCAGTGTGAAAGTTATGGTCATTTCTACGTTCCGGCAACCTAGGCTTCACCCCAGGGCGTTGTTCCACCAGATCGAATAGTTAGGGCCTAAGAAGTGAACGCCAGAAGCATAAAATACAATATAAATACAACAGTTTTTCTATCATATAAACGAGTAATTGCAACCAGTATGAAAGTTGTGGTCATTTCTACTTTCCGGGCAACCTAGGCTACACACTAGGGCGTTGCTCTAACAGATTGAATAGTTAGGGCCTTAGCAGTCAATGGCCGAAGCATAAAATGCAATAAAAATACAACAGTTTTTCCATCGTATAAAAGGATTAATTGCAACCAGCTTGAAAGTGATGGTCATTTCTACGTTCCGGGCAACCTAGGCTTTACCATAGGGCGTTGTTGCACCAGATGGAATAGTTAGGGCATAAGAAGTCAACGCCAGAAGCATAAAATACAATATAAATACAACAGTTTTTCCATCGTATAACAGGAATAATTGCAACCCGTGTGGAAGTGATGGTCATTTGTACGTTCCAGGCAACCTAGGCTTCACTCTAGGGCGTTGTTCCACCAGATCGAGTTGTTAGGGCCTAAGAAGTCAACGCCAGAAGCATAAGATACAATATAAATATAACAGTTTTTCCATCGTATAGAACGAATAATAGCAACCAGTGTGAAAGTTAACGTCATTTCTACTTTCCGGGCAACCTAGGCTTCACCCTAGTGCGTTGCTCCAACAGATTGAGTAGTTAGGGCCTTAGAAGTCAACGCCCGATGCATAAAATACAAAATAAATAGAACAGTTTTTCCATCGTGTAAAACGAATAATTGCTACCGGTGTGAAAATTATGGTTATTTCTACGTTCCGGTCAACCTAGGCTTCACTATAGGGCGTTACTCCACCAGATCGAATAGTTAGGGCCTAATAAGTGTACGCCAGAAGTATAAAATACAATATAGATACAACAGTTTTTCCATCATACAAAACGAATAATTGCAACCAGTATGAAAGCTAGGGTCATTTCTACTTTACGGGCAACCTAGGCTACACCCTAGGGCGTTGCTCTCACAGATTGAATAGTTAGGGCCTTAGAAGTCAACGCCCGAAGCATAAATTGCAATAAAAATACAACAGATTTTCCATCATATAACCGGAATAATTGCAACCAGTTTGAACGTGATGGTCATTTCTACGTTCCGGGCAACCGCGGCTTCACTCTAGGGCGTTGCTCCACCAGATCGAATAGTTAGTGTCTTAGAAGTCAACGCCAGAAGCATAAAAGACAATATAAATACAACAGTTTTTCCATCGTATAAAACGAATAATTGCAACCAGTATGAAGATTAACCTCATTTCTACTTTCCGGGCAACCTAGGCTTCACCATAGGGCGTCGCTCCAACCGATTGAATAGTTAGGGCCTTAGAAGTCAACGCCAGAAGCATAAAATGCAATAAAAATACAACAGTTTTTCCTTCGTATAAAAGGATTAATTGCAACCAGTTTGAAAGTGATGGTAATTTCTACGTTCCGGGCAACTTAGGCTTCTCTCTAGGGCGTTGCTCCACTAGATCGAATAGTTAGTGCCTTAGAAGTCAACGCCAGAAGCATAAAGTACAATATAAATATAACAGTTTTTCCATCGTATAAAACGAATAATAGCAAACAGTGTGAATGTTCTGGTCATTTCTATGTTCCAGGCAACCTAGGTTTCACTCTAGGGCGTTGCTCCACCAGATCGAATAGTTAGGGACTTAGAAGTCAACGCCCGAAGCATAAAATACAATAAAGATGCAACAGTTTTTCCATCGTATAACAGGAACAATTGCAACCAGTGTGAAAGTAATGGTCAGTTCTACGTTCCGGGCAAACTAGGTTTCACTCTAGGGCGTTGCTCCACCAGATCGAATAGTTAGGGCCTAAGAAGTCAACGCCAGAAACATAAAATACGATATAAATACCACAGCTTTTCCGTCGTATAAAACGAATAATTGCAACCAGTGTGAAACTTATGGTCATTTCTACGTTCCGGGCAACCTAGGCTTCACTCTGGGGCGTTGCTCCACCAGATCGAATGGATAGGGCCTTAGAAGTCAACGCCAGAAGCATAAAATACAATAAAGATGCAACAGTTTTTCCATCGTATAACAGGAATAATTGCAACCAGTGTGAAGGTAATGGTATGTCCTACGTTCCGAGCAAGCTTGGCTTCACCCTAGGGTGTTGCTAAACCTGATCGAATAGTTAGGGCCTTAGAAGTCAGCGCCCGAAGCATAAACTACAAAATAAATAGAACAGTTGTTCCATTGTATAAAACGAATAATTGCTACCAGTGTGAAAGTTATGTTCATTTCTACGTTTCTGACAATCTAGGCTTCACTGTAGGGTGTTGCTCCAACAGATCGAATAGGTAGGGCCATAGAAGTCAACGCCCGGAGCATAAAATACAATAAATATACAAGAGTTTTTCCATCGTATAACAGGAATAATTGCAACCAGTGTGAAAGTGATGATCATTTCTACGTTCCGGGCAACCTATTCTTCACTCTAGGGCGTTGCTCCACCAGATCGTATAGTTAGGGCCTTAGAAGTCAACACCTGAAGCATAAAATACATTAAAGATGCAACAGTTTTTCCATCGAATAACAGGAATGACGGCAAACAGTGTGAAACTACTGGTCATTTCTACGTTCCGTGTAACCTAGGTTTCATTCTAGGGCGTAGCTCCACCAGATCGAATAGCTAGGGACATAGAATTCTACGCCAGAAGAATAAAATACAATATAAGTACAACTGTTTTTCCATCGTATAAAATGGATAATTGCAAACAGTGTGAAAGTAATGGTCATTTCTACGTTCTAGGTAACCGAGGTTTCACTCTAGGACGTTGCCCCACCAGATCTAACAGCTAGGGACTTAGAATTCAACGCCAGATGGACAAAATACAATATAAGTACAACAGTTTTTCCATCGTATAAAATGAATGATTGCAAACATTGTGAAAGTAATGGTCATTTCTACGTTCCCGGCAACCTAGCCGTCACTGTAGGACGTTGCTCCACCACATCTAATAGCTACGGCCTTAGACGACAACGCCAGAAGCATAAAGTACAATATAAATACAACAGCTTTTCCATCGTATAAAATGAATAATTGCAACCAGTGTGAAAGTAATGGTCATTTCTACGATCCGGGCAACCGAGGCTTCACTCTAGGGCATTGCTCCACCATATCGAATAGCTAGGGACTTAGAATTAAACGCCAGAAGCATAAAATACAATATAAATACAACAGCTTTTCCATCGTATAACAGGAATAATTGCAACCAGTTTGAAAGTGATGGTCATTTCTACGTTCCGGGCAACCTAGGCTTCACTCTATGGCGTTCTTCCACCACATCGAATAGCTACGGCCTCGGAAGTCAACGCGTGAAGCATAAAATACAATAAAAATACAACAGTCTTTCCATCCTATAACAGGAATAATTGCATCCCGTGTGAAAGTGATGGTCATTTGTACGTTCCAGGCAACCTAGGCTTCACTCTGGGGCGTTCTTCCACCAGATCTTATTGTTAGGGCCTAAGAAGTCAACGCCAGAAGCATAAGATACAATATAAATACAACAGCTTTTCCATCATATAAAACGAATAATTTCAACCAGTGTGAATGTTATGGTCATTTCTACATTCCGAGCAACCTAGGCTTCACTCTAGCGCGTTGATCCAACAGATTGAATAGTTAGGGCCTTAGAAGTCAACGCGCGAAGTATAAAATACAATATAAATACAACAGTTTTTTCATCGTATAAAACGAATAACTGCGAGCAGTATGAAAGTTATGGTCATTTCTACGTTCCGTGCAACCTAGGCGTCACTGTAGGGCGTTGCTCCAACACAGCTAATAGCTACGGCCTTAGAAGTCAACGCCAGAAGCATAAAATACAATATCAATACAACAGCTTTTCCACCGTATAAAATGAATAATTGCAAACAGTGTGAAAGTACTGGTCATTTCTACGTTCCGGGTAACCTAGGCTTCACTCTAGGGCGTTGCTCCACCAGATCGAATAATTAGTGCCTTAGAAGTCAGCGCCAGAAGCATAATATACAGTATAAATACAACAGTTTTTCCATCGTATAAAACGAATAATAGCAACCAGTGTGAAAGTTATGGTCATTTCTCCGTTCCCGGCAACCTAGGCTTCACTCCAGGGCGTTGTTCCGCCAGATCGAATAGTTAGGGCCCAAGAAGTGAACGCCAGAAGCATAAAATACAATATAAATACAACAGTTTTTCCATCATATAACAGGAATAATTGCTACCAGTTTGAAAGCGATGGTCATTTCTACGTTCGGGGCAACCTAGGCTTCACTCTAGGGCGTTGCTCCACCAGATCGAATAATTAGTGCCTTAGAAGTCAGCGCCAGAAGCATAATATACAATATAAATACAACAGTTTTTCCATCGTATAAAACGAATAATAGCAACCAGTGTGAAAGTTATGGTCATTTCTCCGTTCCCGGCAACCTAGGCTTCACTTCAGGGCGTTGTTCCGCCAGATCGAATAGTTAGGGCCCAAGAAGTGAACGCCAGAAGCATAAAGTACAATATAAATACAACAGTTTTTCCATCATATAACAGGAGTATTTGCAACGAGTTTGAAAGTGATGGTAATTTCTACGTTCCGGGCAACTTAGGCTTCACTCTAGGGCGTTGCTCCACTAGATCGAATAGTTAGTGCCTTAGAAGTCAACGCCAGAAGCATAAAATACAATATAAATACAACAGTTTTTCCATCGTATAAAACGAATAATTGCAACCAGTATGGAAGTCAACGTCATTTCTACTTTCCGGGCAACCTAGGCTTCACCCTAGGGCGTTGCTCCAACAGATTGAATAGTTAGGGCCTTAGAAGTCAACGCCGGAAGCATAAAATGCAATAAAAATACAACAGTTTTTCCATCGTATAAAAGGATTAATTGCAACCAGTTTGAAAGTGATGGTCATTTCTACGTTCCGGGCAACCTAGGCTGCACCCTAGGGCGTTGTTCGACCAGATCGTATAGTTAGGGCCTAAGAAGTGAACGCCAGAAGCATAAAATACAATATAAATACAACAGCTTTTCCATCATATAAAACGAGTAATTGCAACCAGTATGAAAGTTGTGGTCATTTCTACTTTCCGGGCAACCTAGGCTACACCCTAGGGCGTTGCTCCAACAGGTTGAATAGTTAGGGCCTTAGAAGTCAATGCCCGAAGCATAAAATGCAATAAAAATACAACAGTTTTTCCATCATATAACCGGAATAATTGCAACCAGTTTGAAAGTGATGGTCATTTCTACGTTCCGGGCAACCTCGGCTTCACTCTAGGGCGTTGCTCCACCAGATCGAATAGTTAGTGTCTTAGAAGTCAACGCCAGAAGCATAAAAAACAATATAAAAACAACAGTTTTTCCATCGTATAAAATGAATAATTGCAACCAGTATGAAGATTAACCTCATTTCTACTTTCCGGGCAACCAAGGCTTCACCCCAGGGCGTTGTTCCACCAGATCGGATAGTTAGGGCCTAAGAAGTGAACGCCAGCAGCATAAAATACAATATAAATACAACAGTTCTTCCACCATATAAAACGAATAATTGCAACCAGTTTGAAAGTTATGGTCATTTCCACGTTCCGGGCAACCTAGGCTTCACTCTATGGCGTTCTTCCACCACATCGAATAGCTACGGCCTCGGAAGTCAACGCGTGAAGCATAAAATACAATAAAAATACAACAGTCTTTCCATCCTATAACAGGAATAATTGCAACCCGTGTGAAAGTGATGGTCATTTGTACGTTGCAGGCAACCTAGGCTTCACTCTGGGGCGTTCTTCCACCAGATCGAACAGTTAGGGCCTAAGATGGCAACGCCAGAAGCATAAAACGCAATATAAATATAACAGTTTTTCCATCATATAAAACGAGTAATTGCAACCAGTATGAAAGTTGTGGTCATTTCTACTTTCCGGGCAACCTAGGCTACACCCTAGGGCGTTGCTCCAACAGGTTGAATAGTTAGGGCCTTAGAAGTCAACGCCGGAAGCATAAAATGCAATAAAAATACAACGGTTTTTCCATCATATAACCGGAATAATTGCAACCAGTTTGAAAGTGATGGTCATTTCTACGTTCCGGGCAACCTCGGCTTCACTCTAGGGCGTTGCTCCACCAGATCGAATAGTTAGTGTCTTAGAAGTGAACGCCAGAAGCATAAAAAACAATATAAATACAACAGTTTTTCCATCGTATAAAACGAATAATTGCAACCAGTATGAAGATTAACCTCATTTCTACTTTCCGGGCAACCTAGGCTTCACCATAGGGCGTTGCTCCAACAGATTGAATAGTTAGGGCCTTAGAAGTCAACGCCGGAAGCATAAAATTCAATAAAAATGCAACAGTTTTTCCATCGTATAAAAGGATTAATTGCAACCAGTTTGAAAGTGATGGTAATTTCTACGTTCCGGGCAACTTAGGCTTCACTCTAGGGCGTTGCTCCACTAGATCGAATAGTTAGTGCCTTAGAAGTCAACGCCAGAAGCATAAAATACAATATAAATACAACTGTCTTTCCATCGTATAAAACGAATAATTGCAACCAGTATGGAAGTCAACGTCATTTCTACTTTCCGGGCAACCTAGGCTTCACCCTAGGGCGTTGCTCCAACAGATTGAATAGTTAGGGCCTTAGAAGTCAACGCCGGAAGCATAAAATACAATATCAATACAACAGCTTTTCCACCGTATAAAATGAATAATTGCAAACAGTGTGAAAGTACTGGTCATTTCTACGTTCCGGGTAACCTAGGCTTCACTCTAGGGCGTTGTTCCACCAGATCGAACAGTTAGGGCCTAAGATGGCAACGCCAGAAGCATAAAACACAATATAAATATAACAGTTTTTCCATCGTATAAAACGAATAATAGCAACCAGCGTGAAAGTTATGGTCATTTCTACGTTCCGGGCAACCAAGGCTTCACCCCAGGGCGTTGTTCCACCAGATCGGATAGTTAGGGCCTAAGAAGTGAACGCCAGCAGCATAAAATACAATATAAATACAACAGTTCTTCCATCATATAAAACGAATAATTGCAACCAGTTTCAAAGTTATGGTCATTTCCACGTTCCGGGCAACCTAGGCTTCACTCTATGGCGTTCTTCCACCACATCGAATAGCTACGGCCTCGGAAGTCAACGCGTGAAGCATAAAATACAATAAAAATACAACAGTCTTTCCATCCTATAACAGGAATTATTGCAACCCGTGTGAAAGTGATGGTCATTTGTACGTTCCAGGCAACCTAGGCTTCACTCTGGGGCGTTCTTCCACCAGATCGAATTGTTAGGGCCTAAGAAGTCAACGCCCGAAGTATAAAATACAATATAAATACAACAGTTTTTTCATCGTATAAAACGAATAATTGCGAGCAGTATGAAAGTTATGTTCATTTCTACTTTCCGGGCAACCTAGGCTTCACTCTAGCGCGTTGATCCAAAAGATTGAATAGTTAGGGCCTTAGAAGTCAACGCCCGAAGTATAAAATACAATATAAATACAACAGTTTTTTCATCGTATAAAACGAATAATTGCGAGCAGTATGAAAGTTATGTTCATTTCTACTTTCCGGGCAACCTAGGCTTCACCCTAGGGCGTTGCTCCAACAGATTGAATAGTTAGGGCCTTAGATGTCAACGGCCGAAGCATAAAATACAAAATAAATAGAACTGTTTTTCTATCGTATAAAACGAATAATTGCTACCGGTGTGAAAGTTATATCCATTTCTACGTTGCGGGCAACCTAGGCTTCACCCTAGGGAGTTGTTCCACCAGATGGAATAGTTAGGGCATAAGAAGTCAACGCCAGAAGCATAAAATACAATATAAGTACAACAGTTTTTCCATCGTATAAAATGAATAATTGCAAATATTGCGAAAGTAATGGTCATTCCACGTTCCGGGCAACCTAGGCGTCACTTTAGTGCGTTGCTCCACCACATCTAATAGCTACAGCCTTAGACGTCAACAACAGAATCATAACATGCAATACAGATGCAACAGCTTTTCCATCGTATAAAACGAATAATTGCAACCAGTGTGAAAGTTATTGTCATTTCTACTTCCCGCGCAACCTAGGCTTCACCCTAGGGCGTTGCTCCAACAGATTGAATAGTTAGGACCTTAGAAGTCAGTGCCCGAAGCATAAAATGCAATAAAAATACAACAGTTATCCATCATATAACAGGAATAATTGCTACCAGTTTGAAAGCGATGGTCATTTCTACGTTCGGGGCAACCTAGGCTTCACTCTAGGGCGTTGCTCCACCAGATCGAATAATTAGTGCCTTAGAAGTCAGCGCCAGAAGCATAATATACAATATAAATACAACAGTTTTTCCATCGTATAAAACGAATAATAGCAACCAGTGTGAAAGTTATGGTCATTTCTCCGTTCCCGGCAACCTAGGCTTCACTTCAGGGCGTTGTTCCGCCAGATCGAATAGTTAGGGCCCAAGAAGTGAACGCCAGAAGCATAAAGTACAATATAAATACAACAGTTTTTCCATCATATAACAGGAGTATTTGCAACGAGTTTGAAAGTGATGGTAATTTCTACGTTCCGGGCAACTTAGGCTTCACTCTAGGGCGTTGCTCCACTAGTTCGAATAGTTAGTGCCTTAGAAGTCAACGCCAGAAGCATAAAATACAATATAAATACAACAGTTTTTCCATCGTATAAAACGAATAATTGCAACCAGTATGGAAGTCAACGTCATTTCTACTTTCCGGGCAACCTAGGCTTCACCCTAGGGCGTTGCTCCAACAGATTGAATAGTTAGGTCCTTAGAAGTCAACGCCGGAAGCATAAAATGCAATAAAAATACAACAGTTTTTCCATCGTATAAAAGGATTAATTGCAACCAGTTTGAAAGTGATGGTCATTTCTACGTTCCGGGCAACCTAGGCTTCACCCTAGGGCGTTGTTCGACCAGATCGTATAGTTAGGGCCTAAGAAGTGAACGCCAGAAGCATAAAATACAATATATATACAACAGTTTTTCCATCATATAAAACGAGTAATTGCAACCAGTATGAAAGTTGTGGTCATTTCTACTTTCCGGGCAACCTAGGCTACACCCTAGGGCGTTGCTCCAACAGGTTGAATAGTTAGGGCCTTAGAAGTCAATGCCCGAAGCATAAAATGCAATAAAAATACAACAGTTTTTCCATCATATAACCGGAATAATTGCAACCAGTTTGAAAGTGATGGTCATTTCTACGTTCCGGGCAACCTCGGCTTCACTCTAGGGCGTTGCTCCACCAGATCGAATAGTTAGTGTCTTAGAAGTCAACGCCAGAAGCATAAAAAACAATATAAATACAACAGTTTTTCCATCGTATAAAACGAATAATTGCAACCAGTATGAAGATTAACCTCATTTCTACTTTCCGGGCAACCTAGGCTTCACCATAGGGCGTTGCTCCAACAGATTGAATAGTTAGGGCCTTAGAAGTCAACGCCGGAAGCATAAAATGCAATAAAAATACAACAGTTTTTCCATCGTATAAAAGGATTAATTGCAACCAGTTTGAAAGTGATGGTAATTTCTACGTTCCGGGCAACTTAGGCTTCACTCTAGGGCGTTGCTCCACTAGATCGAATAGTTAGTGCCTTAGAAGTCAACGCCAGAAGCATAAAATACGATATAAATACAACAGTCTTTCCATCGTATAAAACGAATAATTGCAACCAGTATGGAAGTCAACGTCATTTCTACTTTCCGGGCAACCTAGGCTTCACCCTAGGGCGTTGCTCCAACAGATTGAACAGTTAGGGCCTTAGAAGTCAACGCCGGAAGCATAAAATGCAATAAAAATACAACAGTTTTTCCATCGTATGAAAGGATTAATTGCAATCAGTTTGAAAGTGATGGTCATTTCTACGTTCCGGGCAGCCTAGGCTTCACCCTAGGGCGTTGTTCGACCAGATCGAATAGTTAGGGCCTAAGAAGTGAACGCCAGAAGCATAAAATACAATATAAATACAACAGTTTTTCCATCATATAAAACGAGTAATTGCAACCACTATGAAAGTTGTGGTCATTTCTACTTTCCGGGCCACCTAGGCTACACCCTAGGGCGTTGCTCCAACAGGTTGAATAGTTAGGGCCTTAGAAGTCAATGCCCGAAGCATATAATGCAATAAAAATACAACAGTTCTTCCATCATATAACCGGAATAATTGCAACCAGTTTGAAAGTGATGGTCATTTCTACGTTCCGGGCAACCTCGGCTTCACTCTAGGGCGTTGCTCCACCAGATCGAATAGTTAGTGTCTTAGAAGTCAACGCCAGAAGCATAAAAAACAATATAAATACAACAGTTTTTCCATCGTATAAAACGAATAATTGCAACCAGTATGATGATTAACCTCATTTCTACTTTCCGGGCAACCTAGGCTTCACCCTAGGGCGTTGGTCCAACCGATTGAATAGTTAGGGCCTTAGAAGTCGACGCCGGAAGCATAAAATGCAATAAAAATACAACAGATTTTCCATCGTATAAAAGGATTAATTGTAACCAGTTTGAAAGTGATGGTAATTTCTACGTTCCGGGCAACCTAGGCTTCACCCCAGGGCGTTGTTCCACCAGATGGAATAGTTAGGGCATAAGAAGTCAACGCCAGAAGCATAAAATACGATATAAATACAACAGCTTTTCCATCGTATAAAACGAATAATTGCGACCAGTGTGAAAGTTATGGTCATTTCTACTTTCCGGGCAACCTAGGCTTCACTCTAGGGCGTTGCTCCACCAGATCGAATAGTTAGGGCCTTAGAAGACAACGCCAGAAGCATAAAATACAATAAAGATGCAACAGTTTTTCCATCGTATATCAGGAATAATTGCAACCAGTGTGAAAGTAATGGCATATCATTGTTCCGGGCAACCTAGGCTTCACTCTACTGCGTTGCTCCACCAGATCAAGGAGTTAGGGCCTTAGAAGTCAACGCCAGAAGCATAAAATACAATATAAATGCAACAGTCTTTCCATCGTATAAAACGAATAATTGCTACCAGTGTGAAAGTTATGTTCATTTCTACATTTCTGACAATCTAGGCTTCACTGTAGGGTGTTGCTCCACCAAATCGAATAGGTAGGGCCATAGAAGTCAACGCCCGAAGCATAAAATACAATAAATATACAAGAGTTCTTCCATCGTATAACAGCAATAATTGCAACCAGTGTGAAAGTGATGGTCATTTCAACGTTCTCGGCAACCTAGGCTTCACTCTAGGGCGTCGTTCCACCAGATGGAATAGTTAGGGCCTAAGAAGTCAACGCCAGAAGCATAAAATACAATAAAGATGCAACAGTTATTCCATTGTATAGCATGGATAGTTGCAACCAGTGTGAAAGTTATGGTCATTTCTACGTTCCGGGCAACCTAGGCTTCACCCTAAGGCGTTGTTCCACCAGATGGAAAAGTTAGGGCCTAAGAAGTCAACGCCAGAAACATAAAACACGATATAAATACAACAGCTTTCCATCGTATAAAACGAATTATTGCAACCAGTGTGAAGGTTATGGTCATTTCTCCGTTCCGGGCATCCTAGACTTAACTCTGAGGCATTGCTACACCAGATCTAAGAGTTAGGGCCGTAGAAGTCAGCGCCAGAAGCATAAACTACAAAATAAATGGAACAGTCTCTCCATCGTATAAAACGGATAATTGCAACCTGTGTGTAGGTTATGGTCATATATACGTTCCGGGCAACCTAGGCTTCACTGCAGGGTGTTGCTCCACCAGATCGAATAGCTAGGGACTTAGAATTAAACGCCAGAAGCATAAAATACAATAAAAATACAACAGTTTTTCCATCGTATAACAGGAGTAATTGCAGCCAGTGTGAATGTAATGGTATGTCCTACGTTCCGGGCAACCTAGGCTTCACTCTAGGGCGTTGTTCCACCAGATCGAATAGTCAGGGCCTAAGAAGTTAACGCCAGAAGCATAAAATACAATATATATACCTCAGCTTTGCCATCGCATAAAATGAAAAATTGCAAACAGTGTGAAAGTTATGTTCATTTCTACATTCCGGGCAACCTAGGCTTCACCCTAGGGCGTTACTCCACCAGATCGAATAGTTAGGGCCTTAGAAGTCAACGCCCGAAGCATAAAATGCAAAATAAATAGAACAGTTTTTCCATTGTATAAAACGAATAATTGCTACCAGTGTAAAAGTTATGGTCATTACTACGTTCCGAGCAACCTAGGCGTCACTCTAGGGCGCTGCTCCAGCAGATCGAATAGTTAGGTCCTTAGAAGTCAATGCCAGAAGCATAAGATACGATATAAATACAACAGCTTTTCCTTAGTATAAAAGGAATAATTGCAAACAGTGTGAAAGTAATGGTCATTTCTACGTTCCGGGCAACCTAGATTCCACTCTAGGGCGTTGCTCCACCAAATCGAATAGCTAGGGCCTTAGAAGTCAACGCCAGAAGCATAAAATACAATAAAGATGCAAAAGTTTTTCCATCGTATAACAGGAATAACTGCAAACAGTATGAAAGTACTGGTCATTTCTACGTTCCGGGCAACCTAGGCTGCTCTCTAGGGCGTTGCTCCACCAGATCGAGTAGTTAGGGCCTTAGAAGTCAACGCCCGAAGCATAAAATACAAAATAAATAAAACAGATTTTCCATCGTATAAAACGAAAAATTGCAGACAGTGTGAAAGATATGGACATTTATACGATCCGGGCTACCTAGGCTTCACTCTATGGCGTTCTTCCACCACATCGAATAGCAACGGCCTCAGAAGTCAACGCCAGAAGCTTAAACACAATATAAATATAACAGTTTTTCCATCGTATAAAACGAATAATAGCAACCACTGTGAAAGCTATGGTCATTTCTACGTTCCGGGCAACCTAGGCTTCCCTCTAGGGCGGTGCTCTATCAGATAAAATAGTTAGGGCCTAAGAAGTCAACGCCAGAAGTATAAAATACAATTAAATACAACAGCTTTTCCATCGTATATAATGTATATTTGCAAACAGTCTGAAAGTAATGGTCATTTCCATGTTCCGGGAAACCTAGTCTTCACTCTAGGGCGTTGTTCCACCAGATCGAATAGTTATGGCCTAAGAAGTCAACGCCAGAAGAATAAGATACAATAAAGATGCAACAGTTTTTCCATTGTTTAACAGGAATAACTGCAACCAGTGTGAATGTACTAGCCATTTCTACGTTCCGGTTAACCTAGGTTTCACTCTAGGGCGTTGCTCCACCAGATCGAATAGCTAGGGACTTAGAATTAAACGCCAGAAGCATAGAATACAATAAAAATACAACAGTTTTTCCATCGTATAAAATGAATAATTGCAACCAGTGTGGAAGTTATGGCCATTTCTACGTTCCGGGCAACCTAGGCTTCACTCTAGGGCGTTGCTCGACCAGATCGAATAGCTAGGGCCTTAGAAGTCAACGCCCGAAGCATAAAATACAAAATAAATAGAACAGTCTTTACATCGTATAAAACGAATAATAAGTGCTACCAGTGTGAAAGTTATGGTCATTGCTACGTTCCGCGCAACCTACCCTTCACCATAGGGCGTTGCTCCACCAGATCAAATAGCTAGCGACTTAGAATTAAACGCCAGAAGCATATAATACAATAAAAATACAACAGTTTTTCCATCGTATAACAGGAATAATTGCAACCAGTGTGAATGTAATGGTCATTTCTACGTTCCGGGCAACCTAGGTTTCACTCTAGGGCGTTGCTCCACCAGGTGGAATAGTTAGGGCCTAAGAAGTCAGCGCCACAAGCATAAAATACGATATAAATACAACAGCTTTTTCATCGCATAAAACGAATAATTGCAACCAGTGTGAGAGTTCTGGTCATTTCCACGTTCCGGGCAACCTAGACTTCACTCCAGGGTGTTGCTCCACCAGATCGAATAGTTAGGGCCTTAGAAGTCAAAGCCAGGAGCATAAGATACAATAAAAATACAACAGTCTTTTCATCGTATTACAGGAATAATTGCAATAAGCGTGAAAGTAATGATCATATCGGCGTTTCGGGCATCCTAGACATAACTCTGAGGCATTGATCCTCCAGGTCGAATAGTTGGGGCCTAACAAGTCAATGCCAGAAGCATAAAATACAATATAAATACAACAGCTTTGGCATCGATTAAATTAATAATTGCAAACAGTGTGAAAGATATGGTCATTTCTACGTTACGGGCAACCTAGGCTTCATTCTAGGGCGTTGGTCAACCAGATCAAACAGTTAGGGCCTTAGAAGTCAACGCCTGAAACATAAAACACAAAATAAATCGAACAGGTTTTCCATCGTATAAAACGAATAATAGCAACCAGTATGAAAGTTATGGTCATTTCTACGTTCCGGGAAACCTAGGCTTCACCCTAGGGCGTTGCACCAACAGATTGAATAGTTAGGGCCTCAGAAGTCAATGCCCCCAGTATAAAATACAAAATAAATAGAACAGTTTTTCCATCGTATAAAACGAATAGTTGCTACCGGTGTGAAAGTTATGGTCATTTCTACGTTCCGGGCAACCTATGCTTCCCTCTAGGGCGGTGCTCTATCAGATAAAATAGTTAGGGCCTAAGATGTCAACGCCAGAAGTATAAAATACAATTAAATACAACAGCTTTTCCATCGTATATAATGTATATTTGCAAACAGTCTGAAAGTAATGGTCATTTCCATGTTCCGGGAAACCTAGTCTTCACTCTAGGGCGTTGTTCCACCAGATCGAATAGTTAGGGCCTAAGAAGTCAACGCCAGAAGCATAAAATACAAAATAAATAAAACAGTTTTTCCATCGTATAAAACGAATAATTGCTACCAGTGTGAAAGTTATGGTCATTTCTACGTTCCGCGCAACCTGGACTTTACCCTAGGGCGTTGTTCCACCAGATGGAATAGTTAGGGCCTAAGAAGTCAACGCCAGAAGCATAAAATACAACATAAATACAACAGATTTTCCATCGTATATAATGTATATTTGCAAACAGTGTGAAAGGAATGGTCACTTCTACGTACCGGGCAACCTAGGCTCCACTCCAGGGTGTTGCTCCACCAAATCGAATAGTTAGGGCCTAAGAAGTCAACGCCAGAAGAATAAAATACAATACAAGTACAAATGTTTTTCCATCGTATAAAATGAATAATTGCAAACATTGTGAAGGTAATGGTCATTTCTACGTTCCGGGCAACCTAGGCGTCACTCTAGGGCGTTGCTCCACCACATCTAATAGCTACGGCCTTAGAAGTCTGCCCCAGATGAATAAAATACAGTAAAGATGCCACAGCTTATCCATCGTATAAAACGAATAATTGCAACCAGCGTGAAAGTTATGGTCATTTCTACGTTCCCGGTAACCTAGGCTTCACCCTTGGGCGTTGTTCCATCAGATCGAACAGTTAGGGCCTAAGAAGTCAACGCCAGAAGCATAAAATACAATATAAATATGACAGTCTTTCCATCGTATAAAACGAAAGATAGCAACCAGTGTGAAAGTTATGGTCATTTCTACGTTCCGGGCTACCTCGGCTTCACTCTAGGGCGTTGCTCCACGAGATCGAATAGTTAGGGCCTCAGAAGTCAACGCCCGAAGCATAAAATACAAAATAAATAAAACAGTTTTTCCATCGTATAAAACGAATAATTGCTACCAGTGTGAAAGTTATGGTCATTTCTACGTTCCGCGCAACCTGGACTTTACCCTAGGGCGTTGTTCCACCAGATGGAATAGTTAGGGCCTAAGAAGTCAACGCCAGAAGCATAAAATACAACATAAATACAACAGATTTTCCATCGTATATAATGTATATTTGCAAACAGTGTGAAAGGAATGGTCACTTCTACGTACCGGGCAACCTAGGCTCCACTCCAGGGTGTTGCTCCACCAAATCGAATAGTTAGGGCCTAAGAAGTCAACGCCAGAAGAATAAATTACAATACAAGTACAAATGTTTTTCCAACGTATAAAATGAATAATTGCAAACATTGTGAAGGTAATGGTCATTTCTACGTTCCGGGCAACCTAGGCGTCACTCTAGGGCGTTGCTCCACCACATCTAATAGCTACGGCCTTAGAAGTCTGCCCCAGATGAATAAAATACAGTAAAGATGCCACAGCTTATCCATCGTATAAAACGAATAATTGCAACCAGCGTGAAAGTTATGGTCATTTCTACGTTCCCGGTAACCTAGGCTTCACCCTTGGGCGTTGTTCCATCAGATCGAACAGTTAGGGCCTAAGAAGTCAACGCCAGAAGCATAAAATACAATATAAATATGACAGTCTTTCCATCGTATAAAACGAAAGATAGCAACCAGTGTGAAAGTTATGGTCATTTCTACGTTCCGGGCTACCTCGGCTTCACTCTAGGGCGTTGCTCCACGAGATCGAATAGTTAGGGCCTCAGAAGTCAACGCCCGAAGCATAAAATACAAAATAAATAAAACAGTTTTTCCATCGTATAAAACGAATAATTGCTACCAGTGTGAAAGTTATGGTCATTTCTACGTTCCGCGCAACCTGGACTTTACCCTAGGGCGTTGTTCCACCAGATGGAATAGTTAGGGCCTAAGAAGTCAACGCCAGAAGCATAAAATACAACATAAATACAACAGATTTTCCATCGTATATAATGTATATTTGCAAACAGTGTGAAAGGAATGGTCACTTCTACGTACCGGGCAACCTAGGCTCCACTCCAGGGTGTTGCTCCACCAAATCGAATAGTTAGGGCCTTAGAAGTCAAAGCCAGGAGCATAGGATACAATAAGAATACAACAGTCTTGTCATCGTATTACAGGAATAATTGCAATAAGCGTGAAAGTAATGATCATTTCGGCGTTTCGGGCATCCTAGACATAACTCTGAGGCATTGCTCCTCCAGATCGAATAGTTGGGGCCTAACAAGTCAATGCCAGAAGCATAAAATACAATATAAATACAACAGCTTTGGCATCGAATAAATTAATAATTGCAAACAGTGTGAAAGATATGGTCATTTCTACGTTCCGGGCAACCTAGGCTTCATTCTAGGGCGTTGGTACACCAGATCAAACAGTTAGGGCCTTAGAAGTCAACGCCTGAAACATAAAATACAAAATAAATCGAATAGGTTTTCCATTGTATAAATCGAATAATTGCTACCAGTGTGAAAGTTATGGTCATTTCTACGTTCCGCGCAACCTAGGCTTCACTCTAGGGCGTTGCTCCACGAGATCGAATAGTTAGGGCCTCAGAAGTCAACGCCCGAAGCATAAAATACAAAATAAATAAAACAGTTTTTCCATCGTATAAAACGAATAATTGCTACCAGTGTGAAAGTTATGGTCATTTCTACGTTCCGCGCAACCTGGACTTTACCCTAGGGCGTTGTTCCACCAGATGGAATAGTTAGGGCCTAAGAAGTCAACGCCAGAAGCATAAAATACAACATAAATACAACAGATTTTCCATCGTATATAATGTATATTTGCAAACAGTGTGAAAGGAATGGTCACTTCTACGTACCGGGCAACCTAGGCTCCACTCCAGGGTGTTGCTCCACCAAATCGAATAGTTAGGGCCTTAGAAGTCAAAGCCAGGAGCATAGGATACAATAAGAATACAACAGTCTTGTCATCGTATTACAGGAATAATTGCAATAAGCGTGAAAGTAATGATCATTTCGGCGTTTCGGGCATCCTAGACATAACTCTGAGGCATTGCTCCTCCAGATCGAATAGTTGGGGCCTAACAAGTCAATGCCAGAAGCATAAAATACAATATAAATACAACAGCTTTGGCATCGAATAAATTAATAATTGCAAACAGTGTGAAAGATATGGTCATTTCTACGTTCCGGGCAACCTAGGCTTCATTCTAGGGCGTTGGTACACCAGATCAAACAGTTAGGGCCTTAGAAGTCAACGCCTGAAACATAAAATACAAAATAAATCGAATAGGTTTTCCATTGTATAAATCGAATAATTGCTACCAGTGTGAAAGTTATGGTCATTTCTACGTTCCGCGCAACCTAGGCTTCACCCTAGGGCGTTGCTCCAGCAGATCGAATAGTTAGGGCCTGAGAAGTCAACGCCAGAAGCATAAAATACGATATAAATACAACAGCTGTTCCACCGTATAAAAGGAATAATTGCAAACAGTGCGAAAGTAATGGTCATTTCTACGTTCCGGGCAACCTAGGCTTCACTCTACGGCGTTGTTCCACCAGATCGAACAGTTAGGGCCTAAGAAGTCAACGCCAGAAGCATAAAATACAATATAAATAGAACAGTTTTTCCATTGTATAAAACGAATAATTGCTACCAGTGTGAAAGTTATGGTCATTTCTACGTTCCGGGCAACCTAGGCTGCACTCTAGGGCGTTGCTCCACCAGATCGAGTAGTTAGGGCCTTAGAAGTCAACGCCCGAAGCATAAAATACAAAATAAATAAAACAGATTTTCCATCGTATAAAACGAAAAATTGCAGACAGTGTGAAAGATATGGACATTTCTACGATCCGGGCTACCTAGGCTTCACTCTATGGCGTTCTTCCACCACATCGAATAGCAACGGCCTCAGAAGTCAACGCCAGAAGCTTAAATACAATATAAATATAACAGTTTTTCCATCGTATAAAACGAATAATAGCAACCAGTGTGAAAGCTATGGTCATTTCTACGTTCCGGACAACCTAGGCTTCACTCGACGGCGATGCTCCTCCAGATCAAACAGTTAGGGCCTTAGAAGTCAACGCCCGAAGCATAAAATACAAAATAAATAGAACGGTTTTTCCATTGTATAAAACGAATAATTGCTGCCAGTGTAAAAGTTATGGTCATTTCTACGTTCCGGGCAACCTAGGCTTCACCCTTGGCCGTTATACCACCAGATCGAATAGTTAGGGCCTAAGAAGTGAACGCCAGAATCATAAAATACAATATAAATACAACAGTTTTTAGATCGTATAAAACGAATAATTGCAACCAGTGTGTAAGTTATGGACATTTCTACATTTCGAGCAACCTAGGCTTCCCTCTAGGGCGTGCTCTATCTGATAAAATAGTTAGGGCCTAAGAAGTCAACGCCAGAAGTATAAAATACAATTAAATACAACAGCTTTTCCATCGTATATAATGTATATTTGCAAACAGTCTGAAAGTAATGGTCATTTCCATGTTCCGGGAAACCAAGTCTTCACTCTAGGGCGTTGTTCCACCAGGTCGAATAGTTATGGCCTAAGAAGTCAACGCCAGAAGAATAAGATACAATAAAGATGCAACAGTTTTTCCATTGTTTAACAGGAATAACTGCAACCAGTGTGAATGTACTAGCCATTTCTACGTTCCGGTTAACCTAGGTTTCACTCTAGGGCGTTGCTCTACCAGATCGAATAGCTAGGGACTTAGAATTCAACGCCAGAAGGATAAAATACAATATGAGTACAACAGTTATTCCATCGTATAAAACGAATAATTGCAACCAGTGTGAAAGTTATGGTCGTATCTACGTTCCGGGCAACCTAGGCATCACTGTAGGGCGTTGCTTCACCAGATCGAATAGTTAGGTCCTTAGAAGTCAACGCCAGAAGCATAAAATACGATATAAATACAACAGATTTTCCATCGTATAAAAGGAGTAATTGCAAGCAGTGTGAAAGTAATGGTCATTTCTACGTTCCGGGCAACCTAGGCTTCACTCTACGGCGTTGTTCCACCAGATCGAATAGTTAGGGCCTAAGAAATCAACACCAGAAGAATAAAATACAAAATAAGTACAACAGCCTTTACACCGTATAAAACGAATAACTGCAACCTATGTGAAGGTTACGGTCATATCTACGTTCCGGGCAACCTAGGCTTCACCCTATGGCGTTGTACCACCAGATCGAATAGTTAGGGCCAAAGCAGTGAACGCCAGAAGCATAAAATTCAATATAAATACAACAGATTTTCCATCGTATAAAACGAATAATTGCAACCAGTGTGAAAGTTATGGTCATTTCTACATTTCGAGCAACATAGGCTTCACTCTAGGGAGCTGCTCCACCTGATCGAATAGTTAGGGCCTTAGAAGTCAACGCCAGAAGCATAAAATACAATATAAATACAACAGTTTTTCCACCATATAAAACGAATAATTGCAACCAGTATGAAAGTTATGGTCATTTCTACGTTCCGCGCATTCTTGGCTTTACCCTAGGGCGTTGTTCCTCCAGATGAAATAGTTAGGGCCTAAGAAGTCAACGCCAGAAGCATAAAATACGATATAAATACAACAGCTTTTCCATCGTATAAAACGAATAATTGCAACCAATGTGAAAGTTATGGTCATTTCTACACTTCGAGCAACCTAGGCTTCACTCTAGGGCGTTGCTCCACCTGATCGAATAGTTAGGGCCTCAGAAGTCAACGCCAGAATAATAAAATACAATATAAATACAACAGTTTTTCCACCATATAAAACGAATAATTGCAACCAGTATGAAAGTTACGGTCATTGCTACTTTCCGGGCAACCTAGGCTTCACCCTAGGGCGTTGCTCCAACAGAGTGAATAGTTAGGGCCTTAGAAGTCAATGCCCGAAGCATAAAATGCAATAAAAATACAACAGTTTTTCCATCATATAACAGGAATAATTGCAACCAGTTTGAAAGTGATGGTCATTTCTACGTACCGGGCAACCTAGTCTGCACTCTAGGGCGTTGCACCACCAGATCGAATAGTTAGGGCCTTAGAAGTCAACGCCCGAAGCATAAAATACAAAATAAATAGAACAGTTTTTCCATCGTATAAAACGAATAATTGCTACCAGTCTGAAAGTTATGGTCATTTCTACGTTCCGGGCAACCTACGCTTCCCCCTAGGGCGTTGATCCACCAGATGGAATAGTTAGGGCCTAAGAAGTCAACGCCAGAAGCATAAAATACGATACAAATTCAACAGCTTTTCCATCGTATAAAAGGAATAATTGCAAACAGTGTGAAAGTAATGGTCATTCCTACGTTCCGGGCAACCTAGGCTTCTCTCTACAGCGTTGTTCAACCAGATCGAATAGTTAGGGCCTAAGAAATCAACACCAGAAGAATAAAATACAAAATAAGTACAACAGACTTTACACCGTATAAAACGAATAATTGCAACCTGTGTGAAGGTTATGGTCATATCTACGTTCCGGGCAACCTAGGCTTCACTGTAGGGCGTTGCTCCACTAGATCGAAATGTTAGGGCCTAAGAAGTCAACGCCCGAAGCATAAAATACGATATAAATACAACAGCTTTTCCATCGTATAAAACGAATAATTGCAACCAGTATGAAACTTCTGGTCATTTCTACGTTCCGGGCAGCCTAGGCTTCACTGTATGGCGTTCTTCCACCACATCGAATAGATACGGCCTCAGAAGTGAACGCCTGAAGTATAAAATACAATAAAAATACAACAGTCTTTCCATCCTATAACAGGAATAATTGCAACCCGTGTGAAAGTGATGGTCATTTCTACGTTCCAGGCAACCTAGGCTTCACCCTAGGGCGTTGTTCCACCAGATGGAATAGTTAGGGACTAAGAAGTCAACGCCAGAAGCATAAAACACTATATAAATACAACAGTTTTTCCATCATATAAAACGAATAATTGCAACCAGGATGAAAGTTATGGTCATTTCTACTTTCCGGGCAACCTAGGCTTCACTCTAGGGCGTTGCTCCACCAGATCGAATAGTTAGGGCCTTAGAAGTCAACGCCAGAAGCATAAAATACAAAATAAATAAAACAGTTTTTCCATCGTATAAAACGAATAATTGCTACCAGTGTGAAAGTTGTGGTCATTTCTACGTTCCGCGCAACCTAGGTTTCACCCTAGGGCGTTGTTCCACCAGATGGAATAGTTAGGGCCTAAGAAGTCAACGCCAGAAGCATAAAATACGATATAAATACAACAGCTTTTCCATCGTATAAAACGAGTAATTGCAACCAGCGTGGAAGTTATGGTCACTTCTACGTTCCGGGCAACCTAGGCTTCACTCTAGGGCGCTGCTCGACCAGATAGAATAGCTAGGGCCTTAGAAGTCAAAGCCCGAAGCATAAAATACAAAATAAATAGAACAGTTTTTCCATCGTATAAAACGAATAATTGCTACCAGTGTGAAAGTTATGGTCATTGCTACGTTCCGCGCAACCTAGGTTTCACCCAAGGGCGTTGTTCCACCAGATGGAATAGTTAGGGCCTAAGAAGTCAACGCCAGAAGCATAAAATACGATATAAATACAACAGCTTTTCCATCGTATAAGACGAATAATTGCAACCAGTGTGAATGTAATGGTCATTTCTACGTTCCGGGCAACCTAGGCTTCACTCTAGGGCGTTGCTCCACCAGATCGAATAATTAGGGCCTTAGAAATCAACGCCAAAAGCATAAAATACAATAAAGATGCAACAGTTTTTCCATCGTAAAACAGGAATAATTGCAACCAGTGTGAAGGTAACGGTCTTTTCTACGTTCCGGGCAACCTAGGCTTCGCTCTAGGGCGGTGCACCACCAGATCAAATAGTTAGGGCCTAAGAAGTCAACGCCAGAAGCATAAAATACAACATAAATACAACAGATTTTCCATCGTATATAATGTATATTTGCGAACAGTGTGAAAGTAATGGTCATTTCTACGTACCGGACAACCTAGGCTCCACTCTCTGGCGTTGCTCCACCAAATCGAATAGCTAGGGCCTTAGAAGTCAACGCCAGAAGCATAAAATACAATAAAGATGCAAAAGTTTTTCCATCGTATAACAGGAATAACTGCAAACAGTGTGGAAGTAATGGTCATTTCCATATTCCGGTCCTCCTAGTCTTCACTCTGGGGCGTTGTTCCACCAGATCGAATAGTTAGGGACCAAGAAGTCAACGCCAGAATAATAAAATACAATATAAATATAACAGTTTTTCCATCGTCTAAAACGAATAATAGCAACCAGTGTGAAAGTTATGGTCATTTCTACGTTCCGGGCAACATAGGCTTCACTCTAGTGCGTTGCGCCACCAGATCAAACAGTTGGGGCCTTAGAAGTCAACGCCCGAAGCATTAAATACAAAATAAATAGAACAGTTTTTGCATTGTATAAAACGAATAATTGCTACCAGTGTAAAAGTCATGGTCATTTCTACGTCCCGGGCAACCTAGGTTTCACTCCAGGGCGTTGCTCCACCTGGTCGAATAGTTACGGCCTAAGAAGTGAACGCCAGAAGCATAAAATGCAATAAAAATACAACAGTTTTTCCATCGTATAACAGGATTAATTGCAACCAGTTTGAAAGTGATGGTCATTTCTCCTTTCCGGGCAACCTAGGCTTCACTCTAGGGCGTTGCTCCACCAGATCGAATAGCTAGGGCCTTAGAAGTCAACGCCAGAAGCATAAAATACAATATAAATACAACAGTTTTTCCATCGTATAAAACGAATAATTGCAACCAGTATGAAACTGATGGTCATTTCTACTTTCCGAGCAACCTAGGCTTCACCCTAGGGCGTTGCTCCAACAGATTGAATAGCTAGGGCCTTAGAAGTCAACGCCCGAAGCATAAAATGCAATAAAAATACAACAGTGTTTCCATCATATAAAACGAATAATTGCAACCAGTATGAAACTTATGGTCATTTCTACTTTCCGAGCAACCTAGGCTTCACCCTAGGGCCTTGCTCCAACAGATTGAATAGTTAGGGCCTTAGAAGTCAACGCCCAAACCATAAAATGCAAAAAAAATACAACAGTGTTTCCATCATATATCAGGAATATTTGCAACCAGTTTGAAAGTGATGGCCAAGTCTACGTTCCGGGCAACCTAGGTTTCACTCCAGGGCGTTGCTCGACCAGATCGAATAGTTACGGCCTAAGATGTCAACGCCAGAAGGATAAAATACAATATAAGTACAACAGTTATTCCATCGTATAAAAGAGCAGTTGCAAACATTGTGAAAGTAATGGTCATTTCTACGTTCCGGGCCACCTAGGCGTCACTCTAGGGCGTTGCTCCACCACATCTAATAGCTACGGCCTTAGAAGTCAACCCCAGATGAATAAAATACAATAAAGATGCCACAGCTTTTCCATCGTATAAAACGAATAATTGCAACCAGTGTGAAAGTTATGGTCATTTCTACGTTCCGGGCAACCTAGGCTTCACTCTATGGCGTTGCACCACCAGATCGAATAGTTAGGGCCTTAGAGGTCAACGCCCGAAGCATGAAATACAAAATAAATAAAACAGTTTTTCCATCGTATAAAACGAATAATTGCTACCAGTATGAAACTTATGGTCATTTCTACTTTCCGAGCAAGCTAGGCTTCACCCTAGGGCGTTGCTCCAACAGATTCAATAGTTAGGACCTTAGAAGTGAACGCCCGAACCATAAAATGCAAAAAAAATACAACAGTGTTTCCATTATATATCAGGAATATTTGCAACCAGTTTGAAAGTGATGGCCAAATCTACGTTCCGGGCAACCTAGGTTTCACTCCAGGGCGTTGCTCGACCAGACCGAATAGTTACGGCCTAAGATGTCAACGCCAGAAGCATAAAACACGATATAAATACAACAGCTTTTCCATCGTATAAAACGAATAATTGCAACCAGTGTGAAAGATATGGTCATTTCTACTTTCCGAGCAACCTAGACTTCACCCTAGGGCGTTGCTCCAACAGATTGAATAGTTAGGGCCTTAGAAGTCAACGCCCGAAGCATAAAATGCAATAAAAATACAACAGAGTTTCCATGGTATAAAACGAATAATTGCTACCAGTGTGAAAGTTATGGCCATTTCTACGTTCCGGGCAACCTAGGCTTCACCCTAGGGCGTGGTTCCACCATATCGAATAGTTAGGGCCTAAGAAGTCAACGCCAGAAGCATAAAATACAATATAAATGTAACAGTTTCTCCATCGTATAAAACGAATAATAGCAACCAGTGTGAAAGTTATGGTCATTTCTACTTTCCGGGCAACCTAGGCTTCTCCCTAGGGCGTCGCTCCAACAGATTGAATAGTGAGGGCCTTAGAAGGTAATGCCCGAAGCATAAAATGCAATAGAAGTACAACAGTTTTTCCATCATATAACTGGAATAATTGCAACCAGTTTGAAAGTGATGGTCATTTCTACGTTCCCGGCAACCTAGGCTTCACTCTCGGGCGTTCCTCCACCGGATCGAATAGTTAGTACCTTAGATGTCAACGCCAGAAGCATAAAATACAATATAAATACAACAGCTTTTCCATCGTATATAATGTATATTTGCAAACAGTGTGAAAGTAATGGTCATTTCCATGTTCCGGGCAACCTAGGCTTCACACTAGGGCGTTGTTCCACCAGATCGAATAGTTAGTGCCTAAGAAGTCAACGCCAGAAGCATACAATACGATATAAATGCAAAAGCTTTTCCATCGTATAAAACGAATAATTGCAGCCAGTGTGAATGTAATGGTCATTTCTACGTTCCGGGCAAACTAGGCTTCACTCTAGGGCGTTGCTCCACCAGACCGAATAGTTAGGGCCTTAGAAATCAACGCCAGAAGCATAAAATACAATAAAGATGCAACAGTTTTTCCATCGTAAAACAGGAATAATTGCAACCAGAGTGAAGGTAATGGTCATTTCTACGTTCCGGGCAACCTAGGCTTCACTCTAGGGCGGTGCTCCACCAGATCAAATAGTTACGGCCTAAGAAGTCAACGCCAGAAGCATAAATTACAATATAAGTACAACAGCTTTTCCATCGTATATAATGTATATTTGCAAACAGTGTGGAAGTAATGGTCATTTCTACGCTCCGGGCAACCTAGGCTCCACTCTAGGGCGCTGCTCGACCAGATAGAATAGCTAGGGCCTTAGAAGTCAACGCCAGAAGCATAAAATACAATATAAATACAACAGATTTTCCATCGCATAAAACGAATAATTGCAACCAGTATGAAACTTATGTTCATTTCTACTTTCCGAGCAACCTAGGTTTCACCCTAGGGCGTTGCTCCAAAAGGTTGAATAGTTAGGGCCTTAGAAGACAACGCCCGAACCATCAAATGCAAAAAAAATACAACAGTGTTTCCATCATATAACAGGAATAATTGCAACCAGTTTGAAAGTGATGGCCAATTCTACGTTCCGGGCAACCTAGGCTTCACTCTATTGTGTTGCTCCACCAGATCGAATAGTTAGTGGCTTAGAAGTCAACGCCAGAAGCATAAAATACAATATAAATACAACAGCGTTTCCATCGTATAAAACGAATAATTGCAACCAGTATGAAACTTATGGTCATTTCTACTTTCCGAGCAACCTAGGTTTCACCCTAGGGCGTTGCTCCAAAAGGTTGAATAGTTAGGGCCTTAGAAGTCAACGCCCGAACCATCAAATGCAAAAAAAATACAACAGTGTTTCCATCATATAACAGGAATAATTGCAACCAGTTTGAAAGTGATGGTCATTTCTACGTTCCAGGCAACCTAGGCTTCACCCTGGGGCGTTGTTCCACCAGATGGAATAGTTAGGGCCTAAGAAGTCAACGCCAGAAGCATAAAATACGATATAAATACAACAGCTTTTCCATCGTATAAGACGAATAATTGCAACCAGTGTGAATGTAATGGTCATTTCTACGTTCCGGGCAACCTAGGCTTCACTCTAGGGCGTTGCTCCACCAGATCGAATAATTAGGGCCTTAGAAATCAACGCCAGAAGCATAAAATACAATAAAGATGCAACAGTTTTTCCATCGTAAAACAGGAATAATTGCAACCAGTGTGAAGGTAACGGTCTTTTCTACGTTCCGGGCAACCTAGGCTTCACTCTAGGGCGGTGCACCACCAGATCAAATAGTTAGGGCCTAAGAAGTCAACGCCAGAAGCATAAAATACAACATAAATACAACAGATTTTCCATCGTATATAATGTATATTTGCGAACAGTGTGAAAGTAATGGTCATTTCTACGTACCGGACAACCTAGGCTCCACTCTCTGGTGTTGCTCCACCAAATCGAATAGCTAGGGCCTTAGAAGTCAACGCCAGAAGCATAAAATACAATAAAGATGCAAAAGTTTTTCCATCGTATAACAGGAATAACTGCAAACAGTGTGGAAGTAATGGTCATTTCCATATTCCGGTCCTCCTAGTCTTCACTCTGGGGCGTTGTTCCACCAGATCGAATAGTTAGGGACCAAGAAGTCAACGCCAGAAGAATAAAATACAATATAAGTACAAAAGTTTTTCCATTGTATAAAACGAATAATTGCAAACAGTGTGAAAGATATGGACATTTCTACGTTCCGGGCTACCTAGGCTTCACTCTATGGCGTTCTTCCACCACATCGAATAGCAACGGCCTCAGAAGTCAACGCCAGAAGCATAAAATACAATATAAATATAACAGTTTTTCCATCGTATAAAACGAATAATAGCAACCTGTGTGAAAGTTATGGTCATTTCTACGTTCCGGGCAACATAGGCTTCACTCTAGGGCGTTGCTCCACCAGATCAAACAGTTAGGGCCTTAGAAGCCAACGCCCGAAGCATAAAACACAAAATAAATAGAACGGTTTTTCCATTGTATAAAACGAATAATTGCTACCAGTGTAAAAGTTATGGTCATTTCTACGTTCCGGGCAACCTAGGCTTCACCCTAGGGCGTTGTTATACCATATCGAGTAGTTAGGGCCTAAGAAGTGAACGCCGGAAGCATAAAATACAATATAAATACAGCAGTTTTTCCATCGTATAAAACGAATAATTGCAACCAGTATGAAACTTATGGTCATTTCTACGTTCCGGGCAGCCTAGGCTTCACTGTATGGCGTTCTTCCACCACATCGAATAGATACGGCGTCAGAAGTGAACGCCTGAAGTATAAAATACAATAAAAATACAACAGTCTTTCCATCCTATAACAGGAATAATTGCAACCCGTGTGAAAGTGATGGTCATTTCTACGTTCCAGGCAACCTAGGCTTCACTCTAGGGCGTTGGTCCACAAGATCGAATAGTTAGGTCCTAAGAAGTCAACGCCAGAAGCATAAAATACAATATAAATATAACAGTTTTTCCATCGTCTAAAACGAATAATAGCAACCAGTGTGAAAGTTATGGTCATTTCTACGTTCCGGGCAACATAGGCTTCACTCTAGTGCGTTGCGCCACCAGATCAAACAGTTAGGGCCTTCGAAGTCAACGCCAGAAGCATAAAATACAATATAAATACAACAGATTTTCCATCGTATAAAACGAATAATTGCAACCAGTATGAAACTTATGGTCATTTCTACTTTCCGAGCAACCTAGGCTTCACCCTAGGGCGTTGCTCCAAAAGGTTGAATAGTTAGGGCCTTAGAAGTTAACGCCCGAACCATCAAATGCAAAAAAAATACAACAGTGTTTCCATCATATAACAGGAATAATTGCAACCAGTTTGAAAGTGATGGCCAATTCTACGTTCCGGGCAACCTAGGCTTCACTCTATTGCGTTGCTCCACCAGATCGAATAGTTAGTGCCTAAGAAGTCGACGCCAGAAGCATAAAATACAATATAAGTACAACAGCTTTTCCATCGTATATAATGTATATTTGCAAACAGTGTGGAAGTAATGGTCATTTCTACGCTCCGGGCAACCTAGGCTCCACTCTAGGGCGCTGCTCGACCAGATAGAATAGCTAGGGCCTTAGAAGTCAACGCCAGAAGCATAAAATACAATATAAATACAACAGATTTTCCATCGCATAAAACGAATAATTGCAACCAGTATGAAACTTATGTTCATTTCTACTTTCCGAGCAACCTAGGTTTCACCCTAGGGCGTTGCTCCAAAAGGTTGAATAGTTAGGGCCTTAGAAGACAACGCCCGAACCATCAAATGCAAAAAAAATACAACAGTGTTTCCATCATATAACAGGAATAATTGCAACCAGTTTGAAAGTGATGGCCAATTCTACGTTCCGGGCAACCTAGGCTTCACTCTATTGTGTTGCTCCACCAGATCGAATAGTTAGTGGCTTAGAAGTCAACGCCAGAAGCATAAAATACAATATAAATACAACAGCGTTTCCATCGTATAAAACGAATAATTGCAACCAGTATGAAACTTATGGTCATTTCTACTTTCCGAGCAACCTAGGTTTCACCCTAGGGCGTTGCTCCAAAAGGTTGAATAGTTAGGGCCTTAGAAGTCAACGCCCGAACCATCAAATGCAAAAAAAATACAACAGTGTTTCCATCATATAACAGGAATAATTGCAACCAGTTTGAAAGTGATGGTCATTTCTACGTTCCAGGCAACCTAGGCTTCACCCTGGGGCGTTGTTCCACCAGATGGAATAGTTAGGGCCTAAGAAGTCAACGCCAGAAGCATAAAATACGATATAAATACAACAGCTTTTCCATCGTATAAGACGAATAATTGCAACCAGTGTGAATGTAATGGTCATTTCTACGTTCCGGGCAACCTAGGCTTCACTCTAGGGCGTTGCTCCACCAGATCGAATAATTAGGGCCTTAGAAATCAACGCCAGAAGCATAAAATACAATAAAGATGCAACAGTTTTTCCATCGTAAAACAGGAATAATTGCAACCAGTGTGAAGGTAACGGTCTTTTCTACGTTCCGGGCAACCTAGGCTTCACTCTAGGGCGGTGCACCACCAGATCAAATAGTTAGGGCCTAAGAAGTCAACGCCAGAAGCATAAAATACAACATAAATACAACAGATTTTCCATCGTATATAATGTATATTTGCGAACAGTGTGAAAGTAATGGTCATTTCTACGTACCGGACAACCTAGGCTCCACTCTCTGGTGTTGCTCCACCAAATCGAATAGCTAGGGCCTTAGAAGTCAACGCCAGAAGCATAAAATACAATAAAGATGCAAAAGTTTTTCCATCGTATAACAGGAATAACTGCAAACAGTGTGGAAGTAATGGTCATTTCCATATTCCGGTCCTCCTAGTCTTCACTCTGGGGCGTTGTTCCACCAGATCGAATAGTTAGGGACCAAGAAGTCAACGCCAGAAGAATAAAATACAATATAAGTACAAAAGTTTTTCCATTGTATAAAACGAATAATTGCAAACAGTGTGAAAGATATGGACATTTCTACGTTCCGGGCTACCTAGGCTTCACTCTATGGCGTTCTTCCACCACATCGAATAGCAACGGCCTCAGAAGTCAACGCCAGAAGCATAAAATACAATATAAATATAACAGTTTTTCCATCGTATAAAACGAATAATAGCAACCTGTGTGAAAGTTATGGTCATTTCTACGTTCCGGGCAACATAGGCTTCACTCTAGGGCGTTGCTCCACCAGATCAAACAGTTAGGGCCTTAGAAGCCAACGCCCGAAGCATAAAACACAAAATAAATAGAACGGTTTTTCCATTGTATAAAACGAATAATTGCTACCAGTGTAAAAGTTATGGTCATTTCTACGTTCCGGGCAACCTAGGCTTCACCCTAGGGCGTTGTTATACCATATCGAGTAGTTAGGGCCTAAGAAGTGAACGCCGGAAGCATAAAATACAATATAAATACAGCAGTTTTTCCATCGTATAAAACGAATAATTGCAACCAGTATGAAACTTATGGTCATTTCTACGTTCCGGGCAGCCTAGGCTTCACTGTATGGCGTTCTTCCACCACATCGAATAGATACGGCGTCAGAAGTGAACGCCTGAAGTATAAAATACAATAAAAATACAACAGTCTTTCCATCCTATAACAGGAATAATTGCAACCCGTGTGAAAGTGATGGTCATTTCTACGTTCCAGGCAACCTAGGCTTCACTCTAGGGCGTTGGTCCACAAGATCGAATAGTTAGGTCCTAAGAAGTCAACGCCAGAAGCATAAAATACAATATAAATATAACAGTTTTTCCATCGTCTAAAACGAATAATAGCAACCAGTGTGAAAGTTATGGTCATTTCTACGTTCCGGGCAACATAGGCTTCACTCTAGTGCGTTGCGCCACCAGATCAAACAGTTAGGGCCTTCGAAGTCAACGCCAGAAGCATAAAATACAATATAAATACAACAGATTTTCCATCGTATAAAACGAATAATTGCAACCAGTATGAAACTTATGGTCATTTCTACTTTCCGAGCAACCTAGGCTTCACCCTAGGGCGTTGCTCCAAAAGGTTGAATAGTTAGGGCCTTAGAAGTTAACGCCCGAACCATCAAATGCAAAAAAAATACAACAGTGTTTCCATCATATAACAGGAATAATTGCAACCAGTTTGAAAGTGATGGCCAATTCTACGTTCCGGGCAACCTAGGCTTCACTCTATTGCGTTGCTCCACCAGATCGAATAGTTAGTGCCTAAGAAGTCGACGCCAGAAGCATAAAATACAATATAAATGTAACAGTTTTTCCATCGTATAAAACGAATAATTGCAACCAGTATGAAACTGATGGTCATTTCTACTTTCCGAGCAACCTAGGCTTCACCCTAGGGCGTTGCTCCAACAGATGGAATAGTTAGGGCCTTAGAAGTCAACGCCCGAAGCATAAAATGCAATAAAAATACAACAGTGTTTCCATCATATAAAACGAATAATTGAAACCAGTATGAAACTTATGGTCATTTCTACTTTCCGAGCAAGCTAGGCATCACCCTAGGGCGTTGCTCCAACGGATTGAATAGTTAGGGCCTTAGAAGTCAACGCCCGAACCATAAAATGCAAAAAAAATACAACGGTGTTTCCATAATATAAAAGGAATAATTGCAACCAGTTTGAAAGTGGTGGCCAATTCTACGTTCCGGGCAATCTAGGTTTCACACCAGGGCGTTGCTCCACCAGACCGAATAGTTACGGCCTTAGACGTCAACGACAGGAGCATAAAATACAATATAAATACAACAGTTTTTCCATCGTACAAAACGAATATTAGCAACCAGTGTGAAAGTTATGGTCATTTCTACGTTCCGCCAACCTAGGCTTCACCCCAGGGCGTTGTTCCACCAGATCGAATAGTTAGGGCCTTAGAAGTCAACGCCCGAAGCATAAAATACAAAATAAATGGAACAGTTTTTCCATCGTATAAAACGAATAATAGCAACCAGTGTGAAAGTTATGGTCATTCCTACGTTCCGGCAACCTAGGCTTCACCCCAGGGCGTTGTTCCACCAGATCGAATAGTTAGGGCCTAAGAAGTGAACGCCAGAAGCATATAATACAATATAAATACAACAGTTTTTCCATCATATAAAACGAGTAATTGCAACCAGTATGAAAGTTGTGGTCATTTCTACTTTCCGGTCAGCCTAGGCTACACCCTAGGGCGTTGCTCCAACAGATTGAATAGTGAGGGCCTTAGAAGGTAATGCCCGAAGCATAAAATGCAATAGAAGTACAACAGTTTTTCCATCATATAACTGGAATAATTCCAACCAGTTTGAAAGTGATGGACATTTCTACGTTCCCGGCAACCTAGGCTTCACTCTCGGGCGTTTCTCCACCGGATCGAATAGTTAGTACCTTAGATGTCAACGCCAGAAGCATAAAATACAATATAAATACAACAGCTTTTCCATCGTATATAATGTATATTTGCAAACAGTGTGAAAGTAATGGTCATTTCCATGTTCCGGGCAACCTAGGCTTCACACTAGGGCGTTGTTCCACCAGATCGAATAGTTAGGGCCTAAGAAGTCAACGCCAGAAGCATACAATACGATATAAATGCAAAAGCTTTTCCATCATATAAAACGAATAATTGCAGCCAGTGTGAATGTAATGGTCATTTCTACGTTCCGGGCAAACTAGGCTTCAGTCTAGGGCGTTGCTCCACCAGACCGAATAGTTAGGGCCTTAGAAATCAACGCCAGAAGCATAAAATACAATAAAGATGCAACAGTTTTTCCATCGTAAAACAGGAATAATTGCAACCAGGGTGAAGGTAATGGTCATTTCTACGTTCCGGGCAACGTAGGTTTCACTCTAAGGCGTTGTTCCACCAGATCGAATAGTTAGGGCCTATGAAGTCAACGCCAGAAGCATAAAATACAATATAAATGTAACAGTTTTTCCATCGTATAAAACGAATAATAGCAACCAGTGTGAAAGTTGTGGTCATTTCTACGTTCCGGTCAACCTAGCCTTCAGTCTAGGACGTTGCTCCACCAGATGGAATAGTTAGGGCCTATGAAGTCAACGACAGAAGCATAAAATACAATAAAGGTGCAACAGCTTTTCCATCATATAACTGGAATAATTGCAACCAGTTTGAAAGTGATGGTCATTTCTACGTTCCGGGCAACCTAGGCTTCACTCTCGGGCGTTGCTCCACCGGATCGAATAGTTAGTACCTTAGATGTCAACGCCAGAAGCATAAAATACAATATAAATACAACAGCTTTTCCATCGTATATAATGTATATTTGCAAACAGTGTGAAAGTAATGGTCATTTCCATGTTCCGGGCAACCTAGGCTTCACACTAGGGCGTTGTTCCACCAGATCGAATAGTTAGGGCCTAAGAAGTCAACGCCAGAAGCATACAATACGATATAAATGCAAAAGCTTTTCCATCGTATAAAACGAATAATTGCAGCCAGTGTGAATGTAATGGTCATTTCTACGTTCCGGGCAAACTAGGCTTCACTCTAGGGCGTTGCTCCACCAGACCGAATAGTTAGGTCCTTAGAAGTAAACGCCAGAAGCATAAAATACGATATAAATACAACAGCGTTTCCATCGTATAAAACGAATAATTGCAACCAGTGTGAAAGTTATGGTCATTTCTACATTCCGAGCAACCTCGGATTGACTCTAGGGCGCTCCCCCACCAGGTCGAATAGTTAGGTCCTTAGAAGTAAACGCCAGAAGCATAAAATACGATATAAATACAACAGCGTTTCCATCGTATAAAACGAATAACTGCAACCAGTATGAAACTTATGGTCATTTCTACTTTCCGAGCAACCTAGGCTTCACCCTAGGGCGTTGCTCCAACAGATTGAATAGTTAGGGCCTTAGAAGTCAACGCCCGAACCATAAAATGCAAAAAAAATACAACAGTGTTTCCATCATATAACAGGAATAATTGCAACCAGTTTGAAAGTGATGGTCATTTCTCCTTTCCGGGCAACCTAGGCTTCACTCTAGGGCGTTGCTCCACCAGATCGAATAGCTAGGGCCTTAGAAGTCAACGCCAGAAGAATAAAATACAATATAAATACAACAGTTTTTCCATCGTATAAAACGAATAATTGCAACCAGTATGAAACTGATGGTCATTTCTACTTTCCGAGCAACCTAGGCTTCACCCTAGGGCGTTGCTCCAACAGATTGAATAGTTAGGGCCTTAGAAGTCAATGCCCGAAGCATAAAATGCAATAAAAATATAACAGTTTTTCCGTCATATAACAGGAATAATTGCAACCAGTTTGAAAGTGATGGTCATTTCTACGTTCCGGGAAACCTCGGCTTCACTCTAGGGCGTTGCTCCGCCAGATCGAATAGTTAGTGCATTAGAAGTCAACGCCAGTAGCATAAAATACAATATAAATACAACAGTTTTTCCATCGTATAAAACGAATAATTGCAACCAGTATGAAAGTTAACGTCATTTCTTCTTTCCGGGAAACCTAGGCTTCACCCTTGGGCGTTGATCCAACAGATTGAATAGTTAGGGCCTTAGAAGTCAACGCCGGAAGCATAAAATGCAATAAAAATACAACAGTTTTTCCATCGCATAAAAGGATTAATTGCAACCAGTTTGAAAGTGATGGCCAATTCTACGTTCCGGGCAACCTAGGCTTCACTCTATTGCGTTGCTCCACCAGATCGAATAGTTAGTGCCTTAGAAGTCAACGCCAGAAGCATAAAATACAATATAAATACAACAGTTTTTCCATCGTATAAAACGAATAATTGCAACCAGTATGAAACTTATGGTCACTTCTACTTTCCGAGCAACCTAGGCTTCAACCCTAGGGAGTTGCTCCAACAGATTGAATAGTTAGGGCCGTAGAAGTCAACGCCCGAACCATAAAATGCAAACAAAATACAACAGTGTTACCATCATATAACAGGAATAATTGCAACCAGTTTGAAAGTGATGGCCAATTCTACGTTCCGGGCAACCTAGGCTTCACTCTATTGCGTTGCTCCACCAGATCGAATAGTTAGAGCCTTAGAAGTCTACGCCAGAAGCATAAAATACAATATAAATACAACTGTTTTTCCATCGTATAACAGGAATAATTGCAAACAATTTGAAAGTGGTGGCCAATTCTACGTTCCGCGCCACCTAGGCTTCACTCCAGGGCTTTGCTCCACCACATCGAATAGTTACGGCCTAAGATGTCAACGCCAGAAGCATAAAATACGATATAAATACAACAGCTTTTCCATCGTATAAAACGAACAATTGCAACCAGTGTGAAAGTTATGGTCATTTCTACGTTCCGGGCAACCTAGGCTTCACCCCAGGTCGTTGTTCCACCAGATCGAACAGTTAGGGCCTAAGAAGTCAACGCCAGCAGCATAAAATACAATATAAATACAACAGTTCTTCCATCATTTAAAACAGATAACTGCAACCAGTATGAAAGTTATGGTTATTTCTACGTTCCGGGCAACCCAGGCTTCACTCTATGGCGTTCTTCCACCACATCGAATAGCTACGGCCTCAGAAGTCAACGCCGGAAGCATAAAATGCAATAAAAATACAACAGTTTTTCCATCGTATAAAAGGATTAATTGCAACCAGTTTGAAAGTGATGGTCATTTCAACGTTCCGGGCAACCTAGGCTTCACTCTAGGGCGTTGCTCCACCAGATCGAATAGTTAGGGCCTTAGAAGTCAACGCCAGAAGCATAAAATACAATAAAGATGCAACAGCTTTTCCATCGTATAAAACGAATAATTTCAACCAGTGTGAATGTTATTGTAATTTTTACATTCCGAGCAACCTAGGCTTCACTCTAGGGCGTTGATCCACCAGATAGAATAGTTAGGACCTTAGAAGTCAACACCAGAAGCATAAAATTCAATAAGGATGCAACAGCTTCTCCATCGTATAACAGGAATAGCTGCAGACAGTGTGAAAGTACTGGACATTTCTACGTTCCGGGTAACCTAGGCTCCACTCTAGGGCGTTGTTCCACCAGATCGAACAGCTAGGGCCTAAGAAGGCAACGCCAGAAGCATAAAATACAATAAAAATATTACAGTTTTTCGATCGTATAGAACGAATAATAGCAACCAGTATGAAAGTTAACGTCATTTCTACTTTCCGGGCAACCTAGGCTTCACCCTAGGGCGTTGCTCCAACAGATTGAATAGTTAGGGCCTTAGAAGTCAACGCCGGAAGCATAAAATGCAATAAAAATACAACAGTTTTTCCATCGTATAAAAGGATTAATTGCAACCAGTTTGAAAGTGATGGTCATTTCTACTTTCCGGGCAACCTAGGCTACACCCTAGGGCGTTGCTCCAACGGATTGAATAGTTAGGGCCTTAGAAGTCAATGCTCGAAGCATAAAATGGAATAAAAATACAACAGTTTTTCCATCATATAACAGGAATAATTGCAACCAGTTTGAAAGTGATGGTCATTTCTACGTTCCGGGAAACCTCGGCATCACTCTGGGACGTTGCTCCGGCAGATCGAATAGTTAGTGCATTAGAAGTCAACGCCAGAAGCATAAAATACAGTATGAATACAACAGTTTTTCCATCGTATAAAACGAATAATTGCAACCAGTATGAAAGTTAACGTCATTTCTACATTCCGAGCAACCTAGGCTTCGCTCTAGTGAGTTGATCCAACAGATTGAATAGTTAGGGTCTTAGAAGTCACCGACCGAAGCATAAAATACAATATAAATATAACAGTTTTTCCATCATATAACAGGAATATTTGCAACCAGTTTGAAAGTGATGGTCATTTCTACGTTCCGGGCAATCTAGGCTTCACTCTAGGGCGTTGTTCCACCAGATCGAATTGTTAGAGCCTAAGAAGTCAACTCCAGAAGCATAAGATACAATATAAATATAACATTTTTTCCATCGTATAGAACGAATAATAATAACCAGTGTGAAAGTTATGGTCATTTCTGCGTCCGGGGCACCCTAGGCGTCACTCTAGGGCGTTCCTATACCACATCTAATAGCTACGGCCTTAGAAGCCAACGCCAGAGGCATAAAATACAATATAAATACAACAGCCTTTACACCGTATAAAACGAATAATTGCAACCTGTGTGAAGGTTATGGTCATATCTACGTTCCGGGCAACCTAGGCTTCACTGTAGGGCGTTGCTCCACCAGATCGAAGTGTTAGGGCCTAAGAAGTCAAAGCCCGAAGCATAAAATACGATATAAATACAACAGCTTTTCCATCGTATTAAATGAATAATTGCAAACAGTGTGAAAGTAGTGGTCATTTCTACGTTTCGAGCATCCTAGGCTTCACTCTAGGGCGGTGCTCCACCATATCGAATAGCTACGGCCTCAGAGGTCAACGCCTGAAGCATAAAATACAATAAAATTACAACAGTCTTTCCGTCCTATAACAGGAATAATTGCAACCCGTGTGACAGTGATGGTCATTTGTACGTTCCAGGCAACCAAGGCTTCACTCTAGGGCGTTGTTCCACCAGATCGAATTGTTAGGGCCTAAGAAACCAACTCCAGAAACATAAGATACGATATAAATATAACAGTTTTTCAATCGTATAGAACGAATAATAGCAACCAGTGTGAAAGTTATGGTCATTTCTACGTTCCGGGCAACTTAGGCTTCACTCTAGGGCGTTGCTCCACCAGATCGAATAGTTAGTGCCTTAGAAGTCAACGCCAGAAGCATAAAATACAATATAAATACAACAGTTTTTCCATCGTATAAAACGAATAATTGAAAGCAGTATGAAAGTTAACGTCATTTCTACTTTCCGGGCAACCTAGGCTTCACCCTAGGGCGTTGCTTCAACAGAATGAATAGTTAGGGCCTTAGAAGTCAACACCCGAAGCATAAAATACAAAATAAATAGAACAGTTTTTCCATCATATAAAACGAATAATTGCTACCGGTGTGAAAGTTATGGTCATTTCTACGTTCCGGGCAACCTAGGCTTCACCATAGGGCGTTGTTCCACCAGATGGAATAGTTAGGGCATAAGAAGTCAACGCCAGAAGCATAAAATACAATATAAATACAACAGTTTTTCAATCGTATAAAACGAGTAATTGCAACCAGTATGAAAGTTAACGTCATTTCTACGATCCGGGCAACGTAGGCTTAACCCCAGGTCGTTGTTGCACCAGATCGAACAGTTAGGGCCTAAGAAGGCAACGCCTGAAGCATAAAATACAATATAAATATAACAGCTTTTCTATCGTATTAAACGAATAGTTTCAACCAGTGTGAATGTTATGGTCATTTCCACATTCCGAGCAACCTAGGCTTCACTCTAGGGCGTTGATCCAACAGATTGAATAGTTAGGGCCTTAGAAGTCAACGCCCGAAGCATAAAATATAAAATATATAGAACAGTTTTTCCATTGTATAAAACGAATAATAGCAACCAGTGTGAAAGTTATGGTCATTTCTACGTTCCGGGCAACCTAGGCTTCACTCTTGGTCGTTGATCCAACAGATTGAATAGTTAGGGCCTTAGCAGTCAACGCCCGAAGCATAAAATACAATATAAATACAACAGTTTTTCCATCATATAACAGGAATAATTGCAACCAGTTTGAAAGTGATGGCCAATTCTACGTTCCGGGCAACCTAGGCTTCACTCTATTGTGTTGCCCCACCTGATCGAAAAGTTAGTGCCTTAGAAGTCAACGCCAGAAGCATAAAATACAATATAAATACAACAGTTTTTCCATCGTATAAACCGAATAATTGCTACCGGTGTGAAAGTTATTGTCATTTCTACTTTCCGGGCAACCTAGGCTTCACCCTAGGGCGTTGCTCCAACAGATTGAATAGTTAGGACCTTAGAAGTCAATACCCGAAGCAAAAAATGCATTAAAAATAAAACAGTTTTTCCATCATATAACAGGAATAATTGCAACCAGTTTGAAAGTGATGGTCATTTCTACGTTCTGGGCAACCTAGGCTTCAATCTAGGGCGTTGCTCCACCAGATCGAATAGTTAGTGCCTTAGAAGTCAACGCCAGAAGCATAAAAAACAATATAAATACAACAGTTTTTCCATTGTATAAAACGAATAATTGCAACCAGTATGAAGGTTAACGTCATTTCTACTTTCCGGGCAACCTAGGCTTCACCCTAGGGCGTTGCTCCAACAGATTGAATTGTTAGGGCCTTAGAAGTCAACGCCGGAAGCATAAAATGAAATAAAAATACAACAGTTTTTCCACCGCATAAAAGGATTAATTGCATCCAGTTTGAAAGTGATGGTCATTTCTACTTTCCGGGCAACCTAGGCTTCACTCTAGGGCGTTGCTCCACCAGATCGAATAGTTAGGGCCTTAGAAGTCAACGCCAGAAGCATAAAATACAATAAAGGTGCAACAGCTTTTCCATCGTATAAAACGAATAATTTCAACCAGTGTGAATGTTATGGTAATTTTTACATTCCGAGCAACCTAGGCTTCACTCTAGGGCGTTGATCCGCCAGATAGAAGAGTTAGGACCTTAGAAGTCAACGCCAGGAGCATAAAATTCAATAAAGATGCAACAGCTTTTCCATCGTATAACAGGAATAACTGCAAACAGTGTGAAAGTACTGGTCATTTCTACGTTCCGGGTAACCTAGGCTCCACTCTAGGGCGTTGTTCCACCAGATCGAACAGCTAGGGCCTAAGAAGGCAACGCCAGAAGCATAAAATACAATATAAATATAACAGTTTTTCGATCGTATAGAACGAATAATAGCAACCAGTGTGAAAGTTAACGTCATTTCTACTTTCCGGGCAACCTAGGCTTCACCCTAGGGCGTTGCATCAACAGATTGAATAGTTAGGGCCTTAGAAGTCAACGCCGGAAGCATAAAATGCAATAAAAATACAACAGCTTTTCCATCGTACAAAAGGATTAATTGCAACCAGTTTGAAAGTGATGGTGATTTCTACGTTCCGGGAAACTTAGGCTTCACTCTAGGGCTTTGCTCCACCAGATCGAATATCTAGGGCCTTAGAAGTCAACGCCCGAAGTATAAAATACAAAATAAATAGTACAGTTTTTCCATTGTATAAAACGTATAATTGCTACCGGTGTGAAAGTTTTGGTCATTTCTACGTTCCGGGCAACCTAGGCTTCACCCTAGGTCATTGTTCCACCAGATGGAACAGTTAGGGCCTTAGAAGTCAACGCCCGAAGTATAAAATACAAATTAAAGAGAACAGTTTTTCCATCGTATAAAACTAATAATTTCAACCAGTGTGAAAGTAATGGGCATTTCTACGTTCCGGGCAACCTTGGCTCCACTGTAGGGTGTTGCTCCAACAGATTGAATAGTTAGGGCCTTAGAAGTCAACGCCGGAAGCATAAAATGCAATAAATATACAACAGCTTTTCCATCGTACAAAAGGATTAATTGCAACCAGTTTGAAGGTGATGGTCATTTCTACGTTCCCGGCAACCTAGGCTTCACTCTAGGGCGTTGCTCCACCAGATCGAATAACTAGGGCCTTAGAAGTCTACGCCCGAAGCATAAAATACAATATAAATACAACGGTTTTTCCATCGTATAAAACGAATAATTGCAACCGGTGTGAAAGTTATTTCCATTTCTACGTTCCGGGCAACCTAGGCTTCACCCGAGGGCGTTGTTCCACCAGATGGTATAGCTAGGGCATAAGAAGTCAACGCCAGAAGCATAAAATACGATATAAGTACAACAGTTTTTCCATCGTATAAAATGTATAATTGCAAACATTGCGAAAGTAATGGTCATTTCTACGTTCCGGAAAACATAGGCGTCACTCTAATGTGTTGCTCCACCACATCTAATAGCTACGGCCTTAGACGTCAACGACAGAAGCATAAAATACAATATAAATACAACAGTTTTTCCATCATATAAAACGAATAATTGCAATCAGTATGAAAGCTATGGTCATTTCTCCTTTACGGGCAACCTAGGCTACACCCTAGGGCGTTGCTCCTACAGATTGAATAGTTAGGGCATTAGAAGTCAATGCACGAAGCATAAAATGCAATAAACATACAACAGTTTTTCCATCAGATAACAGGAATATTTGCAACCAGTTTGAAAGTGATGGTAATTGCTACGTTCCGGGCAACTTAGGCTTCACTCTAGGGCGTTGCTTCACCAGATCGAATAGTTGGTGCCTTAGAAGTCAACGCCAGAAGCATAAAATACAATATAAATACAACAGTTTTTCCACCGTATAAAAGGATTAATTGCAACCAGTTTGAAAGTGATGGTCATTTCTACGTTCCGGGCAACCTAGGCCTCCCTCTAGGGCGTTGCTCCACCAGATCGAATAACTAGGGCCTTAGAAGTCAACGCCAGAAGCATAAAATACAATATAAATACAACAGTTTTTCCATGGTATAAAACGAATAATAGCAACCAGTATGAAAGTTATGGTCACTTCTACGTTCCGGGCAACCTAGGCTTCACCCGAGGGCGTTGCTCCAACAGATTGAATAGTTAGGGCCTTAGAAGTCAACGCCGGAAGCATAAAATGCAAAAGAAATACAACAGTTTTTCCATCGTATAAAAGGATTAATTGCAACCAGTTTGAAAGTGATGGTCATTTCTACTTTCCGGGCAACCTAGGCTACACCCTAGGGCGTTGCTCCAACAGATTGAATAGTTAGTGCCTTAGAAGTCAATGCCCGAAGCATAAAATGCAATAAAAATACAACAGCTTTCCATCATATAACAGGAATAATTGCAACCAGTTTGAAAGTGATGGTCATTTCTACGTTCCGGGAAACCTCGGCATCACTCTGGGGCGTTGCTCCGGCAGATCGAATAGTTAGTGCATTAGAAGTCAACGCCAGAAGCATAAAATACAATATGAATACAACAGTTTTTCCATCGTATAAAACGAATAATTGCAACCAGTATGAAAGTTAACGTCATTTCTACATTCCGAGCAACATTGGCTTCACTCTAGTGCGTTGATCCACCAGATAGAATAGGTAGGGCCATAGAAGTCTACGCCCGAAGCATAAAATACAATAAATATACAAGAGTTTTTCCATAGTATATCAGGAATAATTGCAACCAGTGTGAAAGTGATGGTCATTTCTACGTTCCGGGCAACGTAGGCTTCACGCTAGTGCGTTGTTCCACCAGATCGAACACTTAGGGTCTAAGAAGGCACCGCCAGAAGCATAAAATACAATATAAATATAACAGTTTTTCCATCGTATAAAACGAATAATAGCAATCAGTGTGAAGGTTATGGTCATTTCTAAGTTGCGGGCAACCTAGGCTTCACTCTAGGGCGTTGCTCCAACAGATTGAATAGTTAGGGCCTAAGAAGTCAACGCCCGAAGCATAAAATACGATATAAATACAACAGCTTTTCCATCGTATTAAATGAATAATTGCAAACAGTGTGAAAGTAGTGGTCATTTCTACGTTCCGAGCATCCTAGGCTTCACTCTAGGGCGGTGCTCCACCATATCGAATAGCTACGGCGTCAGAAGCCTACGCCTGAAGCATAAAATACAATAAAAATACAACAGCCCTTTCATCGTATAACAGGAATAATTGCAACAAGCGTGAAAGTAATGATCATTTCGGCGTCTTGGGCATCCTAGACTTAACTCTGAGGCGTTGCTCCACCAGATCGAATAGTTAGGGCCTTAGAAGTCAACGCACGAACCATAAAATGCAAAAAAAATACAACAGCGTTACCATCATATAACAGGAATAATTACAACCAGTTTGAAAGTGATGGCCAATTCTACGTTCCGGGCAACCTAGGCTTCAATCTATTGCGATGCTCCACCAGATCGAAAAGTTAGTGCGTTAGAAGTCAACGCCAGAAGCATAAAATACAATATAAATACAACAGTTTTTCCATCGTATAAAACGAATAATTGCAACCAGTATGAAAGTTATGGTCATTTCTACTTTCCGGGCAACCTAGGCTTCACCCTAGGGCGTTGCTCCAACAGATGGAATAGTTAGGGCCATAGAAGTCAACGGCCGAAGCATAAAATACAAAATCAATAGAACTGTTTTTCCATCGTATAAAACAAATAATTGCTGCCGGTGTGAATGTTATTTCCATTTCTACGTTCCGGGCAACCTAGGCTTCACCTTAGGGCGTTGTTCCACCAGATGGAATAGTTAGGGCATAAGAAGTCAACGCCAGAAGCATAAAATGCAATATAAGTACAACAGTTTTTCCATCGTATAAAACGAATAATAGCTACCGGTGTGAAAGTTATGGTCATTTCTACGTTCCGGGCTACATAGGCGTCACTCTAGTGCGTTGCTCCACCACATCTAATAGCTACGGTCTTAGACGTCAACGACAGAAGCATAAAATTCAATAAAGATGCAACAGCTTTTCCATCATATAAAACGAATAATTGCAACCAGTATGAAAGTTATGGTCATTTCTATGTTCCGGGCAACCTAGGCTTCACTCTAGGGCGTTGCTCCACCAGATCAAACAGCCAGGGCCTTGGAAGTCCACGCTCGAAGCATAAAATACAAAATAAATAGAACAGTTTTTCCATTGTATAAAACGAAAAATTGCTACCAGTGTAATAGTTATGGTCAGTTCTACGTACCGGGCAACCTAGGCTTCACCCTAGGGCGTTGTTCCACCAGATCGAATAGTTAGGGCCTAAGAAGTGAACGCCAGAAGCATAAAATACAATATAAATACAACAGTCTTTCCATCATATAAAACGAGTAATTGCAACCAGTATGAAAGTTATGGTCATTTCTACTTTCCGGGGAACCTCGGCTTCACTCTAGGGCGTTGCTCCACCAGATCGAATAGTTTGTGCCCTAGAAGTCAACGCCAGAAGCATGAAATACAATATAAATACAGCAGTTTTTCCATCTTATAAAACGAATCATTGCATCCTGTGTGAAGGTTGTGGTCATATCTACGTTCCGGGCAACCTAGGCTTCACTGTAGGGTGTTGCTCCACCAGATCGAATAGGTAAGGCCATAGAAGTCTACGCGCGAAGCATAAAATGCAATATAAATACAACAGTTTTTCCATTGTATAGCATGACCAATTGCAACCAGTGCGAAGGTAACGATCATTTCGACGTTTCGGGCATCCTAGACTTAACTCTGAGGCGTTGCTCCACCAGGTCGAAGAGTTAGGGTCTAAGAAGTCAACACCGGAAGAATAAAATACAATATAAATGCAACAGCTTTTCCAACGTAGAAAACGAATAATTGCAACCTGTGTGAAGGTTATGGTCATATCTACGTTCCGGGCAACCTTGGCTTCACTGCAGGGTGTTGCTCCACCATATCGAATTGGTAGGGCCATAGAAGTCTACGCCCGAAGCATAAAATACAATAAATATACAAGAGCTTTTCCGTCGTATATCAGGAATAATTGCAACCAGTGTGAAAGTGATGGTCATTTCTACGTTCCGGGCAACCTAGGCTTCACTCTAGGGCGTTGTTCCACCAGATCGAGAAGTTAGGGCCTAAGAAGTCAACGCCAGAAGCATAAAATACAATATAAATATAACAGTTTTTCCATCGTATAAAACGAATAATAGCAACCAGTGTGAAAGTTCTGGTCATTTCTACTTTCCGGGCAACCTAGGCTTCACTCTAGGGCGTTGCTCCACCAGATCGAATAGTTAGGGCCTTAGAAGTCAACGCCCGAATCATAAAATACGATACAAAATACAACAGCTTTTCCATCGTATAAAACGAATAATTGGGACCAGTGTGAAAGTTATGGTCATTTCTACATTCCGAGCAACCTAGGTTTCACTCTAGGGCGTTGCTCCACCAGATCGAATAGCTAGGGACTTGGAATTCAACGCCAGAAGAATAAAATACAATATAAGTACAACAGTTTTTCCATTGTATAAAATGAATAAGTGCAAACATTGTGAAATTAATGGTCATTTCTGCGTTCTGGGCAACCTAGGCGTCACTGTAGGGCGTTGCTCCACCACAGCTAATAGCTACGGCCTTAGAAGTCAACGCCAGAAGCATAAAATACAATATAAATACAACATCTTTTCCATCGTATAAAATGAATAATTGCAAACAGTGTGAAAGTAATGGTCATTTCTACGTTCCGGGCAACCTAGGCTTCACTCTAGTGCGTTGTTCCACCAGATCGAGAAGTTAGGGCCTAAGAAGTCAACGCCAGAAGCAGAAAATACAACATAAATATAACAGTTTTTCCGTCGTATAAAACGAATAATAGCAACCAGTGTGAAAGTTCTGGTCATTTCTACGTTCCGGGCAACCTAGGTTTCACTCTAGGGCGTTGCTCCACCAGACCGCATAGCTAGGGACTTAGAATACAACTCCATAAGAATAAAATACAATATAAGTACAACAGTTTTTCCATCGTATAAAATGAATAATTGGAAACATTGTGAGAGTAATGGTCATTTCTTCGTTCCGGGCAACCTAGGCTTGACTGTAGGGTGTTACTCCACCAGCTCGAATAGGTAGGGCCATAGAAGTCAACGCCCGAAGCTTAAAATACAAAATAAATAGAACAGTTTTTCCATTGTATAAAACGAATAATTGCTACCAGTGTGAATGTTATGTTCATTTCTACGTTCTGGGCAACCTAGGCTTGACTGTAGGGTGTTGCTCCACCAGATCGAATAGGTAGGGCCATAGAAGTCAACGCCAGAAGCATAAAATACCATATAAATATAACAGTTTTTCCATCGTATAAAACGAATAATAGCAACCAGCGTGAAAGTTCTGGTCATTTCTACGTTCCGGGCAACCAAGGCATCACTCTAGGGCGTTGCTCCAACAGATCGAATAGTTAGGGCCTTAGAAGTCAACGCCCGAAGCATAAAATACAAAAAAAGTAGAACAGTTTTTCCATTGTATAAAACGAATAATTGCTACCAGTGTGAAAGTTATGTTCATTTCTACGTTTCTGACAACGTAGGCTTCACTGTAGGGTGTTGCTCCACCAAATCGAATAGGTAGGGCCATGGAAGTCAACGCCCGAAGCATAAAATACAATAAATATACAAGAGTTTTTCCATCGTATAACAGGAATAATTGCAACCAGTGTGAAAGTGATGGTCATTTCTACGTTCTGGGCAACCTAGGCTTCACTCTAGGACGTCGTTCCACCAGATCGAATAGTTAGGGCCTAAGAAGGCAACGCCAGAAGCCTAAAATACAATATAAAAATAACAGTTTTTCCATCGTATAAAACGAATAATTGCAACAAGTATGAAAGTTGTGGTTATTTCTACTTTCCGGGCAACCTAGGCTTCAACCTAGGGCGTTGCTCCAACAGATTGAATAGTTAGGGCCATAGAAGTCAACGCCCGAAGCATAAAATACAAAATAAATAGAACAGTTTTTCCATCGTATAAAACGAATAATTGCTACCGGTGTGAATGTTATGGTCATTTCTACGTTCCGGGCAACCCAGGCTTCTCCCTAGGGCGTTGTTCCACCAGATGGAATAGGTAGGGCATAAGAAGTCAACGCCAGAAGCATAAAATACGGTTTAAATACAACAGCTTTTCCATCGTATAGAACAAATAATTGCAACCAGTATGAAAGGTATGGTCATTTCTACTTTCCGGGCAACCTAGGCTTCACCCTAGGGCGTTGTTCCACCAGATCGAAGAGTTAGGGTCTAAGAAGTCAACACCGGAAGCATAAAATACAATATAAATACAACAGCTTTTCCATCGTAGAAAACGAATAATTGCAACCTGTGTGAAGCTTATGGTCGTATCTACGTTCCGGGCAACCTAGGCTTCACTGTAGGTTGTTGCTCCACCAGATCGAATAGGTAGGGCCATAGAAGTCTACGCTCGAAGCATAAAATGCAATATAAATACAACAGTTTTTCCATCGTATAAAAGGATTAATTGCAACCAGATTGAAAGTGATGATCATTTCTACGTTCCGGGCAACCTAGGCTTCACTCTAGGGCTTCGTTCAGCCAGATCGAATAGTTAGGGCCTAAGAAGTCAACGCCCGAAGCATAAAATACAAAATAAATAGAACAGTTTTTCCATTGTATAAAACGAATAATTGCTACCAGTGTGAATGTTATGTTCATTTCTACGTTCTGGGCAACCTAGGCTTGACTGTAGGGTGTTGTTCCACCAGATCGAATAGGTAGGGCCATAGAAGTCAACGCCAGAAGCATAAAATACCATATAAATATAACAGTTTTTCCATCGTATAAAACGAATAATAGCAACCAGCGTGAAAGTTCTGGTCATTTCTACGTTCCGGGCAACCAAGGCATCACTCTAGGGCGTTGCTCCAACAGATCGAATAGTTAGGGCCTTAGAAGTCAACGCCCGAAGCATAAAATACAAAAAAAGTAGAACAGTTTTTCCATTGTATAAAACGAATAATTGCTACCAGTGTGAAAGTTATGTTCATTTCTACGTTTCTGACAACGTAGGCTTCACTGTAGGGTGTTGCTCCACCAAATCGAATAGGTAGGGCCATGGAAGTCAACGCCCGAAGCATAAAATACAATAAATATACAAGAGTTTTTCCATCGTATAACAGGAATAATTGCAACCAGTGTGAAAGTGATGGTCATTTCTACGTTCTGGGCAACCTAGGCTTCACTCTAGGACGTTGCTCCAACAGATTGAATAGTTAGGGCCTAAGAAGTCAACGCCCGAAGCATAAAATACGATATAAATACAACAGCTTTTCCATCGTATTAAATGAATAATTGCAAACAGTGTGAAAGTAGTGGTCATTTCTACGTTCCGAGCATCCTAGGCTTCACTCTAGGGCGGTGCTCCACCATATCGAATAGCTACGGCGTCAGAAGCCTACGCCTGAAGCATAAAATACAATAAAAATACAACAGCCCTTTCATCGTATAACAGGAATAATTGCAACAAGCGTGAAAGTAATGATCATTTCGGCGTCTTGGGCATCCTAGACTTAACTCTGAGGCGTTGCTCCACCAGATCGAATAGTTAGGGCCTTAGAAGTCAACGCACGAACCATAAAATGCAAAAAAAATACAACAGCGTTACCATCATATAACAGGAATAATTACAACCAGTTTGAAAGTGATGGCCAATTCTACGTTCCGGGCAACCTAGGCTTCAATCTATTGCGATGCTCCACCAGATCGAAAAGTTAGTGCGTTAGAAGTCAACGCCAGAAGCATAAAATACAATATAAATACAACAGTTTTTCCATCGTATAAAACGAATAATTGCAACCAGTATGAAAGTTATGGTCATTTCTACTTTCCGGGCAACCTAGGCTTCACCCTAGGGCGTTGCTCCAACAGATGGAATAGTTAGGGCCATAGAAGTCAACGGCCGAAGCATAAAATACAAAATCAATAGAACTGTTTTTCCATCGTATAAAACAAATAATTGCTGCCGGTGTGAATGTTATTTCCATTTCTACGTTCCGGGCAACCTAGGCTTCACCTTAGGGCGTTGTTCCACCAGATGGAATAGTTAGGGCATAAGAAGTCAACGCCAGAAGCATAAAATGCAATATAAGTACAACAGTTTTTCCATCGTATAAAACGAATAATAGCTACCGGTGTGAAAGTTATGGTCATTTCTACGTTCCGGGCTACATAGGCGTCACTCTAGTGCGTTGCTCCACCACATCTAATAGCTACGGTCTTAGACGTCAACGACAGAAGCATAAAATTCAATAAAGATGCAACAGCTTTTCCATCATATAAAACGAATAATTGCAACCAGTATGAAAGTTATGGTCATTTCTATGTTCCGGGCAACCTAGGCTTCACTCTAGGGCGTTGCTCCACCAGATCAAACAGCCAGGGCCTTGGAAGTCCACGCTCGAAGCATAAAATACAAAATAAATAGAACAGTCTTTCCATTGTATAAAACGAAAAATTGCTACCAGTGTAAAAGTTATGGTCAGTTCTACGTACCGGGCAACCTAGGCTTCACCCTAGGGCGTTGTTCCACCAGATCGAATAGTTAGGGCCTAAGAAGTGAACGCCAGAAGCATAAAATACAATATAAATACAACAGTCTTTCCATCATATAAAACGAGTAATTGCAACCAGTATGAAAGTTATGGTCATTTCTACTTTCCGGGGAACCTCGGCTTCACTCTAGGGCGTTGCTCCACCAGATCGAATAGTTTGTGCCCTAGAAGTCAACGCCAGAAGCATGAAATACAATATAAATACAGCAGTTTTTCCATCTTATAAAACGAATCATTGCATCCTGTGTGAAGGTTGTGGTCATATCTACGTTCCGGGCAACCTAGGCTTCACTGTAGGGTGTTGCTCCACCAGATCGAATAGGTAAGGCCATAGAAGTCTACGCGCGAAGCATAAAATGCAATATAAATACAACAGTTTTTCCATTGTATAGCATGACCAATTGCAACCAGTGCGAAGGTAACGATCATTTCGACGTTTCGGGCATCCTAGACTTAACTCTGAGGCGTTGCTCCACCAGGTCGAAGAGTTAGGGTCTAAGAAGTCAACACCGGAAGAATAAAATACAATATAAATGCAACAGCTTTTCCAACGTAGAAAACGAATAATTGCAACCTGTGTGAAGGTTATGGTCATATCTACGTTCCGGGCAACCTTGGCTTCACTGCAGGGTGTTGCTCCGCCATATCGAATTGGTAGGGCCATAGAAGTCTACGCCCGAAGCATAAAATACAATAAATATACAAGAGCTTTTCCGTCGTATATCAGGAATAATTGCAACCAGTGTGAAAGTGATGGTCATTTCTACGTTCCGGGCAACCTAGGCTTCACTCTAGGGCGTTGTTCCACCAGATCGAGAAGTTAGGGCCTAAGAAGTCAACGCCAGAAGCATAAAATACAATATAAATATAACAGTTTTTCCATCGTATAAAACGAATAATAGCAACCAGTGTGAAAGTTCTGGTCATTTCTACTTTCCGGGCAACCTAGGCTTCACTCTAGGGCGTTGCTCCACCAGATCGAATAGTTAGGGCCTTAGAAGTCAACGCCCGAATCATAAAATACGATACAAAATACAACAGCTTTTCCATCGTATAAAACGAATAATTGGGACCAGTGTGAAAGTTATGGTCATTTCTACATTCCGAGCAACCTAGGTTTCACTCTAGGGCGTTGCTCCACCAGATCGAATAGCTAGGGACTTGGAATTCAACGCCAGAAGAATAAAATACAATATAAGTACAACAGTTTTTCCATTGTATAAAATGAATAAGTGCAAACATTGTGAAATTAATGGTCATTTCTGCGTTCTGGGCAACCTAGGCGTCACTGTAGGGCGTTGCTCCACCACAGCTAATAGCTACGGCCTTAGAAGTCAACGCCAGAAGCATAAAATACAATATAAATACAACATCTTTTCCATCGTATAAAATGAATAATTGCAAACAGTGTGAAAGTAATGGTCATTTCTACGTTCCGGGCAACCTAGGCTTCACTCTAGTGCGTTGTTCCACCAGATCGCGAAGTTAGGGCCTAAGAAGTCAACGCCAGAAGCAGAAAATACAACATAAATATAACAGTTTTTCCGTCGTATAAAACGAATAATAGCAACCAGTGTGAAAGTTCTGGTCATTTCTACGTTCCGGGCAACCTAGGTTTCACTCTAGGGCGTTGCTCCACCAGACCGCATAGCTAGGGACTTAGAATACAACTCCATAAGAATAAAATACAATATAAGTACAACAGTTTTTCCATCGTATAAAATGAATAATTGGAAACATTGTGAGAGTAATGGTCATTTCTTCGTTCCGGGCAACCTAGGCTTGACTGTAGGGTGTTACTCCACCAGCTCGAATAGGTAGGGCCATAGAAGTCAACGCCCGAAGCTTAAAATACAAAATAAATAGAACAGTTTTTCCATTGTATAAAACGAATAATTGCTACCAGTGTGAATGTTATGTTCATTTCTACGTTCTGGGCAACCTAGGCTTGACTGTAGGGTGTTGCTCCACCAGATCGAATAGGTAGGGCCATAGAAGTCAACGCCAGAAGCATAAAATACCATATAAATATAACAGTTTTTCCATCGTATAAAACGAATAATAGCAACCAGCGTGAAAGTTCTGGTCATTTCTACGTTCCGGGCAACCAAGGCATCACTCTAGGGCGTTGCTCCAACAGATCGAATAGTTAGGGCCTTAGAAGTCAACGCCCGAAGCATAAAATACAAAAAAAGTAGAACAGTTTTTCCATTGTATAAAACGAATAATTGCTACCAGTGTGAAAGTTATGTTCATTTCTACGTTTCTGACAACGTAGGCTTCACTGTAGGGTGTTGCTCCACCAAATCGAATAGGTAGGGCCATGGAAGTCAACGCCCGAAGCATAAAATACAATAAATATACAAGAGTTTTTCCATCGTATAACAGGAATAATTGCAACCAGTGTGAAAGTGATGGTCATTTCTACGTTCTGGGCAACCTAGGCTTCACTCTAGGACGTCGTTCCACCAGATCGAATAGTTAGGGCCTAAGAAGGCAACGCCAGAAGCCTACAATACAATATAAAAATAACAGTTTTTCCATCGTATAAAACGAATAATTGCAACAAGTATGAAAGTTGTGGTTATTTCTACTTTCCGGGCAACCTAGGCTTCAACCTAGGGCGTTGCTCCAACAGATTGAATAGTTAGGGCCATAGAAGTCAACGCCCGAAGCATAAAATACAAAATAAATAGAACAGTTTTTCCATCGTATAAAACGAATAATTGCTACCGGTGTGAATGTTATGGTCATTTCTACGTTCCGGGCAACCCAGGCTTCTCCCTAGGGCGTTGTTCCACCAGATGGAATAGGTAGGGCATAAGAAGTCAACGCCAGAAGCATAAAATACGGTTTAAATACAACAGCTTTTCCATCGTATAGAACAAATAATTGCAACCAGTATGAAAGGTATGGTCATTTCTACTTTCCGGGCAACCTAGGCTTCACCCTAGGGCGTTGTTCCACCAGATCGAAGAGTTAGGGTCTAAGAAGTCAACACCGGAAGCATAAAATACAATATAAATACAACAGCTTTTCCATCGTAGAAAACGAATAATTGCAACCTGTGTGAAGCTTATGGTCGTATCTACGTTCCGGGCAACCTAGGCTTCACTGTAGGTTGTTGCTCCACCAGATCGAATAGGTAGGGCCATAGAAGTCTACGCTCGAAGCATAAAATGCAATATAAATACAACAGTTTTTCCATCGTATAAAAGGATTAATTGCAACCAGATTGAAAGTGATGATCATTTCTACGTTCCGGGCAACCTAGGCTTCACTCTAGGGCTTCGTTCAGCCAGATCGAATAGTTAGGGCCTAAGAAGTCAACGCCCGAAGCATAAAATACAAAATAAATAGAACAGTTTTTCCATCGTATAAAACTAATAATTGCAACCAGTGTGCAAGTAATGGGTATTTCTACGTTCCGGGCAACCTGGGCTTCACCCTAGGGCGTTGCTCCACCACATCCGAAAGCTACGGCCTTAGAAGTCAACGCCAGAAGCATAAAATACAGTATAAATACAACAATTTTTCCATTGTATAGCATGACTAATTGCAACCAGTGCGAAAGTAACGATCATTTCGACGTTTCGGGCATCCTAGACTTAACTCTGAGGCGTTGCTCCACCAGGTCGAAGAGTTAGGGTCTAAGAAGTCAACACCGGAAGCATAAAATACAATTTCAATACAACAGCTTTTCCAAAGTAGAAAACGGATAATTGCAACCTGTGTGAAGGTTATGGTCATATCTACGTTCCGGGCAACCTAGGCTTCACTGTAGGGTGTTGCTCCATCAGATCGAATAGGTAGGGCCATAGAAGTCTACGACCGAAGCATAAAATGCAATATAAATACAACAGTTTTTCCATCGTATAAAAGGATTAATTGCAACCAGATTGAAAGTGATGATCATTTCTACGTTCCGTGCAACCTAGGCTTCACTCTAGGGCGTTGCTCCACCAGATCGAACACTTAGGGCCTAAGAAGTCAACGCCCGAAGCTTAAAATACAAAATAAATAGAACAGTTTTTCCATTGTATAAAACGAATAATTGCTACCAGTGTGAATGTTATGTTCATTTCTACGTTCTGGGCAACCTAGGCTTGACTGTAGGGTGTTGCTCCACCAGATCGAATAGGTAGGGCCATAGAAGTCAACGCCAGAAGCATAAAATACCATATAAATATAACAGTTTTTCCATCGTATAAAACGAATAATAGCAACCAGCGTGAAAGTTCTGGTCATTTCTACGTTCCGGGCAACCAAGGCATCACTCTAGGGCGTTGCTCCAACAGATCGAATAGTTAGGGCCTTAGAAGTCAACGCCCGAAGCATAAAATACAAAAAAAGTAGAACAGTTTTTCCATTGTATAAAACGAATAATTGCTACCAGTGTGAAAGTTATGTTCATTTCTACGTTTCTGACAACGTAGGCTTCACTGTAGGGTGTTGCTCCACCAAATCGAATAGGTAGGGCCATGGAAGTCAACGCCCGAAGCATAAAATACAATAAATATACAAGAGTTTTTCCATCGTATAACAGGAATAATTGCAACCAGTGTGAAAGTGATGGTCATTTCTACGTTCTGGGCAACCTAGGCTTCACTCTAGGACGTCGTTCCACCAGATCGAATAGTTAGGGCCTAAGAAGGCAACGCCAGAAGCCTAAAATACAATATAAAAATAACAGTTTTTCCATCGTATAAAACGAATAATTACAACAAGTATGAAAGTTGTGGTTATTTCTACTTTCCGGGCAACCTAGGCTTCAACCTAGGGCGTTGCTCCAACAGATTGAATAGTTAGGGCCATAGAAGTCAACGCCCGAAGCATCAAATACAAAATAAATAGAACAGTTTTTCCATCGTATAAAACGAATAATTGCTACCGGTGTGAATGTTATGGTCATTTCTACGTTCCGGGCAACCCAGGCTTCTCCCTAGGGCGTTGTTCCACCAGATGGAATAGGTAGGGCATAAGAAGTCAACGCCAGAAGCATAAAATACGGTTTAAATACAACAGCATTTCCATCGTATAGAACAAATAATTGCAACCAGTATGAAAGGTATGGTCATTTCTACTTTCCGGGCAACCTAGGCTTCACCCTAGGGCGTTGTTCCACCAGATCGAAGAGTTAGGGTCTAAGAAGTCAACACCGGAAGCATAAAATACAATATAAATACAACAGCTTTTCCATCGTAGAAAACGAATAATTGCAACCTGTGTGAAGCTTATGGTCGTATCTACGTTCCGGGCAACCTAGGCTTCACTGTAGGTTGTTGCTCCACCAGATCGAATAGGTAGGGCCATAGAAGTCTACGCCCGAAGCATAAAATGCAATATAAATACAACAGTTTTTCCATCGTATAAAAGGATTAATTGCAACCAGATTGAAAGTGATGATCATTTCTACGTTCCGGGCAACCTAGGCTTCACTCTTGGGCTTCGTTCAGCCAGATCGAATAGTTAGGGCCTAAGAAGTCAACGCCCGAAGCATAAAATACAAAATAAATAGAACAGTTTTTCCATCGTATAAAACTAATAATTGCAACCAGTGTGCAAGTAATGGGTATTTCTACGTTCCGGGCAACCTGGGCTTCACCCTAGGGCGTTGCTCCACCACATCCGAAAGCTACGGCCTTAGAAGTCAACGCCAGAAGCATAAAATACAGTATAAATACAACAATTTTTCCATTGTATAGCATGACTAATTGCAACCAGTGCGAAAGTAACGATCATTTCGACGTTTCGGGCATCCTAGACTTAACTCTGAGGCGTTGCTCCACCAGGTCGAAGAGTTAGGGTCTAAGAAGTCAACACCGGAAGCATAAAATACAATTTCAATACAACAGCTTTTCCAAAGTAGAAAACGAATAATTGCAACCTGTGTGAAGGTTATGGTCATATCTACGTTCCGGGCAACCTAGGCTTCACTGTAGGGTGTTGCTCCATCAGATCGAATAGGTAGGGCCATAGAAGTCTACGACCGAAGCATAAAATGCAATATAAATACAACAGTTTTTCCATCGTATAAAAGGATTAATTGCAACCAGATTGAAAGTGATGATCATTTCTACGTTCCGGGCAACCTAGGCTTCACTCTAGGGCGTTGCTCCACCAGATCGAACACTTAGGGCCTAAGAAGTCAACGCCAGAAGCATAAAGTACAATATAAATATAACAGTTTTTCCATCGTATAAAACGAATAATAGCAACCAGTGTGAAAGTTCTGGTCATTTCTACGTTCCAGGCAACGTAGGCGTCACTCTAGGGCGTTACTCCACCACATCTAATAGCTACGGCCTTAGCAGTCAACGCTAGAAGCATAAAATACAATATAAATACAACACATTTTCCATCGTATAAAATGAATAATAGCAAACAGTGTGAAAGTAATGGTCATTTCAACGTTTCTGACAACCTAGGCTTCAGTGTAGGGTGTTGCTCCACCAAATGGAATAGGTAGGGCCATAGAAGTCAACGCCAGAAGCATAAAATACAATATGAATATAACAGTTTTTCCATCGTATAAAACGAATAATAGCAACCAGTGTGAAAGTTCTGGTCATTTCTACGTTCCGGGCAACCTAGGCTTCACTCTAGGGCGTTTCTCCACCAGATCGAATAGTTAGGGCCTTAGAAGTCAACGCCCGAAGCATAAAATACAATAAAGATGCAACAGCTTTTCCATCGTATATCAGGAATTATTGCAACCAGTGTGAAAGTAATGGCATATCATTGTTCCGGGCAACCTAGGTTTCACTCTAGGGCGTTGCTCCACCAGATGGAATAGTTAGGGTCTTAGAAGTCAACGCCCGAAGCATAAAATACAATAAAGATGCAACAGTTTTTCCATCGTATAGAACGAATAATTGAAACCAGTGTAAAAGTAATGGTCATTTCTACGTTCCCGGCAACCTAGGCCTCACCCTAGGGCGCTGCTCCACCAGATCGAATAGTTAGTGCCCTAGAAGTCAGCGCCAGAAGGATAAAACACAATATAAATACAACAGTTTTTCCATCGTATAAAACGAATAATTGCAACCAGTATGAAAGTTACACTCATTTCTACTTTCCGGGCAAACTAGGCGTCACCATAGGGCGTTGTTACAACAGATCGAATAGTCAGGGCCTAAGAAGTGAACGCCAGAAGCATTAAATACAAAATAAATAGAACAGTTTTTCCATTGTATAAAACGAATAATTGCTACCAGTGTAAAAGTTATGGTCATTTCTACCTTCCGGGCAACCTAGGCTTCATCCTAGGGCATTGTTCCATCAGATCGAACAGTTAGGCCCTAAGAAGTGAACGCCAGAAGCATAAAATACAATATAAATACAACAGTTTTTCCATCGTAGAAAACGAATAATTGCAACCACTGTGAAAGTTATGGTCATTTGTATATTCCGAGCAACCTAGGCTTCACTCTAGGGCGGTGCTCCACCATATCGAATAGCTACGGCCTTAGAAGCCTACGCCGTGAAGCATAAAATACAATAAAAATACAACGGTCTTTTCATCGTATAACAGGAATAATTGCAACAAGCGTGAAAGTAATGATCATTTCGGCGTTTCGGGCATCCTAGACTTAACTCTGAGGCATTGCTCCACCAGATCGAATAGTTAGGGCCTAAGAAGTCACGTCAGAAGCATAAAATACAATATAAATACAACAGTTTTTCCATTGTATAAGACGAATAATTGCTACCAGTGTAAAAGTTATGGTCATTTCTACGTTCCGGGCAACCTAGGCTTCACCCTCGGGCGTTGTTCCAGCAGATCGAATAGTTAGGGCCTAAGATGTGAACGCCAGAAGCATAAAATACAATATAAATACAACAGTTTTTCCATTGTATAAAACGAATAATTGCAGCCTGTGTGAAAGTTATGGTCATTTCTACATTCCGAGCAACCTAGGCATCACTCTAGGGCGTTGCTCCAACAGATTGAATAGTTAGGGCCTTAGAAGTCAACGCACGAAGCATAAAATGCAATAAAAATACAACAGTTTTTTCATCGTATAACAGGATTAATTGCAACCAGTTTGAAAGTGATGGTCATTTCTACGTTCCGGGCAACCTAGGCTTCACTCTAGGGCGTTGCTCCACTAGATCGAAATGTTAGGGCCTAAGAAGTCAACGCCTGAAGCATAAAATACAATAAAAATACAACGGCCTTATCATCGTATAACAGGAATAATTGCATCAAGCGTGAAAGTAATGATCATTTCGGCGTTTCGGGCATCCTAGACTTAACTCTGAGGAATTGCTCCACCAGATCGAATAGTTAGGGCCTAAGAAGTCAACGCCAGAAGCATAAAATACAATATAAATAGAACAGATTTGCCATCGTATAAAATGAACAATTGCAAACAGTGAGAAAGATATGGACATTTCTACGTTCCGGGCAACCTACGCTTCACTCTATGGCGTTGTTCTACCACTTCGGATAGCTACGGCCTCAGAAGTCAACGCCTGAAGCATAAAATACAATAAAAATGCAACAGTCTTTCCATCCTATAACAGGAATAATTGCAACCCGTGTGAAAGTGATGGTCATTTCTACGTTCCGGTAAGCCTAGGCTTCACCCTAGGGCGTTGTTCCACCAGATCGAATAGTTAGGGCCTAACAAGTGAACGCCAGAAGCATAAAATACAATATAACCACAACAGTTTTTCCATCGTATAAAACGAATAATTGCAACCAGTGTGAAAGTAATGGTCATTTCTGCATTCCGAGCAACCTAGGCTTCACTCTAGGGCGTTGCACCAACAGATTGAATAGTTAGGGCCTTAGAAGTCAACGCCCGAAGCATAAAATGCAATAAAAATACAACAGGTTTTCCATCGTATAACAGGATTAATTGCAACCGGTTTGAAAGTGATGGTCATTTCTACGTTCCGGGCAACCTAGGCTTCACCCTAGGGCGTTGTTCCACCAGATCGAATAGTTAGGGACTAACAAGTGAACGCCAGAAGCATAAATTACGATATAAATACAACAGCTTTTCCATCGTATAAAATGAATAATTGCAAACAGTGTGAAGGTAGTGGTCATTTCTACGTTCCGAGCAACCTAGGCCTCAATCTAGGGCGGTGCTCCACCATATCGAATAGCTACGGCCTTAGAAGCCTACGCCTGAAGCATAAAATACAATAAAAATACAACGGCCTTATCATCGTATAACAGGAATAATTGCATCAAGCGTGAAAGTAATGATCATTTCGGCGTTTCGGGCATCCTAGACTTAACTCTGAGGAATTGCTCCACCAGATCGAATAGTTAGGGCCTAACAAGTGAACGCCAGAAGCATAAAATACAATATAACCACAACAGTTTTTCCATCGTATAAAACGAATAATTGCAACCAGTGTGAAAGTAATGGTCATTTCTACGTTCCGGGCATCCTAGGCTTCACTCTACGGCGTTGCTCCACCAGATCGAATAGCTAGGGCCTTAGAAGTCAACGCTGGAAGAATAAAATACGATATAAGTACAACAGTTTTTCCATCGTATAAAATGAATGATTGCGAACATTGTGAAAGTAATTGTCATTTCTGCGTGCCTGGCAACCTACGCGTCACTCTAGGGCGTTACTGCTCCTAATCTGATAGCTACGGCCTTAGAAGTTAACGCCGGAAGCATAAAATACAATATAAATACAACAGCTTCGCCATCGTATAAAATGAATAATTGCAAACAGTGTGAAGGTAATGGTCATTTCTACATTCCGAGCAACCTAGGATTCACTCTAGGGCGTTGTTCCACCAGACGGAATAGTTAGGGCCTAAGAAGTCAACGCCAGGAGCATAAAAAACGATATAAATACAACAGCTTTTCCATCGTATAAAACGAATAATTGCAACCAGTGTGGAAGTTATGGTCATTTCTACGTTCCGGGCAACCTAGGCTTCACTCTAGGGCGGTGCTCCACCAAATCGAGTAGCTAGGGCGTTAGAAGTCAGCGCCAGAAGCATAAAATACAATAAAGATGCAAAAGCTTTTCCATCGTATAACAGGAATAACTGCAAACAGTATGAAAGTACTTGTCATTTCTACGTTCCGGGTAACCTAGGTTTCACTCTAGGGCGTTGCTCCACCAGATCGAATAGCTAGGGCCTTAGAAGTCCACGCCTGAAGCATTAAATACAAAATAAATAGAACAGTTTTTCCATTGTATAAAACGAATAATTGCTACCAGTGTGAAAGTTATGGTCATTTCTACGTTCCGCGCAACCTGGGCTTTACTCTAGGGCGTTGTTCCACCAGATGGAATAGTTAGGGCCTTAGAAGTCAACGCACGAAGCATAAAATGCAATAAAAATACAACAGTTTTTTCATCGTATAACAGGATTAATTGCAACCAGTTTGAAAGTGATGGTCATTTCTACGTTCCGGGCAACCTAGGCTTCACTCTAGGGCGTTGCTCCACTAGATCGAATAGCTAGGGCCATAGAAGTCAACGCCAGAAGCATAAAATACGATATAAATACAACAGCTTTTCCATCCTATAACAGGAATAATTGCAACCCGTGGGAGAGTGATGGTCATTTCTACGTTCCGGGCAACCTAGGCTTCACCCAAGGGCGTTGTTCCACCAGATCGAATAGTTAGGGACTAACAAGTGAACGCCAGAAGCATAAAATACAATATAAATACAACAGTTTTTCCATCGTATAAATCGAATAATTGCAACCAGTGTGAAAGTAATGGTCATTTCTACGTTCCGGGCAGCCTAGGCTTCACTCTAAGGCGTTGCCCCACCAGATCGAATAGTTAGGGCCTAAGAAGTGAACGCCAGAAGCATAAAATACAATATAAATACAAGAGTTTTTCCATCGTATAAAACGAATAATTGCAACCAGTGTGAAAGTTATGGTCATTTCTGCATTCCGAGCAACCTAGGCTTCACTCTAGGGCGTTGCACCAACAGATTGAATAGTTAGGGCCATAGAAGTCAACGCCAGAAGCATAAAATACGATATAAATACAACAGCTTTTCCATCCTATAACAGGAATAATTGCAACCCGTGGGAGACTGATGGTCATTTCTACGTTCCGGGCAACCTAGGCTTCACCCAAGGGCGTTCTTCCACCAGATCGAATAGTTAGGGACTAACAAGTGAACGCCAGAAGCATAAAATACAATATAAATACAACAGTTTTTCCATCGTATAAATCGAATAATTGCAACCAGTGTGAAAGTAATGGTCATTTCTACGTTCCGGGCAGCCTAGGCTTCACTCTAAGGCGTTGCTCCACTAGATCGAATAGCTAGGGCCTTAGAAGTCAACGCCAGAAGCATAAAATACGATATAAATACAATAGCTTTTCCATCGTATAAAAGGAATAATTGCAAACAGTGTGAAAGTAATGGTCATTTCTACGTTCCGGGCAACCTAGGCTTCACTCTAGGGCGTTGCTCCACCAGATCAAACAGTTAGGGCCTTAGAAGTCAACGCCCGAAGCATAAAATACAAAATAAATAGAACAGTTTTTCCATTGTATAAAACGGATCATTGCTACCAGTGTAAAAGTTATGATCATTTCTACGTTCCGGGCAACCTAGGCTTCACCCTAGGGCGTTGCTCCACCAGATCGAATAGTTAGGGCCTAAGAAGTGATCGCCAGAAGCATAAAATACAATATAAATACAAGAGTTTTTCCATCGTATAAAACGAATAATTGCAACCAGTGTGAAAGTTATGGTCATTTCTGCATTCCGAGCAACCTAGGCTTCACTCTAGGGCGTTGCACCAACAGATTGAATAGTTAGGGCCATAGAAGTCAACGCCAGAAGCATAAAATACGATATAAATACAACAGCTTTTCCATCCTATAACAGGAATAATTGCAACCCGTGGGAGAGTGATGGTCATTTCTACGTTCCGGGCAACCTAGGCTTCACCCAAGGGCGTTCTTCCACCAGATCGAATAGTTAGGGACTAACAAGTGAACGCCAGAAGCATAAAATACAATATAAATACAACAGTTTTTCCATCGTATAAATCGAATAATTGCAACCAGTGTGAAAGTAATGGTCATTTCTACGTTCCGGGCAGCCTAGGCTTCACTCTAAGGCGTTGCTCCACTAGATCGAATAGCTAGGGCCTTAGAAGTCAACGCCAGAAGCATAAAATACGATATAAATACAACAGCTTTTCCATCGTATAAAAGGAATAATTGCAAACAGTGTGAAAGTAATGGTCATTTCTACGTCCCGGGCAACCTAGGCTTCACTCTAGGGCGTTGCTCCACCAGATCAAACAGTTAGGGCCTTAGAAGTCAACGCCCGAAGCATAAAATACAAAATAAATAGAACAGTTTTTCCATTGTATAAAACGGATCATTGCTACCAGTGTAAAAGTTATGATCATTTCTACGTTCCGGGCAACCTAGGCTTCACCCTAGGGCGTTGCTCCACCAGATCGAATAGTTAGGGCCTAAGAAGTGAACGCCAGAAGCATAAAATACAATATAAATACAAGAGTTTTTCCATCGTATAAAACGAATAATTGCAACCAGTGTGAAAGTTATGGTCATTTCTGCATTCCGAGCAACCTAGGCTTCACTCTAGGGCGTTGCACCAACAGATTGAATAGTTAGGGCCTTAGAAGTCAACGCCCGAAGCATAAAATGCAGTAAAAATACAACAGGTTTTCCATCGTATAACAGGATTAATTGCAACCAGTTTGAAAGTGATGGTCATTTCTACGTTCCGGGCAACCTAGGCTTCACTGTAGGGCGTTGCTCCACCAGATCGAATAGCTAGGGCCTTGGAAGTCAACGACCGAAGCATAAAATGCAATAAAGATGCAAGAGTTTTTCCATCGCATAACAGGAATAATTACCACCAGTGTGAAGGTAATGGTATGGTCTACGTTCCGGGCAACCTAGGCTTCACTCTAGGGCGGTGCTCCTCCAGATCAAATAGTTAGGGCCTAAGAAGTCAACGCTGGAAGAATAAAATACGATATAAGTACAACAGTTTTTCCATCGTATAAAATGAATGATTGCGAACATTGTGAAAGTAATGGTCATTTCTGCGTGCCTGGCAACCTACGCGTCACTCTAGGGCGTTGCTGCTCCTAATCTGATAGCTACGGCCTTAGAAGTTAACGCCGGAAGCATAAAATACAATATAAATACAACAGCTTCGCCATCGTATAAAATGAATAATTGCAAACAGTGTGAAGGTAATGGTCATTTCTACATTCCGAGCAACCTAGGATTCACTCTAGGACGTTGTTCCACCAGACGGAATAGTTAGGGCCTAAGAAGTCAACGCCAGGAGCATAAAAAACGATATAAATACAACAGCTTTTCCATCGTATAAAACGAATAATTGCAACCAGTGTGGAAGTTATGGTCATTTCTACGTTCCGGGCAACCTAGGCTTCACTCTAGGGCGGTGCTCCACCAAATCGAGTAGCTAGGGCCTTAGAAGTCAGCGCCAGAAGCATAAAATACAATAAAGATGCAAAAGCTTTTCCATCGTATAACAGGAATAACTGCAAACAGTATGAAAGTACTTGTCATTTCTACGTTCCGGGTAACCTAGGTTTCACTCTAGGGCGTTGCTCCACCAGATCGAATAGCTAGGGCCTTAGAAGTCCACGCCTGAAGCATTAAATACAAAATAAATAGAACAGTTTTTCCATTGTATAAAACGAATAATTGCTACCAGTGTGAAAGTTATGGTCATTTCTACGTTCCGCGCAACCTGGGCTTTACTCTAGGGCGTTGTTCCACCAGATGGAATAGTTAGGGCCTTAGAAGTCAACGCACGAAGCATAAAATGCAATAAAAATACAACAGTTTTTTCATCGTATAACAGGATTAATTGCAACCAGTCTGAAAGTGATGGTCATTTCTACGTTCCGGGCAACCTAGGCTTCACTCTAGGGCGTTGCTCCACTAGATCGAATAGCTAGGGCCATAGAAGTCAACGCCAGAAGCATAAAATACGATATAAATACAACATATTTTCCATCCTATAACAGGAATAATTGCAACCCGTGTGAGAGTGATGGTCATTTCTACGTTCCGGGCAACCTAGGCTTCACTCTAGGGCGTTGTTCCACCAGATCGAACAGTTAGGTCCTAAGAAGGCAACGCCAGAAGCATAAAATACAATATAAATATAACAGTTTTTCCATCGTATAAATCGAATAATTGCAACCAGTGTGAAAGTAATGGTCATTTCTACGTTCCGGGCAGCCTAGGCTTCACTCTAAGGCGTTGCTCCACTAGATCGAATAGCTAGGGCCTTAGAAGTCAACGCCAGAAGCATAAAATACGATATAAATACAACAGCCTTTCCATCGTATAAAAGGAATAATTGCAAACAGTGTGAAAGTAATGGTCATTTCTACGTTCCGGGCAACCTAGGCTTCACTCTAGGGCGTTGCTCCACCAGATCAAACAGTTAGGGCCTTAGAAGTCAACGCCCGAAGCATAAAATAAAAATAAATAGAACAGTTTTTCCATTGTATAAAACGGATAATTGCTACCAGTGTAAAAGTTATGATCATTTCTACGTTCCGGGCAACCTATGCTTCACCCTAGGGCGTTGTTCCACCAGATGGAATAGTTAGGGCCTTAGAAGTCAACGCCCGAAGCATAAAATACAATAAAGATGCAACAGTTTTTCCATCGTATAGAACGAATAATTGAAACCAGTGTAAAAGTAATGGTCATTTCTACGTTCCCGGCAACCTAGGCCTCACCCTAGGGCGCTGCTCCACCAGATCGAATAGTTAGTGACCTAGAAGTCAACGCCAGAAGGATAAAATACAATATAAATACAACAGTTTTTCCATCGTATAAAACGAATAATTGCAACCAGTATGAAAGTTACAGTCATTTCTACTTTCCGGGCAAACTAGGCTTCACCATAGGGCGTTGTTACAACAGATCGAATAGTCAGGGCCTAAGAAGTGAACGCCAGAAGCATAAAGTGCAATAAAAATACAACAGCCTTTCCATCCTATAACAGGAATAATTGCAATCCGTGTGAAAGCGATGGTCATTTGTACGTTCCAGGGAACCTAGGCTTCACTCAAGGGCGTTGCTCCACCAGATCGAATTGTTAGGGCCAAAGAAGTCAACGCCCGAAGCATTAAATACAAAATAAATAGAACAGTTTTTCCATTGTATAAAACGAATAATTGCTACCAGTGTAAAAGTTATGGTCATTTCTACCTTCCGGGCAACCTAGGCTTCATCCTAGGGCATTGTTCCATCAGATCGAACAGTTAGGCCCTAAGAAGTGAACGCCAGAAGCATAAAATACAATATAAATACAACAGTTTTTCCATCGTAGAAAACGAATAATTGCAACCACTGTGAAAGTTATGGTCATGTGTATATTCCGAGCAACCTAGGCTTCACTCTAGGGCGGTGCTCCACCATATCGAATAGCTACGGCCTTAGAAGCCTACGCCTGAAGCATAAAATACAATAAAAATACAACGGTCTTTTCATCGTATAACAGGAATAATTGCAACAAGCGTGAAAGTAATGATCATTTCGGCGTTTCGGGCATCCTAGACTTAACTCTGAGGCATTGCTCCACCAGATCGAATAGTTAGGGCCTAAGAAGTCGCGTCAGAAGCATAAAATACAATATAAATACAACAGTTTTTCCATTGTATAAGACGAATAATTGCTACCAGTGTAAAAGTTATGGTCATTTCTACGTTCCGGGCAACCTAGGCTTCACCCTCGGGCGTTGTTCCACCAGATCGAATAGTTAGGGCCTAAGATGTGAACGCCAGAAGCATAAAATACGATATAAATACAACAGCTTTTCCATCGTATAAAACGAATAATTGCAACCAGTGTGAAAGTTATGGTCCTTTCTACTTTCCGGGCAACCTAGACTTCACCCTAGGGCGTTGTTCCGCCAGATCGAATAGTTAGGGCCTAAGAAGTCAACGCCAGAAGCATAAAATACGATATAAATACAACAGCTTTTCCATCGTATAAAAGGAATAATTGCAACCAGTGTGAAAGCTATGGTCATTTCTACGATCCGGGCAACCTAGGCTTCCCCCTAGGGCGTTGCTCCAACAGATTGCATAGCTAGGGCCTTAGAAGTCAATGCCCGAAGCATAAAATGCAATAAAAATACAACAGTTTTTCCATCGTATAAAACGAATAATTGCAACCAGTTTGAAAGTGATGGTTATTTCTACGTTCCGGGTAACCTAGGCTTCACTCTAGGGCGTTGCTCCAACAGATTGAATAGTTAGGGCCTTAGAAGTCAGCGCCCGAAGTATAAAATGCAATAAAAATACAACAGCTTTTCCATCGTATAAAAGGAATAATTGCAACCAGTTTGAAAGTGATGGTTATTTCTACGTTCCGGGTAACCTAGGCTTCACTCTAGGGCGTTGCACCAACAGATTGAATAGTTAGGGCCTTAGAAGTCAACGCCCGAAGCATAAAATGCAATAAAAATACAACAGGTTTTCCATCGTATAACAGGATTAATTGCAACCAGTTTGAAAGTGATGGTCATTTCTACGTTCCGGGCAACCTAGGCTTCACTCTAGGGCGTTGCTCCACCAGATCGAATAGCTAGGGCCTTAGAAGTCAACGACCGAAGCATAAAATGCAATAAAGATGCAAGAGTTTTTCCATCGCATAACAGGAATAATTACCACCAGTGTGAAGGTAATGGTATGGTCTACGTTCCGGGCAACCTAGGCTTCACTCTAGGGCGGTGCTCCACCAGATCAAATAGTTAGGGCCTAAGAAGTCAACGCTGGAAGAATAAAATACGATATAAGTACAACAGTTTTTCCATCGTATAAAATGAATGATTGCGAACATTGTGAAAGTAATGGTCATTTCTGCGTGCCTGGCAACCTACGCGTCACTCTAGGGCGTTGCTGCTCCTAATCTGATAGCTACGGCCTTAGAAGTTAACGCCGGAAGCATAAAATACAATATAAATACAACAGCTTCGCCATCGTATAAAATGAATAATTGCAAACAGTGTGAAGGTAATGGTCATTTCTACATTCCGAGCAACCTAGGATTCACTCTAGGACGTTGTTCCACCAGACGAAATAGTTAGGGCCTAAGAAGTCAACGCCAGGAGCATAAAAAACGATATAAATACAACAGCTTTTCCATCGTATAAAACGAATAATTGCAACCAGTGTGGAAGTTATGGTCATTTCTACGTTCCGGGCAACCTAGGCTTCACTCTAGGGCGGTGCTCCACCAAATCGAGTAGCTAGGGCCTTAGAAGTCAGCGCCAGAAGCATAAAATACAATAAAGATGCAAAAGCTTTTCCATCGTATAACAGGAATAACTGCAAACAGTATGAAAGTACTTGTCATTTCTACGTTCCGGGTAACCTAGGTTTCACTCTAGGGCGTTGCTCCACCAGATCGAATAGCTAGGGCCTTAGAAGTCCACGCCTGAAGCATTAAATACAAAATGAATAGAACAGTTTTTCCATTGTATGAAACGAATAATTGCTACCAGTGTGAAAGCTATGGTCATTTCTACGTTCCGCGCAACCTGGGCTTTGCTCTAGGGCGTTGTTCCACCAGATGGAATAGTTAGGGCCTTAGAAGTCAACGCACGAAGCATAAAATGCAATAAAAATACAACAGTTTTTTCATCGTATAACAGGATTAATTGCAACCAGTCTGAAAGTGATGGTCATTTCTACGTTCCGGGCAACCTAGGCTTCACTCTAGGGCGTTGCTCCACTAGATCGAATAGCTAGGGCCTAAGAAGTGAACGCCAGAAGCATAAAATACAAAATAAATAGAACAGTTTTTCCATTGTATAAAACGGATAATTGCTACCAGTGTAAAAGTTATGATCATTTCTACGTTCCGGGCAACCTAGGCTTCACCCTAGGGCGTTGTTCCACCAGATCGAATAGTTAGGGCCTAAGAAGTGAACGCCAGAAGCATAAAATACAATATAAATGCAACAGCTTTTCCATCGTATAAAACGAATAATTGCTTCCAGTGTAAAAGTTATGGTCATTTCTACGTTCCGGGCAACCTAGGCTTCACTCTAGGGCGGTGCTCCACCATATCGAATAGTTACGGCCTTAGAAGCCTACGCCTGAAGCATAAAATACAATAAAAATGCAACGGTCTTTTCATCGTATAAAACGAATAATTGCTACCAGTGTGAAAGTTATGGTCATTTCTACTTTCCGAGCAACCTGGGCTTCACTCTAGGGCGTTGCTGAACCAGATCGAATAGTTAGGGCCTTAGAAGTCAACGCCCGAAGCTTAAAGTACAAAATAAATAGAACAGTTTTTCCATCGTATAAAACGAATAATAGCAACCAGTGTGAAAGTTATGGTCATTTCTACGTTCCGGGCAACATAGGCTTCACTCTACGGCGATGCTCCACCAGATGGAATAGTTAGGGCCTAAGAAGTCAACGACAGGAGCATAAAAAACGATATAAATACAACAGCTTTTCCATCGTATAAAACGAATAATTGCAACCAGTGTGGAAGTTATGGTCATTTCTACGTTCCGGGCAACCTAGGCTTCACTCTAGGGCGGTGCTCCACCAAATCGAGTAGCTGGGGCCTTAGAAGTCAGCGCTAGAAGCATAAAATACAATAAAGATGCAAAAGCTTTTCCATCGTATAACAGGAATAACTGCAAACAGTATGAAAGTACTTGTCATTTCTACGTTCCGGGTAACCTAGGTTTCACTCTAGGGCGTTGCTCCACCAGATCGAATAGCTAGGGCCTTAGAAGTCCACGCCCGATGCATTAAATACAAAATAAATAGAACAGTTTTTCCATTGTATAAAACGAATAATTGCAACCAGTTTGAAAGTGATGGTCATTTCTACGTTCCGGGCAACCTAGGCTTCACTCTAGGGCGTTGCTCCACTAGATCGAATAGCTAGGGCCATAGAAGTCAACGCCAGAAGCATAAAATACGATATAAATACAACAGCTTTTCCATCCTATAACAGGAATAATTGCAACCCGTGGGAGAGTGATGGTCATTTCTACGTTCCGGGCAACCTAGGCTTCACCCTAGGGCGTTGTTCCACCAGATCGAATAGTTAGGGACTAACAAGTGAACGCCAGAAGCATAAAATACAATATAAATACAACAGTTTTTCCATCGTATAAATCGAATAATTGCAACCAGTGTGAAAGTAATGGTCATTTTTACGTTCCGGGCAGCCTAGGCTTCACTCTAAGGCGTTGCTCCACTAGATCGAATAGCTAGGGCCTTAGAAGTCAACGCCAGAAGCATAAAATACGATATAAATACAACAGCTTTTCCATCGTATAAAAGGAATAATTGCAAACAGTGAGAAAGTAATGGTCATTTCTACGTTCCGGGCAACCTAGGCTTCACTCTAGGGCGTTGCTCCACCAGATCAAACAGTTAGGGCCTTAGAAGTCAACGCCCGAAGCATAAAATACAAAATAAATAGAACAGTTTTTCCATTGTATAAAACGGATAATTGCTACCAGTGTAAAAGTTATGATCATTTCTACGTTCCGGGCAACCTAGGCTTCACCCTAGGGCGTTGTTCCACCAGATCGAATAGTTAGGGCCTAAGAAGTGAACGCCAGAAGCATAAAATACAATATAAATACAACAGCTTTTCCATCGTATAAAACGAATAATTGCTACCAGTGTAAAAGTTATGGTCATTTCTACGTTCCGGGCAACCTAGGCTTCACTCTAGGGCGGTGCTCCACCATATCGAATAGTTACGGCCTTAGAAGCCTACGCCTGAAGCATAAAATACAATAAAAATACAACGGTCTTTTCATCGTATAACAGGAATAATTGCAACTAGCGTGAAAGTAATGACCATTTCGGCGTTTCGGGCATCCTAGACTTAACTCTGAGGCACTGCTCCACCAGATCGAATAGTTAGGGCCTAAGAAGTCAACGCCAGAAGCATAAAATACCATATAAATACAACAGTTTATCCATTGTATAAAACGAATAATTGCTACCAGTGTAAAAGTTATGGTCATTTCTACGTTCCGGGCAACCTAGGCTTCACCCTAGGGCGTTGTTCCACCAGATTGAATAGTTAGGGCCTAAGAAGTGAACGCCAGAAGCATAAAATAGAATATAAGTACAACAGTTTTTCCATCGTATAAAACGAATAATTGCAACCACTGTGAAAGTTATGGTCATTTCTACATTCCGAGCAACCTAGGCTTCACTCTAGGGCGTTGCTCCAACAGATTGAACAGTTAGGGCCTTAGAAGTCAACGCTCGAAGCATAAAATGCAATAAAAATACAACAGTTTTTCCATCGTATAAAACGAATAATTGCTACCAGTGTGAAAGTTATGGTCATTTCTACTTTCCGAGCAACCTGGGCTTCACTCTAGGGCGTTGCTGAACCAAATCGAATAGTTAGGGCCTTAGAAGTCAACGCCCGAAGCTTAAAGTACAAAATAAATAGAACAGTTTTTCCATCGTATAAAACGAATAATAGCAACCAGTGTGAAAGTTATGGTCATTTCTACGTTCCGGGCAACATAGGCTTCACTCTACGGCGCCGTTCCACCAGATGGAATAGTTAGGGCCTAAGAAGTCAACGCCAGAAGCATAAAATACGATATACATACAACAGCTTTTCCATCGTATAAAACAAATAATGGCAACCAGTTTGATAGTGATGGTCATTTCTACGTACCGGACAACCTAGGCTTCACTCTAGGGCGTTGCTCCACCAGATCGAATAGTTAGGGCCTTAGAAGTCAACGCCCGAAGCATAAAGTACAAAATAAATAGAACGGTTTTTCCATCGTATAAAACGAATAATTGCTACCTGTGTGAAAGTTATGGTCATTTCTACGTTCCGGCCAACCTAGGTTTCACTCCAGGGCGTTGCTCCACCAGTTCGAATAGTTACGGCCTATGAAGTCAACGCCAGAAGCATAAAATACAATATAAATACAACAGTTTTTCCATCATATAAAACGAATGATAGCAACCAGTGTGAAAGTTATGGTCACTTCTACGTTCCGCGCAATCTTGGCTTTACCCTAGGGCGTTGTTCCACCAGATGGAATAGTTAGGGCCTAAGAAGTCAACGCCAGAAGCATAAAATACGATATAAATACAACAGCTTTTCCATCGTATAAAACGAATAATTGCAACCAGTGTGAAAGTTATGGTCCTTTCTACGTTCCGGGCAACCTACGCTTCACTCTATGGCGTTGTTCCACCACTTCGAATAGCTACGGCCTCAGAAGTCAACGCCTGAAGCATAAAATACAATAAAAATGCAACAGTCTTTCCATCCTATAACAGGAATAATTGCAACCCGTGTGAAAGTGATGGTCATTTCTACGTTCCGGGCAGCCTAGGCTTCACCCTAGGGCGTTGTTCCACCAGATCGAATAGTTAGGGCGTAACAAGTGAACGCCAGAAGCATAAAATACAATATAACCACAACAGTTTTTCCATCGTATAAAACGAATAATTGCAACCAGTGTGAAAGTAATGGTCATTTCTGCATTCCGAGCAACCTAGGCTTCACTCTAGGGCGTTGCACCAACAGATTGAATAGTTAGGGCCTTAGAAGTCAACGCCCGAAGCATAAAATGCAATAAAAATACAACAGGTTTTCCATCGTATAACAGGATTAATTGCAACCAGTTTGAAAGTGATGGTCATTTCTACGTTCCGGGTAACCTAGGCTTCACTCTAGGGCGTTGCTCCACCAGATCGAATAGCTAGGGCCTTAGAAGTCAACGCCCGAAGCATAAAATGCAATAAAGATGCAAGAGTTTTTCCATCGCATAACAGGAATAATGACCACCAGTGTGAAGGTAATGGTATGGTCTACGTTCCGGGCAACCTAGGCTTCACCCTAGGGCGGTGCTCCACCAGATCAAATAGTTAGGGCCTAAGAAGTCAACGCTGGAAGAATAAAATACGATATAAGTACAACAGTTTTTCCATCGTATAAAATGAATGATTGCGAACATTGTGAAAGTAATGGTCATTTCTGCGTGCCTGGCAACCTACGCGTCACTCTAGGGCGTTGCTGCTCCTAATCTGATAGCTACGGCCTTAGAAGTTAACGCCGGAAGCATAAAATACAATATAAATACAACAGCTTCGCCATCGTATAAAATGAATAATTGCAAACATTGTGAAGGTAATGGTCATTTCTACATTCCGAGCAACCTAGGATTCACTCTAGGACGTTGTTCCACCAGACGGAATAGTTAGGGCCTAAGAAGTCAACGCCAGGAGCATAAAAAACGATATAAATACAACAGCTTTTCCATCGTATAAAACGAATAACTGCAAACAGTATGAAAGTACTTGTCATTTCTACGTTCCGGGTAACCTAGGTTTCACTCTAGGGCGTTGCTCCACCAGATCGAATAGCTAGGGCCTTAGAAGTCCACGCCTGAAGCATTAAATACAAAATAAATACAACAGTTTTTCCATTGTATAAAACGAATAATTGCTACCAGTGTGAAAGTTATGGTCATTTCTACGTTCCGCGCAACCTGGGCTTTACTCTAGGGCGTTGTTCCACCAGATGGAATAGTTAGGGCCTTAGAAGTCAACGCACGAAGCATAAAATGCAATAAAAATACAACAGTTTTTTCATCGTATAACAGGATTAATTGCAACCAGTCTGAAAGTGATGGTCATTTCTACGTTCCGGGCAACCTAGGCTTCACTCTAGGGCGTTGCTCCACTAGATCGAATTGCTAGGGCCATAGAAGTCAACGCCAGAAGCATAAAATACGATATAAATACAGCAGCTGTTCCATCCTATAACAGGAATAATTGCAACCCGTGTGAGAGTGATGGTCATTTCTACGTTCCGGGCATCCTAGGCTTCACCCTAGGGCGTTGTTCCACCAGATCGAATAGTTAGGGACTAACAAGTGAACGCCAGAAGCATAAAATACAATATAAATACAACAGTTTTTCCATCGTATAAATCGAATAATTGCAACCAGTGTGAAAGTAATGGTCATTTCTACGTTCCGGGCAGCCCAGGCTTCACTCTAAGGCGTTGCTCCACTAGATCGAATAGCTAGGGCCTTAGAAGTCAACGCCAGAAGCATAAAATACGATATAAATACAACAGCTTTTCCATCGTATAAAAGGAATAATTGCGAACAGTGTGAAAGTAATGGTCATTTCTACGTTCCGGGCAACCTAGGCTTCACTCTAGGGCGTTGCTCCACCAGATCAAACAGTTAGGGCCTTAGAAGTCAACGCCCGAAGCATAAAATACAAAATAAATAGAACAGTTTTTCCATTGTATAAAACGGATAATTGCTACCAGTGTAAAAGTTATGATCATATCTACGTTCCGGGCAACCTAGGCTTCACCCTAGGGCGTTGTTCCACCAGATCGAATAGTTAGGGCCTAAGAAGTGAACGCCAGAAGCATAAAATACAATATAAATACAACAGCTTTTCCATCGTATAAAACGAATAATTGCTTCCAGTGTAAAAGTTATGGTCATTTCTACGTTCCGGGCAACCTAGGCTTCCCTCTAGGGCGTTGCTCCACCAGATCGAATTGTTAGGGCCAAAGAAGTCAACGCCCGAAGCATAAAATAGAAAATAAATAGAACAGTTTTTCCATCGTATAAAAGGAATAATTGCAAACAGTGTGAAAGTAATGGTCATTTCTACGTTCCGGGCAACCTAGGCTTCACTCTAGGGCGATGCTCCACCAGATGAAATAGTGAGGGCCTTAGAAGTCAACGCCCGAAGCATAAAATACAAAATAAATAGAACAGCTTTTCCATCGTATGAAACGAATAATTGCAACCAGTGTAAAAGTTATGGTCATTTCTACTTTCCGGGCAACCTAGATTTCACCCTAGGGCGTTGTTCCACCAGATGCAATAGTTAGGTCCTTAGAAGTCAACGCCAGAAGCATAAAATACGTTATAAATACAACAGCTTTTCCATCGTATAAAAGGAATAATTGCAACCAGTTTGAAAGTGATGGTTATTTCTACGTTCCGGGTAACCTAGGCTTCACTCTAGGGCGTTGCTCCAACAGATTGAATAGTTAGGGCCTTAGAAGTCAGCGCCCGAAGTATAAAATGCAATAAAAATACAACAGTTTTTCCATCGTATAACAGGATTAATTGCAACCAGTTGGAAGGTGATGGTCATTTCTACGTTCCGGGCAACCTTGGCTTCACCCTAGGGCGTTGTTCCACCAGATCGAATAGTTAGGGCCTAAGAAGTGAACGCCAGAAGTATAAAATACAATATAAATACAACAGCTTTTCCATCGTATAAAAGGAATAATTGCAAACAGTATGAAAGTAATGGTCATTTCTACGTTCCGGGCATCCTAGGCCTCACTCTAGGGCGTTCCTCCGCCAGGTCAAACAGTTAGGGCCTAAGAAGTGAACGCCAGAAGCATAAAATACAATATAAATACAACAGCTTTTCCATCGTATAAAACGAATAATTGCTACCAGTGTAAAAGTTATGGTCATTTCTACGTTCCGGGCAACCTAGGCTACACTCTAGGGCGGTGCTCCACCATATCGAATAGCTACGGCCTTAGAAGCCTACGCCTGAAGCATAAAATACAATAAAAATACAACAGCTTTTCCATTGTATAAAATGAACAATTGCAAACAGTGAGAAAGATATGGACATTTCTACGTTCCGGGCAACCTACGCTTCACTCTATGGTGTTGTTCCACCACTTCGAATAGCTACGGCCTCAGAAGTCAACGCCTGAAGCATAAAATACAATAAAAATGCAACAGTCTTTCCATCCTATAACAGGAATAATTGCAACCCGTGTGAAAGTGATGGTCATTTCTACGTTCCGGGCAGCCTAGGCTTCACCCTAGGGCGTTGTTCCACCAGATCGAATAGTTAGGGCCTAACAAGTGAACGCCAGAAGCATAAAATACAATATAACCACAACAGTTTTTCCATCGTATAAAACGAATAATTGCAACCAGTGTGAAAGTAATGGTCATTTCTGCATTCCGATCAACCTAGGCTTCACTCTAGGGCGTTGCACCAACAGATTGAATAGTTAGGGCCTTAGAAGTCAACGCCCGAAGCATAAACTGCAATAAAAATACAACAGTTTTTCCATCGTATAAAACTAATAATTGCAACCAGTGTGAAAGTTATGGTCATTTCTACATTCCGAGCAACCTAGGCTTCACTCTAGGGCGTTGCTCCAACAGATTGAATAGTTAGGGCCTTAGAAGTCAACGCCCGAAGCATAAAATGCAATAAAAATACAACTGTTTTTCCATCGTATAACACGATTAATTGCAACCAGTTTGAAAGCGATGGTCATTTCTACGTTCCGGCAACCTAGGCTTCACTCTAGGGCGTTGCTCCACTAGATCGAATAGTTAGGGCCATAGAAGTCAACGCCAGAAGCATAAAATACGATATAAATACAACAGATTTTCAATCGTATAAAAGGAATAAATGCAAACAGTGTGAAAGTGATGGTCATTTCTACGTTCCGGGCAACCTAGGCTTCACCCTAGGGCGTTGCTCCACCAGATTAAACAGTTAGGGCCTTAGAAGTCAACGCCCGAAGCATAAAATACAAAATAAATAGAACAGTTTTTCCATTGTATAAAACGAATAATTGCTACCAGTGTAAAAGCTATGGTCATTTCTACGTTCCAGGCAACCTAGGCTTCACCCTAGGGCGTTGTTCCACCAGATCGAATAGTTAGGGCCTAAGAAGTGAACGCCAGAAGCATAAAATACAATATAAATACAACAGTTTTTCCATCGTATAAAACGAATAATTGCAACCAGTGTGAAAGTAATGGACATTTCTACGTTCCGGGCAACCTAGGCTTCACCCTAGGGCGTTCTTCCACCAGATCGAATAGTTAGGGCCTAAGAAGTGAACGCCAGAAGCATAAAATACAATATAAATACAACAGCTTTTCCATCGTATAAAACGAATAATTGCTTCCAGTGTAAAAGTTATGGTCATTTCTACGTTCCGGGCAACCTAGGCTTCCCTCTAGGGCGTTGCTCCACCAGATCGAATTGTTAGGGCCAAAGAAGTCAACGCCCGAAGCATAAAATACAAAATAAATACAACAGTTTTTCCATCGTATAAAAGGAATAATTGCAAACAGTGTGAAAGTAATGGTCATTTCTACGTTCCGGGCAACCTAGGCTTCACTCTAGGGCGATGCTCCACCAGATGAAACAGTGAAGGCCTTAGAAGTCAACGCCCGAAGCATAAAATACAAAATAAGTAGAACAGCTTTTCCATCGTATGAAACGAATAATTGCAACCAGTGTAAAAGTTATGGTCATTTCTACTTTCCGGGCAACCTAGATTTCACCCTAGGGCGTTGTTCCACCAGATGCAATAGTTAGGTCCTTAGAAGTCAACGCCAGAAGCATAAAATACGTTATAAATACAACAGCTTTTCCATCGTATAAAAGGAATAATTGCAACCAGTTTGAAAGTGATGGTTATTTCTACGTTCCGGGTAACCTAGGCTTCACTCTAGGGCGTTGCTCCAACAGATTGAATAGTTATTGCCTTAGAAGTCAGCGCCCGAAGTATAATATGCAATAAAAATACAACAGTTTTTCCATCGTATAACAGGATTAATTGCAACCAGTTGGAAGGTGATGGTCATTTCTACGTTCCGGGCAACCTTGGCTTCACCCTAGGGCGTTGTTCCACCAGATCGAATAGTTAGGGCCTAAGAAGTGAACGCCAGAAGCATAAAATACAATATAAATACAACAGCTTTTCCATCGTATAAAAGGAATAATTGCAAACAGTATGAAAGTAATGGTCATTTCTACGTTCCGGGCAACCTAGGCTTCAGTCTAGGGCGTTGCTCCACCAGATCGAATAGTTAGGGACTAACAAGTGAACGCCAGAAGCATAAAATACAATATAAATACAACAGTTTGTCCATCGTATAAATCGAATAATTGCAACCAGTGTGAAAGTAATGGTCATTTCTACGTTCCGGGCAGCCTAGGCTTCACTCTAAGGCGTTGCTCCACTAGATCGAATAGCTACGGCCTTAGAAGTCAACGCCCGAAGCATAAAATGCAATAAAGATGCAAGAGTTTTTCCATCGCATAACAGGAATAATTACCACCAGTGTGAAGGTAATGGTATGGTCTACGTTCCGGGCAACCTAGGCTTCACTCTAGGGCGGTGCTCCACCAGATCAAATAGTTAGGGCCTAAGAAGTCAACGCTGGAATAATAAAATACGATATAAGTACAACAGTTTTTCCATCGTATAAAATGAATGATTGCGAACAGTGTGAAAGTAATGGTCATTTCTGCGTGCCTGGCAACCTACGCGTCACTCTAGGGCGTTGCTGCTCCTAATCTGATAGCTACGGCCTTAGAAGTTAACGCCGGAAGCATAAAATACAATATAAATACAACAGCTTCGCCATCGTATAAAATGAATAATTGCAAACAGTGTGAAGGTAATGGTCATTTCTACATTCCGAGCAACCTAGGATTCACTCTAGGGCGTTGTTCCACCAGACGGAATAGTTAGGGCCTAAGAAGTCAACGCCAGGAGCATAAAAAACGATATAAATACAACAGCTTTTCCATCGTATAAAACGAATAATTGCAACCAGTGTGGAAGTTATGGTCATTTCTACGTTCCGGGCAACCTAGGCTTCACTCTAGGGCGGTGCTCCACCAAATCGAGTAGCTAGGGCCTTAGAAGTGAGCGCCAGAAGCATAAAATACAATAAAGATGCAAAAGCTTTTCCTTCGTATAACAGGAATAACTGCAAACAGTATGAAAGTACTTGTCATTTCTACGTTCCGGGTAACCTAGGTTTCACTCTAGGTCGTTGCTCCACCAGATCGAATAGCTAGGGCCTTAGAAGTCCACGCCTGAAGCATTAAATACAAAATAAATAGAACAGTTTTTCCATTGTATAAAACGAATAATTGCTACCAGTGTGAAAGTTATGGTCATTTCTACGTTCCGCGCAACCTGGGCTTTACTCTAGGGCGTTGTTCCACTAGATGGAATAGTTAGGGCCTAAGAAGTGAACGCCAGAAGCATAAAATGCAATAAAAATACAACAGTCTTACCATCCTATAACAGGAATAATTGCAATCCGTGTGAAAGTGATGGTCATTTGTACGTTCCAGGCAACCTAGGCTTCACTCTAGGGCGTTGCTCCACCAGATCGAATTGTTAGGGCCAAAGAAGTCAACGCCCGAAGCATAATATACAAAATAAATAGAACAGTTTTTCCATCGCATAAAAGGAATAATTGCAAACAGTGTAAAAGTTATGGTCATTTCTGCGTTCCGGGCAACGTAGGCTTCACCCTAGGGCGTTGTTCCACCAGGTCGAATAGTTAGGGCCTAAGAAGTGAACGCCAGAAGCATAAAATACAATATAAATACAACAGTTTTTCCATCGTATAAAACGAATAATTGCAACCAGTGTGAAAGTTATGGTCATTTCTACATTCCGAGCAACCTAGGCTTCACTCTAGGGCGTTGCTCCAACAGATTGAATAGTTAGGGCCTTAGGAGTCAATGCCCGAAGCATAAAATGCAATAAAAATACAACAGTTTTTCCATCGTATAACAGAATTAATTGCAACCAGTTTGAAAGTGATGGTCATTTCTACGTTCCCGGCAACCTAGGCTTCACTCTAGGGCGTTGCTCCACTAGATGGAATAGCTAGGGCCTAAGAAGCCAACACCAGAAGAATAAAATACAAAATAAATACAACAGCCTTTACAACGTATAAAACGAATAATTGCAACCTGTGTGAAGGTTATGGTCATATCTACGTTCCGGGCAACCTAGGCTTCACTGTAGGGCGTTGCTCCACCAGATCGAAGTGTTAGGGCCTAAGAAGTCAACGCCCGAAGCATAAAATACAATATAAATACAACAGTTTTTCCATCGTATAAAACGAATAATTGCGACCATTATGAAACTTATGGTGATTTCTACATTCCGGGCAACCTAGGCTTCACCCTAGGGCGTTGTTCCACCAGATCGAATAGTTAGGGCCTAAGAAGTTAACGCCAGAAGCATAAAATGCAGTAAAAATACAACAGCCTTTCCATCCTATAACAGGAGTAATTGCTACCCGTGTGAAAGTGATGGTCATTTCTACGTTCCAGGCAACCTAGGCTTCCCTCTAGGGCGTTGCTCCACCAGATCGAATTGTTAGGGCCAAAGAAGTCAACGCCCGAAGCATAAAATACAAAATAAATAGAACAGTTTTTCCATCGTATAAAAGGAATAATTGCAAACAGTGTGAAAGTAATGGTCATTTCTACGTTCCGGGCAACCTAGGCTTCACTCTAGGGCGTTGCTCCACCAGATGAAACAGTGAGGGCCTTAGAAGTCAACGCCCGAAGCATAAAATACAAAATAAATAGAACAGTTTTTCCATTGTATAAACCGAATAATTGCTACCAGTGTAAAAGTTATGGTCATTTCTGCTTTCCGGGCAACCTAGGGTTCACCCTAGGGCGTTGTTCCACCAGATGGAATAGTTAGGGCCTAAGAAGTCAACGCCAGAAGCATAAAATACGATATAAATACAACAGCTTTTCCATCGTATAAAACAAATGATTGCAACCAGTTTGATAGTGATGGTCATTTCTACGTACCGGGCAACCTAGGCTTCACTCTAGGGCGTTGCTCCACCAGATCGAATAGTTAGGGCCTTAGAAGTCAACGCCTGAAGCATAAAGTATAAAATAAAGAGAACAGTTTTTCCATCGTATAAAACGAATAATTGCTACCAGTGTAAAAGTTATGGTCATTTCTACTTTCCGGGCAACCTAGATTTCACCCTAGGACGTTGTTCCACCAGATGGAATAGTTAGGGCCTAAGAAGTCAACGCCAGAAGCATAAAACACGATATAAATACAACAGCTTTTCAATCGTATAAAAGGAATAATTGCAAACAGTGTGAAAGTAATGGTCATTTCTACGTTCCGGGCAACCTAGGCTTCACCCTAGGGCGTTGCTTCACCAGATTAAACAGTTAGGGCCTTAGAAGTCAACGCCCGAAGCATAAAATACAAAATAAATAGAACAGTTTTTCCATTGTATAAAACGAATAATTGCTACCAGTGTAAAAGTTATGGTCATTTCTACGTTCCGGGCAACCTAGGCTTCACCCTAGGGCGCTGTTCCACCAGATTGAATAGTTAGGGCCTAAGAAGTGAACGCCAGAAGCATAAAATACAATATAAATACAACAGTTTTTCCATCGTATAAAACGAATAATTGCAACCAGTGTGAAAGTTATGGTTATTTCTACATTCCGAGCAACCTAGGCTTCACTCTAGGGCGTTGTTCCACCAGCTCGAATAGTTAGGGCCTAAGAAGTGAACGCCAGAAGCATTAAATACAATAAAAATACAACAGTTTTTCCATCGTATAACAGGAATAATTGCAACCCGTGTGAAAGTGATGGTCATTTGTACGTTCTGGGCAGCCTAGGCTTCACCCTAGGGCGTTGTTCCACCAGATCGAATAGTTAGGACCTAACAAGTGAACGCCAGAAGCATAAAATACAATATAAATACAACAGTTTTTCCATCGTATAAAACGAATAATTGCAACCAGTGTGAAAATAATGGTCATTTCTACATTCCGAGCAACCTAGGCTTCACTCTAGGGCGTTGTTCCACCAGATCGAATAGTTAGGGCCTAAGAAGTGAACGCCAGAAGCATAAAATACAATATAAATACAACAGCCTTTCCATCGTATAAAAGGAATAATTGCACCCAGTGTGAAAGTAATGGTCACTTCTACGTTCCGGGCAACCTAGGCTTCACTCTAGGGCGTTGCTCCACCAGATCAAACAGTTAGGGACTTAGAAGTCAACGCCCGAAGCATAAAACACAAAATAAATAGAACAGTTTTTCCATGGTATAAAACGAATAATTGCTACCAGTGTAAAAGTTATGGTCATTTCTACGTTCCGTGCAACCTAGGCTTCACTCTAGGGCGGTGCCCCACCATATCGAATAGCTACGGCCTTAGAAGCCTACGCCTGAAGCATAAAATACAATAAAAATACAACGGTCTTTTCATCGTATAACAGGAATAATTGCAACAAGCGTGAAAGTAATGATCATTTCGGCGTTTCGGGCATCCTAGACTTAACTCTGAGGCATTGCTCCACCAGATCGAATAGTTAGGGCCTAAGAAGTCAACGCCAGAAGCATAAAATACAATATAAATACAACAGTTTTTCCATTGTATAAAACGAATAATTGCTACCAGTGTAGAAGTTAAGATCATTTCTTCGTTCCGGGCAACCTACGCTTCACCCTAGGGCGTTGCTCCACTAGATCGAATAGTTAGGGCCATAGAAGTCAACGCCAGAAGCATAAAATACGATATAAATACAACAGCTTTTCAATCGTATAAAAGGAATAATTGCAAACAGTGTGAAAGTAATGGTCATTTCTACGTTCCGGGCAACCTAGGCTTCACCCTAGGGCGTTGCTTCACCAGATTAAACAGTTAGGGCCTTAGAAGTCAACGCCCGAAGCATAAAATACAAAATAAATAGAACAGTTTTTCCATTGTATAAAACGAATAATTGCTACCAGTGTAAAAGTTATGGTCATTTCTACGTTCCGGGCAACCTAGGCTTCACCCTAGGGCGCTGTTCCTCCAGATTGAATAGTTAGGGCCTAAGAAGTGAACGCCAGAAGCATAAAATACAATATAAATACAACAGTTTTTCCATCGTATAAAACGAATAATTGCAACCAGTGTGAAAGTGATGGTCATTTGTACGTTCTGGGCAGCCTAGGCTTCACCCTAGGGCGTTGTTCCACCAGATCGAATAGTTAGGACCTAACAAGTGAACGCCAGAAGCATAAAATACAATATAAATACAACAGTTTTTCCATCGTATAAAACGAATAATTGCAACCAGTGTGAAAGTAATGGTCATTTCTACATTCCGAGCAACCTAGGCTTCACTCTAGGGCGTTGTTCCACCAGATCGAATAGTTAGGGCCTAAGAAGTGAACGCCAGAAGCATAAAATACAATATAAATACAACAGCCTTTCCATCGTATAAAAGGAATAATTGCACCCAGTGTGAAAGTAATGGTCACTTCTACGTTCCGGGCAACCTAGGCTTCACTCTAGGGCGTTGCTCCACCAGATCAAACAGTTAGGGACTTAGAAGTCAACGCCCGAAGCATAAAACACAAAATAAATAGAACAGTTTTTCCATGGTATAAAACGAATAATTGCTACCAGTGTAAAAGTTATGGTCATTTCTACGTTCCGTGCAACCTAGGCTTCACTCTAGGGCGGTGCCCCACCATATCGAATAGCTACGGCCTTAGAAGCCTACGCCTGAAGCATAAAATACAATAAAAATACAACGGTCTTTTCATCGTATAACAGGAATAATTGCAACAAGCGTGAAAGTAATGATCATTTCGGCGTTTCGGGCATCCTAGACTTAACTCTGAGGCATTGCTCCACCAGATCGAATAGTTAGGGCCTAAGAAGTCAACGCCAGAAGCATAAAATACAATATAAATACAACAGTTTTTCCATTGTATAAAACGAATAATTGCTACCAGTGTAGAAGTTAAGATCATTTCTTCGTTCCGGGCAACCTACGCTTCACCCTAGGGCGTTGCTCCACTAGATCGAATAGTTAGGGCCATAGAAGTCAACGCCAGAAGCATAAAATACGATATAAATACAACAGCTTTTCAATCGTATAAAAGGAATAATTGCAAACAGTGTGAAAGTAATGGTCATTTCTACGTTCCGGGCAACCTAGGCTTCACCCTAGGGCGTTGCTTCACCAGATTAAACAGTTAGGGCCTTAGAAGTCAACGCCCGAAGCATAAAATACAAAATAAATAGAACAGTTTTTCCATCGTATAACCGGATTAATTGCAACCAGTTTGAAAGCGATGGTCATTTCTACGTTCCGGCAACCAAGGCTTCACTCTAGGGCGCTGTTCCACCAGATCGAATAGTTAGGTCCTTAGAAGTCAACGCCAGAAGCATAAAATACGATATAAATACAGCAGCTTTTCCAGCGTATAAAAGGGATAATTGCAAACAGTGTGAAAGTAATGGTCATTTCTACGTTCCGGGCAACCTAGGCTTCACTCTACGGCGTTGTTCTACCAGATCGAATAGTTAGGGCCTAAGAAGTCAACAACAGAAGAATAAAATACAAAATAAATACAACAGCCTTTACACCGTATAAAACGAATAATTGCAACCTGTGTGAAGGTTATGGTCATACCTACGTTCCGGGCAACCTAGGCTTCACTGTAGGGCGTTGCTCCACCAGATCGAAGTGTTAGGGCCTAAGAAGTCAACGCCAGAAGCATTAAATACAATATAAATACAACAGTTTTTCCATCGTATAAAACTAATAATTGCAACCAGTGTGAAAGTTATGGTCATTTCTACATTCCGAGCAACCTAGGCTTCACTCTAGGGCGTTGCTCCAACAGATTGAATAGTTAGGGCCTTAGAAGTCAACGCCCGAAGCATAAAATGCAATAAAAATACAACTGTTTTTCCATCGTATAACAGGATTAATTGCAACCAGTTTGAAAGCGATGGTCATTTCTACGTTCCGGCAACCTAGGCTTCACTCTAGGGCGCTGGTCCACCAGATCGAATAGTTAGGGCCTAAGAAGTGAACGCCAGAAGCATAAAATACAATATAAATACCGCAGTTTTTCCATCGTATAAAACGAATAATTGCAACCAGTGTGAAAGTTATGGTTATTTCTACATTCCGAGCAACCTAGGCTTCACTCTAGGGCGTTGTTCCACCAGCTCGAATAGTTAGGGCCTAAGAAGTGAACGCCAGAAGCATTAAATACAATAAAAATACAACAGTTTTTCCATCGTATAACAGGAATAATTGCAACCCGTGTGAAAGTGATGGTCATTTGTACGTTCTGGGCAGCCTAGGCTTCACCCTAGGGCGTTGTTCCACCAGATCGAATAGTTAGGACCTAACAAGTGAACGCCAGAAGCATAAAATACAATATAAATACAACAGTTTTTCCATCGTATAAAACGAATAATTGCAACCAGTGTGAAAGTAATGGTCATTTCTACATTCCGAGCAACCTAGGCTTCACTCTAGGGCGTTGTTCCACCAGATCGAATAGTTAGGGCCTAAGAAGTGAACGCCAGAAGCATAAAATACAATATAAATACAACAGCCTTTCCATCGTATAAAAGGAATAATTGCACCCAGTGTGAAAGTAATGGTCACTTCTACGTTCCGGGCAACCTAGGCTTCACTCTAGGGCGTTGCTCCACCAGATCAAACAGTTAGGGACTTAGAAGTCAACGCCCGAAGCATAAAACACAAAATAAATAGAACAGTTTTTCCATGGTATAAAACGAATAATTGCTACCAGTGTAAAAGTTATGGTCATTTCTACGTTCCGTGCAACCTAGGCTTCACTCTAGGGCGGTGCCCCACCATATCGAATAGCTACGGCCTTAGAAGCCTACGCCTGAAGCATAAAATACAGTAAAAATACAACGGTCTTTTCATCGTATAACAGGAATAATTGCAACAAGCGTGAAAGTAATGATCATTTCGGCGTTTCGGGCATCCTAGACTTAACTCTGAGGCATTGCTCCACCAGATCGAATAGTTAGGGCCTAAGAAGTCAACGCCAGAAGCATAAAATACAATATAAATACAACAGTTTTTCCATCGTATAAAACGAATAATTGCAACCAGTGTGAAAGTTATGGTTATTTCTACATTCCGAGCAACCTAGGCTTCACTCTAGGGCGTTGTTCCACCAGCCCGAATAGTTAGGGCCTAAGAAGTGAACGCCAGAAGCATTAAATACAATAAAAATACAACAGTTTTTCCATCGTATAACAGGAATAATTGCAACCCGTGTGAAAGTGATGGTCATTTGTACGTTCTGGGCAGCCTAGGCTTCACCCTAGGGCGTTGTTCCACCAGATCGAATAGTTAGGACCTAACAAGTGAACGCCAGAAGCATAAAATACAATATAAATACAACAGTTTTTCCATCGTATAAAACGAATAATTGCAACCAGTGTGAAAGTAATGGTCATTTCTACATTCCGAGCAACCTAGGCTTCACTCTAGGGCGTTGTTCCACCAGATCGAATAGTTAGGGCCTAAGAAGTGAACGCCAGAAGCATAAAATACAATATAAATACAACAGCCTTTCCATCGTATAAAAGGAATAATTGCACCCAGTGTGAAAGTAATGGTCACTTCTACGTTCCGGGCAACCTAGGCTTCACTCTAGGGCGTTGCTCCACCAGATCAAACAGTTAGGGACTTAGAAGTCAACGCCCGAAGCATAAAACACAAAATAAATAGAACAGTTTTTCCATGGTATAAAACGAATAATTGCTACCAGTGTAAAAGTTATGGTCATTTCTACGTTCCGTGCAACCTAGGCTTCACTCTAGGGCGGTGCCCCACCATATCGAATAGCTACGGCCTTAGAAGCCTACGCCTGAAGCATAAAATACAATAAAAATACAACGGTCTTTTCATCGTATAACAGGAATAATTGCAACAAGCGTGAAAGTAATGATCATTTCGGCGTTTCGGGCATCCTAGACTTAACTCTGAGGCATTGCTCCACCAGATCGAATAGTTAGGGCCTAAGAAGTCAACGCCAGAAGCATAAAATACAATATAAATACAACAGTTTTTCCATTGTATAAAACGAATAATTGCTACCAGTGTAGAAGTTAAGATCATTTCTTCGTTCCGGGCAACCTACGCTTCACCCTAGGGCGTTGCTCCACTAGATCGAATAGTTAGGGCCATAGAAGTCAACGCCAGAAGCATAAAATACGATATAAATACAACAGCTTTTCAATCGTATAAAAGGAATAATTGCAAACAGTGTGAAAGTAATGGTGATTTCTACGTTCCGGGCAACCTAGGCTTCACCCTAGGGCGTTGCTCCACCAGATTAAACAGTTAGGGCCTTAGAAGTCAACGCCCGAAGCATAAAATACAAAATAAATAGAACAGTTTTTCCATCGTATAACAGGATTAATTGCAACCAGTTTGAAAGCGATGGTCATTTCTACGTTCCGGCAACCTAGGCTTCACTCTAGGGCGCTGTTCCACCAGATCGAATAGTTAGGGCCTAAGAAGTGAACGCCAGAAGCATAAAATACAATATAAATACAGCAGCTTTTCCAGCGTATAAAAGGGATAATTGCAAACAGTGTGAAAGTAATGGTCATTTCTACGTTCCGGGCAACCTAGGCTTCACTCTACGGCGTTGTTCTACCAGATCGAATAGTTAGGGCCTAAGAAGTCAACAACAGAAGAATAAAATACAAAATAAATACAACAGCCTTTACACCGTATAAAACGAATAATTGCAACCTGTGTGAAGGTTATGGTCATACCTACGTTCCGGGCAACCTAGGCTTCACTGTAGGGCGTTGCTCCACCAGATCGAAGTGTTAGGGCCTAAGAAGTCAACGCCAGAAGCATTAAATACAATATAAATACAACAGTTTTTCCATCGTATAAAACTAATAATTGCAACCAGTGTGAAAGTTATGGTCATTTCTACATTCCGAGCAACCTAGGCTTCACTCTAGGGCGTTGCTCCAACAGATTGAATAGTTAGGGCCTTAGAAGTCAACGCCCGAAGCATAAAATGCAATAAAAATACAACTGTTTTTCCATCGTATAACAGGATTAATTGCAACCAGTTTGAAAGCGATGGTCATTTCTACGTTCCGGCAACCTAGGCTTCACTCTAGGGCGCTGTTCCACCAGATCGAATAGTTAGGGCCTAAGAAGTGAACGCCAGAAGCATAAAATACAATATAAATACAACAGTTTTTCCATCGTATAAAACGAATAATTGCAACCAGTGTGAAAGTTATGGTTATTTCTACATTCCGAGCAACCTAGGCTTCGCTCTAGGGCGTTGTTCCACCAGCTCGAATAGTTAGGGCCTAAGAAGTGAACGCCAGAAGCATTAAATACAATAAAAATACAACAGTTTTTCCATCGTATAACAGGAATAATTGCAACCCGTGTGAAAGTGATGGTCATTTGTACGTTCTGGGCAGCCTAGGCTTCACCCTAGGGCGTTGTTCCACCAGATCGAATAGTTAGGACCTAACAAGTGAACGCCAGAAGCATAAAATACAATATAAATACAACAGTTTTTCCATCGTATAAAAGGAATAATTGCACCCAGTGTGAAAGTAATGGTCACTTCTACGTTCCGGGCAACCTAGGCTTCACTCTAGGGCGTTGTTCCACCAGATCGAATAGTCAGGGCCTAAGAAGTGAACGCCAGAAGCATAAAATACAATATAAATACAACAGCCTTTCCATCGTATAAAAGGAATAATTGCACCCAGTGTGAAAGTAATGGTCACTTCTACGTTCCGGGCAACCTAGGCTTCACTCTAGGGCGTTGCTCCACCAGATCAAACAGTTAGGGACTTAGAAGTCAACGCCCGATGCATAAAACACAAAATAAATAGAACAGTTTTTCCATGGTATAAAACGAATAATTGCTACCAGTGTAAAAGTTATGGTCATTTCTACGTTCCGTGCAACCTAGGCTTCACTCTAGGGCGGTGCCCCACCATATCGAATAGCTACGGCCTTAGAAGCCTACGCCTGAAGCATAAAATACAATAAAAATACAACGGTCTTTTCATCGTATAACAGGAATAATTGCAACAAGCGTGAAAGTAATGATCATTTCGGCGTTTCGGGCATCCTAGACTTAACTCTGAGGCATTGCTCCACCAGATCGAATAGTTAGGGCCTAAGAAGTCAACGCCAGAAGCATAAAATACAATATAAATACAACAGTTTTTCCATTGTATAAAACGAATAATTGCTACCAGTGTAGAAGTTAAGATCATTTCTTCGTTCCGGGCAACCTACGCTTCACCCTAGGGCGTTGCTCCACTAGATCGAATAGTTAGGGCCATAGAAGTCAACGCCAGAAGCATAAAATACGATATAAATACAACAGCTTTTCAATCGTATAAAAGGAATAATTGCAAACAGTGTGAAAGTAATGATCATTTCTACGTTCCGGGCAACCTAGGCTTCACCCTAGGGCGTTGCTCCACCAGATTAAACAGTTAGGGCCTTAGAAGTCAACGCCCGAAGCATAAAATACAAAATAAATAGAACAGTTTTTCCATTGTATAAAACGAATAATTGCTACCAGTGTAAAAGTTATGGTCATTTCTACGTTCCAGGCAACCTAGGCTTCACTCTAGGGCGTTGCTCCACCAGATCGAATAGTTAGGTCCTTAGAAGTCAACGCCAGAAGCATAAAATACGATATAAATACAGCAGCTTTTCCAGCGTATAAAAGGGATAATTGCAAACAGTGTGAAAGTAATGGTCATTTCTACGTTCCGGGCAACCTAGGCTTCACTCTACGGCGTTGTTCTACCAGATCGAATAGTTAGGGCCTAAGAAGTCAACAACAGAAGAATAAAATACAAAATAAATACAACAGCCTTTACACCGTATAAAACGAATAATTGCAACCTGTGTGAAGGTTATGGTCATACCTACGTTCCGGGCAACCTAGGCTTCACTGTAGGGCGTTGCTCCACCAGATCGAAGTGTTAGGGCCTAAGAAGTCAACGCCAGAAGCATTAAATACAATATAAATACAACAGTTTTTCCATCGTATAAAACTAATAATTGCAACCAGTGTGAAAGTTATGGTCATTTCTACATTCCGAGCAACCTAGGCTTCACTCTAGGGCGTTGCTCCAACAGATTGAATAGTTAGGGCCTTAGAAGTCAACGCCCGAAGCATAAAATGCAATAAAAATACAACTGTTTTTCCATCGTATAACAGGATTAATTGCAACCAGTTTGAAAGCGATGGTCATTTCTACGTTCCGGCAACCTAGGCTTCACTCTAGGGCGCTGTTCCACCAGATCGAATAGTTAGGGCCTAAGAAGTGAACGCCAGAAGCATAAAATACAATATAAATACAGCAGTTTTTCCATCGTATAAAACGAATAATTGCAACCAGTGTGAAAGTTATGGTTATTTCTACATTCCGAGCAACCTAGGCTTCACTCTAGGGCGTTGTTCCACCAGCTCGAATAGTTAGGGCCTAAGAAGTGAACGCCAGAAGCATTAAATACAATAAAAATACAACAGTTTTTCCATCGTATGACAGGAATAATTGCAACCCGTGTGAAAGTGATGGTCATTTGTACGTTCTGGGCAGCCTAGGCTTCACCCTAGGGCGTTGTTCCACCAGATCGAATAGTTAGGACCTAACAAGTGAACGCCAGAAGCATAAAATACAATATAAATACAACAGTTTTTCCATCGTATAAAACGAATAATTGTAACCAGTGTGAAAGTAATGGTCATTTCTACATTCCGAGCAACCTAGGCTTCACTCTAGGGCGTTGTTCCACCAGATCGAATAGTTAGGGCCTAAGAAGTGAACGCCAGAAGCATAAAATACAATATAAATACAACAGCCTTTCCATCGTATAAAAGGAATAATTGCACCCAGTGTGAAAGTAATGGTCACTTCTACGTTCCGGGCAACCTAGGCTTCACTCTAGGGCGTTGCTCCACCAGATCAAACAGTTAGGGACTTAGAAGTCAACGCCCGAAGCATAAAACACAAAATAAATAGAACAGTTTTTCCATGGTATAAAACGAATAATTGCTACCAGTGTAAAAGTTATGGTCATTTCTACGTTCCGTGCAACCTAGGCTTCACTCTAGGGCGGTGCCCCACCATATCGAATAGCTACGGCCTTAGAAGCCTACGCCTGAAGCATAAAATACAATAAAAATACAACGGTCTTTTCATCGTATAACAGGAATAATTGCAACAAGCGTGAAAGTAATGATCATTTCGGCGTTTCGGGCATCCTAGACTTAACTCTGAGGCATTGCTCCACCAGATCGAATAGTTAGGGCCTAAGAAGTCAACGCCAGGAGCATAAAATACAATATAAATACAACAGTTTTTCCATTGTATAAAACGAATAATTGCTACCAGTGTAGAAGTTAAGATCATTTCTTCGTTCCGGGCAACCTACGCTTCACCCTAGGGCGTTGCTCCACTAGATCGAATAGTTAGGGCCATAGAAGTCAACGCCAGAAGCATAAAATACGATATAAATACAATAGCTTTTCAATCGTATAAAAGGAATAATTGCAAACAGTGTGAAGGTAATGGTCATTTCTACGTTCCGGGCAACCTAGGCTTCACTCTACGGCGTTGTTCTACCAGATCGAATAGTTAGGGCCTAAGAAGTCAACAACAGAAGAATAAAATACAAAATAAATACAACAGCCTTTACACCGTATAAAACGAATAATTGCAACCTGTGTGAAGGTTATGGTCATACCTACGTTCCGGGCAACCTAGGCTTCACTGTAGGGCGTTGCTCCACCAGATCGAAGTGTTAGGGCCTAAGAAGTCAACGCCAGAAGCATTAAATACAATATAAATACAACAGTTTTTCCATCGTATAAAACTAATAATTGCAACCAGTGTGAAAGTTATGGTCATTTCTACATTCCGAGCAACCTAGGCTTCACTCTAGGGCGTTGCTCCAACACATTGAATAGTTAGGGCCTTAGAAGTCAACGCCCGAAGCATAAAATGCAATAAAAATACAACTGTTTTTCCATCGTATAACAGGATTAATTGCAACCAGTTTGAAAGCGATTGTCATTTCTACGTTCCGGCAACCTAGGCTTCACTCTAGGGCGTTGCTCCACCAGATCGAAGTGTTAGGGCCTAAGAAGTCAACGCCAGAAGCATTAAATACAATATAAATACAACAGTTTTTCCATCGTATAAAACTAATAATTGCAACCAGTGTGAAAGTTATGGTCATTTCTACATTCCGAGCAACCTAGGCTTCACTCTAGGGCGTTGCTCCAACAGATTGAATAGTTAGGGCCTTAGAAGTCAACGCCCGAAGCATAAAATGCAATAAAAATACAACTGTTTTTCCATCGTATAACAGGATTAATTGCAACCAGTTTGAAAGCGATGGTCATTTCTACGTTCCGGCAACCTAGGCTTCACTCTAGGGCGTTGCTCCACTAGGTCGAATAGTTAGGGCCATAGAAGTCAACGCCAGAAGCATAAAATACGATATAAATACAACAGCTTTTCAATCGTATAAAAGGAATAAATGCAAACAGTGTGAAAGTGATGGTCATTTCTACGTTCCGGGCAACCTAGGCTTCACCCTAGGGCGTTGCTCCACCAGATTAAACAGTTAGGGCCTTAGAAGTCAACGCCCGAAGCATAAAATACAAAATAAATAGAACAGTTTTTCCATTGTATAAAACGAATAATTGTTACCAGTGTAAAAGCTATGGTCATTTCTACGTTCCAGGCAACCTAGGCTTCACCCTAGGGCGTTGTTCCACCAGATCGAATAGTTAGGGCCTAAGAAGTGAACGCCAGAAGCATAAAATACAATATAAATACAACAGTTTTTCCATCGTATAAAACGAATAATTGCAACCAGTGTGAAAGTAATGGACATTTCTACATTCCGAGCAACATAGGCTTCACTCTAGGGCGTTGCACCAACAGATTGAATAGCTAGGGCCTTAGAAGTCAACGCCAGAAGCATAAAATACGATATAAATACAACAGCTTTTCCATCCTATAACAGGAATAATTGCAACCCGTGTGAGAGTGATGGTCATTTCTACGTTCCGGGCAACTTAGGCTTCACCCTAGGGCGTTGTTCCACCAGATCGAATAGTTAGGGACTAACAAGTGAACGCCAGAAGCATAAAATACAATATAAATACAACAGTTTGTCCATCGTATAAAGCGAATAATTGCAACCAGTGTGAAAGTAATGGTCATTTCTACGTTCCGGGCAGCCTAGGCTTCACTGTAAGGCGTTGCTCCACTAGATCGAATAGCTAGGGCCTTAGAAGTCGACGCCAGAAGCATAAAATACGATATAAATACAACAGCTTTTCCATCGTATAAAAGGAATAATTCCAAACAGTGTGAAAGTAATGGTCATTTCTACGTTCCGGGCAACCTAGGCTTCACTCTAGGGCGTTGCTCCACCAGATCAAACAGTTAGGGCCTTAGAAGTCAACGCCCGAAGCATAAAACACAAAATAAATAGAACAGTTTTTCCATGGTATAAAACGAATAATTGCTACCAGTGTAAAAGTTATGGTCATTTCTACGTTCCGTGCAACCTAGGCGTCACTCTAGGGCGGTGCTCCACCATATCGAATAGCTACGGCCTTAGAAGCCTACGCCTGAAGCATAAAATACAATAAAAATACAACAGCTTTTCAATCGCATAAAAGGAATAATTGCAAACAGTGTGAAAGTAATGGTCATTTCTACGTTCCGGGCAACCTAGGCTTCACCCTAGGGCGTTGCTCCACCAGATTAAACAGTTAGGGCCTTAGAAGTCAACGCCCGAAGCATAAAATACAAAATAAATAGAACAGTTTTTCCATTGTATAAAACGAATGATTGCTACCAGTGTAAAAGTTATGGTCATTTCTACGTTCCGGGCAACCTAGGCTTCACCCTAGGGCGCTGTTCCACCAGATCGAATAGTTAGGGCCTAAGAAGTGAACGCCAGAAGCATAAAATACAATATAAATACAACAGTTTTTCCATCGTATAAAACGAATAATTGCAACCAGTGTGAAAGTTATGGTTATTTCTACATTCCGAGCAACCTAGGCTTCACTCTAGGGCGTTGTTCCACCAGCTCGAATAGTTAGGGCCTAAGAAGTGAACGCCAGAAGCATTAAATACAATAAAAATACAACAGTTTTTCCATCGTATAACAGGAATAATTGCAACCCGTGTGAAAGTGATGGTCATTTGTACGTTCTGGGCAGCCTAGGCTTCACCCTAGGGCGTTGTTCCACCAGATCGAATAGTTAGGACCTAACAAGTGAACGCCAGAAGCATAAAATACAATATAAATACAACAGTTTTTCCATTGTATAAAACGAATAATTGCTACCAGTGTAGAAGTTAAGTTCATTTCTTCGTTCCGGGCAACCTACGCTTCACCCTAGGGCGTTGCTCCACTAGATCGAATAGTTAGGGCCTTAGAAGTCAACGCCAGAAGCATAAAATACGATATAAATACAACAGCTTTTCCATCCTATAACAGGAATAATTGCAACCCGTGTGAGAGTGATGGTCATTTCTACGTTCCGGGCAACCTAGGCTTCACCCTAGGGCGTTGTTCCACCAGATCGAATAGTTAGGGACTAACAAGTGAACGCCAGAAGCATAAAATACAATATAAATACAACAGTTTGTCCATCGTATAAATCGAATAATTGCAACCAGTGTGAAAGTAATGGTCATTTCTACGTTCCGGGCAGCCTAGGCTTCACTCTAAGGCGTTGCTCCACTAGATCGAATAGCTACGGCCTTAGAAGCCTACGCCTGAAGCATAAAATACAATAAAAATACAACGGTCTTTTCATCGTATAACAGGAATAATTGCAACAAGCGTGAAAGTAATGATCATTTCGGCGTTTCGGGCATCCTAGACTTAACTCTGAGGCATTGCTCCACCAGATCGAATAGTTAGGGCCTAAGAAGTCAACGCCAGAAGCATAAAATACGATATAAATACAACAGCTTTTCAATCGCATAAAAGGAATAATAGCAAACAGTGTGAAAGTAATGGCCATTTCTACGTTCCGGGCAACCTAGGCTTCACCCTAGGGCGTTGCTCCACCAGATTAAACAGTTAGGGCCTTAGAAGTCAACGCCCGAAGCATAAAATACAAAATAAATAGAACAGTTTTTCCATTGTATAAAACGAATAATTGCTACCAGTGTAAAAGTTATGGTCATTTCTACGTTCCAGGCAACCTAGGCTTCACCCTAGGGCGTTGTTCCACCAGATCGAATAGTTAGGGCCTAAGAAGTGAACGCCAGAAGCATAAAATACAATATAAATACAACAGTTTTTCCATCGTATAAAACGAATAATTGCAACCAGTGTGAAAGTTATGGTTATTTCTACATTTCGAGCAACCTAGGCTTCACTCTAGGGCGTTGTTCCACCAGCTCGAATAGTTAGGGCCTAAGATGTGAACGCCAGAAGCATTAAATACAATAAAAATACAACAGTTTTTCCATCGTATAACAGGAATAATAGCAACCCGTGTGAAAGTGATGGTCATTTCTACGTTCCGGGCAGCCTAGGCTTCACCCTAGGGCGTTGTTGCACCAGATCGAATAGTTAGGACCTAACAAGTGAACGCCAGAAGCATAAAATACAATATAAATACAACAGCTTTACCATCGTATAAAACGAGTAATTGCAACCAGTGTGAAAGTTATGGTCATTTCTACATTCCGAGCAACCTAGGCTTCACTCTAGGGCGTTGCTCCACCAGATCGAATAGTTAGGTCCTTAGAAGTCAACGCCAGAAGCATAAAATACGATATAAATACAGCAGCTTTTCCAGCGTATAAAAGGGATAATTGCAAACAGTGTGAAAGTAATGGTCATTTCTACGTTCCGGGCAACCTAGGCTTCACTCTACGGCGTTGTCCAACCAGATCGAATAGTTAGGGCCTATGAAGTCAACAACAGAAGAATAAAATACAAAATAAATACAACAGCCTTTACGCCGTATAAAACGAATAATTGCAACCTGTGTGAAGGTTATGGTCATACCTACGTTCCGGGCAACCTAGGCTTCACTGTAGGGCGTTGCTCCACCAGATCGAAGTGTTAGGGCCTAAGAAGTCAACGCCAGAAGCATTAAATACAATATAAATACAACAGTTTTTCCATCGTATAAAACTAATAATTGCAACCAGTGTGAAAGTTATGGTCATTTCTACATTCCGAGCAACCTAGGCTTCACTCTAGGGCGTTGCTCCAACAGATTGAATAGTTAGGGCCTTAGAAGTCAACGCCCGAAGCATAAAATGCAATAAAAATACAACTGTTTTTCCATCGTATAACAGGATTAATTGCAACCAGTTTGAAAGCGATGGTCATTTCTACGTTCCGGCAACCTAGGCTTCACTCTAGGGCGTTGCTCCACTAGATCGAATAGTTGGGGCCATAGAAGTCAACGCCAGAAGCATAAAATGCGATATAAATACAACAGCTTTTCAATCGTATAAAAGGAATAAATGCAAACAGTGTGAAAGTGATGGTCATTTCTACGTTCCGGGCAACCTAGGCTTCACCCTAGGGCGTTGCTCCACCAGATTAAACAGTTAGGGCCTTAGAAGTCAACGCCCGAAGCATAAAATACAAAATAAATAGAACAGTTTTTCCATTGTATAAAACGAATAATTGTTACCAGTGTAAAAGCTATGGTCATTTCTACGTTCCAGGCAACCTAGGCTTCACCCTAGGGCGTTGTTCCACCAGATCGAATAGTTAGGGCCTAAGAAGTGAACGCCAGAAGCATAAAATACAATATAAATACAACAGTTTTTCCATCGTATAAAACGAATAATTGCAACCAGTGTGAAAGTAATGGACATTTCTACATTCCGAGCAACATAGGCTTCACTCTAGGGCGTTGCACCAACAGATTGAATAGCTAGGGCCTTAGAAGTCAACGCCAGAAGCATAAAATACGATATAAATACAACAGCTTTTCCATCCTATAACAGGAATAATTGCAACCCGTGCGAGAGTGATGGTCATTTCTACGTTCCGGGCAACTTAGGCTTCACCCTAGGGCGTTGTTCCACCACATCGAATAGTTAGGGACTAACAAGTGAACGCCAGAAGCATAAAATACAATATAAATACAACAGTTTGTCCATCGTATAAAGCGAATAATTGCAACCAGTGTGAAAGTAATGGTCATTTCTACGTTCCGGGCAGCCTAGGCTTCACTGTAAGGCGTTGCTCCACTAGATCGAATAGCTAGGGCCTTAGAAGTCGACGCCAGAAGCATAAAATACGATATAAATACAACAGCTTTTCCATCGTATAAAAGGAATAATTGCAAACAGTGTGAAAGTAATGGTCATTTCTACGTTCCGGGCAACCTAGGCTTCACTCTAGGGCGTTGCTCCACCAGATCAAACAGTTAGGGCCTTAGGAGTCAACGCCCGAAGCATAAAACACAAAATAAATAGAACAGTTTTTCCATGGTATAAAACGAATAATTGCTACCAGTGTAAAAGTTATGGTCATTTCTACGTTCCGTGCAACCTAGGCTTCACTCTAGGGCGGTGCTCCACCATATCGAATAGCTACGGCCTTAGAAGCCTACGCCTGAAGCATAAAATACAATAAAAATACAACAGCTTTTCAATCGCATAAAAGGAATAATTGCAAACAGTGTGAAAGTAATGGTCATTTCTACGTTCCGGGCAACCTAGGCTTCACCCTAGGGCGTTGCTCCACCAGATTAAACAGTTAGGGCCTTAGAAGTCAACGCCCGAAGCATAAAATACAAAATAAATAGAACAGTTTTTCCATTGTATAAAACGAATAATTGCTACCAGTGTAAAAGTTATGGTCATTTCTACGTTCCAGGCAACCTAGGCTTCACCCTAGGGCGTTGTTCCACCAGATCGAATAGTTAGGGCCTAAGAAGTGAACGCCAGAAGCATAAAATACAATATAAATACAACAGTTTTTCCATCGTATAAAACGAATAATTGCAACCAGTGTGAAAGTTATGGTTATTTCTACATTCCGAGCAACCTAGGCTTCACTCTAGGGCGTTGTTCCACCAGCTCGAATAGTTAGGGCCTAAGAACTGAACGCCAGAAGCATTAAATACAATAAAAATACAACAGTTTTTCCATCGTGTAACAGGAATAATTGCAACCCGTGTGAAAGTGATGGTCATTTCTACGTTCCGGGCAGCCTAGACTTCACCCTAGGGCGTTGTTCCACCAGATCGAATAGTTAGGGCCTAACAAGTGAACGCCAGAAGCATAAAATACAATATAAATACAACAGTTTTTCCATCGTATAACAGGATTAATTGCAACCAGTTTGAAAGCGATGGTCATTTCTACGTTCCGGGCAACCTAGGCTTCACCCTAGGGCGTTGCTCCACCAGATTAAACAGTTAGGGCCTTAGAAGTCAACGCCCGAAGCATAAAATACAAAATAAATAGAACAGTTTTTCCATTGTATAAAACGAATAATTGCAACAAGCGTGAAAGTAATGATCATTTCGGCGTTTCGGGCATCCTAGACTTAACTCTGAGGCATTGCTCCACCAGATCGAATAGTTAGGGCCTAAGAAGTCAACGCCAGAAGCATAAAATACAATATAAATACAACAGTTTTTCTATTGTATAAAACGAATAATTGCTACCAGTGTAGAAGTTATGATCATTTCTTCGTTCCGGGCAACCTAGGCTTCACCCTAGGGCGTTGTTCCACCAAATCGAAAAGTTAGGGCCTAGGAAGTGAACGCCAGAACCATAAAATACAATATAAATACAACAGTTTTTCCATCGTATAAAACGAATAATTGCAACCAGTGTGAAAGTTATGGTCATTTCTACATTCCGAGCAACCTAGGCTTCACTCTAGGGTGTTGCTCCAACAGATTGAATAGTTAGGGCCTTAGAAGTCAACGCCCGAAGCATAAAATACAGAATGAATAGAACAGTTTTTCCATCGTATAAAACGAATAATTGCAACCAGTGTGAAAGTTATGGTTATTTCTACATTTCGAGCAACCTAGGCTTCACTCTAGGGCGTTGTTCCACCAGCTCGAATAGTTAGGGCCTAAGATGTGAACGCCAGAAGCATTAAATACAATAAAAATACAACAGTTTTTCCATCGTATAACAGGAATAATAGCAACCCGTGTGAAAGTGATGGTCATTTCTACGTTCCGGGCAGCCTAGGCTTCACCCTAGGGCGTTGTTCCACCAGATCGAATAGTTAGGACCTAACAAGTGAACGCCAGAAGCATAAAATACAATATAAATACAACAGCTTTTCCATCGTATAAAACGAGTAATTGCAACCAGTGTGAAAGTTATGGTCATTTCTACATTCCGAGCAACCTAGGCTTCACTCTAGGGCGTTGCTCCACCAGATCGAATAGTTAGGTCCTTAGAAGTCAACGCCAGAAGCATAAAATACGATATAAATACAGCAGCTTTTCCAGCGTATAAAAGGGATAATTGCAAACAGTGTGAAAGTAATGGTCATTTCTACGTTCCGGGCAACCTAGGCTTCACTCTACGGCGTTGTCCAACCAGATCGAATAGTTAGGGCCTATGAAGTCAACAACAGAAGAATAAAATACAAAATAAATACAACAGCCTTTACGCCGTATAAAACGAATAATTGCAACCTGTGTGAAGCTTATGGTCATACCTACGTTCCGGGCAACCTAGGCTTCACTGTAGGGCGTTGCTCCACCAGATCGAAGTGTTAGGGCCTAAGAAGTCAACGCCAGAAGCATTAAATACAATATAAATACAACAGTTTTTCCATCGTATAAAACTAATAATTGCAACCAGTGTGAAAGTTATGGTCATTTCTACATTCCGAGCAACCTAGGCTTCACTCTAGGGCGTTGCTCCAACAGATTGAATAGTTAGGGCCTTAGAAGTCAACGCCCGAAGCATAAAATGCAATAAAAATACAACTGTTTTTCCATCGTATAACAGGATTAATTGCAACCAGTTTGAAAGCGATGGTCATTTCTACGTTCCGGCAACCTAGGCTTCACTCTAGGGCGTTGCTCCACTAGATCGAATAGTTGGGGCCATAGAAGTCAACGCCAGAAGCATAAAATGCGATATAAATACAACAGCTTTTCAATCGTATAAAAGGAATAAATGCAAACAGTGTGAAAGTGATGGTCATTTCTACGTTCCGGGCAACCTAGGCTTCACCCTAGGGCGTTGCTCCACCAGATTAAACAGTTAGGGCCTTAGAAGTCAACGCCCGAAGCATAAAATACAAAATAAATAGAACAGTTTTTCCATTGTATAAAACGAATAATTGTTACCAGTGTAAAAGCTATGGTCATTTCTACGTTCCAGGCAACCTAGGCTTCACCCTAGGGCGTTGTTCCACCAGATCGAATAGTTAGGGCCTAAGAAGTGAACGCCAGAAGCATAAAATACAATATAAATACAACAGTTTTTCCATCGTATAAAACGAATAATTGCAACCAGTGTGAAAGTAATGGACATTTCTACATTCCGAGCAACATAGGCTTCACTCTAGGGCGTTGCACCAACAGATTGAATAGCTAGGGCCTTAGAAGTCAACGCCAGAAGCATAAAATACGATATAAATACAACAGCTTTTCCATCCTATAACAGGAATAATTGCAACCCGTGTGAGAGTGATGGTCATTTCTACGTTCCGGGCAACTTAGGCTTCACCCTAGGGCGTTGTTCCACCACATCGAATAGTTAGGGACTAACAAGTGAACGCCAGAAGCATAAAATACAATATAAATACAACAGTTTGTCCATCGTATAAAGCGAATAATTGCAACCAGTGTGAAAGTAATGGTCATTTCTACGTTCCGGGCAGCCTAGGCTTCACTGTAAGGCGTTGCTCCACTAGATCGAATAGCTAGGGCCTTAGAAGTCGACGCCAGAAGCATAAAATACGATATAAATACAACAGCTTTTCCATCGTATAAAAGGAATAATTGCAAACAGTGTGAAAGTAATGGTCATTTCTACGTTCCGGGCAACCTAGGCTTCACTCTAGGGCGTTGCTCCACCAGATCAAACAGTTAGGGCCTTAGAAGTCAACGCCCGAAGCATAAAACACAAAATAAATAGAACAGTTTTTCCATGGTATAAAACGAATAATTGCTACCAGTGTAAAAGTTATGGTCATTTCTACGTTCCGTGCAACCTAGGCTTCACTCTAGGGCGGTGCTCCACCATATCGAATAGCTACGGCCTTAGAAGCCTACGCCTGAAGCATAAAATACAATAAAAATACAACAGCTTTTCAATCGCATAAAAGGAATAATTGCAAACAGTGTGAAAGTAATGGTCATTTCTACGTTCCGGGCAACCTAGGCTTCACCCTAGGGCGTTGCTCCACCAGATTAAACAGTTAGGGCCTTAGAAGTCAACGCCCGAAGCATAAAATACAAAATAAATAGAACAGTTTTTCCATTGTATAAAACGAATAATTGCTACCAGTGTAAAAGTTATGGTCATTTCTACGTTCCAGGCAACCTAGGCTTCACCCTAGGGCGTTGTTCCACCAGATCGAATAGTTAGGGCCTAAGAAGTGAACGCCAGAAGCATAAAATACAATATAAATACAACAGTTTTTCCATCGTATAAAACGAATAATTGCAACCAGTGTGAAAGTTATGGTTATTTCTACATTCCGAGCAACCTAGGCTTCACTCTAGGGCGTTGTTCCACCAGCTCGAATAGTTAGGGCCTAAGAAGTGAACGCCAGAAGCATTAAATACAATAAAAATACAACAGTTTTTCCATCGTGTAACAGGAATAATTGCAACCCGTGTGAAAGTGATGGTCATTTCTACGTTCCGGGCAGCCTAGACTTCACCCTAGGGCGTTGTTCCACCAGATCGAATAGTTAGGGCCTAACAAGTGAACGCCAGAAGCATAAAATACAATATAAATACAACAGTTTTTCCATCGTATAACAGGATTAATTGCAACCAGTTTGAAAGCGATGGTCATTTCTACGTTCCGGGCAACCTAGGCTTCACCCTAGGGCGTTGCTCCACCAGATTAAACAGTTAGGGCCTTAGAAGTCAACGCCCGAAGCATAAAATACAAAATAAATAGAACAGTTTTTCCATTGTATAAAACGAATAATTGCAACAAGCGTGAAAGTAATGATCATTTCGGCGTTTCGGGCATCCTAGACTTAACTCTGAGGCATTGCTCCACCAGATCGAATAGTTAGGGCCTAAGAAGTCAACGCCAGAAGCATAAAATACAATATAAATACAACAGTTTTTCTATTGTATAAAACGAATAATTGCTACCAGTGTAGAAGTTATGATCATTTCTTCGTTCCGGGCAACCTAGGCTTCACCCTAGGGCGTTGTTCCACCAAATCGAAAAGTTAGGGCCTAGGAAGTGAACGCCAGAACCATAAAATACAATATAAATACAACAGTTTTTCCATCGTATAAAACGAATAATTGCAACCAGTGTGAAAGTTATGGTCATTTCTACATTCCGAGCAACCTAGGCTTCACTCTAGGGTGTTGCTCCAACAGATTGAATAGTTAGGGCCTTAGAAGTCAACGCCCGAAGCATAAAATACAGAATGAATAGAACAGTTTTTCCATTGTATAAAACGAATAATTGCTACCAGTGTAAAAGTTATGGTCATTTCTACGTTCCGGGCAACCTAGGCTTCTCCCTAGGGCGTTGTTCCACAAGATCGAATAGTTAGGGCCTAAGAAGTGAACGCCGGAAGCATAAAATGCAATAAAAATACAACAGTCTTTCCATCCTATAACTGGAATAATTGCAATCCGTGTGAAAGTGATGGTCATTTGTACGTTCCAGGCAACCTAGGCTTCACTCTAGGGCGTTGCTCCACGAGATCGAATTGTTAGGGCCAAAGAAGTCAACGCCCGAAGCATAAAATACAAAATAAATAGAACAGTTTTTCCATCGTATAAAAGGAATAATTGCAAACAGTGTTAAAGTAATGGTCATTTCTACGTTCCGGGCAACCTAGGCTTCACTCTAGGGCGTTGCTCCAACAGATTGAATAGTTAGGGCCTTAGAAGTCAACGCCCGAAGCATAAAATGCAATAAAAATACAACAGTTTTTCCATCGTATAACAGGATTAATTGCAACCAGTTTGAAAGCGATGGTCATTTCTACGTTCCGGGCAACCTAGGCTTCACTCTAGGGCGTTGCTCCACTAGATTGAATAGTTAGGGCCATAGAAGTCAACGCCAGAAGCATAAAATACGATATAAATACAACAGCTTTTCAATCGTATAAAAGGAATAATTGCAAACAGTGTGAAAGTAATGGTCATTTCTACGTTCCGGGCAACCTAGGCTTCACCCTAGGGCGTTGCTCCACCAGATTAAACAGTTAGGGCCTTAGAAGTCAACGCCCGAAGCATAAAATACAAAATAAATAGAACAGTTTTTCCATTGTGTAAAACGAATAATTGCTACCAGTGTAAAAGTTATGGTCATTTCTACGTACCGGGCAACCTAGGCTTCACCCTAGGGCGCTGTTCCACCAGATCGAATAGTTAGGGCCTAAGAAGTGAACGCCAGAAGCATAAAATACAATATAAATACAACAGTTTTTCCATCGTATAAAACGAATAATTGCAACCAGTGTGAAAGTAATGGTCATTTCTACATTCCGAGCAACCTGGGCTTCACTCTAGGGCGTTGTTCCACCAGATCGAATAGTTAGGGCCTAAGAAGTGAACGCCAGAAGCATTAAACACAATAAAAATACAACAGTTTTTCCATCGTATAACAGGAATAATTGCAACCCGTGTGAAAGTGATGGTCATTTGTACGTTCCGGGCAGCCTAGGCTTCACCCTAGGGCGTTGTTCCACCAGATCGAATAGTTAGGACCTAACAAGTGAACGCCAGAAGCATAAAATACAATATAAATACAACAGTTTTTCCATCGTATAAAACGAATAATTGCAACCAGTGTGAAAGTAATGGTCATTTCTACATTCCGAGCAACCTAGGCTTCACTCTAGGCCGTTGTTCCACCAGATCGAATAGTTAGGGCCTAAGAAGTGAACGCCAGAAGCATAAAATACAATATAAATACAACTGCCTTTCCATCGTATAAAAGGAATAATTGCACCCAGTGTGAAAGTAATGGTCACTTCTACATTCCGGGCAACCTAGGCTTCACTCTAGGGCGTAGCTCCACCAGATCAAACAGTTAGGGACTTAGAAGTCAACGCCCGAAGCATAAAACACAAAATAAATAGAACAGTTTTTCCATGGTATAAAACGAATAATTGCTACCAGTGTAAAAGTTATGGTCATTTCTACGTTCCGTGCAACCTAGGCTTCACTCTAGGGCGGTGCCCCACCATATCGAATAGCTACGGCCTTAGAAGCCTACGCCTGAAGCATAAAATGCAATAAAAATACAACGGTCTTTTCATCGTATAACAGGAATAATTGCAACAAGCGTGAAAGTAATGATCATTTCGGCGTTTCGGGCATCCTAGACTTAACTCTGAGGCATTGCTCCACCAGATCGAATAGTTAGGGCCTAAGAAGTCAACGCCAGAAGCATAAAATACAATATAAATACAACAGTTTTTCCATTGTATAAAACGAATAATTGCTACCAGTGTAGAAGTTATGATCATTTCTTCGTCCCGGGCAACCTAGGCTTCACCCTAGGGCGTTGCTCCACTAGATCGAATAGTTAGGGCCATAGAAGTCAACGCCAGAAGCATAAAATACGATATAAATACAACTCCTTTTCAATCGTATAAAAGGAGTAATTGCAAACAGTGTGAAAGTAATGGTCATTTCTACGTTCCGGGCAACCTAGGCTTCACCCTAGGGCGTTGCTCCACCAGATTAAACAGTTAGGGCCTTAGAAGTCAACGCCCGAAGCATAAAATACAAAATAAATAGAACAGTTTTTCCATCGTATAAAACGAATAAATGCAACCAGTGTGAAAGTTATGGTTATTTCTACATTCCGAGCAACCTAGGCTTCACCCTAGGGCGTTGTTCCACCAGATCGAATAGTTAGGGCCTAAGAAGTCAACAACAGAAGAATAAAATACAAAATAAATACAACAGCCTTTACACCGTATAAAACGAATAATTGCAACCTGTGTGAAGGTTATGGTCATACCTACGTTCCGGGCAACCTAGGCTTCACTGTAGGGAGTTGCTCCACCAGATCGAAGTGTTAGGGCCTAAGAAGTCAACGCCAGAAGCATTAAATACAATATAAATACAACAGTTTTTCCATCGTATAAAACTAATAATTGCAACCAGTGTGAAAGTTATGGTCATTTCTACATTCCGAGCAACCTAGGCTTCACTCTAGGGCGTTGCTCCAACAGATTGAATAGTTAGGGCCTTAGAAGTCAACGCCCGAAGCATAAAATGCAATAAAAATACAACTGTTTTTCCATCGTATAACAGGATTAATTGCAACCAGTTTGAAAGCGATGGTCATTTCTACGTTCCGGCAACCTAGGCTTCACTCTAGGGCGTTGTTCCACCAGATCGAATAGTTAGGGCCTAAGAAGTGAACGCCAGAAGCATAAAATACAATATAAATACAACAGTTTTTCCATGGTATAAAACGAATAATTGCTACCAGTGTAAAAGTTATGGTCATTTCTACGTTCCGTGCAACCTAGGCTTCACTCTAGGGCGGTGCTCCACCATATCGAATAGCTACGGCCTTAGAAGTCAACGCCCGAAGCATAAAATGCAATAAAAATACTACAGTTTTTCCATCGTATAACAGGTTTAATTGCAACCAGTTTGAAAGCGATGGTCATTTCTACGTTCCGGGCAACCTAGGCTTCACTCTAGGGAGTTGCTCCACAAGATCGAATAGTTAGGCTCTAAGAAGTGAACGCCAGAAGCATAAAATGCAATAAAAATACAACAGTCTTTCCATCCTATAACTGGAATAATTGCAATCCGTGTGAAAGTGATGGTCATTTGTACGTTCCAGGCAACCTAGGCTTCACTCTAGGGCGTTGCTCCACGAGATCGAAATGTTAGGGCCAAAGAAGTCAACGCCCGAAGCATAAAATACAAAATAAATAGAACAGTTTTTCCATCGTATAAAAGGAATAATTGCAAACAGTGTTAACGTAATGGTCATTTCTACGTTCCGGGCAACCTAGGCTTCACTCTAGGGCGTTGCTCCAACAGATTGAATAGTCAGGGCCTTAGAAGTCAACGCCCGAAGCATAAAATGCAATAAAAATACAACAGTTTTTCCATCGTATAACAGGATTAATTGCAACCAGTTTGAAAGCGATGGTCATTTCTACGTTCCGGGCAACCTAGGCTTCACTCTAGGGCGTTGCTCCACTAGATTGAATAGTTAGGGCCATAGAAGTCAACGCCAGAAGCATAAAATACAAAATAAATAGAACAGTTTTTCCATTGTATAAAACGAATAATTGCTACCAGTGTAAAAGTTATGGTCATTTCTACGTTCCGGGCAACCTAGGCTTCACCCTAGGGCGCTGTTCCACCAGATCGAATAGTTAGGGCCTAAGAAGTGAACGTCAGAAGCATAAAATACAATATAAATACAACAGTTTTTCCATCGTATAAAACGAATAATTGCACCCAGTGTGAAAGTTATGGTTATTTCTACATTCCGAGCAACCTAGGCTTCACTCTAGTGCGTTGTTCCACCAGCTCGAATAGTTAGGGCCTAAGAAGTGAACGCCAGAGGCATTAAATACAATAAAAATACAACAGTTTTTCCATCGTATAACAGGAATAATTGCAACCCGTGTGAAAGTGATGGTCATTTCTACGTTCCGGACAGCCTAGGCTTCACCCTAGGGCGTTGTTCCACCAGATCGAATAGTTACGACCTAACAAGTGAACGCCAGAAGCATAAAATACAATATAAATACAACAGTTTTTCCATCGTATAAAACGAATAATTGCAACCAGTGTGAAAGTAATGGTCATTTCTACATTCCGAGCAACCTAGGCTTCACTCTAGGGCGTTGCACCAACAGATTGAATAGTTAGGGCCTTAGAAGTCAACGCCCGAAGCATAAAATGCAATAAAAATACAACAGCTTTTCCATCGTATGAAAGGAATAATTGCAAACAGTGTGAAAGTAATGGTCATTTCTACGTTCCGGGCAACCTAGGCTTCACTCTAGGGCGTTGCTCCACCAGATCAAACAGTTAGGGCCTTAGAAGTCGACGCCCGAAGCATAAAATGCAATAAGAATACAACAGTTTTTCCATCGTATAACAGAATTAATTGCAACCAGTTTGAAAGTGATGGTCACTTCTACGTTCCGGGCAACCTAGGCTTCACTCTAGGGCGTTGTTCCACCAGATCGAATAGTTAGGGACTAACAAGTGAACGCCAGAAGCATAAAATACAATATAAATACAACAGTTTGTCCATCGTATAAATCGAATAATTGCAACCAGTGTGAAAGTAATGGTCATTTCTACGTTCCTGGCAGCCTAGGCTTCACTCTAAGGCGTTGCTCCACTAGATCGAATAGCTACGGCCTTAGAAGCCTACGCCTGGAGCATAAAATACAATAAAAATACAACGGTCTTTTCATCGCATGACAGGAATAATTGCAACAAGCGTGAAAGTAATGATCATTTCGGCGTTTCGGGCATCCTAGACTTAACTCTGAGGCATTGCTCCACCAGATCGAATAGTTAGGGCCTAAGAAGTCAACGCCAGAAGCATAAAATACAATATAAATACAACAGTTTTTCTATTGTATAAAACGAATAATTGCTACCAGTGTAGAAGTTATGATCATTTCTTCGTTCCGGGCAACCTAGGCTTCACCCTAGGGCGTTGTTCCACCAAATCGAAAAGTTAGGACCTGGGAAGTGAACGCCAGAAGCATAAAATACAATATAAATACAACAGTTTTTCCATCGTATAAAACGAATAATTGCAACCAGTGTGAAAGTTATGGTCATTTCTACATTCCGAGCAACCTAGGCTTCACTCTAGGGTGTTGCTCCAACAGATTGAATAGTTAGGGCCTTAGAAGTCAACGCCCGAAGCATAAAATACAAAATAAATAGAACAGTTTTTCCATTGTATAAAACGAATAATTGCTACCAGTGTAAAAGTTATGGCCATTTCTACGTTCCGGGCAACCTAGGCTTCTCCCTAGGGCGTTGTTCCACAAGATCGAATAGTTAGGGCCTAAGAAGTGAACGCCAGAAGCATAAAATGCAATAAAAATACAACAGTCTTTCCATCCTCTAACTGGAATAATTGCAATCCGTGTGAAAGTGATGGTCATTTGTTCGTTCCAGGCAACCTAGGCTTCACTCTAGGGCGTTGCTCCACGAGATCGAAATGTTAGGGCCAAAGAAGTCAACGCCCGAAGCATAAAATACAAAATAAATAGAACAGTTTTTCCATCGTATAAAAGGAATAATTGCAAACAGTGTTAAAGTAATGGTCATTTGTACGTTCCGGGCAACCTAGGCTTCACTCTAGGGCGTTGCTCCAACAGATTGAATAGTTAGGGCCTTAGAAGTCAACGCCCGAAGCATAAAATGCAATAAAAATACAACAGTTTTTCCATCGTATAACAGGATTAATTGCAACCAGTTTGAAAGCGATGGTCATTTCTACGTTCCGGGCAACCTAGGCTTCACTCTAGGGAGTTGCTCCACAAGATCGAATCGTTAGGGCCTAAGAAGTGAACGCCAGCAGCATAAAATGCAATAAAAATACAACAGTCTTTCCATCCTATAACTGGAATAATTGCAATCCGTGTGAAAGTGATGGTCATTTGTACGTTCCAGGCAACCTAGGCTTCACTCTAGGGCGTTGCTCCACGAGATCGAATTGTTCGGGCCAAAGAAGTCAACGCCCGAAGCATAAAATACAAAATAAATAGAACAGTTTTTCCATCGTATAAAAGGAATAATTGCAAACAGTGCTAAAGTAATGGTCATTTCTACGTTCCGGGCAACCTAGGCTTCACTCTAGGGCGTTGCTCCAACAGATTGAATAGTTAGGGCCTTAGAAGTCAACGCCCGAAGCATAAAGTGCAATAAAAATGCAACAGTTTTTCCATCGTATAACAGGATTAATTGCAACCAGTTTGAAAGCGATGGTCATTTCTACGTTCCGGGCAACCTAGGCTTCACTCTAGGGCGTTGCTCCACTAGATTGAATAGTTAGGGCCATAGAAGTCAACGCCAGAAGCATAAAATACGATATAAATACAACAGCTTTTCAATCGTATAAAAGGAATAATTGCAAACAGTGTGAAAGTAATGGTCATTTCTACGTTCCGGGCAACCTAGGCTTCACCCTAGGGCGTTGCTCCACCAGATTAAACAGTTAGGGCCTTAGAAGTCAACGCCCGAAGCATAAAATACAAAATAAATAGAACAGTTTTTCCATTGTATAAAACGAATAATTGCTACCAGTGTAAAAGTTATGGTCATTTCTACGTTCCGGGCAACCTAGGCTTCACCCTAGGGCGCTGTTCCACCAGATCAAATAGTTAGGGCCTAAGAAGTGAACGTCAGAAGCATAAAATACAATATAAATACAACAGTTTTTCCATCGTATAAAACGAATAATTGCAACCAGTGTGAAAGTTATGGTTATTTCTACATTCCGAGCAACCTAGGCTTCACTCTAGTGCGTAGTTCCACCAGCTCGAATAGTTAGGGCCTAAGAAGTGAACGCCAGAGGCATTAAATACAATAAAAATACAACAGTTTTTCCATCGTATAACAGGAATAATTGCAACCCGTGTGAAAGTGATGGTCATTTCTACGTTCCGGGCAGCCTAGGCTTCACCCTAGGGCGTTGTTCCACCAGATCGAATAGTTAGGACCTAACAAGTGAACGCCAGAAGCATAAAATACAATATAAATACAACAGTTCTTCCATCGTATAAAACGAATAATTGCAACCAGTGTGCAAGTAATGGTCATTTCTACATTCCGAGCAACCTAGGCTTCACTCTAGGGCGTTGCACCAACAGGTTGAATAGTTAGGGCCTTAGAAGTCAACGCCCGAAGCATAAAATGCAATAAAAATACAACAGCTTTTCCATCGTATAACAGGTTTAATTGCAACCAGTTTGAAAGTGATGGTCATTTCTACGTTCCGGGCAACCTAGGCTTCACTCTAGGGCGTTGCTCCACTAGATCGAATAGCTAGGGCCTTAGAAGTCAACGCCAGAAGAATAAAATACGATATAAATACAACAGCTTTTCCATCCTATAACAGGAATAATTGCAACCCGTGTGAGAGTGATGGTCATTTCTACGTTCCGGGCAACCTAGGCTTCACCCTAGGGCATTGTTCCACCAGATCGAACAGTTAGGGACTAACAAGTGAACGCCAGAAGCATAAAATACAATATAAATACAACAGTTTGTCCATCGTATAAATCGAATAATTGCAACCAGTGCGAAAGTAATGGTCATTTCTACGTTCCGGGCAGCCTAGGCTTCACTCTAAGGAGTTGCTCCACTAGATCGAATAGCTAGGGCCTTAGAAGTCGACGCCAGAAGCATAAAATACGATATAAATACAACAGCTTTTCCATCGTATAAAAGGAATAATTGCAAACAGTGTGAAAGTAATGGTCATTTCTACGTTCCGGGCAACCTAGGCTTCACTCTAGGGCGTTGCTCCACCAGATCAAACAGTTAGGGCCTTAGAAGTCAACGCCCGAAGCATAAAATGCAATAAGAATACAACAGTTTTTCCATCGTATAACAGGATTAATTGCAACCAGTTTGAAGGCGATGGTCATTTCTACGTTCCGGGCAACCTAGGCTTCACTCTAGGGCGTTGCTCCACCAGATCGAATAGTTAGGTCCTTAGAAGTCAACGCCAGAAGCATAAAATGCGATATAAATACAACAGTTTTTCCATCGTATAAAACGAATAACTGCAACCAGTGTGAAAGTAATGATCATTTCTACATACCGAGCAACCTAGGCTTCACTCTAGGGCGTCGCTCCACTAGATCGAATAGTTAGGGCCATAGAAGTCAACGACAGAAGCATAAAATACGATATAAATACAGCAGCTTTTCAATCGTATAAAAGGAATAATTGCAAACAGTGTGAAAGTAAAGGTCATTTCTACGTTCCGGGCAACCTAGGCTTCACCCTAGGGCGTTGCTCCACCAGATTAAACAGTTAGGGCCTTAGAAGTCAACGCCCGAAGCATAAAACACAAAATAAATAGAACAGTTTTTCCATTGTATAAAACGAATAATTGCTACCAGTGTAAAAGTTATGGTCATTTCTACGTTCCGGGCAACCTAGGCTTCACCCTAGTGCGTTGTTCCACCAGATCGAATAGTTAGGGCCTAAGAAGTGAACGCCAGAAGCAAAAAATACAATATACATACAACAGTTTTTCCATCGTATAAAACGAATAATTGCAACCAGTGTGAAAGTTACGGTTATTTCTACATTCCGAGCAACGTAGGCTTCACTCTAGGGCGTTGTTCCACCAGCTCGAATAGTTAGGGATTAAGAAGTGAACGCCAGAAGCATTAAATACAATAAACGTACAACAGTTTGTCCATCGTATAAAACGAAGAATTGCAACCAGTGTGAAAGTTATGGTTATTTCTACATTCCGAGCAACCTAGGCTTCACTCTAGGGCGTTGCTCCACCAGCTCGAATAGTTAGGGCCTAAGAAGTGAACGCCAGAAGCATTAAATACAATAAAAATACAACAGTTTTTCCATCGTATAACAGAATTAATTGCAACCAGTTTGAAAGTGATGGTCACTTCTACGTTCCGGGCAACCTAGGCTTCACTCTAGGGCGTTGCTACACTAGCTCGAATAGCTAGGGCCTTAGAAGTCAACGCCAGAGTCATAAAATACAATATAAATACAACAGCTTTTCCATCGTAAAGAACGTATAATTGCAACCAGTGTGAAAGTTATGGTTATTTCTACATTCCGAGCAACCTAGGCTTCACTCTAGGGCGTTGCTCCACCAGATCGAATAGTTAGGTCCTTAGAAGTCAACGCCAGAAGCATAAAATGCGATATAAATACAACAGTTTTTCCATCGTATAAAACGAATAACTGCAACCAGTGTGAAAGTAATGATCATTTCTACATTCCGAGCAACCTAGGCTTCACTCTAGGGCGTCGCTCCACTAGATCGAATAGTTAGGGCCATAGAAGTCAACGCCAGAAGCATAAAATACGATATAAATACAGCAGCTTTTCAATCGTATAAAAGGAATAATTGCAAACAGTGTGAAAGTAAAGGTCATTTCTACGTTCCGGGCAACCTAGGCTTCACCCTAGGGCGTTGCTCCACCAGATTAAACAGTTAGGGCCTTAGAAGTCAACGCCCGAAGCATAAAATACAAAATAAATAGAACAGTTTTTCCATCGCAGAAAACGAATAATTGCAACCGGTATGAAAGTTATGGTCATTTCTATATTCCGAGCAACCTAGGCTTCACTCTAGGGCGTTGCACTACCAGGTCGAATAGTTAGGGCCTAAGAAGTGAACGCCAGAAGCATAAAATACAATATAAATACAACAGTTTTTCCATCGTATAAAACGAATAATTGCAACCAGTGTGAAAGTAATGATCATTTCTACCTTCCGAGCAACCTAGGCTTCACTCTAGGGCGTTGCTCCAACAGATTGAATAGTTAGGGCCTTAGAAGTCAACGCCCGAAGAATAAAATACAAAATAAAAAGAACAGTTTTTCCATTGTATAAAACGAATAATTGCTACCAGTGTAAATGTTATGGTCATTTCTACGTTCCGGGCAACCTAGGCTTCACCCTAGGGCGTTGTTCCACCAGATCGAATAGTTAGGGCCCAAGAAGTGAACGCCAGAAGCATAAAATACAATATAAATACAACAGATTTTCCATCGTATAAAACGAATAATTGCAACCATTATGAAACTTATGGTCATTTCTACGTTCCGGGCAACCTAGGCTTCACCATAGGGCGTTGTTCCACCAGATCGAATAGTTAGGGCCTTAGAAGTCAACGCCCCAAGCATAAAGTATAAAATAAATAGAACAGTTTTTCCATCGTATAAAACGCATAATTGCTACCAGTGTGAAAGTTATCGTCATTTCTACTTTCCGGGCAACCTAGATTTCACCCTAGGGCGTTGTTCCACCAGATGGAATAGTTAGGGCCTAAGAAGTCAACGCCAGAAGCAAAAAATACAATATAAATACAACAGTTTTTTCATCGTATAAAACGAATAATTGCAACCATTATGAAACTTATGGTCATTTCTACGTTCCGGGCGACCTAGGCTTCACCCTAGGGCGTTTTTCCACCAGATCGAATAGTTAGGGCCTAAGAAGTGAACGCCAGAGGCATTAAATACAATAAAAATACAACAGTTTTTCCATCGTATAACAGGAATAATTGCAACCCGTGTGAAAGTGATGGTCATTTCTACGTTCCGGGCAGCCTAGGCTTCACCCTAGGGCGTTGTTCCACCAGATCGAATAGTTAGGACCTAACAAGTGAACGCCAGAAGCATAAAATACAATATAAATACAACAGTTTGTCCATCGTATAAATCGAATAATTGCAACCAGTGTGAAAGTAATGGTCATTTCTACGTTCCGGGCAGCCTAGGCTTCACTCTAAGGCGTTGCTCCACTAGATCGAATAGCTAGGGCCTTAGAAGTCGACGCCAGAAGCATAAAATACGATATAAATACAACAGCTTTTCCATCGTATAAAAGGAATAATTGCAAACAGTGTGAAAGTAATGGTCATTTCTACGTTCCGGGCAACCTAGGCTTCACTCTAGGGCGTTGCTCCACCAGATCAAACAGTTAGGGCCTAAGAAGTGAACGCCAGAAGCATAAAATGCAATAAAAATACAACAGTTTTTCCATCGTATAACAGGATTAATTGCAACCAGTTTGATAGTGAAGGTCATTTCTACGTTCCGTGCAACCTAGGCTTCACTCTAGGGCGTTGCTACACTAGCTCGAATAGCTAGGGCCTTAGAAGTCAACGCCAGAGTCATAAAATACAATATAAATACAACAGCTTTTCCATCGTAAAGAACGTATAATTGCAACCAGTGTGAAAGTTATGGTTATTTCTACATTCCGAGCAACCTAGGCTTCACTCTAGGGCGTTGCTCCACCAGATCGAATAGTTAGGTCCTTAGAAGTCAACGCCAGAAGCATAAAATGCGATATAAATACAACAGTTTTTCCATCGTATAAAACGAATAACTGCAACCAGTGTGAAAGTAATGATCATTTCTACATTCCGAGCAACCTAGGCTTCACTCTAGGGCGTCGCTCCACTATATCGAATAGTTAGGGCCATAGAAGTCAACGCCAGAAGCATAAAATACGATACAAATACAGCAGCTTTTCAATCGTATAAAAGGAATAATTGCAAACAGTGTGAAAGTAAAGGTCATTTCTACGTTCCGGGCAACCTAGGCTTCACCCTAGGGCGTTGCTCCACCAGATTAAACAGTTAGGGCCTTAGAAGTCAACGCCCGAAGCATAAAACACAAAATAAATAGAACAGTTTTTCCATTGTATAAAACGAATAATTGCTACCAGTGTAAAAGTTATGGTCATTTCTACGTTCCGGGCAACCTAGGCTTCACCCTAGTGCGTTGTTCCACCAGATCGAATAGTTAGGGCCTAAGAAGTGAACGCCAGAAGCAAAAAATACAATATACATACAACAGTTTTTCCATTGTATAAAACGAATAATTGCAACCAGTGTGAAAGTTATGGTTATTTCTACATTCCGAGCAACGTAGGCTTCACTCTAGGGCGTTGTTCCACCAGCTCGAATAGTTAGGGATTAAGAAGTGAACGCCAGAAGCATTAAATACAATAAACGTACAACAGTTTTTCCATCGTATAACAGGATTAATTGCAACCAGTTTGAAAGTGATGGTCACTTCTACGTTCCGGGCAACCTAGGCTTCACCCTAGGGCGTTGCTCCACCAGATCAAACAGTTAGGTCCTTAGAAGTCAACGCCCGAAGCATAAAATACAAAATAAATAGAACAGTTTTTCCATCGCAGAAAGCGAATAATTGCAACCAGTATGAAAGTTATGGTCATTTCTATATTCCGAGCAACCTAGGCTTCACTCTAGGGCGTTGCACTACCAGGTCGAATAGTTAGGGCCTAAGAAGTGAACGCCAGAAGCATAAAATACAATATAAATACAACAGTTTTTCCATCGTATAAAACGAATAATTGCAACCAGTGTGAAAGTAATGATCATTTCTACCTTCCGAGCAACCTAGGCTTCACTCTAGGGCGTTGCTCCAACAGATTGAATAGTTAGGGCCTTAGAAGTCAACGCCCGAAGAATAAAATACAAAATAAAAAGAACAGTTTTTCCATTGTATAAAACGAATAATTGCTACCAGTGTAAATGTTATGGTCATTTCTACGTTCCGGGCAACCTAGGCTTCACCCTAGGGCGTTGTTCCACCAGATCGAATAGTTAGGGCCCAAGAAGTGAACGCCAGAAGCATAAAATACAATATAAATACAACAGATTTTCCATCGTATAAAACGAATAATTGCAACCATTATGAAACTTATGGTCATTTCTACGTTCCGGGCAACCTAGGCTTCACCATAGGGCGTTGTTCCACCAGATCGAATAGTTAGGGCCTTAGAAGTCAACGCCCCAAGCATAAAGTATAAAATAAATAGAACAGTTTTTCCATCGTATAAAACGAATAATTGCTACCAGTGTGAAAGTTATCGTCATTTCTACTTTCCGGGCAACCTAGATTTCACCCTAGGGCGTTGTTCCACCAGATGGAATAGTTAGGGCCTAAGAAGTCAACGCCAGAAGCAAAAAATACGATATAAATACAACAGTTTTTTCATCGTATAAAACGAATAATTGCAACCATTATGAAACTTATGGTCATTTCTACGTTCCGGGCAACCTAGGCTTCACCCTAGGGCGTTGTTCCACCAGATCGAATAGTTAGGGCCTAAGAAGTGAACGCCAGAGGCATTAAATACAATAAAAATACAACAGTTTTTCCATCGTATAACAGGAATAATTGCAACCCGTGTGAAAGTGATGGTCATTTCTACGTTCCGGGCAGCCTAGGCTTCACCCTAGGGCGTTGTTCCACCAGATCGAATAGTTAGGACCTAACAAGTGAACGCCAGAAGCATAAAATACAATATAAATACAACAGTTTTTCCATCGTATAAAACGAATAATTGCAACCAGTGTGAAAGTAATGGTCATTTCTACATTCCGAGCAACCTAGGCTTCACTCTAGGGCGTTGCACCAACAGATTGAATAGTTAGGGCCTTAGAAGTCAACGCCCGAAGCATAAAATGCAATAAAAATACAACAGCTTTTCCATCGTATAACAGGTTTAATTGCAACCAGTTTGAAAGTGATGGTCATTTCTACGTTCCGGGCAGCCTAGGCTTCACTCTAAGGCGTTGCTCCACTAGATCGAATAGCTAGGGCCTTAGAAGTCGACGCCAGAAGCATAAAATACGATATAAATACAACAGCTTTTCCATCGTATAAAAGGAATAATTGCAAACAGTGTGAAAGTAACGGTCATTTCTACGTTCCGGGCAACCTAGGCTTCACTCTAGGGCGTTGCTCCACCAGATCAAACAGTTAGGGCCTAAGAAGTGAACGCCAGAAGCATAAAATGCAATAAAAATACAACAGTTTTTCCATCGTATAACAGGATTAATTGCAACCAGTTTGATAGTGAAGGTCATTTCTACTTTCCGGGCAACCTAGGCTTCACTGTATGGCGTTGCTCCACTAGATCGAATAGCTAGGGCCTTTGAAGTCAACGCCAGAAGCATAAAATACGATATAAATACAACAGCTTTTCCATCGTATAAGAGGAATAATTGCTACCAGTGTAAAAGTTATTGTCATTTCTACGTTCCGGGCAACCTATGCTTCACTGTAGGGCGTTGCTCCACCAGATCAAACAGTTAGGTCCTTAGAAGTCAACGCCCGAAGCATAAAATACAAAATAAATAGAACAGTTTTTCCATTGTATAAAACGAATAATTGCTACCAGTGTAAAAGTTATGGTCATTTCTACGTTCGGGGCAACCTAGTCTTCACCCTAGGGCGTTGTTCCACCAGATCGAATAGTGAGGGAATAAGAAGTGAACGCCAGAAGCATAAAATGCAATAAAAATACAACAGTCTTTCCATCCTATAACAGGAATAATTGCAACCCGTGTGAAAGCGATGGTCATTTGTACGTTCCAGGGAACCTAGGCTTCACTCTAGGGCGTTGCTCCACCAGATCGAATTGTTAGGGCCAAAGAAGTCAACGCCCGAAGCATAAAATACAAAATAAATAGAACAGTTTTTCCATTGTATAAAACAAATAATTGCTACCAGTGTAAAAGTTATGGTCATTTCTACGTTCCGGGCAACCTAGGCTTCACCCTAGGGCATTGTTCCATCAGATCGAACAGTTAGGCCCTAAGAGGTGAACGCCAGAAGCATAAAATACAATATAAATACAACAGTTTTTCCATCGTAGAAAACGAATAATTGCAACCAGTGTGAAAGTTATGGTCATTTGTATATTCCGAGCAACCTAGGCTTCACTCTAGGGCGGTGCTCCACCATATCGAATAGCTACGGCCTTAGTAGCCTACGCCTGAAGCATAAAATACAATAAAAATACAACGGTCTTTTCATCGTATAACAGGAATAATTGCAACAAGCGTGAAAGTAATGATCATTTCGGCGTTTCGGGCATCCTAGACTTATCTCTGAGGCATTGCTCCACCAGATCGAATAGTTAGGGCCTAAGAAGTCAACGCCAGAAGCATAAAATACAATATAAATACAACAGTTTTTCCATCGTATAAATCGAATAATTGCAACCAGTGTGAAAGTAATGGTCATTTCTACGTTCCGGGCAGCCTAGTCTTCACTCTAAGGCGTTGCTCCACTAGATCGAATAGCGAGGGCCTTAGAAGTCAACGCCAGAAGCATAAAATACGATATAAATACAACAGCTTTTCCATCGTATAAAAGGAATAATTGCAAACAGTAGGAAAGTTATGGTCATTTCTACATTCCGAGCAACCTAGGCTTCACTCTAGGGTGTTGCTCCAACAGATTGAATAGTTAGGGCCTTAGAAGTCAATGCCCGAAGCATAAAATGCAATAAAAATACAACAGTTTTTCCATCGTATAACAGGATTAATTGCAACCAGTTTGAAAGTGATGGTCATTTCTACGTTCCGGGCAACCTGGGCTTCACTCTAGGGCGTTGCTCCACCAGATCAAACAGTTAGGGCCTTAGAAGTCAACGCCCGAAGCATAAAGTACAAAATAAATAGAACAGTTTTTCCATTGTAAAAAACTAATAATTGCTACCACTGTAAAAGTTATGGTCATTTCTACGTTCCAGCCAACCTAGGCTTCACTCTAGGGCGTTGCTCCACCAGATCGAATTGCTAGGGCCAAAGAAGTCAACGCCCGAAGAATAAAATACAATAAAAATACAACAGTTTTTCCATCGTATAACAGGAATAATTGCAACCCGTGTGAAAGTGATGGTCATTTCTACGTTCCGGGCAACCTAGGCTTCACCATAGGGCGTTGTTCCACCAGATCGAATAGTTAGGGCCTTAGAAGTCAACGCCCCAAGCATAAAGTATAAAATAAATAGAACAGTTTTTCCATCGTATAAAACGAATAATTGCTACCAGTGTGAAAGTTATCGTCATTTCTACTTTCCGGGCAACCTAGATTTCACCCTAGGGCGTTGTTCCACCAGATGGAATAGTTAGGGCCTAAGAAGTCAACGCCAGAAGCAAAAAATACGATATAAATACAACAGCTTTTCATCGTATAAAACGAATAATTGCAACCATTATGAAACTTATGGTCATTTCTACGTTCCGGACAACCTAGGCTTCACCCTAGGGCGTTGTTCCACCAGATCGAATAGTTAGGGCCTAAGAAGTGAACGCCAGAGGCATTAAATACAATAAAAATACAACAGTTTTTCCATCGTATAACAGGAATAATTGCAACCCGTGTGAAAGTGATGGTCATTTCTACGTTCCGGGCAGCCTAGGCTTCACCCTAGGGCGTTGTTCCACCAGATCGAATAGTTAGGACCTAACAAGTGAACGCCAGAAGCATAAAATACAATATAAATACAACAGTTTTTCCATCGTATAAAACGAATAATTGCAACCAGTGTGAAAGTAATGGTCATTTCTACATTCCGAGCAACCTAGGCTTCACTCTAGGGCGTTGCACCAACAGATTGAATAGTTAGGGCCTTAGAAGTCAACGCCCGAAGCATAAAATGCAATAAAAATACAACAGCTTTTCCATCGTATAACAGGTTTAATTGCAACCAGTTTGAAAGTGATGGTCATTTCTACGTTCCGGGCAACCTAGGCTTCACTCTAGGGCGTTGCTCCACTAGATCGAATAGCTAGGGCCTCAGAAGTCAACGCCAGAAGAATAAAATACGATATAAATACAACAGCTTTTCCATCCTATAACAGGAATAATTGCAACCCGTGTGAGAGTGATGGTCATTTCTACGTTCCGGGCAACCTAGGCTTCACCCTAGGGCGTTGTTCCACCAGATCGAACAGTTAGGGACTAACAAGTGAACGTCAGAAGCATAAAATACAATATAAATACAACAGTTTGTCCATCAAATAAATCGAATAATTGCAACCAGTGTGAAAGTAATGGTCATTTCTACGTTCCGGGCAGCCTAGGCTTCACTCTAAGGCGTTGCTCCACTAGATCGAATAGCTAGGGCCTTAGAAGTCGACGCCAGAAGCATAAAATACGATATAAATACAACAGCTTTTCCATCGTATAAAAGGAATAATTGCAAACAGTGTGAAAGTAATGGTCATTTCTACGTTCCGGGCAACCTAGGCTTCACTCTAGGGCGTTGCTCCACCAGATCAAACAGTTAGGGCCTAAGAAGTGAACGCCAGAAGCATAAAATGCAATAAAAATACAACAGTTTTTCCATCGTATAACAGGATTAATTGCAACCAGTTTGATAGTGAAGGTCATTTCTACTTTCCGGGCAACCTAGGCTTCACTGTATGGCGTTGCTCCACTAGATCGAATAGCTAGGGCCTTTGAAGTCAACGCCAGAAGCATAAAATACGATATAAATACAACAGCTTTTCCATCGTATAAGAGGAATAATTGCTACCAGTGTAAAAGTTATTGTCATTTCTACGTTCCGGGCAACCTATGCTTCACTGTAGGGCGTTGCTCCACCAGATCAAACAGTTAGGTCCTTAGAAGTCAACGCCCGAAGCATAAAATACAAAATAAATAGAACAGTTTTTCCATTGTATAAAACGAATAATTGCTACCAGTGTAAAAGTTATGGTCATTTCTACGTTCGGGGCAACCTAGTCTTCACCCTAGGGCGTTGTTCCACCAGATCGAATAGTGAGGGCCTAAGAAGTGAACGCCAGAAGCATAAAATGCAATAAAAATACAACAGTCTTTCCATCCTATAACAGGAATAATTGCAACCCGTGTGAAGGCGATGGTCATTTGTACGTTCCAGGGAACCTAGGCTTCACTCTAGGGCGTTGCTCCACCAGATCGAATTGTTAGGGCCAAAGAAGTCAACGCCCGAAGCATAAAATACAAAATAAATAGAACAGTTTTTCCATTGTATAAAACAAATAATTGCTACCAGTGTAAAAGTTATGGTCATTTCTACGTTCCGGGCAACCTAGGCTTCACCCTAGGGCATTGTTCCATCAGATCGAACAGTTAGGCCCTAAGAGGTGAACGCCAGAAGCATAAAATACAATATAAATACAACAGTTTTTCCATCGTAGAAAACGAATAATTGCAACCAGTGTGAAAGTTATGGTCATTTGTATATTCCGAGCAACCTAGGCTTCACTCTAGGGCGGTGCTCCACCATATCGAATAGCTACGGCCTTAGTAGCCTACGCCTGAAGCATAAAATACAATAAAAATACAACGGTCTTTTCATCGTATAACAGGAATAATTGCAACAAGCGTGAAAGTAATGATCATTTCGGCGTTTCGGGCATCCTAGACTTATCTCTGAGGCATTGCTCCACCAGATCAAATAGTTAGGGCCTAAGAAGTCAACGCCAGAAGCATAAAGTACAATATAAATACAACAGTTTTTCCATCGTATAAATCGAATAATTGCAACCAGTGTGAAAGTAATGGTCATTTCTACGTTCCGGGCAGCCTAGTCTTCACTCTAAGGCGTTGCTCCACTAGATCGAATAGCGAGGGCCTTAGAAGTCAACGCCAGAAGCATAAAATACGATATAAATACAACAGCTTTTCCATCGTATAAAAGGAATAATTGCAAACAGTAGGAAAGTTATGGTCATTTCTACATTCCGAGCAACCTAGGCTTCACTCTAGGGTGTTGCTCCAACAGATTGAATAGTTAGGGCCTTAGAAGTCAATGCCCGAAGCATAAAATGCAATAAAAATACAACAGTTTTTCCATCGTATAACAGGATTAATTGCAACCAGTTTGAAAGTGATGGTCATTTCTACGTTCCGGGCAACCTGGGCTTCACTCTAGGGCGTTGCTCCACCAGATCAAACAGTTAGGGCCTTAGAAGTCAACGCCCGAAGCATAAAGTACAAAATAAATAGAACAGTTTTTCCATTGTAAAAAACTAATAATTGCTACCACTGTAAAAGTTATGGTCATTTCTACGTTCCAGCCAACCTAGGCTTCACTCTAGGGCGTTGCTCCACCAGATCGAATTGCTAGGGCCAAAGAAGTCAACGCCCGAAGAATAAAATACAATAAAAATACAACAGTTTTTCCATCGTATAACAGGAATAATTGCAACCCGTGTGAAAGTGATGGTCATTTCTACGTTCCGGGCAACCTAGGCTTCACCATAGGGCGTTGTTCCACCAGATCGAATAGTTAGGGCCTTAGAAGTCAACGCCCCAAGCATAAAGTATAAAATAAATAGAACAGTTTTTCCATCGTATAAAACGAATAATTGCTACCAGTGTGAAAGTTATCGTCATTTCTACTTTCCGGGCAACCTAGATTTCACCCTAGGGCGTTGTTCCACCAGATGGAATAGTTAGGGCCTAAGAAGTCAACGCCAGAAGCAAAAAATACGATATAAATACAACAGTTTTTTCATCGTATAAAACGAATAATTGCAACCATTATGAAACTTATGGTCATTTCTACGTTCCGGGCAACCTAGGCTTCACCCTAGGGCGTTGTTCCACCAGATCGAATAGTTAGGGCCTAAGAAGTGAACGCCAGAGGCATTAAATACAATAAAAATACAACAGTTTTTCCATCGTATAACAGGAATAATTGCAACCCGTGTGAAAGTGATGGTCATTTCTACGTTCCGGGCAGCCTAGGCTTCACCCTAGGGCGTTGTTCCACCAGATCGAATAGTTAGGACCTAACAAGTGAACGCCAGAAGCATAAAATACAATATAAATACAACAGTTTTTCCATCGTATAAAACGAATAATTGCAACCAGTGTGAAAGTAATGGTCATTTCTACATTCCGAGCAACCTAGGCTTCACTCTAGGGCGTTGCACCAACAGATTGAATAGTTAGGGCCTTAGAAGTCAACGCCCGAAGCATAAAATGCAATAAAAATACAACAGCTTTTCCATCGTATAACAGGTTTAATTGCAACCAGTTTGAAAGTGATGGTCATTTCTACGTTCCGGGCAACCTAGGCTTCACTCTAGGGCGTTGCTCCACTAGATCGAATAGCTAGGGCCTCAGAAGTCAACGCCAGAAGAATAAAATACGATATAAATACAACAGCTTTTCCATCCTATAACAGGAATAATTGCAACCCGTGTGAGAGTGATGGTCATTTCTACGTTCCGGGCAACCTAGGCTTCACCCTAGGGCGTTGTTCCACCAGATCGAACAGTTAGGGACTAACAAGTGAACGTCAGAAGCATAAAATACAATATAAATACAACAGTTTGTCCATCGTATAAATCGAATAATTGCAACCAGTGTGAAAGTAATGGTCATTTCTACGTTCCGGGCAGCCTAGGCTTCACTCCAAGGCGTTGCTCCACTAGATCGAATAGCTAGGGCCTTAGAAGTCGACGCCAGAAGCATAAAATACGGTATAAATACAACAGCTTTTCCATCGTATAAAAGGAATATTTGCAAACAGTGTGAAAGTAATGGTCATTTCTACGTTCCGGGCAACCTAGGCTTCACTCTAGGGCGTTGCTCCACCAGATCAAACAGTTAGGGCCTAAGAAGTGAACGCCAGAAGCATAAAATGCAATAAAAATACAACAGTTTTTCCATCGTATAACAGGATTAATTGCAACCAGTTTGATAGTGAAGGTCATTTCTACTTTCCGGGCAACCTAGGCTTCACTGTATGGCGTTGCTCCACTAGATCGAATAGCTAGGGCCTTTGAAGTCAACGCCAGAAGCATAAAATACGATATAAATACAACAGCTTTTCCATCGTATAAGAGGAATAATTGCTACCAGTGTAAAAGTTATTGTCATTTCTACGTTCCGGGCAACCTATGCTTCACTGTAGGGCGTTGCTCCACCAGATCAAACAGTTAGGTCCTTAGAAGTCAACGCCCGAAGCATAAAATACAAAATAAATAGAACAGTTTTTCCATTGTATAAAACGAATAATTGCTACCAGTGTAAAAGTTATGGTCATTTCTACGTTCGGGGCAACCTAGTCTTCACCCTAGGGCGTTGTTCCACCAGATCGAATAGTGAGGGCCTAAGAAGTGAACGCCAGAAGCATAAAATGCAATAAAAATACAACAGTCTTTCCATCCTATAACAGGAATAATTGCAACCCGTGTGAAAGCGATGGTCATTTGTACGTTCCAGGGAACCTAGGCTTCACTCTAGGGCGTTGCTCCACCAGATCGAATTGTTAGGGCCAAAGAAGTCAACGCCCGAAGCATAAAATACAAAATAAATAGAACAGTTTTTCCATTGTATAAAACAAATAATTGCTACCAGTGTAAAAGTTATGGTCATTTCTACGTTCCGGGCAACCCAGGCTTCACCCTAGGGCATTGTTCCATCAGATCGAACAGTTAGGCCCTAAGAGGTGAACGCCAGAAGCATAAAATACATTATAAATACAACAGTTTTTCCATCGTAGAAAACGAATAATTGCAACCAGTGTGAAAGTTATGGTCATTTGTATATTCCGAGCAACCTAGGCTTCACTCTAGGGCGGTGCTCCACCATATCGAATAGCTACGGCCTTAGTAGCCTACGCCTGAAGCATAAAATACAATAAAAATACAACGGTCTTTTCATCGTATAACAGGAATAATTGCAACAAGCGTGAAAGTAATGATCATTTCGGCGTTTCGGGCATCCTAGACTTATCTCTGAGGCATTGCTCCACCAGATCGAATAGTTAGGGCCTAAGAAGTCAACGCCAGAAGCATAAAATACAATATAAATACAACAGTTTCTCCATCGTATAAATCGAATAATTGCAACCAGTGTGAAAGTAATGGTCATTTCTACGTTCCGGGCAGCCTAGTCTTCACTCTAAGGCGTTGCTCCACTAGATCGAATAGCGAGGGCCTTAGAAGTCAACGCCAGAAGCATAAAATACGATATAAATACAACAGCTTTTCCATCGTATAAAAGGAATAATTGCAAACAGTAGGAAAGTTATGGTCATTTCTACATTCCGAGCAACCTAGGCTTCACTCTAGGGTGTTGCTCCAACAGATTGAATAGTGAGGGCCTTAGAAGTCAATGCCCGAAGCATAAAATGCAATAAAAATACAACAGTTTTTCCATCGTATAACAGGATTAATTGCAACCAGTTTGAAAGTGATGGTCATTTCTACGTTCCGGGCAACCTGGGCTTCACTCTAGGGCGTTGATCCACCAGATCAAACAGTTAGGGCCTTAGAAGTCAACGCCCGAAGCATAAAGTACAAAATAAATAGAACAGTTTTTCCATTGTAAAAAACTAATAATTGCTACCACTGTAAAAGTTATGGTCATTTCTACGTTCCGGGCAACCTAGGCTTCACCCTAGGGCGTTGTTCCACCAGATCGAATAGTTAGGGCCTAAGAAGTGAACGCCAGAAGCATAAAATGCAATAAAAATACAACAGTCTTTCCATCCTATAACAGGAATAATTGCAATCCTTGTGAAAGTGATGGTCATTTGTACGTTCCAGCCAACCTAGGCTTCACTCTAGGGCGTTGCTCCACCAGATCGAATTGCTAGGGCCAAAGAAGTCAACGCCCGAAGAATAAAATACAATAAAAATACAACAGTTTTTCCATCGTATAACAGGAATAATTGCAACCCGTGTGAAAGTGATGGTCATTTCTACGTTCCGGGCAGCCTAGGCTTCACCCCAGGGCGTTGTTCCACCAGATCGAATAGTTAGGACCTAACAAGTGAACGCCAGAAGCATAAAATACAATATAAATACAACAGTTTTTCCATCGTATAAAACGAATAATTGCAACCAGTGTGAAAGTAATGGGCATTTCTACATTCCGAGCAACCTAGGCTTCACTCTAGGGCGTTGCACCAACAGATCGAATAGCTAGGGCCTTAGAAGTCGACGCCAGAAGCATAAAATACGATATAAATACAACAGCTTTTCCATCGTATAAAAGGAATAATTGCAAACAGTGTGAAAGTAATGGTCATTTCTACGTTCCGGGCAACCTAGGCTTCACTCTAGGGCGTTGCTCCACCAGATCAAACAGTTAGTGCCTTAGAAGTCAACGCCCGAAGCATAAAATGCAATAAGAAAACAACAGTTTTTCCATCGTATAACAGGATTAATTGCAACCAGTTTGAAAGCGATGGTCATTTCTACGTTCCGGGCAACCTAGGCTTCACTCTAGGGCGTTGCTCCACTAGATCGAATAGTTAGGGCCATAGAAGTCAACGCCAGAAGCATAAAATACGATATAAATACAACAGCTTTTGCATCGTATAAAAGGAATAATTGCAAACAGTGTGAAAGTAAAGGTCATTTCTACGTTCCGAGCAACGTAGGCTTCACTCTAGGGCGTTGTTCCACCAGATCGAATAGTTAGGTCCTTAGAAGTCAACGCCAGAAGCATAAAATACGATATAAATACAACAGCTTTTGCATCGTATAAAAGGAATAATTGCAAACAGTGTGAAAGTAATTGTCATTTCTACGTTCCGGGCAACCTACGCTACACTCTAGGGCGCTGCACCACGAGATCAAACAGTTAGGGCCTTAGAAGTCAACGCCCGAAGCATAAAATACGATATAAATACAACAGCTTTTGCATCGTATAAAAGGAATAATTGCAACCAGTTTGAAAGCGATGGTCATTTCTACGTTCCGGGCAACCTAGGCTTCACTCTAGGGCGTTGCTCCACTAGATCGAATAGTTAGGGCCATAGAAGTCAACGCCAGAAGCATAAAATACAATATAAATACAACAGTTTTTCCATCGTATAAAAGGAATAATTGCAACCAGTGTGAAAGTAATGGTCATTTCTACAATCCGAGCAACCTAGGCTTCACTCTAGGGCGTTGCACCAACAGATTGAATAGTTAGGGCCTTAGAAGTCAACGCCCGAAGCATAAAATGCAATAAAAATAAAACAGCTTTTCCATCGTATAACAGGTTTAATTGCAACCAGTTTGAAAGTGATGGTCATTTCTACGTTCCGGGCAACCTAGGCTTCACTCTAGGGCGTTGCTCCACTAGATCGAATAGCTAGGGCCTTAGAAGTCAACGCCAGAAGAATAAAATACGATATAAATACAACAGCTTTTCCATCCTATAACAGGAATAATTGCAACCCGTGTGAGAGTGATGGTCATTTCTACGTTCCGGGCAACCTAGGCTTCACCCTAGGGCGTTGTTCCACCAGATCGAACAGTTAGGGACTAACAAGCGAACGCCAGAAGCATAAAATACAATACAAATACAACAGTTTGTCCATCGTATAAATCGAATAATTGCAACCAGTGTGAAAGTAATGGTCATTTCTACGTTCCGGGCAGCCTAGGCTTCACTCTAAGGCGTTGCTCCACTAGATCGAATAGCTAGGGCCTTAGAAGTCAACGCCAGAAGCATAAAATACGATATAAATACAACAGCTTTTCCATCGTATAAAAGGAATAATTGCTACCAGTGTAAAAGTTATTGTCATTTCTACGTTCCGGGCAACCTATGCTTCACTGTAGGGCGTTGCTCCACCAGATCAAACAGTTAGGTCCTTAGAAGTCAACGCCCGAAGCATAAAATACAAAATAAATAGAACAGTTTTTCCATTGTATAAAACGAATAATTGCTACCAGTGTAAAAGTTATGGTCATTTCTACGTTCGGGGCAGCCTAGTCTTCACTCTAAGGCGTTGCTCCACTAGATCGAATAGCGAGGGCCTTAGAAGTCAACGCCAGAAGCATAAAATACGATATAAATACAACAGCTTTTCCATCGTATAAAAGGAATAATTGCAAACAGTAGGAAAGTTATGGTCATTTCTACATTCCGAGCAACCTAGGCTTCACTCTAGGGTGTTGCTCCAACAGATTGAATAGTTAGGGCCTTAGAAGTCAATGCCCGAAGCATAAAATGCAATAAAAATACAACAGTTTTTCCATCGTATAACAGGATTAATTGCAACCAGTTTGAAAGTGATGGTCATTTCTACGTTCCGGGCAACCTGGGCTTCACTCTAGGGCGTTGCTCCACCAGATCAAACAGTTAGGGCCTTAGAAGTCAACGCCCGAAGCATAAAGTACAAAATAAATAGAACAGTTTTTCCATTGTAAAAAACTAATAATTGCTACCACTGTAAAAGTTATGGTCATTTCTACGTTCCAGCCAACCTAGGCTTCACTCTAGGGCGTTGCTCCACCAGATCGAATTGCTAGGGCCAAAGAAGTCAACGCCCGAAGAATAAAATACAATAAAAATACAACAGTTTTTCCATCGTATAACAGGAATAATTGCAACCCGTGTGAAAGTGATGGTCATTTCTACGTTCCGGGCAACCTAGGCTTCACCATAGGGCGTTGTTCCACCAGATCGAATAGTTAGGGCCTTAGAAGTCAACGCCCCAAGCATAAAGTATAAAATAAATAGAACAGTTTTTCCATCGTATAAAACGAATAATTGCTACCAGTGTGAAAGTTATCGTCATTTCTACTTTCCGGGCAACCTAGATTTCACCCTAGGGCGTTGTTCCACCAGATGGAATAGTTAGGGCCTAAGAAGTCAACGCCAGAAGCAAAAAATACGATATAAATACAACAGTTTTTTCATCGTATAAAACGAATAATTGCAACCATTATGAAACTTATGGTCATTTCTACGTTCCGGGCAACCTAGGCTTCACCCTAGGGCGTTGTTCCACCAGATCGAATAGTTAGGGCCTAAGAAGTGAACGCCAGAGGCATTAAATACAATAAAAATACAACAGTTTTTCCATCGTATAACAGGAATAATTGCAACCCGTGTGAAAGTGATGGTCATTTCTACGTTCCGGGCAGCCTAGGCTTCACCCTAGGGCGTTGTTCCACCAGATCGAATAGTTAGGACCTAACAAGTGAACGCCAGAAGCATAAAATACAATATAAATACAACAGTTTTTCCATCGTATAAAACGAATAATTGCAACCAGTGTGAAAGTAATGGTCATTTCTACATTCCGAGCAACCTAGGCTTCACTCTAGGGCGTTGCACCAACAGATTGAATAGTTAGGGCCTTAGAAGTCAACGCCCGAAGCATAAAATGCAATAAAAATACAACAGCTTTTCCATCGTATAACAGGTTTAATTGCAACCAGTTTGAAAGTGATGGTCATTTCTACGTTCCGGGCAACCTAGGCTTCACTCTAGGGCGTTGCTCCACTAGATCGAATAGCTAGGGCCTCAGAAGTCAACGCCAGAAGAATAAAATACGATATAAATACAACAGCTTTTCCATCCTATAACAGGAATAATTGCAACCCGTGTGAGAGTGATGGTCATTTCTACGTTCCGGGCAACCTAGGCTTCACCCTAGGGCGTTGTTCCAACAGATCGAACAGTTAGGGACTAACAAGTGAACGTCAGAAGCATAAAATACAATATAAATACAACAGTTTGTCCATCGTATAAATCGAATAATTGCAACCAGTGTGAAAGTAATGGTCATTTCTACGTTCCGGGCAGCCTAGGCTTCACTCCAAGGCGTTGCTCCACTAGATCGAATAGCTAGGGCCTTAGAAGTCGACGCCAGAAGCATAAAATACGATATAAATACAACAGCTTTTCCATCGTATAAAAGGAATATTTGCAAACAGTGTGAAAGTAATGGTCATTTCTACGTTCCGGGCAACCTAGGCTTCACTCTAGGGCGTTGCTCCACCAGATCAAACAGTTAGGTCCTTAGAAGTCAACGCCCGAAGCATAAAATACAAAATAAATAGAACAGTTTTTCCATTGTATAAAACGAATAATTGCTACCAGTGTAAAAGTTATGGTCATTTCTACGTTCGGGGCAACCTAGTCTTCACCCTAGGGCGTTGTTCCACCAGATCGAATAGTGAGGGCCTAAGAAGTGAACGCCAGAAGCATAAAATGCAATAAAAATACAACAGTCTTTCCATCCTATAACAGGAATAATTGCAACCCGTGTGAAAGCGATGGTCATTTGTACGTTCCAGGGAACCTAGGCTTCACTCTAGGGCGTTGCTCCACCAGATCGAATTGTTAGGGCCAAAGAAGTCAACGCCCGAAGCATAAAATACAAAATAAATAGAACAGTTTTTCCATTGTATAAAACAAATAATTGCTACCAGTGTAAAAGTTATGGTCATTTCTACGTTCCGGGCAACCTAGGCTTCACCCTAGGGCATTGTTCCATCAGATCGAACAGTTAGGCCCTAAGAGGTGAACGCCAGAAGCATAAAATACAATATAAATACAACAGTTTTTCCATCGTAGAAAACGAATGATTGCAACCAGTGTGAAAGTTATGGTCATTTGTATATTCCGAGCAACCTAGGCTTCACTCTAGGGCGGTGCTCCACCATATCGAATAGCTACGGCCTTAGTAGCCTACGCCTGAAGCATAAAATACAATAAAAATACAACGGTCTTTTCATCGTATAACAGGAATAATTGCAACAAGCGTGAAAGTAATGATCATTTCGGCGTTTCGGGCATCCTAGACTTATCTCTGAGGCATTGCTCCACCAGATCGAATAGTTAGGGCCTAAGAAGTCAACGCCAGAAGCATAAAATACAATATAAATACAACAGTTTTTCCATCGTATAAATCGAATAATTGCAACCAGTGTGAAAGTAATGGTCATTTCTACGTTCCGTGCAGCCTAGTCTTCACTCTAAGGCGTTGCTCCACTAGATCGAATAGCGAGGGCCTTAGAAGTCAACGCCAGAAGCATAAAATACGATATAAATACAACAGCTTTTCCATCGTATAAAAGGAATAATTGCAAACAGTAGGAAAGTTATGGTCATTTCTACATTCCGAGCAACCTAGGCTTCACTCTAGGGTGTTGCTCCAACAGATTGAATAGTTAGGGCCTTAGAAGTCAATGCCCGAAGCATAAAATGCAATAAAAATACAACAGTTTTTCCATCGTATAACAGGATTAATTGCAACCAGTTTGAAAGTGATGGTCATTTCTACGTTCCGGGCAACCTGGGCTTCACTCTAGGGCGTTGATCCACCAGATCAAACAGTTAGGGCCTTAGAAGTCAACGCCCGAAGCATAAAGTACAAAATAAATAGAACAGTTTTTCCATTGTAAAAAACTAATAATTGCTACCACTGTAAAAGTTATGGTCATTTCTACGTTCCGGGCAACCTAGGCTTCACCCTAGGGCGTTGTTCCACCAGATCGAATAGTTAGGGCCTAAGAAGTGAACGCCAGAAGCATAAAATGCAATAAAAATACAACAGTCTTTCCATCCTATAACAGGAATAATTGCAATCCTTGTGAAAGTGATGGTCATTTGTACGTTCCAGCCAACCTAGGCTTCACTCTAGGGCGTTGCTCCACCAGATCGAATTGCTAGGGCCAAAGAAGTCAACGCCCGAAGAATAAAATACAATAAAAATACAACAGTTTTTCCATCGTATAACAGGAATAATTGCAACCCGTGTGAAAGTGATGGTCATTTCTACGTTCCGGGCAGCCTAGGCTTCACCCCAGGGCGTTGTTCCACCAGATCGAATAGTTAGGACCTAACAAGTGAACGCCAGAAGCATAAAATACAATATAAATACAACAGTTTTTCCATCGTATAAAACGAATAATTGCAACCAGTGTGAAAGTAATGGGCATTTCTACATTCCGAGCAACCTAGGCTTCACTCTAGGGCGTTGCACCAACAGATCGAATAGCTAGGGCCTTAGAAGTCGACGCCAGAAGCATAAAATACGATATAAATACAACAGCTTTTCCATCGTATAAAAGGAATAATTGCAAACAGTGTGAAAGTAATGGTCATTTCTACGTTCCGGGCAACCTAGGCTTCACTCTAGGGCGTTGCTCCACCAGATCAAACAGTTAGTGCCTTAGAAGTCAACGCCCGAAGCATAAAATGCAATAAGAAAACAACAGTTTTTCCATCGTATAACAGGATTAATTGCAACCAGTTTGAAAGCGATGGTCATTTCTACGTTCCGGGCAACCTAGGCTTCACTCTAGGGCGTTGCTCCACTAGATCGAATAGTTAGGGCCATAGAAGTCAACGCCAGAAGCATAAAATACGATATAAATACAACAGCTTTTGCATCGTATAAAAGGAATAATTGCAAACAGTGTGAAAGTAAAGGTCATTTCTACGTTCCGAGCAACGTAGGCTTCACTCTAGGGCGTTGTTCCACCAGATCGAATAGTTAGGTCCTTAGAAGTCAACGCCAGAAGCATAAAATACGATATAAATACAACAGCTTTTGCATCGTATAAAAGGAATAATTGCAAACAGTGTGAAAGTAATTGTCATTTCTACGTTCCGGGCAACCTAGGCTACACTCTAGGGCGCTGCACCACCAGATCAAACAGTTAGGGCCTTAGAAGTCAACGCCCGAAGCATAAAATACGATATAAATACAACAGCTTTTGCATCGTATAAAAGGAATAATTGCAACCAGTTTGAAAGCGATGGTCATTTCTACGTTCCGGGCAACCTAGGCTTCACTCTAGGGCGTTGCTCCACTAGATCGAATAGTTAGGGCCATAGAAGTCAACGCCAGAAGCATAAAATACAATATAAATACAACAGTTTTTCCATCGTATAAAAGGAATAATTGCAACCAGTGTGAAAGTAATGGTCATTTCTACAATCCGAGCAACCTAGGCTTCACTCTAGGGCGTTGCACCAACAGATTGAATAGTTAGGGCCTTAGAAGTCAACGCCCGAAGCATAAAATGCAATAAAAATAAAACAGCTTTTCCATCGTATAACAGGTTTAATTGCAACCAGTTTGAAAGTGATGGTCATTTCTACGTTCCGGGCAGCCTAGGCTTCACTCCAAGGCGTTGCTCCACTAGATCGAATAGCTAGGGCCTTAGAAGTCGACGCCAGAAGCATAAAATACGATATAAATACAACAGCTTTTCCATCGTATAAAAGGAATATTTGCAAACAGTGTGAAAGTAATGGTCATTTCTACGTTCCGGGCAACCTAGGCTTCACTCTAGGGCGTTGCTCCACCAGATCAAACAGTTAGGGCCTAAGAAGTGAACGCCAGAAGCATAAAATGCAATAAAAATACAACAGTTTTTCCATCGTATAACAGGATTAATTGCAACCAGTTTGATAGTGAAGGTCATTTCTACTTTCCGGGCAACCTAGGCTTCACTGTATGGCGTTGCTCCACTAGATCGAATAGCTAGGGCCTTTGAAGTCAACGCCAGAAGCATAAAATACGATATAAATACAACAGCTTTTCCATCGTATAAGAGGAATAATTGCTACCAGTGTAAAAGTTATTGTCATTTCTACGTTCCGGGCAACCTATGCTTCACTGTAGGGCGTTGCTCCACCAGATCAAACAGTTAGGTCCTTAGAAGTCAACGCCCGAAGCATAAAATACAAAATAAATAGAACAGTTTTTCCATTGTATAAAACGAATAATTGCTACCAGTGTAAAAGTTATGGTCATTTCTACGTTCGGGGCAACCTAGTCTTCACCCTAGGGCGTTGTTCCACCAGATCGAATAGTGAGGGCCTAAGAAGTGAACGCCAGAAGCATAAAATGCAATAAAAATACAACAGTCTTTCCATCCTATAACAGGAATAATTGCAACCCGTGTGAAAGCGATGGTCATTTGTACGTTCCAGGGAACCTAGGCTTCACTCTAGGGCGTTGCTCCACCAGATCGAATTGTTAGGGCCAAAGAAGTCAACGCCCGAAGCATAAAATACAATAAAAATACAACAGTTTTTCCATCGTGTAACAGGATTAATTGCAACCAGTTTGAAAGTGATGGTCATTTCTACGTTCCGGGCAACCTGGGCTTCACTCTAGGGCGTTGATCCACCAGATCAAACAGTTAGGGCCTTAGAAGTCAACGCCCGAAGCATAAAGTACAAAATAAATAGAACAGTTTTTCCATTGTAAAAAACTAATAATTGCTACCACTGTAAAAGTTATGGTCATTTCTACGTTCCGGGCAACCTAGGCTTCACCCTAGGGCGTTGTTCCACCAGATCGAATAGTTAGGGCCTAAGAAGTGAACGCCAGAAGCATAAAATGCAATAAAAATACAACAGTCTTTCCATCCTATAACAGGAATAATTGCAATCCTTGTGAAAGTGATGGTCATTTGTACGTTCCAGCCAACCTAGGCTTCACTCTAGGGCGTTGCTCCACCAGATCGAATTGCTAGGGCCAAAGAAGTCAACGCCCGAAGAATAAAATACAATATAAATACAACAGTTTTTCCATCGTATAACAGGATTAATTGCAACCAGTTTGAAAGCGATGGTCATTTCTACGTTCCGGGCAACCTAGGCTTCACTCTAGGGCGTTGCTCCACTAGATCGAATAGTTAGGGCCATAGAAGTCAACGCCAGAAGCATAAAATACGATATAAATACAACAGCTTTTGCATCGTATAAAAGGAATAATTGCAAACAGTGTGAAAGTAAAGGTCATTTCTACGTTCCGAGCAACGTAGGCTTCACTCTAGGGCGTTGTTCCACCAGATCGAATAGTTAGGTCCTTAGAAGTCAACGCCAGAAGCATAAAATACGATATAAATACAACAGCTTTTGCATCGTATAAAAGGAATAATTGCAAACAGTGTGAAAGTAATTGTCATTTCTACGTTCCGGGCAACCTAGGCTACACTCTAGGGCGCTGCACCACCAGATCAAACAGTTAGGGCCTTAGAAGTCGACGCCAGAAGCATAAAATACGATATAAATACAACAGCTTTCCCATCGTATAAAAGGAATAATTGCAAACAGTGTGAAAGTAATGGTCATTTCTACGTTCCGGGCAACCTAGGCTTCACTCTAGGGCGTTGCTCCACCAGATCAAACAGTTAGGGCCTAAGAAGTGAACGCCAGAAGCATAAAATGCAATAAAAATACAACAGTTTTTCCATCGTATAACAGGATTAATTGCAACCAGTTTGATAGTGAAGGTCATTTCTACGTTCCGGGCAACCTAGGCTTCACTCTAGGGCGTTGCTCCACTAGATCGAATAGCTAGGGCCTTAGAAGTCAACGCCAGAAGCATAAAATACGATATAAATACAACAGCTTTTCCATCGTATAAAAGGAATAATTGCTACCAGTGTAAAAGTTATTGTCATTTCTACGTTCCGGGCAACCTATGCTTCACTGTAGGGCGTTGCTCCACCAGATCAAACAGTTAGGTCCTTAGAAGTCAATGCCCGAAGCATAAAATACAAAATAAATAGAACAGTTTTTCCATTGTATAAAACGAATAATTGCTACCAGTGTAAAAGTTATGGTCATTTCTACGTTCGGGGCAACCTAGTCTTCACCCTAGGGCGTTGTTCCACCAGATCGAATAGTGAGGGCCTAAGAAGTGAACGCCAGAAGCATAAAATGCAATAAAAATACAACAGTCTTTCCATCCTATAACAGGAATAATTGCAACCCGTGTGAAAGCGATGGTCATTTGTACGTTCCAGGGAACCTAGGCTTCACTCTAGGGCGTTGCTCCACCAGATCGAATTGTTAGGGCCAAAGAAGTCAACGCCCGAAGCATAAAATACAATAAAAATACAACGGTCTTTTCATCGTATAACAGGAATAATTGCAACAAGCGTGAAAGTAATGATCATTTCGGCGTTTCGGGCATCCCAGACTTATCTCTGAGGCATTGCTCCACCAGATCGAATAGTTAGGGCCTAAGAAGTCAACGCCAGAAGCATAAAATACAATATAAATACAACAGTTTTTCCATCGTATAAATCGAATAATTGCAACCAGTGTGAAAGTAATGGTCATTTCTACGTTCCGGGCAGCCTAGGCTTCACTCTAAGGCGTTGCTCCACTAGATCGAATAGCGAGGGCCTTAGAAGTCAACGCCAGAAGCATAAAATACGATATAAATACAACAGCTTTTCCATCGTATAAAAGGAATAATTGCAAACAGTAGGAAAGTTATGGTCATTTCTACATTCCGAGCAACCTAGGCTTCACTCTAGGGTGTTGCTCCAACAGATTGAATAGTTAGGGCCTTAGAAGTCAATGCTCGAAGCATAAAATGCAATAAAAATACAACAGTTTTTCCATCGTATAACAGGATTAATTGCAACCAGTTTGAAAGTGATGGTCATTTCTACGTTCCGGGCAACCTGGGCTTCACTCTAGGGCGTTGCTCCACCAGATCAAACAGTTAGGGCCTTAGAAGTCAACGCCCGAAGCATAAAGTACAAAATAAATAGAACAGTTTTTCCATTGTAAAAAACTAATAATTGCTACCACTGTAAAAGTTATGGTCATTTCTACGTTCCGGGCAACCTAGGCTTCACCCTAGGGCGTTGTTCCACCAGATCGAATAGTTAGGGCCTAAGAAGTGAACGCCAGAAGCATAAAATGCAATAAAAATACAACAGTCTTTCCATCCTATAACAGGAATAATTGCAATCCTTGTGAAAGTGATGGTCATTTGTACGTTCCAGCCAACCTAGGCTTCACTCTAGGGCGTTGCTCCACCAGATCGAATTGCTAGGGCCAAAGAAGCCAACGCCCGAAGAATAAAATACAATAAAAATACAACAGTTTTACCATCGTATAACAGGAATAATTGCAACCCGTGTGAAAGTGATGGTCATTTCTACGTTCCGGGCAGCCTAGGCTTCACCCCAGGGCGTTGCTCCACCAGATCGAATAGTTAGGACCTAACAAGTGAACGCCAGAAGCATAAAATACAATATAAATACAACAGTTTTTCCATCGTATAAAACGAATAATTGCAACCAGTGTGAAAGTAATGGTCATTTCTACATTCCGAGCAACCTAGGCTTCACTCTAGGGCGTTGCACCAACAGATCGAATAGCTAGGGCCTTAGAAGTCGACGCCAGAAGCATAAAATACGATATAAATACAACAGCTTTTCCATCGTATAAAAGGAATAATTGCAAACAGTGTGAAAGTAATGGTCATTTCTACGTTCCGGGCAACCTAGGCTTCACTCTAGGGCGTTGCTCCACCAGATCAAACAGTTAGGGCCTTAGAAGTCAACGCCCGAAGCATAAAATGCAATAAAAATACAACAGTTTTTCCATCGTATGACAGGATTAATTGCAACCAGTTTGATAGTGAAGGTCATTTCTACGTTCCGGGCAACCTAGGCTTCACTCTAGGGCGTTGTTCCACCAGATCGAATAGTTAGGTCCTTAGAAGTCAACGCCGGAAGCATAAAATACGATATAAATACAACAGCTTTTGCATCGTATAAAAGGAATAATTGCAAACAGTGTGAAAATAATTGTCATTTCTACGTTCCGGGCAACCTAGGCTACACTCTAGGGCGCTGCACCACCAGATCAAACAGTTAGGTCCTTAGAAGTCAACGCCCGAAGCATAAAATACGATATAAATACAACAGCTTTTGCATCGTATAAAAGGAATAATTGCAACCAGTTTGAAAGCGATGGTCATTTCTACGTTCCGGGCAACCTAGGCTTCACTCTAGGGCGTTGCTCCACTAGATCGAATAGCTAGGGCCTTAGAAGTCAACGCCAGAAGAATAAAATACGATATAAATACAACAGCTTTTCCATCCTATAACAGGAATAATTGCAACCCGTGTGAGAGTGATGGTCATTTCTACGTTCCGGGCAACCTAGGCTTCACCCTAGGGCGTTGTTCCACCAGATCGAACAGTTAGGGACTAACAAGTGAACGCCAGAAGCATAAAATACAATATAAATACAACAGTTTGTCCATCGTATAAATCGAATAATTGCAACCAGTGTGAAAGTAATGGTCATTTCTACGTTCCGGGCAGCCTAGGCTTCACTCTAAGGCGTTGCTCCACTAGATCGAATAGCTAGGGCCTTAGAAGTCGACGCCAGAAGCATAAAATACGATATAAATACAACAGCTTTCCCATCGTATAAAAGGAATAATTGCTACCAGTGTAAAAGTTATTGTCATTTCTACGTTCCGGGCAACCTATGCTTCACTGTAGGGCGTTGCTCCACCAGATCAAACAGTTAGGTCCTTAGAAGTCAACGCCCGAAGCATAAAATACAAAATAAATAGAACAGTTTTTCCATTGTATAAAACGAATAATTGCTACCAGTGTAAAAGTTATGGTCATTTCTACGTTCGGGGCAACCTAGTCTTCACCCTAGGGCGTTGTTCCACCAGATCGAATAGCTAGGGCCTAAGAAGTGAACGCCAGAAGCATAAAATACAATATAAATACAACAGTTTTTCCATCGTATAAAACGAAGAATTGCAACCAGTGTGAAAGTTATGGTTATTTCTACATTCCGAGCAACCTAGGCTTCACTCTAGGGCGTTGCTCCACCAGCTCGAATAGTTAGGGCCTAAGAAGTGAACGCCAGAAGCATTAAATACAATAAAAATACAACAGTTTTTCCATCGTATAACAGGATTAATTGCAACCAGTTTGAAAGTGATGGTCACTTCTACGTTCCGGGCAACCTAGGCTTCACTCTAGGGCGTTGCTACACTAGATCGAATAGCTAGGGCCTTAGAAGTCAACGCCAGAGTCATAAAATACAATATAAATACAACAGCTTTTCCATCGTAAAGAACGTATAATTGCAACCAGTGTGAAAGTTATGGTTATTTCTACATTCCGAGCAACCTAGGCTTCACTCTAGGGTGTTGCTCCAACAGATTGAATAGTTAGGGCCTTAGAAGTCAATGCCCGAAGCATAAAATGCAATAAAAATACAACAGTTTTTCCATCGTATAACAGGATTAATTGCAACCAGTTTGAAAGTGATGGTCATTTCTACGTTCCGGGCAACCTGGGCTTCACTCTAGGGCGTTGCTCCACCAGATCAAACAGTTAGGGCCTTAGAAGTCAACGCCCGAAGCATAAAGTACAAAATAAATAGAACAGTTTTTCCATTGTAAAAAACTAATAATTGCTACCACTGTAAAAGTTATGGTCATTTCTACGTTCCGGGCAACCTAGGCTTCACCCTAGGGCGTTGTTCCACCAGATCGAATAGTTAGGGCCTAAGAAGTGAACGCCAGAAGCATAAAATGCAATAAAAATACAACAGTCTTTCCATCCTATAACAGGAATAATTGCAATCCGTGTGAAAGTGATGGTCATTTGTACGTTCCAGGCAACCTAGGCTTCACTCTAGGGCGTTGCTCCACCAGATCGAATTGTTAGGGCCAAAGAAGTCAACGCCCGAAGAATAAAATACAATAAAAATACAACAGTTTTTTTATCGTATAACAGGAATAATTGCAACCCGTGTGAAAGTGATGGTCATTTCTACGTTCCGGGCAGCCTAGGCTTCACCCTAGGGCGTTGTTCCACCAGATCGAATAGTTAGGACCTAACAAGTGAACGCCAGAAGCATAAAATACAATATAAATACAACAGTTTTTCCATCGTATAAATCGAATAATTGCAACCAGTGTGAAAGTAATGGTCATTTCTACGTTCCGGGCAGCCTAGGCTACACTCTAGGGCGCTGCACCACCAGATCAAACAGTTAGGGCCTTAGAAGTCAACGCCCGAAGCATAAAATACGATATAAATACAACAGCTTTTGCATCGTATAAAAGGAATAATTGCAACCAGTTTGAAAGCGATGGTCATTTCTACGTTCCGGGCAACCTAGGCTTCACTCTAGGGCGTTGCTCCACTAGATCGAATAGTTAGGGCCATAGAAGTCAACGCCAGAAGCATAAAATACAATATAAATACAACAGTTTTTCCATCGTATAAAAGGAATAATTGCAACCAGTGTGAAAGTAATGGTCATTTCTACAATCCGAGCAACCTAGGCTTCACTCTAGGGCGTTGCACCAACAGATTGAATAGTTAGGGCCTTAGAAGTCAACGCCCGAAGCATAAAATGCAATAAAAATACAACAGCTTTTCCATCGTATAACAGGTTTAATTGCAACCAGTTTGAAAGTGATGGTCATTTCTACGTTCCGGGCAACCTAGGCTTCACTCTAGGGCGTTGCTCCACTAGATCGAATAGCTAGGGCCTTAGAAGTCAACGCCAGAAGAATAAAATACGATATAAATACAACAGCTTTTCCATCCTATAACAGGAATAATTGCAACCCGTGTGAGAGTGATGGTTATTTCTACGTTCCGGGCAACCTAGGCTTCACTCTAGGGCGTTGCTCCACCAGATCAAACAGTTAGGGCCTTAGAAGTCAACGCCCGAAGCATAAAATGCAATAAGAATACAACAGTTTTTCCATCGTATAACAGGATTAATTGCAACCAGTTTGAAAGCGATGGTCATTTCTACGTTCCGGGCAACCTAGGCTTCACTCTAGGGCGTTGCTCCACTAGATCGAATAGTTAGGGCCATAGAAGTCAACGCCAGAAGCATAAAATACGATATAAATACAACAGCTTTTGCATCGTATAAAAGGAATAATTGCAAACAGTGTGAAAGTAAAGGTCATTTCTACGTTCCGGGCAACCTATGCTTCACTGTAGGGCGTTGCTCCACCAGATCAAACAGTTAGGTCCTTAGAAGTCAACGCCCGAAGCATAAAATACAAAATAAATAGAACAGTTTTTCCATTGTATAAAACGAATAATTGCTACCAGTGTAAAAGTTATGGTCATTTCTACGTTCGGGGCAACCTAGTCTTCACCCTAGGGCGTTGTTCCACCAGATCGAATAGCTAGGGCCTAAGAAGTGAACGCCAGAAGCATAAAATACAATATAAATACAACAGTTTTTCCATCGTATAAAACGAAGAATTGCAACCAGTGTGAAAGTTATGGTTATTTCTACATTCCGAGCAACCTAGGCTTCACTCTAGGGCGTTGCTCCACCAGCTCGAATAGTTAGGGCCTAAGAAGTGAACGCCAGAAGCATTAAATACAATAAAAATACAACAGTTTTTCCATCGTATAACAGGATTAATTGCAACCAGTTTGAAAGTGATGGTCACTTCTACGTTCCGGGCAACCTAGGCTTCACTCTAGGGCGTTGCTACACTAGATCGAATAGCTAGGGCCTTAGAAGTCAACGCCAGAGTCATAAAATACAATATAAATACAACAGCTTTTCCATCGTAAAGAACGTATAATTGCAACCAGTGTGAAAGTTATGGTTATTTCTACATTCCGAGCAACCTAGGCTTCACTCTAGGGTGTTGCTCCAACAGATTGAATAGTTAGGGCCTTAGAAGTCAATGCCCGAAGCATAAAATGCAATAAAAATACAACAGTTTTTCCATCGTATAACAGGATTAATTGCAACCAGTTTGAAAGTGATGGTCATTTCTACGTTCCGGGCAACCTGGGCTTCACTCTAGGGCGTTGCTCCACCAGATCAAACAGTTAGGGCCTTAGAAGTCAACGCCCGAAGCATAAAGTACAAAATAAATAGAACAGTTTTTCCATTGTAAAAAACTAATAATTGCTACCACTGTAAAAGTTATGGTCATTTCTACGTTCCGGGCAACCTAGGCTTCACCCTAGGGCGTTGTTCCACCAGATCGAATAGTTAGGGCCTAAGAAGTGAACGCCAGAAGCATAAAATGCAATAAAAATACAACAGTCTTTCCATCCTATAACAGGAATAATTGCAATCCGTGTGAAAGTGATGGTCATTTGTACGTTCCAGGCAACCTAGGCTTCACTCTAGGGCGTTGCTCCACCAGATCGAATTGTTAGGGCCAAAGAAGTCAACGCCCGAAGAATAAAATACAATAAAAATACAACAGTTTTTTTATCGTATAACAGGAATAATTGCAACCCGTGTGAAAGTGATGGTCATTTCTACGTTCCGGGCAGCCTAGGCTTCACCCTAGGGCGTTGTTCCACCAGATCGAATAGTTAGGACCTAACAAGTGAACGCCAGAAGCATAAAATACAATATAAATACAACAGTTTTTCCATCGTATAAATCGAATAATTGCAACCAGTGTGAAAGTAATGGTCATTTCTACGTTCCGGGCAGCCTAGGCTACACTCTAGGGCGCTGCACCACCAGATCAAACAGTTAGGGCCTTAGAAGTCAACGCCAGAAGCATAAAATACAATATAAATACAACAGTTTTTCCATCGTATAAAAGGAATAATTGCAACCAGTGTGAAAGTAATGGTCATTTCTACAATCCGAGCAACCTAGGCTTCACTCTAGGGCGTTGCACCAACAGATTGAATAGTTAGGGCCTTAGAAGTCAACGCCCGAAGCATAAAATGCAATAAAAATACAACAGCTTTTCCATCGTATAACAGGTTTAATTGCAACCAGTTTGAAAGTGATGGTCATTTCTACGTTCCGGGCAACCTAGGCTTCACTCTAGGGCGTTGCTCCACTAGATCGAATAGCTAGGGCCTTAGAAGTCAACGCCAGAAGAATAAAATACGATATAAATACAACAGCTTTTCCATCCTATAACAGGAATAATTGCAACCCGTGTGAGAGTGATGGTTATTTCTACGTTCCGGGCAACCTAGGCTTCACTCTAGGGCGTTGCTCCACCAGATCAAACAGTTAGGGCCTTAGAAGTCAACGCCCGAAGCATAAAATGCAATAAGAATACAACAGTTTTTCCATCGTATAACAGGATTAATTGCAACCAGTTTGAAAGCGATGGTCATTTCTACGTTCCGGGCAACCTAGGCTTCACTCTAGGGCGTTGCTCCACTAGATCGAATAGTTAGGGCCATAGAAGTCAACGCCAGAAGCATAAAATACGATATAAATACAACAGCTTTTGCATCGTATAAAAGGAATAATTGCAAACAGTGTGAAAGTAAAGGTCATTTCTACGTTCCGAGCAACGTAGGCTTCACTCTAGGGCGTTGCTCGACCAGATCAAACAGTTAGGGCCTTAGAAGTCAACGCCCGAAGCATAAAATACAAAATAAATAGAACAGATTTTCCATCGTATAAAACGAATAATTGTTACCAGTGTGACAGTTATGGTCACTTCAACTTTCCGGGCAACCTAGGCTTCACCCTAGGGCGTTGTTCAACCAGATGGAATAGTTAGGGCCTAAGAAGTCAACGCCAGAAGCATAAAATACGATATAAATACAGCAGCTTTTCCACCGTATAAAACGAATAATTGCAACCAGTGTGATAGTTATGCTCATTTCTACGTTCCGGGCAAACTAGGCTTCACCCTAGGGCGTTGCTCCAACAGATCGAATAGTAAGGGCCTTAAAAGTCAATGCCCGAAGCATAAAATACAATATAAATACAACAGCTTTTCAATCGTATAAAACGAATAATTGCAACCAGTGTGAAAGTTATGGACATTTCTACATTGCGGCCACCCTAGGCTTCACCCTAGGGCGTTGCTCCACCTGATCGAATAGTTAGGGCCTTAGAAGTCATCGCCAAAAGCATAAAATGCAATAAAGATGCAACAGTTTTTCCATCGTATAACAGGAATAACTGCAAACAGTGGGAAAGTACTGATCATTTCTTCGTTCCGGGCAACCTAGGCGTCACTCTAGGGCGTTGCTCCACCTGATCGAATAGTTAGGGCCTTAGAAGTCAACGCCAGAAGCATAAAATGCAATAAAGATGCAACAGTTTTTCCATCGTATAACAGGAATAACTGCAAACAGTGTGAAAGTACTGGTCATTTCAACGATCCGGGCAACCTAGGCTTCACTCTAGGGCGTTGCTCCACCAGATCAATCAGATAGGGCCTTAGAAGTCAACGCCCGAAGCATAAAATGCAAAATAAATAGAACAGTTTTTCCATTGTATAAAACGAATAATTGCTACCAGTGTAAAAGTTATGGTCATTTCTACGTTCCGGGCAACCTAGGCTTCACTCTAGGGAGTTGCTCCACCAGATCGAATAGTTAGCGCCTTAGAAGTCAACGCCAGAAGCATAAAATACAATAAAGATGCAACAGTTTTTCCATCGTTTTACAGGAATAACTGCAACCAGTGCGAATGTACTGGTCATTTCTACGTTCCGGATAACCTAGATTTCACCCTAGGGCGTTGCTCTACCAGATCGAATAGCTAGGGACTTAGAATTCAACGCCAGAAGGATAAAACGCAATATAAGTACAACAGTTATTCCATCGTATAAAATGAGTAGTTGCAAACATTGTGAAAGTAATGGTCATTTCTACGTTCCGGGCAAGCTAGGCGTCAGTCTAGGGCGTTGCTCCACCACATCTAATAGCTACGGCCTTAGAAGTCAACGCCAGAGGCATAAAATACAATATAAATACAACAGCTTTTCCATCGCACAAAATGAATAATAGCAAACAGTGTGAAGGTAATGGTCATTTCTACGGACCGGGCAACCTAGGCTTCACTCTAGCTCGTTGCTCCACCAGATCAAATAGCTAGAGACTTAGAATTAAACGCCAGAAGCATAGAATACAATAAAAATACAACAGTTTTTCCATCGTATAACAGGATTAATTGCAACCAGTGTGAATGTAATGGTCATTTCTACGTTCCGGGCAACCTAGGCTTCAACCTAGGGCGTTGCTCCAACAGATCGAATAGTAAGGGCCTTAAAAGTCAAAGCCCGAAGCATAAAATACAATATAAATACAACAGCTTTTCAATCGTATAAAACGAATAATTGCAACCAGTGTGAAAGTTATGGACATTTCTACATTGCGGCCACCCTAGGCTTCACCCTAGGGCGTTGCTCCACCTGATCGAATAGTTAGGGCCTTAGAAGTCAACGCCAAAAGCATAAAATGCAATAAAGATGCAACAGTTTTTCCATCGTATAACAGGAATAACTGCAAACAGTGGGAAAGTACTGGTCATTTCTTCGTTCCGGGCAACCTAGGCGTCACTCTAGGGCGTTGCTCCACCTGATCGAATAGTTAGGGCCTTAGAAGTCAACGCCAGAAGCATAAAATGCAATAAAGATGCAACAGTTTTTCCATCGTATAACAGGAATAACTGCAAACAGTGTGAAAGTACTGGTCATTTCAACGATCCGGGCAACCTAGGCTTCACTCTAGGGCGTTGCTCCACCAGATCAATCAGTTAGGGCCATAGAAGTCAACGCCCGAAGCATAAAATGCAAAATAAATAGAACAGTTTTTCCATTGTATAAAACGAATAATTGCTACCAGTGTAAAAGTTATGGTCATTTCTACGTTCCGGGCAACCTAGGCTTCACTCTAGGGAGTTGCTCCACCAGATCGAATAGTTAGCGCCTTAGAAGTCAACGCCAGAAGCATAAAATACAATAAAGATGCAACAGTTTTTCCATCGTTTTACAGGAATAACTGCAACCAGTGCGAATGTACTGGTCATTTCTACGTTCCGGATAACCTAGATTTCACCCTAGGGCGTTGCTCTACCAGATCGAATAGCTAGGGACTTAGAATTCAACGCCAGAAGGATAAAACGCAATATAAGTACAACAGTTATTCCATCGTATAAAATGAGTAGTTGCAAACATTGTGAAAGTAATGGTCATTTCTACGTTCCGGGCAAGCTAGGCGTCAGTCTACGGCGTTGCTCCACCACATCTAATAGCTACGGCCTTAGAAGTCAACGCCAGAGGCATAAAATACAATATAAATACAACAGCTTTTCCATCGCACAAAATGAATAATAGCAAACAGTGTGAAGGTAATGGTCATTTCTACGGACCGGGCAACCTAGGCTTCACTCTAGCTCGTTGCTCCACCAGATCAAATAGCTAGAGACTTAGAATTAAACGCCAGAAGCATAGAATACAATAAAAATACAACAGTTTTTCCATCGTATAACAGGAATAATTGCAACCAGTGTGAATGTAATGGTCATTTCTACGTTCCGGGCAACCTAGGCTTCACCCTAGGGCGTTGCTCCAACAGATCGAATAGTAAGGGCCTTAAAAGTCAATGCCCGAAGCATAAAATACAATATAAATACAACAGCTTTTCAATCGTATAAAACGAATAATTGCAACCAGTGTGAAAGTTATGGACATTTCTACATTGCGGCCACCCTAGGCTTCACCCTAGGGCGTTGCTCCACCTGATCGAATAGTTAGGGCCTTAGAAGTCAACGCCAAAAGCATAAAATGCAATAAAGATGCAACAGTTTTTCCATCGTATGACAGGAATAACTGCAAACAGTGGGAAAGTACTGGTCATTTCTTCGTTCCGGGCAACCTAGGCGTCACTCTAGGGCGTTGCTCCATCTGATCGAATAGTTAGGGCCTTAGAAGTCAACGCCAGAAGCATAAAATGCAATAAAGATGCAACAGTTTTTCCATCGTATAACAGGAATAACTGCAAACAGTGTGAAAGTACTGGTCATTTCAACGTTCCGGGCAATCTAGGCTTCACTCTAGGGCGTTGCTCCACAGATCAATCAGATAGGGCCTTAGAAGTCAACGCCCGAAGCATAAAATGCAAAATAAATAGAACAGTTTTTCCATTGTATAAAACGAATAACTGCTACCAGTGTAAAAGTTATGGTCATTTCTACGTTCCGGGCAACCTAGGCTTCACTCTAGGGAGTTGCTCCACCAGATCGAATAGTTAGCGCCTTAGAAGTCAACGCCAGAAGCATAAAATACAATAAAGATGGAACAGTTTTTCCATCGTTTTACAGGAATAACTGCAACCAGTGCGAATGTACTGGTCATTTCTACGTTCCGGAGAGCCTAGGTTTCACCCTAGGGCGTTGCTCCACCAGATCGAATAGTTAGGGCCTTAGAAGTCAACGCCCGAAGCATAAAATACAAAATAAATAAAACAGCTTTTCCATCGTATAAAACGAATAATTCCAACCAGTGTGAATGTAATGGTCATTTCTACGTTCCGGGAAACCTAGGCTTCACTCTAGGGCGTTGCTCCACCAGATCAAACAGTTAGGGCCTTAGAAGTCAACGCCCGAAGCATAAAATACAAGATAAATAGAACAGATTTTCCATCGTATAATACGAATAATTGTTACCAGTGTGAAAGTTATGGTCATTTCAACTTTCCGGGCAACCTAGGCTTCACCCTAGGGCGTTGTTCAACCAGATGGAATAGTTAGGGCCTAAGAAGTCAACGCCAGAAGCATAAAATACGATATAAATACAGCAGCTTTTCCACCGTATAAAACGAATAATTGCAACCAGTGTGATAGTTATGCTCATTTCTACGTTCCGGGCAAACTAGGCTTCACCCTAGGGCGTTGCTCCAACAGATCGAATAGTAACGGCCTTAAAAGTTAATGCCCGAAGCATAAAATACAATATAAATACAACAGCTTTTCAATCGTATAAAACGAATAATTGCAACCAGTGTGAAAGTTATGGACATTTCTACATTGCGGCCACCCTAGGCTTCACCCTAGGGCGTTGCTCCACCTGATCTAATAGTTAGGGCCTTAGAAGTCAACGCCAAAAGCATAAAATGCAATAAAGATGCAACAGTTTTTCCATCGTATAGCAGGAATAATTTGCAACTAGTGTGATAGTAGTGGTCATTTCTACGTACCGGGCAACCTAGGTCTCACTCCAGGGCGTTGCTCCACCAGGTCGAATAGTTACGGCCTTAGAAGTCAACGCCAGAAGCACAAAATACGATAAAGATGCAACAGTTTTTCCATCGTATAAAACGAATAATTGCTACCAGTGTGGAAATTATGGTCATTGCTACGTTCCGCGCAACCTAGGCTTCACTCTAAGGCGTTGCTCCACCAGATCGAATAGTTAGGTCCTAAGAAGTCAACGCCAGAAGCATAAAATACGAAATAAATACAACAGCTTATCCATCGTATAAAACGAATAATTGCAACCAGTGAGAAAGTAATGGTCATTTCTACGTTCCGAGAAACCTTGGCGACACTCTAGGGCGTTGCTCCACCAGATCGAATAGATAGGGACTTAGAATTCATCGCTAAAAGCATAAAATACAATTAACATACAACAGTTTCTCCATCGTATAACAGGAATAATTGCAACCAGTGTGAAGGTAATGGTCATTTCTACGTTCCGGCCAACCTAGGCTTCACCCTAGGGCGTTGCTCCACCAGATCGAATAGTTAGGACCTTAGAAGTCAACGCCAGAAGCATAAAATACAATAAAGATGCAACAGTTTTTCCATCGTTTAGAGGAGTAACTGCAACCAGTGTGAATGTACTGGTCATTTCTACGTTCCGGGCAACCTAGGCTTCACTCTAGGTCGTTGCTCGACCAGATCGAATAGCTAGGGCCTTAGAAGTCAACGCCCGAAGCATAAAATACAAAATAAATAGAACAGTTTTTCCATCGTATAAAACGAATAATTGCTACCAGTGTGAAACTTATGGTCATTTCTACGTTCCGAGCAACCTAGGTGTCACTCTAGGGCGTTGCTCCACCAGATCGAATAGCTAGGGACTTAGAATTCATCGCTAAAAGCATAAAATACAATTAAAGTATAACAGCTTTCCATCGTATAACAGGAATAATTGCAACCAGTGTGAAAGTAATGGTCATTTCTACGTTCCGGGCAGCGTAGGTTTCACTCTAGGGCGTCGATCCACCAGAGGGAATAGTTAGGGCCTAAGAAGTCAACGCCAGAAGCATAAAATACAATATAAATACAACAGCTTTTCAATCGTATAAAACGAATAATTGCAACCAGTGTGAAAGTTATGGACATTTCTACATTCCGGCCAACCTAGGCTTCACCCTAGGGCGTTGCTCCACCAGATCGAATAGTTAGGGCCTTAGAAGTCAACTCCAGGAGCATAAAATGCAATAAAGATGCAACAGTTTTTCCATCGTATAACAGGAATAACTGCAAACAGTGTGAAAGTACTGGTCATTTCTACGTTCCGGGTAACCTAGGTTTCACTCTAGGGCGTTGCTCCACCAGATTGAGTAGCTAGGGACTTAGAATTCAACGCCATAAGAATAAAATACAATATAAATATAACAGCTTTTCCATCGTATAAAACGAATAATATCAACCAGTGTGAAACTTATGGTCATTTCAACGTTCCGGGCAATCTAGGCTTCACTCTAGGGCGTTGCTCCACCAGATCAATCAGTTAGGGCCTTAGAAGTCAACACCCAAAGCATAAAATGCAATATAAATATAACAGTTCTTCCATCGTATAAAACGAATAATTGCTACCAGTGTGAAAGTTATGGTCATTTCTACGTTCCGTGCAACCTGGGCTTTACCCTAGGGCCTTGTCCCACAAGATGGGATAGTTAGGGCCTAAGAAGTCAACGCCAGAAACATAAAATACGATATAAATACAACAGCTTTTCCATCGTATAAAACAAATAATTGCAACCAGTGTGAAAGTTATGGTCATTTCTACGTTCCGGGCAACCTAGGCTACCCTCTAGGGCGTTGTTCCACCAGATCAAACAGTTAGGGCCTTAGAAGTCAACGCCCGAAGCATTAAATACAAAATAAATAGAACAGTTTTTCCATTGAATAAAATGAATAATTGCTTCCAGTGTAAAAGGTATGGTCATTTCTACGTTCCGGACAACCTAGGCTTCACCCTAGGCCGTTGTTCCACCAGATCAAATAGTTAGGGCCTAAGAAGTGAACGCCAGAAGCATAAAATGCAATAAAAATAGAACAGTTTTTCCATCGTATAGCAGGAATACTTTGCAACTAGTGTGATAGTAGTGGTCATTTCTACGTTCCGGGCAATCTAGGTTTCACTCCAGGGCGTTGCTCCACCAGATCGAATAGTTAGGGCCTTAGAAGTCAACGCCAGAAGCATAAAATACAATAAAGATACAACAGTTTTTCCATCGTTTTACAGGAATAACTGCAACCAGTGTGAATGTACTGGTCATTTCTGCGTACCGGGCAACCTAGGCTTCACTCTAGGGCGTTGCTCCACAAGATCAAACAGTTAGGGCCTTAGAAGTCAATGCCCGAAGCATAAAATACAATATAAATACAACAGTTTTTCCATCGAATAAAACGAATAATTGCAACCAGTGTGAAAGTAATGGTCATTTCTACGTTCCGGGCAACATAGGTTTCACTCCAGGGCGTTGCTCCACCAGATCGAATAGTTAGGGAATAAGAAGTCAACGCCAGAAGCATAAAATACAATATAAATACAACAGCTTTTCAATCGTATAAAACGAATAATTGCAACCAGTGTGAAAGTTATGGTCATTTCTACATTCCGGCCAACCTAGGCTTCACCCTAGGGCGTTGCTCCACCAGATCGAATAGTTAGGGCCTTAGAAGTCAACTCCAGGAGCATAAAATGCAATAAAGATGCAACAGTTTTTCCATCGTATAACAGGAATAACTGCAAACAGTGTGAAAGTACTGGTCATTTCTACGTTCCGGGTAACCTAGGTTTCACTCTAGGGCCCTGTTCCACACGATGGGATAGTTAGGGCCTAAGAAGTGAACGCCAGAAGCATAAAATACGATATAAATACAACAGTTTTTCCATCGAATAAAACGAATAATTGCAACCAGTGTGAAAGTAATGGTCATTTCTACGTTCCGGGCAACATAGGTTTCACTCCAGGGCGTTGCTCCAACAGATTGAATAGTTAGGACCTTAGAAGTCAACGCCAGAAGCATAAAATACAAAATAAATAAAACAGTTCTTCCATCGTATAAAACGAATTATTGCTACCAGTGTGAAAGTTATGGTCATTTCTACGTTCCGTGCAACCCGGGCTTTACCCTAGGGACTTGTTCCACAAGATGGGATAGTTAGGGCCTTAGAAGTCAATGCCCGAAGCATATAATGCAATAAATATACAACAGTTTTTCCATTATATACCCGGAATAATTGCAACCAGTTTGAACGTGATGGTCATTTCTACGTACCTGGCAACCTCGGCTTCACTCTAGGGCGTTGCTCCACCAGATCGAATAGTTCGTGCCTTAGGAGTCAACGCCAAAAGCATAAAAAACAATATAAGTACAACAGTTTTTCCATCGTATAAAACGAATAATTGCAACCAGTATGAAGGTTAACGTCATTTCTACGTTCCGGGCAACCTAGGCTTCACTCTAGGGCGTTGCTCCACCAGATCGAATAGTTTGGGCCTTAGAAGTCAACGCCCGAAGCATAAAATGCAATAAAAATGCAACTGTTTTTCCATCCTATATCAGGAATAATTGCAACCAGTGTGAAAGTGATGGTCATTTCTACGTTCCGGGCATCCTAGACTTAACTCTGAGGCGTTGCTCCACCAGATCGAAGAGTTAGGGTCTAAGAAGTCAACACCGGAAGCATAAAATACAATATAAATGCAACAGCCTTTCCATCGTAGAAAACGAATAATTGCAACCTGTGTGAAGGTTATGGTCATATCTACGTCCCGGGCAACCTTGGCTTCACTGTAGGGTGTTGCTCCACCAGATCGAATAGGTAGGGCCATAGAAGTCTACGCCCGAAGCATAAAATACAATAAATATATAAGAGTTTTTCCATCCTATATCAGGATTAATTACAACCAGTTTGAAAGTGATGGTCATTTCCACGTTCCGGGCAACCTAGGCTCCACTCTAGGGCGTTGCTCCACCAGATCGAATAACTAGGGCCTTAGAAGTCAACGCCAGAAGCATAAAATACAATATAAATACAACAGTTTTTACATCGTATAAAACGAATAATTGCAACCAGTTTGAAAGTGATGGTCATTTCTACGTTCCGGGCAACCTAGGCTACACTCTAGGGCGTTGCTCCACCAGCTCGAATAGTTAGGGCCTTAGAAGTCAACGGCCGAAGCATAAAATACAAAATAAATAGAACTGTTTTTCCATCGTATAAAACGAATAATTGCTACCGGTGTGAAAGTTACTTCCATTTCTACGTTCCGGGCAACCTAGGCTTCACCCCAGGGCGTTGTGCCACCAGATCGAATAGTTAGGGCCTAAGAACTGAACACCAGCAGCATAAAATACAATATAAATACAACAGTTTTTCCATCATATAAAACGAATAATTGCCACCAGTATGAAAGTTATGGTCATTTCTACGTTCGGGGCAACCTAGGCTTCACTCTATGGCGTTCTTCCACCACATCGCATAGCTACGGCCTCAGGAGTCAACGCCTGAAGCATAAAATACAATAAAAATACAACAGTCTTCCCATCCTATAACAGGAATAATTGCAACCCGTGTGAAAGTGATGGTCATTTGTACGTTCCAGGCATCCTAGGCTTCACTCTAGGGCGTTGTTCCACCAGATCGAATTGTTAGGGCCTTAGAAGTCAACGCCCGAAGAATAAAATACAATATAAATACAACAGTTTTTCCTTCGTATAAAACGAATAATTGCAACCAGTATGAAAGTTATGGTCATTTCTACTTTCCGGCAACCTAGGCTTCACCCTAGGGCGTTGTTCCAACAGATCGAATAGTTAGGGCCTTAGAAGTCAACGCCAGAAGCATAAAATACAATATAAATACAACAGTTTTTCCATCGTATAAAACGAATATTTGCAACCAGTATGAAAGTTGACGTCATTTCTACTTTCCGGGCAACCTAGGCTTCACCCTAGGGCGTTGGTCCAACAGATTGAATAGTTAGGCCCTTAGAAGTCAACGCCGGAAGCATAAAATGCAATAAAAATACGACAGTTTTTCATCGTATAAAAGGATTAATTGCAACCAGTTTGAAAGTGATGGTCATTTCTACGTTCCGGGCAACCTAGGCTACACTCTAGGGCGTTGCTCCACCAGATCGACTAGTTAGGGCCTTAGAAGTCAACGCCAGAAGCGTAAAATAGAATAAAGATGCAACAGCTTTTCCATCGTATAAAACGAATAATTTCAACCAGTGTGAATGTTATGGTCATTTCTACATTTCGAGCAACCTAGGCTTCACTCTAGGGCGTTGACCCAACAGATTGAATAGTTAGGGCCTTAGAAGTCAACGCCCGAAGCATTAAATACAAAATAAATAGAACAGTTTTTCCATTGAATAAAATGAATAATTGCTACCAGTGTAAAAGGTATGGTCATTTCTACGTACCGGACAACCTAGGCTTCACCCTAGGCCGTTGTTCCACCAGATCAAATAGTTAGGGCCTAAGAAGTGAACACCAGAAGCATAAAATGCAATAAAAATAGAACAGTTTTTCCATCGTATAGCAGGAATAATTTGCAACTAGTGTGATAGTAGTGGTCATTTCTACGTACCGGGCAACCTAGGTCTCACTCCAGGGCGTTGCTCCACCAGGTCGAATAGTTACGGCCTTAGAAGTCAACGCCAGAAGCACAAAATACGATAAAGATGCAACAGTTTTTCCATCGTATAAAACGAATAATTGCTACCAGTGTGGAAATTATGGTCATTGCTACGTTCCGCGCAACCTAGGCTTCACTCTAAGGCGTTGCTCCACCAGATCGAATAGTTAGGTCCTAAGAAGTCAACGCCAGAAGCATAAAATACGAAATAAATACAACAGCTTATCCATCGTATAAAACGAATAATTGCAACCAGTGAGAAAGTAATGGTCATTTCTACGTTCCGAGAAACCTTGGCGACACTCTAGGGCGTTGCTCCACCAGATCGAATAGATAGGGACTTAGAATTCATCGCTAAAAGCATAAAATACAATTAACATACAACAGTTTCTCCATCGTATAACAGGAATAATTGCAACCAGTGTGAAGGTAATGGTCATTTCTACGTTCCGGCCAACCTAGGCTTCACCCTAGGGCGTTGCTCCACCAGATCGAATAGTTAGGACCTTAGAAGTCAACGCCAGAAGCATAAAATACAATAAAGATGCAACAGTTTTTCC